>NC_090932.1:1563858252-1565108252 GCF_040938575.1 Ambystoma mexicanum
CTGTGTGCCCCCTCCTGCCCCCAAGTTATATTTGTGCCCCCGTGTCCATGTGTGCTTGAGATCATGTGTGCTTGAGAAATAAATCTAACGGTTAGACAAGCTAAAGTCCAAGGAGGGAAACAAGTTAGTCCTGAACAAAGCTTTGGGACCCACTGAACAGCAACTCTAAAATAAAAGCTAATTTGTTTCCCTACTTGGACTTTAGCTTGTCTAACCTTTACATTTATTTCTCAAGCACACATGATTGTCTGAAACAAAGGTATGGGGAGAATTGCTGAGTTTATATTGAGCCTTGGACCTAACTGATTGTATGACTCCATGAAGCCATCAGGGCAACCTGTTTTCGATTGTATCTAAAATTTGCTATATTTTGGATACCAGCTGCAACTGTTTGCTAGAATTATTTAGAATTTTAATACCTTTTCTTTCTCTTTTCCATTCTTTCAATTTGTGGTTTTTGATTTCAGGATTGTCTTGTTACATTTTTGTGACTATATATATTATGGGTACTTAGAAACTGTTCTTTTAAATGTTTACGTGTTTCAAAGAATAAAAAAATATGTGAAATTGATACAGGTGCGTAACATTCAGCATAGTGTGTTCTAGCTCCTCAAGCTAAGAGGGCCATTATGAGGACATAGAGGTATGTGTTATTTAGGAACACATATTGCTGGCTCTTTATTGGATAGAGACCCTGCATGAGGACACCACACCAGGTGCTAGTTATACACACCTCCTGAAGGGCGTCCCCTTTCTCAAATAATCATTCCACGAGACAGCACACAGTGACTACGACCTCTGGTATAGTGCATAGCTTTTTTCCTGTTGGGATACTTTTTGTTGTATGTTTGCTAGCTCATCCCAGTCCCAGACAGAGTAGGGATCTACCCTCCAGTTACTTATGTACTCTTTGAGGCAGGCAAGTCCGTAACAAATAAAGAAGAATTCCTTGCAAGTGGGGTGAAGCAGGATGCAAACTGAAGAAAGATCGACTCAGCATGGTCTCTACTTAGTGGAACCTTAGTCATGTCCTCTAAAGGAGGGGTGGCTCCTAACAGTGGAGAATGCTCACTCGCGGGCACAAGTTTACTAAGCAAAGCATAGGCAAAGGGGACAGGCATACTGTTTGCATGTACAAAGCTATGATCTATTGCTAATTTTAAATTTATCCGTCCAATGCCTGTGCCCTCCATAAGACTGCAGCCCGACTGCACTCGTTGCAGTATTCCACGCCAGCGCTTTGCGCCCCGGTCTGTATTTGTAATAGGCTCCTCCTCTTCTGAGTGCACCAGCTGCGTTCTCCAACAGAGCAAACACAAAGACAGTACCGGAACCTGCTACCAACACTACTGCAGCCCGACTGCACTGGTTGCCACACTCTGCGTCCAAATGGTCTCCACTGTTACTGAATCAGGGACAGAATATCCAGTACCATCGCAGAGTCCGCTGCCGCTATGCTACCCCCTACCCTTCTTGCCCACTCTCCCTCACTGCACCACCTCTCAGAGATACACTATGGGAAAGCATATGCATTAGGCAGTGTCTATCAAGACCCTTAAATAAGCCATGAAAAAACATTAACTAGCCTACTGCATAAAGAGCTTGGGTGACTCAATAAACTACACTGTCAATGACTAGTTGCATGAGTTCTCAAATTTGCCATATAACTGCTGATGGTTGAAAATGCATGGCGCACACAGCAACTCACCAAGTACAGAGAGCGAGTGTGAGTGCAACTAGAAACAGAGACACAAGTCAAATCAATGACCTAACGGGCCACAGTCAGCCAAGAGTGTGATCATGGAGACGTGAAGACAGAGAGACACTTTCTTTTGCTCTGCCATGCCTACTAAAACATACCCGACACCTACAATATTTCTCATGCTTTAGGAGGAATAGAAGCATTCCTGGGAACAATGGAGTGTTCTACTGCATTCTTGGAAGTTAAGAGGGGTGGGGCAGGAGGAGGAATACTAGACAATGAAAGGTGAATTTCACTGGAAAGAGCCCAGGAAGGCCACGCGCGGAATTATGATGGACTGTGAATATTGATCCTATTATCAGGTGTGGACTGGCATGTAGCAAACTCTGGATATTTCCCGGTAGGCCTCTGCACCCTGGGCCTCTTTAGTGTAGTATTTCCACATTTTCCCATAGGAAAAGGGTTGGGCCTGCTGAAAATGTGGAATAAGGGGCCACTTTGAAAATGATTTCCAGGGCCTCTTTTGGTTCTCAGTCCACCCCTGCCTATTATGGCAACACAGTGTGTTGTATTATATTGTATAATCCACTTTACATCGGCATGACAGATCAGAGAGGAGACCGACCAACATGTGACTGACTGCACAAGCCCTACCAGCCCTGCATCCATTTTAGAGGCCTGCTTAGAAGCGTCATAATTTCCATTTGGGGCACTGCGTTTTTCAGGTGGAATGATTACAAGTGTTTACTCAGCTAACCTTTTTAAAAAGTTTTTAAATTTTATATAAAAAGTAAAATAATTGTTTTCTGAAAATACTAAATGGAAGAAAACTAGGCAATGAGTTGAAAAAATAGAAAGAATATTTGTAAAGGAAATTTTCCTAGTGGTCATTCTAGATTGGGGTATGTACCTTCAATAAACGGGTCAACATAAATGTTAACCCCGTAGCAGATGACAAAAAAGGGTGAGGGGTTGGATTGTTGGAAGGGATGCAACCGTCACACTAACACAACACCTTTGTACCAGCCCCTTTGCGGGTGTATCATTACTTTGCTATAATGTCAGACTCGCCCTGGTGCATCCTGGATGAGCCCCCATTTTCCTGAGTCCTCTGAAAGCTTGTTTTGTGTTTGTGTCCTTCCCTCACCCAGGTAGCAGCTTTGCACAAGCGCATAGGAGATATCGTGGAAGTGGCCGGCCTGTGTGGAGTGAATATTGTGTGCTTTCAGGAGGCTTGGAGTGAGTATTGTTCACTAACAGGGGGGAGGGAAGGACTGTCTTTTTTTATGCACATTGCTTGCAGCAATAACACTCTGCTCTTGGCAGATGATGATTTCCCCTTTAAACTGTCCTGGATTCAAGTGAACCATCCAGGAGTCACGTGGATAAACATAGCATTTAGCAAATTTGTGAGCAGGGGCGAGAGGAAGGATTGAATCGTTTTATGTCCCCACCCCATCACAGACCCTGGGATCTCCCCACCCTCCACCCACCACTATCCCAGTGCTCCCGCCCATCCTGCTCCCACCAAAGTCCCAGTGCTTCCCCCACCTCATTCCCACCACAGTCCAAAGGCCAATGGGAGCTGGTGAATTTTTTAAGTGGAGGGGCATAAATATTTCCCATAAAAATGCCATAGTGACCGAGCGCGGCGAGCGAGCCCAAACCAATCAATGGGGGTTTGAGGCGAGTTTTCCGCCCACAATTCTTTTTTCAATAATGGGTTAAAATGTTGCATTTTAGAGCATACTTTAAAAAAGAAAAAGGGTAAAAAGCCCAACAGTTTGCAATTGGCGCTGGGGGGGAGGGGGAGTGGCAAAGCATGGTATTTTTGACTGGACATCTTTGATAGATATCCAGTAAAAACTAATACCATCTCTTTCCCCTGGGGTCCACGGCGCCTCAGAAGGAGAGCTGATTTTGGCAGGTGGTTATGGGGATTGTGCAACAATACCCTTCCTTCCCCCATCTACCCCCCACTCGCCAAAATCATCTCTATCTGCCATTCATACGAGCACCTATCACCATACACTCACTCATAACATAAGCATACATGCATCCATACATATATTTAAATAAAAAATAAAAAATTAAATGAACATAAACGTATCTTCTGAAGGGGCCTGCGTGTGGGTGCTGAAGCACCCCGCTCCAGGTTGCACTGTCCGTATGGGCGAGGAGGCGCAGGAGCATGCAGTGCCCCAAACAGCATTTCCAATGAGCTATGCAAGGCTGGCGAAGCAAAAACCCCCAGTGTTGCAAGGCTCAGTGAGCATGTGCCTTGGGGAACTGAACTGTCAAAGGGAAACTTTGTTTCCCTTTGACATTTCGGCCTCAGCTCCTCCATAATGGGCGAGGGGGCCACTGGGTGGACGCCCCATCGCCCATTATGGATGATCCGCCAGGCTCGGACTGGCCTATAGGGCAATGGGGGGGGGTACCCGTACCAAAAATGCAAAATGCTAGTGTAGGCCAGTCAAAATGGGGCCACTTTGATGAGTTACTTCACTATGCAGCTAGTAGTTTTGATCATTGTTGCTGAATAAATATTCTTTAAATATCACAATTTGCTTACATTTGAACAAAGAACACCCCATACGGTACTATTCAGTCTGTGGCCAAAGGAATGAATATCCACTTGCAACTGCGGGCCACTTTTTCATTGGTTCCTGAGACATTTTATGGCCCAGTCCAACCATGTGCGCCGCATCAGTCCATTTCCCCATTCTAAAAAAATCAATATATTTTGTTTCTTTTTTTTTTTTTTTTACATTTCATGCTGGGCCCTCGCGCCCCTCCTGGGATGCGGCCGCTCACAGTTTGAAGACCTCCAGCACTAAAAACTTGACAACTGAGTTCACGCTTACATCCTGACAAGAATGATGACACCTTCATACATTCGACAGCTTGTGGGTAACTATCTGGTGTGGAATTACCTCAAATAAAAATTCAACTCCACCAGAATAGGGGACATTGACGGATTATGGTGTCGGACAGTAAGGGATGCAAGGGAATGCTGCTCTGTGTGGAAGGGGCGGTGGAGTCTGCGCGGCACCTGTTGTGTGATTGTGTGGCTTTGGCATCCCTAGGGATAGGTACTTTACAGTCTGCGGGATGACAGTAATCCTGCCTGGGCCTGCTATATGAGAGCTCGACATGAGTGGGAATACCCACGCTTGTACCATCTACCTCACCTTTTTTTTAGGGAAATTGTGAAAATGTTTCAGTTACTGGAATGAATGGTGGTAAATAACTGTGCAAACCAATAGGATGTACTGTCATTTCCTTTCTTCTATCATTTGTTTGTTCTATCTCTGAAGGGCACTGGCTTTCTTCTTTTATCCTAATAAGCTATATCACAATAAAAAATAAAAATAAATACTCCCTTTGTGAATTGGATTTATGTTTCTATTCACTAAAAATCATTTTATTCCTAACTTTAAAAAATAGGGAGTAAAATACTCCCGCTTCATAATCGCATCTGGAGCAGTGCTGCTCAGGGTCGGACTGGGACAAGAAATGGGTCTGGACACACAAAAGAAAGTGGGCCACCCTTCGCCTCAAAATGAGTGGATCTCAAACCATCATCCGTGAATCACGTCAATTCATGACTTTATAGACAGCACGGCTTGGGGCCATGATGTTACTTATGACATGATAACGTGCCTGTACACAAGTGTTACTAGGTGCGACAAGACAAGGAAGGGAAGACAGAGGGAGGACAAAACAAAATATCTTACCAGGACTTGTGTCATTCAGATCGTGCAAGTGCTAGGGGAAGGGAAGAGGAGAAGTGCCAGGGGGTAGAGGCGAGTGCAATGGCAAGGACATGGTAAGTGCTGCCCCGGTGGTGGTTCAAGTAAGTGCAGAGTAGCAGGGGACTGTAGGATTGTGCCTCATTATAAGTTTGGCAGTAGCCTTGCCGGTAACTCCGGCAGGCTGCCGCCAAACTTCCGATAAATTCCAGCACCCGCGAATGCGCAATTACCAGGTCATTATGGCCCTGCCGGACCCGGTAATTGCCCATTTGCGGGCGCCAGAATGGAATGCTCCCCATTCCCATTTGAAACCCATAGGGCTCCTTAGGGATGGGGAGGTCGGATGCACCGGCACCATTCCGACATGCTCTGCTCGCTGTTGCTGGTACAGCCGCCAGGTCAGACCTGGCGGCCGTAATGGCACCCGCGAGCAGAACTCGTAGTTTGCCGGTCCGGTAACTACGGTACTGCCAAGCTTACTGGTACCGTAGTTACCGGACCAACAAACATATAATGAGGCCCACAGTCCCTAAGTGGTTGGGAGGCTCAGAGGCAGTGCAACGCGCTACTGGTCACAGGTCGTTCTGGAGCCTGGTGCCCGTGAGGTTCAATGGGTGGCAGGTAACTATTTGTGGTTTATTGTTTTTTACAAAGCCAAAAACATAATTCTGGCAATTATAGTTAGGAAGACTGTAGACAAGTGCATAAATTGCCGACTGGTCGCAAATCCCTGCTTCAGCACTAAACTAAAGTGTGTGATCCTGGACAAATCACTTTGCCACTGTGCCTTTATAGCAAAAATAGAAATTCCAATAAGTGATTTATTTCCAACTAGTTACTGCTCAAAAAAGCCTGAGTGATCCCTGTTCCACTGCTCCATCTATAGCTTTAATAATAATGACCATTTATATATTGCACATGACAAAGTGTATATGTCTCCTGGCATACTCCTTTCTGCTTCTTTAATATAACGTCACATGAACTCCTCAAGTATCAACGTATGCACCCTCCCCCCACTGTTATCCCCGGCCCCGCGCTTCTCCTCCCTCCGGCCCCGGCCCCGCGCCTTGAAACAGCTTGATGGATACATAGGGGCACTTTATGAAACCCCAAATGAATAACCAATCCTGAAAGCTCTCCTATTTTATCATGATTTGATATGGCATTTATGTCATGGCTAGGTATGCGGAATGGGGGTGATGTGTGGAGTTGGATTAGTAGGAAGGACTTCTGGAAATTGGCCACTGAGCAGCAGGTAACTATGGCAATGTACTACAGTGGAGCAAATTAGTGGGCATCCGAAGGTTTCTTTTTTTGAGAGGAGCGCCCTGCCGACAAATGCTGTATTTGTATGGCTTCCCCTGGTTTGACTTGAGGTGTGTGTAGGCACGCATGCCTTTTCTCTCCATGGTGGTGTGTGAGGATATGCGCATGGTACGAGTACCTTTACAAGCAGAGGAAGCATAGTCCGATTGGCTGGTATGTGCATTAGCAGACCCACGTGGGCATTCTAATCACTTGCTTGCATGAACATGCTTACAGAGACATGCGTACGAATGACTTGCTTCAGGGTGCAGGGACTAATGCAAAGGTTCACTGATGAGCATGTAGTTCAACCCTTTAACTTGCAGGAGTGACTCATTTAACAAGCAGTGCATTTGATCTAACTCCAGTGCTAACTGATGCAATCCAATTTCTGACACTACATTGTTTGGAAACTTTGCTTAAAACAGACCTTAAGCCATTCCCAGATGGACAACAATGTGTTCTTATTGCAGAGGCTGCATAATGCCATTTTATGGCAGAACTTTATAGAATAAAGAATATAGAAATTGCTAACTACCAGAATGACTGGTCTAGGCTGGAGCTCTACGGTGACAAAGTGCAGCAGAGGACCGCACCACCCAAAGTTAGCGTGCGAGCCGGGGTCACACAAATCTTACAGTGTGGCACAAGCCACAGCCAGTGAGCCGTAGCCGTATGAATTGGATGACGTGGCAGTTCGCTATAATAAGTGGTTTGTGCATGGCGCTTGCCAAACCAGTTTTGCCAACTCGCGGCACTGTAAAAATAATTTACCATCCCACAATTTAAGAAGTGGGATGCTTATTTGGAAGTTTATACTCACTGTACATGCAACGTAAAGGCGTCCTGCCACATATATGTTCTACAACTTACTCCAATTCATGTAAGTGTTCTCTCAATTTCATAAAGTTTTTACAGGATACGACGCATGTGACCCCTTCTTACCCTCAACAGGGATGTCAATGTATCTGGTGATTCAATCGCACACAAACCCATGCAGTTTCTAAACTGACTTTTTTACTTGTATTCAGCATTTATGAATTTGCTGGTGTATTTTCATCTTTCTTTCTTTCTCATTTTTCAATTACCACATACACAAGTAAATGAAGTTTTAATTTTTCCAGCATTTATTAATTTGCTGATGTATTTTTATCTCTTTCTTTTTCATTTTTCAATAAACACATACAGTAGTACATGGACGAACAATTGAATTTACATGAATGAAAAATTCTTCTACATATAAATGTGTATAGAGAACAAGAACATATGAACAAAAACCATCATTTTCATGTAAAGACGGTACAAATGTCCAATATCGCAATTGTAAATTACAACAAAAAACCAAAAAGCAACAGCAACTCCTAGTCTAGTTTTAGAGTTACTGACTGATTGTGCTAGATATGTGTCCTTTATCATAACCTCACCAGGGTCAATTGCCGGGCCAACAAGTGACCAATCCTGTGTTTCTCTGAAATATGTGTTGCCCGTGCATTTAATTTTTACTAAAGGTGAACTTGTAAACCAGAATTTGAATGGCGTAAAACCCAATTTTGACTTTCAAGGAATTATATAAAATGTCTTACCGTCTGAATAATAGGACACCCCTTTCCGAAACTATTTCTAGTCCTGTCATGCACGAGGCCGAGTCCCACTCTAGCTAGGAGGTAACCATGGCTCTCCTGCTGCTGAACCTCCGGTCCACTGGCGGCATACTCATGCCTTGAGTGCCTTTCATAACAATAGCATGCGTGGCCTGCGCAAATGTACCGCACTTACCTCGTCCTCCACACCATGCCACTCAGGGGTCTGTCTGCGCTGCGGCAGTCAGAGGCTGGCATCGTCGGCTGGATTCAGGTGATAGTATTCATTTGCAGTTACTTCACAGGCTTGGGGTCGACTTGGCACCACAGTCACTCATTCCAAGTGCAACAATGTGCCGGGCCAGGCCCACCCTGACTTGGCACGCATTGAAATTATGACAGGCTCAAATAGCGGCCAATGGATTTTTTAATGTGTGCGTGACTGACAGCAGACCCTGGCTTCAGATTGGCCAAAGTCTGTAGCTGTCAGACCAGGCCACAGTTGCGCTGGGTGCGCATAAGGTTAGAGGCAGCAGAACTAAACTCCCTACGCCCCACAGTCCCCCAATGGTACAGCCTTCACTGGGAGTGGGCCGGACCGAGGCAGCTGGCCCGGCCTCACCCAGCTAGGCTGCACCCAGTGTTTTGTAAAATAAACACTACTGGTGTCATGGTGTCACAGCAGCTCATGGCTGCCTGCAGCACAGCAGGCACTCTGAGCATGGTTGGCCGCAAAGGCAATCAATGTAACTTACGCTACTTAAGGTAACGTAAGTTACATTAAAGAACGGCCCAGGCATGGGCTTCAGGAACCGGCCCCCAGGGCCTCGCCCACCTTAAACATGATTTCAGGCTGGCCACGGGCCGAATGGCCGACAGCCCAATCCGACCCTGCTTATGGAAAGGAAGAGTCATTTCACAAGTCTGCTGGCAGGAATTACAATTTCATGACTGTTGTTTTACCGGTCCTTTTTCCCCATCTTCACATAAATTCAGGCTCATTTTTAAAAGTGTTTAGCATCTTCTTGAGGAGGTTCTACATAAATAAAAGGTTGTCCATTAGCAAAAAGAAATGCACACCATAAATTTGAATCGAGCCAGGGGAAAATAACTGCTAGCAATATGGTGTGTCCAAAGTGAATTTAAAAAAAAACTCAACTAAATAGGGCATGCAGGGAGGAAGCCCTCTGTACAACTCTACCTGCACAGCATTTCCCCACTGCTCCAATTAAAAGTTTTACTTCCCCTTCCGGTACATGCAAATTAGAAGTGTATTAACACTGGCTAGCACATGCAGCAGTTAGACCACCACACCTTCTTCACCCTCACTTGAACTCCCTCCATGACCCAGACCTCAATTTACTTAGGAGAAATATTGTAGATCCATAGTGGTAAATATCCCCTCCGCAGTCCTTACCCTATACCCTGCCCACCTGTTCCCTACCCCCGTCAAATTTAGCAATATAACGTATACTCACCAAAACTGCTGTATAGGTTTCTTATCTGTCCATCAGACACCATGCCACGCTCCTACAATTCAGAAAAGAACACACAACCCACCTCTCCAAGGAGTCTCCTCCACAACACATGGGCCATCACATCGCTCCCCACGTCACCTGACGCACTACAAGCCGTCCTCCCCGCTCGTCCCTGCCACCCTGTACAGCGGTACCCCTCCTCTGTGCCCCTCTATATCCTACCCCCTGCTGTGTATCTTTTCTGTTGTATACCTCTGTAAAGCGCCTCCGTCGCTTCTCGATACTGGGTCCGCACTCAATAAATCCAATATTAATAATAATACACCTTTTTAACCAAGAGGCATGGAATGCATTTCACATCTCCAGAATGAAAAGCAAAAAAGGACTGAACCAAAATGCAACAAGAGTGTTCTTCCTGCAATAGTAACCCTGACCTACTACCTGGAGCAAAAGAACTTCGGCGATTAGTAAGCATAGGCAGTCTACGCCTACTTGCAGAGGCAGGTTTTACGGAAAACCAGCCTTGTCTGTAGGCCGCCATTCTAAAAAGCTTGGTCAAGAAATGGAAGGGTTTGTCAAACTCTCCTGGGACTGTGCTCCGCTTTAATTCACACGACAAACTGGAACTTTAGTGTTCATTCTGTGCCCCATTTTTATGTGCTTTTTTCAAATGGATCAGTCAAGGACTAGTAGCACAAAGGGAGCTCTGCCCTGTCGCATATTAGTAACAAAGAGGGATCTTCTCCGGGACCTTTGATTCATTGGTGATTTATGAAGGTGCCTTGTGTTTCTTCAGGGCGCCCCAATATCAGCCATATTGGCATTTCAAAAGGTGTTCTTCTGTGGCCAAGTATTACTAGTCTATGGACCCTGCTTCTGTCAATTGTTATTATTATTAGAAATAAGAATACACTGATCTTGTGTTAAGACACCCTCTCTCCCATCATACACTGTAGCACCTTAGGAATGGTTTCAAAGCTCTGTGAACAGTCGCGGGAGGGCTGTCTCTATGTTCATGCTGCCTTCATACATGGCAAGACCTGCTGACTGTGCAGTGCTACCCTTCTTGCATGTCTCCTGTCTTCCAGTAGCACCCACACTCTTTATTTCTGCTGCATTAATCGCCCAGTTCCTGTCGCGTCCTTCCGGCTGAATAACTTAAATATTGTTTACCTTCCATCACCCGACTTCTTTCCACTAAACAAAATCAGCCAACGAGAATACGTCTTGTGATTGCTCAGCACGCTTGGTTATATTGTTTGCACATTGAAAGCACCAAATCCCCTGTGTGGGTTGCTGTCTTTAGTTACCTGGTTAGTGATTTCTCACAATTGTTTTCCCAGCTATGCCCTTTGCCTTCTGCACAAGAGAGAAACTTCCATGGACCGAGTTTGCTGAGTCGGCTGAACATGGCATCACAACGGCCTTCTGCCAGAAGGTAGAGTTCAACCCCGCCCTTTCACTCGTGTTGTTCTAAATGGGTATGTTCAATGTGATGTGAATGACATGGGAATCCGGATGGGCGGAGTCACTGGCTCAAGAATCCTAATGGGCACAGTCATTGGCTCATGAATCCCTATGGGCAGAGTCGCTGGCGCGTGAATACCCATGGGCAGAGTCACTGGCTCATGAATCCCTATGAGCAGAGTCACTGGCTCGAGAATCCTAATGGGCAGAGTTATTGCCTCATGAATCCTGAGGGGCAGAGTCACTGGCTCATGAATCCTAAAGAACAGTCACTGCCACATACTTCCTGTTAGTCCCCCCTAATTTCTTCCCCAAACTCTCCCCTATTTACTTTTCTGCCTACTCTCCCTCTTTTTCTCCTCTCTTCCCAATGCCCTTTGGAACAGCCTGCGTTATACCGGACAATTGTAGCATACTTGTACCAGCCGTACAAACACAAAATACTACCTGTCAATGTAGTGTTCTTGAACGGCCCACCGGTTCCAAACTCAACATGGTCAGTGCAGTTGACTTGGGAGTGTGGGTTATAGGAACTGGAGAACCGGTTAAGGCTTTGGAAAATAAAACATGGCATATAGTCTAGATTAAACTAGTTTTACGCCCCATGTTGTGACGTGTGCTATTGTTTTGTAGAAGTATCATGTTTCTAAATGTTGCTTGCATCTGTATTGGCAGCTGAAGGTCACATGCTCATTTTGGAAAGTAGGTTCCCGGATTAGTGGATAGAATAAAAAGGGATTTTCTAGAGCCATTAGTCCATTTGAACAGCTGAGCAAGATCTTAATTACGGTCAGAGAATCACCATGAGAGCAATTCATAGCAAATCAAGTCGGCTATATTGAGACCTGTAAGCTCATTACCAAAGAGATGTTCACGTGACGCTGCTTCTGCTGATTAGTGTACACTCAAGTTGCGAGTCCAGTTTCTCTTCTGTATCCCACTCAAGCCTATTCCGATACCATGATCCTTCCGCAGTGTGATCTCCTAGACTAGTTGTCATCAGACTTGCACGCTAATGTGAGTGCTTTCTCCGCAGCTAGCGAGGCAGCACAACATGGTGGTGGTGTCCCCCATCCTAGAACGGGACGAAGGGCACGGAGATACGCTCTGGAACACCGCCGTAGTAATTTCCAACTCTGGCGCTGTCCTTGGAAAGACCAGGAAAAATCACATTCCTCGGGTGGGAGACTTCAACGAGGTAAGAGCAGAGTCTGAGAGCAGGAGTGGGGAGTGGTGGGTGTCAGCGGAGCGTGGGTAATATGAGAGCTTCAAATTATGCAAAATGAGTAGGTGGGGTTAAGGAAATGGCACCTGAACAAGGGAGAAGGAACACCTGGGGTAGAAAACCAGGATAAAAGAGGAATTGCAGGACATCGGAAGTGGGAGAACATTTGTGTGAATTGATAGAGATGCAGCAGGTGACCAGGGGCTGATTTGTGGGTTTTGGACACCTGCTCGTTATTCCAAGTTTGCTGTGATGGTAATGGGATGGGCAATGTTGGTTGACATGCGTGACGGGGCACAACATGCAGTCGTCCGGCTACAACAGAACTATTCGAAGACTGGTGAAAAGAGAGGCTAAGTCCAAGCGCATTATTTAACACAGATGTTCACAGAATAATCCACCAAATTAGAGATTCTACACATTTAATGGTCTCTAGGACACACAAATCATTGCATTATTTGAGGAATACTAGGACAAAGAATACAAAAATACTAGAAAAAGCTGTACTCTAAAGACAGATTTGGTGAGGATTCATCTGAAAACATTTTGAACTCTATTACTCAGGAAAATCACTACACAAAACAGAAATCTATTGGGTTAAATGGTATCTCTAAAAGAAATCGAGGATGTGATTTTGTATTTTCGAAAGTTGTAAAGAACCATGAGAAGATAATGATATCAACACATCATGGCGGTTCCCCATTTCAAGCAGATTTGGGATCTGATAATCTTGACCGAGGCCAAAATGTGTTGTAAATGCCACTTAATTTATTTGATGCAAAAATCTGTGTCAAGTCGTGTTTCGCGTTCATCATATTGCTTCTCCCAGATACATAACATCTTAAACTGAGAAATATTTTTAGAAAAGTATTGGAGTGTAATCTCGGTTGATTACTTGTAAGAGCAAAATAATAGAAAAAAAGACACAATATGCTCTGTTAATAGACAGGGGAGTGTTTCAGCGTCTTGTTTCACCTTCCCGACTTGTAACACAGAAATCAAAAAAGTGGGGTGGGCGGGGAAGGAAAACATGGAGAATCGGGTTCTCTTAAACCGTAATTCACTGCAGATTGTTGTATTTGAACGGTCACAGGGTTGACATTGATATACAAATGAGTGGCCCGGCACAAGGATGTGATTAACTAATGCTTTATATGGGTTGGTGTACAATTAAGGCAACATTAATTAACAGGGAGACTTTTGGGTAAACTGAAGAGGTCAAGAATTGAGCAGTGCTTCAGAGCAACTTAAAAAAGGGGGTTTGCAAGGAAATTAAAGAGTGTTTGAAGAAAGCGTTAGGACAGTTCTCTTTAATTCTGGTTCCAGATCTCTCCCACCAGGTTTCTGACCACCTCTGTCGTCTTACTCCAAATACCCACACTCTTTGGTATTAATGTCCCATAGCACCCTCACTGCGGGCTGGGGTTCTCTTGAGTGTTTCCATCTGGGTTGGAACCCCAGTAGCGGATGAATACACACGATTTATCACAGGTCTAATGTTTCCCTGAAGTGGCAGGAAACCGATGGCTTTAAGAGCTGCACCCGCTATCTTGGATTTGTAGATTGGTTCAGGGGTGGACTGGGAACTAAAAGAGGCCCTGCAAATAATTGCTGGGGACCAAAAGTGGCCCTGGAAAGTATGTTCAAAGTGGCCCCAAATTACACATTTTCAGCAAACCCAATGCTTTTCCTATGAGAAAATGTATAAATACCACACAAAAGAGGCCCTGGGTGCAGAAGCCCACAGGGAAATCTCCAGAGTTCCCTATAGGCCAGTCCACCCCTGGATTGGTTGTCCTTGAGCATGAGCGTGAGTTTTGGCGTCTGTATGCCAAGTTTCATATGCAAAGCTTTCAGGCGTGAGTGTTCACATACTGCAGTCAATGCAAGGACTTCAATTTTGAAAGATATATATTTTTTGCCTGTGGTTTTGTGCAGTCGTTGTTGTTCAAGTAGGCTGGGGAATCCCTTTTTCACATATCTGCCATCAGGTAGGATGGTAAAATGGGCATGAACGCTTTGTTGGCACGTTTGACGGTCCCCTGCGGGCTGAACGGCACTAAGTTGGGGTGACCATGGAATCCTCTTCTTATCACTCCACGGGGCCCTCGGCCACTATCTTGAAGCGGCACCTGCTCCCATGAGTCGCCCTGCCAGAAATCCTCAGCGCAAGTCAGGGGACTTCATCACACATCTCCCCTCCTTCTAACAAGTTCCTCAGAACAGTATAATGTTTATTTTCATCCAGAGATATCTGATAAAGGGGTGGTTTGCCCCAAAGCATGTAGCATGGGTGAACTGATGATACAAGATCAAAGCTTTCATTTTTGAGAAAAATAATTCATAATAATCAATTCAAATCATATGAATAAATCATTTGGAAGCAGAATGCAGCAGAGTATTATTGCAAGACTTGG
The DNA here is from genome assembly GCF_040938575.1 of Ambystoma mexicanum. Lineage (NCBI taxonomy): Eukaryota > Metazoa > Chordata > Amphibia > Caudata > Ambystomatidae > Ambystoma > Ambystoma mexicanum. Next base: position 1,563,873,185 of record NC_090932.1, read on the forward strand.
CTCTGCGATTCTGTCCTCTAGTCCTTTAGTCTACGTACCGTACTGTTTATGTACACCTTTTCCGTAAATGCATTCAGCACTGCACCGCACAGCACACAATACCATTGCACACAACAACAACAGTCATGCACTTGATGGACATAGTAATGTTGTGCCTCCAAAGGGTGCAATATTTGAATGCCTTTGTGTTTTTCTAAAGAAATTTGCATACATGACATGTTCCACCTTTGGAAATAATTGATAAGTGGTTGCGATACACATGCACTTGGTATATCTCTCTTTCTCCTGCTGGGAGGCGAGGACACTGTTTTCTGTAATTGATGGATATGTTTTGTTGGTTATAGAAGTTTATTTTGATATGGTCTTGTAGATCTGTATCCCATGTGTAAAAGCATCCACAGAGTAGCAAGATTATTTAGAAGGAGGCATATACATATATGTTCTAATGAAAATATGATCAACCAGAAAAAGGGACGATGGGCAAGAAAAATCCCCTGACTCTTCACTTTTGTCCTTGGAGTGCAAAGTGATGACCATGCCTTGTGTCGCTCCCTTGTCTTCACGTTGATATTCCCTGTGTCTAGTCCGCAGGACACTCCGGCAGGCGTACATGTTCTCCCATCCTGGAAAGTCCAGCTCCCCTCCCCAGCTTTCTTCGCCACCTATTTTGTATTTAGCTGGGAATGCTTTCGAGGACCCATGCAAGTTCTACACTTAATGAAAACTGACAGAAATTAATAATATGCTCTGGCAATTAAGCTTGAATGGTCTTAAAGGGAGAAGGTGTTGGACTCCAAAGTAAATCGTGACACTAAGGAAAGCCATTCCTATTGACACTTCTGTTAGACAGTCTCCCAGGTTTTTGTTCTTGTCACCATAGCTCGCATTAATCCCCCTCCTTCCACCAATCTCACCAGCACCCCATTCAGTCTGCTGTACTGGACATGTACATGTTCCCGATCCTATAGTAGAGAGCCCCCTTACACGTCTTATAAGATTCTGAAGTGTGAGTAGTTTGCTCCCTGTTTTTATATTGGGAACTATAGGCCAATCTCTTATTCCAATTCTGGCATGAATTTCCTCACTAAGATACACTTGTTCCAATCCGGTCCTACAATTCAAGGCTTTGGGTGGCTCAGGACGCGCACTTAGATACATTTTTGACTGTAGCACCTACTCCTTCAAATAATACAATATAATACAGGCTATTGAATTTCATTAGCCGTCAGAATAATCAAAGATAAATCTGGGATGAAAACAGCCGAGGCTGCAAAAGGATTGGACAGTGGCTTGATCTATTGAAGTTTTGTACTACAAAAACAGACGCATAAATTATTTTAACTCTTGATTCCAAGATTGCGTTGGATCACGTAGCATGGAACTTTCAATTTCAAATGTTAAAATGAATGAACTTGGTTGTGGCCTTGCAAGACCATGTGTTTGCCCTATCGCGAGTAACAACTACAAAGGTATTTACCATCGGGTAACTTCCACAATCCTTCCAGGTCGCTTAAAAGTAGTCCTGTCTCCATGCTCTCTTTTGACATCTTTCTTAAAGCATATCCAGTGCAATTTGTTTAAGACTAACATGAGATGCTTTTACGATTGGCCAACAGAAATATTCTTTATCAGTAATTTTCTCCTATTCTTCATTTCAAAACCAAAGTGCATTCCTGTAGTTCTTTACTTAATAAACAAATGTCTGAATCAGGGAACAGTAGTAATTGGAAAATGTCTACTCTTACGATTATGTGCATTAAAACAACACAATCCGCACTGAGTAGATTCAAGTTTCTTTCGCAGAAGAACTACATCGCCTACATTGGAATCAAAGATCTAAGGAGCATCAATGGCGTAGTTGGCTTAATGTCACAGCCTGGTCCCAAGACGTGCACCAAGATCGAAAAACTGGTTAACAAAAAACCTTTATTAGGGAATGCTTTATAGGAATGGGTCAAAATACTAATGTACAGGGGAAAAGTGGTCAGGGTGAGTGCTTCCCACCCCGAGTGGACCTTCGGCAGTGTGGGGTTCCCCACAATGTCCCACTAGATAGTCTGGCTCTGGAGCCTCCCAAGCTTGTGTACATAATATCCTGCCAGCGTGGTCAGTCCAAAAGGGTGGTTCCCCGGGTATTGCGAGCATTTGGGGACCAATACCCAAAGGTTATCTGTAATAGATGTAGGCCAGCCACCAGACAGGTTACATGGGGAGTGCCTCTCCCGAGTGGAAAGGGAGACATGGAGAGAGGCCCTGTGAAGTCTGTGGGTATCCCTTCCGACCCTTCACCTGCCACCCCTCTACTCCTGTGATCATCTCCCTGAATGGTTCTTTTTGCATCTACAACCTTCTGATTATGCCTAGTGCTTAACCTGGCTCTCTAGAACCTACTAATGGTAGCTCACTAATCCCTTCTCCTTGAGGTTCCTTTCCCGTCTTTTGCTCTTACCTCCTCCTACTAGCTGCTTCCACTTCCTCCTCCCAACTCATGGACTCCTTCAAGTACTCATTCCGCTCGTCCATCTGTTCCTGGGTTTGGCTTTACACCCATCTTACCCAGTCTCTCCTGCCACATAAACGTCTCCCCTTCAAAATTGGCATCCACATAACTTGGAACTCCTTCAGCTGGCATTGCCACTTTCTTGCCCTCACCACCTCTGCTAGCTCCTACCCCTTTCTTACTCTCACTACCTCCATTTGTGCTGCCACTTCCTCCTGTCTGTGGGTTTCCCAATCATCCACCTATTTCTGTAATGTCTTGAACACTGCGTTTCTTCTCTCTGTCTCCCCTCTCTTCCAACCACTACTATGATATGATATGATATGATATGGCATTTATAACGCGCCTATACACAAGTGTTTCAAATCAAATCTTTGTCCTCCCACCCGATAACTCTTTGGAGGCTCTTCTCTTCCCAACCTTCTTGGGACCTCTCTTCCCAGTCCTCTGGATCACTCTGCATCCCTGCCTTCTCATTACTAGCACCTGCTGCTGGAATCGCCTCTACCTCGACACAGTCAATTCCACCTACCTATTACAAACACCTCCACCTTCAAACTACTACCACCTTCTGCTATAATTACTTCTATTACCTCCTGATGTAATAAACTCCACCTCCTGGGCACTGACACCTCCACCTCTTGTTATCACCGCCTCTGCCTCTAAGCTGTCCACACCACCTCTTACTAGTATAGCACTGACTTTCTGGGGACTAGCACAGCACTTTCAGATGTAAAAACGACCTCCCTCCACTTTCCTTTTACCAGACCCTTCCCCCTTCTACTCCTCTGTCTCTCAAAGCTCCCACTTTCTCCAGACTGCTCCAGTCTCCAAACCAACTCTCTGTCCCTCCAAGATCTGACATCCAACCTCCTGGCCCCAAAAGCAACATGGACTGAAGGTCTGGCTGGGCTTTTATATTGCTCTGGACCCTCCACCCTGGGCTGGACGTTGGGTAAGGGCCTGCACTTGTGACTGAAAATCAGTGAGTGCCTATTATCGATTAGTGCTCCCATCCCCACCTGGGTCCTGTTGAGACTGAGGGAACAGGAGTGAACTTATATCTGGCCGAGAGGCCAAATTGCAATTCTTCAGGGAGCGCAAAGATTGTGGGAGCACTGGGGGGCAGGGTTGTTCTTAAATGTATTTCAGACTTTCTCAGGAGGTTTGTAGACTGCAGGCGAGTTCGTAAACTTTACAAGTAGGTCAACGAACTTCATGGACTTTTTAGGAATTGAAAACATGGGGCAGTCATACTGCTTCAGTATAATTTATTTTAGCATCCTGACCCACCTTTTTAGATCCAAAAATCCTAGGGTGGGAACTAGCTGAAGAAGGCAGGTGGATCTGCAGTGACAGGCCTGTCAAATGACAAAAATCCAAGCACGTGTGACCCTGAGATCTGGCCCAATGCCGCCTCAGGGCCCATCCTCCACCGACTCAGGGTGGCACTTGGGATCGCTGAGTCACTGCCTCAGCGATCCCCAGTGTCAGACAGGTGACTTTCTCACATAACATTTGATTAGTATGTCATCTAACATTGAGAAAGACCTGAAACATTGGGAGTTTGGGCTATGCAGTAATCTTAATAGCTGGAAAATAACCCCCGGCTGAAGTCCTCTATCAAGCAACATACATGCTAATAGACAAAAAGAGCAAGACATGTAATTGGGCGCCCATCAAAAGAAGATGTTTTTTCTGCGGCTTCCAGGTTATAATAATATGGGAAACATGGCTAATTTAACAGTGGCTAAGAAAAGACTGAACCAAATAGTAAGAGTCAGAAAGTAAAAGACTAATAAGGGCGAATTGGGTGATCATATTGAACAATCTTGCGTTAAGGTGACATGCTGGTCCTAAACGTACTCGTATAAAGAGGCATGACTAGGAATCCGGGTTGGGATCTCCAATGAATTCTTAATTTCCGGCATTTATGCCATCAGCTTTTGCAACAATTAGGCCAGATTCAAAGAAGTGACCGGACAAAAATGAATACTAGGATATTATACACCGCAGCACAATGTTAATCATTTGCCTATGAAGAAAAAGGGCTGCGCTTGAGGATATGGGGGTATTGCTGCAAGCTACTTTCAACAGTTTTATTTCCTGCCAGGTGATACTGCATTGGTGGGAAGATGTTATTGTCAGGATTGAGTTGACCTTGAATGACAACCTCACATGGGGCACAAATGATCCTCTTGAATGGCGTTAGCAATGTGGAGAAAATGAACAGACATATGCGTTCATAAGTCTTATTGTCAAGCGAATACTCTTGCGATGTTCGAAAGACTTTTATGGCCTTCTCACTTGGCAAAATATGAGACAGCTGCCCATGCTTCCAAGGAATGCTAAGCGATCTGTACTATGATTTGGAATATCTTTCTTTATCTGTAACCATAAACAAATTTTTCTTTATCTGTAACCATAAACAAATTTTTCTTTATCTGTAACCATAAACAATCGGGTCACTGCAGTAGACCTGTATCAAGTTAATGAAAGCTGAGATTTTCAATGTAATGTTTTTCTGGCTGCATGGAACCAGGTTGCCGGACTGAGAATTGAGTTGTTGGTTGCTGATGCATCAGTCGTATTAGAACACACTCCTGGTAACAATATTTTTCAATCTATGCACCTGTGTAAAAATCAATAAAAAGATGGTGTGCTTGTTGATTACTTGGAATGACATTGTTGGGTAGAAGGGGTTGGTTGGTTAGAGAAGGATGGTTATGGGAGGGATAGGGGTTTAGCTGGGGTTGGTGGCATCACCACACAGAATGTAATACACAGTGCACTAGATTTTTCATTTAATATAAAAAATTGTTTGTAATTTTATTACATAGGCCATGAGTCCTACGTTTCACAGAATAAAACAAGCCACATACAAACATATTTAATGTGGAGAATGTATATATACATCTAATAGCATTTTTGTGGTTAATTCATAAAAGCTAGAGGTGACACAGCCAAAATTCTCTAAAATGGGGGAGAACAGGCACACAGGCTGTCTTCCTGGCCCTATCTGGCTAACAAGTCACAGAAATACTCCATAAAGCAGTGTCACCTAATACAAGTTCTAAAATTAATTAAACATGGCGAAGTAAATTACGGCTGACCAAAAAACACACACCCCAGGTCTAAGTCCATAGTTGCATTATTAAGTCATGTAGTATAACTCGATGACATGGAGAGATGCAAAGGACGTTTCGGCCGAACATTAATTATGCTGCCTTCATCAGGACCCCAGGGAAAATGGAGTTCTGTGGATGTGATAAATGATTATATTACTAACACATAAAGGCGTATTAGCAGCCCAAAAGATGCAGCTACTGAAAAGATAATATACTGAACTGTGTGGGAAAGAAACGAAATCCTCCACCAAACAAACACCAAACTACTGTGTATAAGTGGGAGCCTATGCCTAACCAAAGTGGTTGCGTCAGTATATAGAAAAAGCCCCCATATGAATTTAATCGTTCGTTGAACCCTTCCCTGGCACCAGGCCAAAAGGGGACAGCGAAAACATAAACGATCACCAAAGAACGTGAGAAGGGGGAAATGGAAACCAATTATATAGAAACCCCCCAAAAAACAAAAAACAAAAAGGATGGGTGTGTGGGGTGGTACCGTGTCCAAATACCAACATGCCAAATGCCCCAAAGCACCGGGCACAAAACCAAACAATCCGCAGGCCCCAACACAAGGTACATAAAAGGCTGTATGGGCCCGACACTTACTGAGAGAGATGTAGTGGTACCTCCGAGAGATGTTTAGCTACCTCAAGGGCGACAAGGGGAAGGTAAAAATGGAAGGACCTCCGAGTCTATAAGCGAAAGAAATTTAGAAGTGAAAATAAATATAAAAGTGTAATGACCCCCTTCCCCCATTGGGGCCCACTACTAAAGGGAGATGGACACATAGGGGACTCGACCTATCGCCCACTGTGTTCCCAAAAAGATACACGATTGCTCACCTTAATCCGCGGGCTAGACAAATCCTAAGTCAATGTCCCTCCACCGGCGGTCGCAGTGGTCAACACGACCGAAGTAATCGAATTTGGAGAAGCGGGACGGATGTAAAATAAGTCGTCCTCGCAGCACCGTTCCAAAACTGAAGAAAGAAAGGGGAGGAAAAAGGAACAAAGCGGACCCGCCCTTAGTTCAAAGGTGTAGAGTCTACAACCCAGAGAGGCAGGCAGTAAATAGCCCTCCTCGGATGGGGATGCATAAAAAGAATCCTGCATAGGTTGCAAGGTGGTGCACGTTATACCAAATCGCCCGCCTCATATACCATAAATAGACTTGGACCAATCTCACAAAATAGCCTGGAAGTGAGAATCCTACCTATCCGTGTCTCATGAGCGCTGCATTAGTGGCGCCGATATAGCAGGGCTATCCGGCCTGTATATCACGCCGTAACCCTTCCTAAATCCGCACGGTCCGCTGCCGGAAAGGTGAAAAAAGTGTCCCATGAAATGGGAATAGCAGACATAGAAAATGGACTCACGGCTTCCTAAAGCCCGATGTCCGCATAGGCCGCCTATGTTAAGATAAAGAAATGGGACTAGTAAATGGAAGCAGCCGCCATGGAAAGACTGATGGCACATTAATAAGGAGGTCACGTGTAAACCAATACGTGCCCACTCACGAAGGTATCATTGAGCCCCACATCGGGCCCCGCCTTCGGTCGAATAATAGATGTACATACTGATAGTACAGTACTAAGTAAGCTAGTGTTGTGGTCCAGTGCCTGATGTCGTTGCTAGCAATAGACACCAAAATAAAATAGATACTAGTCTGTCTGTGGGAAACCCGCAGACAGCTGAATTTTTGAAAAAATATGTACATATAAAATTGGGACGAGGGGAACCAAGACAGTAGCAAGCGGGGGCCTAGAGCAAAATAACACTCCGAGAGGGGCAGTACCCAAGGCCCACAGATTGTGTTGAGTGGCTAGGGCACACATTAGTCATGGAGGAAAGATAAGAAACCTGTCTAAAGTGGGGAATAAGGGAGTATCACCACCGTAAGGGGTTACTTTCATTTAGACCCTGTTCAATAGTGTCAAGCCGGTGTATCCACCTGGCCTCGGCCAGGTTAAGTCTGTATGCTGAGATATTTTGTCTTGGAAGTGCTTCCAAGATCCACCAGTATAGATCTTCGGGGGAGTGGCCATGTTCCATATAGTGAGATACTAATGGCGCATTGATGTTCTTACACCTAATGCGGGATCTATGTTCCACAATCCGTATGTGGGTAGGTCTCGAGGTCTGACCGACATACTTTAGGCCACATGGGCACTGAATACAGTATATCGCATTAGGAGTTTTGCAATTGGTCATGGCACGAATGTCCCATTTCCTGCCTCTCACCTGGAATTCTTTGATTCTCATGGTGTATTTGCAGACTGAACAGCCTCCACATGGAAAATGTCCAACCAACGGACGGAGGTCCCAACCAGTAGTTCTGTTTCTCAAAATCTGAGGTTTCGAATGTACAAACAGGTCCCTCAGGTTTTTCTGTCTGGTCATCGCAAATAGTGGTATTGGTCCATCGCTCAATTCCAATTTAACCAAAGGCCAAAATGTCTTAATCAGCTTCTTAACTGCATAAGTGTGCGTAGTGTAAGGCAACACACAGACCAGTTTTTCTTCCGTGGTTGGTACTTTGGGAGTGAGGAGACATTCTCTAGGGGTGAATCTCGCTCTTTTAGCCGCCTTGGTGAACTGTTTACTGGGGTAGCCCCGTGCCACCAAACGTGTTTTGAGGTTGTCCGCATGAGTGGTATACTCCGTAATCGACGTGCAATTTCTGCGCAATCGTAGAAATTGGCCGTACGGAAGATTCTCCTTTACTCCCCTCGGATGGAAACTCGAGAAATGAAGTAAAGTGTTTCTATCTGTGGGTTTTCTGAATAATGAGCATTCAAGGTTGCCATTCCTTGCACATATTCTGAGATCCAAAAACTGAATCTCTTTAGTACTAGAACTGATAGTAAATTTGATCTCTGTATGTTGCCTGTTAATCCACAGAAAGAATTCCTGGAGTGCCGTGGCCGAACCTTGCCAAATTAGGAGAATGTCATCGATGTAACGTCGCCATAGCTTGATATGGCCCACGAACGGATTAGTTGCTGAGAGGACAAAATGGTGTTCCCACATGGCCATATATAGTATGGCTAAACTGGGGGCAAAAGCTGCACCCATAGCCGTCCCATGTGTTTGCTGGAAGAACTGATCTTTATATTGGAAATAGTTATTTTCCAGGGCCATCGTGAGTAACTCCAAAATGAATTCACCAGAAGTGTTACGGGGTGATCTTTCGGTGGTAAGGATTTCGCGTATGCATTGGACATTAGCAGTGTCAGCATCAGTACTTAATCTCTCCAGGACATGCCGAGGCAGAGCGACAGGGAGAGAGGCAGTCTGGGTGGACTGGCACGTGGAGGCAGTGTTATCAGTGTCAGCACCTGTATTTAACCTCTCCGGTACATGCCAAAGCAGAGTGGCCGGGGGAGAGGCAGTCTGGGTGGGCTGACGCGTGGTGGCAGCATTAGCAGTGTCGACATCAGTATTTAATCTCTCCGGGACATGCCGAAGCAGAGTGGCAGGGGTTGAGGAGGCAGGCTGGGCATCCCAGGCTGCATGAACTGCTCTGGCTGCACAAGTTCACAATGGAATATCACAGACTTTATCTGGCACTCTTTTAAAAGGTCCCCAGAAGTAGTGGATGATCCACGTATGCTTCTGGACCAATGAATCCAAAACATATGTCTTGCATCTTTTGCAGTTATTGGATCAGTTCACAGGGGAGCCATTAAGTGTGTCTGAGAATGTTGCAGCTGAGGTTTGTCACTATGAGCCTCGCTGGCGATGTGAACTGAGGTTGAGGGTTGCGTGCAGCATTATTGAATCCAATGGTATATGTAGGCTTCTCAATTTTGTTGATTGAAGTTTCACCCTTGCATCCCAATAATGGCAGTGTGTACGGCAGAGAGGAAAATCCCTCTGTCACTGGGGTTGAAGGATTGAACAGCTTCTAAAAGAGCAACGTCTGCCCCTAATGTTGGTACTTTGGTCACTTTTTTTAAAACGTGTAGTGGTAGAGTTGAAAGCACAAATAATAGCTGTTAAAAGGAATCTACGCACATCAGGTAACTTCTCAGACCTCGCTGGAATTACAGCAGAACTATCCAAAGCCAAACCAGAACCACCCTCCTCTTCCCTTACTGCCCCATCAAGCCTGAATCAGCCAGCAGCTTCTCTGCACCCATAGAACCTTTTGATTCAATCGTTCCTAAGGCGGCTTCGATCATTTTGGATACACGTTCTATCAATTGTGAAGAAGGCCACACGGATAAGTCATGTTCACTGTTGTCATCCAGCTGCACCAAACGTGTCAATTTGGAGTCCACCACTCAATAATTGTGGAAATTCCTCCCTTCGTGTCCTCCACGAAAGGTGGCAAGAAACCTTTCCCTTCAGAATCCTGGGAAAATTAAGATCAAGAAGAGTGAACTAAATAAAACATTCTTAAGGACTTTGCCGAAGATATTAATGCACAACAAAACCAAGTGGGGCAATGTATGCTTATATAAGTATTTTTTCTTGCATGTACACTCGGATGTATTTTATGCGTTTCAAGCTCAACCAATTTCATACGCACGAACGCTGCAGGCTTTGGGAAGCTGTTGAAAGGAGTATGCAGCAAGTGAATTGTAGATTTACCATGTGCCTTGAGCCTTTAGAAACAATTAAGCACGTGGTATTGGAATGTCCTCAATTCAGAGTAGCTCGGACAAATCTTTTGCTGAAATTTGTTAATTCAAACTCTGAGGACTGTTTGGAATTCTTATGAGAAAGGATGATGGTAGGAAACTATAATCCATTAACCTTTGCCTTAGTACAGCTGCTAAAAATTATTGAAGCCAATTTAGTAACTTTATAATTAGCTGTGAAGCTGATGGGGTGTAACTAATAGGGAGCGCTCTGTAATGTATATGTACGAAAGATTCCATTTTGTCTGTATTGCTAATGTGTAATGTGTTAAAGCACTTAGCAAGCAGTACCCATCAAGACTATGGCTGTCATGGATATGGGTAATCCTATATCAATATGAGCTGTGGTTGTAATCGAATATTTCCAATAGTATGACAGTCTTCTGGTGTTATTGGAGTTTGTACCTAGTAGGTACACTAAGTTTAGATAATGTATTTGCACTTTATGAAGCACCCTAATTGAATTCTATGCATTGATTATTGAGTTGAAAATGATTTAAGTGATTGTTATTGGAGTTTTGAAATTGGAAGTTATACCAAGCTCAATGTTTGTGTATTTTATGAAGAAAACGAAATTAATTTTAGCTTTTGATTATCAAGTTGGAAATGCATATATGATATATTTTATTTGATTGTGAAGGATTTTATGTGTATTTTTATGTATTTCATCTTGATTTTGTAAAGGTTTATTTATAACCATAAACAAATAAAAAAAAATGTAAAGAAAAAGTGGGGCAATGTAATGATCTATGGGAAAAGATTCCCATAACTTTGGAGTTTGAGAGAAGACCTGTCTATGGACCAGAAGATACTGAAAACCTTACACCTAATAATATCACTAATAATGTTGGTTGCGGATAAGTTATCAAATGTTGACAAAACAATACTGCCACTCACCAAAGATCATAAGAGTCAATCTGCTCAACCTTAGAGTTTAAGTGACCTGTAAAATGTACTTCTAAAAAAAAAAGAAAGCGGCCAGTAAGAGAATATTGATGGAAAAGAGCATTGATCTTGATTCTGCTACTGAACTTGGATGGACCACCTTGGAGATCGGTGTCCCCAATCAAGATCCTACTTCTAGCAAATGGGGATCCACTGGGATCTTACAGTTTGCCTCATAGATTTCTCCTACAAAAATGCTGAATAACTCATTTTGTCATCTGAGTTGATGGGAAACACCAAACTTCAACGAGGCTTGTAATTCTCAATTTTTCCTTACTACTGAAGCAATCCCTTGACTATTGAGTGACCCAGGTTCCTGAAACAAATGAGGTAGTGGGAGAAACCACAACTAGCTTGATGACCACATCTGTACGTTGGATTCACTCTCATTTTTGTGGGCCCTTCCACTAATCCACAGCTAATTCTGATGACTACATGAGCAAAGTGGCCCGCCAAAACAGATGAAAGACATACGGGGTATTTTATTAAAACTCATTTTCCTAATATGCAAATAGTAACATATCTTCTTTCTTAAAACGTGAGCTGTGGCGCAAAGGGAAGCTCTATTGGCCTGGCTCCTCTTACCTGTTTTTGATCCAGACCTTTTTCTGATAAAGGGGGCGTGCATCATAACTTGAACCTTTTTAAAGCAAACCATCTGATCTCTGAACCTCCACATACATGTTTTTTAGTCCCCCTGACCAAGGCTGGACTGGCCTTAGGGAGATCTGGAGATTTCCAGTAGGCCTCTGCACCCTGGCCCTCTTTTGTGTGGTGACCTATTTTATTTCTAAATTTTGGCATGGGAAAATACTTGGGCTTGCTGAAAATGTGTAATCTGAGAGCACTTTGAAAATTATTTCCATGGCCTCCTTTGGTTCTCAGTCCACACAAGCCCCGAACCACTCGTTTTGGTCTATTTGAAATCTTGAAGATGTAAATTGATATTGAACTTTCATACCGTTGTCTATTGAACAGTCCAGATTCTCTTGTTGCGAATTATGAATCTTGCTTTTAAACTCTATTTTGAATATTTTTTTCTTGGAGTTTTATTTTTAGATAATCATGCAGGTGTGAGCCTTGCTACTGTATCCAGCGTGTGTACTGACAATGCTCCCATTCTTCATTCGTTTTACTTGCTCCTTGGAACTTGGGTGGATTTGGAAGTAAATTTAGCAAAGCTAATTCTCTGTCCTTTCTGAGTGGGCATCATATCATTTGTTTGCAAGAAACATGGGTGATAGACCCCATTTCTTTAATTGGAATTAGCTTCATCTCTGCCCCGCTAAATCTAACTGCAGGTGCAGAAATTCTGGGGAGCTCTGCACATTGGTTTCTGTTTCACACTTTTCATTACTGTCCAGTTTAGCTGTCTTGTGTTTCAAATTATAAAATTTGTCAAATGAATTATTTGACCCTGTACAAGGCATAAAATAAGCAATGTCTCATAGCAATTTGCTGTGCAATTTAACAGGTCTGCTAATTAAATTGACACTGTGTAGCACGCTGGTGATTTAAATTACTCTGTTCAATAAAAACACAGCTCACCCTGAATGCCTCTTTTGCCCTAAGAGCTCTCCCTACTGTTACTTCTCTGTTCAAGGTGGCTAATGGAGAGAGGGCAGCAGTAATCATCTCCTCCACTTTCAAAAGAAAATCTAGTTCAGTGACCTGCTGGTTGCATAACTGTGCATCCGGTACTGAACCCATGTGCTGATACCAAACTCCTTGAAATTTTCTTTTACCACCCTGTTGTTGTACCAACTACCCGAAAGTGAGATGTCCACAAACTACAATATTCCACATCGTTTGCCCAGTTATCTGCCTTCTATGCAAATCTAACTAGATAGTTACGCAAAGTAGTGATCAGTAGTTCCACCCAGTCTGTACATCTACTGCACTACCGTGCACTGTAGTTAGTCCGCGGACCTCGCTTTGCTCTATGATTGTGATATCATTATATGTTAACACCTGGGAGAGAGAGATGGCCCAGAGTGCTAATAGCGATAGATGCTGCTTTTGTGGGCTTACAGAGCTGGAATGCTGTGCTTCAGCCTACCAGGATCTGACTTGAGGGCTGTTGCCAGATGTGCCCTCCCCTGAAAGGGGTATTTAACGCTATATTGAAATCAGTTGACATCAATGACTGGCAAGGGCCATCTTGTCCACCTGAAGTTGACAGTCACCCTTCATGCCACAACACGCTACTACGTACTTAGTCAGTCAATAAATTTTGATGTCAGAAGCAGTCGCTTTCTTTGGCGATTGTGGCACAGCTTGACGTCATGCATTGTTACGACGTGAGTTACTTTCCTCAGCTTGCTATGGCGGCGGCTCCAGGGTCGGAGGTAGCAGGACCTGAGCTTTGCTGGACTGTGAGAGGGCTGTGACGTGCTGTGTAGATACCCAGGATCCCATACTCTGGCTGTAGATTGTTGTGCCGAACCTGCACTGAGCGGAGCGGAGGACCGAGTCAAAGTAGGATGGTCCTTCACTTTGGCTGGTGAGGTGTTTTAATATATCTTAGTGGTCTGAGCCACTGCCTCTGTCATTGCCGCTTCCACCTCACCGGTTCTGGCAGGTGCGGCGGAGAGGCGCAATTTTGATTTCCATGGCCGCTGGGGAGACTATCGGACCCACTTGTATGAATAGTTGTCTGGTGAACGACTATTGGTGGCGCACTCTTGGAGATGTTTGTTTTGTTGGCAACTTGTGCTTTGTAAATAAAAACATCATCACTGTCACCAATGCACTATGCTGAAGCAGCTACAGTTGCTCCTGGAGTGCTCTAGCAATCAGCATACGTGTGATATCTCTGAGTGAAGGAGAGTGTTAGTATGCTACGTGTGACAGACACATTTTGGAAACTGATATCTATATATATATATACTAGCTGTCCCCGGCCACGCATTGCTCTGGCTCACTCTGGTAAAATGGAAAAGAAAGAAAAGAGAAAGTGCACGTTTCTAATATGTTTAATTTAACAATGCTCGTGGGTAGTTTTTAATGGCTCAGGTGGTTCTCCAAGTTGAGGCAGTTTAATTTTCCTGCTCTGGTGGTTCTCCAAGTTGAGGCAGTTTAATTTTCCCGGCGGTGCAACACATTCCTTTCGTTTCTCCATTAAATTTCAGAGCCTTGCAATAAGGGCACACTTCAGTCATGGTGCCGATGAGAACATGCCGGCTCAAACTATAATCATCAGCTGGGTTGTACCGGAATGCAAGGCGATTGTAATCGCGTGATTGCTGAGCACGGAGTCCTGTTTGCTGAGCACAGAGTCGTGTTTGACGCTGATTTGCTGTTTCTCATTGACGTCTTTCAGCCACTCTCAGCCTGTCACATTCATTCTGTTGAGAACGAAGCAGATCTGAAGCTGCAGAATGTGATTGCTGTGCTCTCAAAGTCTGGCTGCATGCCGCTCTGCTGCTTCCTCGGCACGTATTTGAGAATTGAAATGGAATCGTAAAATAGCGTGAGTTGTTCTTACATCCAACAGATGGTGCTGTTTTGCAGTAAAATGTTCAGTATAGCATGTGTTGCTTTTACGTCCAACATATGGCGCAGTTTTTCAGAAAAAGCATGTTTTTACCTGTCACATCTATGTATAGTAGGTATCTAAAAACACGTGCCTATTCAAATGGAATGTTGTGTGAAAATTTCAAAGCAATCGGTGAAGAACTTTCGGAGAGTTAAGATTTTGAACAAACGAACATTTACTTTTTTATTTATATAGATTTGTAAAAGTGTGTTTGTATGTTCAGGGGTGGCTCCAGCCCCATAACAGTTGGTGGGCTGAAATTCTGGGGTCAAGGTCGGCATACCAGACTGGGGTGTACTGGTGATAGGGAAATTTGACCAACCCCACCCATTTTCCCTGCACGTGGCGGGGTCCGGCCCTGTGCTATTGGTGTAGGCGATTTTGGGCTATTGCTGATTTTGGGATTGTTGGCTTCAGCCCCACAACAATTGGTGGTCTGACATTTTGGCCCAAGGTCGGCATACCAGTCTGGGGTGTAGTGGCGATACTGAGTTCTGGCCCTCCTGTCCCCCTATTCATCCTGCACAGGGGTGGAGCGAGGTCCAGCCCTGTGCTATCCATATAGGCGATTCTGGGAGATTGACAATTTAGCGATTTATTTGTTTATTTATTTATTTTAATTCTTATTATTTATTATTTTTTTGTTCTCTCCAAAAATAGGAAGTTAGGACACAATACATACACAATGCCATAGCAGACCCCCATGTGCATGTCAGCTGCAGACCCGGGAATTGCTGGGGTGTATGGCTAGTAGTGATATAGTGGTGAGAAAGTGGTCAGCAGTGGTAGTCAGTGTTGCCAGGAGAGACAGAGGCACATGACCATATTTAAGACATCGGTTCTATTCTAAGTAATCCCGTCTCATCACATGTTTCCTGCTCCTCTTTTTGGGAGTATTGCTACTGCTCCTTGCTAAACATGCCGGTTGCAAATCGCAAATATGAATTGCAAAGTGTGGCTCGCAAGGCTTGCTCCTGCATAACTACAGTTAGTAGGAATTTGAAAAGAAGAAAGGGAATTAAGGACCCGGTGCCTAAATCGGCTGAGATGGCATTGTTGAAAATGTAGTGAAAAGAAAGAGCATGATAAGGGAAAGATTACAGCCTTTCTTAAGCCGCGGCTAGAGCCTTGCCAGCCTGTAGCGGCCTCTTACAATGCTATTCCCACAGCTTCCGCTGATAATGCGATATCCCACGATTTAATAAACGGCGACAATTCACTAGTGGATCCCATTGATAATAATTCACTGCTGAATTTGTGTCTTAATCTTCAAGAGGAGGCTGCAGGAGCACCACATGTGGTGGTTGAACTACATCCGCCTCAAATGTCCAATGAAGCGATTGATATGGCTTTTACGTCTTTGCCTTACCTATCAAAGTCCCCGGCCTTGACACAAATCGCTGCACATGTTTTTGCTTCCTCTCCTACGCATAATGAGTCCTTTTCATCATCTGACTCTTCTGTGGACGGAACGCTGTCGGACTCAGAGTCTTTGATCATTTTAAAAGACGTTTTTTCCCTATGTAACAATATGTTCATGGAACAACAAATAATTAAACAAGAACGCACCATGTTGGTAGATGTGCTGCTTTCCATGTATGTTACCGCCCCCTCTTGTGTGAACCCTGATTCTAATGCTTTGGAGTGTAATTCTCAATTGTCTGTGATCATGATTCCCGACATCGGAAATATACCGGAGGAGGTCCTTACAGGATCTGATGCTCAAGACGGTGCAGAACCTTGCATTGAGTATAAGGAGACCCCTGTCACTACTAAATATGGCTCTTTTGAACCAAATTTAAGAAATAAAAGGCAGAGGAAAAGGAAGAATCGATTGGATAATGTCTCTCATCTAACTCATGGGAATAAAAACAGTTCTCTTGTACCATCTCAAGCTTTGGCAGAAGTGTTTCCCCTGAGCATTGAATGTCGGGTAACTGAAAGAGGGTTTGAGCTTGTTTCTACACAACAAGACAAGGGCTCACAAGTGATAAAAACAAAGCTAGAAGTCCCAAACTACATCATTGGATTCTTGGTGCAATTGCTAAAGGGAGGCAAAATCCTTGAGCTCCTGAGCCATCAGCTGATGTATCAGTCCTTCAACATCAGGTTCTGTTCTCCCCTCAGAATAATAATGAGTTTATTGAGCTAGTCCCTAGTGAGGGTTTGAGGGACTTCACTCAACCTATGGCCAAGCCCATACATCATTTGTTGGAATAGCAATGGGGAACTAGGCAATTATCCAAAGGAATCAAGATCATAGATCTGTTTGCTACAGCTTATAGCCCATTTCTAAACCAATGTAACATGTTAGAACTGACGCACCAGGTAAATGAGCTACAGATTCTTACTACTAGTGATATATCATTAGAAGAAATACTGCATTCATCATTAGTAGCAAATTGTGCTATTGGCCATTTTGTATCCCCTATTTTGGTACAATTGATTTAGATGCATGCGTTTCTTGAGATAGAATATGAAGACAAAAAATGCCCAGAAAAATGACTCTCACAAAAGCATATTAGAAAAGCTAAACTGTCCACTGTTGAATGGAACGAGATTGCACAAATTACCCGTGGTGCATTTAGTTTGAAAGCAAAGCACTTTACAAGGCATCACTTGCAGCAGACAGAGGGTCAGAGTATGGATGATGTTTCCTGAACTGATTACTCTGGTTGTGATTTTCTTAAGGTTATATCTTGGAATACCAGAGGCTATAACTCATTCATTAGCAATCCTCTACGACAATCTGTTTTGTTGGAGTCAAATGCCTTTTTGTTGCAGGAAAATATGGCTTGCAAAGGGTTTCTCAATAGATGGCTTTCATTTCTAGCAGAGATCGGCATGTTGGAATTTGATGGTTCATCCATATGGCAGACTTATAATTGGTGTAGCCAACCATTTGTCGATCACTGAGTTTATACCCAGTTGTCTTTGTCAATAGGTCTTGGCTGGAGTTCTTATTAATGGAGAATGTAACTCGCAGTTTGAGATGTTATTTGTAAATGTATACAATTCCCATGGAAACGAGAAACCTGCAACTATTGTGCCCCATATTGGTCACTTGTTAAGTGAGTGGTTTTTGATAAACTTGACGGGGTATTATTTTGTTGTTGGAGTTCTGAATTTCCAACGCACTAATTTAAGTGAATAAGAAAATAGTTCTGTGCATTTTGATTATGCAATGTCCGAAAATCCTTATGGTGTTAATGCCATTGATTATGAAAAGGACAAGTTGATGGATAATTATGAACAGCGGTCGATCTTTATATCATTTTCTCATTTGAAGCAGTTGTATAAGCTGGTAGATGCCAACAACAAACCCCCTTCATTTGGACTAATGGGACTCCGTATTCTTGGATTTGAGTTGGTCACAGTTTTTCTGCTGATAAATAACGAGTTAAGTGGTCATGTTAGCTTTGAGCTTAAGTGTGAACATAGGAAGAAACTGGATTGCCTGGGTGGTGATTATATTCTAAATTGCCCGAGTAATAGATTTAGTTGGTCTGAGAAAAATTTGAATTGGTTCAATTAGATGATTTTGGAACGACTCATAATGGATGAAGGACCCACATTTTCTTGTATTGATGATTTTCTAAATATTATAGATTAAGAATTTTGGGACCATGCAGAAACAGTTCCATATTAGATCTAATCAGGAGTGGAAGGTGTATGACCATATTATTGCTGCAAGAAAGAGATGATTAAAATTGGATATAAAGGCAGCAATATATGATGATGCTATAGAAATTAAGCAATTGGTCATAAAAGGACAGGATACCAAGCTTAAAAAACGAGTTAAAAACTGGTTGAGAATAAATAAAAGGTGTATGGCATCAGCCCAGTGGCAGATTATGTCCCATGCATTTCACGATTTGGATTTGTGAAGATTCTGGGACATATACAAAAGAAATAAGGAAACCCTAGTGGATAGGCGGGAAAACAATTCTATTTCTATAAATATGTCGAAAGAGCATATTTTGGATATATATTATGACCTGACATTTTTTAGCACAGAAGTTGTGGAGTGTGAGAATATATGTGACAAAGAATACTTGTCATTTACTGTTGAAGATTTTGAGCGACCTATTCTGATTCTCAAACCATCAAGGGCCCCTTGCCCTGATGGCCTACCAAATATCTTATTAAAAATAAAATCCTAGGAAATGGGCCAACATCAGCTTCAAACATTGGCTTGAAATTATAGCTACCTGAAGGAAACCTCTTACCTGGAGTAAATTGCTGCTTATCCCGATTTATAAAAAGGGACCGCGTGAAATACCTTCCAGTTATCATTTATTAGCCATGGTAGACTCCAGCTCAAAAATATTTTCCCAGCTACTCATTGAAAGTATTCATGAATGGAAAAGGAAAGAAAATATTTTTTAAAAGCAACAATCAGGATTTAGAAAGGGATTTAGTACACTTTCTAACCTGTGGATCTTAATTTACCTCATCTGTAGTGGACTGAATTCTAAAACTAAGGTGATGTACGTATGCTTTGTAAACTACCCAGGAGCATTCAACACTGTGAACCACTCTATCTAGTGGACAAAATGGAAAACTGGAGACTTCATAATTGTATCCTCTATTTTGTCAAGGCTCCTTACATCAGCTCTACTGTTCAGATATGATCGGGTCAAAGCGGTGCACTTAGTGAATCGATCCTAACTAATTATGGATTAAAGCAAGGATGCTCTCTTGCCCCTATTTTATTCAATCTATATGTCGCAGATTTGGACGGGGTTATGAGGAATTGTCACAACTTCTCCCACCCTTCCTTGGGAGGCCAGTCTGTTGGCTGGCTCTCCTACGCAGATGGCACTGTAATCCTGGACCAAATTGCGATTGGGTTGCAACGCAGTTCGTTGGCACTTGAAAGATATTCAGCTCAAAATGGATTGGTCATTAACCAAAATAAAACTAAAATTATGATTATACAATCAAAAAAAGGGTAAATAAATTTTCTTGGAAAATCAAGGGAGTGAGTAAATACCCATATTTGGAAGTTGCCATCACTGATTCACGTAATTCATCCCTTTGGGTAAGGTGATTACCAAGAAGACCCAGTTTAAATGTAATGCTACTATAAGTTTTATCCAACAAAAAGGTGGTCACTCTATTGAGGGCCTGTTACAGCTATATAGATTGAGCATAGTGCTTTGTGCATTATATGGTCTTGAGGTGTTTACTTGTAAAGTAACTTCATGGCTGAAGACCCTAAACAGAAAGGTATGGCGCTCAGAACTGGGCTTGTCAAATTCAGTGCACGTAGAAGCAATCTGTAGTAAACTGGGTCTTATTTCTATGCTTACTCAGAAAAATATTGCTGCTAGATATTTTTATCCAAGGATGTTAAATGAAAGAGGAAATTATAGATCGATATTTAGACAGGCCTGCTCCTGCTAGTGCAATAATAGACTGGGTAAATGAGATTGATGTCTTTCTTAAAGATATAGGTTATTATGTTGATATGTGTTTAAATATTGGGAGCGCTTTTAAAGAAATTAAAGAAAGAGCCACAATGTGGGATAGAGATAACAGAATGAGGGTGTTAGCTAATAAATCCTTCTATTTGCTGCATATCAGACAAGGATTCTGTATCAACACTCCTTTTAGTTATATTAAGAAAATACAGAACTGTAAAGTGCACCGATTTGTCATCCTACTTCGCTTTGAGCAATTACCAACTATGTTTATATTGGGAGCATGGGCTCAAGTCCCATAGGAAAAACTGTTCTGTCGTCTATGCAAGTCGGTAAGTGGAAACCCATGCCATCTATTTGCTGTCTGTGATGCCTTAACCGAGGTATATGAACAAGGATATAAAAATCAATTTAGTAACTTGGAAAATGTGCACACTGATCAAAATTGAGCATTCATTTACTCTGGAGAAAATCTGATTATGTATTTTACTGTTTTCGATATCTGGCCAAGGATCATTAAGTGTATTGAAGAGATTGTAGGAATGGTTATGATGTATTATATTTTGAATTTGCAATCACTGATTTTGTAGCGAAAAGTTGGTATATTATTCTGCAATAAGAAATATTTTAGTAATAATTTTAAACTCTTTATTTATTTTTACGTTTATATCAGTGCGCAAAAACCTGAGGTATCTAGGCGCTAGTTGCAGAAAGTGCTTGGTACAAGACAGGAAGATGCAATATACAGACTGGCAAAACCCCTTGTATGGGAACACTTTCATTATTGTTATTGAATTGAAAGATGTTTTAATGGTTATGCTTTTAGTGTTTAAAGGTTATATTTACCCAATACAACACTTTAAAAAACATTGTTCCTATCAAGCTATGACTTTCCTTTAACATTGTGAACTTTTAGATTCATGAAACTTCACCTCACTAATGTCTTCCTTCATAGGTATATGATATGATATGATATGATATGATAGGTTATTTATAACGCGCTTAATACCCAGAGGTTTCTAAACGCGGACATGGGGATCGAACCTGTGTTGCTTCGCGTTGTCTTGCTTCCCAGGCAAGCACGTTGCCCCTGAGGTATCCTCCCGGTTGTCAGAAGGATCTGCTATGTCTTCCTCCTCTACTGAAGACTATGTCTCTCCCTCCTCCCCTTCCCCCTCACCTCTGAGTTTCCAACGAAGTCCCGGCTTCTGGTTTCCTTTGGGTCTGGTTTTCTCCTTTTTTTTGTGTAGATAAGGGCACCGTGGAGGGACGCCACAGTGTCACCTTGTAGGTAAACTGTGGCAATCCTCTGCAGCCGCCTGAGGATGGAGAAAAAGCCAGAGGCACAAAAAAACCCAAAGCTGTCAAAGTCGGATGAGGAAACAGAACTAGGTTGCTCTGGAAGAAGATCTGTGGACAGTAGCGATGGTCTTGGTAAGTCAGCGGACCGGGGAAGCGGAGCAGAAAGGAGGCCACACTGAAAGGTTGATTGTAGAAGAAGACGCAGCAAGGAATAGCTTGCCACAGTACGGGACACCGGAGGAAGCAGTCCAGGGACAGGCAAGGTCTGAAAAATTGGATGGCAATCCGAAAGGCAAAGGCAAAGGCAAAGGCAAAATACAGGCCGAGTCGTTACACAGGAGGTCAAAACAGAAGGTGGGAAAGAAGGAAAAAGGGAAAAACAACGGATAGACTAGAATGGGAAACAGAGATCAGCAAGAAAACAACAGAAGGTGAGCAGAATTGGGAGGTAGGGTAAAGGGAAAAGGTTCAGCAAGGGGAGAGAAAGCAATGGAACAGCAGGAGAACACAGCAGAAACAAGGGCAAAGAGGGAACGAACAAGGAAGAAAAACTAGCCACAAGCTAAGAGTAAACGGAGAAAGCGCCTGCAACAGCAGACACACTGGAAAACAGGACGTTGCAATGCGCCCGATGCCGGAAGTGACGGAAAAATAACAACCGGCGTCGGCAGCGTCGCACGAAAGACTAGACCTGTACTCTGCGTTTGGCAAAACGTGATGGAAACGGTAATGGAGGCCGCCGTTTCCATCGGTTCCAAAGTCGCCAGGTACCCCAGGATGTGACAGTATGCCCCTTCCCAGGACCCACCCCACCTGGCTTCCCCGGTAGTCTCTGATGGAACTTTCGCAGCAGTATCGGGGCATGTAGATGGGATCTGGGTTCCCAAGTATTTTCTGACCAGGGGTATCCCTTCCAATGGACGAGGTGCTCCAAGCAACCTCGGCGATACCTGGAGTCGCATATGTGAGCTACCTCATATGTATCCTTGGAGGGATTGGGAAGTACCAGGGTGTTACCCGAACTACGAGCCCATCTGTCAGCCACAAACGGTTTCAGCTGGGAGGCGTGAAACACAGGGTGGACACGTCGTAGACTTTTGGGAAGCTGGAGGCGGAAGGCTACAGGGTTTATGTGGGTAATCTTATTGGGGCCGATGTATTTGGGGGACAGTTTGGATGGCCGTACCCATCGTGGCAGGAATCTGGTGGACAGTAACACCTTGGTTCCAATTCCCCATTCGGGCACCGGTCTTCGGTGTCTATTAGCCTGAGTCTTGTTTATTTCTTGAGCCTCTTGTAGACCCAATCTGGCTTTGCAGTGCGCTTCCTGGATCAGCGCTAAAGAAGTATCCACTCGAAGGGACTTTGGAATCAAGACTAACCAGGGGAAGGATAATACGGGGGTGGTAACCGTAAGTACAGAAAAAAGGACTCATGCCTAGTGCGGAATGACATGAGTTGTTATATGAAAATTCTGCTGTGGGGAGGAGTTGGACCCAATTGTCCTGTTGATGATTCACAAAACAACGGAGATATTGCTCCAGAGTACCATTTAGACGTTCTGTTTGTCCGTTGGATTGAGGGTGGAACCCAGAAGTTGGTGCCCTTTCGATCCCCAACTTCTTGCAGAAAGCTGTCCAAAAATGGGAGGTGTACTGGCTACCACGATCCAAGATGATTTTGGTTGGAAGACCGTGTAGTCTGAAAATGTCTCTCAGGAAGATATCTGCCATTTCAGAAGCCGAGGGTACCCCTGGCAAGGGCGAGAAATGTGCCAATTTGGTGAATGAATCCACTACAACCATTATGCACGTGAATCCTTGAGACTTGGGCAATTCGACGATAAAGTCAGTCGATAATATTTTCCAAGGACCGTCAGGAATGGCACGTGACTCCAGTAGTCCTATGGGTTTTTGTGTGGAAGTCTTGTTGCGAAGACAGGTTGAGCAAGACTGAACATATTGACTGGTCTCTTTTCTCATCTCGGGCCAGTAAAAGTGTTGTTGTAGTAAGTCCAATGTTCCCTTAATTCCACGATGACCTGCTATTTTGGAATCATGACACCAAGAAAAGGCGGTCTTTCTTAATGTCGTCGAAGGCAGGTACAATTTGCTGTTTACTAGATACAGTCCATCCTGGATGATACATTCGGCTTTCTTGTTGTGCTTTTTTATCTCGAACCTCCCTACAGAATCGTCCCTGACTTGTTGCAGGAAAGTGGATACCACCCCGATCCTCTTGGACTTAGGCAACATCAATTCTGTAGTCCGTTCCGGTTCAGAAATATAATCGCTACGCCTGGATAGGGCATCTGCTACAAGGTTTTGTTCGCCGGGGATGTACGTTATATCAAAGTCGAACTGAGCGAAGAAATGGGCCCACCTTGCCTGTCTTGTGTTGTAGCATTCGAATTGGCGTAAAACTTGCAGATTCTTATGATCCGTTCGGATGGTGAAAGGATGTTCTCCTCCCTGGAGAAGGTGGCGCCATTCTAAGCAGGCCATCTTCACAGCCAATAACTCCCGCTCTATAACAGAGTAGTTCCTTCGACTACTACTTAGCGTCTTGGAGTAGTAGGCCACCTGGTGTTCCTTTCCTTGGTAGCTTTTTAGTAATACTGCCCCCACAGCGGCTACTGAGGCGTCTGCTTCAACGATGAATGGAAGATGTTGATCCGGTTGTCAGAGTATCGGAGCAGAACAGAAGGATCTTTTGAGTTGTTGAAAGCTCTCTTCAGCTTGGGGAGGCCAACAAAATGGTGAGGAAGATTTCTTAAGAAGTGAGGTTATAGGTACCACTTGTTGAGAAAAGTTGAGAATGAATTTCCGGTAGAAATTCGCCAAACCAAGGAATTTCTGAACATCCTTAACTGACTTGGGTGGTGGCTAGTCTAGGATGGATCTCACCTTTTGGGGATCCATGGCGATGCCCTCGGGAGAAAGGATGAAACCCAGGTAGGATATTGAAGAAACAGAAAAAACACATTTCTCCAACTTGACGGAGAGATGGTTTTCTTGCAGCCTTCGGAAGACTTCCTTGACGTGTGAATCGTGTTCTTCTTGGGTTTTTGAAAAAACTAAAATTTCATCAAGGTATACTATAGTTGTATGTCCTAGTATGTCGGAAAAAAGCCGGTCCATGAAGCGCTGGAAAATGGAAGGTGTGTTAACTAACCCAAAAGGCATAACCTGGTACTCGTAAAGACCGAAGGGAGTCCTGAAAGTGGTCTTCCATTAATCTCCTGTCTGAATACGAAAAAGATGGTAAGCATTACGTAAGTCCAGCTTTGTAAAGATTGTAGCGGCCTGGACAGCTTGAATGATCTCTGTGATTAATGGCATGGGGTATTGGTCTTTTATAGTCACCTTGTTAAAACCCCTGTAGTCAATGCATGGGCGTAACTCATGAGTCCCTTTTTTAGGGATGAAAAACAATGATGCCCCTGCTGGAGATTTAGATGGTCTGATTAATTCGTTGGCCAGATTCTTGTCCAAATAATCCCGCAGATACTGCGTTTCCTGTATAGATAGAGGATACATTCGGCAAAAAGGAACCAAAGCCCCAGGATGGAGATCGATGCAGCAATCCTCAGGTCTGTGTGGAGGTAATTCTAGAGGAATCTTTTCAGTCACCACTTCCGCCTATTCGTTGAGATGGGATGGCAGACACTGAACCATCTTGAACTCGCTGCTGCATGTAGTCTGAACGGCTTCATAGGTAGGTTTTGGCAGGCAGTTGGTTTTACAAAAGGAGGAATGGAAACTCAGTAGGTTCCTGGACCAGTCTATGGTAGGGTTATGCTTGCGCAACCAACCAATGCCCAAGATAATAGGGAAGTGTGCTGCTCGTATTATATCTCAGAAGATACGTTCTGAGTGCTGCTTGATGAACATAGTGAGTTCTTCTGTGGTGTGGGTGATTAGTCCTGAGCTCAATGGCTCGCCGTCTACTCCCTCAACCTTTTGGTCCTCCTTCTTGGCAATGCGGACTAAGCCTTTCGGTTCTGCCCATTGGGTATCAATAAAATTCCCAGCAGCACCACAATCAAGTAGAGCCTGGGTCTGGATCGTGGATTTTTCAAAAGGCAAAGACACTGCCACCACCATAAGACGTGCGTCTTCTGTCCTTTCTGAGGAAGTGACGGAGAGGGCGGCATAGGGACTAGGAATCACCCCTCGGTAGTGAGTCCCCACACTTACCGAGGGCGATCGTTTCCCGACTGTCTAGGAGGCACATCAGGGCAGTCTCGAAGTAGATGGGTGGATGACCCACAGTACATGCACAAACTAGCTTCTCGGCATCTCTTGTGTTCTTCAGCCGGGAGAGGGGCACGGGTGGTTCCGATTTGCATGGGTTCCTCTCTGGAGGAGCGAGTAGAAGGAGGTGGTATTGGGGGAAGGGAGTCAGCAGGAGACAAAAAATAGCCTTTAGTCTTCTTGCGTTCGGCTTGCCGTTTTGCTAGGCGGAAATCAATACGGAGAGTGGCTGTGATTAAATCCGCGAAGGTAAGAGGACGTTCAATGCGTGCCAGTTCATCCTTCAGGTCCTCTCTCAACCCTCTAAGGAAAATGGCGCACTGTGCTTGTTCTTGCCATCCTGCTTCCGCTGCTATTTGTTTAAATTGAGTTATGTATGACAGTAAGTCTGTGTACCCTTGTTTAATGTCCAAAAGGTCCTCAGATGCCCAGTAGGTACTTTCAGTGTGCAAAAACGTTTGTTGGATCAGTGTTTTAACCCTTTAAGTGCCATGGGTATTTCTCCCCAGTGCCAGGGCCTTTTTTGGTGATTTTGGTATGTGGCCATTCAATGGCTTGTAACTTTTTTGTTACATGAGATATCTCGGCCAAATTTGGCTCCTTTTTATCCCACATGTAGGCGGTCGTAACGCCACCCAGGAATCCCAGGTTGCTGTAGGGGGGTGAGAGAAAATAAGGAAAAAGTGCGAACATTTTGGGTTTTTTCAAAAAATGCCAATAAAATGATGTACAAAGAAGCCTGTGGTTTTTTCCTTGTAAGAGCTAGGAACAAATGGTTTGCTGTGCTGAGTTCCCCAATGTCGTGGCTTTCAGGAACAGGTTGAGTGGAAATGGAAAAAAATTATTTTGATGTGGTTATCAACCGTTTTGTGAGTGGTAGGCGATTTTTGCCATTTTTGCCAATTGGACATGCATGGACGGAAAGGAAGAAAAGGGCAGCAAAGCCAAATTGGAGGACAGAAAGGCATATATTTCTGAAAAGTAGACAAAATTCCAAGTTTAGAAAGGGGTGATTTGCATAGGTCAGGCAACAACTAGGTTGGGGAAACTGCCATCGAATGGGGGAAAAGCGGGAAAATGACAGAAAAAAAGGTATGTGTTGGACATGGTTGGCTTGGTACGGCAATGGCTTCTATGAATTCTGAGAAAAGCAATGCTCCGCTACATTCCCCCGACTGTGGGCGATGTGCGCAAATCATACCTCTGCGGATTCCCACGGGTGTCCTCTTTTCGGAAATGCATGGGGTTCCCTGTTTTCCTTGGTGGCTTGGACACCCGAGGCCCATATCTGTATGTTGTTCCGGTCGGCAGAATGGCTGAGATTCCCCTCTGCAAACAGACTGGGGGTTGCTTGCGTTTTCGGCTTGCCCCTTGCCAGCCAGGTAGGTGCACCCACGCATGTGAGGCACCGTTTTCATCGGGACACCTGTGGGAACGCGGGACGGTAGGCCATGTGTTGTTGGGGGCGTGTTTCGATGGGTGCGCCGAGCGAAATGTGCGGAAAATGCGTTTTTTTCCCCACATTTCGGACTTTGCGGGGGTGTCTGGGTAATAAATTCTGGGGCGATGTGCGCAAATCATACCTCTGCAGATTCCCACGGGTGTCCTCTTTTCGGAAATGCATGGGGCTCCCTGTTTTCCTTGGTGGCTTGGACACCCGAGGCCCATATCTGTATGTTGTGCCGGTCGGCAGAATGGCTGAGATTCCCCTCTGCAAACAGACTGGGGGTTGCTTGCGTTTTCGGCTTGCCCCTTGCCAGCCAGGTAGGTGCACTCACGCATGTGAGGTACCATTTTCATCGGGACACCTGTGGGAACGCGGGACGGTAGGCCATGTGTTGTTGGGGGCGTGTTTCGATGGGTGCGTCGAGGGAAATGTGCGGAAAATGCGTTTTTTTCCCCACATTTCGGACTTTGCGGGGGTGTCTGGGTAATAGATTCTGGGGCGATGTGCGCAAATCATACCTCTGCGGAATTCCCACGGGTGTCCTCTTTTCGGAAATGCATGGGGTTCCTTGTTTTCCTCGGTGGCTTGGACACCCGAGGCCCATATCTGTATGTTGTGCCAGTCGGCAGAATGGCTGAGATTCCCCTCTGCAAACAGACTGGGGGTTGCTTGCGTTTTCGGCTTGCCCCTTGCCAGCCAGGTAGGTGCACCCACACATGCAAGGTACCTTTTTCGTCGGGACACCTGTGGGAACACGAGAAGGTATGACATCTGCTGTTGGCGATGTGTTTCGGTGAGTGGACACAGGGAAATGTCTCTGAAATTGGCTGGAAATGAAGACAATTCTCAGACATTTCGCTCTGGCCACCCACCGAAACACACCGCCAACAACATGTGGCTTACCTTCCCGCGTCCCTACATGTGTCTCGATGAAAACGGTACCTCACATGTGTGGGTGCACCTACCGGGGGCGCAAAAGGAAAAGGGTAACCCACTGGGAACCCCAAGCCTTTCGCCACTGCCAATTTTGTTCATGTGGGCAACCTACAGATTTGGGCCTAGGGTGTGGAAGCCAGCAAGGAAAACAGAGAACCCCATGCATTTCCCAAAAGAGGACACCCGTGGGAATCCACAGAGGTCTGACTTACGCAAATCGGCCCAGAATGTAATACCCAGAACCACCAGCAAAGACCCACATGGGAGAAGGGTGCCCAAGGCCAGGGATATTACCGCCGACTTTGCTGGAGCCCTGGCTGCCCTGCGTTACAGCTTCTCCCCACCAAGGAGTCTCGGCAGTGTGCCAATACCGCCCCGAAGGGAAAAGCTGTAATGCAGCCCAGCCGCAACTCCAGGACAGTTGGAGGTGATCTGCCCAGACGGGCCATTCCCACCCACACCACCAACAATCCAGCCCCAGTCTCACCCTCCCCACTGACAGTGGGCCCTAACCATCGAATAATAAAAAACAGTACTCACATAACGTTGCAGCTGCTCGGGTAGAAAAAGCTGTAAACAAAACAAAGAACATGTGTTACTTATGGTCACACCAGCAAAATGTAGCCCTCCCCGGGGGCAGATAAGGGGGGGGCTGTCCATGAGGTGGGGCCCTCCATTTGGGGTTGGGGAGGGCTGAGGGCCACCCCCCCGTTGCAGTACATCATTCGCTGCCAATTTAGGGTGCCCCTCAGCCCCCCCTAAAAAGCAGCCTATGAATTTGTATTATTTTTTTGGTTACCCAACTTCGCTTGGTGCAGATAGCCACATTAGTGTGGGGGGGAGAGGGCCACCACAAAAGGTGGGAAAGGACCCCCAATAGATGGGGCAGTAGGGTTTGGGCACCCTGGGGGCAGATTGCCACACTAATGTGGCCATCTGCACCAAGCGAAGTTGGGTAAACAAAAAAAAAAATACAAACTCATAGGCTGCTTTTTAGGGGGGGCTGAGGGGCACCCTAAATTGGCAGCGAATGATGTACTGCAACGGGGGGTGGCCCTCAGCCGCCCCCACCCCAAATTGAGGGCCCCACCTCATGCAACCCTCCCTGTGGGCTGATATCTGCTCCTAGGAAGGGGCATCTGACCCCAGGGAGGGATCCAAGAGGTGGGCCCCCCCCTATCTGCCGCCAGGAAGGGTTGCATGAGGTGGGGCCCTCCATTTGCGGTTGGGGGGGCTGAGGGCCACCCTAAATTGGCAGCGAATGATGTACCGCAACGGGGGGTGGCCCTCAACCCCCCCCACCCCAAATGGAGGGCCCCACCTCATGCAACCCTCCCTGGGGGCAGATAGGGGGGCCCCACCTCATGCATCCCTCCCTGGGGTCAGATGCCCCTTCCTAGGAGCAGATATCTGCCCCCAGGGAGGGTTGCATGAGGTGGGGCCCTCCATTTGGGGTGGGGGGGTTGAGGGCCACCCCCCGTTGCGGTACATCATTCGCTGCCAATTTAGGGTGGCCCTCAGCCCCCCCTAAAAAGCAGCCTGTGATTTTGTATATTTTATTTTGTTTACCCAACTTCGCTTGGTGCAGATGGCCACATTAGTGTGGCTATCTGCCCCCAGGGTGCCCAAACCCTACTGCCCCATCTATTGGGGGTCCTGCCCCACCTTTTGGGGTGCCCCCTTACCCCCAATGGCTGGGGGGGACACCTCATGCAGGCCTCCCTGGGCCTCCTCCTAACGGCTGCGTGAGGTACACCCCACCTCCATTTGGTGTGAGGGGGGAGAGGGCCACCCCAAAAGGTGGGGCAGGACCCCCAATAGATGGGGCAGTAGGGTTTGGGCACCCTGGGGGCAGATTGCCACACTAATGTGGCCATCTGCACCAAGCAAAGTTGGGTAAACAAAAAAAAAATACAAACTCATAGGCTGCTTTTTAGGGGGGGCTGAGGGGCACCCTAAATTGGCAGCGAATGATGTACTGCAACGGAGGGTGGCCCTCAGCCCCCCCACCCCAAATGGAGGGCCCCACCTCATGCAACCCTCCCTGGGGCCCCCTTCCTGGCGGCAGATAGGGGGGCCCCACCTCTTGGATCCCTCCCTGGGGTCAGATGCCCCTTCCTAGGATCATGCGCCCTGCGCCCGATCCGTGACCAGCAATGCCTCATATGTGGTGTCCTTGGAAAGGGGAGAAAGTCCCCTTTCCAGGGACACCACTTTTTGATCAATCCCTGGTGGTCCAGTGGGCCCAGGGCCCCAAACCCCCTCCCACCTCCACTCGATTTTTTGTTGTTTTTTTTTTTTTTATTTTCACCCCTGGGGGCAGTGATTATCTGCCCCCAGGGGTCTCTGGCGCTGTGGCCCCATGCCTTGGGGCCACAGGGGGAGGGGGGCCGCTTACCTAGTAAGCGGCCCCCCTCCCCCTGCATCACAAACGGATCTGCGTTGATTCGCTGGCATTGCAGCCCGCGGATCGCGCGCCCTGCGCCCGATCCGCGGGCAGCAATGCCTCATATGTGGTGTCCTTGGAAAGGGGAGAAAGTCCCCTTTCCAGGGACACCACTTTTTGATCCATCCCTGGTGGTCCAGTGGGCCCCAAACCCCCTCCCACCTCCCCTCGATTTTTTCTTTTTTTTTCTTTTTTTTATTTTCACCCCTGGGGGCAGTGATTATCTGCCCCCAGGGGTCTCTGGCGCAGTGGCCCCATGCCTTGGGGCTACTGGGGGAGGGGGGCCGCTTACCTAGTAAGCAGCCTCCCCTCCCCCTGCGTCACAAACGGATCTGCATTGATCCACTGGCATTGCTGCCCGCGGATCGCGCGCCCTGCGCCCGATCTGCGAGCAG
Organism: Ambystoma mexicanum; assembly: GCF_040938575.1. Lineage (NCBI taxonomy): Eukaryota > Metazoa > Chordata > Amphibia > Caudata > Ambystomatidae > Ambystoma > Ambystoma mexicanum. Next base: position 1,563,904,149 of record NC_090932.1, read on the forward strand.
CAATGCCACACAATTGGTATCGTTGGAAAGGTGAGAATCTCCCCTTTCCAACGATACCTGCCACGATCTCCGCCTTGAAATACAGCCGGAGATCGAGGCTGACAAAGAAGGGCACTCACCTTCTTTATCCACCGCAGCAGCCGAAAATGGCTGCTGCGGTGGATTTACTTTCAGTTTCACGCCGACATGCGTTACGCACGCCGACGTGAAACTGAAGGTAATCCAGCCCCCTGGCAGTGAGGGGGGACCTCCCCCTCACATAGCCTGGGGGTTGGATTACAGTTTTGCTCGATCCCTGCAATGCAGGGATTGAGCAAAACAGAGTGCCTAAACCGACGAACCGGCTCGTCGGTGGCAACCTGGAGCACATGCCACCGACGAGCCGGCTCATCGGTGGCACTTAAGGGGTTAAAGGCATCATAATCTTGGAGAACCGGATCAACCCGGTTGACCAGAGGGGTAGCCCAAGTTAGGGCATTTCCGTGCATTTGGGTGATCATGAACCCGACCATGGCATGGCCTGAAAAATATGCTTGGGTTCGAAAAGAAAAATGTAGATTACAGGCATCTAGAAACTCCTTAACTTTCTTAGGGGTGCCGTCAAATTTCCCTGATACTAAGGGAAGTGGAGGTAAATCCGTCATAGGTTGTTCTTGTTCAGTGACCCTTTGCTGTAGAGTGGCGTTCGCAGTCTTAAGATTCTGGACCTCCAAGTTTAGGCTCTGAACAGCTACTACAAGTTCTTGTATTTGCTGTGGAGTGGCCATTGTGGTTTTGTGGCGTTGCAATCTGTCAGAAGGATCTGCTACGTCTTCCTCCTCTACTGAAGACTTTGTCTCTCGCTCCTCCACTTCCACTTCACCTCTGAGTTTCCAACAAAGTACGGCTTCTGGTTTCCTTTGGGTCTGGTTTTCTCCTTATTTTTGTGCAAGTAAGGGCAACTGTGGAAGGACACCACAGTGTCACCTTGTAGGTAAACTGTGGCAATCCTCCGCGGCCGCCTGAGGATGGGGGAAAAAGCCGGAGGCACAAAAAACCCCAAAGCTGTCGAAGTCGGATGAGGAAACAGAACTAGGTTACTCTGGAAGAAGATCTGTGGACAGTAGCGATGGTCTTGGTAAGTGAGCGAAACGGGGAAGCGGAGCAGAAAGGAGGCCACTCTGAAAGGTTGATTGTAGAAGAAGACGGAGCAAGGAATAGCTTGCCACAGTACGGGACACCGGAGGAAGCAGTCCAGGGACAGGCAAGGTCTGAAAAACTGGATGGCAATCCGAAAGGCAAAGGCAAAACCAGGGCGAGGCAAGGCAATCCAAAATACAGGCCGTGTCGGTACACAGGAGGTCAAAACAGAAGGTGGGAAAGAAGGAAAAAGGGAAAAACAACGGATAGACTAGAATGGGAAACAGAGATCAGCAAGAAAACAACACAAGGCGGGCGGAATCGGGAGGTAGGGTAAAAGGAAAGGGTTCCGCAAGGGGAGAGAAAGCAATGGAAAAGCAGGAGAACACAGCAGAAACAAGGGCAAGGAGGGAACGAACAAGGAAGAAAAACTAGCCACAAGCTAAGAGTAAACGGAGAAAGCGCAGGCAACAGCAGACGCACTGGAAAACAGGACGTTGCAACGCACCCGACGCCGGAAGTGACGGAAAGATAACAACCGGCGTCGGCAGCGTCGCACGAAAGACTAGACCTGTACTCTGCGTTTACCAGAACGTGATGGAAACGGTAATGGAGGGTGCCGTTTCCATCGGTGCCAAAGTCGCCAGGTACCCCAGGATGTGACACCGGTACACAGAAATGTTGGATTGTTGCTCTTTATATTTATTGGGAACAAATAACGTCCGGTGACATTAAAATATATTAGTACACAATTGCTAATCAAATAAGCTTGTTTGCTAATAAAGAACATTTAATTAGCAAACTCTGGTAATCCATTTTTGAAAGCTAATGTATAGCTTGCTGTATCTATCCTAAACAAGACAAATCCTATTTTGCAAGGTTAAGTGATGACATTTTGGAGATGTGTGGATTTGCAGAACGAGGATTACATTGTAATTTTATTAGCTGAATTTAATGTGACTCTGGGGCTTTGTTGTATGCAGTGGTTCGTGTGATCATTCACAAATGCTAGTATCCTGATTCTATCTTTTAGTGACCAACATACTGATAACACAGGTTTTACTTTTTTTTATAACTTTGTTTACTAAAGGGGTCTTTCTTTAGTCGATGGCTGTACTTTATCTGATAATCTTGCAGATTTTACTTGTTTGGATCTTTTGTATATTCAATCATTGATTTATTTTTTTTCATTATTGCATTGATGCTTAAAGATATGAAACATAATTACAACTGTGCCAGTGACCATGTGTTTTACAATTATCAAAAATCTTCCCATTGAACTAGACATTCATTAGGCCAAGCTTAAACGATCGATTGAAGAGGGAAAATTAACTGCAAACCATGGTAGGTTGAAATGGGACAGACATTTTAAACTTGAATTTAGTCCAAGAAAGTTTCTTTGACAACCATGAACGTTGTGATGCATTTATAAACTGGGAGGTCAAATAAAGTATTGTGGTTGATACTTTCTTTAAAAGTCTTGATAATATTAGCCTTCCACTATCAATTAATACTAAATCTCAGTCCCTTGTGTTTCAGAAGTCCTGGTTGGATTCAACTATCAAGAAGACAAAAAAGGATTATTTTGCTGCTTTTAAATCCAATTCTTCCACACGCTCCTTCATTGCTGAGAAAAGAAGGAACTATAAAAAATGACCAAGGAATAGGAAAATTACTTTTCTAGTCGAAGTGTGGAAATGTGGTACAGGCTGCTCATTCCCATGGCACCAGGCACTTTTGGGAATTGATTAAATATGGCCCAAAGTATGGAAATGCTAACTCTTTAGAAACAAATATATTAGAAGACCACTGGATCAGTTTTCTGCGCTGTACAACCTTGACACATCACATATATTACCCATTACTGACCTGATGAAAGATTGTTTTCCCTCTAGCTTGACAACTAATTGTAATTTACAATTGAAACTCCAGTCTCTGGATAATGTGGTGTCTAACCTAGAGGATGTGGAAATGACCCTAAAAGCATTTCAAAATAATAAATGCCCTTGCCTGGGTTTGACCGGCCGTTTGGGCTCCTTTTTTCTCATGTTTTTAATGTGCTGCTAAACACATTATTGTTTCAAATATTTGGTGCAAAGCAGTTGTTTGACCTATATTTAAGAAGGGAGGCAGACATTTATCACAATTATCACTCTTTAAATTCTTCCTTTAAATCATCTGGCAAGATTATATTGAGCAGAACAATGGAATAAACCTTGGCTCCGGTACAATTTGATTTTCAAGAAGGCTTGTGCATTTAGAACAGTTTTTCTTTAATTTCTGTTTTAATTTTTTTTTTTTAAATTCAAACAAGCATTCCATGGGAAGTAAAAAAAAGTTCTAGGAGAAAGTCAAGTGACATTGCAGCTGATTTGCAACGTACCTCTCTTATCAATTCAGGTGGATTCTGTTTTGGGTAGAGCATGAGTCGCCACATCATTTTTCAGATTGCAAATATTCTGCAACACAAAATTTGGATTCAATTCAAATATGGGATACTGTTCAATGTGATCAATCCATGAACCAGTACCATACACCTTCCTCACTGAGTCAGAACCAGACACACCTCGTGTCTTATCCTCCTCAAATGTTTTGTTAGCGCATCTATAATATGCAGAGGCAATTCTATTATTTGCTTTTGGCAATTGTGCGGTCTATTCCTTTCAAGTTTCTCTGAACCTGTATTGACATTACTCTTCTTAATTTAGCGCTGGGTTGTATTGTGCTTTGTTCTATGCCTTCTGCATGGTTTCAGATGTTTTTAGAATGTGTTTTTCTATATATTGATGGTTTGATCAAGTAACCTGTTGATGTTTACAATTATATTATTATTACATTTATTTTTTCTTATGTTCTTGTTTTATTCTGGGACTCACTGTAAATGTCTTGGATGGCCATAGTAGTTAGTTTTGCTCACTTGTTTGCTTATTCATCCCATGCAACACTAGTCCTGTTGTTGTAATGAAGTACCTTACCCCAGGTGTTGATGGGTTTTGGGGTTTGCCTGCCTTTTTGGGTAGACCCTGTATAGAATTGAGCATAGGTTATGTTTATTTCCTCTAAACAAAAAAAATAAACTTAAGATCTTTCAGCTTGTTTCAATACATTTGCTGAGAGCTAATAATGTTCGTTCTACTTGGGCACTGTTAGACTTTACTCGAAAAGCACTGTCTCAAAGAACTAGGTTTGTGAAATGACACCAATAACTGTCTTAACTTTGAGGTGTTGATTAAATCACCTTGACTCATTTTATATTAGTTGTGGGTTGGAAATGTTTTTTTTTGGTTCTACTGTTTTATGGACACAAGCTTGAAATAAACTTGAATTGATGAGCTGAGAGCTCTTTGCTGAAATTGTTGGTAGCTTGGAATGTTACAGCTGATTGGAAGAGGTTGGTTTATTGTAAATGCTTGTTTAGCTGGAGAGTGAGAAGGGTGGAAGGGGTCGGTTGAAAGTGCCTGCAAGAGCTGGTTCCTTGGAACTAATTGTTCATTGTAGATGATTTGTTCCATATAAAGGTATGTTTCATTAAAACGGGTTGGTTGACTGAAAGTGTTTTTTTGATTGGCATGGGTTTTTTTAGGTGCAAGTAGTATGCATGTGGTGGTTGGAAGGTGTGTTAGCTACTAGAGATGGTGTGGTCCATTTCATTATGTTCATTATCTAGGGACGATTGTATGAAAAGGTAAAGTCCTAGGAATAGTGTTCGTTGTAGTAAGTGTTCTAGTGATAAATGGTTCATTGGATTGTTGGAAGGGTTTTATTGGTTGTAAAGCAGTTGGTGGTTGGAGGGACTTGGGAGCCGTTTATTGGAAAATGCTATGGTTGCTTAGAATGTGTTAGTTGACTGGATAATGTGAAATAGAAAGGACCTGTACCTGGTAAGAGTAACGAAAGTGACATCATAGACACTGTACTTCTATTCAAAATTCACATTCCAAGATGTATTTTATAAACAAAGACTATTAAAAATATGTGTTTTCATTCATTACTGCAATGTTCACAATACTAGTGTGCTAATGTTCTGCAGCTTCAACAACCGGACCTCCTGGCTCTGTGAAGGCACGGATCTTGGCTGCAATTCTCAGCCATGCTACACGCCTTCAATTACACTGTACAAGCCCACAACTATCACATTCCAACAGTAGACCTGAGGGGCCAGAAACTGCGGGAGCTCAAAGGGTTCTATGTAATAATGTCCCCGCCAAAATGGCTCCTGACAAAAAGTTGCTGTTTTATGCAGAGACATTAGTACTTTCTTTTTTACAAGGGGAGCAGGGGACATCCCCGCAACCCGTCCCCATACATAATGTCATCATATATAATCCCTGCAACATTATGTATGGGGACATTATTACCTGATAGCGCTGGAAGAGTGTAAATGTACAAGCTTCAGTGCAGACGTGGCTGCCTCCACACTGTTCCGTGCCACCTCATCATACTTTGAGCCAGGTGTTATTGTGACGCTTCTTGGTGGTCCAGTTATGTGTGCAGTGAGCACATTCTATTATCTTTTCAGTCTACCTACTACATGGAGGGGAACACGGGGCACAGAGTGTTCCAGACTGCATTTGGAAGGATCGCTGTGAACATATGCTATGGAAGACATCACCCGCTCAACTGGTTCATGTACGCTGCCAATGGAGCCGAGGTCATCTTTAATCCTTCAGCCACTATCGGTGAGCTCAGGTGAGTCCTCAGCTAGTCCCCCGAAGGGAAGGCGGGGAAGAAGAGTCCTACACTTCTGGGAAATACAAGCACATTGTAGAAATGAGTCCTGCATTTCTCTCGTAGTGAATCCATGTGGCCGATCGAAGCAAGGAATGCTGCCATTGCCAACCACTGCTTCACCTGCGCCATCAACAGAGTGGGCACGGTAGGCCTGTTGCACTTCTATTCCACTGATTCACCTGCACCATCATCGGAGTGGGCACAGTAGGTCTGTTGCACTTCTATTCCACTGCTTCACTTATGCCATCAACAGAGTGGGCACGGTAGGTCTGTAGCACTTCTATTCCACTGCTTCACCTGCGCCATCATCGGAGTGGGCACAGTAGGGTCTGTTGCACTTCTATTCCACTGCTTCACCTATGCCATCAACAGAGTGGGCACGGTAGGTCTGTAGCACTTCTATTCCACTGCTTCACCTGCGCCATCAACAGAGTGGGCACGGTAGGTCTGTAGCACTCCTAGTTCACTGCTTCACCTGTGCCATCAACAGAGTGGGCTTGGTAGGTCTGTAGCACTCCTAGTGATTGGGCATGGAATGACTGTAGCACTCCGAGGCCACTGCTTCACCTGTGCCATCAAGGGAGTGGGCACAGTAGGTCTGTAGCACTCCTAGGTCACGGCTTCAGTTGTGCTGTCAACAAAGTTTGTACAGTAGTGTAATGGAAAGTGGTCCTGCCAAATGCACTTCGTTCTGTAACAAAGGGTGGAGGGGAGTGAGGCTTGGCAGGGGTCCTGGGGAAGGCTGGGGCAATGCCTGAAGTGTTGGTACAAGCAGGGAGCACCCGAGTCCTGTGTGGTGGTTTGATTCATTGTGGATTATAGTATTGATACTTGGGTGTATGTTATGTTATTTGGTATTTTTATAGCGTCTACTGCCATTGTTACGGCTTTGAAGTGCTGTGGGGTTGGAAGGCCCTTCGGTAGACCGCCTGTGCAAACATGGAAATAAGAGCATTACTTTGCATGAAAATAGTAATTAGACTTAGATGACTATTCCATTATTAGCAGAGTTTACTATTTTAAAACCTTATAAAAATCATGCAGACGATTGTGTTCAGGTGCAGAGATGACTGCTACGTCAGTGACTATGTGACTGCTGGACTGAATGTTTCATGGGACTCAGCTGTATTCTATGGGTTGCAGTGCAAGAGAGGGAGCAGGTATTTTAAATAGCCTATCAACCCCCTAGGGCAACTGTCTGCAGTTGAGGACTCTGCTATACATTACATGCAGAACACATGCACACTGAATAACATATAGTCAAGGAAAAACATGCAATCCTTCACTCCCATCACTGGCTTCTTGCATACAGGTCCTATTTCACTAGTGCACACTTTTCTTTTTCCCTTTCTCTCTTTTTCTCCCTCTGTCTTTCCCTCTCTCTCCCCCCCCTCGATACTCTGTATACCATATGCAGCTAAACGAGCATCTTTGAGTTGGCAGATGATGGGGAAGGGCTAGGCAGTCTGTAAAATCCAGTCAATTGCCATAAGCAGCAGCTAAGGGTTATGGGAGGCAAGAACCTTTTGGTTCAAAGAAGGGCTACTTGTAATGTGGACCTTCCTTAGCATGCTGGTTGGCAGCTCTACCATGTTCAGGTGCTCTGCTCAGTGGCCTGATGAGAATTCTGCCCGTCAGGGTAGGGTCCGTCTTAGGCAGGGCAATAAAAGTGTTTGCCAGTCATTGGTCAGGGCATGGGTTAGAATCCCTGGTCATGTTTCCCAGAGGTACATCTTGCTATCTCCTTCAAGCCCCAAACTCTTCTCACACAGTCTGCAGTGAAAATCCCAGCTCCACCGCCACCAAATGACCCAAACGCACCAGGTTTTGACGTGGCACCAGGCTTTCGGTATCAGTGATGCTGTGAACCTGCAAGGGATTCTTCATGATGAAACACAGAGCATAAAACATGCTGGGGATTCCCTAAAAATGTGCTGCATCTTGACGTGAAAAAGGGGATAGGGAGGTGTGACGACTGCAGGATGGTGTAGAGCAGTGTGTTGGCAGTGACAGATGGGGGTTATGGGGCTGCAGCATGTAATGGGCTTTCCAATAAGTCTGCCATCTTGATTTATTTTGTAGTCTCTCCAGCCCCTTTCTAGCTAAGGGTCTCATGGTTTTCCTTACTTGTGCCACAGCTACATTCATGGGCGCAGGCATGGTCGAACTGGGAGAAGAAATAGACCCGGACACCCAAAAAAAAGTGGTCCACCCCTCGCCTCAAAAAAGTGGCCCACCCCTTGTCTCACGACCCTTGACCTCTGATGACATCACCAGAAGTGATATCATTTGACCCCACCCCAAAGTGATATCCCGGGAAGTGATGAACACGACCTTTGACCCCTTGACAAAACAGGAAGTGGCATTAAATAGCATTGTTTCTAAGTACACTAAATTACTGTGAATCCAAGCAGACGTCCAAGGCCAAATGATAATATGTCATTGTATAGCACTTACGCTTAAGCTCTTTTTTATAGAACAAATATGCATACAATATCACCCAACCTGTGTTGGTACTCGTTTACGACCTAAGAAGGATGAAATGCTTTTTGAAAAAAGAATACAATATTTTTTTTTCCACATTTATTTTTTCAAATCGGCCCAGGCATAGCCAGAAACAGGCCCCCACTCCCCAGGGATGATTTTGGCTCGGCCATGGGCCGAATGGACGAGGGGCCAATCCGACCCTGGGAGCAGGTCAAGGACAGCCATGCTTTATTCATCCAGATTCTAAGGGCTGTACTTCCAAGGCTAGGGAGGGGCTAGCGGGGATTAGCATATGCTTAAGGTGTGGGCTGTTCCCCAAAAGGGGTCTCCTGGAGCCAGTGAAGGTTCTGCCTCACCCATTAACAGCTATTTACACCACAGAAGAGAGGGAAGGAGGGGAGGGGCTGCCGGGCTGTCTCTCTGGCGTACTTGGGGTGTTGACTGAATTTTGCTCTTATTAAAACTTGTGTACAAGTTTGTAAATTGTGTTGGGGAAATGTATGTTTTGTCTGGAGGAGAGAACCCAAGAGTTGGTGTCTGCTAGTGTGGGCAGAATGGGGAAATGGCTGCTCTCTGATGAGGGGGGAGTATGTATAACTCTAAAGCTGTTCTTAGGCATGCTCTAGGTGGTGTAGGGAAGCCATGGTATCACAATTATGACACTGACACAATGGATACAATTTGTAAAACCATTATTGAAAATGTTGGGGTTGGAGAAACTCCTATCCTGCCCTATAACTAAGAATAACTAAGATAGGAATAGTCTCGACCATCAAAAGATAAACAAAACAGTCCTAGTGGAGTCTGTCGAACCAAAATGGCCTATTCTAATGAAAACCTAATGCCTGCCCTATCTATTGTACAAAAAATGTATTAAAAGGAGAAATGTATGCAAAGGAAAAATCAGTCTTCAAAAGAACAATGATAGTTGAACCAGCTCTCCTCCTCACATTAAACCTCACACAGTAAGGCTGTCCTTGTAGGCAGGTTGACACACTCTGGCTCGGTTTCTAACACTCGAAGCAGTTCCAAACCATGGATCGAGGCCTGCCTGGCCTTCCACATTATTCTTGTTCTTGGCTCTGAATCATATTCCAATGTAAAGTTCACAAAGGTCCCCCTCTGCTGGGCTCAGACCTCTTGCGTCACAATTCAACATAAACTCGCAGGGGGTTCCCTTCCCCAAGCTTATCGTACTTCGGGTCTCCCTCAATCGGGCTCGGACCCCTTTTGGATGTCAAAGACTTTCGAATGTGCGTGGTTCGTACAGACCACCGCAGGACCACTTCGATTCAAAGTTCACATTTACTCTTGCTTAATTCATTTCACTTTATAGCTTCCAACAGTGTACCTTTTGCTGAGACTTTCGAATGGGCTCCTTCCCTTCGCCAACCACTCTGTTACTTAGTATCACTGAACTTCCAGCTGCCTTTTGCTTCAAAGTTCATTCACAGGTCTGCCTTTCTTCGTGCCTCATCCACACGCGTGCAGTCTTCACTTGTGATATGATTTTGCTACTTCATTTATCTGACACACACCGGTCTCACAGGTCGCTTGCCAACTCACCGGCTGTGTGTGTTTTTTTCTTCTTTTGCTATTTCCAATTCACGATTGAAGGTTAGTACCACAGGTTTGGCATTGCCTTCCCAACTCTGCCGTCCACTCAGGAGGGTGTTGCTGGCATCCTTGAAACACAATGCAATCTTCACTTGTGGGATCTGGCTTTCTCCACATGTCTTTTGTGGTCTGGAGGCAACAACCTCCACTAGGAAAACCTTTGGGTTTTAGGCCTGCTGCTCTTGTCCCTAGGTCCGTTGCTCTGATCCAGTAGGTGTGCCTTCGTCCCGGAAGCTCTGCTCTTACTCGTGTTCCGCCTTGATCAGAGTTTGTCCCGAGGTGTTGACCTCTATTCGTGTGAGGAGAGCTAGCTGGTATCAGGTGTATGCACTTAGGGTAAAGTGCTTGAATTTGCCTGAGCCAATTAACGGGACATGTCCAGTATGATGTGAGAGAGTTAGTCTGGTTACTCTCAGTCACCCTCATCCTCGGCCCAGTGTTTGTGTAAAAAGTGTGGGGGGGGTTCGGACTTCGGAAAATCCTACAAAATAGGATGGGGTAGATGAACAAAAAAGGGGGGAATACCGCATCTCACCATCGGCTGTCTCACCCCACTCCCCGAAGAGCCCTCACCCAGGTGATCCTCCCGTATTGGCCCACCCCCAGGAACTGGATCCAAAAGCGATGGCTGTGTTTTGGCCAACAGGATGACACCCTTTGGTTTCTCACAGTGGCTCTGTAGTGGTTAATGCTGTGGTCGTGCCAGCAGGCCCTTGTTCCTGGTCCGTGGTGATGAAAGGGAGGACGTCTGGCGGGCTCCTGTGGCAGCTCTCGAGAGAGGGACTCAGCAGCAATGGATTCTCCCTGATTCAGTGGCTCTTTGTGGTTTTGGCACATTTTTCTCAGCACCAAAGAAGAACGAACAGCTCTGGTTAGAAGTTACTTGATCCCTCGATCCTGGACTCTGGGAGGACTCTCGATGAAGATTTCCTGCTTCTGTAGGGTCCTCCGGATGCCCACGAAGTTTGTCTTGAGGCTGATTGGTCCCACCAGCCTAAGGGAGGAAGTCATCCCATACGGGTCTTCCCATTCGAACCGAAAACGGGGTCAGCACAGCCGCAGGGCTTCACCGGGCACTTCGCAGTCCAGGAGGGTGCTGCTGGCTTCTCTTCATGTCTTCTTTGTCGGATGTTGTCCTCCAGTGGTCGAATCTGCCTCTAGTCCCAAAAACCTCACCTTTTAAGCAAGTTCCCATTAATTCACAGCCCTAGGCTGTCAATCACCCAGCAGGGTGGCTGTCTTCCAGGACAGCCAGCCGGCCAATCAGAACTGATTTCCCTCAGACACACCTAGAGACAAAATCCTAGGAGGTTTCGGGACCCTCCCTCACTTCCTGCCTTTCCAGGCACACTGGAGCCTGGGTGGGCTTCAGGGCTGAAGCCTGCCAAAGGCAAAACACACAAAGGACTCAAACCGAGTCACAACAGAGTAAAAGCCCAGAAGAAACTACCTGATGAGAAATGGAGAAAAAAGAAGACTGGGCCATTTTGGGAAAATGGTCATCCTTGGGTACTGCAGCTGAGGTATCAACCTGCAGATACATGGCACAAGGTAGTAAAAAAGAAACCACTGCCACTAGCCATTCAAGTGAGTTAGTGTAACATGAGGAGTGGGTTAAAGGTGTTACTATGTAACCCCCAGCACTCCACATAGGGTGATGTGCGCTGGACCCACAAATGAAAAGGTAAGTAAGACAGGGGTCATCTTACTATTCTTGGGATCAGTAGTTCACCCAAGAAAATGTAGTTCAACATTAAGAGAAGTCCAAGGAACTTCTCAATGGCACTGCACAAAAGGTGCTGTGTGTCACAATGCAAAAAGCAGATGCCTATGGAGTTTACCAAACTCCATTAAACAGTAAGAAACACAACAATCCTAGTCAGAAAAAACACACGAGAGAGTGAGAAAAAAAGTCCCACTCACTCAATTAAAAAGCCCTGAGACCAGCAAAAGAGCAGGGGGTCGGGGGGTCTCTAAGGTTAAAGGGAATTGGCACAGAAATGAAAATTCTCCCTAACACATTGTTAATTATGTGTATGGGGTGTCGGTTGGTAGTGTCTTGAGGAGGGAGGCTTGCAAGATGTCATCAGTGTAAGAACAGTGCCAAGGTCTGCTGCATAGATAGAGTGCAGAACAGAAAACAAAGCTGCTGTGCTCGACCCCTGCTGCGGTGTTCGACCACAGTGCCGACCTCCAGCTGCTTGTGCACAAACATGCACTAGCATCTGGAGAGATGAAAAAGCCTTCCATAAAATAGATTCAGCTGTCTCCGTTGGATGACTGGAAAGGAGCACTAGACGTGTTCCTTCTGGTAAGGAGAGTGGCAGTGAGTTCTGCAGCGCCTAATGTGCTCGCTGTCCGCCTTAGGTCTGTCGTCTCCTTTGAATGCTTCACAATCTAATACCAGCAGTTGACATATTTTGGATGCAGTGTGTCAACTTTTATGCCAAACTAGAGGATAATCCTAAACACCAATTATACAAATGCGCACCATTAAAACATTTGTCAACCAGGCAGTCAATGCTGGCCACAGCAAACCAACTTTCATGGGCATTTTACTGGGCACGTTTGGGTGATGTTGATTCCCGCGGAATCCCAGACAGTCATCCCCCTTCAGTCACTTCCACATGTAACTCCTGACTGGAGTTTACATAAGAAATGGTATCCACCAATCACAGTCAAGTAAAACAAAGTACTGTTCCCTGGATACAAAACTAGACTCAATTTTGGAACCCTTCAGGATGAAAAGGCTTCCTGTGAGACAAAATGGCTACTATTCATGCAGCGACTTCTTTAAAGGTCACTGCCACCAACCAGAACATCTGCAGGGATAGGATATAACACAGTGAGACTAATGGGCATCTTGCTGTTTGTCCCCACCTCTGGGGCCATAAGAGTCCCAAAGGACCACGTTCTTACTGGGATCTGGATGAATCTCACTGCAGACGAATGACAGGGTGTTATAAAGAACGAGCAAATAGTAGAGGGGACACACAAATGTGAATAAAAGAGGGCTTTCTTAGAAGGTGAAGTTTCCAGAAGGTTGTGATTTGCTTGCAGGAAGTCCAGAGTTCTTTAAGTAGATTCAGGTTGTGCAGGGATTTGGACTTGCACCAGTTTATCAGTTGCTTCTGGATGACTCTTGCTGACCAGTTCTTCCGAGGACCATGGAGCAGATGGTGGTGAGAAGTGACAGGAGAGTGCTTTGAAGGAGCACACTTCTTCCAGTGTGGTGCATGGCAAGGGTGAACTGTGGCTGAGGGCGAGTTCCCCCACTGGTCCTCTTGTGGCTGTCCACGTAGAATGTTGAAGCCAATGAGGACATCAAAGATTTCAAACTGTCACTCAAATATTGGATGGCGTCTCTCTCGCTCATGCTGCACTCCACTAAGAAATTCTCTACCCTCCCCCTCTTCTTCTCTTCTCGCCTGACTACCTTCCTTACTCTGCTTCTTCTCGTAACCTTTGTGTCATCTTCGACCCACTACATCACACAACTTCTCGCTCCTCATCTCCAAATCTACCACTGCAGCCAGACTCGACCTCCTCGATAGCAGAAAAATCTGTCATCTTCTTCCTTTCAATACTGCTAAACTGCTACTCTCCTCCTTAGTTTTTCTTGATCTGGCTACTGTGCCGGTCTCCTCTGTGGTCTTCCCAACTATGCTCTTTCACCTCTGGACATAGTTCTCAACTTCGCGGTCTGCACACTTTACAACCATTCTCGCTTTACCTCTACCTCCTCTGCCCGTCGCCAGATTGCCTGGCTATCTATGAAACAAAGGGCTAAGTATAAACTTCTCATAATCTTCAAAACTATCCATGGACTCGCTCCACCCTACCTACCTCATCTCACTCCCTACTCTCCTCCTCGCTCGTTACGATCTTCCTCAGCTCACCTCCTCGCCACCACTTGAGCCCCTGGTGCTTTCTGTCATTTCAGCTCCCTCTCCCTCTCCTTGCTCCCCTACTCTGAAATGCTCTTCCTTTCCCTCTCCGTACTACTCCAACGCTACCACTATTTAAATCCAACCTCAAAGCTCTCCTTCTTGCTGAAGAACCTGGTTCCTAGCACTCTATTCTATATGCAACAGCCTGATCTCCTCTCTCCCTACCCTTTGTGGGTAGCTCTCCCTACCTGACAGCACTTTTCTGTCACCCCTCCATCCTTAATTCAGCACTTCCTCCACCAGCCCGTTCCTATGTCATTCTGTCCTGTCCTCATGCATGTTTCCACCACCCCCTGCAACATGTGGTCTTCAAGTCACATTTTCTATACTATTATCCCTGCCGCAAACCCCTCCCCAACCCTTTTAACCCTTTGCATCACCCTTATGTATTTCAGTGAGTTTTTTTAAAGTAAATTTTTTTCGATGAAAATGATTATTTTAAAACACCTGTCGGCAAACCAACGTGATACCATATGACTTATTGATCTTCTATCCAACTGTTGGTCAATGTTGTCTTCACCGAGCATGGCGGTGTGAGAAGGCAGGTTGTTCACTTGTGTATGTGATTTGGAGCTCTAGCTGGACAGGTAGAGTTTGATCAAATTCCCGTTGTTGCCCACCGAGGCATTGTGTGAAGAAATTGTGGCCACCATCATGGATCGATTGCATACTCGTGCCATTAGGTTGGTCCAGAAGATTGGTCTGGAACCTGCCTCCCATATCTATTGAATTCTGGGAATTGTAGTCTTACTTACCCTGTTATGAACAGCATGGCTGAAATGAATGACTCTTGATTCAATGTCTGACACATAATCTCCAACATCTTGAGAGCTGTGGCGTATTCACCCTGTTCCTATAAGAGGTTGTTCGGGACTGAGGTTGTACATTACTGGTTGTAGAATAGGGTTTTCTGTGCATGTTCTCCCATTTGAGCCCTCGTTTTCCATTACCATCAACTTAGCATAGCTAACCCCATGAATTTTGGTTGTCAAAGGCAACTAAGATTTCTGTGTGCCCCCCAGTGGGCAGGATACCTACCAAGTTGCTCCATGTCATACCTGAAACCTTCTGCCGGGCCCTGCCTTTGCAGTCCATCACATGTTGCATGCTGGCACTTGTAATGCAAAAGGTGAACTTGCGAGTAAAGAGTGGAAAATGTGGCTGCATAGCAAACCAGGACTGGCTGGGTGTGTCATGGACTCACCCTGTCAGCACTGCCAATGCATGCTTGATGCTTGATGCTTGCAGTCCCTTCCCAGCCTAGTGGAGGTATCGTCTGCAGTAACTGTCCTGCGGTCGGCCACAGATCACCTTAACAATGACCTTTCTTGTTTTTCCTTAGGAACATTTTGAGAATCCCTTCACATCTGGGGACGGTAGACCAGGTACGTGAACCTCTGGCAATCACCCTTGACTCTCCAGTACCCTCTTCATCTGGTGGTCTTTCTTTTCCACCTCTTACCCCTGGCAGGTTTCTGTTCGATATCCTGCTAAGCCACTCCCTACTCCAAGGAATTGTGTTCTTGTTGCACCAGTGCTGTAATGCAATAATGCATTGGGTTGGGGGATCTGGAAACCAAGTATGGCTCGGCGGTCAGGGGCTAATACAATAATGCATTGGGTTGGGGGATCTGGAAACCAAGTATGGCTCGGCGGTCAGGGGCTAATGCAATAATGCATTGGGTTGGGGGATCTGGAAACCAAGTATGGCTCGGCGGTCAGGGGCTAATGCAATAATGCATTGGGTTGGGGGATCTGGAAACCAAGTATGGCTCGGCGGTCAGGGGCTAATGCAATAATGCATTGGGTTGGGGGATCTGATATGATATGATATGATATGGTATTTGTAACGCGCCTATACACAAGTGTTTCAAGGCGCGACGAGGCAGGGAGGGGGGGAAACAAGGGGAAGACAGACAGACGATCCTACTAGGCCAGGTGTCATTCAGATCGCGCAAGTGCAGAGGTAAGGGGAAAAGGAGAAAGTGCAGGGGGAGGAGGTGGGGGGGAAGTGCAGTACAAGGTAAGTAGCGTAATAAAATAATAAATAATAATAAAAGGGCCAGCTGGTGGCAAGTGCGAGGTAAGTGCAGAGCAAGTGCTGGGAAGGGGGCTGTAGGGATGCAGTGACAGTCCCAGAGTGCAGGGGGAGCCAGGGAGGCAGTGCAAGTGGAGAGTGGCTGGGCCCTGGACCGAGGTCACAGAGTGGCCCAGATGCAGGTTTAGTGCAAACTTCAGTGGGGAGTTTAGCAGGTTTAGCAGGGGAGAGGGAGAGAGAAGGCAGAAGCGAAGAGGAAGGTTTTGAGGTGCTTCCGGAACCGGAGATGGTTCTCCTCAAGTTTCAGGGAGGCAGGAAGGCTGTTCCAGAGGGAGGCCCCTGCTGCGGAGAGAGATCTACCCCCAGCCTGGAAACCAAGTATGGCTTGGCGGTCAGGGGCTATGCGGCTGGCTCTAGTCTTTCTTGGCTACTGCCCCAGTTTGGAAGAAAGTATTTCTAGCAGGGTGGGAATGGGGTCCGTGCTGGATGGTGGTGGAGGGGTGCTGCGATTGAATGTGGCCGCATAGCAAACACGAAATGTAAGTTGTTGGCCCATGTACAGCTCAATGTTGACACGCATGTGTACCCCCACATCCTTCCATAAGAGTCCCAGCAGCCTTTGCAGAAGCTGAGGAGCCCTCTGGGCTTTACCTGCTCTGTGTTTGAGGAAAGCGTGCACGGTTGCTGCCTGTCAGCTGTTCACGGCGTGTGAAGGTTGTCATTTGCAAAACTTGTGCGTGTTGAAGAAGGCACTGCTGTTCTATTTTCTGCAGCTTTTCTCTGTGCGCACAGTAGAAAGGCCTCCTTCTGCTGTCTGTGCTGCACATACTGCTGCTGTTTGTGTGCGTGTGTGTGTGTCTTACACTGCCGCTCCCTGTACTATACATGTCCAGCGTCCAATTGAAATTGACGCCAACACTTTGGGGGTGTGGGAGGGGGCGTTGTGACTTTGACAAAGAAAGCCTCCCCTCCCTTTCTTTGTTATGCGTGGCAGAGGCCAACAAACCTGTCCGGTGATAGTCTACAGCCACTTACCACCTACCTCCATGGCTTTATCCAAGATTTTGACACCGAATGAAGCCTCAAGGTGGGGCAGCTGGTACACACATATTCTCTTGGGGGGCCCCAGTGTTCACAAATGAAAGGCTATGTCACTTCACAAGTGCATTTGCCGAAGCAAGACCTCTCCAAAAGGTGTTCAGTAATCACGGACATGGTTCACCCAGCTTATAGCTCTTTGGTGTGAGGCAGCAAACATGGTTGGCGATTTGTAAAGTGAAAGGTGGGGCTCATGTTATGCACCTTTATCATGTAAGCAAGGTAATCGTCCATTGGAATGTGCATTAGAAAAACATATCCTCCATTTTAACATATGCATTACACAGCTGCTTCCCCAGGGCTTTAAGAGGGCCATGACTAGCAGGCGACAGTCTCTGAAAAGTGTTTGAGTCAGGCCCTGTAGCGGTTTCCTAAAGTCCCCTAGTAGACCCAGGTGATCCGGCGGCTAAAAGCCAAAGCATTTTTTCTACTGCCTGAAGCCTCTCGTGTCAAAAAGGCCCTAACTTTTAGCGGCCTCGCCTTTAATTCCATATCTCAGGTACAACCCCTACCAGGCATCCCTTTCACTAAAGATGCAGTCAACATCAACCCCCGAATCCCGGTTGAGAGGGTGTTGATCCCTGCAAAGGGATGCCTGGCAGGGTTCGGTGCCACAAATAAAAAGCAAAAAGAGGGGTCGGCAGGTGGCCCCCTACCAAGGCCTGATAGACCACGCCCACTATCAGAGCCCTCCTGCCCCACTATACAAAGTGCTCCAACAGAAACTGCTTGGAGAATACATTTACCAGTTTTCCATTGTCCTTTTTCATTTAAAAACCTTAAACTACATCAGATCAATGCTTTTTGGTTATTCACATATGCAGGCGATTTCCCCAACTCTAGGCAAGGGTGTGGGGATCCCCATGGGCGCCCACATAGTTTCTGCTCACCCAGCCTGTGTATGCGAGAAATGCAACTTCTGCCTGAGCCGAACCGCTATTGATAATTGCAGTTTGCCTGTGCAGGATCTTCTCGGTGCGTGAGGGAAACCTGCACTGCTGCTGTCTGTGCTTTAACCACCCTGTGTGGGCGAGGAGCTTGTGCTGCTCCTAGTCCTGAACCTCTTCGTGCTCTGTGTGCGAGAAGTCAGCCCTGTGGCTGCCTGTGCAGTGTGTGAGTGAAGGGCACACTTCCGCAGTGTCTGCTGTGTGCGAGGAAAACCTGCGCTGCTGATGGATGTCGTGCGCCTGCCGCTGTATGCACTGTCCATGTGCTGCTGTGGGTGCGTCAGACAAGCGTGCATTGATATCATGTGTGCGCTGTAGTATTCTGGATGTTATGTTTGAGGTCTGTGTGAGTGCAGGGGCCTTGTAGAATGCTCCTGTGGAGCTTGGAGTGTTGGGACACCTGGGGGTTCCAGATCTTACAGTTGGGGACTTGGAGCTGGGCAGGGAACCAGGATGGAGGTCTGTGATCTTCTCTCCTACCTCTTACCCATCTATGTAACAACGAAACAGTAAAGCATGTTCCCTTTCCACTTACCTGGGTCAGCCTGGTTCCTGCTCCTTGTACATCACTGGCCCAGGGTACATCTTGCAGGAGGCAAGATACCTCACGCTCCTTGGGGGAGAGGTGTGCTGTTGTTGTCTGTGCAGGAGTTGTTCTGTGAGGGGGAGAGCTGCTGCCTTTTCTGTACGCTTTACTCGTGTGATGCGAGTTCAGTAAATCTGTTTCTGGCCTTCTAGTCCTTTCACTTTTCCTGAAAGCCCCAATTGCGATATTACTGTGCGCCAGGCCAGCCTCATCATGACGCCGCATTTGGACAAGTCTGTTCCTGCATCAATAGAAGCAAGACAATACACAGGCCAAACCCTAAATCCCTCTGAAGGTGGGAGATCTTCTGCAGGTCCATTTCACATGGCCCATGCCCTTGTAGGTTGGTAGAGGTCCCAGAATCTGAGAAAGCATGTTTGGATCAAGCGCACATTATACATGTATGGCACTGCGGGAACAAAATGGGTGGTAACTGAAATACCGCCTATATTCCCGCTCTGCCATACTAGTGGCAGTATGGCCCTGGAATGGAGAATTTACCTGCAGCATCATGCTGGAGGTAAATCCCCCAACTCCCTGCCGATAAATCAGCGAAATTTCCGCGGTGGTAATTCTGCCAAACAAGCCAAATAGAATCCTAAATTGAGATTTACACCGCCACTTGTAATCCGGCAGTAAATCCGCCAGACCAAGTGGCGGTATCAGTAATTCAGTTGGGCGCTATTTCGGTGAATTTACTGCCAAAATAACACCCAACTCCTAATGTGGCATGGCTTCCTTCAAATCAGGGCAGGGAACGCCATGAACTGCTCTTGGCTGTTTTTCTAATGTTCGCTTTCTGCTTCATTTCAAAGCCCATCAAGACTTCGGCCACTTCTACGGCTCCAGTTACGTAGCTGCGCCAGACGGCAGCAGGACCCCAGGTCTTTCGCGCACCTGTGATGGCCTTCTGGTGACTGAGCTGGATTTGAACCTGTGCCGGCAGGTCAGCGATAAGTGGAACTTCAGGGTACGTCTATGCATGCACTATCTTGTACAGAACCACCATGGCACTTTACAGCCGCTGCAGACCACTTGGGGACATTTCAGCACTTCAAATATATTACAATGTTGCAAACTGGCGATGATGGCAATCAGTACAAAATGTGGGGTCAAACTGCAGGCAAGATGGGAAACCTCCTAATGTCTGCTTCATGGGGTCATTTTTCGCTCATTCCTTCTTTTTGTCTCTGATTAGGTGTGGACACTGATTGAACTGGGGCGTTTCCAGGTGTTCCCTGGAAAGGCAGTCCTTGCATTGGGATGTATAACTGGTTCCTGGTGGGGTTGTAGTCTGTCAGCATGGCTGTCGGGAGCCCGGGCTCCTTGCCATAGTAGGTCTTTTTCATGGTGCAGAGAGCTTTGAAGTTAATCTCTGTGTTTCTGGAGGCAGCGTAGGGCCTTTAATGTGCCTTGACACGTGCTTCTGTTTCGGGGTCATTATGGAAGCTTGATTTTGCACCCTTGGTATTTACAGGTGGTTTATCATTATCACGGTCTGTGGAAAGCGTGGTCCACCAGTCCAGTAGAGTCATGAATTGGGATCTGGCCAGCTCCACTTCGGGGCAGCATAGCAGAGTATCTTTTATAATGTGAGTTGGAACCTCGCCCCTGTTGCAATAAGAGATGTTCGCACAGGTGCTTCAAAAGAAGACACTTGATTGGGCAAGCCCCAGAAACCAATCCATCTCTAGTTATTGACTTGCTTCTCGCAACCCTCAGCCCACTTGTCCAATGCCACCATTCCAAATGAGATCCCCAGTGATCCATGTAGAAAGTGACATACAATCCATGTCGACTTCAGTGTTTTTACTGGAAGGATCAGATATTTTGGGGGTGATTTGATGGGGAGTGAAGGCGGCCTTCTAGGTGTTTCAAGGACCCAATGCAAGTGATGAGGATTTGAGGGAGCAAAAATCGGGGCTCTTTGTGTCAGCAGAGTAATCCTGTGGGCTTTGGAAGGAAGCAGGCGATAGCAACTGGTCTGTTTGCTGCACGCGCCAGCTCCATCATGGCAGGAAGAAACCCGTTGGGCACGCCACCCGACGCCCCAACCTGTATTCAAGCAACAACAGGGAGATGGCACGAACATGAGAAAAGAAAGTTCCCTCTAATCCACATGGAGGAACACAAACTGGGACTTGAGGTCAGGAATGGATGGCCCCTCCATATCTGAAAGACAACGCGATTGATAATACGCAGCATAAATACAGGGCCTGAAGAAGATGACGACATTGATTATGTCCTTGAAACCGGTCGACCTCCCCACTGTATGATATCCCAGAAGGGAATTGGGAGTACGGTATAAGTTCATTAAAATCTATGTGTCGGGAATACTGACATTTAACTGATGATCCTTTCCAGATGTATCTGGTTCGAATAAATTGATTATAGAACCCATGGATTACCGGGATAACACAAGTAACCAGTCCTCCAAAAAACAGATGTGACAGGACAGATCTAGAAATAACTTTTGCTTTTTAAGACTTTTTAGTCTTGTTGACCCTTAGTATACCAACTGATCTATACTGTCTGTACACACGTCTTTGGGGGTGAATGAAGAGAAACGGCATTCAGCCGGAAGGAGATGCTTCCTCCTTGAAATGTCCATGCAAAAAATAGATCTGGTTCAACAATTGTTGTGTTTTTAACTCTGTTGCAATACCACACATTGTAGAGGTAGGGGTAGATCCTCTCTGCTCTTTGCTATTAGATAGGCGGCGCACCAGCTCTGGCCTAGTGACAGCACCACCGTATAGGGATAGGGTGTGCTTCCTCCTAGGGATAGTGCTAGCATACACATAGAAGGTCTACTGTTGAATCACTCCCGATAAAAAAATAAGAAAGACGCTCGACGGCTGTTCCTGTGTGATAAAAAGCAGGCGATATAAACCATGTTTGCCAAAGCTTGTATTTTTTTCCTCCTGTAGATGACTGGACGATATGAACTCTACGCTCAGGAACTTGCTGAGATGATCCAACCTGACTTTCACGCGGACATCACCGTAGAGTAGCAGCGTCAACCGGCCCACCGTGGTCTTCTGACCCCTTGCCTGGGCATGGGACATGCCCATCGGTCAAAACCTAGGCATGCATGTACAATATTTTACTTTTTCATGTGCCTGGTGCCGTGCTGGTCTGAAAAGTTGTCTTACAATACCCGAGACAGTTCTTCTAAATTCGACCTGTGCCAGGGAAAAATGTTTAATAAAGAGTACAAACAAACTGACCAGCGTAATAATTCCATCCTAATTATTGGAGAAAATGTTGCCTTCCTGTGTTTTGTGTTTTGAGTCACGTGCATCATTGTTGTTGCCAAACATTCCTAAAGTAAATGGGGTTTTAAAAAATCAGAGATGGGTGACCTTCATGTGGGCATACATCCAAGCTCTGCTGCTCTTAAAATATTTGGAAAATGTGCCTCCAGGTTGTGCCCTACAAGCCTGCGGGCACAAATGTTTCAAAAATGTTGTACTCTATGCTTGTGCATTCTGCTGTAGTAGAGACACGTTTTCCTGTAGTGGAGTGCAACACCCCATCTCGCCTCTCCTCTATCCTTTCCCCCTTGCACCTTTCTGCAGCCCTCAAGTCTGGCAGTGTGGGGTTTTCTTGGACAGCAGCCTATGCCTTCAGGACTTCATCATCTCCATTGCCAGGCCAACCTCCTGAAAATCCTGATAAATCTGTGCCCCCATCTGATCATGCCATCTACCAAGAACATGCATCGCCTCCCTGGCTCTCAGCAGGCTGGGTTACTGCTCTGGCCTTCTTATGGTAACGCCCCATCTACTCCTTTGCTCCAAACACCAAGCTTTGGTGCCCGTACCTTTTTCAGCCTTTCACAATCCTCACCTACAAACGGGCAACAACTTCAACAGGGTGCGGTTCCATGCAAAATGGCTCCCTTTGTAAATTCCCTTTTCTTGTGCTTGGATCTGTCCATGGCGTGGCCCACCCCATCACCAACCTGGCTGAATGGATCTCCCACTCTTCACGCCCTTTACACACTACGATTGCACCCTCCTGGCTCCCTACGACTGGAACCCCCTACCCCAAAGTTAAAGGAATTGAAACAGTAATTGGCTTCAATATCTTCCTTAAGAACCACTTAATGCAAAAAGTTTAAAGCACACATTACAAAATGTTTTGAGTGACCTTGGTGGAGAAGACACTTTGGTGCAGCTGGCGACTAATGTTAATAGTGGGAGTTTTGTTCAATATATCCTGAGATGAGTAATGCTTCAGAAATATATCAAGGCTGATCCCACCAAATATATATGGTACTCAGGGTAGTTTGTATAGGCCTGAGGTGTAATGGGCTCTTTTTATGGAGCGTAATGATTTAAATTGTATATATTTTTGTGATTATGCACATTTTAGATGATTAATCTGGGGGTCGTTTTTAATAATGATGTTCGTGGATTTTTGTCTTTTTTATGTATATTGTACAATGATAATGTTGATAATATACAAAGTCAAGTTTTGGCTGTTTGTATATTATGTAATAAATAAATACATGAAGGACCTGTTTATCTTCCAGGAGTGAGACATAGACTGTTATAACTCCTCACCCCCATGATCCACAACCACCATCACCGCTGGATATTTAGGGGCCGATTCATGGAACAAACGTGCGCCGAAAATCTTCGCGCAAGCAGGCGCAAGCGCAAAAAAACAGGCGCACGCGTGCGATTCATGGAAGTCCCTGCGCGTGTTTTCCTCGGGATGTGCGCCAAACCCGTGCATGGCGCACACGTCACTGCAACATCCCGAAAGACGTGCGCGACGCGCACAGTGAAAGCGCACAACCTCGGCGCATACACTAGAAAGTGGGCGGAACACGGGGCATAACGCGCGGAATGGGGGACAACTCGCGAAAACAAGGGCGTAACTGGGGATGTACTGCAGGGAAGCAGACGGAACGCCCACACGCACCCGAACCACACGTATTCATGGAATCGAATAGGGCAAAGCCACGCACAGCGAAAGACACGCACAAGCCGAAACACGTCCGCCACACGAAGGCAGGCGGTAGCGTCCCTGCGCATTACAAAAGTGGCAACATACAGCAATTGTGCCTGTGCGAGCGGGGCACGTGTATTTCGGGGTTGCGTGGGAAGTTACACACGCGATTGAGCGGGGTACGTGTATTCCGGGGGTTCGCGGGAAGTCACACACGCGATCTGGCCTGGGGGAGCGGGCTATGTGTATTTCTTAGGGGTTCGCATGAACATTTTCACGCGATCGGGCCTGGGGGAGCGGGCTACGTGTATTTCAGGGGTTCGCGTGAACTTCTTCACGCGATCGGGCATGGGGGAGCGGGCTACGTGTATTTCAGGGGTTCGCGTGAACATTTTCACGCGATCGGGCCTGGGGGAGCGGGCTACGTGTATTTCAGGGGTTCGCGTGAACATTTTCACGCGATCGGGCCTGGGGGAGCGGGCTACGTGTATTTCAGGGGTTCGCGTGAACTTCTTCACGCGATCGGGCCTGGGGAAGCGGGCTACGTGTATTTCAGGGGTTCGCCTGAACTTCTTCACGCGATCGGGCCTGGGGGAGCGGGCTACGTGTATTTCAGGGGTTCGCGTGAACTTCTTCATGCGATCGGGCCTGAGGGAGCGGGCTACGTGTATTTCAGGGGTTCGCGTGAACATTTTCACGCGATCGGGCCTGGGGGAGCGGGGTACCACTCACCGTCTGCCTTGCGTGTAGAAGAACGCGTAGCCAACACCAGCTGTGAAGTAATAGCGTGTGAACCCCAACGGATGGAAAACACACGCACCGCACGAAAAGCACGTACAGAACATAAAGGCACGCGGGACCTCCAAGCCCTGCCAGAGCAACGCCTGTGCGCAAAACGTCACAGACGCGCTTACGCTGTAAGGGCCTTTGGTCCAATGAAATCGCGTACGCGTGCTGACGCGCTTACGCGCTAAGGGCCTTTCCTCGATTTTCACGCTGACGTGCAGGATTTTCACGTGCCAAATCACTCTGTATCAAGCTGGCCACGCGAAAACACACGGAAGACCACGCTCCTGCCCAGAAGGCCGAATTACTGCCCCCCAGTGCCCCGAGCAGCCTCCCACGTGCCATCTGCTGCTGCCTGCCTGCCTGCTGCCACCGTCCCCTGCCATTTGGTGCCTGCACATCAGCCATCTGCAGGAGTCCAGTTGCTGTGTCCACCCCTGCTGGAACAGAAGACTCCCGACTCAGATAACATCACTCCACAGCCCAGCCCCAGGACCCAGTTGCCCACCCACTCCTGCCCCTGGGGTTGCCATGTCGGGCACATCCACATCTGGCACCAGTGGCAACCCCCGGCCAGAGGGGCAGAGGGGCACCAGCTTCACTGCCACCGAAGTTGGTGTCCTGGTGGAGCAAGTCCTGGGGCAGTATGATGCCCTCTTCGGATCGTCCCGCGCCAACAAGGAAGGACGGGAGAGGATCTGGGCCGACTGTGTGGTTGCCATCAACGCGGAGGGGTTGGCAACCCGCACCATCCAGAAGGTCAAGAAGCGTTGGGAAGACTTGAGGTCCATGACCCTCATAAAGGCCCGGCGCCTCGTGGAGGGGGGCCGGGGCCGCATGAGTTCCATCCAGATGAGGGTCCTGGAACACGTACACCCAGCGCTCCACGCCCAGGTCCTTGAGAGGGAGACCCATCTGGAGTTGAGCGGTAAGTGGCCAAGCATTGCTGTGTGAGACAGGGCATGTTGCAGTGTGCTGGTTGTCTGATACTTGCCTGTATGGGTGACATAGGCCATGTACGCATGTATGTGTGCAGGGACATCATGGTAATGCATGTGCGACCAGTAATGTGTGAACCGCACGGTCGTTGCATGTGTTTAAATGCGACATGGGGAGCCCTATGCAGATTGTACACATGAGAGCATGGCAGTCTCTGTTCCTGGACATGGGTGGGGGTGAGGGATGGGTGCTGATGCCAGGTACATATATGGTATCCATGTCTGTGTGCCTGACCTGCGTGTCTGTGACTTGTGAATGCCATGGATGCATGACACAAGTCTGTGACAATGTACAGATTCACTGATGCAGCCTAGTCATCCTTGTATCCACTGTGATTGGGGTGTACGGGGCCAGATGGATGTGACTGAGGTGAAGTGTGTGCATGTGATAGGCATGACCCATGATGCATGTGAGTACCATTACATTGTATGTTTCGAGAGTCCATTGGACATGTATGGAAATGTCCATGGCATGCACCATGACTGTCACTGCGTGTGTTTTGCCTGGACTGACACATGTGTTGTGGAGGGACATGATGCAAATGTACTTTGACAGTGGCACTCATCTGCTATTGCTTCCTGTCTAGGGGACCATTGTACAGTACCCTGATGCTTGTGTTCTATGTCTCCCTCTACGCAGCGGCTAGTGAAGAAGAGGGCGGAGACGGAGCTGTGGAGCAAGGCGGCGGGGATGCCCCCACGGCTGCCGCGGAAGGGGTGGGTGAGCCCCCACAGGGGCCTGCTATGGCGGAAGACGGTGAGGAGCCATCCAGGTTGGTGGTTTCCACAGAGGAGGAGGAGGCCGCCACTGAGGCGCACATGGGGCCTGGTGGGGGCATCCCTGCTGGTGCAAGTGGTGCAGTCCAGGGGCAGGGGCAGGAGGCAGCACAGGTCACCGTGGAGGGGCCTGTGCATGTCGCTGTCCCTGACCCTGTGGGTGTACCACCATGCACCAGCAGGGATGCCCCGTCCCAGGCCCGTCCGCAGGTAGAGGGGATGTCCATGTCATCTGACTCCCCTCCACCTGCGGACGAAGGGACCCCTGGCCATATGGAGAAGGTCCTGATTGGGGTCGCGATGCGCACGGCTGTGATTCGTGATGCCGTGCGTGCTTCCCAGGAGGAGCACGCACGTCATCACGAAGAGCACTGTGCCGACGTGGCCCAATTGGGATCATCCATGTTCGGGGGTTTCCTGCATGTGTCGGCCAATCTGGCGGCCCTCTCCTCCTCTGTGGAGACTATACGCCAGTCGTTCTGCTTGCTGTCTTCCGGCCCAGATGCCACCAGGGCCCCCTGTGGACCTGCCCTGACCAATGCAGCCAGCTCGGTGGGGATCCCATCCCTGCCACAGTCGGGAGTCAGAGGTCCAGCAGGGGTGGACACCACAGCAACCGGACCCCAGCAGATGGAGGATGTGACGGCATCATCGGGCAGGGCACGGGCACGACGGCGTCGGTGGTTTCCATCAGCCTGGATGCCGTCGTGCTGGCACAGGCAGTTGCGTCGGAGGCAGCAGCAGGCTCAACTTGGGAGGCATCATGGCTCGGGGCCATCAACATCAGGGGTGCAGGCATCAGCCGGAGGGCAGGAGCACCCTGGAATGGGAGTGGCTTCTGTGTGGGAGCAGTTGGGCCAGCAGATAGGTGCGGAGCGGCAGCGGGCAGAGGAGGAACAGCTCACAATGGTCAGGGCGGAGGACTCCATGCGGAGGGCGCTGAGGCGGGCTGAGTGCCTCGAGGGTCTTCGCAGGGAGTTGGAGCTGGACACTGCATTATCCCTGCGGGACCTCGGGGCCAGGGAACATGCCCGCCTCCAAGCCATTGAACGGGAGTTCGATGATGCCCTGGCCCATGACAACAACCAGTGAGCCGTCGGACTAGCCCGCTGCCTTTGTATATAGTTATATAGTTAGTGGTAGGTTTCCTTTGATATTTTTTTTTTATTTGGTTGCGATTGGACAATGCGCCACATTTTTGTATATAGTTCAGTTTTTAGTTAGTTGTCATAGTTAGGTTTCATTTGGTTGGGCTCATGGACCCGGGATTATCTTGTAAATAGTTCTTCAATGGATTTTTTTATTTTTTGGATTTTTTTCATGGACATTCATCTTCTTTTGGTTGTTTTGCTTTGTCGTTTTTCTCATTTCATTTCCATTCAAGTTGATTTTCAATACATTTTTATTTTCATCCTTCAATGTGTCGTATCATCTCATTACTTTCATGCATGTCATGTTGGGTGTTTTAACATTCACTTGCAGCCATTGTGTGTGACAGACATGTGTTCATTTGCATTATTTACATTGGGTGTGTAACATGTAGTTGCCTTTGATATGTGGGTGGATGTGATAGTTGGTTGGGCCTTTTGGCAGGGGAGGATGGCCATTATGGACATGATTGGGGATTGTTGGGACCCAGGTGCAGGGGGGCATGGATGGCACATGGGCGAGGGCCTGGTGGAGGGTGCCCCTGCACTGCTGGGGGGTAGGGAGGTGGTGAACATGAGTTGGACATGGGTGGGGGCCTGCTGGCAGGTGCCCCGCAATTCTGGGGGTGGGGGTGCAAGGGGACATGAGTTGGACATGGGTGGGGGCCTGCTGGCAGGTGCCCCGCAATGCTGGGGGTGGGGGTGGTGGGAGACAT
Source organism: Ambystoma mexicanum (assembly GCF_040938575.1). Lineage (NCBI taxonomy): Eukaryota > Metazoa > Chordata > Amphibia > Caudata > Ambystomatidae > Ambystoma > Ambystoma mexicanum. The sequence continues at coordinate 1,563,932,109 of NC_090932.1, forward strand.
GGGTGGGGGCCTGGTGGAGGGTGCCCCTGCACTGCTGGGGGGTGGGGGTGGTGGGGAACATGAGTTGGACATGGGTGGGGGCCTGCTGGCAGGTGCCCCGCAATTCTGGGGGTGGGGGTGCAAGGGGACATGAGTTGGACATGGGTGGGGGCCTGCTGGCAGGTGCCCCACAGTGCTGGGGGGTGGGGGTGGTGGGGAACATGAGTTGGACATGGGTGGGGGCCTGCTGGCAGGTGCCCCGCAATTCTGGGGGTGGGGCTGCAAGGGGACATGAGTTGGACAAGGGTGGGGGCCTGCTGGCAGGTGCCCCGCAATTCTGGGGGTGGGGGTGCAAGGGGACATGATTTGGTGATCATTAGTGCAAGGAGGCATGTGCCTTTGCTGGGGGGCATGCCCATGTTGGGTGGGCTGCCTGCGGGACATGACCAGGGATGCAGGGTAGTCCCCTGTGGTGTGGGCTGCCTGCAGGGGCCGTGGAGGGTGTACAGGGACCCACACTGGCAAATCACATGTAGGACTCCCCGGCACCCCTTAAATACACGTACCCTGCTGAGATCGCGTGTAAAACTTTCCGCGCACCCCTGGTATACACGCACACGCTCCCCCAGGCCAGATCACGTGTGGAACTTCCCGCGCACCCCTGAAATACACGCGCCCAGGCCAATCGCGTGTGGAACTTCCCGCGCACCCCTGAAATACACGCGCCCAGGCCAATCGCGTGTGGAACTTCCCGCGCACCCCTGAAATACACGCGCCCAGGCCAATCGCGTGTGGAACTTCCCGCGCACCCCTGAAATACACGCACCCAGGCCATTCACGTGTAGAACTTCCCGCGCACCCCTGAAATACACGCACGCAGCCCAATCACGTGTAGAACTTCACGCGCACCCCTGAAATACACGTACCCTGCGGAAATCGCGTGTGTAACTTCCCCTGCACCCTGAAATACACGTACCCTGCTGATATCGCGTGTGGAACTTCACGTGCACCCCGAAATACACGTACCCTGATGGAATCGCGTGAGGTACTTCCCGCGCACCCCAGTGATACACGTAGCCCGCTTGCTGTGCTGGTACAGGGTTAGCGCAGCCCTTTGCGCTGGATTGGGTATATTGATGGCTTTTCCCTGCGCGAGAGGCGTTCTTGGGGGCGTAACTGGCGCTGCTGCAGGGTCGCTGCGCCACTGTGCGCCACGGCTGGTTTTGGTGGCTGGAATCCATGAATACGCTGTGCGCGGAAATGGATTTTAGCGCACGCGGCTGGCGCAGGGATTTGCACGCGCACACTGTGCGCCAGCCGTTTGCGCCACTTGTGCACTGAATTCTATGAATTACCCCCTTAGTGTTATTGGTGGTGTTAGGAGATACAACCCAAGGTATCTAAGCGTTCAAAATTAATCCTTACATAATTATAACAGAGTTAAGGGTGACTCAGCGTAAGTCATCGGTCAGTAAGAAGGAATCGGAATATGATGATTTTTATTGTTTTCTAAACACGAAGAGATCTTTAATTACAACCAATGTTTTCTGGTACAGAGTTCCTGGTTGTAGTGGCCAGGCCCATGCAGGGATGGCCAAGGCTGTGACTGCATTTAAATCCGGGGATCTGGGTGGCATGTCACAGATAGAGGTTAAATACACACAGGGCAAATACCATTAAAGGCTATATGAGGGAAGATGAGAAATTTAAAAATAATCCTATTTTCTTTTTTTTGAATAATAATCCTAAATTTGATCAGGAGCCAATGTAGTTTCCTTAAAATTGGGACTATGTGCATGCATCTCAGGATTAGAGTAAGTGTCCTTGCCATGGTATTTTGCAAGATTTGAAGATGTATACCTGCATACTGAGGTGCCCGCATAAAGGGCATTGCAGTAATCAATCATTGGGAAAATTATGCCCTTTGCAACAGCGCCACAACGTTCTTAGAGCAAGGTGCAAAGTTCTCCCAGTAACTTGAGGTGGTATTTGGTGGAACTGAGAACAGAACTCATGTGGTGTCAATAATGATTCCCAAGGTTTGGACCTTCTATTGAATGATGATCATAGAACCAGAGAGAGGTATTTCTTGGAAGTTGCTGAGGGCTAATTCCAAGGATTGTCTGCTGGAGGCAAGAAGAATCTGGGCAGTAATCTGTTATTCATCTTGCAACCTGCCTAAAATATATTTTGTTTGAGTTGTTAGACTGATGGTCTTGCCCTAGGCCAAACATGGCGCATGTATCGTGAGCATAGTTGTGGAATTCTGCACCTAAATCCAGCAGTAAGTTGCGGAGAGGTTTCATGTAGTTATTAAACAACAGAAGCAAAAATATTATTATTACTGTATTTATAGAGCACGGACCTAGCTCCGAGAAGCAACAGCGTGCTTTACAGAGGTATACAACAGTATTGATGCACAACGGAGCACTTTACAGAGGTATACAGCTGTACAGATGTATAACGGAGCCCTTTTCAGAGGAAACAATAGAACAGATATACAGCGTGGGTAGGATACAGAGGGACACAGGGGTGCAGCTGTGCGGGGTGGCAGGGATTAGAGGGGCAGAGGGCTTCTAGCAAGTCAGGTGGTGCAGGGGGGGCAATGTGATGGACTAGGTGTTGAGGACGAGAGACTCCTTTAAGAGGTGGGTCTTGAGTTCTTTTCTGAATTTTAATGACTTCTCGTTGAGATGTCAAGCCTCCTATCTTAATACTGGAAGTTTTAATAGAAAACAAGGGTGTAAAGCCATTTTGTGTGACAGACCTGCAACCTCTTGGAGGTATTGAGCCAAGATCTGAGGTATCAGAGAGGATAAATCCAGGAGTAGGGGACCCTGTGTCGCCTCCTTGGTGATTTGAGATAAAGCATCTTTAATATCAGTCTAAGCAAGTTCTGTGCCTATGACTGGGTGGAAGTCTGATTGGTGATCACCCCGTAGAGTAGAATCATCTACAAAGTTCTGGATTTTCCAAGTGTCTGCTTTATCCAGAATATTTAATAGAAAGGGAACGTTTGTGAGGAGAGGGTACACGGACAAGACCTTCGGGTGGAGAGTTGGCTTTTTTAACAGAGGAGTAACCCTTGCTTGCTTGAGATCGCTAGGCATACATGAGTCTTTAAACAACGTGTTCATAAGAGTCCTGATCATAGGGCTTAGTGCATCAGCACAATCTTTGATGATGAAGGATGAGCAAGGGTCCCTAATGCAGCTTGCAGGATCCTGGCTAGATATGATAGACTTGGTCTCTTGGACAGAAATTGTAGAGAATTCAAATTGAGACAAAGCAGATGTAGATGGTAAAATAAGCTGCTCTTATGCTTTCAAAGCAAGTTTTCAATGTTTGATCAGAGCACCATAGCATGGGTAGTGTGATTAATTATGTACCTCATATTATATAATATTTCATGTTCTGAAAAACATCCAAAATTAGGTCCCCCTCCCCAAATTCAGAGTTTGTGAGAGGTTAGTTCCATGAAAATGTTGGGTTTTGCTGGGGGCTTGCGTGTTATCGCAAGGTTATTGTGCACCTGAGAAAATTGGTCCAATGAGATGAACGTCTCCTTCGGGTCTTCATTCTGGATCTCTACCGGTGACAGTAACTTTCTTAAAGGAGCCACAATGACTACATTGTTCTTGTGACTAGTCCAGCCAAGCTCACAGCTAGACATGGGCTAGATAGGGGGTTCGGGGGGTCTGCCCCATGTTGCCCTGAGCCTGCATCACATAGCGGGTGAAGGCACCCAGTCCCCTTGGTCACCCGGGCCTCTAGTTTAAGGCAGGGCACTTGGTAAGTCTGGGTCTCCTTGACCCACATTCTGCTTTGTAACATCTGTGAAATAGAACCTCCTCCATGTTCCCTGCTTTAATTCCCAATCATTTGGCTCACTCATCCTAAGAAATTAGAATCGGCAATCGCACAGATTCCTGGCAGAGTACTAGAGCCCTACCTTTATCCATGTGTCGTCAACAAAGGGATACAATTGGAATCCAAGTATTGATCCCAACGAAGGAAGTGGACAGATGTAGGTGTTAACAAAATTGGAAGGATGTGATAATCCCTGATGAACTTCACAATTTAAATGTGACCTGTTAGTGAGGAATGAGTGGATCCATACCAGGAAGTAGTTCATAAAACCGGACTCATCTTGGCCCTGCTACACTTGGCTCATGCCTTCCTATGTCAAATACTGCGGAAAGTTCTAACAGGACAAAGCACAGACACAATCAGCACGGATCACTTGCCTGTAGTCCTAAGCAACGCCCAAGACTAACTCCAACCCAATCCCCACAGCTGTCTTAAATCCCTTCCAATGAAAGATAGCTTGCATATGATGGGAAGGTTGGAAAACACACAATCTGCTACATCCTGAGATTCTTTTATTTCTTCGAAGTGAGATAAACTGCTTCAAGAGTAAGAACATTAGACTGGGTTAATAATGGCAAGACTAGAGTTATGAAACATAGAATTTCTTGGAATTCCTGTGGGATTTTGATTTCCCACCATCAATAATTTGTTTAAGTAGGCCAATCTATAACCACTCTTTTGCTGAGAAGACCTGTTTGTCGAAGCGCGAACTAAGGAAAGACATTAGGTACTTAAAGGATGAGTCTGTGGACTCTGGGGAATAAGAGTGCGAAGTCCAGATTTTGAAGAGTAAGTATAGAACATGGTCCCATGCATATGGATACCTCTGATACCAAAAAGATAGGGAGTCGATGTTGGAAGCACCGAGGAATAAAAATTCCCAGAATTTCTGGTTGCTTATTAATCAACAAAAAGCAAGTTAAGCTAGTTTGCAAGGCAATGTGGTGATGGAGACCGTTTGATGTGAGCATTTCTATTCCCAATATGGTCAATTCCAGACGGGTTATAGCAGTGGGGAGTGGACGCCACTTGGAAGCTGGAGTTTATGCAAGAAAGTATTGCAGACCTTATCTGTCGCTCATTAAGGGCAGCAGGGCCTAATGGCTTGACTGATCAAACATTAAAGGGAGATGTGGTTCTGAGGTCCAAAATCCTGTCAATGTTATATAAAGGAATCCTGCAAAACGGGGTGTATTCCAGCCTTCTGGAGGACATCAATAGACTTCAATAGTTGTCCCCAGCTACAAGAGTGGCGATCAAGCAGACCCAGTGAACTACCGCTGGATCGCCCTCTGGGATGTGGACAGTAAAAACATGTCAGGAGTCATTTTAAGGGAACTGGAAACCTGGACTAGGGAGAAAAACATTCTATTGAAACATCAAAAAGGATTTAGAAGAGCCCTATCCACATCATTTAATAGTTTGATTATGAACTTGGCGTGTGAATGTTTGTGGGTGAAGGGTGGCCAGGTCTTAAAAGGTGCAAGGAAAGGCCTCTCGAAGGCCTTTCATACGGTCAATAGGGAGCGTCTTGGTGAAGCTAGCAAATTGGGGCATTCCATGGTCCGTATTGGCAATTTTAGTCTCCCTGCATGAGAATAACAATCTTCAAGTTAGACTAAATGTGCCAGGTTTTTTGTCTCGTGGGATTCCGATAAAGAGGGGGGGTAAGAGTGGACTGTATAATTGCTCCCCTTCTTTTCAGTTTATATTTGGCAGATGTAGATGAGTACTTGGCACCATACACACTAGGAATCCCCAAGATTGGGGATCGGCCAATGATGTGGTTGGCGTATGCCAACGATATAGTCTATATGGATTATACTGCAGTCAGCCTTAAGCGCCTGTTAAAAGCTCTGGGTGACTAGGCTAGAATAAATGATCTACAAATTGACCTGGAAAGCTTGTTTCACATTTTAAGTGGTCACTAGAAGATCATGCGATCCCAGTGGAGAATGAAGTGATCTGTTTGGGTTTTAGATTATATTCAATCCCCATATTGACACAGCTTGAGCTGCATTTTAGTGGGAAAGCGCTTCAATTATCATGCCAGATTTCCAAGCTAATGAGAACATATTATAAATACTCGTTCTCCCCGCCAATAAGATTTTATTTTACAAAGGTGCTCCTCTCTCTCCTATATGTTGTCGATGTAAGGGCGTTATCTGGGAAAGTAAATTGTACTAAGATTGAGGGGTCAATTTGAAGAAGAGTGCTGAGGCTCCCCCAGAGCCTGCCAATGGCCATCCTAAAATATGAGCTAGGTATCTACTCAATGCAGATGCTAGCGTAGTGGCGGCTCGTCTCGCTCTATAGACTGATAATGGTTGAGCAGTAACATTCTATGTATGTTGATGTAGGGCATTTCATGGCAGGGATTCAAGTGCATTGCCGTTAAATCTAAAGAGTTTGGTGATTGGAGTCTTATGTGAGTGTGATTGCGTGGTGGAAGATCCTTTTTCTAATCCAATGGGTGTGAAGAAGGCCCTGTGGAGAATTTGATTAGATTCGCACAATCGCTGAAATGTGTAAGTTAAAGCTGGCAAATCTCTCTCAATATATGACAAGCCGAGAGGATTTTCAACCAGGTATTTAGGACACTTCCCAAATTCCAGGTACAGACAAGATCCCGCCTAAATGTGCTAAATTTAATGAATACGGGAGAGATTCTGCATAGTCGCAAAACTCACAAGCTGCCCCTACCTGGTCTCTGTGCAAGGGGGATGGTAAACAATCTCTCAAGCACATAATGGTTGAGTGTAAAAGCTCATGGGAGACGAGAGTAAGGGTTGTGAGGCATTTTGTGGATCAGGAAGATTGTTTCTCATCATAGATTTTTTGGGAGAGTCTGGTAGCGGGCCATGAAGTCCATTTGTGTCATAAGGATGTTAGAGTCATTGGGCTTCATAAAAACATAAATGCCCACTCAGTCAAGACTATGAACCAATCCAGAAGCTTCATAGCCTGCCGAAGCACTGCGACCCATGGGAGCCATACATTAATTAATAACATATTCGGAATTATAAGAGAGATTAGTATGTCACTTCCGAGCCACTAGAAAATGATGCTAATTTGAATCTTATTAAATTCTGAAATCCATTCTTCTGTGTTGACTGGGTGAACTGATATATGGTGCACTCTTTATTGAAAGTGCTGTTCTCCCAACTCAAACCTGCAGAAGTCTGATCAAATACATTTTAGTCTAAAGTTAAATTGCATGCACATAGAATACAAATTAAAGATCTCACACTCAGACAGGGTGATCAAGTGAAGAAAATATGTCTATATAAATGTAATTTGTCTATATAACTTTTTTCTCTGAGACCAATACTGTTTCTGATACAGGAGGAATTAAAATGTGCTGGATTTACTCTTTACTGACTGAAGTTGGGTTTGGTAAATATAATTGAAGAGTCTGAATGCACTGGCCAATAAGTGTCTTTGTGGTCACAAAAATGAAAGCCATTTAGAGGTGGCCTTGCGTTATTTAGGATGAGAATTGTGAGAAATATTATTAATGGTGCTGTTGTGTGACGGAAGGCACGTATTATATGTAATATAATTAGCACATGCAAGCCAAGATTAATTGTATAATTGATGATTGTGACGACTTCCGCTACATAAAGGGCCTCATCACGAGTTGGGCGGTAACGCTGGCACTATTAGCGCCGGCGCTAATAGCCCTACCGCCAAACCCCTCGGCACTATTAGCGCTGGATCACGGGTTTGGCGGAACGGTTAGTGCCCATTCCCCATTGATCCCATTTGGGAATTCCTCATTCCCTATTGGGCCCAATAGGGAAAATTTGCGCTATTACCGCTGGCGGATTCCCCGCTGGTGGTAATCGCACCGAAAATCGGCAAATCTGCCAAAGCCATGATCTGGCAGACCCTTAAATGCGGCGGTAATAGCGCTACTGCCGCATTTAAGGGTTACCGCCAAAATCATGATGAGGCCCAAAGTCTGAGGACCACCTTTGCATTGATTCAATTTAATAAATATTTGGATTCATGGCTTAGACTGTTTCTTGTCCCCAGAACTGCGTGGTGGGACTGTATACCGGGGGTATTAGATTGGGATGCATGCCTAGTGAAAAGAATGCTATATCAATTAAAATCTCTTCAGGTTTTTGTTGCATCTGTACAAACCAGACACAAATTATTGTAATCAAGGAGACCATGGTGGCGTAATTTCTGTTTTGGTGACTACTATTGTTGATCTCCACTTTTCCGCTTTGATTTCTTGGCAGGGAAAACATTCCCAGCATGTCTGTCTGCTTTTATCTTAAATTCAACTAGCACGTTCTTCATTAACTCACAACAATGTTAGGAGCTCGCCTGTGACATCTAAGCATAAACCACCACCTTCAGCCGGTTAGTTGGGCATCGTCACATCTATTTCAGGATGGGCCCTTCTAACAGAAGAAAAAGGTTCACTCAGACCCACCAAGTGGTCGTTTATTAGTGTCTAAGGACGAACATTCACCCCTTATGTGGACATATTCTCCACACAAGAGACATAAGGGAGTTTTGAAGTGTTGCTGTACACACATATAACAAAAGGTAACAAATGATTGCTAAATAAGCAACCAGTATTGCAATAACTACAGAAAGCGTGCACAACCATGAAGAAACGTACTATTTGAACGGAGGGAATAGGTGAGGTTGAATGGTTTATAGAGCGAACCCTACCATCCACTTCCAAAGAAGCTCTTTAAAGTAACCTCTGAAAACAGACCTTTTGCCTTGCAATGTATTACCATTAGCATCATTGGGGTGTTTGGAGCACCTGTTTCTCATGCCTCTGGCCTCTCGCTACCCCTGGCGCTGAATATCTGGGCTCCTTGCCTGAAATGGAGTCTTTGAGGTGACCCTGTTGTTCACCGGACTTGATCAATTTCGGCTCCTGTGACCAGCGGATGACTGGATGTTGGGGCAGCTCTTTGCCCTCTTATTAGGTTGCCACAGACTGTCTTCTTCAAAGGGTACCTTGAATATCACTTGTTTGATCCCTGAGTGTCTAACTGCACTGGCTAATAGTAAACTGGCGGAGTGCGGCAGCAGAGTGTGGCAGACTACTCGACTGCAGTGACCCCTTGTTGCAGTCTTTCTACCTGTTCAATTGTTTGGAGGCAGCACTAGTTACCGGTGTTTAAAAACACTGGGCGGCCTCAAAGCGGGGCAGCAGAGTGTGGCAGACTACACAGACCGCGTGAGCCAGCGCGCCATGCGGAAGGAGGACGTTCCCCCCAGTGATTAGCCTGACAACAGAGACATCATTCTAAGACAGACATTAGATGTGTTACCTCGCGCCGGTGAGGACCAAGACTGCAACATAATAGCGCCCCCAGTGGAACACAGGCTGAGTTCCCCCCTTGGGACGAACAACATGGACAACAACACGGAAGTGGCGGAAGGTAAAAAGTCTAACGCCCCCCCCCCCAATCCCAGCTCTCTCTCCTCTTTTGCCTCCCCCTTCTGCACCCCTCAGGAATCACTGGCCCAGAAAACAGACTCCCATAAGCGAGTATTGAGACCACTAAAGGAACCACTTCAAAGTAAACTGAAGTGGGCTCTTCCAAAGCGCTCTGCGAGACTACCGGCCCCTAAAATTCCCTTGGTCGGGCATGCTACACTGGCCGGAGTGGAAGACCATGAGGCGGGGGAGCAGGAGCAGGAGGAGGTTATAGGTACAAAAGCAGCCCAGTCAGGAAGCTCGAAAAAGGGGCAACATTTTAAAAAATAGCTTGTCTACAAGGCCATTCTGAATTAGGAACAACTTCTCCTGAGTACCCTGGCACTAGGCAATCAGGGAATCTAGGGGGGAAAGGATTATTGGAACAGCTAAAGGCCACTAAAACTGACTCACCTCTGGCCCCCGAACAGCCGAGCACTACTCAAATCTGTGATGACAACGAGAGCGGAAGACTCTCCTTCTCAGGAGCGGACATAGCCAGATAGGTGGTGGCGGAGGCAGATCTCTCTTCTCTGTCGTTAGCCACCGTCTCGGGCGAGTGTGGGCCAGAGAGGCTGGGGCTAACAAACCGCGACCTGATAGGGGTGGAGCCGCGAGAGGCGAGGCATGATGGCCGCCAATCTCAAGACCTAACGCGTGAAGAGCAATGCCCGGAACGGGAAGGCGCAATGAGTGGCTCAGAAAATAGACCCTTACATCCAGAGAAAAGCGGAATAGGCTTCCCTTAAACAACGGGGAAGCTGATCACAGAAGAAATCCACTCAATGGTGACCCAAGAACGTCTGCCTAATATGAGGGAGACTCCACCTACAACGGATGAATCAATAGATGACATGTCTCCATCACAAAAGAACTTAAGTAATGATAAAGAAGATGAAAACTCAAACGCGGATTCGTATGATCACATTCAATAACTTTAAAAAAAATAAGGGGGGGGCGTGGCTACGAGAGCCATGTAGGAGGACGCGTTCTGGAGGAGCTCCCGAGATCCTGCAACGTTCCGGGCAAATATGTGCGGTACGACGGATCGCTGACCACCGACGATACACATGATGGTGTGTGAAGGTATTGGCCACGCATTGTGAACTTCTGGAGAGAATAGGATCAACGGCGACGGAGATCGGTGGCTACGAGTTAAAAGACCCCGCGAACAAAGGGCGACTCAAAATGGCCGACCAGGGCCCGGGACTCGAATAGGAGCGAGTTGAACGATGGCCTGGCTGTGAAGGTGCACTGTACACAAACTTGCTACTTTAGCAACCGATCGATTTCCTGAGTCATGTCGAGCAGGCCGGTGCGGCCGAAGGTGAAACAGCCTACCTTAGACGATTTCACTAAAACTCCCCCGAGCCAGGACACTACCAAAAGTAAGGATGCGCTGGCTGGGAGTGGCACGACGTCCTCGTGCACCAACCAAGAAATCCTGGCGGCGATTGTGGAACTGAGGGCGGCCTGGGAATCAAAGCTGGAACTGGCCGTTACTGAACTAAAGACTGCACTGGACCGCAAGGTTGGGGAGGTCCAAGAGGACGTTAATCTGCTACGACAAGATGTCAGGGCCCTGGCGGAGCGCACGGAGTCCCTTGAAAAAGAAGTTGGCCCGAATACAGCAGATTGCGCCACTCATAAGGCCGATTTGCATGCCCTGACACAAAGGATTGGCAACCTGGAGAGCAGAGCGGAGGAGGCTGAGGGACGAGCCCGTCGCAACAACATCCGCATCGTGGGCCTACCGGAGGGGATAGAGGGCCGTGACCCTACGGATTTCATCGAATCCATGTTCTTACAGGAGATACCTGGAGGGGCCCTATCTCAAGGATTTGCAGTAGAAAGAGCACATAGAGCCCTAACTAGGAGGCCACCTCCGGGGAACCCGCCTAGGCCTGTGATCGCCAAAATCCTTAACTACCGCGACCGGGAGAGGATACTGGAATACTTCCGTAAAGAAGGGACGATCACGAGAGGAGCGGCAAACATCACGGCTTATCCAGATTATACTCTGACTGTACAACGTAGTCGCATGAACTTCGGGTCTGTAAAGCGAAGGCTGAGAGAAGCGGGCCACAAATATATGTTACTCTATCCTGCAAAATTGAAGGTCTTCCATGCACATAAAACCTTGTTTTTTGAAACCCCGGAGGATGCTATGGGATGGCTCGATGCGCAAGGATGCCCCCATGAATCAGAAGTTCGGCCCAGAAAGGGCTCTGAAGAGATACGGGAATCGTAAAATGGCGTCGCAAGATGGCGTGGCTCGAGGGACTTGAATATAGTCGGTGTGACACCTTCGGTAAAGAAGGTCAGATGATTGCACTATTTTGTCAAGACACTGTGAATGTTTATCTGATCGGGAGACCTACGGGGCGATACTCTCTACCCCACAATAGTTTTAGTTGGGTGGCCGTTAGGGTGACCTCACCCTACTGGGCTCCGTTCACCGACCGGTGCTTGCGGAGCTAGATGTGGGGGTGCCTGAGCTCTGATGCTGGAGCTGGGCAGCAGTTGGGGTGTGTGATGTTGGGGAAGGCACGGGTGGGGGGAGGGGAGGGAAGTTGGGGTTTAGTTGTGTATATAGTTGAAGGGAGTTTGAGCTTATATGAGGAGTTACTGGACCGAAACGCTATCTGTGTCATGTGGGCGGTTGGGGGTCGCTACATGGGAGGCAGGGAGGAACGTACTTGCCATGGGAGACCTTAAGATTGTCACCTGGAATGTCAGGGGACTTAATAGTTATTTAAAAAGGAATAAAGTTATGTTGTACCTCAAAACGCAGAGGATTGACATTGCACTATTGCAAGAAACACACCTGAACCGGCACAAGTTAGAACTGGTTGAGAAAAAGTGGAGTGGCATGGTGGTGGGCTCCCCGTACTCTGCCTATGCCAGGGGAGTGCTAATCTGGGTAGCACCGCACGTTCCGTTCAGAGTCACGTGGCAGGAGGTGGACACGGAGGGCAGGCTGGTTATGCTCAGAGCCCTGGTTGAGGATAGAGAGGTTTGCATTATTAACACATACGCCCCCAATCAAAATGCTGCTGCATACTTCAGGACCCTATGCACCCGTCTGGGCACATGCGTGGGGGGAGCGATCATTTGGGGAGGGGACTTTAACTGTGTTCTCGACCCAAGGGCAGATAGGTCCGATGATAGGATTGATCGGCCCACCCCGGCGGCCAGAGTATTACAGACGTTGCTGGGCGACTTTGGGCTGGCGGATGTTTGGCGACTGAAATACCCTGATACCTCGCAGTATTCTCACTACTCTGCTCCACAGCGCCTACACACGAGATTGGATTACTTCTTTGCCACGTCAGAAGTGGTGATGGCGACCACTCAAATTGAATATAAAGCGAGGGTCCTGTCAGACCACTCGCCCTTAGTGTTGACCTGGCAGTATGGCCGCCCTCGTGCACGGATACCTACATGGCGCCTCCGTGCGGAGGCGCTTAGGGACACGGTTTTTAGGGAGGATATCAGGGAGGCGATCCAGCGGTACTTTGAGGTTAACACGGGCAGTGTAGATTCGGCTGGTACACTTTGGGAGGCATTCAAGGTTGTGTTACGAGGGGACGCTATTTCCAAGTCGAAGGGCCTGCAGGGTGGGGTTCTGATGGAGCTAGAGAAGGCGGAGAGACAATTGGAGCGCGAATGTAGCGAGGCAGGAGGGGACGCAGACCTAGTACTTGCGCTGCAGCAGCGGTGTTCGGAGCTTTGGGAAAGGCTCTGTAACCTTAACTATAGGAAATATGTTGAGAGGCAGCATGCGGGTGGAGACAAAACTGGCCGCCTACTGGCATGGCTATATAAGAGAGAAACCCCTAGGCCCCCGATCAGAATGATAGTTAGAGAGGACGGAGAGGAGGTAGACACCCAGGAAGGAGTTAATGCAGCCTTCCTTGATTATTATAGAGCACTGTATGAGGACAAAGGGGGAGAATATCAGGCAGAGATCAGAACTACATTGGAAGACATAGAGCTGCCCAAGATTAGTGATGAAGAAAGAGAGGAGCTGGACGCACCTATCACACTAGAGGAACTGGAGGAGGTAGTGAAGGGATTGCCCACTTGTAAGACTCCGGGCACGGACGGACTCCCGAGTGAGTTTTATAAAGTGTATGGGGCAGAGATACTCCCCCCGATGCTAGAAATGTTCAATGAATCTTTCGAGAAGGGTCGGTCACCGGAAACGCTCAGAGAAGCGCTGATAGTGCCGCTCCCCAAGCCTAATAAACCCCGACAAAGCTGTGGATCGTATAGGCCGCTGTCGATGTTGAACCAGGACAGCAAGATCCTGATGGCGGTCCTGGCCAACAGGCTACGAAGGGTCATCAGTAAACTGATACACCCGGATCAGACGGGCTATGTCCCCAACAGAAACATAACTCACAATCACAGGCGACTTCACCGGGTGATTGAAGAGGGAAACAGAAGTGATGAAGAGATGGTGGTGGTGTCCCTAGATGCAGTTAAGGCATTTGATTCAGTGAGGTGGCCGTGGTTGCTGGCGGCCTTGGAGGGGTACGGGTTTGGGCCTGGCTACGTGAGGTGGGCGAAACTACTGTACAGCGAGCCACTGGCCAGGGTGCGCACGGGATCTGTGATATCCAAAAGGTGGCGACTTAGCAGAGGCACCAGACAGGGATGCCCCTGGTCCCCGATGCTGTACATATTGGCCCTGGAGCCCCTGGCGGTGTACCTCAGACAACAATATGACTTGGTTGGCATCGAGGTGGGAGGAGAGAACCATTTGATATCCCTATATGCTGACGACCTGTTGTTGTACCTGAAGTATCCGGAGGAAAACCACCAGTACATTTTAGAGGTCATGGAAAAGTATGCGGAGCTGTCCGGCATAGCGGTTAATCCCAGTAAATCGAGCATGTTCCCGCTGGGGAGCTTCATTGGGGTCCCTCTGGAACGGTTGCCGGTGTTGCCCGTGCCCTGGGCAACTGAGTCTTTCCGTTACCTCGGAATTGATGTATATCATGCTGTGAAGGAAGAACACTTGCACAATACCGAGGCGGCGGTAAAGAAAATCCGCGATAGTATGCGGTTTTGGGAGAAGCTGCCGCTGGCAATGGTGGGCCGGGGGGCGATGCTCACAATGGTGGTCCTGCCCAGGCTTTTGCACTTTTTCAGCAATATACCATACTTGATACCCAGGAAGTTCTTTGTCAAACTTGATAGTGTATGTAGGGACTTCCTGTGGCACGGCATCCGTAACAGGGTGGCCTTGTGGAAACTGCAAAATTTCCACGATAGGGGAGGCATAAAGCTGCCGAACTTTGAGGCCTATTATGTGGCCAGCCAGCTGCAATACGTGACCAAATGGCTCTCTGATGAGGAAACTCCTGAGTCTAGGCTGGTTGGGAGGGACTGCGCCCCGTTTTATCTAAAGGAGGTTGTCTGGGACCCTAGGTCGGACTTGCAAGGACGCCCATGTATGTTGCTGTTGGGGTGGAGAATTTGGCGCAGAATGTGTCAGTTGATTGAGAACCCGTGCCCGTGTTCCCCGCATGTGCCACTGGCCGCCCTAACTATGGGGGACAGCCAGCTCGGGAAAATTATCAGGACATATTGGGAAACGGTTGGGCTGGCCACATTGGGAGACATATGGCAGGATGGGGCCATTAGAGAATTTGTAGACCTGGGTGAAGAAACAGGGCTGCACGGGGGCCAATATGTTACATATCTAAGGCTGGTACAGATCATCCGCAAGACTTGGCCGGAGACGGTGCTAGCGGAAGATCCGGACGCACTGATCGGAACGATATATGATATATCAGAGGGCGGGCATGAGATCTCCAGATTATATGAGGTGGTGATGACCCGGGTGGGGAAGGACTTGATGGATTTGAGGCTCGATTGGGAAGCGGAAGTGGGGGCACAGATGACTGATGGGATGTGGGAACGGGCCATGGGATACAATAAGAAAGTGTCTAGGAATGCTAGATTGCAGCAAATACAGCTGTACATCACGCACAGAGCATATATGACCCCGAAGAAAATAGCCAAGTTTGCGAGCGCAGGTAGACAAGCATGCCCGAAATGCGATGAAGAAGACGCAGGTATGACACATATGTTCTGGTCCTGCCCAGTGATTGAAGGCTTTTGGGGGGAAGTGGCACAGAAATTAGCAGATAAGGGGGTCCTGCTACGCATTGACACGGCCTGGGCCTGCCTCCTGGGAGGGTTCCCTAGACCACGGAACACCAAACATCTCGGGAAACTGAGAGACCTGGCGTATGTACTTGCTAAGAGAAGGATAGCTATGAGTTGGAAGCAACGCCATGGGCCAAGAATAGAGATATGGTGGCGGGACCTGCAGAAGTGGGCGGAGGCTGAAACGGTGGTATGGCAGGAAGCGTGTGGTAATTGTGGGGAGGAAGAAGTGGGCAACCTGGCGGCTTGGAGAATGTTAATTACGGGACTGTTTGGCACGGAGATGGACCCTGCTGCTTCCGAGAGGGGCGACGCCCGGCCCCACCAAGTGTACACAGAACTGTAAGGTTGATAAGCTCTTGGGGGGAGGGTTTGAAGTGCAGTAACATGGCATTAATTGATGTTTACAGTGTGTAATGTATAATGCTGCAAGTTTGGTTTGTAATGTTTTATTTTGAAAATAAAAAATATTTTTTTAAAAAAAAAACTTTAAAAAAATAAGACTAATTAAGAGGTTGGTGAATCGGACCTAGTATCACCAGAACCAAGCAGAGAAAAGATTGCGGACCCAGGAGATGACTCTAGCATCTCAAATCATTCCACTGAAATCACAGCCTTCGAAGAGCTTCAGCTTAGACCCTCAAACCAGATAACCAAGGAAAAGGCTTCCTTGAAGGTAAATAAGGATCTTACTGTAAAGCCTGCAATCAAAACAAAAAAAAAACTCAAACTTGGTAAAATTACAAAAATGACTACAGGGAAACTTATAGGCACTAAAAAAGCTCCCTACAAAACAGCATTGATGAATCTGGCTAAGGCGGACTCCTTGAGAAAATTCTTCGGCCTGATTGAGACAAAGAAATTGCAGAGTGGAAGAAATCTCTGATGCGGAAATACTGGATAGTGTACTGCATATCGGAGACCTTAACACAACACCTTTTAAAGAACAAGAGAAACTTTTGACTAATCTTGTAGAGCCACCAGTAACAAAGAAGAAAACTAGCTCTACACCCGTCAGATGGCATTTTAAGAAAACTCTGACTACACCTCGGGTGGCTAATGGGAAGCAAATATCACCCATACCCTGCAGAGAGCATCCAACTTTAGAGCTGGAGAACCTCAATGACCAGGCTTCAAAATCTCGAAATGTACAGATAATTGGCCTTCTAAACACATCAAAGGAACACAGACTATGGTTGAACCAAGCGTATTTATTTGCAGGGCGTGCAGCAAAGAGACGCAACCACCGCAAACCTCTTCAATTGACACCCAGACTTTTGCCCTAAAAGTAGAAGCATCCTTAACAAAAAGAACGTTAGTGGAGACACAGGTGGATGATAAAATAACAAATGGGGAAACAAAGGACTTAACTCCTAAAAAAAGGAACTAAACAATAGGACGCCTCTACCCATAAAGCCACCCATTATGAACTCCCCGGGAACTAATAGAAGATTAAGTGACGTATTATCAGCGGTTCCTAAAGAAACTCCACAAAAGAAAACGGACTTAATGTCCATTATGTCAACAGTGACCATAGCCCTAGCTCCTTTCAGCAAACTTTATGAAGCATTACATGAAACAACGTGAGACCAGACTTCATTGATCGCTCTGATGCATACGAAGTTAACCTATCTGGAGGGCTATATATTAGCAAAGGAAGACACCATTAGAAAATCAACCGAAGGTGCAAATTAGGATCCCACGTCTCAAAATCTTAACACCGGCTGGGATAAAAAAACAAACAGTTTAAACATCTTACCTGCACAGAAGAAACTACCGCCTAAAACATCGGAAAAAGGGAGGCAAGTGCAGATGGAGGTAATGAATGAGCAAATTAAACTTCCAAAAGACGCAGGTCGGAATAGACCTATTGCGTAAAAAAAAAGGTGAGGGAAGTAACAACACCTTCAGATTTGGCATATTTAAAAATCAGAAATCAATCATAGACAAACAAATACCTTTGGGGAACGCAAGGCTTTTAGGGATATCTCAGTGCCAAAAAAAACGACATCTTCAGAGACAACAAAGCACACTAATCTGAAAAAAACTATCAACAATTTCAGTGAACAGGTGGACGAAACAATATGCTCTGTAAGTGATACAAGAGAATGGAGCATATATACAGTTGATGAGTCTGAAACGGAAACTAATACAATCCCAAGATACAAAAGGAAAGATGTTACTTTAAATCTCACCAATCTGGGACTGGAACCAAAAAAGATCCGTATTACGGAGAGGGAACACCCAGCTGACCAATCTCAGCAAGAGAGCCCAAATCAAAAGGAAAAGAAAAGTATATGGGAAAGACCCAAGAAGTCAGACAAGAGAAACGCCGCCCCTCAGGGCAATACAAAGTCAGCTAAACATGACTTAGCAAACAGGAGACCTCGGGAAAGCCCGTGAACAAAAGGAGAACTTGGCATCTGTTACTCCTAGAAACAAGACCAAAAATGACTTAGTCAGAGATTCACTGCTTAGATGTCGTAGAACAACGAAGAACAAAGCGCCAAGACAAGTGTCTCCTAAAGAGGAATAAAGAAAATTCCAAGCACCAAGAATCAAAAGCTCTTGTGCCTTCAAACTTGAACACATCCACAAAAAACATGACAACCTGACTTTAAATAGGAACACCATCATAGAACTTTTTAAGCAGATACCAAGGCTGCGTTACATACAGAGCCACGACTTATGGATAGTGGAACCCTGTGATACAGGCCAAAAGTATTGTTCCTATCTACATATCCGGTCGGAAGTTATAAGAGATATGTTCCTGAAAGAAGCGGAAAGCCTAGCAATTCTGGGCTACGATCTGACAGACCTCCAGCATTCAATTGAGAAATTAGAAGACAAAAGAAAAACGTATTTAAAAAACCTTGAAAGAACACCAAGAGACGCCACCTGTAGAAAATCAGGGACAAATTGGAAAGAAAGAGAATTTAATGGACCAAACAGCATTGGCAAAGACAATGAATACTCATCAAGTCAAAGGTCCAGAGAAGAATCGTCCAACAACCAAAGTCACTGGACACATCATCCGCAGAGAACCCACGAGACTCAACAAAAGGAATGCCTTGGCAGACTTAGACAGAGAACGAAGAGAAAGAACAAACAATCCTGATGACCAATTAAAGGCACCAGTTCGAAAATTAAAATCGAGCCCAAGAAAAAAGACCCTCACATGCAAGGACCTGAACCAGTATCAGGCTCGAAGACGGGAAAACCACAAGAAGTCGCCAGAGAAGGGGACATGGAAATCCTCGGCCCCGCATTTAAAGAAGCAGAATTGGCAACCACAACTAAAGGAATGGCACCCAGGAGTGGATTCTGTCTTAAAGTCCTATGCACTGCCCATAACACAAAACAAATTATCGACATGGCCTCATGGAACATGAGAGGCTTTAGCCACTTAACAGCGAAAAGTGATGCAAACCTGGGACGATGGGATATTCCCTGCCTTCAGGAGACTTGGTTATTAACCAAGCCAGAGATGGATGGATACACAGTATTTACCATCCCAGCTAAAAGGGGATTGGCAGGTTGTCCAACAGCCGGCCTACTTACAGCAATATCTTTGGGCAGCGATTTGGAGGTGACGGAACAGATTGCCACTTCTTACCTATTCCAGGCTCTCATAATTACCTGGAGTTATTCAGATAGGACAGCCATGGAAAAGGAAAAGAAGATACTACTAATCAATACATATTGGAACCCGGAAGTGGCATCTGATGAAACCTATTTGGAAAACATGAACATGATACTAAATGAAGTCTGCACAAACCACTGTATTCATCATACAATAATTACAGGAGATTTTAATGCCATTTGTCCGGATATCGGAAATCAGAGATCTCACTTGGATAAAACATCACCTATTCTGGAGCGTGGAAGGATCCTAGAAAAAATAGTTGCAGCGAGAGCTTTACATAACTTACACTGGCTCAGAACAAAAGCCAGCTTCGAGATCCCATCATGGCAAAGAGAAGAGCAAACAGGAACCATCGACCACACATATGTGTCAAAGGAGTTGTTAGGGATGATTATCAGTTTCTCAATAGTAAAAACCTTAAACAGTGACCATAATCTTCTACATACAAGATGGGCTGTCCTACAGAAACTTCAACAACGGCTTACCCATGAAATAGAAGTGAACAGAAAAGGCACCCGTCTAAAACTGACGGAGAATGCTATTAAGCAAATCTCAGGAAGGTACACAATTGCAGCAATAGCAAACGTTAGAAGAGCTGAATCTAGAGAGGGGGTGGTGGATTATACTACGCTGCTAAGAAAATACATACAGAGGGCACAAAGGACCAAAAACCTCTCTAACACTCAGGTGCATAGCTACAACTTTGAAGTAGAAGCGAGAAGAAGAATCCTGAGAAAACTAAAAAGAATGTCAAACAAATCAGGAACCCTCGTAAGCATGGAAAGATGGAAACAAGCCCAAAAAGAATACAAAAATGACGCCTGTTATATCAAGCAGACTCAGAAACCATGTTGAAAACATTATGTGGAAGGAAATCTAAAGATTTCTGGTCTCTAATAAAAGGAACAATGATGGCTAGTAACAACGTATTACAAAACAGTGTAGGGGAAGAAGGTTGGGTGATTCACTTCACAAAGCTTTATGCTATACTGCCTGACTGCGGGAGAATCAAAGCGGTCTCAAAACAAGTAGGACATACACCGTCATGGAATATCCCCTCTAACGAAGAAGAGATTGTAAATAAAATCAACAAACTTAACAACTGGAGGGCACCAGGCCCCGATGGAATCTCCAACAACGATCTGAATCAACACCCAGAATTATGTCCTCGCCTCATTAGCAAAATCTTTAAGAATTGTAACCAGGCACAAAACATCCCAGCATCTTGGAGAAAAGC
Source organism: Ambystoma mexicanum (assembly GCF_040938575.1). Lineage (NCBI taxonomy): Eukaryota > Metazoa > Chordata > Amphibia > Caudata > Ambystomatidae > Ambystoma > Ambystoma mexicanum. The sequence continues at coordinate 1,563,952,479 of NC_090932.1, forward strand.
CGTAGTTGTCCCAATTTTTAAGTGAGGAGACAGAGAAGATCCGTGCCATTATCGTCCTATATCATTACTCAACGTCATTGGGAAGATCTTCGGCAGGCTCGCCTTGGAAGCATTTCAAACTTGCCTTAATTTAGAAAATCGCAACAACCCATTCCAGATGGGACTCGTCAAGAATGCGGGAACATCTATTAACATACTTATGCTAAGTACAATCAAAGCCAAGGTTCGTCAGGACGGCCAGCCAGTATGCATGGCTTTCGTTGACGTGGTCCAGGCTTTCGACCAGATCAACAGGGATTTGCTATGGGAAAAATTAAAACTCATGAACTGCCCTGGCTCAGTATTGGGCCCGATCCAAGCCTTAAACCAGGAGACATCGATGAAGGTAAGGCTCAGTCAAGAAGGCCTCCGGCCTAAAGAAATAAATATCGCCAGGGGAGTCAAACAGGGCTCCCCTCTGGCTCCTGCATTATATAATGCCTACATGGCTGACTATTCAGACACAGAATCCGTGGTTAGTAGCATCCCACCATCGATTGGACGCGTAAAGATATCACGCCTCTTATATGCAGACAACATCATCCTGCTGGACATGACCCCAATCGAACTCCAAAGACAAATAACGTACCTGGTTACATATTTGAAGACCAACAATCTACGGCTGAACGCGACCAAAACTAAGGTGATGGTCTGGGAGAGACTAGCAAGGAAGAGACATAACAAACTAAACTGGTTTGCCGAAGGCCTAAAACTGGAAAAAATTAACACTTTTAGCAGAATCATGAATGCAAGACTTGCTATGGACAAAAGTGAAAGCTCTAACTACCCAAACTAGGGTAGGTGATCAAAAATATGGCAGATTTCCGCTCGTCTCAGCCATTAACTTTTATAAATCGAAGGTGGTACCATCAGTTCTGTATGGGGCTGACGCACTGTACTTACTCTCAGAAAAAATCTGCAGTAAACTTGAGAGTTTTTTCTGGAGGAGAGTACTGGACCTAGCACTTACTACACCGATGACATTAATAAGGCGTGAATTATGTCTTTAATCTCTAAAGGCTATCAAAGAGAGAAACAAGCTTATGCTGTATCGCAAAGTTCTATTAGACATTAAACCAAAAACACTGTAGTTGATTGGCAAAGAAATGGCAGTGGGTAACATCCAGGCACTGACAGTCAGGAAGAACCAAAGTCTTAACCTACTGAAAGAGCTAGACGCTCCAGTTGAACAACTTCTAACTGATATAGATAAGGTGACTAAGAAACCTTTTAAATCTGACTGGATACTGACTGGAGAGACAGCAAACAAATACAGCTTGACCACATTGTTCCCAACATCAGCCAAGAAAGTAAATGAAGGGAGAAGCTACATGGATACATTTCCGGATAAGAGGTTAAGCAGAACATTTCTGAGATTCCATTTGAACCAACTCAAAACAAATGAAATACTCTTCATAAGAAAGCTCTCATCGACAGACAAGTGTCGATATTGTAAAAATCTGGATAAAGTGGAAACAAGTCGACACCTTCTCTTGGAATGTGAAGGAACGCAAACTGTAAGATCTGCATTCTTAGGTAGAATCATGTATCATTCACCACATTAACAGAAGACAACTGGTGGACGGCGCTGACTAGAGGAGACGACACTCGATGTGTGGCGGCTGTAGTGTCTTTCATAAAAAACATTGACCTGGACTACCAGGACATATGATCAACTGAAAGGAGCTCCTATCCGGAACTATATACCACAGGAGCTTTAACACAAACTTGCTCCAATCTTATCTTATCTTATCTTGGTGGATGAAAACGCTATTCCAAAAGGATGAATTAACAAGGACAATGAACTTGGTTTAGGGCCTTTTTTCTTTATTTTCATTTTGAAATAATTGTACAATCAATGAAGTCAAATAAATGAAAAAAAAATTGTAACCTGACCTAGGTAATATCGCCACGTGCGATTAGGGAATCCAATCACAGGTAGTTGTACGAATACAGCAGCACCCAGCGAAGGAGTGGGACAGTTATCTGCAGTTTAATGTAGTGAGATTGCCCCCTAGATGGTAGACGGTAGGAGAGAGCTATTGAGAGTCTTAACCCCGGAAAGGTCATAGAATGCCCTAGTAGGTGGCAGGCGAGGTGTGACAATGAGCAGGGACACCTTTATGCCTGAGGGTGACCTGGACGATCTGCCGGAATGGCACCAGGGTGAGAGGCACCTCTGACATACGCAGACATGTTAACCACAGCCACGATAACCACTACGAAGCGAAAATGGGAGCTGCCATAAACCGCGGGCTGCTGGTTTAGCAGCAAGTTGAGCTTTAAAACCTAAGCTTTATACCTAGACGTTTGGCCTGGCTGAGCATCTGGATAGCCTATCAACTGCTCCAGTGACACCCAGTCAGGCTGCTCCAGCCTGCCTCTGAATTAGACTATTCCCCAGTTGATGGTCGCATTTAAGGATTGCCACTAAAGAGACTGCTTTGCCCCTTTGGATTGTTGCATTCTTTAAACAATACCTAACAAGCTGGAGACAAACTTTGAATAATACCTAAAAGCTCAGCAACACACAAGTTCCACCAAGCTTGTAGATTACGCTTCACTGGCCTTATGTTTGCACCGGGCACCGTGGCTGTTGCGGGCCCATGCGGAGGCGCTGCCGGAGCAAAAAGGGCTCTCTGGCTGCAATGGGCTGAGTTGAGCCGGCTGCAGGTTTGAACCATAGCTTGCTGGAGGGCGATTGGAAGAGACTCAACAGCGTTGCATGGATGTCTCTGTGCGGGTGGCTGCGGACTGCCCTGTGGCTTGAATCCTCTAGAGTGAGCTTCCCTGTAGGTGGCACTGCTATGACTGATCCATCAGAAGAAAGGAAGGGAACAAGCCGAGGAGATCTCTGGGTCACCCCACGCAGAGGACATGGAAATGGCATACTTGGCACAGGAAATTCTGCAACTGTCTTGCCACCGGGCCGACTTGTGAGTTTGTCGTGCATTGTGCAGTCTCTCTGTGCACTGCAGTTTCTCTGTCTCTCTCTCCCTCCATGGTGCTCCACATCTCTCCTATTTATTCTAACTGCTACTCTATCACCTATTCTTCCTTTCTCTCAAAGTCTAGAAGGAAAAAGTTCAAAAAAGTTCTCCTGGTCTCCAATCCGGGTCTGCCCATTGCTGACACCTACGTCAATTGTTCTTCCAGGCAGACTATCACAGACATCCTCTTTTTAATTCCCTCTTCACACCTATGGACTCCTCACATGGTCTATGTCCTCTTTCCTTTTCTCTTTGTAACCCATTAAGGGTGGCACCAAATGGGTAGTACTCTTGGCATGCTTTTCATCCTCTAGGTGCATCAATAATGTCTATTAGAATGGCACTGTCATGGCCCAGGGCTCTCAGCCCAATCGCCTCTTTAATAAGCATTGTCCATCTCTCATCAACTTCCTCCCTTCTCCTGCCACTCCTCAGTCTGCCACCACTTTTGCCCCTTCACCACCACCGACAGGTGTACCACATTCCTGTACCCATCCTCAGAAACCTTCAAAGGAGGCAACCAGCTTCACTGAGCTACCCACAACTCTCGCTCTGCTGTTAAACACTCAGATATCTATCTCCTTCTTGAAGACATCGAACTCAATGTTCTCGCTCTCACTGAGAAGTGGTTCACTGCCAGCTCTGTCACTGCTTTTGACACACTCCTCCCTGAGGGCTACAAGATCCTCTCAAAGCTCAGGCTTAACCGGTCTGGAGGCGGAGTGGCCTTGATCTTCCCAGAATGGGTCCCTGCTTCTATCATTCCCACTCAGACTTATTCTTCATTCGAATGCCTCGTATGCAGATGTGGTGTCTCTCCAACACTCTCATTGGCTCTCGCCACCATCTACAGGACCCCTTGTCCTGTCTCACTCTTCCTCTCAGAGTACTCTGACCTCGTCTCTTCTCTTCTTGCCTCAACCTTCATGCTTCTCCTCCTCTGATACTTCAATATTCACCTGGACGCTCCTGATTTGGCCACTGAACTCTTCCACAGCCTCTGTGACTTTATTTTCCTCACCATTTATCCCTCAGGTCCGGCGCATGCAGCCGGACAAACCTTGGATGTTCTCATCTCAGCAGACGTCACCATCTCCAACCCTCTCACTATAACTCTCTCCTGGTCTGACCATGCTCTCCTGTCCTCTCACCTGTGTCTTTTAGGACCCTTGGTTAAGCCTCTGCCTGCACAGCCAGTCTCCTTCTCTGTCATTCGACTGATGAGGCGAGTGTCAGTTGCTGCTTTTGCCATCACTTTCATTCCCCCTCCCACTCCTGCCACAGACTCTCACAGTGACTCTGCCCATGCTAATCTTCACCTCTCGATCACCAACTCCCTGGACATCCTTGCCCCTCTCGTGAGGATCTGCATGAAGCCTGCCTCCAAGCCCAACACCTACTATGACTCCAACCTAGCCTCTCTGAAACGCAAGTGCAGAGTTGCTGAGTGGAAGTGGCAGGTATCAGGCACATCATCTGGCAGCAAGCAAGCATCTGTAGGGCCTCTAACAGTACAGGCAAACTGTTTAAATTCTATAAGGAACCTGCCAATCCTACTGAAGTCTCTACTTCTCCCCTGCCATCCCTGATCCTATTTCCTTCACTGGCCTCCCAGTTCTTAACCAAAACTCAGGGCAGTGTCCTCTCACTCTCCTGTATTTTCCTCCTTCCTCCCTCCCCAGCTCTCATGCCTCCCTTGGCCCCCTCTCCCATCCCCCTTGTTTATCCTCTCCTCAAAAAGCCCTCTGCTGACCCCTCCTGCCCAGCTAACTTCTACCCTATCTCCATTACCCCCTCCCGGAGAAGCTGGTCATCTCCCAACTGATCCAACAGAATGAATCTGTTGATTGTCTCCAAGACCACCAGTCTGGCCAGAGGCATGGAAATTGTTCTTCTGAACACCCGCGAATACTTGCTCTCAAATCTAGATTCCAACTCTCCATCCATTCTTATCCTTTTGGATCGGTCCTCTGCCTTCGACACGCTCAATCATGCCACCCTGACAAATTGGCTTCATGACACCCTTGGCATAACGGGCCTGGCACGGTACTGGCTGACTTAAGTCCTCTCCAAACGATCTTCCCAGATTCAACAGGGCCCTTTTCTCTTTCCTATCACACTCTCCACCGGCAGCATCCTTCAAGGCTATATCCTCTCGCTGTGGCTTATCAACATCTACCTTACCTTGCCCCTCTGGCCCACCTGATCTCTTCTTTCTCTCCTCACTTCCAGTGTTATGCAGAAACGCAGCTCTCCTTCAAGCTTTCCTCTAGCGCCTCCTCTTCCTCCTCTCTCATCTCTGACTTCCTGACTGCTATTCAGGCATCATGTGTTGCCAATGATCTCTGCCTTAATGCCAGTAAGACTGAGATCCTTTTCCTTGGAACCCTCGCTCCCTCATACCCTCTGGCTGCTCTCTTTGGGACCCCTCTCCCTCTCCTTCTCTCCTTACATCGTGGACCTTGCCAAGAAGGCCCACTATCAGCTGCAACTCCTCAGAGGCATTCTCACTTTCCTGACCTTCCCCCAGAAACTCAATGTCTCCCGAGCTCTGGTCATCTCTAGGCAGGACTACTCAATCTTCCTTTATCCTTCAACTAATCCAGAATAGGATTTCAAGACTTATTCTTGGCCTCAATCCCAGGGACTGCATCTCTCCAGCCCTACAATCTCTCCACTGGCTCCCGGTTGCTACTAGTATCAAGTTCAAGACCCTCTGCATCATCCACAAGGCTTTCTGGGGCCTGTGACCTCACTACATCCAACTCTGCTTCCCCAAATATCTCCCTGCTAGAGCCCTTCGGTCTGCTAGCTCCAACTCTCTGCAGATTAGATGGTTGGCTTAGCACAGAGTGAGGGGGTACTGTAATAGAAAGGGCATTTACTCACCCCGGGACCATCCCTGATTGCAATAAAACACCCTATCACCCCCACATACAGGTCTGTCTCTGTGCGACAGCCATGAACACAATGGTTGGAGAGATGACACCTTCAGCATACATTTAGCATTTATTAGACAGAAAGCACAATATAAAAGAACAGTAAATTTAGCCGTAATTTGGAAATAATGAAAATGCAAGTTAGAGAAATCACAAATAATGATAACACAGTCTCACGTTCCTTGATCTAATTAGCGCTGGAGGACCCTGGTCATCTTAAACGAACTGCTGCCCATCAACCAGGTGGCTTCCCTCATATCCTTCAATCGGCTCTTAGATGACAGCACTTCAAGGAGCGGCAGGGGCACATCAAATTCCGGCACACCGCAGTCCACGGAAGAATCCCCCCTGGGTCATGTATGCATGCAGCATACTTGTACCTTTGTGCTGTCAGTCAGCGTGATGCAATATTCTAGAACTCTCTCAGTGCAAAACATGTTTACTCCTGGAAAACCCAACTTGCTCTCTCTCCAAGATGCTCCTTCCCCCCCAGAGCCCATCTGCAAATTCAGGAATGTCTCTTATCAGTGCGTGCAAGGCCGACCCGCCACCTTTCCTTCTCGTGAGAAAGAGGGCTTGTTTATGGAGGCTGGCAGCGCCATGGTTGCAAAGAAAGAATATGCCGGGAGAAGCTTGTAATAATATGCATCACAATTAACCCCTAGTAAGCAAGCTTTACCGGCCCTGCGCTTGGCGCTATATAGGTGCCATAATGCTTCAAGCACTCAAATACATGCCTCTATTGGCTACTAAATGTGGGCCTCTGCCCTGCCTTACTATGCACAATGTAACCTTCCACCCCTTTGAGGCCTGCACATTCAATGTAGCTTCTTGTGCTACTCATGTAAGGGCTACAAACACATTACTAATGCATCTATAAAGATCTGTTTCAGCATTTAGCTCATACTTTGAATAAACTATTAGTCTTAGCTGTTAATGCAGCCATCTAAGGACCTAATATGTACTATTGTTAGCTCAGCAGGCTAATGCACCCGCAAAAATGCACCTTCCTTTCCACTATTCCACCCCTTTTCAAAGTGTGGGCGACAATGCTGGCTTATGTTTATCTTCATTGTATGTCGTGCAGTGATAACTGAGGTAGTTAAAGATCTTGCAGCTTTCCAAGAGGTATAAGCAAATTGCCTTCTAGCTGTTAGTCATCGCAGCATGCAAGGTTAATGTAGACCTACCTAAACAAAAATGTATGCAATGCGAATAGTGACATCTACCCTAGCCACAACCTAGCCTACCAAAAATACCTAATCATATCTTCAAACTGATATGGTTAATAAGCAGCATGTGATTAAAAACAGGCAATCTGGTGTTGGTCAATCTGAATGAGAAATTGCATTCATATATGTCAACCAGCTCTAAACCTGGCATCGTTCCCCTCTAAGGGCCTACCCACCCCCCTGTTCCCAGGACCTACAAGCGTGACTATGGGCTGTGTGCTTAGACACTTCCCCCATGTTAGCTGAACCCAACCGAAACCATCTAATTTCATGAGCAAGATTACCACATGGGCACCAGGTTTTTAAAACAAACGGTTCTACTAATTTGCATCAAAACTCAAATTATTGCACTAACAATCAAAAACAAGTGGCTTAACCTAAACATTTGCAAGTAAATGTAACTCTTTGTACCAGTGTGCTGGAGACAACCGTCCCCAGAAAAAAGGAAACTTGCTGGTTCAACAAATAGTGTCATAAAATGCATGAAGAGCCTGTCATGGTTTAATTTACCCGCTCTAAGGCTGCATAAATGTCCTTGTAGCTCAAATTCTACCATCTCCAATTAGAACTCATACTCTTGACAGCATTTCTTAAAAGCAAAACCTCAACATACGCACAGATAGCTTGTGTGCGCACTCACATTATCTCAATGCATTTAACACTCCTGCTTGCCCAACCTTGCTGTCCCAATAGTTCATAAATCATTCTCCTGGCTACGTGCAACGTAGTAATTGTCTACAAAAACAACTCTGGGTAAAGCAGCTGAGTTGGAAGAACAAAACATTGCGTCTTCATAAAATCCATCTCTCATAAAATCCATCTCTCATAGCATTTCACCAATAATAAAACCATTTTGCAGCATTTTGGCATTCAAGTTTTGTTTCACACAGCTGTTTGTGTCACATTATGTCATAGTCCACAACCCTTTAGACAAAAAGGCATAACATATTAAACAGGTTATTAAAACCACCCATTGAAACATTTGAGAATGTGCATCATCAAGTGTCCGACATTATGCCAAGTCAGCACCGTGGCAGTTCTGTAATAGTTACTAGTCTGTTGGGCACTTCTCACAGGTTGTAGTACAATGGTCATCACATAAGTCAGTCGCATTGAGTGCGGTGCAGGAGATGTTCAGTGTTCACATGGCAGTAACCCGCTTTCTCTGAGAAAGCGTCTGCTTGACTTATCAGAAGCACCCGAAAATTGCTTGTGTCTAACCCCAATCATGGCACGCTACATTCTTGGTATTTGCCTAGTAGCAAAAAACAGGAATGTTAGAATTTCACAAAAGTACAATATCAGTGTTAACCACCCCTTAGCTTATTACCTCCTCTGCCTTCAGAAGTCTTATCAGGTGACTACACACTTTCATATCATTGCTACGACAACCATTTTTCACCCTTCTGTGTAGTATCGGGGGCTTATTTGCCTTCAAACATTAGGGGTGTAACTGCCTGTTCACAACTCATTTGTGTAATGCGATCATAGTTTGTCAATGGTACCTCAGATGGACCTGTGCTGTTTACAAAAGCATACTAAAAGTACCCCAGTGGATCACATCTCTCAATAGATCAATGCTCTTCTTTTCACCAAAGCGTTCACGAATGCCAGGCGGCAACTTGCTTCCAGTGTCTCATAATCGATTTGGTTTTCCCTGCTGGCATTACCCCATTTTCAAAGGTAAAGTCTTTTAGTCCACTACCGCCTGCGGTTGCTTGCACAAGCAGTCTTGTTTATTTTTTCCAGTTCTCCATGCAACTAATGTTTTTAAAGTCTCTTGTTTTTTCACTTGTCAGTTTCCCAAAGGGTGTCTGCTGATTTCTTGGGCCACCCCTTGAGAGCGTTACTCTGAGCCAGTTTCTTTATTTGCTTCAACCAATCATTCATTCATATCCTTGCACAAAGCCTTGAAGCTTCTGGATCATGGCTAATGTGCAGGGTTCATGTTATAATCCAAAGCCCAATTTCGCATGTTGTTTCTTGCAAAATGGCTACCTTTGTCACATTTGATTTCATTTGGAGCGCCATAATGTCTTATCAGTTACTCCAGCCCTTGAAATGTAGCTCGCTAATGCTGGCTGTGTTTCTTCACTTCTCTTCATGGCACTTTAATTTACAGCATATGGGGCACTGGGGTGCGGCTTGCATGGCAATGTCCACTGTAATAGGCACTTGTAATTTTTTAGCCCATTCACAGGTTCCCAGTTTCCCCAAATGTCCAGATGCGTGATGCGCCCAGCCTGCCATTTCATGCAGCTGTTTCCTTTTCTTCCGGTGTTGTCACTGGGCGAATCCTTTGCCATATGATCAGCTCCATCATTGCAAAATTTCAGCATACTAGTGTCAGAAACCATGCGTGCATCAGCATACGCAATGTAAATTGTGCTCTTTTCACCTTCTCAATTACGGAAGCCACCGCTTTCAGTTCAGTATTCTGGCTTGCAAACCCCAACTTTCTCTCTCATTGACAGCGTTTCTCGATGGGGATGGAATGCAACTGCACACCAGCCTCTCTGTTCTTTCTCTTGCATGACAGCGCTTTTCGTGAAGCAAGCCTGTTTCTTTAGCTTCTTCTGCTAAATAATCATAAGTGAGTGCGACTTTAAAGGGAGATTCTGGCAGTGCTGCAGGGGCACTCGATTCAGACATTTCCTCCAGATTTACTGCTTTCAGCATTGGCTCCGGCAACTTAGAAACCCCCCCCCCCGTACTGCCAGCCTTTGTGCGCTGTTGTAAACAGCACTTCCACTGGACATGAGCGGCATTCTGCGCTTTTCAGCCTTCCTCCCAGAGTAATTTCATGCACCAGCCCATGACAGGAATGTTTGTACAATTTTTCTTCTCAACCCACAAGCTCCACACAGCAAAATCATTGCCGACAAGAACTTCCAGTTCAAAAGAGGCACTTTTTGTCATCAGATTCAACTCACTATAATTCTGCAAAGCGTCTTTTAGCCTATTGAAAGGCAGTTTGCTGATCAATGTCCCATTCAAAAGCATATTTCTTCCTGGGAACTTTGTAGTTTGTCCTTACAATTAGACTTCAATGCAGTGCGTGATCTTTCCAAAGAACCCTCAACCCACTGAATCTTTGCGCTTTCTTATCACGCACAGGATTTTCAATCTGTTGTACCATTGCCAGAATAAAATCAATTATTTTCTTTACTGAGCCAAACCACATTGTACTTAGAAATGTCACGTGTTGTGCAGATCCCTGCACTTTCTCTGACTGAATTGCCCACACTCTGTTCTGCTCATGGGCTGTCAATTTGTCAACAACTTTTTCAACGTGTGTCACAGTTAACATTATATCAATGTAATGTTCAATGCATTCATTGCTCAATTGCAACATTTCCATGTCTTTAGCAACCAATTCATGGCAAAGAGTGGGAATATTCAAATACTCTTGGGGCAATTTAGTACATTTTAATTGTCTGCATCCCCCAAATCACTGCAAACTGATTCTGCAATTCCAAATCCATGCACAAGTCAGTAATCATATGCCATTTACCCACTTCTTTAGTGAGTTTCTCACCCATTGTAACCATGTGTGGAACAGCTAAATGTAATGAAGCCAATTTAGTGTGTCCCATTAAAACAGAATTTGCCACCTTCACATGGATTTTACAGTTGCAAAAACCTCTCAAGTCTCTCAACACAGATCTTACTCTTTTTCCTAACAACTCGACCATTCCCATGTTGTATTCAGGAATGTCAACACTTAAAGCATCAGTTTCAAAAGGCGAACCCCCGTCAGTCAACATTTCAGCCCCCCACACTCATTAGTGAGTACACTGGGGCCAAAACACAATGTTTGAATCACCATTCACAATTTACATTTCAAATACTGTTGCAGCTTTTTCTGCCCCTTATGCCAAAATAGGGCGAGAACTTTGTTTCACTTTGCAATCGAAATCTAAACCTTTTAAAAGGAGAACTGCATGAAAAATTCTTTCCTAATCAAAGCAATAAATCCTTCCTCACCTGTTCCTCGGAGCGCTCACTAACAAAGCCACTTCAACACTTTGTCCGCAGAGCCTTCTGCTCCCTCGATTAATTCCCAAGCAGCAAGTCAGCCAAGCATTTACTGATTTACTGAAAGGGAAATCTCAACTACACCAGCTATCGGTCGCGGCAAACCGACACACAGGTACTGTCATTTTGTTGACTGCTGCAGTGAGGCAACATGAAATGTAACAGCATACCCCTCAGTCTGCACTGTGTTCTCTTACACAATTGTTATTTCCCCAGCATGGCATGGCTTTGCACGATCCTGCCGACTATGCCAAGTGAAGTAGAAAGTGCATTTGCTCACCCCGGGACCATCCCTGATTGCAATAAAACACCCTACACCCCCACATACAGGTCTGCCTCTGTGCGACAGCCATGAACACAATGGTTGGAGAGATGACACCTTCAGCATTAATTTAGCATTTATTAGACAGAAAGCACATTATAAAAGAACAGTAAATTTATCCGCAATTCAGAAATAATGAAAATGCAAGTTAGAGAAATCACAAATAATTAGAAAACAGTCTCACGTTCCTTGATATAATTAGTGCTGGAGGACCCTGGTCACCTTAAACAAACTGCTGCCCATCAACCAGGTGGCTTCCCTCATATCCTTCAATCAGCTCTTAGGTGACAGCACTTCAAGGATCCGCAAGGGCAACATCAAGTTCCGGGCACACTGCAGTCCACGGAAGAATCCCCCCTTGGTCATGTGTGCATGCATACTTGTACCTTCGTGCTGTCAGTCAGCGTGACACAGTATTCTAGAACTCTCAATGCAAAACATATTTACTGCTGGAAAAACCCAACTTGCTCTCTCTCCAAGATGCTCCTTCCCCCCAGAGCCCATATGCAAATTCAGAAATGTCTCTTATCAGTGCGTGCAAGGCCATAAGGCTTCCTTCACGTGAGAAAGAGGGCCTGTTTATGGAGGCTGGCAGCGCCATGGTTGCAAAGGAAGAATATCCCGGGAGAAGCTTGTAATAATATGCATCACAATTAACCCCTAATAAGCAAGCTTTACCAACCCTGCGCTTGGCTAGCTAGTGTCATAATGCAACAAGACACGCATTATATAGGTGCTATAATGCTTCAAGCACTCAAATACATGCCTCTCTTGGCTACTAAACCTGGGCCTCTGCCCTGCCTTACTATGCACAATGTAACTTTCCACCCCTTTGACGCCTGCACATTCAATGTAGCTCCTTATGCTACTAATGTAAGCGCTACTAACACATTACTAATACATCTGTAAAGATCTGTTTCAGCATTTATCACATACTTTGAATAAACTATTAGTCTTAGCTTTTAATGCAGCCATCTAAGTATCTAATATGTACTATGGTTAGCTCAGCAGGCTAATGCACCTGCGAAAATGCACCTTCCTTTCCACTACAGGTAGATCCCTCTCTCCTGCAGGAGCCTCCCTCTGGAATGGTCTCCCTGCCACTCTCAGGCTTGAGCCGGATCTCCTTAAAATCCAGAAGCTCCTCAAGACCCTCCTTTTCTCTTCTTCCTTCCCTCACTCTCGCCCCTGCTAACACCCCATCTGCCACAGTGACTGGCTGCCTGGTTTCCCTCTTAGTTCTACAGGGAACCAGGCCCCCTCCCAGCCCACCCCCACCTCGCACTTATGTGGTCCCTCACCCACCCCCCTGCACCCCATGCTATCCCTTTGACTTGCAGTCCTGGCCTCCCCTTAGCACCCACCTAGCTCCTTTGGCCATCTTCTCCCCTTTCACTTTCATTCTCTCCTTTTTTACCCTGCACTTCCCTTCCCACCTTAGCACCTCCCACATTTTGCACAAACCGGCACTTCCTCGCCCCCTCCCTCGCACTTCTTGTCACTGCACTTGCACAATCCGAAATGAACAAGGCCTAGTAGGACCATTATTGTTATCTTTCTCCCTTCTCAACCCCCCTTTGTTTGTCTTCTGGTGCCTTGAAACACTATTTGTTGTATAGGTGCCTTACAAATATCCAATAAATAAATAAAATATATGTATATTATTTTACATGAAGACTCGAGGTCTGGTGTGCCTGTTAATCATTTAGGGCGCCCAACCATGTGTCTGTGTATTATACAATTTAAAAGAAAAGCTTACTAGCCCTGAGTGTATGAATTTAGTAATTAATACCTGAAAAGTATAGTTGTTGACATAATAGTCTGCTAGAATGTACTGTTTGACGTGTTGGTTTAACAGCGCCTGGAAGGGGTATAAGCAAGTGATGTGTTGAAGGGTAAATCTTGGCACTGTGCTGTCAATATCATTATTTATCTGAATGATATTTCAGATTGTTTGAGGACCATCCCATTAAGCAATTGGACCTATTGGACACAGGAACAGCGGCCATTTTTTGAAAACGCTGCTTCCGGCATTCTAAATACAGAGTCCATCAGATAGTGTCCCCCTCCAGGTTAACCAGTTTAACACTACATATAAAGGAAAGCTTTGTGAAGCTTTGTAGTACGTTGATAACTCCTGCAGTGATATTATAGAAATCCTTCTGAATATCTTTTCAGGATGTTAATTGAGGCATATACCCATGAGTGATGGAATTCAGACAATAGAAATATTGTCAACATACGCCGATTCACCATGATTACATGGTTAGAATAGTTAACATTGAAAGACATTGGCCAATGCGCATAATATCACTCCAATGTTCAGTTCAGTTAGTTATAGTGAACCCTATTTCTATCTACAGATGAGCAAATACAGAGTGACCAGTCCAGGTTGATGGATTGTATATACTCCCTTTACCATACATGGACATATAAGTCCTTACATTATAGAATTAAGGATGTTAAAACCTGGACATACAGGTAATTACAAGTACGATTTCTTATCACTAATTAGATATTTTGATGACTGAGTTACAAACGGTTGGGACTGAATGCAGTCTCTTTTGTTTCCTCTAGGATTGGCCATATATGACACACGATGATGACACAAGGAATGATCATAACCATAAAATAGAACTAAGGAATGGCACGTCCAGGTGATGATATGTTTGAAATTACACAGACATGACAGAGGCAAATGAACCAATGTGAAGATTACTAAAAATATGTATTCACTATATCCTGTTAGATGCATTGAGGAAGGAAAACACTGATAAACATCTTCTCAAGAAGGGTTTTTTCCCGAAACGCATCAAGTGTACTATATTTAATAACAATTAGATCATGTATAACTAGGAGTAAAGAGCTGACACTCGTATGTTGATCCACAGTATGCAAATGTTTACCTGAAATGTGAAATGTTATGTTAGAGCACCAATTGCTGAATCAAATTAAGAAGTGGTGGTAATAATTTGAATTTAGTGTGCAAAGAATATATTTACACACAATTCTTTTGATTGTTTTCGATACAAACATTTCTCTTATAAATGTAATTTTTAATAAAAAAAAAAACACGTGAGTTTTGGTTTTTATTACAACATTCGAGTGTGCAGGAGACGGGAGTATTCCACAAAGTTGTGTTCACCTGCTGTCTGTGCACCATGCTGGAGGTTCCACAGTATAGAACAGTTCACATCTGCATATTATGCGCGTTCGTCATTTTTTTTGTAGTGAATAATTATGTTATCTGTATTTTATACTGTGCAAATACCCATCATAGTGGTCTTAAAGCACCAAGCCTTGTCCATGTAGAGGTGAATTGTGAACCTGCCCAGGGTGGCAACCAGATCGTGCTCAGTCGGTAGAAAAAGGAAAGTGGGTCAAGGAGCGTGGGAAAGGCGAAGAGTAGGAGGTCAAGTAGACAAACACATACAGGGATTGAGTGATTGCTAGTATGAATGTATAGTTTAGTGTTTTAACCAGAAGAACATTTGAGGAAGGGACAAGAGCTTCCTTTTTTGGCAAGCAGAACTTTAATGGAGGCAGTTACTGATGTGGTGGTGAGATTATAAAGTCATGTTGTGGATGTGCAGTGGCCTTGATAGGCACTCAAGGGTTCCTAGGATTTACTAACCAGATAATCATATTGACCTCCTTCCTTCCGATGACCAGAAGGGGTGCTGGCAAAGCCACACCCCCTTACGAATGTCTGGGAGGACTCAGAAGAAAGGGTTAATGGATGATCTCCCCCACCCTGAGTCATACCGTACTCGCCTTGGGTGGAGAAAAGAGAACATGTTTTGCCCTTTGTATGTAGGCAATTTGTAAATAAGCCACTGACAGAATGCAGTTAGAGGTATGTCAATTTCAAACAGAAATGACTTACAATAACGCATTTACAAATGGCGCAGCCATTCCCAATGAAGGGTGCCGGTACAATAGCATAAAGAGGAGAGCAAGTAGTGAAACCGTTTATGAGGTGTACAAATATTCGGATATATACCAGGGACAAAACAATACAAACAGAAACAAAATGTATATAAGAAAACAGCTGCCTTACAAAGGTAACATTAACCCAAGGGGACAAGTGCTTCAAAGTAACGAATACTAATTCAATATAGAAAAATATTTAAGCATTATTAAGCATCACTGGAGGCAGTGGTGGAGTTGGATAGGGAGGGTGGGGGATAGGGCAGAGGGAGCTCCCTTTTTAGCAAGCAAGTGAAGTTTAAACCTAGCTTTGAAAAGACCCATTATTGGGTTGGCTTTGATAGTTATAGGCAGTGGGTTTCAGTGGAGCAAGGTGGGTAGGGAGAAAACAAGAAGTGAGAGGATACACAGGGATGGTATAGGATAATGAGGTTGTGTGCAGGGGAGGTTGAGAGGGAACAAGATGATGAGTAAAGGGAGATACAATCAGACCGGTACTGAGGAACAAGACCAATTGATAGCTTTGTAAACTAGTAAAAGGAACCTGAAAAGAGAGCGGTTGTAATTGTAATTGGTTATTTATAACGTGCTTAATACCTAGAGGTTTCTAAGCGTGGACCCGGGGATCGAACCTTTGTTGCTCTGCGTCGTCTTGCTTCCAACGCGAGCGGGTTGCCCCTGAGCTATCCTCCCGGATTGTGCATGGAGAGCCAACCAGCATGTTGTCGGTAAGTAGAACTGAGAGAGAATCTGTCTTTGTTGTAGAGTGCCGACAGCAAAGTTGAGGACTTTGTCTAGACGCAGGAAAGCAAAAGTGTTGGCTTGAGTAGCAGTCCATTTGCTGAGCAAAAGAGGGAAGATTAGAGTGGTTAGTAAGAAAAGGATGAGTTTTCCTAACATTGAGGAGGTCACCACTAGTATGAGAAGCAGTGGTTGTGATGAATTGTTGCAGCTGCAGATCATTATCAAAGAGGACACCAAAGGTTCGAGGCTTGGGTGAGGGAGCAAAAAGTTTGGGTGGGAAGGAGATAGGAGAGGGGAGGGGAGGTATGGAATTGGAAGCTGGAAGAAAGATGGCTTCTGTTTTTGAAGAGTTCAGCATGAGACAGCGGAGATGCATCCAGTGACGAATTGCAGTGAGACAGGTCATAATAATCTGTTCCAAGATGTCTGGGGTAAAGGAGGGAAAGGAGAACAATATTTGTGTGTTATCGGCAAAAAGGTGATAGTGAAAGCTACTATGAGATGAGTCTTCCTAGGGCAGAGGTCTAGAGCGTGAAGAGCAGAAGTCCAAGGAATGAACCTTGGGTGATACCAACAGGGAGAGGTGTGGAGTAAGAGGTTTGGAAATTCCAAGGGACTTTGTTTGTTTGTTTGTTTGTTTATTTGATATAGCGCAAAACCAAACCCGCAGGTAGCCGGGCGCAAGCATATACAAGGTGACTTGAGAACTTAGTTACAATGACAAGCAAAAAAATATGCAGTGACACAAAAAATAGGCAGTAAATAATTCAGCAGGGTTACTTTAAGGTATCAACCTTCCAGGTAGGAGGTGATCCCGGCAAGAACAGATTTTTGGAATCCAAGGTCCTGGAAAATGAGGAGAGAGGATTGGTCAACTATATCAAAGGAGTCAGAAAGGTCCAAAAGGATGAGTATATAAGAGACTGTGGAGTAGTGCTGATTAGAGAGAAAGTTAGAAACATGCAGGAGTGCAGCCTTGTGGACTGTTTCCTACAAAAACCAGATTGAAGTGGATCTCAAAGGCCCTTACTCTCAAGATACTTAGTGATGGGGTTGAAGACCACCCGCTCAAGGAAGTTTCAATAATAGGGAAGGAGAGAAACTGGGTGATAATTTGCAGGGAGGGTGGGTCAGCAGATGGATTCTTCAATAGGGATAAAATCATTGCAGATTTGAAAGAGGCAGGGAATAGTCCAGCAGGGAGAGAGGGGTTAAAAAGCTCAGTGAGATTAGGGCAAGTGATTGAGATTTAGGCCCTGATTCATGGATTATTTGCACCGACAAAACAGGAATTGTGCGCCATTCTGCCCGCACATCCCCATTTGTTAAACATGGATTTGTGGGCAGAATGGCGCACAAATCTTGTTTTTTTTGTCGCAAATAATCCATGAATCAGGGTATAAGTCGTTGACCGGTACGACGTTCATTCATCGCCAGTTTAGAGATTTTTACCGAAAGATACTTGACGAAATAAACTCATCGACAATAATGGAGAAGTGGGTAAGTGTATATAAAGGGCTCGGGGATAGGGAATAAATAAAAGTGGAGGGGGGATTTGGGAGGAGACCCCCAAAATAAAAAATAAAAATTTTGATGAGTTTTTTCGGCCAAAACACAGCAAATAAAATAATGGGGATAAATGGACATAGAACCCTTGACCATTTGGGGATCAAAAAGGTCGATAAAAAGGTATTGAAAGAAAATCTTGCATTAAAAATCTCGACTCCACCAAAAATGTCTAATATTGCCACTACAAAAAAAATGAACGACTATTATATTGAATACGGACAAATTAATAAGGGCACATTAATGAAACACTACCTTTATTTCTTTTTGTTTGTTTCTTCATTTTCTATTTTTCATGTATGCTGTCATTTTACCATTAACATTCAAGCACCTTCGGATGTAATTGCATAGGCTAAATTAGTTTTAATTACAACTTTTATTTAATACAATGAAATAAGAATACTGCGCAATATAATTCCCTTAAAATATTGTCTCTAACTACTTACTGATAGGTTTAAGAAATATTTAACGATCAACTTATTAAAAGTTACATTTCCCAATGCCTTTTTTTGGTTTCATTTCAGGTTTCACCCTATTTGTTCCTCTTATTTGTAGGACAGTTTGAAAAAAAAGTAATTTAACTCCTGAATCACATCTTATTCAATATTATTATCATTTTTTTTAAATACGCCCAAGTTCACTTATAAACTTACCTTGATTGTTTCAAGCAGTAGTCTCCGTTACTCCATTACTTCTTACTAACACCAATATATTTAAATGTTTTCTTTCTGTTCTACATCGTTAAGCGTGTGTTTTCTCTCATAACTAACAAACTACTCATTTGCCTGCTTTACTTCTGTGTTTGCGTCATTTTGGTATTTCCTCAACATGATCTTGCGCAATTTAGCATAGTCATTGTATTACAGCTTCCTGAAAGATTAGCTGCTATGGCTTGCAATCGGTAAGCATTTCCCTGTAAAAAGCAAACATTTTATTTTCGGTGTATATATATATGTATACATAATTTATTACGGAGGTGTTCGGTTTTTTTGTAATGCACCTTATTCCAATGTGCTCTGCTCTTCTACGAGATTTTTGTTTACGAGATTTCAATGTACATCAGATAGAAGCGCAAGATGGGGGTGGCTCTTTGAAGACAGGTGCAAATTCAATAGAAGAGGTAGGGCAGATGTAGTTAAGGGTAAAGGAGGTAGGGGGAGAGGTGAAGGAGGGTTGGAGAGTGAGAGAGAGGAGGGTTATGAGAGTGACATGAATTGTAGAGATTTTAGAGGAAATGTAGTGAGCAAAGTCATTATCAGAAAATGAGGAGGCGATAGATATTGGCTTAGGAGGTGTGAGCAAAGATTTGAGGATAGATGAAATTTTGCGGGGGTGATTGCGAATGAGATTAGGTTTGTGAAGTAGGAAGATTTGGCAGAGTCCAGTGAAGATTTTAGGGCAGCAGGGGAATTTCTTTGTAGGCTAGAAGAAGGGACGGTGTCCATAATTTGCACCAGCGTAGTAGGTCACAGCACATGTTTGTTTTGAGGGTTTGAATTTCAGAGCCAATCCAAGAACGAGGACAGGGACGAGAAGGTGTGAATGTGGGAGCAGGATAGTGTTGGTCAAATGGAATCATGCGTGCATAGTGAAAGTCAGAGAAAGCACGGTCAATGGAAGAGGCATGAATAGAATTAAGGGGCAAGAGAGTCCTGCCTGAATTTCCTCTTAGTCATTGAAGAAGTGAATGAGGAGTAGAAGACGGAGGAGACAAGATATTAAAGTGAAAAATTGAGTGATCAGAGGGAGAGGGGATCAATGGAGAGGTCAGAGGAGGAGAATGAATTAGAGAGAAAGACAAGGTCAAGAGAGCTCCTGCCAGGGTGGGTAGCTTTGTCGAGGAGGCAGTGGTCAGATAAGAGTGATTTAAATTCAAGGCAGATAGCTAAGAAAGGTTAAATTCCCCTGAGCATTACAATGAGGATGTCAATAGGAAGTGACTCAAGTAGAAGGGTCAGATAAGGGAAGCAGTACAAAGGAACGGGGGTCAATAGAGATCTAGAACAGTGAGAGGAGTAAGAGGGAGGAGTTGACTGGTGGCATATTCAAAAGAGAAAGAGTTGGTGTAAGAGGGGGTTAGAATGGCAGAGTGGGGGGCCTTATTGCTAAGGAAGCCCATGCTGCCGCCATTCCCATCAGGTCTGGGATAGTGAGAGAAAGTAGCAGAGTCAATGTTAAGAGCTGCCAGCGTAGCAGAGTCATGAGGGGAGATTGCAGGTTCTGTGACAGCAAGAAGATGAGAATCAAAGTGGTCAGTGATGTAGGAAGAATTGTTGCAGAGGGTTGTTGTGTGGTAGGCAAGGGGTATAGATTAGGTTGGAGAGATGGCAGCTTCTTATTTGAGGGGTGTGGGTGCAAGGAGGAAGGTGGGGTGGCTAGAGGGTGTTGCAGAAGTTACATGAGGTTGAGACAGAAGGCTATGAGAGAAGGGAAGTAGAAGACTGAGTAAAAGGAGAAAGGAAGCAGACCCAAGATGCATAATGGAGGGTAGAATAAATAGGCAAGGGATGAAAATGAAGAAAGGGTGCAGTCCAAGAGATAGAGAGAGAGAGAGAGGGAGGGAGGGTAGGTAGGTGAGTAGTAAGGGAAGCGGTGGATTGCTGGCTGAGAAGAAGCAGGTGTAAGTTCTGAGTTGAGCTACAATGTGGCTATAGGTAACTAAATGGCAGTTAACATATCCAAAACAGCATGGTTCCTTGGTCCTGTGAGGTAACAGAAGCTCCACAGTGAAGGGATAGTCAATGGGTGGGTGGATCCCTATGAGTGGAAGCAGACGTCAGGTGAAGGGTGAGCTCGGTGACGCCCTGGCTTGAGCAGGGGTTCTGGCGCAAAGCCCTTTCTGGCTCTGACAGGCCGAAATAGGAACTGCCTTTTGCTACTTTTGGCCCTTGGCTGCAGACACCCAGGGGAGACTGTACAAGGGAGATAGTGTGCCACATGTCCACTGGGAGACCCTGTTCTAAATGGCTTCCAAACGTACAGGCAGAGTCCTGGTTGTTGTAGGCCCAGGGATCTTTGTTTTGTAGGCAGGACCCTCAGATGATGCACAGGGTCCTCTGGCAAAGCAGGATGCCGCCAAAGGAACAAAATATTGTACTACGTGAAAGGAGACGTTCACATTAAGGTGAACACTGTAGAGGAGGCTGGGGGGCACATCTCCATTATACAGGCTGTAAGCAGAGGCTGCCTGGGACGTTAGGCATAGATTGTAGGCCTTTCTACACTGCCTATGTGTGTTCAAGGTATGTCAAAGGGAACAGGAGAGGACACACCTTTCCACTTATTCCTTAGGCCGATGGAAGGGCAGGTTCTATTGACCAAAAAGCTGGGAGGAACTACTGACTCTCCTAAATGAGGGTGGATTTTGATCTGTGGGTCCTCAAAGAGCAAGGCCCTGGACAAGGATGCCTGGATAGTCTTGTGGCCTGGTAGGAGCTTTATGTGAATGATAATCGTGGTGTGGGAGGTTGGCTACTCTTGGTGTGTGGCCAGGCACTTCTGTGATTTATTCGTCATAATCCAGCCTTACCTACCCTTCCCAATCTGGGCACAGTTACCTAATCCTGGTAATAGAGGGCATCAAAGGGCAATCTTAGGTTAAGAAGCGTTGAAGAGTCTGCTTTTGCAGGTCTACATTGGGCATTGTGGCTCTTTTGCTGAACTGAGTGCCTCTATCTATTGATATTTATTTTGTGGAGTGCTATATATCACCTTCCTGCTGGTTATACATTTACTTGTAGAACACGGAAATGTTTGGCTTGGTGACAATGACACTATTTCTGGAGGAAGCCACATCCTCACCAGGCTGGAAACAAGTAAAATAACCAGGAAACCGGGCTTCTCCTGCTGGGCTACTGGTCTCTAGAACAGGTTATCAACAAAGATAAGGGTGCCCTCCTCCATATTACAGTTCAGGAAGGACCTGAAGACCCTACACTTCAAAGAACATCTCACCAATCGCTGATCATTCCACTCAATTCTATTCCCCCCGTCCCCTCTGGATCTCCTCCCAATCCCGGCCTCTCCCTACCCATTCCAGTTACTCTGCTAACACCCACCCTTACCTGTAACCCTGTGGGCACACCCCCCACCCTATGTGCAGTGCTATATTGCTTCTGTGCTGGGTTCCCACTTTATAAATCCCACACGTACTCGCAGAGCTTTGTTCAGCATATACAAATGCCTTCAGATGATGTATTGATGACTGCAACAGAAACTCCAGCATTTTCATACAATTCCCTGGCGGCACCTAATGGATGTATGTCAGTAGCGCTCTTGCCCTCGTAGTGTAGCCGAGGAATTCTTCTCGCCAATCTACCGAACTAGTTGATACAATGAACAACCAGAACAATTGATTGGCGGAAAGATGGAATGCCAACGAAGAACCCAGAACCGCTTGGAACAGGATACTGGGACGAGACGTCTTCTCAAGGTGTGCAGGCAAGACCCCCAGACAACTGCAATAAGAGCAACAATCACAATGGTGCAATTCTATGCCAAAATGCAGACATCAAAAGAGAAACCAACCACTAACCTGTGCAGTTCTTCAGAGTGTCAGAATATCCCCAGGAAGGAGAAGAAGTAATGTGGAAGTGTTCGTGGCAAACCCAAATACGAAATGACAAGGAATCAACCAGAAGTGAAAGCAAAGCAGGAAACAGGAGGCGAATCCAAGCAGATGTCCAAAGAGCAACACCTAACCCGACGGCACGAGGACGCCTAAAGGTACATTTAAGGCAGTCTCTAGTCTGTGTACCAGTGGTGCAAAGTTCCAATGCAGGAGTGGAAACCGTAAGCGGGAAAACCGTACAAAAGCTGGCCGGCAAGGTATAGTAAGTCCAGTGGCGGTCCGAGGTCGAAGAGCAGGGCTGGCAGCAAAAGTACAAGGGAGTAAGCAAGGCAGGTCCGGTGGCAGTCCGAGGTCGAGGAACACGGGGAAAACAAGGCAGAAAAGACAAGAACCTGGATACGAGGAAATGCAAGCCGCTAGGATACAAGATTCAGAAGCGCCGGCAAAACGTACAGGCGTGGCTTAAATAGGAATCACATGAGCACAATACGTCCTTCAGCGTGCATGGTGAAACCTGAAAGCCGTGAGTGGACGCCATCGTCTCCATGCCAACTTCCAAGCTCCCGGCAGACGAGGTCTTAAAGGGACCGTAACCACCGTTCGTCGGCAAATACGAGATCCATAAGTATTAGGTCTTGTGGAAGCCGGATAATTACGGCGTCCTAACACCGATGAGTTCTGCCAATACTTGACAGTTTCCTTCCCCAAAGAGGCCCCCACATTCTGAGATTTCCAAAAACGGGACAACAAAACCGGGGCATGTATGTTCTCATATGGTTCCCAGGTGCGATCCTCCGGACCATAACCCTTCCAGTCAACATAGTAGAGTCTTTTACCGTTCCGTACCTTGGTGTCCAAGATCGCTGAAACCTCGTACTCCACAGCACCCCGAACCCTAACAGGCGGAGGATGAGAGGGGAGATGGGTATCATGACGGCACGGTTTAATCAAAGACACGTGGAATACTGGGTGAAGTTTCCACGAACGTGGGAGAACCAAACGCACCACTGCCGGGTTAATGATATGCGATATAGCATATGGACCGACAAAACGTGGGAGTAACTTCCTCTGACCAGGCAGGCATAAATTGCGAGTCGATAACCACACGTTCATGCCCGGGTGATATACCGGAGCGGGGGTACGATGCCGGTCTGCATAAAGCTTGGTCCTGTTCTGAGCCTCCACCAACTGTCTTTTGACCTGGACATGGGTGCCGGAAATGTCCCTAACACAGGCAAGAGCAGCAGAGTTATGAGTCGGCAATTCAGGGGCAAGAGGCAATGAACGTGGATGTTGTCCATAAAGGGCAAAGAAAGGAGAAACCTGTGTAGCAGTGTGGAGCGAATTATTATAAGCAAATTCGGTCATTGACAGTACAGAAAGCCAATCGTCCTGGCGCTGAAAGATAAGACATCTTATATACTGTTACATAGTGGCATTCAGACGTTCGGTCTGCCCATCCGTCTGAGGATGGTAGGCACTCGAAAACCGAGCTTCAATACCTAAAGCAGCTGACAAGGCTCTCAAAAAGCATGAAGTAAACTGAGGACCGCGGTCGGAGATGATCATAGAAGGAAGACCAAACAACCTAAAAACGTTCCGCAGAAAGAGATCCGCCAGTTTAGGAGCAGTAGGGATCCCCTGACAAGGAACAAACAGTGCCATTTTATTAAAATAGTCGATGACCACCCAAATAGTGTCAAAACCTTCCACCACAGGTAGTTCCACAACGAAATCCATGGAAATGGAGGACCAAGGGCGATCTGGAAGAGGCATAGGTTGTAGCAAACCCACGCGTTTGCCATGTGATGTCTTACACTGAGCACAAACCGAACATGTATTTATGTAATCAGTGACATCCTGCAATAAAGATGGCCACCAACACCATCTTTTTAGTAGATCAACCGTCTTCCTAATACCTGGATGAGCAGCCAAAGACGAATCGTGACACCATTGTATAGCAGTACGTCGCGTCCCCGGTGTAGGCAGGAATATTTTACCCTGGTTATAGGGTAATGAATTTACGATCTCCAGTCTGTATTTGGCTACTTCTGGCGGATCGTTTCGAAGCCATTCCTGTATAAAGGACTTAAGTGACGGACGTAAGGAGCAACCACACACCACCTGAGTGGGTAACAAAGGTGCACCAGTGGCGTGAGAGGTTTTGGCGGGTCCATGTAGACGAGAGAGAGCATCCGCTTTAGAATTCTGAGAACCAGGACGATAGGAAATAGTGAAATCAAACATCGAAAAGAACTCATGCCAACGAGCATGCCGTGCAGTAGTGCACTTCATTGAGTGAAGAGCCAAGAGATTCCTATGATCCGTGAACACCTGGACAGGCACTCGAGAACCCAACAAATGATGCCTCCAAACCAAGAAGGCGTCCCTGATAGCCAACAATTTGCGCTCCGTGATAGTATAATTCCTTTCATAAGGCATTAACTTTCTCGAATGAAAGGCTACTGGATGTAAACCTGCATCATCTGGGCAATGTTGAGACAGGATAGCACCCAAGGCGACATCCGAAGCATCAGCCTCGACTATGAACGGTTGGGTTGAGTCCGGATGCTGGAGCACAGGTGCTGCGGTGAAGGCGGCCTTCAGGCAATCAAAAGCCTGTTGAGCCTCCCCATTCCAATGAAAGGATCTCTTAGAGCTAGTCAGAGCCGTAAGGGGACAAACAATGGCTGAAAAGTCTTGAACAAAACGTCTGTAAAAGTTCGCAAAGCCTAAAAAGGATTGTAACGCCTTCAGATTGTTGGGAACCGGCCAATCCAGAATGGCAGAGACCTTAGATCTGCTCATCTTAACCCCTTTGTTGGTGATGTTATAGCCAAGGAACTCAACCTCTTGTACGTGGAAGAGACACTTTTCCAGTTTAGCATACAGATGATTGTCCCGCAGACGTTGTAAGACTCTACTGACATGAACAACATGGGTTTCATGGTTGGGGGAGTAGATCAGGATGTCATCTAGAAAAACAATCAAATATTGATCCAACATGTCATGAAAGACTTCATTGATGAAGAACTGGAAAGTGGCCGGGGCGTTACTTAGACCAAAGGGCATTACAGTGTATTCATAGAGACCGTATTTTGTTTTAAAGGCGGTCTTCCATTCGTCCCCTTCTCGTATGCGTACCAGGTTGTACACCCCACGTAAGTCTAGCTTAGAAAAGACCTTGGCCGAGCCGAGCTAATCGAGCAAGACTGATATCCAGGGAATCGGGTATTGGTTCCTGACCGTAACAGCTTTCAAGGCCCGATAATCAATGCAAGGGCGAAGGTCTCCCTCCTTCTTCGGAACAAAAAACAGAGGAGAAGCTGCCGGAGAAGGCGAAGGCCGAATGAAGCCTGATTTTAAGGATTTGTCGATATATTCTTTAAGGATAACATCCTCCTTGGGTGTCAACGAATAAATCCGACCAGATGGTATCTTGGCCCCTGGAACCAATTCTATAGGACAATCAAAAGGCCTGTGGGGAGGAAGGATTTCTGCCCCACTTGCGTCAAAGACATCCAGATATTCTCGATACTCTGGGGGTAATTGAGTGTTAATAACAGCCCCTATCGTGGAGGCAGAATCCATGAGTGCATGGCTTGGGCTAGAGGTTTTCTGAACTGATGTCAAACAGAACTGGTCACAATGTTCTGAAAGGAAGCTCACTTCCCCTGACTGCCAGTCCACCACGGGGTTGTGTAGTTTCAACCAAGGAAGCCCCAGGATAACTTTAAGCTGTGGGGCGGCAATCAGATCAAAAGAGATTTCTTCAGTGTGCCCACATTCCGTCCTCATGACCAAAGTAGCAGTACGCTCAGTCACAGGACCAGAAACCAGGGATGAGCCATCGACCGCATTCACAACCTCGGGGCAGTCTTTGGAAACAATCTGTATACCCAGCTCTCGAGCATAAGCACCGTCAATATAGTTTTTTTTTTAAAACCTTTATTTTTGGTTTTTGTATTATTCTATAAAGACATAAGAACAAATACACACCCACATTAGGGTGGACTTAACTCTGCGCCGTGTCCCACCACCCATCCTCCCCCTCCCTCTCCCCCTCCACCCCCCAGCTCGGCCCATAGTTCAACTGTTTGTGCCGTCCTGATTCCAGGTCGATGTAGCATGGAAATGGTGCTGTTAGTTCTGTGCCTTCACTGTGACCTTTCTCCTGTGTCTGAGGCATCTGGTTGGCTGGTAGAATCCTCCTCTGATTCTTTTAGCAAGAATGTTATCAGCGGACCCCAGATGTCTGGAGGCCGGGCATGTGGGGGAAGTTGTTTGACAAAGGCCCTCATTACGACCCTGGCGGAAAGCGACTGACCGGAGCGCCACAGCGTAAATAGCGTTTCCGCCATTGCACGAAGGAGCAAAGTGCGGCCCATTCCGACCCATCGGGCACGAGCACCACGGCATGGCGGAAGTGCAAAGTCCGCGATGGCGGAAATGACCCCAAAACGGCCCACACCGCCGCCGTACGGCGCCCTAGGTGCAATACCGCCACCCCTCTTAGCGGTCACCGCAGTGTGCGCCTACCGGAAAGTACGGTGGCCGGAAACATACGGAAACGGAAGCTAAAACATGGGCCCGGAACGGGAAACATCCCGGCGTACACCTATAAATACACCAAAACCACACAACCACTAAAATCACTACCCCGAAACACACCCCAACCCGCCAACCACCCTAGCGAAACCAAGAATAATGGGAAAAGCAGCGAAGAAAGCGTGCGACTGCAAGCGGCAGGTCCACTTCTCCCGTGAGGAACTCACCGTGCTAACAGAGACCCTCCAGGAGAATGCTGCCGTCGTCTTCTCCACGCAAATGACCAGGACGGCACTTGCAAACAAGAAGGCCATATGGGCTCTGGTGGCACAGCGGGTAAGTGCGGTGGGGACCGCACCCCGCACCCCACAGCAATGCCGCAAGCGATGGGACGACCTGCGGATACGCGTCCGCAGCATACTCTCTGCCAACCGCAACATTGCCACAGCCACCGGGGGAGGTCCTGAATCACCCATCAAGTTGACCCCCTGGGAAGAAATCTGTGCCTCCACCATCGGAATGGAGAGCATAGAGGGAGTCGGAGGGATGGAGAAAGGAGTGCAGACATCCGAAGATTCAGGTAGGTGGCCCAGATAAAACAATGCCAAATCCACAAAGTCCATTCATGTGAAGTACCATGTGTCCCCATAGTGCAACAGAAACACATGTCCAGGAGAACGTCCACACACATCGGCCTGATAGCGCACGTTAAAACCCACAATAAATACATAATTAATTAAAAACCCCTAAAACACGCACTACACGTGCAGCAGGCACACCCTAACTGCAGGCTGCCAAACAACTGCACCCTCACTCCACACACAAATGAAACCACCCCCAAGACCCCGACCCAAATCACCCTCAGGCACCACCCCAATGCATGTGATACAATGCCATTCCAATTCCCACTGACCCATCAATAACCCTCGCCCTCCTTTACTCCACCACAGGGTCCGATCCAAACGACGAGCTACAGGACACCCCTACCAGCACACCTGCAAAGAGGGCCAAGACCAACGGCCAGAGACCCTCCACCTCAGCTGCACGCATCAAGACACGGCAGCAGCACAAATCAGGTGGCAGCACAGAGGAGGGAACATCAACAGGCACCCCAGCAGCCAGCATGCCCACAACACCACCACCACAGGTCCCCCCAACGGATGCCACAGAAGGCACTGCCTCTGGTGGCAGCAGCACCATAGGTGACACCCCATTGATGGCAGCATGCTCCGACACAGAAGACGGGGATGTCGAGGTCAGATCCATCCATGACCTGTCCCAATCCCCCTGTCTGTCCCCTCCCGTACAACATGAGGATACCACGCAGGGGCACCCACAAGACGACGACTGGCCATCCCCCACAAGCCCTGTGGCAAGGCAACATGAGGACAACAGCCCCTCTGTGACACCACCGCAAATGGCCATGGCCCAGCAGAGGCAACAGTCCCTCGACAAGTTAATCGTCCAACAGCAGCAAATGGCCACACTCCTCAAGGGCCATGCCGATGAATGTGGGGGCACCAAGGCAGACATAGAAACATCAACAGAGACACTTAGGGCAGAAATGGAGAGAGGTACAGAGACGCTAAGGGCACAAATTGAGAGTAGCACCGAGAGCCTGAGAGTCCAAATGGAGAGTAGCACCGAGAGCCTGAGAGTCCAAATGGAGAGTAGCACCGAGAGCCTGAGGGGGGAACTGCATGCGACGTCCAAAGACGTATGTGCCGAACTTGCCGCAGTGCGCCGTGTGCTCACTGAGCTCTCGCAAACCCTTAGGGACATGCATGGACGTGAGCAGGCAGACACATCATCCGTTGCAAGTTCCGTCCAGGGCAGCCCCCAACGTAGATCTGGAAGGAACCTGCGCTCCACAGGCAGGGGTGCCCCTGATACCCGCAGAGGGGGCATGCAATAGCGACAGCCCACTGACAATGAGCATCTTTGGACACTGGTGTTCGGGGGGGAGGTAGGAGGGTGGAGGGGGTGTGTTGGGCTCACTTGGGTGGCGGGTCGATAGGGTGTTCAACATGATATCACATATGCCATAAAAAGTGCACGATCAACCAATGAGAAGTGTGGACATTGATCTTTGTGTACTAGGCCATCATAGGCGTACAGTCCATATTGTGCATGTCCCAGACACACGCAGTGCCACGAGTCCCGTGTCCATGCATCAGCCACCAGGCGTGAGTGCTAGAAGCATACATCAATGAGATGCTGACGAATGTCACGGCCCTCCGGTGCCTCGCAGACTCCATGAGGTGCTGCCACATCCCCACCCTCATCATGACCATCTTCAGGTGCTTGCAGTACTGCGTCAGGGGGCATGGGCACATTTCTACGTACGCACATGTTGTGGAGCATGACACATGCCATCACCATCTTTGCAACCTTCTCATGGCGGTACAGGAGTGCCCCGCCAGACCTGCTGAGGCACCAGAAACGACCCTTCAGTAGGCCGAATGCCTGTTCAATGACTACACGGGTACGTGAGTGGGCATGGTTGTAGTCCTCCTCATGCTGGTCCCGTGGGTTCCGGACTGGTGTGAGGAGCCATCTCTTCAGTGGATATCCAGCATCACCTGTATGTGGACGAGAAACGTATGATGTGGAATGCCATTGATACGTACGCACACCCCCCCCCCCCTTCCTGGCAGGTCATTGACAATTCACATACCCCACATCATCATGCATGTAATGAGACTCACCGAGTAGCCAGGATCTGTTCCCTGCGTGTCGTTCCATGTAGCGTGGTATTGTCGAGTTCCTCAAGACCATAGAATCATGGGTTGATCCAGGGAATCGGGCACAACAATGTGTAATGATCCTGTTGGAGTCACACACCATCTGTACATTCAGGGAATGAAATTGTTTTCGGTTGCGGTACTGGGCCTCCATGGCATGTGGGACGACCAATTCAACATGGGTGCAGTCGATGGCACCAATGCAACCCGGTATGCCGGCAAGTGCATGGAATCCCACTTTTGTGTTGGTTATTTCCAGCTCCGAGCGTGGTAGAGAGATGTAGTCGTCTGCGTGCTTCAGGAGGGCATCGAGCACTAGCAATAGTGTCCGTGAGAACAGTGGCTGAGAAATGCCATGCAACTGTCCGACTGTGTGCTGGTAGGTGCCTGTGGCCAGGAAGTGGAGTACAGACACCACCTTCAGTAGGGGTGGGATGGCGGTTGGGCTGTCTATCATGCTGACAAGGTCAGCCTGTGTCATGTCCACAATGGCGGCTATGGTGTCCAGGTCCAGACGGTAGAGGGTGTGGATCTGCTCATCAGTGAGGTTGAACGGATGTGCTCGGAGGCGCGGGATTGCGGGCTGCCTGCGTGGTGGTAGTGGCTGTGCTGGTGGGCCTTGCTGGCCCTGCCTTGGCCTCCTCCTCCTCCTGCGTCTCCTCCGTGCGGCTGGTTGTAGTTGGTGTTCGTCTACTTCTTGGAGTCGGAGCACTTGCAGTGCTATCAGGTCCCCCAGGGCCAACATCGCGAGTCCTGCCGGTAGCATTTCGGTGTGGTTGTGGGAGGGGACTGGCTGTGCAATTTATGTGTTTTCAGGCTGTATGGCCTCCACCTGTGGTGATTAATTCCACCTGTGCAAACTGCTCTCCCCTTTGGCCGAGCACGTCCCGCGCACAACGCTGCAATTCGGGGAATGGCATCTTGCTATTGCAATCATGTATTTGTACCCGATGGCCGTGTAAGATTGGTTGATATGTTCATTCTGCTGTGGTCCCATTGTTTCACGTACTATCTGTGCAGTCGCGAACACACTTGTGAGGGGTCAGTGGGACGTAGTACTCGGTTAACGGTGGGCCCTCATGCATCACTGTACCGAGTTGCAACGACGGGCGGGGCGTCCCATTCGTGGGTGAAGGCAGTTGCCATTTTCACACACAGCCGCACTCGATGGGATAATTAGTGATTTCAAACGGCCACAGATGCCTTTTCGACGTGATGTTGCAAATGAGGAATTCGAAGGGCGGCGCTTTCGGTTTCCAGCTAGCGGCGAGGAGATGCCCACAGGTCTGACTGCAAATGTAACGTTCTATTGTTCTATGTCCTTGAGACAGGGCCCATGGCGAGGGAGCAATGATTGATATGAATAGTTTGGGATGCGCAATAGCTACGTGGGCGATGAGGCCGTCCGTTCCCAAATACATGTTACTTCACAACACTGGAATTACGGGCTGGGGCACTGTGGATTTAGCAGGCTGCATAACGCACAGACTCAATGGATGTTTCTAATGTCATGTGAGTAATTATTCAGGCATTTTGATCCCGGGATGAGGGAATGATGGATGGATGCATGGGCAGGTGATTTGGTACAGAGTTTGCCATGTACAGGGCTTCTTGGGACCTATCCGCCTCCCCTACGCTATGTGATGCAGGGCTGCCATAGTGGGACCATCGTCCATCTGGCCTTGTTGAGCCCTCCCTGTCTCGAGGCGCCCTCAGACACTCGTTTGTGATGGTGTTTGCACCTCGATATAGATGGTTGTGAGTCGCAGGTGGTTTTGGGGTGGTGATGTTCCTTTGGAGTGGGCTAGCATGCATATTGCTGTGGATTTCGTGTGATCATTGAAGTGAGTTGTTGGTATGTAGTTCTGATGGCCATTCTGTTCTTTTTCTTTTCTTTTTGTTGACAGGTATCTCCTCCCCTTTTGCCACTGCCATCTGTATGCCACTCCTGCAGATGGATTTTACTCCCGACACCTGCTGCTTCGTGTTAATCAGTGGAGCAGCATTACGATCTTATGGGACGATCGCCAATGGCCCACATGCCCTTACGCAGTACTGGTGGCTCGGAGCAACATTTCGGCCTTTCAGCTGGACTAGTGCCTCCCCATTGGGACGGCCCTGCGGTTGTGTGCGCTTCCATGTTGCCTTTTCGTACGTGAATGTGGCTCTGTGTACCATGGGGGAACAGGGCGACACACAGGTAGTGGCTGGTCGTTTCTTGCGGAAGCAGCCCACAATGGTGGTTGGTGTTTTGGATTTCATGGCCTGATGGCTGTATGTGCTTGGTGATTTTGATGTGCATAAATGTCTATTCTGATTTGGCCCGTGTAGCGTTTTTCTTTGCAAGTGATGTGGCATATGCCTATTTGGGGGGCGATGTATTGTGAGGAGATCTGCATTGGGTTCCAGCTTCGGGGTTTAGTTGCGTGGTACTGTGCTGTGCGCGTTTGCCTACGAAGCCCAGTGAGGTCAGGGATGGGGGCTGCCAATATGCCAGTTTGAATGTTGTCATGCTCAGGGGCGGGGGATTGGGTTTTGTGTAACAGATGCCGGTCAGCCAGGTGGACTGGTTGAATGATGTGGTTTTCGGTATATTGCTGGTCACAGGTGCCTGTGTTTGCGTGCGTTTCTTGGTGGGGGACTGTGGTCATGTCCATTGGGATGGCTTGTGTATTCGTGCCATCTGTGCCCTGCAGCTCCCATTGGCCCCTGTTGTGTTTCTTTTGTTCGTTGGCATGCATGGGTGACTTGTACATTTCAATGGTTGCATTGTGGCTTCATTGCACCTACGGGGAGTTGTACTTTGTGGGCAGGGAGCGGTGTACAGGCACTCAGTGGGGCCGTTTACGGTTGATTCGCGATGCCGTACTTCTCGCCATGGCGGTATGGTCCATTCCGCCATGCCTGATGGCGTTAGGTACATGTCCGCTAGGGTCGGAATTGGCGTACCGTTGCACCATGGTGGTGTTTGCGGTTTGGCATGGCGCGCGCGCGCGTGCTTGGTGCAGTTAGCGTTGGCGTTCACTACGGTGTCGCTAATGGCATCGTACTTTGCGGTGACGGGTCATAGTCGCACCGAGCGCTATTCGATGGCGGTATTGCATTTCCGCCATCGTTTTTCGATTTCCGCCAGGGTCGTAATGAGGGCCAAAGTCTGTTTCTACATCCTGGCAATGAAGGATGTCTTTGCGCCAGGCGATAAACGATGGGGGGGGCCTCGGGCCCCAGGACATGGCCACTCTCCTCCAGGCCAGTGTCAGCAGAAGTCCCGTCAGTTTCCTTGTCGGGGCAGAGAGCAGCCTAGTCATACCCAACAAGGCCGCTGTCCGGCTTGGTTGTATCGCCTCTCCCACTATTGCTGCCGTTGTCTCCAAGACATGATTCCAGAACGGTGTTATTTCGGGGCAGTCCCATGCCAAATGGACGAAGTCTGCTGAATGTTCTCCACATCTTTCACATTTTGCAGCTGTTTCAGGGCGATGCTTGTTTGCTTTCGCAGGTGTGTAATAGGTCTGGTGTAGAAAGTTAAAATGGATTCGTTTAAAGCGTGAGTTGAGGGCGATTTTTTGAGTCTGCTTCAGGATGTAGGTCCAGTCCTCCTCTGATATTGTACTGTGCAGGGACCTTTCCCATCTGATCTTTGCTTGGCAGAGTTTAGGTGATGTATCAGTAATAATAGCTTTGTAGATTTGTGACACCAGCTTGCCTTCACCTTGTGCTTGAATGGCGTTGTGTAGTAATTGCCAGGTCTGTGGCTGACGTGGGAAGTCTGGCAGGAGCTCTTGAAACGTGTATCGGGTCCTAAAATAGAGGAATACATCGAGTGCGGTGTTTCCGCCTTTCGATTTTGCTTGTTGCGGCGTTATAAAGCCGTCCTCTGTGAAGAGATCCCCCAGAGTCTCAATTTTCAGTTTTTCGGCCCACTGATGAAATACTTTTTCAGACGTAAGCGGAACTCCTGGAATGAATTTAACAGGCAAAAGTGGAGAGTATCTCGTTTTTACCCCGTACCTTTGGGCCAATCTCAGCCAAGCACCGTCAATATAGTTACCCGTGGCACCTGAGTCCAAAACAACTGGAACCACCCGCCTACCGAGGGAGGTGGAAGCAAGAGTAACGGATAAACAGTAGGGTGTAGATATGAGGGGGTCACTGCAAGAACCACCCGGCAACTGAACCCCCTCTATTGCCGGGCTTTCGCGTTTCCCTGTTTCTTAACAGGTTTCTTAGTGCATGATCGTAGTAAATGATCCGATAACCCACAATAGAAACAAAGGCCATTCTTTTTTCTGTGTTCCCTTGTTTCTGCTGACAAAGGTCCTCGCAATGCTCCGATTTGCATTGGTTCTGAGGACCCGGTGGCAGGAGTGGAAGTGGTGGTCGTAAGAGGAGGAAGCGGCCTCCGTTCCCCCCTTCTCTCTGCTTGTCTAGAGTCAATCTGCAGTACCAAGTCAATCAACTCAGGGAAAGCGGTAGGGATTGCAGGTACTGTGGATAGAGTATCTTTAAGGGAATCAGACAACCCTTTATAAAATAGGGATGCCTTCTTCTCCTCTAGCCAATTAGTTTCGTCAACCAATTGATTAAACTTGGCTAAATAAGCCAAAAGGGTAGAATTCCCCTGCTGTAAGGCCAATAATTGTAAGTCGGTGGCTTGCGTGGCATACCGCGTATCAAAAACCCGACTCATAGCCTCAATCAAAGCGTCACAATTGTACAAGAGGTGACTGCCCTCTTCCAGTAGTGGATTGGCCCATGCCGCCGCCGCCGTACCACCCAAGTGTGACAACAAGAAGGCCGCTTTAGTGGTAGAATCCGGAAACGAGGCTGGCCTACATAGAAAGTGTAACCTACACTGGTTAAGGAAGGTTCGATAGGCCTTAGGGTCACCTAAAAACCGCTCTGGCGGAGCCAGGGGAAACTGAGCAGTCATGTACACTGGCCCAGTGTCAGAACGGGCAGGAGGTAGCCCAGAACCCGATGCCACAGCGGGCGAAGGCGCCCCGGCACCGGTGGGCTGAAAACCAGCCTGCAGCTCATCAATGCGTCTTTCGGTGGCAGCATGGGCATTAGCCATTTCATTGCGTAAATCCGCCACCAGTTGCATGATGGCTGTCAAAGACTCATTGGCATCCATTTAAAATGAAAGGCTTCTGAATATGTCAGTAGCGCTCTTGCCCTCGTAGTGTAGCCAAGGAATTCTTCTCGCCAATCTACCGAACTAGTTGATACAATGAACAACCAGAACAATTGATTGGCGGAAAGATGGAATGCCAACGAAGAACCCAGAACCGCTTGGAACAGGATACTGGGACGAGACGTCTTCTCAAGGTGTACAGGCAAGACCCCCAGACAACTGCAATAAGAGCAACAATCACAATGGTGCAATTCTATGCCAAAATGCAGACATCAAAAGAGAAACCAACCACTAACCTGTGCAGTTCTTCAGAGTGTCAGAATATCCCCAGGAAGGAGAAGAAGTAATGTGGAAGTGTTCGTGGCAAACCCAAATACGAAATCACAAGGAATCAACCAGAAGTGAAGGCAAAGCAGGAAACAGGAGGCGAATTCAAGCAGATGTCCAAAGAGCAACACCTAACCCGACGGCACGAGGACGCCTAAAGGTACATTTAAGGCAGTCTCTAGTCCGTGTACTAGTGGTGCAAAGTTCCAATGCAGGAGTGGAAACCGTAAGCGGGAAAACAGTACAAAAGCTGGCCGGCAAGGTATAGTAAGTCCAGTGGCGGTCCGAGGTCGAAGAGCAGGGCTGGCAGCAAAAGTACAAAGGAGTAAGCAAGGCAGGTCCGTTGACGGTCCGAGGTCGAAGAGCAGGGTTGGCAGCAAAAGTACAAGGGAGTAAGCAAGGCAGGTCCGGTGGCAGTCCGAGGTCGAGGAACACGGGGAAAACAAGGCAGAAAAGACAAGAACCTGGATACGAGGAAATGCAAGCCGCTAGAATACAAGATTCAGAAGCGCCGGCAAAACGTACAGGCGTGGCTTAAATAGGAATCACATGAGCACAATACGTCCTTCAGCGTGCATGGTGAAACCTGAAAGCCGTGAGAGGACGCCATCGTCTCCATGCCAACTTCCAAGCTCCCGGCAGACGAGGTCTTAAAGGGACCGTAACCACCGTTCGTCAGCAAATACGAGTATTTGGTCTCGTGGAGGCCATGGAAGCCGGATAATTACGGCGTCCTAACACCGATGAGTTCTGCCAATACTTGACAATGTGCACAACCAAATTTTGAAACTCTTCGGGAAGTAGGTTGGGATTACGTGAGCCGAATGATTGTCCTTTTTGTTCTCTGAACATTGACCATGAAAGTAACATCAGGTTCTAACTCCTCGTTCATTGCAATGATCCCCATAAATGCTTGCCTCTTTCTGAAACATTTCTAGTATATCGCGAAGATGTTCGGAAATTAGACATATTCACAATGACAAGTCTTCATTTTGTCAAAAGGCTTATCCTTATTCGAAGTCTTAGAAGATGATTTAATCATCGCACTTCTGGCCCAAAGCGGATAATTATAATTATAATTGGTTATTTATAACGCGCTTAATACCCAGAGGTTCCTAAGCATGGACCCGGGGATCGAACCTGTGTTGCTCCGCGTTGTCTTGCTTCCAAGGTGTGCACGTTGCTCCTGAGCTATCCTCCCGAAGCGGGATCATCCACTTGATCTGGATTAAGCATTGAATAGTCCTTTAGCAATTCCGGTGCTGCTTCACGTCTCTTGATGAGATTGCGTGTTGGTGGAATATCCATGAGATATTGGTCCGGTCCCTAGCCTCATGCTATGCTGCCCACAATTATGCTCATGCTAGGCTGAAACATTCCTGATGGTTTTGCTGAACACTATGGGCCAATTAGATCATATTTTGAAGACCTCTTGACATCATTGTTGCAC
This sequence comes from Ambystoma mexicanum, assembly GCF_040938575.1. Lineage (NCBI taxonomy): Eukaryota > Metazoa > Chordata > Amphibia > Caudata > Ambystomatidae > Ambystoma > Ambystoma mexicanum. The sequence continues at coordinate 1,563,989,055 of NC_090932.1, forward strand.
CAATGTAATAAGTAAATTGTAACCATCTTCTATTATTTAGCACCTTTTTTGAAATGTAGACTTAAGACGGCTAAACAAAGAAGTAACCAGAACTTTACACTGAGTTGCATGTCCTAAAAAGGGAAGATAGTGCATTGAATGCTCTTGCAGAAATCCCTTTAAACCAGATAAAAGAACAAAATGCAAAAGGCATCTTCCCACATACAAAAGGGAAATTCTGTAGGCATAAAAAGTACATTTTTCCCTCAAAATTCCCAAAGCTTAATCTGATAGTGCACAGCTCTTCAAAATGTGTTTGGAATGTACAGCCACACACAGAATGAGGCTTTTAACATTATCACTTTTCAGGGCCTGTGATGCTTTGGGCTATTGTTAGTTTTGCTATTAGGTGGTGATAAAGAGCCAGCTATAAGCCAAAACTATTGCACTGGAGTACAGCTAGGCGAGAAACGCCATGCGAGGATGCACATAGGGCTTGTGGGTATTATTTAGTTATTTACCCACCCATTGATTGCCCATGGCCTTGCTAATCCCTTTGTCTTTCCTACCCACTACTTGTCCCTCCCCAATCAAAACACATCATCCTGCAATCTCTTTGAGCTAGCTCTATCAAGCAGTAAAATAAAGTTTGGCCCAGAAGTATTATTTCTAAGCAGTCTGCTGGGAGTTAATGGTCCAATTACAATTGTAAATGTGCTACTGGTTTAATAAAATAGTCTTGCAATCTTGTGTGGGAATAAAGACAGCACTAGTAGTTTTTTCTCGCGTGAACTTTTATTTCTCTTCAACTGAGCAGTAAAAAAGGTTTTGAGGAAAGAACAATTCCGCTGAGGTAAATAATACCCACTGGGGTACTTTTCTTCGTCTGACCTCTGGTGTCTCTCTTCTCCCTTCTCTGCCCCACTGAATGTGTCTCCAGAACTGGCATTGACTCCTCCTCGGGGGAAACGTGTGGTTCCTCTTTTTCTATCAGTTCCCCACAGGCCTGGTCTTCCCCACGGTTGGATGGAAAGTAAATGGGACCTCTGCGTTGCTACTACGTGCTTTACAGTCTTCAAGAGAAAGGGGATATTAGCTGTGGTAGTTTTCTCCTTGGAGTAGCCTCTTGTAGTGATTTATATATATTTCTAAGGAACAGAGTCTGCTCTGTACATGGCAAAGGTTGATTTCTCTGGGGGATTCTTGTTTGATCAATAACACACAGTGATTACCTCTGGATCACTACCCTCCAGCGGCGGCAGTGACTGTATTGTTTACTTCTCTCTCTGCCTGCGAGCTGCAGCTCCTTACACATATAAGTCAATTTCCTCGGAGCTTCACTGGAAACACTATCACACTGGAGAGAGTCTCTCAGCTATCACACTAGAGAGAGTCTCTCAGCTGTTTGTCCCTGGCGGCGGGAGTGATTGAAACGAGCACTTCTCCCTCTTCAGTTGAAGACTGGCTCCCACCGCGAGCCTCGTCAGTTTCACCCCGGTTATAAACCGTTTCCTCAGCCGTGTCCCTCCGATGGTGGTACTGCTGGAGACGGTCGCTCCTCCATCTTCAGCCCAACATGGCTGGTTTAACAAAACAAACTGCTTTTCTCACACGGTTCTCTTCATGCGACGTGGGCCTCAGTATGTCCATTCATATTCGCCTTCCTCCTCCACTCGCGCTCCCTGTCAACGAACAACAACAGACTTTAGAGGAAAGCACATTAGCCTCCGTTGCCCTTTCCTGACTCGTTGCAGCATTCCTCCTTCATTCCCCACTGTCCCTCCTTCAGCAGTCATCCTCGCACCCCTTTTCTGCTGTGATGCTCTGTGTTGCCATCTTTTCCCTCAGGGTTCACCTTCTCCTTGTTAACCCCTTCACAAATGTATTAACCAAATGTGCCTTCAGTCACTGGATTTATAGTTGTTCCTTGCACTAAAGTCCTGTTAAAAACAAGCTTTGATCACCAAGTAGAAGAGTATATCCAGTTTCCCTACTTACAGATCAAAGGGGTCGTTACCGCAGAAAGATGGAAGCCACACATACAGAGGGAGCTAACGCAGTTGGATACCATTTGCACTCACATTTAGAGGTGAAGGGCTTTATCTCCGTGCTGTATGCAGCGAGCGGTGATTGAGTTGGCAGGATGTGGAACGGAGGGTCTTCGGGCCAGGTGGAGAGAGATTTGGGCAGGGATATTGTAGAGGGACTGTGGATAGAGATGTGCTGGGGTTATTTCTAAACATCCATATCTTGGCAATATAAACTCCACAGTACTAAGCTGCTTCATAGGTGACAATATGACCCCCGTCCGCCTTTCCAGAATGTTTGTGGGGGTAAGTCCACCACCTCAGTATGCTCTGTTACTTTTCAGCACTGGCTTAACACGAGCGAGCCTGAGAAGAGATAGGGTGGTTGGAGGGAGGGAAGTGAATAAAAGGGGGAGGAGAGGGAGCGGGAAGAGAGTTAGAGGGAAAAAATATGACTTCTGTCTTGTCGGTGTTGAGAGAGAGAAATCGGGAAGACATCCAGTTCTTGATGGCAGTAAGGCAGGAAGAGAGTTATAGGTGGAGGTCAGTTGAGAAGGAGGAGAAGGAGAGGAAGAGTTGAGTGTCGTCGGCATAGAAGTGGTGGGAAATGCCAAACGAGGAGATAACAGGAGCAATGAGGGAGGTGTGTAGAGAGAAGAGGAAAGGGCCTAGCACAGAACCTTGGGGTACGCCATATTCAAGAGGATAGTTAGGAGAGGACTGGCCACCCCAGTAGACTGTAAAGGAGCGGTAAGAGAGGTAAGAGGATAACCAGTTGAGTACAGAGCCCCTAAAGCCAAAGGAGGAGAGAGTGTGAAGGAGGAGGGGGTGATCGACAGTGTCAAAGGCTGCAGAGAGATCAAGGAGAATAAGGATAGAGGATTGTTTAGCATGGCGGGCAGTAAGAAGGGAGTTCAGAATAGAGGTCAGAGCGGTTTCAGTGGAGTATTTAGGACGAAAGCCTGATTGCAAGGGTGGTAGGAGAGAGGAATAAGTGACAAAGGATGAAAGTTGAGAGTATGCAAGGCGTTTGAGAAGCTTGGAGAGGAAAGGGAGAAGAGAGATAGGTCTGAAATTCGAGGTGAGACGTGGGTCAGCAGAAGGCTTCTTTAGAATGGGGATTATCGTGGCATGTTTAAAGGCAGAGGGAAAGGTAGCGGAGGAGAGACAGATGTTGAAGAAGGAAGCCAGGTAGGGGACAAGAAGAGGGTAAATCTTAGGGATGAGAAGGGAAGGGAGAGGGTCAGTAGGGGCAGACGTGGGGTGAGCTTTGGATAGGAGGGTGGAGACTTCAGAGGGGGAGACGGGAGAGAAGAAGGACATGCAGGAGGGAGGAGGGGGGGAGAAGAAGAAGGGAAATCAGAGGTCGGGGTAATAATTTTTTGCCGAAGGGAAACAATCTTAGAAGAGAAGAAGTTAGCGAAGTCTGAAGGAGAGAGTGAAGAATTGGAGGAGGGATCAGGAGTGGGGGGGAGAGAGAAGTCGAGAGAGAGTTTGGAAGATACGGCGGGGGTGAGTCGCTTGAGATTGAAGTAGGTTAGAGAAGTAAGAGGATTTAGCAGAGGACAGTCAAGAGTCATAGATGGAGTGATAAGAGAAGTAAGAGGTTTGGTTTGATAGAGAGGGAGTTTTGAGCCATAGTCTCTCGAGACGTCTGAGAAGGCGTCTCATATAGAGGAGATGAGGAGTGAGCCAAGGTTGAGAGGGTTTCCGGATAGGGCGGAAGGAGGAAAGAGGGTAGAGATAATCAAGGGAGAATGAAATAGCAGAGGAAAGGGAGGAAAGAGCATCATTTGCCGATAATAAGGAGTAGTCATGGAGAGATGGGAGAAGAGAAGTGCAAGTGTCGATGAAGAGGGATGAGTCAAAGTTGTGGAAGTCACACCGTGAGTAGACTGGAGGGGAAGGGTAAGGAGAGGAGGAGTGAGGGAGAGGAGAAAGGGAAAATGAGAGTAGTGCATGGTCAGAGAGATAGACAGGAAGGGTAGAGACAGGTGATTGGGGGTAGGAAGAGTTAAAGATGAGGTCAAGGGTGGAGCCAGAGGAGTGTGTAGGAGAGGAGGGGAGAGCGGAAAGGAGGTAGGAATCGAGGATAGAGAGGAGGGGAGAGGATTGAGGGGAAGAAGGGAGATGTAGATTAAAGTCGCCAAGTACTGACAGAGGAGAGGGGGAGGGAGAGATTAGCGAGAGGAGGTGATCCAGGTCTTCATAGAAGGAAGAAAGAGGGCCAGGGGGACGATAGATGATCAGGAGAGAAATAGGGTGGGGAGAGGAGAAGGATTTGTAAAGGAATTCAAAGGAAGGGAAAGAAGGGAGAGCTGGTTCAGGTTTCCCCCCCCCTATATGCAGGGGGGGGGGAACCTGAAACAGAATCAGCAGTCAATCATCTTTCAGTTACCAACCCCTTTAGATCAGGGGTGCCCAACTAGTTTTGCTGGAGCCCGAATTTACCACAGAAGTCCCATTCAGTGGGCCGAACGATCAATTGGAAAGAGGGGGTGGTAGGGACAATGGTATGCACATTTGAGTAAAAAAAAGAAACATGGGTCTTAAGAGGTACTTTCTATTTCTTTTTTACTGTAACGTGATACATAGGCTTTTTATAGTATTACCACTTTGATTTATTTGTATTAAGGGACTTAAATCATGTTTCTAAATAGAAGTAAACTACACATGTCACGGTGCAGAGACAAAAACTAGACCACAGAGGCTTCAGACACCTGCCATGACAGACCTAGCGTTGACTGACCGACTAACATTAGACCAGACAACACTTCATCATAAAATACATGCGACTTGGAGGGTCATAAATAATGTCCTGGAGGGCCTGATTTGGTAGGCTAGCATAGGATATGGGCTAGGGACGTTATATTTTGGATTCATCCTGATAAGAATATTCTATCCTTGAACTTTTGAGTTTAAGTTTCAGAATATGGTACGTAGCACTCTGAGTTACTGTTCACTGACTAAGAATGCAATGCAACCGATTTCTTTAGTACCAGCGCCCAGATGCCTGAGGGTTAGGTGCGCTATATAAATGTAAAAATAAATAAATAAATACATTATTTTCGTATGTTATTTTCTTTGAAGCTGGCCAAGAGATCAGACTAATTGAAAAGAATACAATACAAATCCAAGAGCATGACATCCCAGAGTCCGAGTCCTACTTCTGGGTTGCCAAAAACCCTTTTACCAACCCCAGGGAAATGGGGAAGTGGGACATGTAAATCGCCTAATAAAGGAAAGATTCAGCTTGGCCAAATCATCCAACATAAATGGCAAGCCCGCAGCACATGGGCCCTGGCAGACAGTTACAGGAGGTGTGAGATCTTTTCACCCAATGCCTGGCATGTTGTTGAACACCTGCATTACTCTTGCATGGAGTACAAGCCCAGGAGAGATTTCAGACGCATTCATGGCCACCATCGAGAAACAAGTGGAAGCATCACAGAAAAAGCATCAAGTATGGGATGGCTAATCGAATACTGCAAGAAGTACTCCGGTCAGCAGCAGAGATGTGGTTAAGGAACACGTGGTCACCAAGGAGACACAGGTCCAAATGCAACAGACCCACAAAAGGTGAGAGATGCAAGACCATGTGGCCAAAGCATGTGGGAAACATTGAACCTTCGATTAAACAGACTCACCTGGAGAAGCAGCAGTGTAACAAGAAAAGCAGCTCTGATAGAAAGTGATCCAGAGAGGCAAGCAGTTCTGGATTCAAGTGAACATCCAAAAGAAATGTACATGGACGAAGATGGTGTTTGTGCAATAAGTGGAGTTCTCTGCCCACCGGGGCTCTCGAATGTCTAACCCCTGGCAGGCAACGTCAGGGGGGCAACCTATTTGAAGGACTAGGAACTGACCTAACAATGTTTGCATTGAAAGGTATCATCAGGGCTCAAGTCGTGGGTACATGCGGGTGGATGGAGATCCCCACTTTTTTCAGCGGGCACCTTGATGTGCTAATTTCTGGTGACACCACATTCAATGGGTATGTTAATGAGTCCCTCCACCTTTTTTGTAGGACTTGAACACTGGGTATCATACAGTTGCATTGTGCTTTCTTTGTTCTTGGATCCTGTGCAAACCTGCCTCGGAGAAAGCGTGATCGCTGCGAGAGTACACGTGCAAGCACACAGACGGGTGATGGTACCGGAAAGGAAGCAGGAGCTGTTGCAGTGCTCCTCGCACACCTGAAATAATACTCATCTACTGCGCTGGGCTGGCTCCAATGGTGCTTGATGCACTCGCTTGCATCTACCCAATAAGGACATTTGAGAAGCAACCAATCTCCTTGTGGTCTCTCATTACTAAAACCGAATAATTCTGAAGTTACAAAAGGCTGCTTCGGTGATCAGCAGAATTGTCCATGTGGATCTCTGAGGTGCAATTGCATCTTTAAAGATCTTCTGCAGTGCTTCGTCCTTCATGCAACTTATTTTGTATGAGTTTTTGCTCGTCACTTCTGGAAAGCCGCCTCAGACTTGAAGGGGGTTTGGAAAAAGTGTCTGAACAGGATGGCAGCTCTTCAAAGACTACAAGCTGATTTGGGCAGGTGTAACTTTAAGGTCCTCTTGGACTTCAGAATGTCCGGCTGGAGGCACAGGAGACGATGGAGAGAGTTTCACAGGCATAAGGTTGACAGCGCAGGGTTCTACAACTAAAGAATTGGCATCCATGTCTGAGATCCTTTGAATAAAGCACAAACACAAATGTGCATCCAAGCACTACCTATGCTGGTGTTTTGGGAGGTCAATCTTGGAAATTGGGTCAGCTTGGGGTACTGCAAGAAATTAGACTGGCAAGTCTCTGCTATAGGGGTTTTGGGTAAGGGATAGTATCTTAACTTGCTATAAAAAGGAGCCACAATACCAGTTCCCAAATGTACATGTGAGTATGTATATTTAATTTCAATTAATTGTGTGAGTAAACTTTTCAAACATATTTGCATATAGGATACACAATTCCATGTGTTTGCTCTGTTGAATCTTCAATTTTGCTAGGAAACTGTTGACATGTGGATCACATTGTAAATTAGTGATTAAGATTCCAAGATGGCCGCCGGCACTGAGTAGACGCGCCGACGGCGCTCCCCGGACCTGTTTGCAGCAGGTGCCCACTACCCCAGCTTTAGCCGAGGAACGGGCTGTTCGGGACCGCAGGGACCCGCGGGAGACTAAATCAGGAGGTGCTTGGCCGGGCGGCGGAGACCGTGGAGAACTAGCAGCCGGCAGGCGGGAAGGAGGCCGTGGCACCAAAGACACCCGACGGAGATCGGCCTCTCCTGGTAGGCGGGGGCCCAACTCGGCAGCAGTGGCCGTGTGAGCGGTGCGTGGATCGGCTCCAGAGGGATTGGTGCCTCCCCTGAGGGCTGCAGGGGGACTCGCGGAGGCACGGCCCGGGTGTGCGGCCCGCCCGGGGGCCGCGGTGAGTCACCCTGCTGAAGAGGACTGGCTCGGAGGGCTGCGGAGGAGGGCCCGACCGGGGGCGTAGTAGGCTGGTGTGGATCGCACGCTTCCGGTGGTCCTGAAGAGGGCGGGGTCCCGGCAGGAGTGGGGGCTGCAGCGACGAGGGAGCCTGACCAGAGGGCACGCCGCCTATTGCGACGGGTCTCCCAGCCTCAACCTGTGGCCCGGGAAGGCTCAGGAAATAAGGACCGGAGGGACTCTGCAGGCAGAGGAGGGCATCGGAGACCCGGGAATACTGCACAGCAGAGCCTCTTCTGTGAACGGTGTAAGAGGCTGCTCGACGAGTGAAGGTAGGAGAAGGGGGGGACGTCCTGCCTGCCGGCCCGTGGAGGGGCAAAATTGACGCAGGAGCAAGGGCATTGGTCTCCCCCACGGCCACACACGCATTGGGAACTGGCCTTCAGGGGAGAACTGGCCCTTAAGGCGTTGGGAGCTCTGTAGCAAGGCTTGCTGGCCCGGACTGGGTTGAAGGGCCATTGCCCCTGAGGAGGACAAGGGGCTGTTACAGCTTGTCGCGCTGGACCAGTGGTTAAGGATCCAAGGGGGCTCCAGGAGAGATCCAGGAGAGATTCAGGCGTGTTGTGCAGGCGGAGGTGGTGAGGCGGTCTCATGCTGCGGGGAGCGTTGCTCGCGGAGCGCTCAGACTGGGGCAGCAGCAAGCACTCGGAGAGTGGTGAGGTGGGCAGAATGTGAAAGTCAAGGGGAAGGGGAACAGGCCGCCTCCGGCCCCAGGTGATAATCATGGCACCCTCCATGGACTGTGGCACATGCCCCCAAGGATGGAAACGGAGCCCCCGGCGGGTTGGAGGGGGAGGGTCCCTCCCAGGGGGCGACAGAGGACACGGCAATATTGCATAGGAGAGAATTCCTTGGAGAGTTGCAAGCCTTACAGAGCAACCTAACCAAAACTTTTCAGGAGCAATTCCAGTTAATGCGAGCAGATCTCAATGAGGCCTTAGAAGAAATGAAACAAGATCTGCGTCAACTGGGCGAAAGGACGGACACTCTGGAGAGAGGCCTCCAGGAGGTGGACAAGGACTCTACAGTGAATAGTGAGGCGATTGAAAGGCTGGACATTGCCACCAGAAATCTAGAAACACAGATGGAAGATTTAGAAAATCGTTCCCGCATGATCAACATTGGAGTGAAAATGTTGCCGGAATCGGTACAAGACAAGAACTTGAAAGGGGTGCTCCAAGGCATCTTTGCAGAAATCTTGGGCGGATGTGAGCCTGGAAAGATCGAGTTGGACCGAGTGCACAGGACGGGGCGTCCGCCCAAGGGTCAGTCAGCAAGGCCGAGGGACGTTCTGGCGGCCTTCGCAAGGTACTCTCAGAAGGAGGCGGTCCTCAAAGCAGCACGATTAAAAGAACCCATCATGTTCGAGGATCAACAGATAGCGCTATTTCAAGATCTGGCGAGCAGTACGCTCCTGAAGAGGAGGCAGATGAGCCCGCTACTGAAGATATTGAACGGGAAAGCGATACGCTACAAATGGACTTTTCCCTTTGGTTTGCTTTTCGAATGGGATGGTACCCAGAGGCGCATTACATCACTGCAAGAAGGGGCTGATCTGTTGCGCGTGGAATTAGAAGATGCACCCTCAAGCTCGAGTCCAAGAAACATGGCTGACAGATCTAGACCCAGGCATTGGGAATGGGCAACTGTAAGGGATAAACGGAGGAAAGAACCTAAGGACAAGGACCCGTTGGGCCCGGGGAAATCTGGAGATGGGAGGGCTCTCAAGTGATCGACTCCCTCTGTGCTGCGGTCAGAGATAGGGGTGGTGGGCCTCTAAAAGGTGGGTAAAAGCGTTGGGGTTGTAGGTGGAGCAGCCATGTTGGAAAAAAGAAGGGCGAGATGCCTGTGGTAGGAGTGGGGGATGTGCGGGAAGGAGTTATCCTTCAGGGGTGGGGTTGGAGGGGTTCGGGGGAGGGTGTGGGGGGAAGGGCAACGAGCAACCAGCGGAGGGGAAGGGGAGTTGGCGGTCATCGGGCTTAGTGCCCGTACAGTGTGGGGGGCTCACTTAAGTGGTTAACGCATAACGTGAGAGGGTTAAATACCCCTCTCAAAAGAAAGAAGTTAGAGCATTTCACGCAGAAGGAGAGGCCAGATATTCTGGGGCTCCAGGAAACACACTTGCTCCATAGAAACCAGCGTAGACTAAAGCTACGCAGCTTCGATCAGATCCTCCATGCTTCAGGCCCTAGCAAAGCAAGGGGGGTAGCCCTGGCCATTCGAAACACAGTGGATTTCAGTGTCTGTGGTGTGATTAGGGATAAGGAAGGGAGGTACTTAATAGCGAGGGGGAGGTGTCAAGAGGCCCAATAAACGATTGCGGTAGTGTATGGACCCACTTCGGGTCAGGAACAATTTTTGCATCGAGTTTTGCAGGTGTTAGAGGATGAGGCATGGGGTCAGATCGTCCTTCTGGGCGAGCTTAATATTGCATGGGATAGGGGGAAGGACAGGGATCGCCAGCGGGCTTACGGGGGAGGAGCGGTGATGTCCGCGAGGATGAGGGACAGGATAGTGCGGATGGGCCTGCGTGATGTTTTTAGGGAATGCAAGGGAGAGGAGGAAGGCTATACATTCCTATCAGGGGTGCATGGATCGCAGTCCAGAATCGATTATATATGGGTGTCGGCAGGCCTGGTGGGTAGTATTCGTGAGGTACAGACTGGGCTGTTGGGAATAGCGGACCATAGAATGGTCTCTATGGTGCTGGACTTAGGTCGGAGAGCAAAGGGCCTGTGGGGGTGGACATTTTCTGAAGCCACAGTGAGGGACCCGGAGGTTAGGGGGGATATCGAGAAAAAGATCAAGTTATTCTTTGATATTAATAGGAAGGAGGATACAGGGGAGGGAATTAGGTGGGATGCTTTTAAAGCTACCATTAGGGGGGAACTGATTGCAGCGGCGGCCCATCGGGCAAAATTATTGAAATCCTTAGAAACTCAGCTGGAAGCTGAGGTGGAGGTGGCGAGGCAGGTAGCGGATGAAATCCCCTCTCGGGCGGCAATGAGGGATTATAGAAAGGCAGTGGGTCAGTTGGAACTCCTGCGTACTAAAAAAGCCAAAGGCGCCCTCCTGGCTGCGAGACAAAACTTTTACATGAAAGCCAACAAGCTGGATGCGCTATTAGTGCGTTTATTAAGGGGTAGTAGGGCAAGGAATGCAATCTCAGCATTGAAATCAGAGTCTGGCGCTCGGATTACTAGGCAAGAGGAACTTCAGGAGGCCTTTGCAGAATACTATGATGCATTGTACGCCTCCCAGGAGCCTCAGAGTGCATCTCAGGAGGAGTTCCTAAGAAGGGTGGAATTGGGGGAAATTAGGAAGAACACACAGGAAGCCCTCGATCAAGAAATCTCGGCTGAGGAAGTGTCAGGGGTAATCAGGGCCCTCCCCGTGCACAAGGCTCCCGGCCCTGACGGTTTTACCGCTGCATTTTATAAACTGTTTAGTTCACAGCTGGTCCCGCACTTGACGTCTCTGTTTAATTCTTTTAGACGAACAGGTAGGATCTCTCCTACCATGGAGGAGGTGAAGGTCACCCTTCTTCTTAAACCAAATAAGAATCCGGAGGACAGATCCTCTTATCGCCCGATTGCGTTGATGAATGTCGACGCGAAGTTATATACCAAGATTTCAGGCTGCCCCGCTACCTGTTCCAGCAACTTTCTTTAGGGAGTTAGACTCGCTCACCAAAGGGTTCATCTGGGAAGGGAAAAGGGCTAGGGTGGCCTTTAAGCTCTTGACGGCGCCCAAGAACGAGGGGGGGCTCGCATTGCGATTTTTCGGCGATACTACGAAGCTGCACAGCTTCGTGTCATTAGGGAATGGCTGATGGGAGCAGAGAGTCCGTCGGATAAACTCTGGGTGAGGATGGACAGGGCAGTTGCTCATCGTAGCCTAGCAGAAATTTTATGGCTTCCCAAACCGCTCAGGCCCCGGCATCTTTATGAGAGCGCCATTACCAAGCTTCTGGTGGACACCTGGGACAGACTGTTGTATTCTGGGGGCCTGACTACATTCCCATCACCCTTCACCCCTATTTTTGGGAATGGGGACTTCACCCCGGGCATGGAGAGGGGGGCTTTTGTGCTGTGGCAGGAAGGGGGTTGCAGGAAATTGGCAGATATGTTCCGAAGGGGGGCAGTGTTGTCTTTTCAAGACTGTAAGAATGAATTCGCCATCCTGGAAAGTGAGCGATTGCGGTACGCGCAAATTTGGCACTGGTTGATGCACCCGGAGGTTAAAAAGGCGGCCACCCGAGACACGACGGCTTTTGAGAGATCCCTCCTCACTAATGATGGTTCGAAAGGCCTGATCTTTAATATTTATAAGATCTTGTGCAGTGTAACTGCGGACACTAGGTGGCCCTTTATGAGGGAGTGGGAACGGGTGGTGGGGAGAGAGATTGGCTCTTCGGAGTGGGAGGATTTATGGAGAAAGATTCCTAAGTTGGCTAAGGCTTCCCAATTACAAGAAACTTGGTATAAGGTACTGTATGTATGGCATTATACCCCCGCTCGACTCCATAAGATGTATCCCGAGGTCTCGGAGAGGTGCTGGAGGGGGTGCGGCATGGTGGGCACCGGCGAGCACGTTTGGTGGTCATGCCCGAGGATTGCACCTTTCTGGGGGGAGTTACAGGAAGCGCAAGATTTGGTTTTTGGCCCGGGCGATGATAGACCTCCACTACATATCCTACTGGGCCGCCGGGCAAAAGAAGTGGTGGGTGAGCCTAGAGGGGGGGGAAAAAGCAAAGGTGATACTGGTGTTGGCGGCGATAATGTTAATAGCACGGAAATGGAAGAGCCCTGAGATCCCTGCTTCCCAGGATTGGCTTCGAAAGTTGTGGGAAATAGTAGCTCTGGAGTGGGCGACTTATACCTCTCTCAACAAGCTCCAGAGCTTCGCGGCGGACTGGGGCGAGCTGTTGGAATTCCTTAAAGATGACTTTAAGGTGATTTGGTGCCCGCAGCGCCTGAGACTAATGGACCTGCAATAGTTGTGATACGTTTTCTCTTACCTTTAAATTGACTGGTGATTGGTGCAGTGGAAGCTCGTTGTTGGGGGGTAGGTGGGTGGGTGGGGCGGTGGAAGGGGGAAAGATTGGGAGGGGGGGTTTGGTTTTGTTGTTTTGTTTAACGAGTTGTAAAACCTTATTCAAAACTCGATAAATAAAGTTTAAAAAAAAATAAAAAAATTAGTGATTAAGCTTTATTTCAGATCTTTGGCAACACTTGTTGTATTGCATTGATTATTTTTACATTGCATTGCATAGTCTATGTCAATTGTTTGTGCCGTTGTGTAGGCTTTTGTTTGTATAATATTAAATAATTCATATGTGGGCCATTTGTTTTGATTCCTATTTGTTTTGATTCCTTAGTTAAGTTAAATGTTTTTCGAAATTGATTAACTTGGATCGAACAATAACAATGTGTGATAAGGAAATAATGTTTGAGCTGTAAAAGAAAGTTTGTAATAAACTAAAATTTTACAATAAAAATAAAAAAAAATAAAAAAATATGTTCTTATGCTCTAGTCTGTTTTTTAACCTGAACTACCTTTAAGAAAAATTCCCCCTTGAGCCTTCTGGCCCCTATCAATAAAGTATTTTGAAGTCAGCCTATTGTAGCCAGTGGACAGGGATAGGTGGATTAACCACTTCAGCTCTAAATTGGAGGGAGGAGCAAAGTACTGGCTGCAGCTTGTCAATGTTTTTCCACTGCCACCGTAATGTAGATCCTGCGGCGGTAGGTGCAACAGGCAGCCACAAGGATACGAGTGGTCTGTTGGAGGGGCAGGAGCTAAAGGTGGGAGGCAGACTGGCTTTGTGAATTCACACGTGACATGAATGAGAGGAAGGCATCGAAGGCTACATCCCAGATGGGTCATTGGTGCTCGAGGGGGGGGGGGGCACATGCAGGTGGTCAGTCGAAGGTGTTGAGCAGAAGAATCCACATCTGGGCCCACCACCATGGACTCATCTTGGATGTGTTGATACAGAGGTAGTTGTGTAGACATTAGGGCTTAAATGTGCAAGAGATATTGAGCTACCCTTTACCCAACCCAAGACCATACTAGCTTGAGGTGCACCGGAACATCACGAGAGCACAGATTGTAACCAGCCAAGCATCAGTTGGGAACGTATGTCAGACGTGCTGTATACACATTGGCTTAGACACCTCTCTGTGCCAGTTAGCAATATCTCGCATCTGGGCCAGGCAGGGAGAACAAACATTACTGCCTCCTTTGGCCGACACATTGCTATTGGTGCCTAGCGGTTTTAGTATGATGCACAGGGCCTGCAATGGGTTGGTGATCGTATCCTGCACTAATACCATTATGTTAGCTAGCCATTCTGGATAATCCTCTAACTACCCACCTGCAGCATCATCAATGATCCTACTCCCCCAGGCACTCTGCCTCTCTATGTGTATCAGCCATAGACAGCATTTACCATACTTGTGCAAGGTAGCCATCCTGCAACCAGCCTCATTGTGTAAGTTAACCACACTTTGCATCGTGCCAATGGTGTCGACTACCCAGAGTTTGCATTAGAGCATGTAGGAATGGGATAGTATTGTGAATTGATTAACATGCACCACATCCACACAGAATTGCGAAGATAATCATGCGTCACATCTAGATAGAATTGTGAAGATTAGCATGCGTCACATCTAGATAGAATTGTGGAGATTAGCATGCGTCACATCTAGATAGAATTGTGGAGATTAGCATGCGTCACATCTAGATAGAATTGTGAAGATTAGCATGCATCACATCTAGATAGAATTGTGGAGATTAGCATGCGTCACATCTAGATAGAACTATGAAGATAACCTTGCGTCACATCTAGATAGAATTGTGAAGATTAGCATGCGTCACATCTAGATACAATTGTGAAGATTAGCATGCGTCACATCTAGATAGAATTGTGGAGATTAGCATGCATCACATCTAGATAGAATTGTGGAGATTAGCATGCATCACATCTAGATAGAATTGTGGAGATTAGCATGCGTCACATCTAGATACAATTGTGAAGATTAGCATGCGTCACATCTAGATAGAATTGTGAAGATTAGCATGCGTCACATCTAGATACAATTGTGAAGATTAGCATGCGTCACATCTAGATACAATTGTGAAGATTAGCATGCGTCACATCTAGATAGAATTGTGGAGATTAGCATGCATCACATCTAGATAGAATTGTGGAGATTAGCATGCATCACATCTAGATAGAATTGTGGAGATTAGCATGCGTCACATCTAGATAGAACTATGAAGATAACCTTGCGTCACATCTAGATAGAATTATGAATATTAGCATGCGCTACATCTAGATAGTGATGACATTAACCAACCCTACTAAAAATCTCACCCCGCTCCATACACCTCTCATACCCAAACCAAACACAACAAACCGCACGCACTTCACTACATTGCAACAAAAAAACAAACCACACATAGTCTCGCACAACAGCACATGACGGCAACCGACCGAAAAGCAAACTTAAACTCAGCGAACGGTGTTAACCGACGGATGCTGCCAACAACACATCACAGCTCTCTTGCTCTTCTCACGCTCAGTCCTACTAACCCATCCCACAGTCTTTCCCTTTCAGATATGCCAGGGGACCACTCAGGTGGTGACAGTGCGCTGTATAAATATCCTTTTACATTACATAGGATCAGCGACAATGCCGATTCCTCGGGCACTCCACACAGGCAATTTGGGACATTAAAGCTATTCTTCACTTGGTGGATCCACTTGGAGAGAAAGGATACGAGCCAGTTGAGGATTTTTCCTTAGATTTGCCTATTTAGCCACTAAAGGCACATTTAATGAACAACTGCATTAAACACAGCGTAATGTACGGAGAGGAATTAGTGCATAGATCTGTCTATGGGCCACAGCTTCCAAGGACTCTTCTCAGATATCAAAATAGAATTTTAGTGACTCTACACAGGCAAATACTAACTTAGTCACTCAGGGGCCACTGTATTCAAGGCAAAGTGGTAGGTCGGAGGAAGGACGCAGAGAACTGGAAATATTCTAGCTCTTAAACATTTTATGAATTAAAAATAAAAATCCTCACCTAGCCGGATGGCTACTGTGCAGGTTGCCTATTCTAGGAAAACAACAAAAGGTGCTTGTCAGGATGTCATACCAAACTTAACATTGTCCTCAGTCCAAATCTATCTTATATTTTCTAACTGACCCTACCACCAATAAAGAAACACAAACTTAGCCTACAGAGGTTGTTCTTACGCCCCCCGTTCTTGGGTATGCTGGCTGGTGCCTGGCCCCCTCCCAACAATGTCTCTGGAATTAGTCCCTTTGACTTCCCAGGGTGTCGCGTTCAGTACTAACAAATTACAAATCTTCTGTCTTCTCAACACAAGTACAAGGGGAACTCTCCTGGCCCCTTCAGCAAGTTTTAGTTATTGGTGCTCATTACGAGTTCGGCTGTAACCCTGACGGTGTTACCGGTGGGTGGCTGCTGGACTCCTAAAACTTGACGAGCGCCCGATTTCCCAGTGCCCGGGAAGTCAGGTGCCGGTAAAATGTAAGTCCCCATTCCCATAGAGTCCCATAGGCCTCTATGGGAGTGGTGACACAGAAACAACGGCACCGTTGCTAACGGTGCCAGTGCTTCCGTGACCAGTCAGCCTACTGTGGTCGCTGCACACAGCAGAGTCAGACCTGTCGGGCACAGCGGCTCTGGCAGGCAGATTCAGAGTTTGCCAATCTGGAAACAAGAGTGCCGGTGAGCTTACCCATGGGTGAGGCCCATTGTCTTTTCACACAGTCGCAGCAAACCTCTTGAATTTGTAGATCTTGTAGTTTGTCAATTGCTGTCTCTCACTCACCCCTCCAGGATGTCTCAGACTGGTGCCAATAGGTTGTTCTCGTCGACCCATGGGGACCTTCTGTCCCTACTTGGAGTTTTGATATACTGTAGGTTCTGCCCCCTGTGAGTATCTGGGAATTTTAGGCCAGACTGGGCTTCTTCTTCTTAGGCAGATTTTCATTTCAATTGGGTTGTTTCATTTCTCTGACTACTTCTCCGGTATTCCTCTTAATCTGTCTTTCCTCTGAACCCCTTGTGGGTTGTCTTTCAAGTTTGTTCCCTTTGGCTATTGGCTTTCCTTCTAGTTTCTCGAAAGCCCTCACGGGTTTGTGGCTTTCAACTTCGCCCGTTTGGGTGTTTTGTTCTCTTTCTGTTTTCTAATAACCGCTGAGGGGTTGTGTTTCTTGGGTTTGCCCATTTTTTTGTATTTCACTTGCTTTCTGGTTTTTAATAACCCCTTACAGGTTGTGCTTCTCAGGTTCGCCCTCTTTGGGTATTTCTCTCAGCCTCTGTTGGTTTATAGGCCACTTGGCCTGCTTTGGCACCTGTTTCACTTTCTCAACAGCCCTCCTCCCTCTCCTTGCCGAGAACAAGGAGAGGGAGGAGGGCTTCTATGCAGTGGCCACTATGCAGTGGCTGTCTTTGGGGGAGGCGGTCACTCCTTCTGCAGTGGAACCAGGCTTCACGCGCTCTGTTTCCTGTTGCCTCCTTTGGCTGCCAGTCTCGGCACGCCGGTAGTCTTGTTGTGTCGTGGATGATCTCGCTCTTCTCGAGTCCTTGAAGCGTCCAGCACTCTTGGATTCGGCAGAGTTTAACCGTGTATGCGTCGTGGTCCTGCCTCCAGGATGCGTCGGCTACGTGCTACAGCAGCGGCTTTCCCTCTGGCACAGTGCCTCTCCAGTTTTTCTGCCCTCAGTGGTCAACTTGTTCTAGGTCAGCTCCTCGAGGCCACGTAATGGCCTTGCCCCTTATGAGTCTCTCCCCACAATGAGGGACACAATATCATTAGTCCTGGGATTCCGGTCTCAGCAGCCAAACCAAGCATAGTAAAAGGTCCAGTTTTTTTAACATTGTTGTCAGTTCCATGTATGCAAGAACCCTGTGGGTCATTGGTGACAAGGGAGATTTGTTCACTTGGGAGTCCTTGTCCCCTAAGAGGGATCACCCCAAGTGAGATCCCTCTTGCCCAATCCCATAGGGAGGATTTTGCTTAGCAGGCTCACTTCCCTAGTCTCAAATGGGGGGTGGGCTCCTCCTTGTGGAGGAGGGATGAATTAGTGAGTTCCGTGGGAACTGCAGATAAGAAAAGGGTGTAGGTCGGCAAGAGCATCTGGGTCTGCAATGGGCTTAAGAACTGCAATGATCATGGAGTTCTTCAGTGTGGTTACTACACACCAGTGCCACAGGAGGTGTTGATGAGAGCCTCCATTAGTGGAGTAATTGTGGCGCGGTCCAGTTATGTATCTGGTAGTTTAGATATTAGAGATTGAGGACTTGTGACAAAGGCTGAGACCAGGGCCATGCTAAAAAGTGAATCTGCTGGATTTGGAGCAACAGGTGGAATGCTGTGGAGAGGTGTTATGGGTAAAGTATTGGCTTAGAAGAACTTCATTAGATCATATTGGGATGGAACAAGGGAGGATGCCATCTCACAGACAATCTTACATAGTCCCTTAGTTGAGTTTTTGGCAATGGGGAGAGAGCTTTGGTATTGGGCTCCTGCGGCTTTCAGGACAGCAATCTTCTAGCCCCTGTTTTGGTTGTGACAAGCCACAGTCAAAGGCAAGTGGATAATGGGGAAGGCTTTCATACCAATTTCAGACTGGACCGTGGCTAGAAATCTGTGCAATAATGATGGTCCTTCTGCATCATAGTGGTATATGGGTCCCAGAAAATCATTTGGACAGACCTTCAATGTGACCAGAGAGTGGCTGATAATCTAAGATACTGTGGATGGAGTAAAACAAGAACATTAGATGAAAGCATCTTACCTCCATGCTTGTGAAACCACGCTTAACTCGTGACTTTAGAGGGCTTGGGTAGCTTCCTTCATCTTTATATTTAAATAATCCAAGCTGTGGAAACATTGCAAAGACAACGTCTCATCAATACGTACATGAAAGTGCGTACTGTAGCAGGTCAGGACACTGGATAGACATTTTCCCTCATTATTCATTAAATGATGATAAGAAAGCCCTACCTTTCCCTACTGCTGTGGGGTGTTCCCTGCCTGCCTAAATAACTAAGGTGCTCGTCTGCTGTCAGGAAATTGTCAAATGAAAAGGTCAGCTGTCCAAAAACTAATTCTCACTGACCCTAATCCTATTCTAACAAAATAAGGTCAGGGTAATGTCTCCCTTCTCTCGATTGTCTCTTCTGGCAATATTTCCCTTTTGCTTCAGACTTCTTATTAGTGGGTTAACTTTAAATAGTCTTTTGTCTCCTTCTGTGCAAGTTCATGTAACTCTTTAACAAGTTCTTTGGGCTTTCTCTCCTCTTTAGGGATTTTCTTCCAGGAATCCCTTCGGGACTCCTGCAACATATTTCCATAGATGGAATATGCCTTCTTGCCAGTTAATGTCCTTCTCTCCTGGATTGAGTTGTTTTGTATATCTCTTCCCTTATGGGCTTCACTTGATGTCACGTCATACAGTTCTCTTTCTCTCAGAGTATTCTCTCTCTCTGATTTGACCCCCCTCTTCCATTCTTAGCATATGTGGTAGTTTCCCCTCTTCCCAGGGTATTTGTGTCCCACTCTTAAAACTCTTTCCCAGCTCTTATTGTGATTCTCTTTCTCACATTATTATTGTTCCGTTTCATCAACTTTACTGTCTCGTCAATTTCGCTGGGACGGGTTTCACTTGTTACATAATGTTTCCCTGGTGGCCTCACAGGTCTCCCGTTCTACCCATTACCTTGGAATCTGCAGGGGAATGTCTCTGGGGTCTCGGCGCACTCTGGTTCTCTGCAGCTCTTCCAGTTCTTTGCTTTTCGTTTTCTCTGGCGTCCCGCTCTTGGTCCTCTCTCTCTGTGTGGCAAATAACATTGCAGGTAAGCGGGTGGTTCCCTGATTTTTCATTGTTGTGGTTTAGGTGTCATTGGACGGGCACCCTGCCCAGCAAAATGTAATTGTGGTCACACCACTACTGGGATTGAGGCTCCCTTCTCCTCAGCTTGTCTCTCTCTACCCCTGCAGGGCTTCCACCATTTTGATTTAAGTTTCAGAGCACTTCTTGAAGTCGTGGTTCTCCCTGGCTCTGCCTCTCTCAGGTGTGATGTCATCAGGGGGGTTCCCCTGCCGTTATACACGTCTCTCTGCTTCACCTCATCTCGGCATGTGCTCGGCTTCTAGCCTCCTTGTCTCAGTCACATGAAGGTCTCCTTTTAAAAAGACAGACCTTCTTTCATGTTTGTAAAAGGGTTTTTTAGTTTTGTCTTCAGCAAAGTGTCCAACCTTCATACTGTTCTTCGTATCGTATAGTCCCATGTATACCGACATGGGGAATGTGTTAGGGAGATCCTCAGAGGAAAGGGAGTCCTTGTCCCCTAAAGGGGAGTCTCTCCCAGTGAGGTCCCACTTACCCAGACCCCTAGAGAGGTTCTTGCGAAGCGGGCTCGCCTCCTTAGCCTCAAAGGGGCAGCATCCCCCTTGGGGAGAAGGGCCAAATTCCCTTGATTCATCACAGCACACATTATTATCAGCTTGAGTCAAAGATGTAATGTCACTGTGTCGTGTACAGTGGGATGCATGTGTTCCTGGTGGCTTCTTAGCACTAGATTCTGTAAGAGAGTGGGGATTTAGTGGGAAGCAGAAGTAGTTGCGACCCCCAGATCCTGGTGGCTTCTTAGCACTAGTGCACCTTTGTTCATTTGTGACAATATTGATTCCATGCTCTTCTGTCAGTTTGACTTTCTTGGAGACTTCAATCTTTTTTTTATAAACAGTTCATTCGTGTTTTCACATGAAACAGAAGAACAGTTATAAACAAAATCAAACTCAGATCTCGCCCAGCCCCAATCCTTCTCTCACTTCCCTTCCTGGGAGTATCTTAATACAAACAAAGCCCAATGATGCATAAAACATGACCAATAATAAAACTTTTAACTGCCACATCCTCCCTTCCACTCCCACCATCCTGGCAAACCAAAGCACCAATATCAACTGCAGCCTTTGCCACATAAATAAATACCCAATGAAGAGGAGTAGGCAAAAATGTCACGCAGGGCCCATGCCCCGCCCTCCTGTCTAACATTGTAAAAGTCAGATACATTTGCATTAAGGCAGCCATGCCGCTCTTATTCCAGGCAGATGCACTAGGGAATGGATGTCATGTGGGTTAGAAGTGACGAGAATAGGTGAAAGGAGTACATATGTACACATTTATTTCAAAGATATGGAAAATATTACATTGCACACATTCATTTAGGAATACATAAACATAAAAGAAATGCATACATTGCATACAACATGAATAACATATAATATAGCTTTCTGGCATAAAGAATGCTGTAGCAAAAGGTAGCCATCTTTCCCAAAATGGATGCCATGGCATGGATTACAAATAAATACAGGCCTTCAGCCTTAGGGACATTTAAAAGTGCTGAAAACACAGAAATATAGAGCTCAGAAAAGGGATGGCCTGGATAGAAGCCAGGTGCAGTAATTTAGCATATTAAATGGTAGGAATATATACAGTTTTCAGTGATGGTGCTCAGAGATGTCTTTATAAATGAGACTTGGTTGTAAGCTAGAACCAAGATAAGGGAAGCACAGGAGCCAATGAAAACATAGTATACAGATCTTATGTCCTTGGCAGGCTGACTGAGGCTCATGTTATCTCAGAACTGCTTTTTTTCTGGTTTCTAAATTTGCAAAATATGCCCTGTGATGAAAACAACCAGTCATGACGTTTAGCATGTGTAGTGCCACGGAATTCTAGTTGGTGATGGAACCCTGGGTTCCTTCACAGTCCCACAGAGGACAGTTGGGGATTCAGGATGGGAGATATGACTGGAAGGTTGTCTCTACCTATGCTCTCCCTTTCCGTTTAGCCTGTTACTCTGAAACTACAATAACGCTTACTTACTTTTGTACCTGCAGGCTCCTGTGTGCTCCCTGCGTCATGTTTACCATTTCTGGGTTAGAGACACTACAAATTGGTGACGAGGAACCCATCTGAAAACTGTGAGAGTGGCTGCCAAATGGAGCTGAAATGCTTAAGGGTCACTCAAGGAAGGGGCTGGAAGTGAGCCAGAGTAAGGCATTTTGAACAGAGTGCTGCTTGGGTCTGGAAGTATTGAAAGAGGAAGGTGCAGGGCCTCCAATCCAGGTCTGGGAACACCAAATATGAAGCTATGCTCAGGTCCCTAACCCCATTAGTGTGTGGGGGGCACCATAATGATTTCAAAAGTGGCACTGTATGGCCTGTCATCCTTGTGTGTGGTGCGGCGCACCGTTGGATGGTTATGGAAGCTATGGAAGGCAGCCTGAGAGAGCCGGCGGCCGTTGGTGTCAAGGAGTCCTGAGAGCTCCGATGAGCTCGAAGTTAGAGTCCTCACTGGTGACGTCATGTGATGGCAAGAGAGGATGGCGCAGGTGAGAATACCTATGAAACGCGTTGCATCGCTTTACACTGGGTGCATAAAAAGAAAAAAAGCACCCAGCTGCGTTGGTCAGCATGATGACGACTTGTGATTTGGAGTGGGACCGTGGAACGCAGAAGAAGAGTTGCCCCACGTTGCAGCAGGTGCCGCCGGCATGTCAGGAACTATCACCGTGTTGGAGTGCCATGTGTGTGGTAACGGCGTGCACTTCACCTTGATGAGCGTTTCAAAGTATCCTATTGCACCGCTTACTACCGCTTGTAGTCTGCAGCAGTGCGTGTGTTAAATGGGAATGGGACCAGAGTACTGTTGGTTCTACAAGGCCCAGCCGGAGTTTGTACTGTAATTAGCAAGAAGCTTCATTTTAAAGTGATTCTTCTGTTTAGTTTCGGCCTCCGCCATGCTTGAGGAGTCAAATAGCAGGTCGGAATTGCCTGCAAGCTCTGCATATATAGGACAAGAGGTACTGCAATGCTGGCGATGTTGGTTCAGCGACCTTTCAAGGAGGAAAAAAAAAGGGAAACTCTTTACTTTCCCCTCAGTGCGCTTTAAGGTTACAAAGCGCTGCCATTTATTTGACTTCTCCGTTATTAAAGGGATGGTCTAGTAAAAATATTTATTTAAAAAATAGATAGGCCACATAAAAAAAAATATACTAGCATCCTCCGTTTTAAAACTTCCTATGTAAACTTTTGAGCTATTCAAGCTCAAAATTCGAAAAAGCAAGCACAGGGGCGCCGCCATTTTGTGAAATGGAGGCCCACCTGTGCTGGCTTTTGCTTTTGCGGCACTAATGAAGGAAAAGCCAGCCAGCTGTAGTACACAAAGTCTACCGCTTGGTGGCTTTCCCTTCATTAGTGCCGGGACTCGGAGGACGCAGACCGGAGACCAGAGCAGGAAAGCTGCAGCTGAATCTCGGTAAGTGCTATTTATTTTTTTAACAAAAAATAAGCACTAGCTGCGTTTTTTTTTCTAAGTTTTCCGGGCTGGAGGAGCCCGGAAAACTTAGAAATAAAACCGCAGCTTTAAAAACGTTGTATTTATGTTTGCGGTCCCTTTTGAAGCGACCGCAAACATAAATACAACGTTATTGTTTTGGAAAACGCTGCGGTTTTTCGTTCCAAATTTCTCAGGCTCCTCCGGCTCGGAGGAGCCTGAGAAACTTGGAAAGAAAAACCGCAGCGTTTTCCAATACAACCGCGTGTGTTTCTGCCTGCTGTGGCTATCACTTTGGGTCTCCGGTGCTCCCAGGGGAGCACCGGAGACCCAAAGTGAAAGCCACAGCAGGCAGAAACACACGCGGTTATGTTTACATGCCGCGTAGTGTTTCTACCTGGAGCTGATTTCCCATTTGGGGCTCTCGGGCTCCCCACGGGGAGCCCGAGAGCCCCAAATGGGAAAGCAGATTCAGGCAGACACAACGCGGTTGTTTTCCGCAATGCTGCGTTGTGTCTGCCTGAATCTGCTTTTCCATTTGGGGCTCTCGGGCTCCCTGGGAGCCCGAGAGCCCCAAATGGTAAAGCAGATTCAGGCAGACACAACGCGGTTGTGTTGGAAAACGCTGCGGTTTTAAAACCGCAGCGTTTTCCAACACAATAACGTTGTATTTATGTTGGCGGTCGCTTCAAAAGCGACCGCAAACATAAATACAACGTTTTTAAAGCTGTGGTTTTATTTCTAAGTTTTCCGGGCTCCTCCAGCCCAGAAAACTTAGAAAAAAAAACGCAGCTAGTGCTTATTGTTTGTAAAAAAAATAAATAGCGCTTACCGAGATTCAGCTGCAGCTTTCCTGCTCTGGTCTCCGGTCCGCGTCCTCCGAGTCCCGGCACTAATGAAGGGAAAGCCACCCAGCGGTAGACTTTGTTTACTACAGCTGGCTGGCTTTTCCTTCATTAGTGCCGCAAAAGCAAAAGCCAGCACAGGTGGGCCTCCATTTCACAAAATGGCGGCGCCCCTGTGCTTGCTTTTTCGAATTTTTAGCTTGAATAGCTCAAAATTTTACATAGGAAGTTTTAAAACGGAGGATGCTAGTATTTTTTTTTTTATGTGGCCTATCTATTTTTTAAATAAAAATTTTTACTAGACCATCCCTTTAAATGCAGGCTGGGCCATACATAACAATTGCGATTTCGGTTTTGGCCAAATGTGTACATGGCAGTTGTATGCAACTCTGTTCTGTGCCTGGCTGGGAAGGTTCGGTTTCAGAGGGGATGAGGACATTTAAGAGTAGGGTTTACTTGGTTATGCAGCTGGACATGTGTCATATGCTTTTATGGAGTGCTGTGTCTCAGGTTTTCTTTACAGAAGGACATTTCTTTTCATTGAGCGAAAATCTATCGGTAAAATATACTGATATGCATGTTTAATATGCTGAAAATGTTTTTTTTTAACAGGTGGGACAATGGAACAAAAAAACAAGTAGTGTTATACAGGAATGGTACAATATGATGTATTATGACTCTACATGGTGATGGCATAGCCGTATGAAATTTGAAATGCAAGTGAAGTGGGTCACAGGGTTGTGGTGCTGGAAACTGTGAGGAGTATTTTACACTTTGTAGTATGCTCAATTGAGCCACAACATGTATTTTCTGCGAGTGGTGCCTGGTCACCGGGTATCACCACACATGTATATTTCAATGTGCTCAGGTAAATGTTAATGTGGTTATTGATCCTGTGACATATTTGCAGCAGTTTTATGTGTGTGTACACACATTAATCTAGGTATGTGTGTATTCGTATTAATGGGTGTATTATTATGATTGTGTACTGCTGTGTCAGTTGGGGTTGGGGTTGTGACCTTACCCAATACATAGCATTATCAATATTCTTGTGCCATTACGTTGAGCAGTAGAACATGTTTAAGTCTGTGAGATTGTTGACGAGTCTGGTGAGAAGCGATATTTGGTGAGAAGTGAAACACCATCGTGCGGAATGAATGATTATTTGTAAGCACTGTTTTTGTGCACTTGAGAGTACACTGATTATATGCATGCATGCGATAATATTCCATCCTATGTACACTCTACAGGAGTAATAAACCCCTGTCTGTGTACTTTCGTGATGGCCTGTTCCTCTAACAGGGTCATTTGTTTCTATGTGCTCTTTGTTTTGTTTGTCGCTTTTCTGTCCTTTCTTATCTTTCCCTGTGTGCTCTTTGGGGAAGTAGTGTGTGGTGTGCGTCTGGCGTTCTTGGCAGTTTAGATTTTGATCTGGTTGGGGACAGGATCAGATGTGGGTGCTCAGGTTGCTTATGACTGGTGTGTTCGTTTGACTGCAGGTGACGAATGTCTGGGTTTTCGAGCAGGGTATGTGATTATGTGTGGATTGTGAGTGTGTCTTGCGACTGTGCTCGGGTGTGGCAGGCTTGAGACCCTGCGTGGCAGGTGGGTGTATGCCGTGATGGTCCTGAATGTTGTACAGTGTGGTTTGTTGAATGTTGTACAGTGTGGTTTGTGCTCAAAGGTGGCAGCTTCGAGATCCGAGGTGGCAGTCCCGCTGTGGGATATTTTTCGCTTCACCCTAATCAGGGCCTATTTCGGGGCTTGGGGTACTCTGCCAAAGCGTAGCGTTACTTACTTGGACAGCTACCATGTCAGCCAGGAGGGTGATTGTTCAAGTTGCAGCCCTACGGCCTATCCGGCGCTGTGAGCCTCTGGTGTGGGCTCTGCGCACCTTGTGATCAGGGGGAGGAACTTCTGTGGCCTTCCCACTGAGGTCGGCAATTTGGAGGATCCACGTCAACGCAAGGCATTTGTTGGTGTTGACACTGCATTATTATACTTTACTCGTCCATGGGAGTATACCACCATCTACTGGCCGAAGATAGTACTGCATGGGATTAATCCCTCAACGGAGTGTGTTTATAACATGCCAACATTTTAGTGCAGTGCGAGGTCGATCCTGCACAGACTTTAGAGCAATAATTCCTGTTTTTTTTGTGCGGTGGGAGTTCAATCCTGCATTGACTCAAGAGCATCTTGTTTTTTCTTTCATTTTCTATTTTTCTTGTTCTTCCTGTTGTTCTTGTTTGTGGTTCTTGGTTTCTTTGCATTGTCTTGTTTATCATGCAGAATTTAGATCCACACCCCACATTTTGGCAACCCATGGGGAACCCTCAATACCTAGGTTTGAAAAGATCTTTTTAAGTTTTACTTTGTGGCATCTGGGTTTGAAAGGTTTTCAGAAAGAAATGCCTCCACTCTGATGAGCTGAGGCTGTGAGGGTAATCAAAAAATGACCAGATGTTGAAGATAATGATGAGCAAGGGTCGGGGGTAGTGAGGATGGAGTTGGTTTGTATGGCAAATCCATGAGGAAATTAGAGGCACAATATGGCATGCAAGTAAATGTGGTATTTGAAAGATACAAGTTTTTCTCTAAAAAACGAGGAGTTGGTGAGATAGTAGACAGGGTTGTTGCTGATTTAAGGGGGTTATTTTCTTCCTGTGAATTTACTGGAAGGGAGAACGAATATATTAGGGATGAATTGATGATGCATACTTCCAACTCTAAAATACAGGCAGGGCTGTGGCAAGCCAAAAAAAAAACCTTTACGTGAAGCGTTGTCTATTGCGAAGGGCATAGAGTTGAAAAACAAATGCTTGAAAGACCTAAAAGAAAAGTTTGGAAAAGAAATTGTTCAGATGATGAAAAGTGGGGAGGTGGAAGGGGCGGTGTCTGGGGAAGAGTAAAATGTATGTGCATTAATGAAGGCCAGGGGGCGGGGGGAGTAATAACAATTTCAAACAAAGATGGCGCAAAGGGTGGTTTTGAAAAAATAATGCCCAGCAATGAGAGGGAGAAAGTTTGGTACAGTTGGTCATTTTGCCAGCTTCTGCAAAATCAAACCTAATTTGACAGGTGGGGAAATTGGTCTGAAGGGTGTTGAGGATGATAAACATGATTGGGATAACAAGGTGGTTCCCATTGTGGGGGAGATGGGTGACGCAGAAGAAGGGGAATATGTCCCTCCCGAAGTGGACATCGTGGTGGCAGGTAACGTCATCAGAGCTTTGGCAGACTCAGGTTCGCCATACACTCTCATATCCGAGGCAAACTACAAGGAGATTCGGGGCCAGAAAAAGCACACCTTGCACAACAAAGACACCCAACCCAGAGTGTATGGGTGAGGGAAAATAGATTTGAGGGCGTTTGTGTGGTGTGATACTGCACACAGGGACAAACACATTCATGCTAAGGTGAATGTGGTGTGAGAAACCAAAGGGTGTCTCACCGACTCACCCCTTGGGATCTGTCATCTAGGTGGCCGGGGCACGGCCATCGCCATTGGATCCAGACCCTGGGGGTGGACCAGTGCGGGACGATCACCTGGATGGGGGGGTCCCTGAGGAGTGGGACACCCGGAGGAGAGAGACAGTATCCCTACACCCATTTCCCTGTAGAACACCCACATTCTGTATACTATCTAGGAACCTTATGCTCCCCTCCCCCTTTCCTACACACACTCTTCTGCACGGACAAAGTGCTTCAGCTAAAGACAGACTCACACACAACCAGTTCGTTTGACATGCCCCAATATCAGGGTCAGGCAGAGTAAGGCACTTAATTTTGATGACTCGCCCCTAAATCCTGTTCCCTTTCCCCACTGGGATAAATGGTAGAGCATGAGAGCGCCTGGGAGGCAAGGCGAGAAAGATGAGCAAAACCAGCAAAGAGGCAGGGGAACATATCCCGTGAAATTGGAGCGACTATGGAAGCAGAGTAGAAGGGGACAAAAGGCGACAGAAGGGTCATGGTCAGGCCAGCTGCAGAGTGAAAGTTGTGCAGTCTTTTCAAAGGAAACCTCACCGCTAATGCACAAGGTGAAGCGGGGCCCTCCTTTGGGTGAACAATGGAATTAGCAGGAGGAGAGCGGTGCTGATAGCCTTGGTTTCAAAGAAACGCTGGACTAATGGTATCGAGCGCTACTGGCAAATGAAATATGAGACTGGCTGATGTTATCAAGTGAAAGATACCAAAGCGTTTGATGCAGCTCGAAGGGTTTCATGAAACCGCAAGTGAAAGTACATTGTAACCAGAACAATGAATGCAGAAGCTGTGCCTGTCATAGAAAACCACGAGTGAAGCCTGCAAAATTACAAATGTGTTTAAGACTGAAATATGCTAAGAATAACAGAGTGGTCCATTAATAGAATATTACCTTTTCGAAACGCTCCGATTCCAGAGTGAAACTGTTAAGATAATTGAAAAGACTGCAAATACCAGAAGGCTTTAGGAGAGGCCAACCAAAGTAAAAGAAAGTCAAAGTGGTCATACGAAGGTGCAAGCAAAATCCGTATACAATAGAAAGTCTGAGAAGTGGGAAAAGAAGTTGACAATTGTTAAGTAAAGCTAAACGAAATTTGGATGGGTAATGACCCGCAAAGCGCGCTTCCCCTAATAGTTAATATCCGACTGGTTTCAATAAACTGGGTATGTGAACCACATCTTTCTTTGATGTCAAATTTGCTAATAATTTGTAATGTTTTATGCTGTTTTTCTTTACAAATCATTTTTCACTGTATATTTTATTGTAATATGACTATATTTATATTGTTTCAATCAACTTTTGATGTGATATTGTCAGCCTTGAAAACGACGCATATGTCGAAACACGTGTCGGCTGATACAGTGTGATAATAAACACTACAAATATATGGATTTTTATTATTTTCCATAACAATATATACTTGTCTACCAATCCTCATTAACTATTAGGGGAAGCGCGCTTTGCGGGTCATTACCCATCCAAATGTTATTCCTTTTTGTGCATGAGTAGGCATGCACATTATTTAACCACAGCTGCGCAGCTAAACTCTCTAATCTCGAGACTTGGGACGTGTGAAGCTCACGCATCGGGCCTTTGCCTACTAACACGTGTAAAGCTAAATTAACTGTGTTGTAAAGGCAAGTGTGAACCCGATTTAGGGATGCCAACAAAGCTAATGGGATTGAATCCTGCATTGTGTCCCAACATTCAATTCATGGCCTATGTGTTTTGGATGTGAAATCCTTCATCAGGGCCTGTTCAAAACTGACGTCTCATTATAACCATTTCCAGTTTCATCTGTAATTCTGCAAGTGAATATAGTCGTCACTGTTATGCTCTAATTATAACTGTTTTTTCCAAAACTTTAATTACTTTAGACCATATCTATGTTGGGACTGAAACCAGTATTTGTTATGTGTTTTGTTCTTGGTTTAAACAAAATGAATCTTGATGTTATTGATGCTTACAAATCCAGAGATAATGCTTTGGAAAGACATTGTGAGCACATGATGATTTTGACTGAACGTTCTTGATGGTGAATTGTAACCATCATTATTGAAAGTGTTATTTTGATATTATGTGTTGAAATTGAGTACATTTTATTTTATGAACATCGGCGCACTGTTGCACTGAGTCTGTGATCTGTGCAGCGAGAGTGATCCCCAGTATTGTAAATGTATTTAACCTGAAAAAAAAGTTCTTCATTTTGTTTTGTTACATATTATGTAAATCTGAAGGTACCTAGGACCCCTGGAGTGCATAGGGGTTACCTGTTGGTGACAACAGGTTGTATAGGTATTTTGTTTGAGGTGATCTCCAAGGACCAGGAGCTAATGCCCCATTGCACCTGAAATAATGTAATTGCATTAGACATGTATACATGAATAAACATTAACATTTGATATTTTCAACAGTGTGTGAAAGAACAGGAGTGCCCCTCTACGTACTATTACATAACAATAACTTTGCTGAGTTGATGCATGCCATAACTAGGACTGAACGTGGTTAGTATTCTGGTGAGGGGGGTGGTTCCCCTTTTTACAAAGTAAGGGAGGAGTTATGCAGCTCGTAATGGGGTTTCACAAGGGGGGAGAGGTTAGTTCCTCTTTTGTTGCTATGCAGCGAACCTGTTAAACGCGCTCATGCAGGGGATTGGGGCAAGAGTCTGACCAAGTGGAGATTAAGGGCGAAATTGTGGTGGCCAAGCACGGACTCAATGGTTGAGAGTAAAGTAGGCTGTTGTGTTCCCTGTTCCTCCAGTGACAAGTCACTAAAGACTCCGAAAATAGAGTTGGGTAGTGTGGAGATTCCGGAACGGGCGTGGGAAAAAGTAGTCATTGACTTTATGGGCCTTATGAGTGTCCTGTGTCCACAATACAGATTTGTGATTGTCATTGTAGACTATGCCTCAAGATGGTTTCAAGTAGAATTTGTCCCTGCCATTTCCACCAAGTGTGTCATAGATTACATGGAAACCCTTTTTTCGAGAGAGCGATACCCGAAGATTATTATTTTGGATAATGACGTACAGTTGGTTTCTTCTGAAATGTGCAGTTATTTCAAGAGTTATCACATAGGGAATCATTGAACAGCGCTATGTAACGCTAAAGCAAATGGGTTAGTTGAAAGGGTGAATGGTATCATCAAGGAGACAATTCAGCCGGCATTCGCAAATGGCATGGAATGGAAGGGTTGTGTGCAGGAAATGTTGAAGGCATATAGAAATACCCTCCCCCCCCGCCACCCATGTCCTAAGAGGGGTTTCTCCTTTTAAGAAGATGAGAGGCTGGACGATGTCCTCTCAGTTGTGTCCTCAGTGGTTGTGTGAAGAAGAACGTCTATTCCTATGGATCGATGACCTAGTAGTATGGTTTGATTGTCTGTCGGCGACCTGGTACGCATCAGAAAACCATTTAGGGTCCCAAAGGGTTGTTTTTCTGATCCAATGAGAGTACTCAAGGTTGGGGAAAAACACATTGTGACGAGTGATGGTAGGCGATGGGTGTATGGACAGGGTTGCGTTATATTGTGGTGTGGACAATATGACGTTAGTAACGAGTAAATGTAACCCTGCTACTGAGGGACTAGGGGGTGCCAAATGTTACCAGGAACGTGATGATGAAGGCTCTGGGCCCGTTAGTAGAGGACTGAACATTCTGGAGGTTGGGGTTGGGGGCGAAGGAAATCTGGACAGTGTGGATGGCGGGGAGGAAGTTGAGGAAGTGGAGAGTACGAGGTGTGGGTGGACAAGGAAAGCGCCTTTGAGATTTTGTGACTATGAAATGTAAAATATAAATAGGCGGATATAATATTGAGGGGCTAGTCTCCATTTACAGCACTAGTATTCTACTGGGGATTATATATGGCTTGGCAGTCCTTCATGAACCTGTGCAAAGGTGGGTACAACATTTGAGGGTAAAATCCTGCGTTCCATCCTCTGGGTGCCCTCTTTGGTACCAGTGGAGGCATTACACTGTGAGTTTAGTGTCCCCTCTTTTCGCTCTTTGTGGTTCCTTCAATTCTCCAAACGCTTCTTGGACATTTATATGTCCCCCAGTGTGAATACATTTTTTAATTATCTTACAAGATTTTATCGACAGACAGGCACTAACCAATTTTGAACACAGCTAAGAACAATGGCTATTAATCACTTTAATAATACTAATGTAGGGCTTGATGAATTAATGTTATTGCCTAATGTATGTAAGGTTTTAAAGAAGAAAGTCAGTGATTTTGATTAGATATCAAACATTACCAACTTAAACAACAAGAGAATCTATGAAACCTACAGTACCCAGAAATTTTGCTGTAATCATCTTCCACATTATTTGACTGTACTGTGCTCATTTGATATTCGCAGATTACATATTTGCATTTTAACGTCCTTCTGTCCAGAGAACATACTGGGCGCTGGACCAAATTGGCACGTAAAGATTGGATTTTCCGTATCAGTGGAATGGAGCTTGAAACTCCAAGACATTTACTTACTTTATGACCCTTCCTCATAAATTGTTATATCAGAAGCTACAGTGGGCTTGTTTCCGATATTAGATCTATTGAAGGTGAACAATTCTGCAGTATGATGTTTGGGGCTGAAACTATTGTTTTTTCCGCAGCGGCATACCATGTGTGGCTTTCCGTGCCATTTCCTCTCCCACTTTTCTTTCTAAATGCTCTAATTGCATGAATTTTAAACTAATTGAAGTCAATAGTAAAAGTCTAATTTATGAGTATTCTTAAATGATTATATTGTTGGAATGAGGTTTGAATTTAATCCTGTAATTAATGAAAGGTGCAAAAGGTTTGTATTAACTGTATGCACTAATAAATAAAAATTAAAAAGAATATACATTTTCAGTAGCTTGATATATACATGTTATCTCTCACCCGGTGCAGCATAACCCATTCCTAATATGTTATGATGTTTTAGATGGTGTATGTTACAGTTGTTCCCATGTGTTTTTTTATACCAAGTGTACATTGTTTAGTGTGTTATTATGTGGATGCGCCTGCAAAATACAAGAAGGGGTACATGTCATATCTAATAATTTTCTAATGGTGTGTACAATGGCATTCAGTGTTCCATTTAGAATGTCATCGCGCGTGCAACAACGGACGTTCAGTCATCCATTGGTTTGCCTTAAGCACAGAGTGGTGTTGGGGTCTTTTAGATAAAATAAACCTGTGACTTTTATCTTAACTTCATGGACTACAGATTCCTTTCTTGGTTACACCATTTTTCTGGCGACGAGGATACAAGGACACACACCCCAACAATGGTGAGGATGTTAAAGTGAACTGCGGCGCGGCTCACCATTCTTCTTGGTGAGGTAATGTGTGGTTGTCAAGTGCGCTATAAGCTGGCATACGCATACCTTCGAAATAGTAGCAGCAACAAACTTTCAGTCATCGGTTGGTTCGCCTTCAGCACGCAGTTGTGGTGGGGTCTTTTACATAAAATAAACATGTGACTTATCTTATCTTCATGGACTACATATTCCTTTCTTGGTTACAACAACGAAACTGTAGGGAAGCCCCACGAGGCTGGCAAAACCAAAATCTATAAATGGGAGAAAACAAGAGACCCAGTGGGCTCGGAGGAGTTATCAGTCCATGAGAGGTGGTCAAGGAAAGAGGAGACAGAGGAAAGTTATAAGGAGTGGGTGGTAGATTTGTTGAAAGAGGTGGAGGAGTGGAGACATTTGAAAGAAGGAAGAGTTGATAGAGAGATGTAGAGGAGAAGGCAGGAAGTGAAGGAGAGGTAATAGAGACATATACAAAGCAGAAGGAAAGTTATATCAATCAGGTGGTGAAGGAAGGGAAGAGATGGGGATGCAATATAAGTGTGGAGAAGTGGAATAGTGGTAATGACAATGAAGAAGACACTTTTCATCAATAGTAATCAGAACAGTAGCAAGGGTAAGAAGGCGTTAATGGTCCCTGAGACACCAAGGGGTGGAACAAGCTGGTGGTGAGAGTCCAGGAGAAATATTGAGCATGTCAAGGCATTAGGACAGCCTCCAGTCTTTATGTGACCCGAGGCCTTGGATTGAAAGCTAGCTTCACTGCAAAACCACTTGCAGAGTTCACAAACACACTCCGCCGCAGAGACTCAAAGAAGAAGAAAGAAGGGTGGTGCGGGAACACCGTAAACATAAAAATCAGAAAACAAGAATGGATCCCGGAAGGATGAGAGAAGAGTGCAATAACCCCATAGCGAGTGCTAGAAGGCTATTTATTGGTTCTTGTGTTGTTCTGCCGGGAGAGACCCAAACCCAGACTTCATGAGAACTGCAAGAGCCTTCTTTTATTTGGACAGTCATAACTTTTCTGAGATACACTTTCTTTGGTTAAGTGGTCGAAAGCACTACCCACATCCTGAAAATTATAAATCAGACCACTTCGATTTAGTGAAAGCCTTTTCGTTTATTATTTTGTCCCAAATCGGTCACTGGTCACGAATAAACCTTTCTCAAACCTTAGGGGTCAGCCTGTGTCAATCTCGGTCACCTGTCTGAACAATAGATAAAAAAAGCTATCTTCTAAAGAAAGATGTGAAAGTAGACTAAGATGGATTGGAATATCATTCAAAGTCGGGGACCCTGCCCAGTGAAACCGCTGTTGTGCCTATTGTTACACCTGGACTCTGGCACCACCAACAGGTTAAATAAAGAGTCAAATCAGGCACATAAGGGCAGAGTTTGCTTAATAAATAAACTAAGGCTTGCCCCTAAAAACACTTTCAAGACCAAAAAACACATTTCTAACTTAATGCACCCAACTACCAGCGCCAATCAAGTTCCCGACAAAGGGGAAACGGAGTTAAATTTTCTCCAAAAATAGGGGAGCCAGACTACAGCATTTTGAACTATTTGAAGTGAAGACATCTGAACTGCTGGACAGGCATAGATGGAATTGGCAGAGTCCAGCCGGAAGTTGACAAGCGCCTAACCATAATATGATCTATTTCTTTAGGGATGAACGGAAGGCTCTGCTTCAGTTAGAGAAGGATGAAGAGAAACTTCACCATTAAGGCTCAGGTTCGCTTCCCAAAGGACTATTCAGGAGATAAGGACCAAATTATATCACATTTGTCTTTTGACTAATTAAGCTCAGCTCCAATTTAGACCATGCACAGAATCGCACAGTAAGTAAATCATGATTCATGGTAGCAAATGTCATGGTCAAATGTATAGGAGTACAGAGGGAGAGACCATCACTGTTACCTTGAAGTCAAAATATCATCCCAAGAAGACAAAAGCGTGATTTCTGTCGCATTGGGGGGTGGAATCCACACTGAAATGAGGCCAAGATTCTGGCATGGTCTAGAGCCTTCTGAAATTGACAACCACCTATTCAAGGCTTTTAGAAATCCAGGAGAGGCCTGTGGAACTCCTGATCACCTTCACTTGAAACCCAGAAAGGGCGGTATCATAGTGAGGCACGTGCTTACAAAGGATTTAAAAGAAATACTGGACCTTAAGTGAAGGGTTCCACCAGTGCATGTGCCAGGCGAGGGACCATTAAAAAAAAAACAACTGTGAGTGGGTGTATCTATATCAACATATAGATACAAATGCAGAAGTAGAGCACAGTTGTGCACAAGGGCACAAAAGCAACAGTCCTTGATTTGGTATTTGCCAATAAAAGAGGCGACACAGAGGATGGAGCATGCTGGATGCAAGGTAAACTCAGCCTTTATTCCAAATTCACAAAAAGCTGGAGGGAAAACCTGATTAACAGGCACATTCTCACTCAAGTTCTACAAGTTTTCCATGCATGACAACAGTTTATGAAGTGCTGATTTGTCCCCACTGACGTCAAGATGACACACAAGTTACAAAAACATTAATTGGTTCACATTACTAAGCTACACATATTTCATATAAGTGCACTGGTCATGATTGGAGGGCCCCTATCGAATAGCTCCACCCTGGGGGCCACCCATTTCACATAACACATGTGCCATAACACCACTCTTTATCTTCATTGGTTGGCACTAATTTGGGGTAATTATGGGCGTTAATTGGTTGGCAAGTAGTGTGGCTAACCTTGGGCATTGGCGAGGTGTGATGAACATGGAGTTTCATAATGGGGGTAGAGAGAGCAATGTGCCACTGCTATTTCCAATTCAACAATAGCTCTCATTATCCCAGCGCCATGTCTGCAAAGATCCAAGGCTGTACTTGGCGGTTTCTCTGTGAGGGCACCCCCTTGCAGGTGCATTATTGCAATCTTGCCACCATGTGACTAAATGCTGCATTGAATCACGTGCTACTGGACCATGTTTCAACTTCAAACCTTGCATTTATTAGAATTTTAGCCATCTCTGCACATGCGTGTCTCGCCTGGCAGACTACTTGAGGCATCCACCATCGCGTCCGCAGGATGTTTTTTACTTACTCATGCGTGCACCTGGACATCAAAAGGCTGTCTGCCCTGCACTGCAGCTAATTAAATGTAATGGTCAAACACACCAGCCTGGGATCAGTTTTCAGTCTTTC
Source organism: Ambystoma mexicanum (assembly GCF_040938575.1). Classification (NCBI taxonomy): domain Eukaryota; kingdom Metazoa; phylum Chordata; class Amphibia; order Caudata; family Ambystomatidae; genus Ambystoma; species Ambystoma mexicanum. The sequence goes on from NC_090932.1 coordinate 1,564,024,784, forward strand.
GTTGTTCCTATGCAAAACTTCCCCTTTTTCTCCGTGCAACCTTGACATTCTCTTCTGGTGGGTGGCTGTGTGTTTGGCAGGCTTCTGCTTTCCACAGCTTCACTGCTACCACAGAGAAGGCATGACCCCCCACACGAGTAAGCCAGATCCGAGGTACTTGGATAGTGAGAGATTCTTTAGAATGCAGATGTCAACTAGGCACATAGAGGTGGAATTTAAGCTGTAGATATTCCGGCCCTGTGCCATAGAAGGGTCGATGAACTATGCACATAGCCTTAAACTGGACTCTCTGAACAACTGGAAGCCAGTGCTGTAGTCTCAGGGCAGGCGAAACATGCATAGAAAAGGGAGTCTGGGTTACCAGCCTAGCTGCAGCATTTTGCAGGAGCATGCAGCCTCGATGGAAGAGAATGATTAAGTGAAAAGAGGGGTGGAATTGCGCTTTACACCTTTGGATTAAACAACTGCAATCAAAATTCAGTATTTTAATAAAAATAAAGAACAGCCGACACGTGTTTCGACACTCAGGTCGTCTTCAAGGCTGAGTAGTTGGATCAAAATCAATTATCAGTTAACAATAATGAAGGACATTACAGAAAATAATAAAATAAAACACATTGACATAAGTCACAAGTACATGTTAACATAGTAAAATTGCATTTGGTTGGCAAAATAAAAAGGAAATAATGACATTGTCCAACATTACATGTACGACGATTTGACATTAACCATGAGGGCACATTAAAGGAAAACAATATGTGAGAAATTCAATAAAATTATGAAGAAAAAAATTAAATAATAAGGCATACCATGTCAGGTAGGGAAGGAAGGAAACCAAAGTCTCAATACCGTATGGAGAATGACTGGGTCGTACCCGGAAAAATCATGTTCAAAATCGAAAAGGAAACAAAGACCGCCACATTGGCTCAACCAAAAATATAGCCTGCAGAATGACAATGGAGGTAAAGGGCTCAAACAATTCTACGTAGCTAGCCAACAACTAAAGAGCACAATGATAAGTGGTGGAAAAGGGGAGGTCATTCTTACTCGTTAAATCGAGTGACGTGCTGAATATGACAGGATGAATCCAGCAAAATCCGTATGAGGCCGCGTATATATTGTCGCGGCTGCTGCGTACATCACGGAAGTGACGTGAGCGGTAGCGTGGGTGGATTACGTTGCACGAGTGACGTTTAAGGTAAACAAAGGTATGGGGTCGCGTGCGTGTGTTATCGCGGTTGCCACGTACATCACAGAAGTGACGTTGGCGGTAGCGCGGATGAATTACGTCGCACGAATGACGTCAATGGTAGACAAAGTGAATTACAAGCAAGAAAAAGAAACTAATAAACTGAAAGCCGAACAAACAGAATCATTAGATATGTGGACCAGGAATTGGCAAGGAAAAATAACCGCCATACCAGAGAAAGTGGAGTAAGGAAAGGGGATAGGGCAAAACAAGTTAAGATTGGCTGAATGCTAACTGGTGGCTAATGGCTGGTGCTAACATCTCGAATGGAGCCCAAGTGATGATGGTGAGTGCTGGTGATTAGAGATGCATGGGGGAGTGACAGGGTAACAGGCGACCAAGTCCCTAAAAATTACTTTGGTCAAAATAATCAACAATGAATATAAAGAACAACAGAAAGATGATATTATGCAATCAAACATAATCCAGGTTTACAAAAAGACATGCATCTTGTGGTCAGAATTCAGACCTCGAGTGGTACATCGTAACAAACAGAAAAGTTTAGCTTCCATTTGACGCAATTTGAGTTGAAGCATGCTGCCATTTTTCCCCCTATGCGCTTTCATTAGTCCAATGTAGCGCAGATCAGAAGTAAGATCCAACTGATGTTCAAGTTGCCAACGAACTGCTAAAGGGGATTTTGGTTCACACGTCCGGAGACTGGTTAAGTGTTCTCTGATACAGACTCTGAGTTGACGTATGGTACTGCCCACGTAGAGCTTGCCACAGATACTGATGATGGCATACACCACGTGAGTTGTTTTACAATTAATGAAGTCCCGTATGACCACTTTAGTACCAAATTTATCAGTGATGATTTGACATTTGGGGTGTGCCCAAGGGCACTGGTTACAATTCCCACATTTGTGGAAGCCTGCTTGTTGGCGTAACCAAGAGGGATTTTCTACTTGACTGTCAAAGAAAGAAGGACTAACCTGTGATTTTATCGTGGGTGCTCATAAGAAAGTAAATTTAGGTTTGGGGGTCAAAAATGGTTCAAGATCCGTGTCGAGTCTCAGGATGTGCCAATGTTTTTCGACCATTTTATACAATAGTGAGGAATCAGTGGTGAATGTGGTGACAAGTGAAATATGTTGCAGGGATTCCTTAGGCTTGGGCACCTTGTTCAAGTGGTCAAGTTGTGCAACATTGGTAAACTTGGCATGTGCTTTATTGATAACAACACTTTTGTATCCTCTATTCAGGAAACGCTGGTTAATGATGTTGCATTCCTTATCATAGTCTCTAGGGCGAGTACAGTTGCGTCTGGCCCTGTGGAATTCGCCCAGTGGTATGTTGTCAATAGTAGTGCGTTGGTGGTTGCTTTGTGTGGCTAAAATTGAATTAACCTCAGTGGGTTTCCTGTAGGTACTAGTAAGAAGGTGTTTACCTTCAGCAAAAATATGTAGGTCCAAAAAATCAATTTGCTGAGAGTCGCATTTGCCAGTAAGACTAATACCAAACGCATTGGTATTGGCAAAAGTTGGAAAATCATTAAAGGCATCTTCAGTGCCTCTCCAAATCATAAAAATGTCATCTATGAAGAGCTGCCAATGAATGATATTAGAAGCAAATTGTGATTGATTCAAAATGCGAGTTTCTTCATAGTAAGCCATAAAGAGGTTGGCCAGGGAGGGCACAAATTTTGCCACCATGGCCACTCCCTTCAATTGTAGATAGAATTGGTCATTAAAGAGACACACATTGTTGGCTAGAACAAATTGTAAAAATTGTTTAAGCATGAGTACATGATCAAGAAATGATGCCGAACTATTTCTGAAGACATAGGGCCTCATTACACGGAAGGCGGTGAGCCATGGCGCTATTAGGCGCATGGCTCATGCCTGTAAAATACCGGCACCGCCTTGGTGGAAAGGGGAATTACCGCCCCATTTCAAGGTTGGCGGGGCGGTAATTACCCCTTCCACCACTGCCCTTCCCCATTCCCATTTTTGCCCCATAGGGCATAATGGGAATGGGGAAGGTGCTAATTACGGCACCGCAATTTTGCGGTGCCGTAATTAGCACCAAGGTCCCTTAGCGGGTTGGTTTTTAACGCCTGCAAAAAGCAGGCGTTAAAGCACCAACCCGCTAAGGGACCTCGTAGTAAGGTGGCCGTTAACCATTACCGCCATCCGTGTAATGAGGCCCATAGTCTATTGTTCTCCATATGGTATTGAGACTTTGAGCCCTTTACTTCTATTGTCATTCTGCAGGCAATATATTTGGTTGAGCCAATGTGGCGTTCTTTGTTTCCTTTTTGATTCTGAACGCGATTTTTCTGGGTACGAACCAGTCATTCTCCATACGGTATTGAGACTTTGGTTTCCTCGGACCAAGAGGTTAGCTGTGATTCTTCCAATGTAGTTCATGATTTGAAAATTAACCCACTTCATTTGGAACTTAAGGAACTAAAATCTAAGTCTAAATTTACTCCACAATTCACAACTGATAATGTCATTGAGACTTTTAATCAAGCACTGACTAAAAATATCCATCAGTATCTAGACAGGCGGACTAAACCCCACGGGAAATCCAACCTTACTACCAATCAGAAAATTGCTCTACGACAATTAGCGAATGACACTGAGATTGTGATCAAAGAGGCAGACAAGGGGGGTAACATTGTCATTCTTAATACATGTGACTACATTACCATGGGCTTAAAACACCTCAACACCCCTGGCTGCAATCAGGTTCTTAAATCCAACCCTACCAAACGTGTCGTATTAGACCTTAAAGATCTAATTGATTGCTGGTACACTAAAGGTTATTTGACTGAGGACGAAAAAGACTTTCTGCTCATTACTGATCGCACCTTACCCAGTTTGTACTTTCTGCCCAAGATTCACAAGTCCTTTGATTCATTGCCTGAAGTGAGGCCGATCATGAGTGGAATCAATTGGGCTACGGAAGGCCTATCTAAATATTTAGGTGAAGCACTTAAACCGTTTGTAGTACAAATTAAATCCTTCATCAGAGATAGCACTCACATTCTTATTTATTTATCTATTTATTTGTACTTATAAAGCGCGCTTGCAGCCCATAAGGCATCGAGGCGCTGTTACAGAAAATGCAAAGATTCAATTTACAAGGGGTGCCCAGTGGGCTCTTGGTTGCAGGTAAAGGAACAAACATGCAAAGCATTGTTAAACGGAACAAAATGCAAGGAACTGTTGAACCAACTCATGATGGATATTCTTTCAGACAAAGAGTTTAGTTTTAATAGCCTTGCGGAAGGCTAGGTGTGATTCAATCCGTTTTAGGTGAGGTGGCAGGGCGTTCCAGTGCGTGGCTGCTTGGGTGGGGAAGCTGGAGCCTCCAGCGCGCACCTTTCTTGAGGTGGGTGTGACAATCGTGTTGACATAGTGTGATCTTAAGGGTCTGGTGGCCGTATGCCTGATGATTCTGTCGGTCAGGTAGGGCGGGACGAGGAGGCATTTGTGGGTGAGGGCAAGCGTTTTGAAGATAATTCTCTGTTTGACAGGGAGCCAATGGGCTTGCCTTCTGATTTCAGGGATGTGGTCTCTTCTGGCGGTACCTGTGGCTGCCCTCAGCGCACTGTTTTGAGCTAGCTGCAGTTTGGCAATGTTTTTGCTGGAGGTCCCAGCGAGGAGGGCACTGCAATAATCTAGCCTTGACCCAATAATTGCCCTGGCAATGGTGAGAAAATTGTGGCGGGCCAGGAAGGGTCTTGTCGCGTTGAGGATTTTAGCGTAGTAGGCTGAGGAGGTGGCAATAGCATTGACCTGTCTGTCCATGGAGAGGTCAGAGTCGAGATAGACTCTGAGGGTTTTTACATAGTTTGAGACCTTGATAGGAATGTTGTCGATGGTGAAGGATGAGTACTGGTCTCCAAGGTTGCCCAGTGTGAACGGTGATCCGATGAGGAGGAGTTCAGTTTTGTCACTGTTGAGGCAGAGCCAATTTTCTGCCATCCACGACTGGATGGTGGAGTAGATAGTGGTGACGGTGTTGGTGTCAGCTAGGTAGTCGCCCATGAGTGGGATGAGTACCTGTGTGTCATCCGCGTAATTGGTGTAGGATATGCCGAGGCAGTCCAGGATGCTGAACAGGGCCCTTGTGAAGAGGTTGTAGAGCGTCGGAGCTATACAGGACCCCTGGGGAACACTGCAAGTGAGGAGGCTCGGGGTGGCGGATGCAGACTCCGAGAAGACTTTCATGGCCCTTTCTTTGAGGAAGGAGGTGATCCATTGACAGGCTTTCGGGGAGAAGTTGGCTTGGGTGGCTAGATGGTGGCACAAAGTGTTGTGGTCCATGAGATCAAAGGCCGCGGATAGATCAAGGAGCAATAGGAGGGCAGGTTTGCCTGCATCTCTAAGATCGTCCATTTGATTCTTAAGGTCTAGGAGGGCCGTCTCGGTGCTGTGCCGTGGGCGGAATCCAGATTGCCGAAGGCCTAGGAGCCGGTTATCCTCTAGGAACTTCTGGACTTGCAGGTAAGCTGCTTTGTCCAAGATTTTGAGGAGGAAGGGTACAGTGGTAATCGGTCTGTAGTTACCAGGGACTTTGGGGTCCAGAGAGGGTTTTTTAAGGAGCGGGCGCACCCAAGCTTCCTTGAGTCCGGATGGGACATGGCCTGACTGGAAGGAGGAATTGATAAAAGCTGTGAGGAAGGGGGCTAAGATGGGTGCTGAGTCTTTGATGAGACTAGCTGGGCAGGCATCGCCCTTGCAATTGGAGGGTTTGATGGAGTTGAGCAGGGTAATGACCTCTTGCTCGGTGACATCTTTGAATTCAAATAGAGGGGAGGCGCTGGTCCTGATGGGTGACTCAGCGTGCAATTTGGCTATGAGGTTGGAGAGGGCTTTTTGTTGGCCGTGGATTTTTGTTTGGAGGGTGTTGAGCTTGTCGAACATGGCCGACTGAATGCTGTTGCACCACTTGTCAACTTTGATGATTGATGGAGGGGGGGCAGACGGTTTTTCCAGTTCCCTAAAGATGGTGAATAGTTCCTTGGACCCGGACTTGGCTTCAGCGATCCTGGTATTGAAGGAGGCGGCCTTCGCTAAAGTAATGTTAGTCTTATAGGATTTGGAGATTGTTTTGAACTTCAGTTTGGTGGCCTCAGAGGGGCTGGCTTTCCAGGTGGAGAGGGCCGTCCTTTTTTGCGCACGTTGTTCACAAAGTTCTTTGGAGAACCATGAGTTGGCATGTTTGGCTTTTTTGCATTTTTTAGGGTCATAGGGTCAGTGGAGCAATAGTGTCAACGGCTGACGTGATGATGTCCTTAAAGGTGTCAGCTAAGGTTTCGGGGTTGTTAGAGGAGGGGGCCTGGAGGGCAGGGTTGAGGAGGTAGGGTGCTAGATTCTCAGCCGTGAGAAGGCGAGAGCTCCTGGCTTAGGTTGCTAGGCACAGTGGGTGGGGGGGCGAGGGCCACTTTCCTGGTTACAAGGGTGAATTGGATGTAGTGGTGGTCCGACCAAGGGATGGAGGTGTTGGCAGTGATGAGAATGGAGCAGTTGTGATGACTAATCCAGTCGAGGGTGCGCCCTTTTACATGAGTGGGCCAAGAGATGGAGTGTGTGAAGCCGAGGTTGGACAGGGCTTTCTTGAGGGATTTTGCCGGGTGGTCCTTGGGGTCGTTAAACCCTAGGTTGAGGTCGTCCAGGAGTAAAACCTGTGAAGTTTTTTTGATGTTGTTGGACAGAGCGTGAATAAGGGTGTCCTGGAAGTCAGGGGATGAGCCTGGGGGTCTGTAAACAATATGCAGGGAAATGGTGCAGTTAGGAGAAGTGTCAATTTTTAGAGGGAGGTAGTCGCAGTTAGTGTCAAGCGAGCCTCCAGCTTCTCTGATGGCAAGGGATTCCTTGGCGATGAAGGCAACGCCTCCACCTTTCTGCAAGGTGCGGTCTTTCCTAAAGATGGAGTACCCAGAAGGGATGGCCAGGGATAGGGCTGGGCCTGACGTTTCGTTGAGCCAGGTTTCAGTGAGGATGAGGAGGTCGAGGTCGTCCTTAATGAGCAAGTCGTTGACGTCGAGTGCGTGTGCGGGTATGGATCGGGCATTGATGAGTGCACATCTGAGTGTGTATGCAGAGAGCGGTGTGGCAGTGGGCGGGCTGGCCGGGGTGGTGCATGGCTCGGTAGTGGCAGGTGGGGTGGAGTCAGAGGAGGATATGGGGGCGGCATGGGCAGTATGCATGGCATTAGGCAGCATAGTACATTGATTAGCAGTGGGGGCGGCATCAGCATGGGCAGTATGCATAGAATTAGGCAACATAGTACATTGATTAGCAGTGGGGGTGGCATCAGCATGGGCAATATGCATGGCATTAGGCAACATAGTACATTGATTAGCAGTGGGGACGGCATCGGCATGGGCAGTGGGCAAGGGAGAGCCAGTGGGTTTATGCTTTAGCATAGGAGCAAAGTTAGTGTTAATAGAAGTACAATTGTTTGATGGTATGGGCATTGGGAGTCTGTCGTAACATTGCCTCCGAGTGAGTGGCATTATTAGTGAAGCAGCGCGTGGTGTTTAGAGGCTGGCTCCTCACGCCAACCTTTGTATTCCGGTACCCTATGTTCGGAGTGTAGGTGAGAGGAATGGTAGGCAGGGTGCGTGATCGTAGTCGTGCATTCCTGTGGTGGCAATGCGTGTTGCGCATAGCAGTGACCTGGGTGGGAACACGTGGTGGGTGAGACTGATAGGCGAGAAGGCTGGTGGCCTTACCTTGTGTTGGCCTGTGCGTGCCTGGAGGCACCATCCGCATCGTCGAGCAGCGGAGAGCTGCAGAGAGGGAGCTTGGCCTTTTCTCCTGGCCTTCGCTCCTCTGCGGCTTCGCCTGCCGGTGAGCCCCCCTCGATTAGAGGCAGGAGGGGAGGGGTGAGCAGGAGCAGGGGACCAATTGTGGGCCTCGGCGGAGGCTTGGAGATTCCTCGATGTTGTGGTGGCCACGGCGGCGGCCATCTTGGCCTGTCCGTGTAATTCAGGGTCAGTGGTGGCTGTATGGGGCACAGATGAGCACTCCGGTGCTGCGGCTGCAGGGCGACCAGCTGATGCTGGTGTGGAGCGTCGCTGTAGGGCTGACAGCATCTCTGTGCACTCGTGTGCGACGGCTGCCAATGGCACGATCCTCTTCATGCAGGCAGCTGATGGATGAGGGATCAGCTGGTGAGTCCCTCACAGCGGAGCTGCAGAGAGGGAGCTTGGCCTTTTCTCCTGGCCTTCGCTCCTCTGCGGCTTTGCCTGCCGGTGAGCCCCCCCTCCATTAGAGGCAGGAGGGGAGGGGCGAGCAGGAGCAGGGGACCAATTGCGGGCCTCGGCGGAGGCTTGGAGATTCCTCGATGTTGTGGTGGCCACGGCGGTGGCCATCTTGGCCTGTCTGTGTAATTCGGGGTCAGTGGTGGCTGTATGGGGCACAGATGAGCACTCCGGTGCTGCGGCGGCAGGGTGACCAGCTGGTGTGGAGAGCCGCTGTAGGGCTGACAGCATCTCTGTGCACTCGTGTGCGACGGCTGCCAATGGCACGATCCTCTTCGTGCAGGCAGCTGATGGATGCTTTCAGGGGCTTCAAGCTATTACATGGGAATCAGACTACTTGTTAGTCACTATTGATGTTGTTGCCCTCTATACTAACATTAATCATGACCTACGATTGCAGACAAATCTTGTTTCATCATTTGACTACTGACAATTTTCATATTTATGAAATCTGACATTAGGTTCACTTCCAACAGGAGTCCCATGCTTATTTGCCATTTACATTCCTCTACGGTAAGCTCTTCTCGGATTATTACCATAATACCTACTACCATTTGGGTTTTACTGTTTCCCCACATTTGGGTTTCATTTCAATCGTTCGCTTCTTCATTATGGTACATCCCCTCACCAGATTATTGTCAGATCTCTGAGAGTCTTCCAATACCACAATGAGGAACTTTGTCACAGAATCACTAACCTGGTCAGCAGAGGCGTACAAGAAGATTATGAGAATCCCCTCGAGGTCCCTACCGTTCCCAGCCTACCAAAGGGGGGGAACTGGGCACTGCAGGAATCCCAGGGAAACCCTCTGGGGTAGAAAACCCTGTTGCTGCTCTTCAGGAGATTGGTGGAGCGTCTTCCTCGAAATGTGGAGTACTGAAGATTTACTGGGTGGAGTCTGGTAATGCGGGCGACAGGCGCGAAGGCTGGAGTCTAATGTATGTAAAAGAAACAGGTTAGAAATGGGAAAAGATGGAGTAAGCAGCAGGTTGGAGGTTTCTAGAGAGAACGTAGTGTACCTGAATAGGAACCCAGAGGAGATCACGATTTTGTTCCGTAGCTCCGAGGGTGGAACTGGAGGATGGAAACCACGGGAGTAAGAAGGTGAAGTCTAAGGGCAGAATGAAAGAGGGTTGAGTAGGGAGCAGGTTATAGCTGCGAAGCCCCCGGAGTGTTTCCTACCGTTGCGGGGCAGAGTACTGTCTTGGATCGCGTTGATTCGCCGAGAGGAAGAAACAGCGGCTGACCGCTAAACGCGGTAACGGATTCACACGAAGAGCGCGGATGGTAGAAGTGTTTGCAGGTAAGATTTCTGAAACGATACAAGGTATAGGTAGTAGCCAGAAAAGAAAGCACATAGAGCTAGAAGGCTGCACGAAGAGGTTCTTAGTTGCGAATTTATGGAGCGTCTGTATACGAAGTAGCGACGCAATTCTGGGATTGCGTTCCTGCCTGAAATACGGTCACCTGACCGTTCAGGGGCAGAGGCTCCTCCGCAGTACACACTGTAGGAGGCTGGTTTGGGACAGATCCGTAAGGTTCCGCCATCTTGGGAGGATCTTGTGCAACATAAGCCCCTGAATGGATGCAACGGACACTCACATATCGCCGCCGATTCCTCCGCCACCACGACCACCTGGATAGCGGAGTCATGACAGTATGCCCCCCCCCTTCAAAGGCAGACAACCCGGTTTGCCCGGGTGGAGCAGATAAAAGCGGCGGATCAATCGGGGGGCATGGACCCCAGAGGCCAGTTCCCAAGACCTGTCAGCCAGGGAGTAACCTTTCCAGTCCACCAAGAATTGCAATTTCCCTCTGTAGTAACCTGAATCACAGATCCCAGAAACTTCGAATTCAGGTCCTGTAGACGTGTCCACCGGTGGAGGACGTGGAATAGCAGACCTTGAGAACCGGTCTGAGACATGTTGCTTAATCTGGGAAATATGAAAGACTGGATGGATACGGGACCACGAGGGAGGTAAGTGAAGGCGCACAACAGCCTCACCCACCAGATGGGTGACCAGGAAAGGGCCAAAATACTTCGGGGATAGTTTAGAAGGCACCAAGTGCCGGGGTAGAAATTTAGATGATAACCATACACGATCACCTATTGTCAGTAGAGGTGCAGCTCTTCGCCTACGGTCTGCATAGCGTTTGACTCTTTCCTGGGCCTCCAATAAGGCTGTCCCTGCCAGTCTCTGACTTCGATGTATGCCTTCAATCAAAGCATCCACCCCTGGAAATCGTGATGATGAAGGGGAAGCAATAAGCAAAAATGATGGATGAAACCCATAGGAACAGTAGAAAGGGCTTGAGTTCAGGGCCGTATGAATGGAATTATTATACGCAAATTCCGCTAAGGGTAATAACTCCACCCAGTCATCTTGCGCAGCAGTCACGAAACATCGCAAATAAACTTGCAGGGTTTGGTTTAGGCGCTCAGTCTGCCCATTTGTTTGGGGATTATATCCGGAGCGTAAGGATCTTTGGATCTGAAGAATGGAGCACATCTTCTTCCAAAATTGTGAAACATATTGTGTTCCCCTGTCCGAAACAATTCTTTCCGGGAGTCTGTGACGAGAGAAGATTTCAGAAATGAAAATACGGGCCATCTGAGAAGCCGAAGAGATCCCAGGAAGAGCTGAAAAATGGGCTAGCTTAGTGAAGTTATCAATAGTTACCATGATAGCTGTATTATTTTCAGAAGCAGGTAGTTCCACTATGAAATTGGTTGATATGATTTGCCAAGGTTTGGTAGGTACAGTCATACGTGAAAGAAGGCCCATAGGAACTTGATGAGACGGTTTAGATTGTAAACAAGTAGTGCAAGCGGTTACATAATCCCGCACATCTATGGACACCGAAGGCCACCAGAATTGCCTTTGGACGAGGTCCAGTGTTTTTCTGATTCCTCGATGCCCAGCTGCCTTCGAATCATGACACATAAAAAGTACCTTCTTTTGAAGATCTACTGAAGGAACCAGGACTCTTTCCTCCTTGAAGTACAGACCCTGATCCAGAGTTAGATAATGTGCATGTTCCAAGCTTTGACAAAACTCTTGGTTTTCAATAGTAGATTGATGGATCTCTTGTAGGAAGTCAGTCACCACTTGCACAAAAACTGCCTTCGGAAATATCAGGTCTGCCTGGAATCAAACCTTAGGGGAATCTCTTCGAGATAAGGCATCTGCCCGGAGATTTTGGTTTCCGGGTAAAAATGTAAAAAGGATTCGGTAAGGAGAAAAGAAGTAAGCCCACCGTGCTTGGCGGCTATTAACTGTTTGGGCATATTGTAATACTTTCAAGTTTTGATGGTCTGTGCGCACCTCAATAGGATGGGAGGAACCCAGTAACAGATGTCTCCACTCTTCGAAGGACCGCTTGATGGCCAAAAGTTCCTTCTCTAGTACTGAGTAATTAAGTTCTGAGGGCCCAAAGGTCTTGGAGAGGAATGCTACAGGTCTTTCGGTGCCCTCCGAGTCCTCCTGAAGGAGTACGGATCCCATTGCATGATGTGAGGCATCGGTTTCCAAAATGAATCTCTTTGATTGATCCGGAGTTAGCAGTATGGGTGTAGTGGTAAAAAGCTTTTTTAATAATTCGAAGGCTTCTTGGGCCTGTGAGTTCCAGATGAAGGGAACATTCTTTCGTAGAAGTCTGGTAAAGGGAAGAACGATCTCAGAAAAGCAGGGGATGAACTTTCTGTAAAAGTTTGCAAAACCCAAAAACCTCTGGATTTCCTTAACATTACTCAGAGTAGGCCAATTTATCACTGCTGTCTCTTTCTGAGGATCCATTGAGATTCCATTGGCGGAGAGAACAAACCCTAAATATGTCACTTGAGGCTGATGGAAAATACATTTGTCCGCCTAACAAAACAACTGGTTAGCTTGTAATCTCTCCAAAACAAGATTGACATGACATATATGTTGATCCTTATCGGATGAAAAAATCAAAATGTCGTCCAAATAGATAACTACGGAATGTAATAGTAGGTCAGCAAACAGATGGTCCATAAACCGCTGGAAGACTGCGGGGCGTTTGAAAGGCCGAAGGGCATTATGTGATACTCGTAATGTCCGAAGGGTGTTCGGAATGCAGTCTTCCACTCGTCTCCCGAGGCAATTTGAATGAGATGGTAGGCCCCTCGAAGATCCAACTTAGTGTATATTTTAGCTCCTCTCACTGCTTCTAAAATATCTGGTATAAGTGGCATCAGATATTTATCCGGAATAATGATCTTGTTCAATGCTCGGTAGTCAATACACGGGCGTAACTCGTCCGAGTCTTTTTTGGGGATGAAAAATAATGATGCCCCTGCTGGTGATTTGGATTCGGTTATAAGACCGTTCTCTAAATTGGTTTGTAGATATTCTTTCAGAACATTCTTTTCTTTTTGGGAGAGCATATACATTCGACCAAATGGAATGGGATGGTCCGGTGTAAGTTCAATATGGCAATCATCTCTACGATGGGGTGGAAGAGATGAGAACTGTGGGTGGTCAAAAACGGGGAGAAACATCATGTGGCATTCTGGGATGTGTCATAGACTGCCAACCGTAGTTAGCGGCTCGGTTTCAGACTCCTGGGAAGTGACTGGAACTGGGTTTGAACTCTGTGGAAAACAGTGAGAGACGCAATATTCCAAGCCCGTGAAAAGGGTTCCAGCCGTCCAATTAATGTATGGGTTATGAGTCTGTAACCACAGTAATCCTAAAATAATAGGGAAATGAGCCGCCTTGATTAAGTCAAAGCTCAGTCTTTCTTGATGAGTGGAGATCTGGCATAGTAGTGGATATGTTTGCTCCCTTATAGGTCCGGAGCTGAAAGGATTGCCATCGACCCCTTGGATGGGAACAGCTAAGGTCTTGGCGAATCGTCTAATCCCCATGTCTTTGGCCCATTGATCATCAAGGAAACATCCCGCTGCCCCACTATCCACCAAGGCGGGTGCCTCACAAACCCCTTGATCTTCCCGATAGAGTTTTACCAGAACGATGACCATAGAGGTATTAGAAGGACAGGTATTTTGAAGTAGAGGTAAGTTCTGGGAACCATCCCGTACCACCCGAGCTGAGGTTCCCCTTATGACTGGGTGCGGGAGTTTCCCGACTTCTTGTTCACCCATCTTCGGGATGGAGTTTTTTGACAGTCCTTGACTACATGACTGGACGATACGCAGTACATGCACAGACTTCCAGAACGTCTCCGTTCTCGTTCCTCAGGTGATAGAGGTCCTCTAGTGACCCCTAGTTGCATGGGTTCATCTTCGGAGGATTCCCCTTCAGAACAAACACTGGTTCCTTCCATTCATGATTTAGGATTTCTGGTATTACGACGACTCCTACGTTCAGACTGCCTTTCCTAAATTCGGTAGTCGATCTGCAATGCCACCGTGATCATATTGGCTAAATTAGGTGGTCCAGGTACTCTTGACAACTCATCCTTCAATTCCTCTGTATGTCCTCTACGGAACAAAGTCATCAATGCACTATCTGACCAGTCGGCTTCGGCAGAGAGTTGCTTAAACTTAGTCACATATTGTAGTAAGTCTTTGGAGCCTTGACGTAAATCGAGTAATTGTTCTTGAGAGGAGATTGAAATCTCTTGCCTACTAAACATGTACTTAAGAGCGTTGACAAATGCAGGATAAGAGTCGAGAATAGCATTTCCTGAGGTAATTAGTGGCGTAGCCCATGCTAAAGCGGCTCCGGTGAGGTGGGAAATCAGAAATCCCACCTTGTCTTTATCAGTTGGAAAGTATCTAGCTTTAAAGGTGAACTGAACAGTGCAACAGTCTAAGAACTCCTTTAATTTATGGGGAGAACCATCATACTTCCCCGTAGGGATTGAGGAGGGGGATAGTTCTGTATTAGCCTTCCCTACTTGTTGTCTAAGGTGAGCGTTCTCTTGTTTTAGACTCTGCATTTCATGCGATAAAGATTGCATGGCAGACATAATTTGTTGCATCTGCTGTTCCATTGTTTCTGTGACAAAGCTCTAAACCGGTACTACCCCTTCTTAGCTATAATTTTGGGCGTCGCTATCTGTCAAATCTCTGAGAGTCTTCCAATACCACAATGATGAACTTTGTCACAGAATCACTAACCTGGTCAGCAGAGGCGTACAAGAAGATTGTGAGAATCCCCTCGAGGTCCCTACCGTTCCCAGCCTACCAAAGGGGAGGAACTGGGCACTGCAGGAATCCCAGGAAAACCCTCTGGGGTAGAAAACCCTGTTGCTGCTCTTCAGGAGACTGGTGGAGCGTCTTCCTAAAAACGTGGAGTCCTGAAGGTTTACTGGGTTGAGTCTGGTAAGGCGGACGACAGGCGCGAAGGCTGGAGTCTAATATATGTAAAAGAAACAGGTTAGAAATGGGAAAAGATTGAGTAAGCAGCAGGTTGGAGGTTTCTAGAGAGAACGTAGTGTACCTGAATAGGAACCCAGAGGAGATCACGATTTCGTTCCGTAGCTCCGAGGGTGGAACTGGAGGATGGAAACCACGGGAGGAAGGAGGTGAAGTCTAAGGGCAGAATGAAAGAGGGTTGAGTAGGGAGCAAGTTATAGCCGCAAAGCCCCCGGAGTGTTTCCTACCGTTGCGGGGCAGAGTACTGTCTTGGATCGCGTTGATTCGCCGAGAGGAATAAACAGCGGCTGACTGCTAAATGCGGTAACGGATTCACACGAAGAGCGGGGATGGTAGAAGTGTTTGCAGGTAAGATTTCTGAAACGATACAAGGTATAGGTAGTAGGCAGAAAAGAAAGCACATAGAGCTAGGAGGCTGCACGAAGAGGTTCTTAGTTGCGAACTTACGGAGCGTCTGTATATGAAGTAGCGACGCAATGCTGGGATTGCGTTCCTGCCTGAAATACGGTCACCTGACCGTTCAGGGGCGGAGGGTCCTCCGCAGTAGACACTGTAGGAGGCTGGTTCGGTACAGGTCCGTAAGGTTCCGCCATCTTGGGAGGATCTTGTGCAACATAAGCCCCTGAATGGATGCAACGGACACTCACATATCGCCGCCGATTCCTCTGCCACCACAACCACCTGGATAGCGGAGTCATGACAATTATGTGCATGGGCTCACTTGCCCTTTTTATCACTCACTCGTTTATATTTCAGTTCAAATGTTGGTGCCTATTGACTTATTTGCCTTCACTTTTGTGGCTGGTGCTTAATCTGCATGGGGGTTGACAGTGGTAAATGAGGCATATACAGTAAACGTCATTCATGGTGATCTATAATCATACATAACCACATTCATTAGTATTCATTGTAATAATTTTTTTCTTTCCTGCTGTGTGCCTTCACTGTTCCGCAACTTCTGTCCTTCCTTCCCTACCTGACATGGTATGCCTTATTATTTTATTTTTTTCTTCATAATTTTATTGAATTTCTCACATATTGTTTTCCTGTTAATGTGCCCTCATGGTTAATGTCAAATCGTACATGTAATGTTGGACAATGTCATTATTTCCTTTTTATTTTGCCAACCAAATGCAATTTTACTATGTTAACATGTACTTGTGACTTATGTCGATGTATTTTATTTTATTATTTTCTGTAATGTCCTTCATTATTGTTAACTGATAATTGATTTTGATTCAACTACTCAGCCTTGAAGACGACCTGAGTGTCGAAACACGTGTCGGCTGTTCTTGATTTTATTAAAATACTGAATTGAAATCGTACATGTAATGTTGGACAATGTCATTATTTCCTTTTTATTTTGCCAACCAAATTTTATTAAAATACTGAATTTTGATTGCAGTTGTTTAATCCAATGGTGTAAAGGGCAATTCCACCCCTCTTTTCACTTAATCATTGTATTAGCACCACCTTGTGTGGATAGGTTGGCGGGAGTTGGACTGCTGCTTACACCTCTTTATGTACTTAATTTCTCCCAATTTTTGATAAGTGACAAATAGCGCACAGGTACTCAGTTGCGAATCCACAATCCTTGTTTACTGACTCGATGGAAAAAAAGGCTCCACCTTGTGTAAAACCCTGACCATGTAATGCCCCAATTGACATACAGCTGCAATTTGCGCCTCAAGGGACAAGGAAGATGATAGCCTGACACCTAAATCTCTCAAAGATGCCACTAAAGAGGGGAATGGACCTAACAAGTAAAGCCAGAAAAAAGAAGTCCAGAGAGGGAAGACAGAAGGGGGACCCACCACCAACACCTCAGTCTTGTTGCCACTCAACTTCAGCCGGTTGTCACTCATCCAACGACCCACGGCCTGCAGGCACCCCCGCAGCTGAGATGCTGGGCCAGAACCAGACAGGTCTAGCCTAAAAATTATCCAAGTGTCATCAGCATACGAGTAGCACTGGAGGCTGTGTGAATGGATGAGCTCAACCAGCAGCTGAATATAGATTTTTAATTAAGCGGGGGACAAGGCAGATGCTTGAGGAACACCAGATGATAAAAGGAAGAGAAGACGAGTGACTGCCACACGTTGATTAACATATGCTGCATCTATACAAGCCTGCATTTTAATCGGTTTCTAGCAGTGTAGCGAATCCCTCTCTTTTGAATCCTCAAACATAGCTCCTGTCTATTCTGGTGTCAACACACTGTGCTCTAGTTAAACTAGTTTTATTTCCCATACTGTCATTTAAGCTAACTAGTTCTTTATGGCAGTTATATATGCATTACCTATTTAATTGTAAGTCATGGATTGTGCTTTAGCGTTTGTGTTATCTTCACTATTATATTTCTGGAATGGAGTAAGGTTGTTTCACCTGCTCGGTACTGGCGAGTGCTGGGGGCAGAATTTAGTACTTGCGTGTTTATCTGTTCTCTTACACAGTTATGTCAGTTTCTCGGGTTGAGCAATTTAACCATAACTACATGCCCACACCACAGGCCGTGTAATATATATATATATATGTGTAATATATATATATATATATATATATATATATATATATATATATATCTTTGATGTCCTGGGTGTTACTCTTAGCAGTGCACGGTGGTGGCGCGAGTTATGTTTGCTTAGCTTACCATAACTGGCGAATTTCAAGGGTTTTTCGGTTTTACTTGGAACCATAACGTCCCTTTGACAAAGTTTTTTCACTGAATTTCATAGGTTTTTAGTAGCGCAACTTAACCATAACGTCCCTGTAACATTTTATTTTTACTAAATTTTAAAGGTTCCTTTTCAATAGATGAAGACCACTAACATCTTATGTCCTCAAAGTGGGAACGCCGGGTGGTAAAAAAAACAAAAACATTTTCCTTCCTACACCGGGACGCCTGTGGCGTCCCGGTGTAGGAAGGAAAATCTTTTACCAAGATGGCCACCATGGAAAGGGAAGGCGGGGTGTATAAAGAACACAACAGTATTTACAACAAAACAAGGTCCTGGTGTATCAAGGGTTGGCCCATATGGGGTATAAATGAATTAGAATTATTCATCTGGTCCAAAACCTGTATAGCTAGTATAATTTATAGATATTACATGCGTTAAAAAGTAAAGTCACTCCTTCAAAATGAGACATAAACATTATGGAAATTACAAAGTAAAAACTTTATATCAAAGAAACAAGAGTAACATACATGGTGAAGTCTAGCATGTGAAAACATATAAAATCAGTGATATAAATGGTGCATACAAATATTGGGTATAGAGTCATTAAGAAAATAAGAACACTTAATGGTGAACGTTAACATAAATTTGTTCTTTGTCACTTTTGGAGTACAGGTGAAATCTAAACAAGTGAAAGTTTTGAAACAATTGTATTAATGATAAAAGAACACAACATGGCATGAGCGGGGGGTGGTGGGGAACAGGGGAGACACATGGGCATGAGCGGGGGGTGAGAGGGAACAGGGTACAAACAGGGCATGAGCAGGGGGTGGGGGAAAAGGAAGGAAACACGGGGCATGAGCGGTGGTGGGGGGAACACGAGAGAGACACGGGGCATGAGCAGCGGGTGGGGAGGAACATGAGGGAGACACAGGGTATGAGCGGGGGTGGGTAGGAACACGAGGGAGACACAGGGCATGAGCGGGGGGTACAGGGCACACACGGGACATGAGTGGGGGTGGGGGGAAAGGAGAGAGACAAGGGGCATGAGCGGGGGGTGGGGGAACACGAGGGAGACACGGGGCATGAGCAGGGGGGTGGGGGGTAACACGAGGGAAACACGGGGCATGAGCGGGGGGTGGGGGAACACGAGGGAGACACGGGGCATGAGCGGGGGGTGAGGGGCAACAGGAGACAGACACGGGGCATGAGCGGGGGGTGGGGCCAACAGGAGAGAGACACGGGGCATGAGCGGGGGGTGGGGAGAACAGGAGACAGACACGGGGCATGAGCGGGGGGGTGGGGAGAACAGGAGACAGACACGGGGCATGAGCGGGGGGGTGGGGAGAACAGGAGACAGACACGGGGCATGAGCGGGGGTAGGGAGAACAGGAGACAGACACGGGGCATGAGCGGGGGGGGTGGGGGGGAACAGGGTACAAACGGGGCATGAGCAGGGGGTGGGGGAAAAGGAAGGAAACACGGGGCATGAGCGGTGGTGGGGGGAACACGAGAGAGACACGGGGCATGAGCAGCGGGTGGGGAGGAACATGAGGGAGACACAGGGTATGAGCGGGTGGTGGGTAGGAACACGAGGGAGACACAGGGCATGAGCGGGGGGTACAGGGCACACACGGGACATGAGCGGGGGTGGGGGGGAAAGGAGAGAGACAAGGGGCATGAGCGGGGGGTGGGGGAACACGAGGGAGACAAGGGGCATGAGCGGGGGGCGGGGGAACACGAGGGAGACACGGGGCATGAGCAGGGGGGTGGGGGGTAACACGAGGGAAACACAGGGCATGAGCGGGGGGGTGGGGGCAACAGGAGACAGACACGGGGCATGAGCGGGGGGTGGGGCCAACAGGAGAGAGACACGGGGCATGAGCGGGGGGTGGGGAGAACAGGAGACAGACACGGGGCATGAGCGGGGGGGTGGGGAGAACAGGAGACAGACACGGGGCATGAGCGGGGGATGGGGGGAACAGGAGACAGATACGGGGCATGAGCGGGGGTAGGGAGAACAGGAGACAGACACGGGGCATGAGCGGGGGGGTGGGGGGCAACAGGAGACAGACACGGGGCATGAGCAGGGGGGTGGGGGGCAACAGGAGAGAGACACGGGGCATGAGCGCAGAGTGGGGGGTACAGGAGACAGACACGGGGCATGGGTGGGGGCAACAGGAGACAGACATGGGGCAAGAGCGGGGGGTGGGGGGACCAGGAGACAGACACGGGGCATGAGCAGGGGGGTGGGGGGCAACAGGAGAGAGACACGGGGCATGAGCGGGGGGTGGGGGGTACAGGAGACAGACATGGGGCATGAGCAGGGGGTGGGGGGCAACAGGAGAGACATGGGGCATGAGCGGGGGTGTGGGGGGATACAGGAGACAGACACGGGGCATGAGTAGGGGTGGGGGGCAACAGGAGAGAGACACGGGGCATGAGCGGGTGGGGGGAACAGGAGACAGACACGGGGCATAAGCGGGGGGTGGGGGGGTACAGGAGACAGACATGGGGCATGAGCGGGGGGTGGAGGGAACAGGAGACAGACACGGGGCATGAGCGGGTGGTGGGGGGAACAACAGAGACAGACACGGGGCATGAGCGGGGGATGGGGGCAACAGGAGACAGACACGGGGCATGAGCAGGGGTGTGGGGGGCAACAGGAGTCAGACACGGCACATGAGGGGAACAGGAGACAGACACGGCATGAGCGGGGGAACAGAAGACAGATACGGGGCATGAGCGGGGGGTGGGGGGAAGGGGAGAGAGACACATGGGGCATGAGCGGGGGTGGGGGGAGGGAGAGAGACACACGGGGCATGAGCGGGGGGTGGGCGGGAGGGAGAGAGACACGGGGCATGAGTGCGGGCGGGTGGGCGAGAGACACACAGGGCATGAGCGGGGGGTGGGCGGCAGGGGGAGAGACCACGGGGCATGAGCGGGGGTGGGGGGAGGGAGAGAGACACACGGGGCATGAGCGGGGGGTGGGGGGAAGGGGAGAGAGACACACAGGGCATGAGCGGGGGGCAGGGAGAGGGGGAGAGACACACAGGGCATGAGCGGGGTGGGTGGGAGGGGGAGAGACACATGGGGCATGAGCGGGGGTGGGAGGGGGAAAGACACACAGGGCAAGAGCGGGGGTGGGCGGGAGGGGGAGAGACACACGGGGCATGAGCGGGGGTGGGGGGATGGAGAGAGACACGGGGCATGTGCGGGGGTGGGGGGAAGGGTAGAGACACACTGGGCATGAGCGGGGGTGGGCGAGAGGGGGAGAGACACACGCGGCGTGAGCGGGGGTGTGGGGGAGGGAGAGAGACACACGAGACATGAGCGGGGGGTGGGGGGGAAGGGGAGAGACACGGGGCATGTGCGGGGGTGGGGGGAAGGGGAGAGATACACTGGGCATGAGCGGGGGTGGGCGGGAGGGGGAGAGACACACGGGGCATGAGCGGGGGTGGGAGGGGGAAAGACACACAGGGCAAGAGCAGGGGTGGGCGGGAGGGGGAGAGACACACGGGGCATGAGCGGGGGTGGGGGGGAGGGAGAGAGGAGACACGAAGCATGAGCGGGGGGGTGGGGGAAGGGGAGAGAGACACGGGGCATGAGCGGGGGTGGAGGGGAGGAAGAGAGACACACGGGGCATGAGCGGGGGTGGGGGGAGGTAGAGAGACACACGGGGCATGAGCGGGGGATGGGCGGGAGGGGGAGAGACACACGGGGCATGAGCGGGGGGTGGGCGGGAGGGGGAGAGACACGGGGCATGGGTGGGGGGGAGGGGGAGAGACACACGGGGCATGAGCGGGGGTGGGGGGAGGGAGAAAGACACGGGGCATGAGCAGGGGTGGGGGGAGGGAGAGAGACACACAGGGGATGAGCGGGGGTGGAAGTGAGGGAGAGAGACACATGGGGCATGAGCGGGGGGTGGGGGGAAGGGGAGAGACACACGGGGCATGAGCGGGCGGTGGGGGGAAGGGGAGAGAGACACACGGGGTATGAGCGGGGGGTGGCGGGAGGGGGAGAGACACACGGGGCATGAGCGGGGGATGGGGGAGGGAGAGAGACACACGGGGCATGAGCGGGGGCGGGGGGAGGGAGAGAGACACACGGCGTTCGTGTGCAGGTGGCAGATCCCGCTCCTCGGCCCTCCGCTGGCCTCCGTGTGAGGATGGCGTGAGCGGGGGGCTGGAGGAACAGGGGAGACACGGAGCATGAGTGGGGGTGGGGGGGACAAGAAGGACACACGGGGCATGAGCGGGGGTGGGAGGAACAGGAGACAGACACAAGACTTACTGTGCAGGCGGCGAGGAACAAAGATGGCGGGCGTCTCTGAAGCCAGACGCACTGCACGCTTTCACCGCATCCAATGAGAGAGCACGTCAGATGTCTGCGGACATCACGCACGCTGCTTGCCCAATCACCATCCTGTCTGCGGAGCGAACAGGGAAGTGTGTCCGCGAAGCGAACACCGATATCACTAATTTTTTCTCACTTACATTTTTGTCATTTTTTTAAAAACTACTGGACGGATTTACACCAAATAAAGCAAAGCATGCTTTCGGGACCAAGCCGCCGCTCCTGCCGCAAATTTGGTGTAAATCCGTCCAGCGGTTTGGGCTGTAGACGTGACCAAAGTTTTTTCCCATTATGTCTATGGAAAAAAAAAAGTTTTGGCACCCCCCCCTATAACTTTGCCCCCCCTGGACGAATCCTCACCAAACTTTGCGAAAAAATTCAGAGTGACCCAAATACTTTTTTTGCAAGGTTTGGTGAGGATTCGTCCAGGTAGAGCGAAGTTATAAGCCGCCCAAAAAGTGCTCTATATGCTCTATATATTCATAGAAAAAAACTTAGTTAAGGTGCAGTTACGTTGTGCAGATTTAATGCAACAAACCCCTTGAAATTTTGCGGATGTGGGAAGTCATGATATGATATGGCATATATAACATACCTATACACAAGTGTTTCAAGGCGTGACGTGGCAAGGGAGGGGAAACGGAGGGAAGACAGAGACAACGATCCTACTAGGCCAGGTGACATTGAGATCGCGCAAGTGCAGGGGAGGGGGGAAGGGGAAAAGTACAGGGGGAAAGGGGAGGGGGCAGTGCAGTACATAGGATAACAGTCAAATAAAGACAAATAAGGACAATAAATAAAAGTGCAGCCAGCTGGAGGCAAGTGCCAGGGTAAGTGCAGACATCAAGTGTCAAGTGCTAGTAGGGGCTGTAGAGATACAGAAACAGCCACTGAGTCCAAGGGTTGCCAGGGGGGCAGTGCAGGTGTGCAACTGGCTGGGGCGGGAGATCAGAGGGTAGCCAAGTAACTAGTGCAGTTTCAGATTCAGCCAGGAAATCAGGAAATCAGCAGGGTAGAGGAGGAGAGAAGGCAGAAGCAAAGAGGAAGGTCTTGAGGTGCTTCCGGAACCGAAGATGGTTCTCCTCAAGTTTCAGAGAGGCAGGGAGGCTGTTCCAGAGGGAGGCCCCAGCAGAAGAGAGAGAGATCTAACACCAACTTGCTGCTTGGAGAAGCAACTAACCCTGAGGGAGTTGGAGGCAGATGAGCTAAGCGCTCGAGAAAGAAGATATCTAGAAAGAGAGAGTTGAAGATATTGAGGCCCCAGACCCCAGAAGGCCTTGTGAACAATGCAGAGGGTTTTGAACTTAATCCTTGCAGCCACTGGGAGCCAGTGCAGAGATTTCAGTCCTGGAGGGATACTATCCCTGGGCTTGAGGCCAAGGACAAGTCTTGCAGTAATGTTCTTGATGAGTTGAAGAGGGCAGAGAGTAGAGGCAGGCAGATTTAGAAAGAGGCTGTTGCAGTAGTCCAGTCTAGAGCTGTTCATGACCAGTTTAACTTGGCACGCTCCCATTGATGTCCCCTATAATGCCATTTTGTATGTCATTGTGAATCCCTTGTATTATATTATGCATGTGCTTTGCAATGGGAATGCACCGAGTTAAGCTGTTCATGAATTCCCAAATCCACAGAATTTCAAGTGTTTTGTTGCATTAAATCTGCACAACTTAACTGCACCTTAACTAACGGTTTTTCTGTGAATTTCAAGGTTTTTGTTATACACAGTTTTTTTATGGGCCTTCTGCCATGTCCTCTGTACATGTTCTCCCAATATGCTTCTTTTTGACCAACTAGGTGGCCATGGCCACTATACATGTTTTTCGGCCATTAGTCAGGGCCTTTGCTATGGCCAGTGAGTATGGCCCTCAGCCATGCCCACTGTTTATTTTAAAACACTACTGGGCCACGGCCTTTGTCCATGCCTATATGTTTAAAAATATTACCAGGCTCTTTGCTTTGGCCATGTAAACTGTATATATTCCGCCAATATATTTCTTTTGGACCCACTAGGTGGCCATGGCCACTTTACTTGTCTTTCGGGGCCATATTGCACCCCTCAACATGTTGCCCCAATAGGTAAACCCCACACCTCACTGTAGCTTTAAAGTTCCACTTTTTTTAAATTAATCTAATTTTTACATTTTTAACGCTTTTCCCATAACCGTGGTTATATTAGCAATGTAGTACAAATAACATTGGTTATCCATAAACGCTGACAAATAACAACGGTTATCCATGTGATGCACTTTCATTCCCAATGCCGGTTTCTACTATAGCTCAGGATATTGGAAAACATTCGAGCTCTGAACATGGTGTCCTCTCTCCCCCTACCCACTTTTAGCCTGATGCCATTTCCTCCTTTTTCCTTCTCGAAATAGCATTTTTACCACTTTTTGTTTTCGGCTAACCCCAGATATTCCAGTCCATCTCTCACATAGAACAACAAAAAATGTGTCTTTTTCTTTTCTGAAAAGTCTCTCTCCTGCAGAGTACCATGGGAGATATAGCTATAACTTTGGGAGAAGGGGGGACACCCCCTTCTCCGTCAAATATTTGAACAACTACTGGACTGAATAACCCCAGAACCCTCCCCAAAATCCAGTCAACACCTTGCGCCCAAGTTGTTTCATAACTGGTCCAATTCCGTCCAGCGGTTTTTGCTGTGCGCTGCGCAGAAATATTGACTTTTTCTCTGTGGGGAAAAGAATGGCGGTAGGTCGAAAACAGCTTTTTAAAAATTTCTGAACAGCGTATTCATTTCCTAACAAATCTTTCCAAAATGTCCAGTTTGGGGATATATGGAGAGGCTGGGGGTGGGGCTTTTGGATATCCTCCATGACTAACTTTTCGTTTGCAAAACATCAGCGAAATCCATCATGCAAGTTAAAAGTTATTAGCAATTCAATTTTCGTTTTTCCTATGTATCTCGATACTCAATTATAGTGCGGCTATATACACACACACACACGACACAAGTGGAGTGCGGAGTACTGTTATGTCAGTTAAGCCCAACCCTCACTCAGGAGGACAGACCTGGCGGCCACTCTCCAACGCTATCAAAAATACTAGATTGATTCCCAGGCTTGGCACTGCCATCACCACCGCAGCCTGGGACTTCAATTTACAACATGGGCCCCAGTGTCAGGAGGAGCACCATCAGCAGGGGTGCTGCTAGCTCTGGAATAGGTCCAGGCTACGCTAATGTTGAAACTGTCGGAACTCGGGGCTAGCTAGCCTTTTGGTTGTAGCTCCTGGGCTTCTATCCTGGACTACAACCAAAAGACCCGGGTCTATATCCCCTCAGCCCCCCCCCACCCCCAGCAACGCCTCTGACCATCAGCGTAATCAACAACTCCAAACCCGAGCGCACTTTGCAGTGCTCTCAAAGGCCAGAGTGTGCCACAAGAATCACTCCCGGGCCCACCTGCTCACGCAGGACATGCTGCTCGGGAAAGAAACACTGCCAGCTCTGTCACCTTCTGCTAAGTCCCAGCTGCATCTGGCAAATGCAGCCCCGGCGAGGACCTGCTCCTGGCAACATAGCCCAGGGGACCCTCTGCTACTGCAACACTTGTTGGGGTGATTCTGACAAAGGGCGCCTGACCTGGGAGGGCTCGAGAATCTCCTCCCCCCACGCCATGAGGTCTCTTGTGGGGGCCCCCTTCTGTGTCTGCTTCTCTGAGACAGTCAGCAAACATGGCCCAGAGGCTTAAGACCAAGAAGGAGCAAGCCACCTACGGCTGTGTGGGACATAGTCCAGGCAGGCTGCCTGGTACATGTAAGGAACCAGCTTACATGTATATAGGTTTTTATAAAGTACATGCTATAGACTTTGAGCCTTTCTAATGACTACTTTTAACAAGGATGCTGTAACAGTAGGGATAGTTCGGTATTTATCTTTGCATGTGCTTTTTTCCCCTTTTTAATTAAAAAAAAAACATTTTAAAAATCTGCTGTTGGACTAGAGAGGCTTTGGTCCCTCAGACTCAAAGCCGAAGACTAACAGAAACAACACACTACTAAAGAAACCGTACACCAATTACAGTTGTTAGCCTGTATTGTGTCACCTTGTGTATTGTATAGAATGCAAATGTGTCCTAACCCAGTGTTTTCATCTTCTAATCTAAGGGTTGGGGCATTTTCTGTGAGTCCCGCCTTTCCTTCCTTACTTTCCTACTCCTTTTCCAATGCGGCACAACCCCCAGGGTGATCTGCAAGCTTGGGTAGAGTGGAGGCTGCTCGAGACAGGTAAGGGGCAGGTTAAGGGTGCCACAAAGAAATATGAATGTGAAGTAAAGTGTGTCACCTTGCCCGCCTACACCCGTCTTTCCTCTGGCGTTCCACGCACCATCCCACCATTGCACCTGAAGTAGGATGAAAGTTATTAAAGACAACAGTGGTCAAATCAATATTTTTTAAGAAGGGGGTGATTAGGAATTATCTCTTTAAATCAAGGGGCACACACTTAGAATAAAAAGAAGATAAATATGGACAACCATGGTGGCAAAACATGTGCATGTTGGCTTGCTGCTAGAGCTTGGGTGGGATCCACTAAACAGCAGGCCAAAGAGTAGCGAACAACAATCTTATCTCCTCATAAAAAGTTTCCAAAAAAGAAAGATGGGGGAGTGACTACCGCTAAAGATTCAACCCATGGCATGGGCAAGGCCTGGGCAGATTCTTTGGCAATATCTGCATGTACGTTGAAAATCACCAGTAGTACAACAAGCAGCCAAGAAGTCCCGGATAACCCGAAACAACTGCTACTAGCTGTGATTTTATGATGAACGGAAAAGTAGTTCAAAAAAATAAACAGCAGGTCCTTTCCTCTTTGGCCTTCTTTGACGCACTGTCTGAGTCTACACTCAGGGTCCTGTTCTAAATAATTGATCCCACTGTATCCGCCCCATCTTGATCCTCTGCTCTCATCTCTTTGGTGTATCCTCATCTTTTTCCTTACAAGACGCTCTATTTAACTCTTCAGTCTCATCTGCTCTTTTTTTGACTTCCTTAAAGCATACTACACTT
Organism: Ambystoma mexicanum; assembly: GCF_040938575.1. NCBI lineage: Eukaryota > Metazoa > Chordata > Amphibia > Caudata > Ambystomatidae > Ambystoma > Ambystoma mexicanum. The sequence continues at coordinate 1,564,051,684 of NC_090932.1, forward strand.
TTACCACTTCTTTAAAGAAAATAAATCCCCTTGAATCCCTTTCTTTCTTCAAACTATCACACTTTTTCTTGTCTTTCTTTCGAAACTTCTTTAACATTCTCTCCATTCTGAACTCCTCCTCTATCTGGACTTGAATCTTACTTTCCATCCTGCTCACTTTACTAAAACTGCTCACCTACAGGTAGCTAACTTTTAGCCTTCATCTGGTCATTCTAAATGAGCTCATTATTCTTTTGGACTTGTCTGTAGCTTTTGGTCTGGTGGATCACTCGTCTCTGCTCGGCTCTTCTCACGGTATCTCTCGTTCTGCTCTCTTGCTTTTCTTCCCTATCTTTCTAATCGTTCTTACCCTGTGTCTTGTGATAGTGGCCATTCTTTTACTCTCCACCTCTTCTTTTACACACCCCTCAAAGTTTAGTCTTTAAACCTCTAATAATGTCTCTATACACTTTCCCTATCACCCACACCTGTGTCTTAAATTGTCCTTTATATGCGGATGACTCTCAAATGCATGCTTCTCTTCCTTCACTAATCTACTTGATACCTCCATATCCGACACCCTTTGTTCTATGAAGTCCTGGGTGGTTGCCCATTCTCTACAGCTCAACCCCTCCAAGATTGAAATTCTTTTATTCCTCGTCTTCCCCCACAGCCCACATGGCTGCAGTCTTCCTTTTATTTATTTTTCTCCCAATGTTCTCTCTCTCTCTCTCTTCCTCTGTTCATCTTGGCATCATCTCTGATCCCTCACTTTTCTTTTCTTCTGTTGAAGATTTCCTGCCACTTTCAACATCCACAAGATGTACCCTTTCTTACTTACATTGACCACCAGAATTCCTAGTGTCACCATGATTTCTTCCAGACTTAACTATGGCTCCTTGTTTCTGCATGTCCTTCCAGTCTAGTGTTTCTCCATTGAGCTCCATCTTTAATTCTATGCATTGTCTACCTCTGCTATCTCCCCAATCTCACTTTCCCTACTTTTGCTTAAATAGTTTTCCTGTCCTACCCATCTTTTGGTTCATTAACTCAACTTTTAAATGTATGAATGGACTCGCTGACGCTAATCTAGTCGTCTATTATCCTGGTCTACTCTGTCACTCTGTGTCTCCTTGCTCTCTGTGCCCAGTTGCATTTCTGGTCTCCCTCTCTCCTTGCTCAAATTATGGAATTCCACTCTTTTTTCTGTCCGTTATGTTTCTAATCCAGGGGGAAGGGACATGGAAGGGAATATTTCTCCTAAGCAGGAGGGATTGAGACAGAGAGGCGGCTGCTCCTTGCGGTGAGGCTTGACAGTCCACTGTGCTCCCGGTCCTTTCCTCTAACCATGATCCACTAAGGATGAGTGTCTAGGTTACTGCAAAGGACACTGGCCATGGAACAGGAGATGCAAGGGTTGTGGAGCACACAGAGAATTCTGATATTCTGGGAGGTGCAGTGGTCTAGCCCTGGTTCTTGTTTCAGTTGCTACCAAGAGTTACACACAGGCTAATGCACCATTCAAAGGACTGCTTGGGAGCCACCATTCGTTAGTTTTCTTGGCCCGGTAACACTGGTAAGGGAGGTCTACGATCGGGACGCAAGAGCAACATGAGCAAGAGGCCACTGTGAATAACGTGATGAGATTCGTGATTTATCGACAGTGATCTACCTGGGAAGACGAGGACTAATTTGCGACATGGGTAATTACCCGATTGAGGCGATTGGTACAGACTTACAAAAGACCCCTATGCCGAATGCTGGTCTCTGCATTTTACGGGACTGGACGGACATCGAGTTTCAGCTCCCAGTGGTTGAATGGTCTACTCCTACAAAGTCACAGTGTGCCATTAACTAATTAAAAACTTGACAGCAGTCGGTTCCACGCGATTATTATCAGCGATTACAAGCGGAGGTCGCGAGTGGCAGAGAGTAATAGCACCTCCACCGATACGACTGATCAGATTCCGCAGCTGACCCATCCGGGCTCAGGACGCCAGTGCGCAATCACGCTTAGGATTTTCCGTCCACCCGGCCTTTTAAAAAGGAGGCAGCTGCTGGTGGGAACACGTTGTCTCTCGAACCAACCAAGTGATTAAATCCACCACAGTAGGAACTAACGGACAGATTGTGGACGATCAAATTGTTGACCCATTTATTGGGGTCACTATTGAAGACCAGTTTAGGCCTTCTATTTACAAAAATATTGTGTATTGTATATACAGGCAAATTAGCACCCCTGAAAAATGTCCCCTTATTTTATTGTGATTGTATTGCGTGAGGAATTAAACATGTTGGGTTTAATGGGAATGGAGTGTAGTGGTAGTGAATGAACTATTGATTGGTGGCTCTTTATCATTTGTTTGATGGTTTTATTATATCTTTCCACCACCCCATACGTTTGTGGATGGTACACCGAGGTTCTCAAATGGTTGATTCCAAGGGTCTTGCATACCTCCTTCATGACAACTGACATAAAATTACGTCCTTGGTCGGTCACAATCTCCAAAGGAAGCCCTCTTGCCCTACTTTGCCAGAGTAGGGAATCACATACTTGTCTTGCACTCTGTAGAAGAATTGTCTTGGGCTTTCGCCGGGTTTCAGTCTGGTTTCTCTAAACTTTTTTTTACTTTTTTTTCGGCCACACGCGTTGAAATACTAACCATGTTTTTATTATTAAGTTTATTGAAATTTACATAAAAACATACATACAGAGCATAGATTCATCAACGCTATAAATATAGAATTCATCACAAGGTATTTTTCCGCATACCACCATCCCCTACCCTACGTAACAAAAATCAATCTAAAATATCATTACAACTTATCCAAAAATCTACTCCACATGTCATCAAATAATTTCATTTTTTTGTTTCTGCGGAGAATAACCTTCTCCATTCTGGAAACCTGTCTTAAGTCTTCTATCCACTCTGAAAAGGTCGATCTCTCATCACATTTCCATTTCCTCAAAACTATTTTCTTGGCTGAATTTGCTGCCCTAAAAAAACAGCATCTCTGTGGGTAAGTAAGTTCTTCCACCTTATCATCCTCACCCAAAATGACAGTAATGTAGTCAAAATCTTCCTGCAACCTTAGAACCTCATTAATCTTCTTGGTGACTCTCCTCCAAAATGTCCTCAATTCATAACAATCCCAGATCATATGTTCAAAAGAGCCAACTGCATGTTTACACCTCCAGCAGGCCTCTGAATCAATCATTCCTCTTGCATGAAGTCTTTGGGGAGTCCAAAACACTGTTAAGAATTTTGATTTGTCTGCTTTGCTCTCCCAAATTAATGGAAGGGAGGGACACATTTTTACAAATACACCTTCATCTGTCCTCAGACATATCTGAACCAAGTATCTCAGACCATTTCGATAGTAATTCCTCTGCCGATACATGACGTTGGGCCAGATTCTTGTATACCTTAGCCGCCATACTTCCCTCTGCCTTATACGCAGACAACCACATCTGCCATCCATTGCCATCAACTGCACCCTCATTCCGCAGGATTCTCCTCAATTTCCTGTATTCTCCCATTGTACAGTCACTGAGATCTTTAACTCGTGCCAGTCTTTTGAAACTGATCCATTTGCCATCTTCAAACAAATCGCTCAGCCATATTACACCACTTAGAAGCCAGTTCAACCACAGTAGCGGCCTTCCATTCACCAGTATTCCTGGATTCAACCAGATCGGGATAAATTCATCATCACAAATTTTGCGATTACTCTTCTTCCACAGCTCTTTCCAGCACGTTCTCAGAAATTTCGTTGGCGGAGATGACTGATACCCAGATCCATCCACCGTGGACAGTATAGCTCCAGGCGGTAATGGAGATGAACGACTTGATTCCGCCAGCGTCCATCATTTGAATTGTCAACAAATGGAACCAGATGTCTGGCTCCAAAAGCCAAATGATAGTTTGCAAAGTCCGGAACCCCCAAACCTCTGCAGTCCTGGGGTAGTTGCAATTTCTACAATTTGAGGCGCGGCAGTTTATTTTCCCAGAGAAAAGATTGAATTAAACCCTCAATTTTCTTCAAAAAGCTCTTTTTCACTTCCAAGGGGAGCATACTCAGTACATAATTGACACATGGTGTGGAAGTCATTTTGATGGCATTCACTCTCCCCCATAGACTCAATTTAAGTTCATTCCATCTCTTCAAATCAAGCTCCAGGGATTGAACCACACTAACAAGGTTGACATTCATAATTTTTGAGATGTCACTAGTCAACCAAATCCCAAGGTATCTCATCTTACTCGGACACCATTTGAAGGCAAAATTCCTCATTTTCAAAGTAGTGCATGAGGTCGACGCTGGCAATGCTTCCGATTTGGCCCAATTAATCTTGTATCCAGGAATTCTGTTGAATACACCAATCAACTCAATCAGTACAGGAATTGAGTTCTCCACATTCTGAACCACCAATAACATGTCATCCGCATACAGACAAACTTTTTGGTTGGCCGCACCATAATGGACTCCTTCAATTCTCTCTTCCTCTCTTATATTCACCGCCAACAGCTCCATAGCAATGACAAACAGGATGGGTGACAAAGGACAGCCTTGTCTCGTACCTCTTTCAAGTTCAAAAACATCAGAGTTCATGCCATTAGTCCTAACACATGCAGTAGGGCGCGAATACAGCAGTCTTATCCATCCGATCATGTGTTCCCCAAATCCGAATCCTTTCAAGGCACTTAAAAGATATTTCCACTCAATGTGATTAAATGCTTTTTCGGGATCCAATGATAATGTCACCACATCATTCCGATGCTCCATGCTTTCAAATAAAGTCAATAACAGCCTTCTCATATTATCTGATACATGTCTTCCATTCACAAAACCAGACTGACCTTCATCAATAATATCCATCAGAAAATATTCAATCCTCGTGGCCAATGCTTTGGCTAAAATCTTATGGTTTATGTTCAATAAGCTGATCGGGCGATAACTGCCCGCCTTAACTGGTGACTGTCCAACTTTCAGAAAAACAGAGATCGAAGCGTGCCTTATTGAAACTGGAAGTCACCCATCTCTTAAGGATAAGCGCAGCATTTCCAACATAAGTTCAAAAACCTCCCCTGGGAAGATTCTAGAAAGTTCTGCTGGTAGTCCATCTGGACCCGGACATTTCCCAGCGTTCAATGCACAAGCCGCCTTCCTGAGATCCTCCACACTCAACTCTCTTTCCATGTATTCCAATGAATCTGCACTTATTTTCTTCAAATGACAGTCCTCAATGAATTGACAAATCTCATTCTCAGATAAATTGACTTCTGATGAATATAGGGTTTTGTAATATGACTGAAACGTTGCATTAATTTCCATAGGATCAAAAGTCACCATCTCATCCGGTCTCTCTATTGCATTGACATTCCTTTCATTTTCCATGACTCTCAAGCGATGAGCAAGAAGCCGATCACATTTTCGCCTTTTTCAAAGTAATTGCTCTTGGTTCTAAAAAGTAGCCATTCAGCCTTCAAAGAATACAAATCCTCCAATTTTTCCTTTTCCAGTTTCAGCACTCTTAAAGTATCACTTGAAAAGTCATGCATATTACCCCTTTCAAGACCCTGAATTTCCTCATTGAGCTTCTTCACTTCCGCATCTCTCACTTTCTTTTTCTTGCTTGACAATCCAATCAGCATACCCCTTATATATGACTTAAAGACTTCCCATACAAACTCCACTTTGACTTCTCCAGTCCAGTTCTCATTTACAAAAGATTTCGCCTCTTGGGCTATCTTATCCACAATTTCATCGTCCTCTAGAAGTGAGACATTCATCCACCATGCGTTAGATTTTGGAACAGGAAAGGCTAATTGCAAGTCTATGGAGATTGAAGCATGATCCGAAATCAGTAACAGTTTAATGTCTCCCCCTTTGAATGATTGCGTGCAGAGGCCAGAAGTCAGAAGTAGATCAATTCTTGAGTAAACATTATGCCTTGCAGAGAAGAATGTATATTGTCTCATTGAAGGGTTCTGCAATCTCCAGACATCAGAGAGGTTCCATTCAGCCATTAACCTGTTCAACGCTGACCTTTTCAGAGTATTTACGCCATCCATTGCCCCCATACTTTGATCAAGTTCAGGTTCCAGGACAACATTAAAGTCCCCACCCACAATAACATTACTTGCATGTATATCCTGTAAAAAACTGTGCTAGAGAGACAAAAAAAACTGCCATCCCCCCATTCGGAGCATATATGTTACAGAAACAATAGTGAACATCTTGAATATTTGCACTGACACAGACAATCCTCCCTTCTGCATCCTTTTCACATTTCATCTCAGAAATCTGCAAATTCCTTCTAAACAGGATACACACGCCCCTACAACTAGTAGTGAAAGATGAGCAATAAGCATCTCCGACCCAACCCCTTTTCCACTTATCTATATCTGTTTCTAGCAGATGAGTCTCCTGAAGCATCGCACCATCTGCCCCCATTTCTTCCAGTTTAATCAAAATCATTTTCCTCTTTGTAGCACAATTAGCTCCATTCACATTCCAAGATACCACCTTCAAATTCCTTTGAAAAAAGTAAGACATGAGTGGATCGAGCACCCCGTTCCTAGTGATGAATTCACAAAACACAATAAAACTCTTGGGTATGAGCCACCCAACCTTCCGGAACTTCCCTGCCACTTACACACAGAAAGGGACTACCCAACCCCCTCCCATGGATCAGTATAGAGCAGTGGTCTCCAAACAGTCGATCGCGAGCTACCAGTAGCTCGCCAGAGCCTTTGAAGTAGCTCGCGCTCGAGTTTCAGAAAAAAAAGAAGAAAAAGACAATGATGCCAGGAAGTGCTCTGACCAATCACAAGCCTGCAATTCTCTATAGCATATAGATTGCACCTTGTGATTGGCCAGAGCATGTTCCTTGCTGGGAGCTGTGCTCCCATTGGCCACAGCGGTTTCTTGTGCTCCTCAGTTTGCCGGGGCTTTTTTCTTTAAAAAGCACCATGGCGCCTCGCATAGTTTACGATCAGTTTTGGAGGTGGCTGATACTGGGGCTTGTATTCCAGGAACGAGCTGAAAGTGGCGGGAAATCTTCTTTTGTGAAGGTAGGTTGGGTCGGGTGGATGGGGGAAGTTAATTTTTTTTTCTGCCGAGCCACTGAAGCCCCTGTGTGCACAGCTATTGTGTGTGCTGTTAGAGGGGCGGGCAGCTCGGCAGAACGAAGCCCGGGGTGAAATGGAGACATTTAGCTATGATGCTTAATGTCTCTGCTTCACCCCGGGCTCGTTTGCAATCATGTGAGTTATTTTTAGAAGGCAGGGATCTGGCGAGCAAGCCCCCTCGGGACTTCCTCGCCAGAGCCCTGCGTTTCTAATAGTACCTCACATAACTGGAAATCAGCCCAGGGCGAGCGGAGACATGCAACATGATAGCTGCATGCCTCCGTTTCGACCCCGGGCTCGTTTGTAATCATGTGAGCTATTTTTAGAAGGCAGGGCTCTGGCGAGCAAGCCCCCTTCGGGACTTCCTCGCCAGAGCCCTGCGTTTCTAATAGTACCTCACATAACTGGAAATCAGCCCAGGGCGAGCGGAGACATGCAGCATGATAGCTGCATGCCTCCGTTTCGACCCTGGGCTCATTTTGAGTCTTTTCCAGGGGTGGACTGGCCTATAGGGAACTCTGGAGATGTCCCAGTGGGCCTCTGCACCCTGGGCCTCTTTTGTGTGGCATTTCCTAATTTTCGCATAGGAAAAGCATTGGGCTTGCTGAAAATGTGCATGTGGCGCCACTTTGAAAATAATTTCCAGGGCCTCTTTTGGTCCCAAGTAAGTATTTCCAGGGCCTCTTTTAGTTCCCAGTCCACCCCCTTTTCAGCTATTTTTCGAAGGCAGGGCCATGGGTGGACTGGCCTATAGGGAACTCTGGATTTTCCCGGTGGGCCTCTGCACCCTGGGCCTCTTTTGTGTGGCATTTCCAAATGTTCACATAGGAAAAGCATTGGGCTTGCTGAAAATGTGTCATGTGATGCCACTTTGAAAATAATTTCCAGGGCCTCTTTTGGTCCCAAGTAAGTATTTCCAGGGCTTCTTTTAGTTCCCAGTCCACCCCTGGGCAGGGCTCTGGCGAGCAACCCCCTTCGGGACCAATGTGCTTATGGGTTTACCACACTGGACTCACTGCAAATGACGCACATTTAGTACATCCAATCATTGATATCAAAACTTATAGGCTTCTGAGCGGGAAGTGAGGGCTAATACGCAGAAAAAATGCCTCTTTACAGCTAAAAAAAAAGTTCCAATGTTTATGAACAACCCCGACCGCTGATATCGCCCGCAAGTAGCTCTTGCTGTTGGCCCCCAACTGAAAGTAGCTCACGCCAACATAAAGGTTGGAGATCCCTGGTATAGAGGATCCCCCCCAAAAAAAAAAAAATGTTCATCATAAAATCATCAATAGTCAATACAATTTTAAGCTAAATATTCAGTATAGTCTGATCTGCGGCAAAGCCCAAACTCCCCACCACCTCACAGCACTCCAGGGTAGGAAAAACTTTAAGAAACCATACCAGAACTGGTGTAATATCTTTTGACCAAGATATCTCCACAACACTTTCCACCCGATCCACCCTAGGTCATCATGAACAATAGATTAATCTATACCACCATTCACACCACCTGTCTCCTCGCACTAATTATCAGAGAACACACCATACCAAGAGACCTTGAGCGTATGAAACTCTCAACCAAACGCTGAAACATACTGAAATATTGCTATTCGATATGTCACACCTAGAATACAATGAAACCACTGTAATCTTGCAAGTTATAATAGTGCATACCCAGCCGCATCTGAATTCCAGAGGCCCCCAACCATTATAAAGCATTCCCCATCCAATCCAATACGTTATTCAGCTAACTCCAGCAGTCCATCCCATTCTGCAGACCACATATATCAAGTAGTCTTTCTAGACTGCATCACCCTAGTACAAAATCCTCCCTGGGACTAACAATTATGTGTCTACACCAGTGTACTGCATCCACTATACCCTAGATGCACATTGTACTGCTTAGGTCTCGGTAAGATTGCCACAAGACACAATTGCAGCAGACATATAGAATCTTGTGGCATGTGAACACAACATATATACATACACATATACATGTATTGAACGGTGTGTCAATATGTCCCCGTAGACCAGCTCACTGCAGATGTACCATGGCATTCCCAATTCTAGGTTATAACTACCCCAGGTGGACCTACTAATTCAACTAACTGTCTGCAAATGCCCCCGTGCAAAAACTCCCATCAGGACATGAATATCAGCGCCTCGTCGGATGGCATAACCTTGGCGCAGGCAGGCACCACAAATAAAGCTGCATAGGGGACATTGGTGTGATCCAGAATTGGCCATATAATACCTGACCACATGAAGCACATGTGTGCCGTCATGCAAATGTGCCGCCATAACCCCTGAAACCACTTCCCATCCCCGGCACAAAAGAGAATCATCCCCCCCATGACTGCCGAGCCCCCACCCCCAGGCCACAGACCCGCCGCATACTCCGGACTCCAGAGCACGCAGCGCACTGCCCAATCCTGTAACACAGGCACGCCATGACCATGACCGCGGAATCTTAAGCCCCCGGCAGCATGAAACGGGCGCAGCACAACTTAACAGATCACACTTACCGGCCGTAAGAACAATATCTATCTATAAAGCCCCGCACACCAACCTCGCCAGACCCATGGCCCCACTGGCACTCCAAACAGAAAACACGCTCCATCTCTCCTAGAAAAACATGCGAAGACGGCAATATGGGCTTCCGTGTTTACATCGGCGGCATAAGAGGAAAGCACCTATCAAAGAATTCCGAGCCTACGAAACGCTCGAGCAAGACTGTAAACCGTTATGCCAACTGTTCATTTTAGATACGAATATAACAACAGGACATAATATAAACATTTCAAACAATGTATCATGTTATGAAAAAAAACACATACATTAATGAAAACCATAACGTTTGCCCACATTTATATTCACAATCAAATATTAAGTGGCAACATTATTAAAATTTAGATTCCCATCTCTCAGCCATTTTTCTGCTTCAGCTGGATCATCTGTGGTTTTAATACCAGTTGCAAAAAAGATCTTCATAGTGGCCGGTTTTACCAACATAGTTTTAATCCCTTTGTCCTGTGCCAGAGCTTTAGCACATTTAAAAGCTTTTCTCATTTCCACTATTTCCTTGGGAAAATCCGGATAGATGGCCACCTGGTCTCCGTTCAGCCAAAGTTTTACTTTTTCCCTTGCAGCTTTTAAAATCCTCTCCTTTGCACTCACTTTAGCCATCACCATGATGATCTGTCTGGGCTTTCCTGCTGTTGCACTTTTACCCGCCCTAAAGGAGTAGTCCAAATCCATATCTTTCAGGATGTTTTTTCCTAGAGTCACATCCAGCAAACCTTTAACTCTCAAGTCAACATCTTGATCCAAGTCAGGATTTTCACTTACACCTAACAAACGCAAGTTCAGGTTTCTCTGATCAGCCTCCAACCGCAAATTCCTCCTCTTCAGATCAGAGACTTCATATCTTAAATCTTTGTACGCTCTGTAGCTTCCTGCGACTTCCGTGGCCAAAGTTGCACTTTCTGCTTCCACTTTGGAAGCTCTGGTCTCCAGATGACCCACCTGAGAGGGCAATTCCCCCAGGGTAATCTTCATTTTTTTCACATCCTGAGCAATCTGCAGTGTATACATATCACCATTCCCTGGAGTCTCATCCATCTTCTCTCCTTGCTTAGCTTTTTTTGAATTAGGGTTGTCAGGAGCCTCAATCTTCTTCTTTGGTAAAGGATTAATATTAATTTCTGTAATATTTCCAAATCAACAGGCTGGGAGCGAGCAGGAGCAGTTGGCTTAAGCTGCTGCTCTGTTCACCAACATTCCAGAATCCCTGGTTTCTCTAAACTTGAGTCTGTAGGATTCTTCATCCATACCAAGTCTTTCCAACACTGTTTTTTTAATCTCGGTATAAGGAGTGTCCCCTGTGGGGTTGGCAGCTTGGTATGCCCCATGCATTGGCCCTGTGAGCAGTGGTGCGAGGTAGAAGGCCCATCTGTCCTGTGGCCATTGAGCTGCTCGGGCTATTCTCTCAAAATTCACAAAGAAAAAACTGGGGTCTTCTCCTACTTGGTATTTCTGTAATACCGTGGACGGTATCACGGGATGCGTCCGGGTGGTGGCAACTGCTTCTCCCAATATTCTTAAAGCTTCCCGTCCTTGCTCTTGTGCCACACTTTGCACTTGTATGGCTTGTTGGAGGGCTTGTCTGTCTGCCTGCGCCTGATGGCCTTGCACTTGTATAAGTTGTTGCAGTTGCTGCTGTCCCTCTGTGAGTGCCTTTATCACAGCTTCCATTCTGTATGCCTTGGCGTTCTTTTGAATCCCACCGCTGCCACCACTGTAAAGTAGTAGACTGTAGTCGGAATGCAGGGTTCACAAGGTAGGATTTATTGCCGAGTTAAATTTTCACACAGCCTCTCGTTATAAACAACCAAACATGCTTAAACGTGATTCAGCAGGCTTGCTCGAGAAAAAAAAAAACAAGGTGGATCAGTTTGCATGAATATCCTCTTCAGCTTGGCTCCTCTTTGAGAGAAAATTAATCAGGTCACATAAATTCCTTTCCCCGGACACTAGCTTTCCCTTCCTTTGCCAGCTGTCCAACTTGGGTTTTGAGGAAAAAAAAAAAAAAAAAAAAAAAAAAGGAAACCGAACAGAGAGGGTAACCCCCACGGAAACACTGTCCTTTGAAAATGGTTTACAGCCAGACTTTCCTTGTCAGTGAATCCGCTTCAGTAGTGCCCCGGCGCTGCCGCTCTTCGAGCCTTCCTGGCGGAGACTCTGCCTCTTGATAAGGATCTCCACGGTGCCGAGCCTTCAGCTTCCTAGTACGCCCAATGTACATCACCTGGGGATTCCTCCCACTCCTCTGTGGTCTCTGGCCAGGGCTGCTGCTGTAATGAGAGACAGCTGATGAGTTTCTCGGGGCTTCTTTTAACTCATACTTTGCTCCTCCCCTCCTCTCATCTTCCACCCGCCTTTTCTGCCCACTTCCCACACCTGCAGCCAGTTTGCCTTCACTCCTCCACCCGGCTCCATGCACTGTTTGTCCATACCAACCTGTACTGCTATGTGGGTATCTGTCCCTGTACCGCATGACCGGGCTGTATCTATACCGCTTCCCTTTGTTCATTTTATCTTTTCCCCCAACTGGTCTCCATTTCCTGTGGTGGTTTATCCGACATGTAGTTTTGTTCTGTCCTGCTGATGTAACATTTTGGGTGCTGGGTCCGAAAGTTAGAATGGGGTTGTCTTTTATCTCCATTGCCTCTTTGACCTCCTCACACACTGCTTTTCCAAAAGTCAGCTCCCTAGACTGGGAAGCATCCAGGCTATAGAATTTTGAGAAGGTGTGAAGTGAAGACCAAGTTGCTGCTTCGCAAATGGATCTTATTGGGACACCTCTTTGAAGGGCCATGGAAGAGGCGATGCCTCTGGTGGAATGAGCCCTTTACCCTTCTGGTGGGTGTTTTTGTGCTAGTCTGTAGCATTCTGAAATGCAAAGTACGATCCAGCGTGAAATTGTCTGTTTTGTTACCGATTGACCCAGTTTCATTCCTGTGTAGCCTATAAACAACTGGTTGTCCACTCTAAGCCTAGAAAGTCTAGAGATGTAAAAGCTTAAAGCTCTTTTTGGATGCAGTCTGTGTAATCTTTCTTCCTCCTTAGAAGGATGCGGTGGAGGATAGAATGAGGGTAAAATAATTTTCTGACTTAAATGAAAATCAGATATTACTTTTGGTAAAAATGATGGTTTAACCCTCAATACAACCCTCTCCTTATGGAAAACAGTATAGGGTGGCCCAGAAGACAGTGCCTGCAATTTGCTCACTCTTCTTGCAGATGTTAAAGCAACTAGGAAAGCAGTTTTCCACGTTAGTAATCTTAATGGACACGTGTGCATAGGCTCAAAAGGGGCACACATTAAGAATTTTAGGACTAAATTTAGGATTCTACGTTATATAGTCAAAGTACTTTTCATCGTGGGACTTTTCATCGCCACTTTTTCATCGAACAAAACTTTTTATTAATTGTGTTTTATTTCCAGGGGGGGAGGGGGGTTCCCCTCCAGATCCCCCCCTTACTTATATAATCTTACCCCAAAAAAACACCCCACAAATTTTTTTTTTTAAAAATAGAGTTTTGGTCGATGAAAAAGTGGCGATGAAAAGTCCCACAATGAAAAGTACTTCGATGATATGCATGTATACCAAATTTAGATCCCAAATCGGTACTTGAAATGGGTGAGGAGGAAACACATTAGTGAGACCTTTTAAGAATTGTGTTATCAAAGGAATTTTGAAGTAGGAGCATTCTTCCGATGAGCGCTTGAAAATGGAAAGCGCCGCAAGGTAGCCTTTTATTGTTCCGATATTCTCTATGTGCTAGGGTCAGAAGGAAAGATAGTACTTCCGGAATAGAACATAGAAAAAGATTGACATTCTTTTCCCTGCAACAGTTGCAAATCTTTTTCCAACGGCAACGGTATAGAGACTTTGTTGCGGGCCTTCTTGCCGAAAGCAACACCTCCATAACATCATCTGGAAGGTTCCAATCCCTGTATCTCAGCCTTTCAGATACCAAGCATGAAGGCTGAGTGTTCTGACCTCTGGGTGGAGAACCTGACTTTTCATTTGAGAGAGAAGGTTCTCACTCTGAGGAAGAAGTACTGGAGGACAGATGGACATATCTAGAAGGCCCGGATACCACGTTCTCCTGGCCCAATCTGGGGCAATTAGGATCAAGCGGTTCCCGAAGCGTCTCAGCCTCCTGATGACCTGAGGAATGACGGTAATCGGATGGAACGCGTACAATAGTGGGAAATTCCACTCCACCACGAACGCGTCCCCCAGGGCTCCTCTCGGGGGAAATTCCCTTGAGCAATACCTTTCGCATTTTCGGTTGGAACTGGTTGCGAATAGGTCTACCTGGGGGGTTCCCAAAGGGCAAAGATCTCTTTAATGACTTCCTGAGCCAGTTCCCATTCGTGGGACACCGTGCTCTGCCTGCTCAGAGCATCTGCCGTCATATTCTTTTCCCCGGCTAGATGAATTGCCGTTAAAGAGATTCCTTCCCGAATCGCCCAATACCAGAACTGCATTGCATCTCTGCACAGGGGTAGTGACCCCACACCTCCTCTTTTGTTTAGATAGTGCATGGCCACTGTGTTGTCGGTCATTATCAGGACATTCTTTCCCCTGACAGATGGCAGGAAGGCCTTCAGCGCTAGTCTGATTGCCCTCGGCTCTAAAAGGTTGATGTAGTTTGGACTCCGATGGAGACCAACGACCGTTGATTGTCAAATCGTTGGCATGAGCTCCCCACCTCAAGAGTGAGGCGTCCGTCACTACTGTGATCTCCAGCCATGGTTGCAAAAAAGGTTCTCCTTTTAGGATGTTCTCTGTACAGGTCCACCATAGAAGGTCTTGTCTGACCTTGTTCGGAATCTGAAGAATATCCGTCATTTGACCCGAGAACTGAGACCACTGAGTCTTTAGAGCCCATTGAAGGGATCTCATCCTCAAGCGTGCCTCTGGCACCAGGAAGATGCAGGATGCCATGAGGCCGAGCAACCTTAAAAAATCGTAAGCCTGGAGATTTTGGGCATTTTGGAATTTGGAAACCATCTGAAGAATGTCTTGAGCCCTCGTCTTGGGAGGCGAGCTCTTTCAGAAGGAATGTTTCTAGTACAGCTCCTATGTACTGAAGCTGTTGGGAAGGTGTCATCTGTGACTTCTTGAAATTGAGGGAGAAGCCCAGTTTGTGGAGGAAGTGGCAGGTGACTTTCAGATGATCCAGTGCTTGTTCGGCAGAATGCGCTCTGATCAACCAATAGTCCAGGTAGGGGTAGACATGAATCCCCCCTCTTCTGAGATGCGCTGCCACCACTACCATTAACTTGGTGAAGACCCTCGGGGCAGAGGTCAACCCGAATGGCAGGACTCGAAACTGATAGTGTGAGTCGCCAACTACGAACCTCAGGTATTTTCTGTGTTTGAGATGAATCGGCACATGAAAATAAGCATCCTGGAGGTCCAATGACACCAACCAGTCCTGAAGTTGAAGGGCCTGAAGGATCTGAGAGAGAGTAACCATCTTGAACTTGTCCTTCCTGAGGAACTTGTTCAAGTTTCTTAAGTCCAAGATGGGTCTCAGTCCTCCGTCCTTTTTGGGGATCAAAAAATACGGGGAGTACCATCCCTTATTCCTCTCCGCTGCAGGTACTGGTTCTATGTCACCTTTCTCCAGCAGGGTTAGAATTTCCTGCAGTAGGAGTGGGTTTGAAGACTTAACGGGTGTCTCCCTGGTGGATTGCTTTGAGGTTGCTTTAGAAAAGGAAGGCAGCAGCCTTGGGCTATTATTTCTAGAGCCCAAACATCTGAAGTAACGGCTCGCCATTCTACAGGTGTTTTGTGGTGCAAGTCCTCAAAGTGGTTTTGTGGCGGATGTTGTAGCCGCTGCTGGCAGAGAGGCTGCAGCTAGAGCTGGCTTAGCACGTTTTCCTCTTCCACCGCGAGTGGCCTTTCTTTGGCCCCTTTGACTGGCTATTCCTCTCGCCTTTCCATATGAACTGTAATAACGATAGGATCGTCCCCTCCATGATTGCCCTTGTGCACGAAAAGGCTGAGGTTGCCTAATAGCAGCTCCTAAAGATTTTGCTGCTGCTTTTGAGGTATGCAACCTCTCAAGGCTCTCGTCAACCTTGTTGCCAAAAAGGTGAGACCCGTCAAAAGGCATGTTCAGAAGACGGTTCTGTACGTCCGGTGCAAAACCCGACTTCCGTAACCACGCAAACCTGCGCATTACTGTGCTAGTGCCCATGGACCTGCCTACACGATCCACAGTGTCCAACCCATATTGAAGGGATTCCTGCACGGCTTCCTTTCCATCTCCAACGATGGCGAGGAAACCTTCCCTTTCATTCCCTTCTGGTATGTGCTCCGCCGCCATTGCGATGCACTCCCACAGAGTGTACGAAAATTTTGCCAAGGCACATGTGGAGTTGGCAGATTTTAATGCCATGCTCCCGGCTGAAAATACCTTCCGTGCCCAACCATCCACATGCTTATCGTCCCTGTCTGGGGGGATAGACGGGTATGCAAGTTTGTTGGAAGCTGTGGCTGCCTGTATGACCAGACTCTCGGGAGTTGGATGTTTTGACAGATAGCCGGGGTCGCTACTGGCTGGGCGGTATTTTGATGCGAGGGACTTATTTATCGGAGGAAAAGAATCCAGAGTTTCCCAATTCCTGGCCATCCTGTTTTGTAAGGCCACATGAAAAGGTAGTACTGGGTCTTCAGTGGGACCATGGTCCATTATATCTGTTAAATCGTCTTGGACAAATTGGGCTGGTGGTCTAGTCCATCCCAAGTAATCTACCACCTTGGTCATTAACTGACGGTAAGATGGACTGGCATGCTCTCCTGGATCTGGTCTACCAAAGTCATTCTCAGGAGAAGTGTCAATGCCACTTGATTATGTAAAGACTCCACCAAATCCCTCATTCTGCTTTCCTCTGAGATCAAGCATTCTGGAACATTTAGGGTGCCATATTCCAATCCAAAAGGTACATTTTCCTCATCGATCTCTCCTGTTCCTCAAAAATTGAGGTCAAGGATTTGAAAAACTCCTTCCTAGGAAGAGGCTTAAAAACCTTCTCTGGGAGAGGAGGAGGAAGAGGTGTAGTACCAGACTCTGAAGAAATTACATGTTTTGTAACTTTCTCCTTCTCCTTTTCCTTTTCTTGTTTCCCTGGCTTGGTTGGAGCCTTTGGCGCCGAGGGTTTTGGCGTCGACGACATAGTGGTCGTCGACAGGGTCTGCTTCGAGGGCGTCGAGGTAGTCTTCGACGATTTTCCCTTTGAGGTGCGATAGGTCTCGGACGGCGTCGGTGACCTCGAGCGGTCGACTCGACTGTTTATCGCTCGGCGTCCCGGAAGGTTCCCTATCCTTCCTTTAGCGATCACCCGGGCTCGAGGGCGCGCTAGTGTCAGAGCGATGACGCTCCCGGCCGGCTTCCGAAGAAGGCACGGAGCGAGGCTTTGCCTTCTCAAACACCTCCATCATTTCGACCCTGAATGCTTCCCACTCTTCGGAAGACGAATGTTTCGTGAGGCATTTCATCTTTTTCGGAGACTCGTCTGATGTCGAGGTAGAGGGAGACCTGTGGCGTTGTTTCTTAGATTTTTTTGACAAAGACAATGAGCGATGAGAATCGCTTCGGGATCGAGATCGATGCCTTTCGCGTCAAGGAGATTCCTCCTCATGGGGTCTCGACTCGATGCTAGAGGCTTTTCGATCCTTCCGACCTACCTGTAGCTTTCCTCTCCTTTCTCGCAAGGCCTTCCCCATCATCGCCTGACACTTCAAACAGGCCTCCATGTCATGGCCTTCTCCGAGGCACCACAAACACTTGCGGTGCGGGTCAGTGATCGACATTTTTGAGCCGAACGACTTGCATTTTTTGAAACCCGATCTCGGGGTTGTGGTCGATGACGAGGACATATTTCCTATTATATTATATTTCTTCACAGAACTCGAGGCGCGCCGAATGTCCAAAGCAACGTAACTGCGGAAAAACGGAACTGAGGCCAACGGGCACTGCGCGTGCTACTTATACACCAGATGACGTCACCCTCGACGGAGGCCTTCGAGGGACCATCGACTCGACATCGACGCACGGCCCCCTCTGCCGAAATAATTTACGAAGAGCAGCAAAGCTGGATGGAATACATCCAAGATGAGGAATATGTTGGAGGACACAATACACTCGAATGGCGTTTACTTTGGGAAGTAGAGGCCTGTGACGGTAGGGGCGTCAAAGATTTAGAAGATTTCGATGCCTTGGACTTTAAGAGTGTCTGGAACGAGTTTTTTGACAAGTTCTCTCATCTTGGAGTTTGTGGAAGGGGTTGTCGAAACCCAAAAGGTGGTCCGTTTTAGACACGGTGTCAGAAACTGACTCAGACGTCTGTTTCAGGGGCCAGCCATGCAGGGAGCGCGATGGACTAGGAGATAGGGATGATTTGGAGGACATTCACTTTGACACCGCGTGGGCTTCAACGATCGACTACCCAGTCAACTGTTGGCCGTGGGATGAGTGTTTGGTGTGGAGTGTCAGTGCCTGAGCTGCCGGGTGCAGTCTCCGTAACAGGACGGCCACCTTAATGGAGTTTGGGGCTTGCACGCGGGAATCTGTTGAGTCCCGATTGCCCTCAGCGTCCCTTAGGACACTGACGCTGCCATTGCTGGAAGCTCCCTCGACGTCAATGGTGGCTTCGGCCTGCATGGCGTGGTGGGCCCAGCGTTCTGTTTTACGGTACTTTAAAGTTTTAGGCTGAAATTACTTGCAGGATTTGCAGTTTTTTTCGGGGTGGTCTCTAGGAAGAGAGTGATTACACACCCCGTGTACGTTTTTCCAGGGATACTTCCTGTTGCAGTAAGGGCAATATTTAAAAAAGGTGTATTTTCCATGTCACAGGGTGATGGCAGCACCGCAGTGGAAAGGAGGGGGTCGGGGGGGAGAAGACTAGGCATTCTCTAAAAGAGAAGAATGTTTTGACCTCCCACCACTCTCCCTACTGTGAAGGGCTGAGGCGATAATGTAGTCCTCAACGATGATTCCATCTTCGAAAGCCATTGAGGATCTTGCGTTGGCGATGGTGATCAAAAGGAAAGAGAGAAAGTCTACAACTGTACTTCGATAATAAAGGAGTTAACCAGAAGAAACTCATCAACTGGCATCAGACTATGATGGCGGAAAATAAAACAATCTGAGGGACCCTGATGCGTGAAGGACCATGGTTACAGTGGACATCATACTAGGGATAGTATTACTGACACGCCCAGTCGACATCCCTTTGAGTTTCAAAAACATTTAATACTTTGCGACAACCACTAAATGTCGGCCTATGCATAGCATTTGATCTAAGCCGATCCACAAGCCCCAGAAATATATTGATATATTATGGAGTAGTTCTCTCCCTCAGCCACTTATACGTTTTTACTGTGCTCTATGCTGCTTTTTTTTTATGATACATTGCTGTATTTTTTATGTGCATTTTTTTTATTTCATGTATTGGTGAGCCATGGATTGGTTTCAACTCTTGCTTTCTTTTATTCTTCTCTTAAAAAGAAAAACCTCTCCCTCTCAATTTTCGAAACTCGCAAAACCTTTTTTTCTGTTCGACTGGATCCTCTCTTTCTGTTGAGCATTGCAATATGCCCATCTGTTGAGCATTGCAATATGCCCATATGTTTCAACAGTCTGGAAGCTGCAACAGTGTGGCACTGTAGCTATATTTCATAAACAGACGAACATACATGAAAGGTCTTCCTCCTGTAGTAGAAATAGTATAGACTTTATCACATCTGGCTTAGCGAGGATACCTTACGGTTTTGCAGTGAATTGCTTGACTTTATATTAAATAATGGCTTAGGTTCCCATAAGTTAACAATTGGAGCCAATCAATCACTCAATATGGCTCCTGTCTTCATTAAATTAGAGGAGCTAGTACAGAAGCCGTCAGAAAGTGCACAGGGTTTGAAGTACACAAGGAAAAGACAATATCATATTGAACACTCAAAGTCCAAAGTTTAGGTTAATGTTAAAGGTTACTTGTAACGCACACTATCACCACTGTGTGGTCCCCTGGCAAATCTGAAAAAGGACGGTGTGAGACAGAGGATGTGGGAGCGGTTAGTAAGGTGCAGTGGGAATAGCAAAGCGAGATATGATGTTCTGTTGGCAGCTTCAGTTTGGTTTGCACCGTTCGCTGAGCTTAGGTGCTATTTTCTGAGTCTGAGCGATTTCCATGTGCTGTTGTGCATGGTTATGGGTTGTTTGTATGTTGTTGCAATGTGGTGAAGTATGTGCGGTTTGATGCAGAGATAGGAGAAGAGTTTGCAGACAAATGAGGTTTTAGTATTGGGTTAAGTATTGGGTTAACAGGGGTTTTATGCAATAGTACTTCACCCAAATCTATCTTGGCCTACGGGTATTTAAATAAACCCTTATTTTTACAATATAGTGTTTCTTTGGACCATATGTACGCTACAATTTCTTTGACCCAAGCTGCAACCCTCTCTCCCTTCTAAATAAGCCTGGCTGCCTCAGTCTATGCTACCAAATGTCCTCAAGTAGCACACAGCCTTATACTAAGTGGAGTTGTGTACTGCCTCATGGTTTTATGAAGCCCTTCATCCGACTGTAGAAGAACTGACCCCAACACAGACATGTGGACAACTCCTGCATGTATGCATGTGGCCATGAATGTCCTGTTCAGATCAGATGCTCAGCTTGAGCAAGCACTGACAAAATAATCTGATAAATATGTAGCATTAGTGTTTATAGAGCCAGGCAAAAATACCTTTGGGCAGGGAAAGCTAAAGTACCATAAAATACAAGTTATCTAGCTTATTAAAATGTGCTATTCTCTGGCTTTGCCTACTTTCCCTTAAAGTCTATACTCCTTCACATTAAACTATACTTGGCCAGGTTCAGAGATGGAAACTAAAATAGCACGTTTCTGCCCATCAAGCACTGCTGTTTGGTAATGTGGCAGTTATTAGCAAAAGCAAACGAATGCAGTAAATCAAAAGAAAACCAATAACAATCAATGCATACAGAGTGGTACAGTTTCAAAGGAAATGCAACATCTAACGGTAAAGGAGAATTCTCATTTCTCTGCTAATTTCCTTCAACTTTAGAGACCCCAAGCTCTTTTGCTCGACTTTTAACCCTGGGGTGATTGAGACCTTTTTCTCACTCTCTCAAGTGTTATTACCAGATTTGGATTTTGTGTTTTCACTGTTTTAGGAGTCTGAAACTCCAGAGGCATCATCTTCTTGTATGGTGACTCGAAGCATCCTCAGTGCAGTGTAACTGAGAAATCCTTTAGATTACTCATAAGGTTTAGATACCTTTTCTTGTGTGAACTACAGTTCCCAAGATTAGTAAAGTGAAATTGATTTTAATTAACTTTTCTCTTTGTAGGTCCAGCACACCCCATTTTATGTGGCGTGCTGGAGGGTTACCTAGTAGCCCCTTATCCTACTTGCTCATGTAACATTTTTATGTTACCCTCACTACTTTAAATGGCTGGTGGCAGTGGTTTACTATTTCCTACCATTGTGTTTTTCTACCGCATGCTGAACCCTCCGCTGCAGTACAGCACCCATGGGTGACCATTTTGTCAAAATGGCCCCAGTCTTCTTTTTTCGCAATTTTCAGATTGTGGAGGGCTTTCTTGGGTTTTACTCTGATTCGAGCCCTTTGTTTGTCTTGCCTTTGGAGGGCTTCAGCCCTGAATCCTGACTCTGGCTCCAGTGTGTCTGAAGGACAGGATGCGAGGGAGGGTCCCAAAAACTCCCCTGTCCTTTGTCTCTAGGAATGCCTGAATGCAAATAGTCCCAATTGCTTGGCTGGCTGGCTGTCCAAGGACAGCCACCCTGTTGTGTGATTGACAGCCTAGGCTGTGCATGAATGGGACAGACCTGCTTAAAAAGGCGAGGGTTTTGGGACTACAGGCATAGTCGACCACTGGGAGAAGCACCCGTGCCAGTTGAAGCCCTGTTGCTGTGCTAAACTCGTTTTCCTCAACAGAGAAGCTCTGGACAGAACAACTTCTCCCCTTGGGTTAGTGGGACCAACTAACCCAGAGACTAACTCCACTGGACCACCATCCACGACTTGCTGTGCCTCTCCATTGCTTCGGAAGCCCAATGCCAGGGGTCGAGTGTCCGTAGTCGAGTGCAATGTCTGCCGTGCAACGAATCCGGCTAGAACCTCCAGGACATTCCTAAGAACCCTCCGGAAGCAGGACTTCCAGATCCACAGGCATCTCACCAGAGTGCAGGACTGAGGGAGCAAAGAGTTCAACCGGTGTCCAACATCTGCAACAGCGCTGTTTGCAAAGCACTGAAACCGCAAAGTGCTGATGAACCGAAAAGAGCCCATAGCTGCCAACGACCTCCCAAGTACTGCCGCCGGAGGCCACCAAACGTCCTCTCTCTTGTCCCCACGACTGAGGCTGAAGATCAAGGTTCTGCACTGCTGTGGCAAGACAGAATCCAGCTGGACCACTCTTCTTCAAACCAGAGGTACTGTTTAGGATTGAGGTACTTACCTTATTGCCTTTTTAGCTGTGCTCTTCTCAGTTGGGAATTGCATTGGCTTACCTTTTAGAGTTGATTCCAACTCTCTTTTCACAGGCTTAACAGCTTGTGGCCCTGCATGTGATTTTTCTAAAGACTCTAACTTTGTGCAAGACTTTGATCTAAGAAGTGCATCAGATCCATAAACTGTGTCCCAAATGACTTTGGCTGTCCTGGCTCCCTGAAGACTCTTCTAGTCCATTGACTTTGATATGGTTTGTCCCTCATAGTTGGTAGCTTGTTGTATGTATACTGTTGCTGCTGGGAAAGGCTCATCTAGATTTCAATGGAAGATTTTGTTGTCCCCACATATACTGAGAAACTGTCCAACCTTTTTCCTTCCCCGAACCTTTCCTGCAACCTCAGAATCTGCAAAGTATACTAGTGAGATATATAAATGCCATTACAATCCTTGTGATTGAAGTCACCTCAGTGTGTGGGCATTGTGTAACAAGCATATCCAAAGATTATCCACTAACTTGTTTTGATTCTTGAAAGTAATTTTAAAGTATATTTACATTTTTACAACAAATTGCCTTTTTAAAGAATGCTTATTTATAAATTGATGTGAATTAAATAAATAACTATTTATAACTGAAACCTTGAGTGTAAGTGTTACTTGTATTTAAGGATTTTATTTGTTCAGCTCTACAGCTTACATGTACCCCTTTTGAGATAGGCCTGGCTGTTCAGTCACACTACCAACCTGTGTAGTACAGACCTATACCAATAGGCGGGTTACCCAAAACCAAGCAGGTAAGTGTTGCGTAGTCTCACACAGTGCGTGTGCATCAATTCTTACCCAACACTAACTTATGTTGAATATTGAAGAACCCAGCATAGCCCTTCACCATAAGACTGTACAACTTTGCGACGGAATTGCTCATCAGAAGAATTAACATCGAATGTGTTCTTATAATAACGCTGTTTCCAACCTTCTTCCCATAACCTAAACAAAGCAGCAAGAACACTGAAATATAAAGGTTTCTGTTCAAATGCACATTTGGTTTTGATTTTGCTGTACACACTTCTAAATTCCCCTTTGGCGCACTGTCACAATTAACTTTTACACCTCGTTATCCATGCTAAATGAAAGAAAAACACAATTCTATTGGTTTTCATTTTTATTGAATATTTGTTTATTAATAACAAAAAATATAGTTATATATAAAATGTGAGTGCATTGAAAGAATTTATCCCTTTTACATTTAAGCAAAGAATAGAGGACATACATTGGGTTCAAACCCCAATAAGAACAGGTCTGCAACCTTTGGATCACCAGATGTTTTAGACTTCAACTTCCAGAGCCCTAGCCAGCAAAGTCAATGAGAGAGATCCTAGGAGTCATAGACCAAAACACCTGGAGAGCCTTGGGTTGCAGGCCCCTGCCCCATAGGAAAATGGCAGGAGGTTTGGGCTGTTTCTGAACATCCCCAGACAGACAAGGCCAACTGTCCAAAGGTTGTTTTTAGATCTAGGGCATTAAAGATACGTTTCATAACTTAGTCTCACAATAGGTTGTATGGAAGGGACATGTAGAAAATGTCCTTGGTAATAAAGAAATAGATAACCTTGGATCCATTGATGAACATAGGATACTTTGCCTATCAATGTAGATATAGATGTTAAAGGATCCCATATTGCTGCTGTCTCATATAGGTGTGGGGACTGGGAAGATCATGTACTGGGATAGTTGGCACATGACAAAGGGGCATGATACCAATAAACAAAGCTGCAGCTAGAATTAGCTTTAATTATGCTTCCCAGAGCCTTCGGCCATATAAAGGAGTCTGCTGGAATAACTGCATAGCCGCAGTTGGGTCCCAGGTACTGATTCTATTTTCAAATAAAGGAGAGGTTATGGACCCACTTCAACATTCCATTCACTCTATTCAATCTTCCCGTTTCGGACCATTGGTAAACTCCTCTGTGATACGCATTATAAGGGCACCGGGTGTCTATGAGGTCAGGGGGACTCAGGATGTTCAACACTATTATAAAAAAAAGGTGTTATTTCACAATACCCAGACACCAACAGTGTGAAGATGTGATACCGGAGACTGCCACCCGTTTGATGGGAACTATTAGAGAAGGTGTGGGTATGGTCCCCTAAAGATGTTTATACGTGCTTGGAAGAAACCAGGGAGCCCATTTAATCTGGAGCCAACCAGAGGGTACCAGCTAGGCATGGAGACACAGATTAATACCAACTCTAAGGTAGTCATGAGAACAACTACGCGAGCAATTCAGTTGCAAGGATAGGAACCAGATCTCCATAACTCAATGAATAGCTGTTCTTCTAATGACTGCTCTTTAATATGCGCATTTTTTTTTGTTTGAATACATGGCAACAAAATGGTTTTCTCCCGGGTTTAATTTAACAGATCCCCAGTGCCCCAGCCGGCTGAATGACCAGCATGTAAACCCTACTTTACATTTCCAAATAAACATTCTATACATAAGTGTCCTTAAAATAAAGGATTGACGGGCCAGCTTTTAACACAGCAATGCATATAGATCGATTTTCATAGTATACCCACACATTCGGACAAGGCTCATGCGCGTCAGGTTTGGACTGTTGATAGTCTATGTGCTACAGGGCTTGAACAAAGGGAGACACGTGTAGAATGGAGGCAGCATTTCCCTCGACACAGAGGGTGACCTGGTTCTCATAGGGTACTTCCAAGGAAGAGGAGGGACAGGCCACAGACCTATAGGACCTAAATCCAGCATGCAAGAATTGGGTATAGCCTACACTCGCATTGGTGCTAGACACATGGATAAGAGGCTGGGGCTAGAATGTACATTTAGTTAACAGCCATGAAAGGTCAGTCGGTGCAAATACATGTTTTACCTTTCCAGACCTTTATCTGTATAGTGCCTTTCCCTGTGTCTGGCCTGGACATGGGAGACAAGGCATAGGGACCTCAACATACCATGGAGCATCCATACATAAATGGGGACTATATTATGAGATACAGCAGCAATTTACAGAGAGGGTTCTCCAACACAAATTCTGGGGATGGGGAACATCAGCCCGTTCAAAGGTATTTGCACAGGCATATTCGCTTTCTAAAATCCCTCATCTGCAGGATGATCATTTATGGCCACTTGCATGTGCATTGAGAACATACAAGTGGACACAAACATTCAATCGGTACTATTTAGCAGTCTGAGTCACAATTTAACTGGAGAGAACTGAATCTCAGGTTCAGCAAGTCTTGAGGTAACCGTGAACAAGGAGCACAAACCTGGATTAAAGGGGATGTTTGTGGAAGGGATTGACAGCGGCATGAAGTTACACAAAATAACTGCTCTGCAGGTGCTTGTAGTAGCTTCAATGTAATCATACAGTGACACCAATTGTGTAGAGCATACTTTGAAATGTGTTAAAAATCCAACAAATTTTGCTAGGTAACAACCGGTGGGAGGGGAGGGGAGGGACCGCCCCTCAACAAAGCCTTTTAGGAAAGGGCAAATGAGAAGCATGTCTTATTTCTAGCGGGCCCAGTGTGAGCAAGGCCCACTGGGAGTGCCCACCAGAAATGGATGTCAGGGAGGCATGCTCTATCTTGCAGACTCCACCAGTAAGGAGGGTTTCGTTGAATGTAGTAGAGCAAACAAGGTCAGTGCCAGCTAGACTACAGGCAAAACAAACCAACACTCAGAGCCAACCCTTGCCAAGTAAGAATTTGGTAAAAATGTCCTAGTTACACATCAACCCACCAGGATCAACCGTCCTTCAAACCCGGTTTCTGACAATGGCAATGTTGAACCCCAATCTTGCCACACTGAGCATGCACAGAGCAATTATTGGACAAGTATGCTGTGTTTAGTCACAGACCTTAGTGGTCTTCTAACTGTGCTCAAGCCACTTCTAGTACTAAGGAATGACAGCAGAAAGTGTTTGTGCCCACTGCATGTTTTACAAAGTGTAAAAGTCTTAAAACATAGGCCCTACTCCCTTCCTTAACTTTTATTTTGTCCCACCCCTCTTCAATTGTGCAATGTAAACATTCCAAGTGCACGTTCTTAAAAACCATATAAATTACTTTTGCCAGCTCATTGGTGTGTAAGCTCAAAGTGACAAACTCACAGCACAGTCACGGGCGAGGGGAAGTCAGAACTAGAAATGAGAAAACCTTGTTTGCCAATGGACCCTCCTCACTTCCAACTCATGCCCTAGAACAAAAACAAAATGACCACTTTTGTATGTCCGGTCCAAGTTAGAATATGCCCAAATTAAACTAATTTGAACACTTCGTAGGGTGCTATACATGAGAAAATGTAGGGCATTAATCTAATTATCTCAGTCATTTCCTGCAAAATCACCAAAAGAGAAAAGAAACTCTGCAGCCTTATTGGCACAAAGAACTAGTGAAAAATAAGGTGACAAACGGAACAACCCCCTTTATGAATAAGTACCTGGATGGAGGGACCTGTAATGGTCACAGAGACAGAGCTTAACTCCCAACAATACGATGAATGGCAAAAAGATCCACTGTATTATACTGGCACGAACGCAAGCAGAAAGGTCATGGCTGTGAAGCATGAACGAGCAAAGACCACCACCAGACGTCAATATCCAGGATTATAGGCCACAGTCCGAGTACCTAAAGTCTCCAAAGCAAAGCACCTGTGCGTAACTGATGCTGTAACAC
Source organism: Ambystoma mexicanum (assembly GCF_040938575.1). Lineage (NCBI taxonomy): Eukaryota > Metazoa > Chordata > Amphibia > Caudata > Ambystomatidae > Ambystoma > Ambystoma mexicanum. The sequence goes on from NC_090932.1 coordinate 1,564,078,576, forward strand.
ACACACACACACACACACACACACACGCACCCCCTCCCTTTATGCTTGCTGCTCTTGCTTACAAAAAGCTTCACAAATGTGGACAGGTACTTGCACACCGAGTCGTGTATAAATATTTAAGTCTACTTCTGAACAGCTCTCTCAAAAATAAACCATGTGTAAAAATATAAAAGTGCGTATGAACCCTGGCACCATCCCTCCTATGCGATTATAAATAGGTCAACTGTACAGGTCCCATCTGAGGGTCTATGTATGAATAGGTTCACCTACAGAACCCGCGGCACGGACAATGATGCGCAACCTCTCGAAGAGCGAGCTACCTCTTGCACGCAGACCTGCAGGAGCGCAGTCATTGCCCCACATGGAAACGTACATCGCAAGAGCAGATAAACCCTGCTTGCTCTTTGTGTACACTATTGCAGTTCAGCCCTTAAATGATCCAATCACACTGAGCAACCCAGTCTTGAGCATCACCAAATGTTTGAAACCGCACCCGCGCTCCCCCTCTATTACAGACCACAGCACAGTCATTTCCTTGAATACCTTGGTTTAGGAATGTGTACACACTTGCTGGTCTTTTGCAGAGACCGCCCCCCATGTATAGGAAAAACCTGGTAATGTGTTACCCCTTGTACACTAGCCATTCACTCATTTCCACACAAACAATTTGAGATGCACCACAGATTCCCTCCAGTCTCCCAATGTAGCCTAAAGCATACGCAATCGTAATAAGGATTGAAGAGGACCCACTTTCATGTGGATATCAAGGGTCAGTGTAATAGACTTCCAGATCTGTTGATGTGCCCAAGACGTGGCGTCTATTATGGCCATGTGGAAATGCCTGCTGGCCAGTGTATGAGTTGAGTGGAAGTTCATCTTGTGCTCCTGTTCAACACACTGCAGCAGTCCTGAGAAGAACAGCCAGCTGTCATGCCAGGGCTGCCAATGGCTGCAGTGAAGATGGGCAGCACATAAATCAGGAGGGTCAGCTGTCCACATAGATAAATAGAATGTCCTCGTCGGTCCCATAGCTGCGCCAGGCCTCCTCAAAGTTGTTCATGCTGGTACGGCACATTCCTGAAATATGGACCAGAAGAAAGTTAAGGAATAGCATGAATGTTCCACAAGGGCTACCTTTAAAGACATACTACCCACAGTCCTCAAAAGGAAGGCAATGGACCTTTTTTTCCAGGTACGCCTTCACATTTGTTATTTTTAGTAAGCTTTGCTCAGCATTTCAAGAGCTCCCCCTTGTAAAAGGAAGTCGTGGTGCTTAAAAACTTGCTGTATAAAAAGCCCTTTAGTAAACATATCGTGCTATAAGGCGGAGGGATACTAATGGGTGGTGCAGTGGTCAAGAGTGCACATAATAGGGATGACCCTAACAAGCCTACCAACTTCTCGTTCTCTCAAAAACCATTTGTGTGGCACGTACCCCTCCGCTGTGCTCCAACAACTCATTGGTCCTTCATGGCTTATGCTACATGGAAAGCACTTAGTTGCTATGAAGAGCTGCCCCTGAATTCTAATAGAAATGCCCCCTATAGAGCAATACAAACAAGGGATTCTACATTTGATAAATGGTTACTATGCCCTTTATAGTAGTTGATGTTATGAAGTCCTGTGTATATTGTTTTTAAAGGGCAGGTCTGGTGAAAAGTCGTCATTTCGCTGCACCCCTCTACTGCTCTCTCAATCCCTTCTGTGTCCCTCCAAACAATCTGATTCCTCTCCCCTGCCTGAACCCATCTTTTCCTCTCCTCCCACCTGTCTCTGCAAGCTGAGCTGAGTGCTGGCTACCCGTGCGCCACCCCACAGTACACCGCATGAGGGAAGGACTGCAGTGTCTGCGTTAAGCAAAGAGTGGCTGTGCTCCAGATAATCAGAGCTTTGTGGTTCTTTATGGATTGCCATGGCAAACAAACCCGCAATTCATATATATTTTGCAACTATTGGCCCTATGTCACTGTTTTGTCGAATGGGACGGGTTTCAAGAAGCCAGTTAGTCTGACTTTGCTTTCCAAATCGTCTCTGGTGTACTGTCTCTGATGAAGGTTTAGTTAATTTTAATGGGTTTTCTCTGTATTGGCAGGTGCAGGTTTTGTCTGACACCGAAAGGCTTGGTTTCATGATACTTGTGGAGAGATTTTGCTGTCTGCGATTTAAAGGAGAGGTACAGACGTTAAGCAGACACCGCTGCTGCAACTAAATAACAGCGGGCATATACCTTGATGCCTTGCCTAGCACTGATGAATGTGGCTCATCCACCTTGTTCCACAGAAACCGGTCGGCTATAGAACGACTAGATCTAGTACACAGTGCTTTCCGCACAGGTCCACATCGTTCTGAAAAAGGATCTCTAGACTAAGCACCTAGGGGTCCTTTCTGGTTTAGGTGAATAACCTCCAGGGAGAAATCCACTGAAGAAATCTCTTCCTTGTTTTTAGACAAAACCTGCACCTGCCAATACAGAGAAAACCCATTAAAATTAACTAAACCTTCATCTGGATGGCAGAAAGCACATGCAAAAACCAAGGTGGTTGAGTATGTGTTTTTTAGCACAACACAGTGCACCAGAGACGATTTGGAAAGCAAAGTCAGACCAACTGGCTTCTTGAAACGCGTCCAATTCGACAAAACTGTGTTTTCTTTAGTGCGACAACGATTCTGGGCAACACACAGTTGGAATTCCCACAAACAGTCCCTTTGTTTTGTTTGGCCCTATGTCACCAACATGAATGAAGGTGCTTACAGAAAGACTGGACCAGAAAAGCTTCTCCAGAAGTATATCGTCACTTTAAAAGTTTTAAAGTAGGGTATCCCTCCACATGCTTAGCCCTGCCCACTAGCAATTCATCAGTACCAACAGCTCAGTATATACTTAGAGGGGATGGCACTGCGAAGGAGGGAAGAGCAAGGAACAGTACAACAGTACACACAATGAGGCCCTCCTACAGCCTGAGGCCCCCCCCCACAGCCCTCCTTCCCTGCGATTCCATTCCAACAACCCAAAGCTAGAGTAGCTGAAACAGTTCAATGCCACACCCACAGATCTCCCCTCTTTGCTGAATAGATTTGGCTCCTTTGTGGGGGATGAGGGAAGATGGGGTCCATCTCCCAAAGCTCATTCCCTCCCCATCACACCTCTCAATGAAGGGCTTTGCAGCGTATACTCCCACACCACCCCCCTCACTACCATCTCAATGGACGGGGGAGGTCCTCTACCCATGCTCCACACCTCCTGCTCCTCCCAACCCTCAGAAGCAACACACACGCACCAATTCCTATCGAGCCCACCCCCATCCTCTCCTTATCCCCTCGTCCACGCTGCCCCGCTTCTTCCTCCGCCTCACGTTGCACACAGTCAAAGAAAGCAGGCCATGCTTTCTACGATTAGGAGTTTGGGGGGCAGATGTATCGGCGGGTAGGCCTATCGGCTACTCCCATTCGAAAATGGGTTAAATGAATCAATGTTCGTGCTGGCTCAGAATCTGATGGTACAGTCCGGACAGGTGAGATGGAGACAGCATGACCATCATGGGTCAAGTGAAAAGGTTGCATACTAATGCAGCCACACGTTTAATCTTTCCTAAAAGATACGTCAAGAGAATAATGGTTACAAAAAGCAGGAGTGGCCCAGATACCGGACCTTCATATGTCTGCTAAGGAAACAGTTCTCGGAAAGACCAGCAATGCTGCTTTATCTCTGGTGTAACGAGCAGGACGTCTGAGCAGAACTTGAACTAGAAGATTTTAAACGTCATAAGTCATGGAAAAACAAGAAACTATATTGCAATCATAGCTTTGGCAGCTGTATTGTACTAGGACTGTGCAACAAAGTTTCTGAAAGGCATGGTCCTGTCCAATCAAAATCTAAGAACTCCCAACATATAGATACATAAAGGAAACAACTAGATTGAATTAAGTCTTCTCAGGTGAACAAAACTGGAGCCTTGGCTGAATGACTGGAATGACAATCTCATGGTTAAAATGAAATTCAGTGAAACCTTCCAGAGTGAAAATAGAAATAATTTAAAAATAGAGGCTATGGCTCTTTGGCCAGATGAATGCGAGCGTTACAAGCTTAATCATCTAATATCTGGCGGACAAATGTACCAAAAACCAAACTAACAGACCAACGAGTTCAACACAGGCGCACATACTAACCATTACAAGATACAAACTACAGAAAGCAAGCTTCCCTGTAGTAGCGGCCAAACTTAGGAACACACTAGCACTCAATAAAAGCTGAACCATCATTCTGGACCTTTAGAAAAAGCCCGAAAACATGGCTTTTCGCACACGAGCGGTAGGTAATTTGTGTTGCCTCTCATCCAAAATGAATTCTCAACCTGACGAAATCTCCTTGCCTCCTTACCTTGCTCTGCATAACTTTTCTAATCCACCTCACCTATACCTCTATTATGTACTTACAACGTAACTGCATGTAGTATTGATGAAACTGTATGTAATCTCTGTATGCATCTAATCTTCGTTAGTTTAACTTCATCGATTACGTCAAGAATTGTACCCAGATGCCGAAGGGTTAGGTGTGCTAAACCAATGTATAAATAAATACATATGTAACAGTAACTAGGAAAGCAGTTTTCCAAGTCGCAAGAAACCAGGGATACATGTGGTTTTACCAAAGGCCACTGCTGAATTCCGGGTTTCCTGGGCTTGGCTGTAGCTATGCTGAAAAAAACTCCCTCTCCTGCATGTTGTGCAGGGGACACCCAGTTAACCCAGTCTCCAACAAGAACCAGCCACCTTCCCTCCAGTTTCTCTGCACATTCCCCAGAATCCCCACACACCACCTGCGACCCCCCCCCCCCTGCCTCGGACCTCAGCCTTGTCCCCTTCCGTACCCTTCAGGCCCTGCTGCCAGTGCTTCCTGTATGCACGATGAGCAGTTAGGGAAAGGTGGCCTTTTGGGATATGTAATTTGGAGAAAGTGGGCTGACTCGGAAACAATGGTTCAAAATATTTTTGCAGAATAGAAACCAAAACAACATTTAGATGCCATTAAATAGAAAGGTAATGGTTGGAGGTTTGGATCAAAATCCCTGTATTGGGGATAAGTGGGATTTGGCTATGACCCAAGGAAGTCTGTCACTGGCCTCTGGGAAGTGTTCTAAGTCCACTGAAACCTCCCAGTTCCGGGAGCTTTTCTAGATGCATGATATGGAATCCCTGGGTATGCATATGCTAGTTTTTCATAAACCAGATGCCCAAGATCAGAGTTAGGTTAGATGTTCATTTATATGCCAAATCACCTTCACGTGCAAGACCCCCGGCACTTTCTGCTTGACTTGTTAATTCTTTTTCTATGTTCCTGAGTGAGTGGGAAGCTTTTCCCCCACTCACCTCTTCTTACTCTTTTTGACTCTCCATACATTTTTGAATCTATACTTTCCTATAACTTTTTGGGCATCTACATTGTATTATTGCAGCACATAGCACTTTCTGTGCAGTGTTGCTGGGTTGCCCCTTGGGCTTTCCTTTTTATTTTCTCTCGACTTACTTTGCAGAACACATGTTCTGATGGGTAGAGGGATTTTTATCCCCTCTACATTTTATATTGCGAGACCAGCACACCAAACCTTAAGAGGAGCTAGTTAACTTGTGTGATTTTTTTTTAACTTGCAGGTGGCCATTACAGCTTCTTTCTTTTTTTAACCATTTTTAGTGTGCTTGTCCTGTCTTGGTCCTTCTGCTGTCCTGGGTGGGGGAGGTCCTGGCTGTACCCTTTGTGTAGCCCGCCAATGCTCCAGAGTGTCTGAAGGCAGGAAGTGAGGGAGGAGCCCGCAACTCCACTCACATTTGTCTTCTGGTATGCCTGAGAGAATCCAGTCCCCACTGGGGTGTTGGCGGCCCCGATTGGAAAGCCACCCACCCCTTTCTGTAAGCTGCAATGAGAGTTTTCAGAGAATGTGTGTGGTTTCTTGCATAAATGGTCTGGATCTGGAAGCTGAAGATGAGTCGACACTGGAGATAAATACGATGAAGAAGAGAAGACTGCTGTAGCTACTTCCGGAGATGCCTGCTGTGCAACCACTGCCTGTGCCGACCCCTTCTTTGATGCGACAGAGACCTGAAGAGGACGACTCCGACCCATAGACTGATGGCACCAATCAGTCTTAAGAAGGCTTAAGTCTGAAGAAGACCTGCATTTTATCCATCCAATGACAAGCTGTGACGTTCCAGGGCTGAAAACTGCCACTACCCTGGGACCGCGAGCCTGAGTGCTGTGTAATGTCTTCCGAAGAACTAATCTCGCTGAAACTCTGGTGGACTCCTGCTGGACCTTCAGAGACACGGTTCCACTCCTTGAAGTCCCTTCACCAGATTGCTGGACCAAGATAGCGAGGCAAATCTGACCTTCACCTGGCACCTTGAAAACGGCACCAAAAATCACAGATCCGCGAGAAGCACTGAATAATCCTTTGTTTGAAGACTTTTCTGTCGACTGGTGCTGCAAGTTCCTATCCAGTGTCCGTTCTTTCGTCCAAGAATCCAGAAACCAGGTCCTCTGCTGCTGCATCATGAAGGTGTCCGTCTCCAAGCTCTTTTTCACTGCTGAGGTACTGTGCGTCTTAGGATAATACTTACCTAAAGTCTCTGTCGCTCCTTGTTAGGAAATATTTCGTAATTGTAGGTAATTTTCCTTCCATGTGGCAACCCCTAAACTTTTTGCTGTTGTTTTTCACCTTGTTCTCGACTTTGCCAGAGAAGTGCAGCCTTCTGCCGCACTCCTCTGGGCTTTCGCTCCATTCTTACGGGGAAACTGACATGCCCTTAAGACAGTCAGTACCGGGAAACGCTGTTTCCGTAGTTTCTTTTATCATGTTGCGGCTTTCGTGCAACATGACACAAGAGGGCACTGTAAGCTAAGTTACTGCTCTCTTGGGTCTCTAGCCTTCTACAGGCCCTAGATACTCTTTCAGGATTGTAACTGATCGTTGCAAGTGATTCACGGACGGGAATGGTGGCAGCGATCGTTTGAGTTTTGAGCTCCTTTTGGCGTTTTAAGCGCGTTTCTCGCGCTTAGCCCAAAATGGTGGCCTGGCTCCCAAAATGGCCAGACCACGAGGCTCCTTTGTCCTGTCCGCTGACCGTCTTGCTCCCTTCACCTTCCCCAGGTCGAGCCAACCCGGGGCCTTCCTTATTTGGGCATGTACTTTCCCGCGAAACACGGATGCTTTCGCGGGCTTCTACATGCCTGGTGTGTGCCTCCAGGATGTGGGCTGGGATGTCTGGTCCCAATACACATCCTGGGTGCCAGAGAGTCTAGGGTGGTGTGAATGCCTGGGACCACCGTGGTCCGTGATAGGTCCACGAATGGTGCGAGTGTTGATGAGCGGATCTCCCATTGGGTCCCCTCCGTTTTGGCGCCAAGGGAACCGTGGATAAGAGGGGGCTGGAAACGCCACTACCATGTCGATCTCCTGAGTTCTCACGAACGAAGGAATACAGGAGCCAAGTATCCTGCAACCAAGAGGCTGAACTGAGGAATCGCTGGTGACCAGCTGAAGGACTGCTCCTCTGCACTGCTGTCGCCTTGTGAAACCCTTTTCACCTTTGATCGAACCAGAAGGCCTGTACTGGTACTTCGACCCTTGGAATAGCGGGGACAGCTATTCTCGGCATCTTCACCATCTCCTGCTAGTAAACCTTCGGAAGCGTCTCTGGGCCATCCAGCAGACTGACCAGCCTACACAGGAGTCTTGCTCTGTAACCGCCGCCAGGTTGTGTAGTATTTAGAGTCCTTGTCACTCTCACACGATTCGTACACTTGGCGTTCCCAGGTCTGAAGTGAGTAGTGTACATTTGGCTCAGATACACACAGCCGCTCCGTTGCCCTGCTGTGGTAACAAACTGTGCGGGTTCCTTCGTTTGGGACGTCTTTTACTCAACTCTGCTGCTGCAGACTCAACACGATGACGAGACGTCCCCTGCTCTTCTGAACCTTTCAGCGACTGAAACTGACGCGGAGAAGCCTGGGTCTGCTTGCATCGGGGACCGGTGAGTAGCATAGCTAGGAACTGGTCGCCCTCCTGCAGGAGCCCATAGCTTTTCCCCGCTGTGTCAAAACAGCACGCCTTTCCGTACTCACCCTCTGCTTCTGCCCACAGTGGAGGCTGCGCTTGAGTCGCGGAACACTGTTCTTCTTCATTTGTGCACTAAACTGAACTGCCTGATTTCCCTCGAAGAGACTCCCCTTCTGCCCGTTGGCACCAGCGTGTGCAGGTACTTTTGAGCACAAGGCTCCACTCTTCGTAGGGCTCGGACTTCCTTTTAGTTAGGTGCCTCTGAAGGCGGACTGGGTCTAAGCATTATTTCGCACTGCCTGTTTTCCTTCCCTTTTAGGTGGACTACACATTTCGTGCATCTAACGCTTGAGACTTGTTTGTATTTGTATATATGGTATATTGGTATGGTATGTGTTGGTTTACTAGAGTTGTATTGTGATTTCTCGCTATGGTCATTGTTTTAAAGGCCTTGGAATAAATGTGTATATATTTTTAATATAACACCTGTTTGGAGTAATTTGTAAGTGTCCTTGCTTTGTGTGCTCATTGCGGGCTTTCAGTCACCCTCACCCCTCTTGAGACCTAGTCTTGACCGCCGCGATCGCTACCCTGATTGGTCTGGCTTGTCCAGAGGTTACCCTGTTCCAAGTAATTAGGTTGGCCTTCTGAACTTCTGCGCCGCCAGGACAGAGTTCAGAAATCCGTCTTAACACTCCTGTGTGGCCATGGTGGGGATTCATGTAGCTGATGGGCCTGGGCGAACGGTATGGGCGAACTAATGCTGGAACGCATCTAGGGAGCCTTCTACGACGTCCCTGACCACTTCAACTAACTCTTAATACTTACTTGTTGACAAGAAAGCCTCTGGAGCTCCGATTTTCATACATTTCTGCCTTATTCAGATCTGCCTACAGCTGGCTCCTGGACCACCCGTGTCCCCCTTCTGCCTCTGAGAACACTTATGCTCTGGAATAGGGAAGGGCCCAAAGTACAAGGCCTCTGCACAGAAATTATAACAAGTGACTTACTTGCTAGGTGTTGGTGTGTAACCTTGATGCCTGAAACAGAATAAGTTACAAAGTGTTACAAAGTTATTACTTACCATTGAGCTGCTTCCTGCCCCTCTGAAAAGTATACAAAGTGATTTACTTGCCTGTGAATTGTGTTCCACCCTTCTAAAAAGTAACATTGGTGTGCCTACATCTTCCCGAAAGAGAATAAGTGTAAGGGTTTACTACCAATAGGGTTTTACGTAAATAGCTTACTGCCATTTATACTGCCCTCCTAAATTCCACTATTCTGAAAAGTAATGTTGGTGTTACTATATTATTCTAGAAACCGAACAAGCAACATAGTGTAATACTAATAAGGTCTGCTTACCTTGAATTGCCTTGAGTCATTCTAAAAGTCTGAATACCTTACTGTCATTCTAAATGTGCATCACTAGGTTGTACTTGAACTGCATACGCTATTCTAAGTGTAGTTTATGCTTCGGTTTACTGTCCATAAGCATTGTGTTGGTTTTTATATTGCGTTTATGATCTATAATAGTACTTACTTTTCTGAACAATTCTCTTTGCCTGCGTATATAAAATAAGCCTCTATTTTTAACCATACATCAGTGTATCACAGTTTCTTTGGATCATATGTATGCTACAAGTTCCTTGCACCTTCCTACAGTCCTCTCTCCACCTCCCAAGATAAGTCTGACTGCTCTGAGCACACTACAAAAATAAGTAGTACAGGTCTATACTAAGAGCTGTAGTTTACTGTATTGTCTAAGGTATAGTTTGAAGGCAATGATTTGCCAGCCGCGAGACGTCCTGAACTTCTGCAGTGTTCAATGAATGAGAGTAATTGGGGACTTGATGGTATCCGGACTGTGTCCCAATAAGTCTACCTGTGGCAATCGGGAATCCCCATTTAGCAAATACTGGGAGAATGCAAAAGGTATCTACTTTTGAATTATTTTTCCAACTCGCGATGTGAGATTAAGACACTGCTGCCACAACTGTGTGTTGAGAAGTCAAGAAAGTGAGAATTGGTCCAACAGATTTGTTTTATATAACACTTACCTGGTGTTGCATACACTGATCAACCAGATGTTTTAGCAAAAGAATCTTGCCGAGAACTCTGCTGCTGCACTGCATGTGCGGTCTGTGTGGGCTCACCTCGCGTGGGAGCATACAATGTTAAATGGATGCTCTGTTGTAAGGGTTACTTAGGATGTTTTGTGCGGAGGGACACACACTGTGCATGGGTACGGGTGCCCTCCGGAGGTAGCAGGGTCTCCAGCTGTAGATGCCAAGAGACTGCTGTGCTCTGGGAGGTTTGCGGGGTTACCACTCTGTAGTGGGCAAGAGCTGCTTTTTATCCACACTGCATTCTCTCGCTCACCAGTGCTCCCTCTTTCACACCGAGTGCATTGTCAGTAGGCAAGAGCAACAATGCTGTACACTCTCCAAGTGTGGTCTACATAACTGAGGTGAGCCTGCTTGCCTGGATTTGTCACAAAGTGCAAGAGCAAGTTGTCAGAAGCGTGTTCAATTTGCTCTTGCTCAGTCCGTGTGGGTCTGTGGGCACAGTTGTATTGCCCGAGTGTCTCCCTCTATCTTTCAGTGGGTGAGAACTGTGTTGGGAGGTGTGCAGCCTCCATCCGTGGGCGAGAGGTACCTTGTGTGGTGAACTCTCTATGTACTATATATAGATCATACATTACTTACTGTAATCATATTTCTGATGCTTGTATCTGCTTAGATTCAGATTCTGAACATATGCTGACATCTCGTGGTAGGTGCAGAGTATTGCATTCTGTTTTTGAGTTTCGAACAGGGATGTCGAATGGCCGTGCTTGTAATACCATCCCTGTGTGAGGTGTATTGTACCCCTGGTCCATCACGCGTTGAGGTCCCGCTGATTGTTTTGTTTCTGACAAGAGGGAGCAAGAAGTGCTGCATGAGTCCAGAAGATCAAGACGTAGTAAGATGTCTATGTACCAACTCCAAGAGGAGAGGAAGGGCGGGCACATGTGAATCTAAGCAGATACAAGCATCAGAAATACGATTACGATAAGTAATGTATACCTTCTGAGGCTTGTGGATCTGCTTAGAATCCCATGCTGTGCATAGACTAGCGAGCACTACCAGGAGATGGTGGTCAGATGTTAGAAGGTACAGCGGCAAAGAGATGTCTTCACACCACCTGACCCAACTATCACTCTTAGAATGTGCTTCAAAGCAGTAATGCTGTGTAAAAGAGTGAATAGAACTGCACGTAGCTGCTTTGCACACGGCATCTAAAGGTACATTTGCAATGAGTGCTAAAGTAGATAAGATAAGGAATACGTGGGAGGGCACAATCCATTTGAAGCATTTAACAATCCATTTAGAAATAGCCGACTTTGAGACAGGATCCCCTTCTCTTCCAGTGGCTACGGAAGTTCTATGGTCTGATGGACATGGAACTTGGAGATGAATTTTGGAGAGAAGCGTGGTTGTGTGCGTAAAACCACTCTCCTTAGGAAAGGTGACAAGTGTATCTTGAACAGAGAGCTTGCAGTTCATTCACCCTCCTAACAGATGTAATGGCAAGAGAAAAGTAGTCATATAAAAAAAGAGACAACCAAGGCATTGGCTCAAAAGAAGGGCCCATAAGTTTAGTAAGGACTATATTCAAGTCCCATCTGGTAGTTGGATTTGAAATTGGAGGGTGTAATCGTTTGACCCTTTCCATAAAGTCTTTAATGACAGGGACTTTCCACCACAAGACTATTTTGAGAGGTGGTGTAAGCAGAAAGAGCAGCAAGATGCATTGTCGTTTACGTGCATCTTTAAGAATGTCCATACATCTTTGAGGCAGATTTAAATGCCCAAAATCTATGAATTCAGGAGCAAAGTACAGTATGAGGACATGGATGCAGTGTTGATACCCATTCTTGGGACAGCATGTTGAACAGGCATGGAAGTTTGACTAGAGGACAAAGAGGCATCCTCATTAGGTGCGAGAACCAACACCCAAAAAGTGTGCAAGAAAGTGGTCCTATGGACCATTTGGCAGAATCCAGCCAGTAAAAAATAAATAAATAAAATCCCCAAAATACTGAACATGAGGAGCAGCGGTGTCCCCCAGTCCCCATTTTCGGTATTCTGCGTTGCGGGGTTGGGTTGTCCCCCCCGTTTCTTGACATTGGAAGCGGGGGACCCAAAAAGAAAAATATCAAAAAAGAAAAAGGGACCTTGCAGAGTCAGATCCGAGCCGCGTTAGAGGAACAGAACTGATGCCGCAGGGCTACAGGAGAAGCAGCGGCAGCCAGCGAAAATATAAGTAGGGTGGGGGGGGGGGGTATGTTTGGTCTACGGGCAATTTTGATTGTTTTGCCAAAGTAAAAACTGTTTTGCAGCAAAACAGACTAGGGTTAATTCCGCTGTGATTGTTTCTACTCCGACAAAACAACCCAAATCCAGAGAACCAGGTCTGCTGGGCCCACATTGGAGCCATTAGGAGAAGTTTGACTTGTTCCTGGTGCATCTTGTGGACTGTCCTGTTGAGGAGAGGAATTGGGGGACTGGGGGGGGGGGGGCTGAGCGTAAGCAAATTTCCCTGACCAATATAGACTGTACAGTAAAGAAGAGACATTTTTCGCTTCTCTGTTACTGCCGGAGTACAAACAGCGGCCAATACTAAATGGCTGCAAATCGTCAGGTGGGAACTGATACAGCTGGCGAATGATACTGTACAGGGTTTCAACGCGATCAAGGTCGAACTGATAGCCATCCGGTTGATAACGTTGCAGAACCAGTATGAGATCGATCTGCTCACAACTATGGAAGGAAGCATTTGTAAAAGAAATAGGAGAATCCTACTGCACTTACGTGCCCCCAAACAATGCTGCTAACGGGTCTCTCCCAAAAATAGAGGAGGCACACACCCTCAGAGAACATATGCAGACGGAAGCAGAGATTCATAGGAGTGATTGGTTCAATGATTTGTTCTCATGGGCACTGTCATGGATGGGAGCAGTTGTGAAAATACTAGTGCCAGAAGTGGTGTTGGTGATCTTCTGCCCATGCCAGTTGGGACTTGGATGCTGTGCTAAAGCGATCCCTAATAGTGCGATTATGATGGTTTCAATTGGGGTAAGCAGAGCACCTCGCGGTACAAGAGATGGGCAGATACAAACTGATGACCTAAATAAGCCCTGCATGGTGACAATAGAGCAAATAATTCATCCCCCATTAACAGTTCTTATGGCCCCCCCCAAACCCTGAAAGCTAGGAAGAGCACCGGTTTGACCTAAAAGCAGATGGGGGCTGTGTAAAATATCTTACGTGCACCCCAGAGCAGTACACTCAAGCGGGAGAAGGTTTGCGCTCGGTATGGAGCGTGGGTACCTAATAAAGTAACGTGGAGCAATGAGGAGGCTGAGAAATTGCAAGGGAGTTTGTTAATATAGAATTGACGAAAGGGGAGAACGTTGGAAAGGTGGGGCAAAAGTCACAGGCCCCTCAGCGATTCAGGACGAGGCGATTGTAGCAAGAGATGCCATAGAGGAGCTAGAAGAATGGAAGGGGGAGGAGAGTACCTCATAGAAGCTGATTGTAGTACAAGTGTAGTGTACTCCAGTGTTAATATCACGTGTGTAATGAAGCTTCACCTTAGAAATTAGACGCCATCTTTAAATGGAGGCCTAGTGCCATTGTTATGTTAGTACGTTTATATCCGGTTCCAAAGGTTAGAAGGGCGTGCATGCGTCTTATGCTTGTAGCCCTGGCAGCTCTGCAGAAGGTTAATTTCTTGGACAAACATTTATTGCGTCTCATCAGTGGTGAATGCAACCAAGAAGGAATGTGCCCTGCAAGGCCAAGACACAGCCAGAATGGATCTTTGAAGAGCTATATCACAAGAAGGGGGGAAAGAGGGTGGAGCCTCTAGGCCTTCACCAGTCCAGATCCATAAGTTATAGCAGCCCGAGACCCGGAAAACAAACATTTCAGTACACTGATCAGCCCAATATTCGCGGCCATAAAACTGTACAGTGGCCAATTGATCAGGAAGATCAGAGAGCAGGGGTGGGCTTCCCCCACTACTGGTCCATGTTATTTGTGCTGCAAGGTGCCAGGGGAGAAGGTAACAGGTGTATGCAGTGGCTGGAAAAGTGGTGGAGGCACCGACGTGTCTGGGAAAGGAGCGGGAGTTCATGTAGTTCAGAGAAGTTATTGCGACCTCGAAAGTAGCCGTCTCACTCATGTCCTTGGCACCAGGTGCACTGCAGAGCTATGAAATAATGAATTGTGTAATTAAATTGTTAATTAGAGCTGTTGTATCGGATGACGAAAGAAGATCTCCACATGGAAGAAGACAGAAGATGGCGGGACCAATCGCCTGGCATCCCACATGAGGCAGGCGCTGCATGGCAGCAGAGTTCTTTGCTGGCACGGATTTTTATTTTATGAGAATAAACCTTGTTCTCCTTGCTAAAGGTGTGCTGGGCCTTTTTCCCCCCCAAGTGGGTTATATTTTTTCTGGGGCGGGCATTGAGGGGTTCCTCTACATACTTTTGGTGCTGAGGCTATGCCCAATGGAAGTACTTTGAACTGATAATGCGTGTCTCTCACTTTGAACCTTAGGATTCCAGTGCTCTGGTAACATTGAAATATGAAAGTATGCATGTCCAATGTTGGTATGTAACCCCCCCTTTTTGAAGATTGGGATTGCCTCTTTCAGTGTAGTCTTCCTGAATGTTTGTGGATTGACATATGTGTTTGCAGGACGTAGATCTAATACAGGGCGCATGGTTAAGTCATTTTTGGGTACAAGGAAGGAAGTACACTACTCTCGTTTACCTCTAGCTAGGGGACAAGTACTATGGCTCCTATCTGCAGTAATGTCTCGACCTCTGCTTGCAGGATGAGTTGATGTTCTTGCAACATGCTTCTGTTCTTTAGAGGATGGTAACAGGGTTTTAGCAGAAATTAGAGCACGTATCCGTCTGCGACGGTAGTCAGTACCCACTGATCTGTGGTCATCTCCTCCGACGTGTGGGTGAATGAGTATATTTGACCACCTAATGGAGATGCATAGGAGGGAACCTTGATGAGAAAGTCACTTGCTGGCAGGGCAGCCTCTACAGGCTGCACTCCTACCTCTACCCTTTCCTCAGCTGAAACCTCGCTGTTGTGAGGTTTGGTAGGTTGATGGTGTACCCTGGGGTGTGCACCAGGAAGAGTTGTCTGATGAAAACCCTGAATGGGTGGGTCTGGAGGAGGCTGGGGAACGAAAAACGACATGTGTTGAAAACTCTGCGTTGGAGAAGCAGCTTATTAGAAATTTGACTTAGAGTCTTAATCATGTCGTGCTGCTCCTTAACTGCCTCATCCACAACCTTGCCAAACAAGACTGAATCTTCAATGGGCTTGTTAATTAGGGTGGCCAGAGTTTCTGGTTCGAACCCAGAATTACGCAGCCAAGAGTGCCTTTTTAATAAAGGTCCCTGAGCAAGGATTTATGGGTAACCTGCCTACCCTCTTTAATGATGTTAAGTAGTTGGGACTTGGTTGGCTCTGGGATGTCAGTCAAGTTATTTTGGAGCAACCCCTACTGAACATCGCTGTAGCTTGCCAAAAGCGTAGTATTAGTGGCAATGCGTGCCGAGTAAGTGGCCGAAGCAGTGACCTTCTTGCCTAAAGGGTAAAGCTTTTTACATTCTTTGTCTGGAGGTGCCTCGTTATTGGAAAGTGGCCCTCCAGCATGTTTGGTATAACCAGCGAGTCGGGTGTTACATGGCCCCGGACATAGATGGTCATAGAGGGTCAGTTGGTACA
Source organism: Ambystoma mexicanum (assembly GCF_040938575.1). Taxonomy (NCBI): domain Eukaryota; kingdom Metazoa; phylum Chordata; class Amphibia; order Caudata; family Ambystomatidae; genus Ambystoma; species Ambystoma mexicanum. Next base: position 1,564,094,429 of record NC_090932.1, read on the forward strand.
GGTTGAAGCACCTTCTCCGCAATTGGGTTAACTGCCAATGTTAGGGAAGGTGCAATCCTTTTCTTAATAGCGTTTAAGAGGGGGGACTTGTTAACCGCCTTTTTCTCTTTTAGATGTGCGCTACAAAGTCAGGATCGGAGACAGTTTCCCCGAATCTGTATCTGAAAATACTCGGCTGGAAGAGACACGCAGTGAACGGAGCGGGGCACTCTGCGTCTCTAGGCCCGAAGCAGAGTGTCGCGGCGAAATACATCTCCTGAGGCGCAACCCCAGAAAGACCCCAGTGGGTGACCGCCAGTGAGTCTCGACAGATCCTGGCTGGTCAGACCGGCGGGTCCCCACAGCGGTGGCCCCACGACTCCTGCGCAGCTCACGGCAACCGGCGGAGCAGCAGCGGCCCAGATTTGACCGGAGACAGCCGGTCTCCGCACAGCCAGAAATCGACCGGCGAAGACAGACCAGTCCAGGTACGCGGCGCCGCCTGTGATAAGCGTGCCATCTCCGTGCTTGTTCAGCCCCTCCTGGGTCGCACCGCGCCCGCGTGGTGAACGCTGGCAGTGTGCCGTGGCGCGTAGTTCCAGAGAAGAATAGCACACCATCCAAATCCTGGGCAGATCGCACAGCGGTGACCACAGGCAAGGAGGGGGGAGACCAGAGGGCAGCAATTCCAGGGACCGTGGCTGCCGCTTCCACTGCCACGGCCGGAGCACAACAAGAGCAACAGGTGAGCGGAAGGCCGCCCCCCTGGGCAGCGCGCCCTCCTCCCTTCCCTCTCCAACGGACCATCAACTGACGCAGACGAACCGCCGGCCCTCGAAGCAGTAGTGCAGCTACCCGCCCGACACTGCAACACGCGCGGGCCAGCCCCCTGGGAGTACCGCTGAGCTCACCCAGGACCTCACCAAAGTTCAGGGCAAAAGACACACAGTGCCCAGCGTCCTGACACCCTCCTGGGTACCTCACCTTGAGAGAGCGCCCCAGGCTGAATCCTGAGGCCTGAAACGCTGCAGGCCCCTAACAAATTGGCTCCTCCATCATCCATATAGACCGTAATCCTGGGAGGATCGCCATCACTCAGAGGAGGAACAAAAAACGTGCCTCGAGAGAGAAACCTGCCAGTCCCTCATCGGAGGTGTGCCACTGGCAACTCAGCGCTTTCTGACCAGATTGAGGGCTCCGGGCAGCGCAAGACCACAATCTGGTGACACTCCGGCATGGAAATCGTCCAGCAACATGAGACAACATAGCTCCCAGTACCTTCTAAACCCTTATCCCATTACGCCTGCGCTGTGATTCAGTGCCTGCCTGCCGGAGGACCAAAGTAGCCAATTTTTCATAAGGCGCTTAGGCGGCTCAGACCGCGAGGAAGAGCGGCCCTGCCTAACTCTCCTGATTCAGCAGCACCCCATCCCCAGTCCCTACTCCTTAACCTCAACTTGCAACGGCACCACTCCCCACACAGAAACCACACCCTAACACCAGCGGAAGGACCCTCTCCTCCCAGTCACATCCATCCATGTCCCAGCCGCGTCGCCTCGTCTTGAAAGCCACGCTGTGCTGGCATCATTCCGCCCCAGCCAAGCTACCTTGTCACCAAGCGAGTGACCCGAAGCCTCCTCCCTTGCGCTGTCTCTGCAACACAATCAAGTTAAAGCGCAGCCTACAGTCAGCAATTGATGATACGACCCATACTACCAGCCCAACGCCTTAAAACACACCTCCTCAAGCCATCACTTCCATAAACTGCCCTCTAGTGGAACATCTCGGCATCGCTTACACCCCCAAAGCAAATATAAGCCGCCAAACATGGGTAAAACTGACAAATCTCAGCAGAAGCTAAACTTGGAGGCGAGGCACTAGCCAAAACCCCAAACCCATGGATCGCCTAGGGTCCCCCTCCAGCGCGGCAGAGGAGGAAGAAGAGCCGTCCGAAAACACAGATATAAGAGATCCTGTTTGAACTGAAAGCAGGCATTGGCAACCTTGATGACAAATTGGTTGCGCTGTCCTCCAAGGTCGACCAATTGCAGCACCTAGATAAGCACAGAGGCAGACTGGACACAGTGGAACAGCGTGTCTCAGACCTCGATAACAACTCAGCTGCACTAGCGAGGGTCACTGCACTGGAGGCACAATGAAGGCAGTCACTGCCAAAAACTAAGATCTTGAGGGGCGCTCTCGCCGAAACATCAGGCTGGTCGGGGTCAGGGAACAACGAAACCCGAAGAAGATGGAAGATCTTGTAGAAAATATTTGCAAATAACTATACGGAGCATCAGCTCTATCACAGCTATTTGTGGTTGAAAGGGCCCACAGGATCCCTACCTCCCGGCCCGTCCCGGGAACCACACCGAGACTGATCATTGTCAGGCTCCTTAATTACAAAGACCGCAATACCATCCTACGTCTGGCCAGAGATGAAGGTGAACTCCAATATGACGGCGACAGCATCCAGCTTTACCCTGACTTTTCCCTGGCGGTCCAAGCCCAAAGAAGATCCTTTGCAGGAGTGAAACGCAGGAAAGATAACCAACTGCTTTACTCCATGCTGTTCCCAGCTAAACTACGCATTCAGCACAACAGAAAGGTGCAATTCTTTAATACACCAGAGGAAGCAAACGCCTTTCTAGATAGGATCGGTTGCAGACCCGCAGACAACCAGCGACCACCCAGGAGACAAAGCGCGAGGAGGCACCCACCATGATAGTTCACCATACCCAGACTCGCTTTGTTCCTGTGGATCTGACGAAACACAACGGAACACAAAATCCTGAGGCTGTTAAAAGGGAGCCTCGACGCTTGGGAAGACACTAGCGCCCCAAGCGCAGCAATGTTAACTACACTGTTTCAAGGGAGGGATACACCTACGGGTGAGTTGGGGGTTGCCTGTGCGATGGGGGAAGGGATGCCCAGATTTAAGCACAGTTCTGGGAATACACCGGTCGCAGATCCACCACCCACCGTCAGACCCCGCCATCACCCAGTTATTACAACTGACATCGGCTTAACCATTCGTCACCAATCTGCAGATAACAAGATAACACCATAAATCAACCACAACCACAGAGAACACCGGAAAAAACTCTGACATAGAGATAAGCACTGAACACTGCGTTCAATCTAGCAACGTGGAACATTAGGAGAAGCATTTAGCCGACTAAAACCCGCAAGATATCCCAATATCTTTCGGCGGTACAAGATAGACGTAGCCCTGATTCAGGAGACACATCTTCCCAGCTCCGAGAATGGCTAGGCCCGAGATTGGGGCTGCCATAGATATTTCTCTTCCTACTCCTCTTTTGCCAGAGGGGTCACCATCTTGATTGCTCTTTTGTCAATGTTTAGGCTAATATCGACCAAAAAAGACTCAGAGGCAAGAGCACTCCTGGTACGAGGGATCCCGGAAGGAAAAGAAATCATCCTGGTGAACTACTACGGACCAAACACTGATGGCCCAAATTTTGACTGGGTGATGACACACCTGTAGGCAGCAGGATCAGCCACAACCAATTGGGGAGGAGACCTAAACACAACGCAAGATCCCCAAAAAGACAAATCTCAGGGCCCAACGGCTTCCTCCCCCTCCAAAGCAAGTCTTCAGATTAATGAAATCTGTAATGCCAATAATCTCAGAGATTTGGAGGCACAACCGCAGGGAGACCCGCAAATACTCCTTTCACTCATGGGTCCACAACATGAGTTCGCAACTTGACTACCTGCTGGTGTCCTCACAAAGCCATTTCCACTGGTGGCATGGACAAATCCTACCTAGGACCCTTTCAGACCACTCTACAGTGACTCTCGAATGCGTTGCGCTAGATAAGAAGGGAAGCCCGCACTGGAGATTTAAACCAGGAGTCCTATAAGACCAGGTCTTCGCAAACGAATTTCAAGCTGAGATAAAATCCTTTATTGAACTTAACCAAGGCTCTGTTTCATCGGCCGGCATCCTTAAGGAAACGCTGAAATGCTACATTAGGGGGGTGTGCTTGGCGAAAGAGAATGGGATATTGAAGCTGATCAGGAGAGAACTAAGCACCAGTGAGTCCTGGCTAAAAGAGCTTCAGGACAATTGCACAATATCGAACGAGTCTCAATCCCAGGCAGCCCTCAAGGTAGAGCTGGAGAACTTCAGATCCGCAGCCAAAGGGAAGTGACATTTCTAACCAGAGGCCACAAAATAAGTCAACACGGCCAAGACCAGAGACCCGGAGCCCTCCTGGCAAGGCTAGTGGCAGCAGAAAGGAAACCAACCCTAGTGGAAAGGATCCAAGACCAACATGGCAATCTGGTGCACACCGAAGAAGAAATCGCTGAAGCCTTCCGCGCCTACTATCAAAAGCTTTGTAGCACCAGTTACACCGCCGATCCAACAGACCTGTTCCAATATACCAAAAATATTGAACGAAAATATTGAACTGTACTGGGCGATTGCCGAGCTAACATCCCCATCACCCTAGAAGAAATTCTCGTAGCAATTAAAGAACTCCCCAACACCAAAGCCCCAGGCCCCGACAACTTGAAAGGCGAATTCTATAAAACCTTCGCCCACCTGCTGGCCCCGCTCCTGTTGCAGGTATACGAGGAGGCGATGGATACCTGAATATTGCCACCAATCCTTTGCAAGGCAAACATCATTCTTCGACATAAACCTGGTAAACCCCAAGAAGACTACTTCTTACAGATCAATTTCTCCAATAAACCTAGATAACAAGATACTGGCAAAAATCCTTACCTCAAGACTACTCCCCCCTAATGCCCAGCTTGGTACTGGCTGACCAGGCGGGCTCGATACCTGGCCGTAACACAACATTTGGCACAAGAAGGATGTTCGGTGTCATGGAAGAACTCGACCCCAAATGTCAGGCAACGGCAGTCCTGCTAGACATCGAAAAAAGGCTTTCGACACGGTTGAATGGCCCTTTCTCTTTGCCATCCTGAGGCGCATGGGCTTGGGTAATTACTTCCTTAAACTTATCACCCTCCTGTACAAGCACCCGGCATCCAATATTATCTTGGGGAATACCAGGTCGTCTGACATAGACTTGCAAAGGGGGACAAGACAAGGATGCTCTCTGTCAGCCGTGCTGTTCGCTCTGGTAATGGAGCCCTTGGCCTCCGATCTCGCCATCTAGACAAGGGCCTTTCTCTCTGACCCCACAAACTGATCATATCCCTATATGCGGACGACGTGGCCCTTTTTATCCGTAACCCAGCAGAGAATCTGAACCCAATCATGCGAGAGGTGATCGAATTCGGCAATTTCTCAGGTTTGAAAATGAATCAATCGAAATCTGTCATATTTCCCCTAACTGCAAGTACGAAAGAATTCACTGACGACTTTGGGTTCCACTGGCAACACTCGAAAGTTAGATACCTGGGTATTCTCCTGTCCAGATCCCACCAGGACATCATGCAAGACAAATACAAAAAAACAGTAGAAACACTACGGAGCAAAGTAAACAGATGGAAACTCCTCCCGCTCAGACTATGGGGGTGAGTCTCCCTGGTCAAAATGGTAATTCTACCAAAATGTCTTAACCCATTTGCAAACATCCCTCTGCTATTAACACGGCAATTCCTCCATCGCATCCAGAGTCTGATACTCGACCTACTGTGGGCAGGCAAGGTGGCAAGAGTGGCTTCCACTACGCTCATTCAACCCGTAGCAAAAGGTGGCCTCGCACTCCCGGACATGGAACGCTATTACTGGGCCGCACAAGCCCAATTCCTTGGCCATTGGTATGCTATTATCAGGCCTTATATCCAGGTCGAGAGGGCCCTGGCAACCCCATATCTCCTTAGAGCAATCATCTTAGGTCAGCTACAAGTACCTCACACTACATTAAATATAGTTTTTACCACCTACGCCATCTGGAAGAAAATTGTACAAAAAAGTGACATTCAGACCAGGTTCTCACCTCTCATCACAGCAAGGTTCATACCTGGAATGCCCCTAACCACTGAGAAGATATAACTACAATTGAAAGGAAAATTGCAAATTAAATCACTAAGCGACCTTTTCATTGAGGGCACATTTCTAACCCTGCAACAAGCCCAAGACAAAGGAAGCAGCAACGCCCTGGACATGTTTATCTATTTCCGGCTGCGCCATGCTCTGCAGACCAACCTCGCCACCTTCATGAGATAACCACCCACATGGCAACTTCTACACGGGGTGATACAATCACAATGCGAAGGCAGACTAGTCTCCGAGATATACAAGGCGCCCCTGGCGGACATGACTCCCCCACTTACAAATCCTAAAAAGAAGAGATCGAGAAAGCCCTGAAACCCACAATCGCAGACGAAGACTGGACTTATATCGTGCGACAGACCAGAAGGTATCACTCAACACGAGCTATAAACAAATACATTTCAATTACCTGTATCAGGTGTACCATACACCAGCAAGACTTCACTCACAACTTCCAACAATCTCAGCAGCATGCGAACGTTTCGGGGCCCACGATGCAGACATCATGCACCTAGCCTGTTCATGTCCACCCATCTTTCAATTCTGGAGCCTAGTACTTATAAAACTTCAGCAATCACCGGAGTTCAATTGGTCCCTGACCCTACTCTGACTCTTCTTGGCTTAACCAGGCACCTGTCGTCGCCGGGACACAGACTAGCAGGCCTACTATTAGTCCTGGCATGAAGAAGGATTGCAATCACCTGGAGGCGCAGACCCCCTCCAAATCTGCAAAGGGGGCTAAACGATGTGACCTACTGTCAAGACATGGAAACAAGCTTTATAAAGACTCTGCCTCTTCATGCTCGACCCCCAGACATCTGGGACCCATACGTTTCATATCTGATCTCCGCTGCGGACACAACATCTTCGCAGGTATCGTCCCCGAACACTGACCCTCAGTGTCACCCGAACTAAGTGAACGCCATCTGAAATCCATAAACTGCTTGAACATCTTACGATTTAGTATCTGTTGAATCTGGGGAGGCTGGGAAAGGGTGGTAGGGTGGCAGAGATGCTCAATACGGCCGGTGCATGGATTGATTGTTACCTTGTTTTAAAGACCAAAAATAAAGTTTTTTAAAAAAAGTATCTGCATCAGAGGTTGATGGGCTTTTATGGGTGAAACCTGATTTTTCTTTGGGGTTAGAGCCATGCAGAAAGCGCTACTTGCGAAAGCTTTGCAGGCTTTGAAAGCAAGGGTTCGATCGCTTCCAGCCAGACTTTCAACGAAAGCTTGGTTGCTGTTGAAGCTCCCTTTTCACGATCCCGTCAAAGGTTGGCTGGGGTTGTGGGTTTTTGTGAGTGCACATGTGTGCCCTTTTCACCAGAGGGGGGTCCCAATTTCAGCCCGCCTTGTGGGACAGGGGACCTACACACGGGCGTCTACTGACTCCTCCAGTAACTCTTCGGCAACCGAAAGGGAGCTGTAGCTGGCGAGCTCTGCCTCCTCTGAGCCAACATCACCGTTGGGGGAAATGAGATTCGGCCTGCATGGCGTAGGTCACCCACCACATGGTACTTCACAGACCCTTCTTATTGAAGTGATGGCCATTAGAAAAGCGAAAAACACCAACCCGGAGTCTAACAAATATAGCAGGTGGTGTATTATGTTAAAAGCTGAACAGTCAATGGGTTTGACAATATTTTGCACTAGACTAAAAACGATACAACAATGCCTTGCGTTTGGTTTTTGTGCTTCCTTTAAGATGTCCATGCAGCTTTGAGGTACATTTAAGTGGCCAAACTATGACCTCAGGAGGCAAGCAGACAAGTTCAGGGTTGGAGGATGTGGATGCAGTGTTGTCCCCTGATGCTCACTGGAGGAAGAATTGACAACCTCAGCAAGTGCGAGACCCATGTTTGACTAATGGGGCTATTCGGATCATTGTGCAATGTTCCTAGTACATCTAATGGATTATCTGTTCAATAGTAAGTGTGCCAAACGGCCACAGTGCGTTCCCATGGACCCTGTTTGGGGAAACCTGTATGCATAGTCGCAGCATTTTGCCGCGTGGAAAAGAGATCTTTTTCTGGAAGACTTTGTGTAGAATGTCAGCGTGCAAAAAGTGTTCTGATGAGAGCTGCAGGTCTCTGCTTAACACGACTGCCAGACATGTTGTTCCCCTGGAAAATAGGAATAGGTGTCTTTTGAGAGACCAATTCCATTTCCTCTGAGCTAGTTCGACAGACTTTAGTCAGCAAGTCTCGCCTTGTTGGTTTATATAGAACATAGCTGCTGTGCCGTCTGTGAGGACTAGAACCGTTTTCCCCCGACAATGGATGCTTAAGGGCTTGAATACTGCTAGTAACTCTAGAAGGTTGATATGCAAGGCATAAATTAGTTTTCAAAAATTGATTAGCAGAATTTGCCAATTAAAATAAAATGTTTTTGATTAGCAAACCGACCCATTTGATAAGCAATTTTGTACGAATATTGTTAATATCACTTGATGTTATTTGTACCCAAGACAAGAAATGAGAAACAATACAGCAGTTTTGCTTACCGCTGAAATAAGACATTTGTGAGAGGAGTCAGGCCTTGCAAATTCTTTAATCTTCAGCCAAACCTGCAGGTCGGGTACCTCTGTATACCTATTCAACCTAAGAGAAATGCACTCGAACCAAAGCAACGGAGGACAACAAATGTATGAAGCGATTTGAGTAAAATGGTGCATGTCACTACAAAGCCACTTTTGTTTGGCAAACTGCTGCCAGAGTCCAGCCATGCAGAGTGAAACTTTTGACATTTACTGCAAACAAAGTAGATCTTAAATACAAGTTTCAAACATCTCTTATAAATGCTACTCGCCCTTCATAAAATCTACTCGAATCAGTGGGCGAAACGACTTTGCAAGCCATAGATGAGTGTCTGTAAAATGTAAAAGGTTAGCTGCATGAATGGACACAAATAAATAGATACGATTAAAAAAAAGGGTCTGAAAACAGTTTGGTCAGCTGTCTCCTGATGGGGGTAATGTACAATACAATCATAAAGCAAAGCAACCTCTAGAGGCTAAATGCAGTGTTTGGTATTGCAGTAGATCGGTAGATCTACAGACTGGATGGATCTATTGATCACTACTTTGCGTAAACATTTAGTTCACTTTGTGCATTTATTATGTAAGAGTAAATAGAGACTAAGAGTGGATTGCGTAGCAGGCAGAGAACTGGCCAAATTAGGTGGAATATTGCAGTTTGTCTCATCTCACTTTCAGGGTACCTGGTATAAAGCAACAGTGATAATATAGAACGTCAAGGAGTATGGGTTCAATCATGGCTTGAGCACCTGTGGCAAGATGTATGTTAGAGACCTAGGTTTGCCATCAAAGCATTTGATCATGTGATAATGTACATTTTGAAAAGCTTACTAGTCAACATGATGCATCTTCCCCAACAAAATGAAATATAGTTGACACTATGAAGTTCAGATGCACCAAACTAAACTTTACTGTAAAGCATGGATCGATGCAAGATTTTACAGTCTCAATACTGTAATTGTGTATTATTACACAACTTATTTTTTAGGAATGGAATTGCATGACTGTCTTTTTAAAAAGATATAACGTTGGCACATACTTGTCTTTGCCAGACAGGATATAAAAAGCTTAATAAAAGTATCATCTCGATTACTTGTGGTTTGCAATCATTTGGAAAATACATTCTTGCACTCCTACACATGCATTTGACACTTAAGAGTGGAGGAGAGGAGTACTGCTGTACTTTCCCTCCATTAGCACTTGAAGTGAACAGAGAAAAGAGGGCGAAGAGAGCACCGACGGCAAGCGAGGAATGCAGGGCGAGCTGTGCTTTCATTGAAGAGGGTAACTTAAATAGCTAACTTTGCTACACAAGTGTTCATTTGATTAGCAAAACTACAGAATTGCATAGCAAATTGCTGTGCGACACTGCTTATTTTATGCCTTGATATGCTTCAGCGAGAGACTTTGTTCACATGCCGTGTGCTCTTAGATGGAGATAATTAGCTCTGCACCCTGAAAGTGAGGAGTCTGTTTAGAGAGGCCTCTGCTGCACGGTTGAGAAAGAGTTTCCTCTTTAAAAGGTTTTCTTTTGACCACCACTGCAGTGACTGAATGTTAGGATTGGTATCCTGGCTATCTATTATGCCGTTATGCTTCTTGCTTAATCTCTCTCCCTTTTTGCATGCTGTGTGCCTGGAGGTGTGAGGTCACAAATGGAATGCCTGGAGTGTGACGGAGTAGAATGCTGTGGTATGAGATTCCACCCAGGGCATTTGAGAATGATGTAGCCTGGGTGATGGGAGCAAGTGGGTTTCACTAGAACTGTATTTCCTAATCTTCTGATGAAACCTGATTAAACTAAGTATTTGAAGATCACACAGACGGCTATCAGAGTATCCTTTACAACTAATGACATTTTGGCGATGAGCTGGTCTTGGTGAGTGTGATGTTGGAAATACATCTGAGGGACAGGGCCTCCGTATCCTTGTCCTTTAATGCTTTTTATTGTGCGTTCTGTCGTGTTTTTCACGCAGGAGTTCATGTAGCACTCCTGGTAGTGCAGCTCTCTTTTGGTTTGGTGTACAGACACCTGGGATAACCTTATGGCACCCAGGGGTATGGGGCACAACCCTGTGCCCCTAGTGTATGCATTTGGGCACCTGGGTGAGACCCATAGACCAGGGTATGGGCTGGTGGCAGCTCCATGCTGAAATGACTAGAGCCCTGAGCGTCCTCTATTTTGGGATGCCCAGGCCCTGTGATTGGAATCAGTAGATTCCTGGTGGAGACAAGATGGCTCCCATGGCCTCTTGCCTTCCATCGCTTGTTACTCTGATCTTCCCGAAGTCCCGGGAAGACCCTGACTGGTTGTTGGGTGGAAGTTCCACATATGGAAGAGTGTGTGGGGGGGTGGGGAAGAGTGCCGACCAGACTGGCTGGAGCCTTCCCAATGACCATTGTGGGTACACCTGTGGGTGGCACCTGGGTGAATGAGGTGTGTGACGAATATACACTTCATGTTGTGGATGTCTGGTATCTGGTGTTTGACACAATGACTGCGACAGCCCTGCCTGAAACTGGTATGAATGCAGTGTGTAGTGTTGAATGGCGTGGTACTTGTCCGAATCCACATTCTGTGTTATGAGTGTCTGGATGGAGAAGAATGGCCTGAATGCACTGTGCGCCTGATTGGCTGACTGACTGCTGTATGCCCTTCTGAATGATTGGTTGCGTGAGTGTGACCCAGCGGAATAAATGAGAGATCAACTAGTATATCTGGGGGCCTCTCACTGCTAGAAATCGTTAAGAAGCTGAAGAGTAACTGGAGTTGAAACTGAAGCATGAGCTTGAAGCCCTGCTGGAAGAGAAGTATTGTTGTTGCTCTACTTCATCAATCTGAAAGCTGCTGTGTCTCCCAGGACTGACCCAGAGAGGAAGTGGTAAGACGCCCTCTTCCCCAGCTACGAGTGACCATTGTGCACCAGCTGATCTTTGCCAAAGCTCCCTGGTCATCAGAACTATGAAAGGCTGCCGACCGTCGCCCACCTTATCCTGCCGGACAAGGCCAGGCCACCGACTGCTGAGGAGCATCCGCTGGTGGGTTTCCTGCCACCTAAAGAGCACAGAGACGCCGACGACTCGACGCCCTTGCTGGGCCGCAGTTCTTCAAACTCTTTGCGGCCCAAAACTATTGACACCGAGGTGCCCCTCAGTGGGATATTTTGACCCATTCCAATGTGCCCACCTGCATCACTTCACAAATGGTGAAGAAAACAGCCAGAAATGGATGCGTTAACCCCTGTGCGCGCAAAAAACCTGAACACTGCGTTGGGGTCACATCCGCAAAAGGCTGCACACCCTGCCACACATAGTCAAGGGGGGGGTGAAGACAGAATTCTCACTGCAGGAGCATGCCAGTGGGTTCTGTTACATTCAACATGGAGCAAGGCAGCAGAATTGTCCTGAAAAACGAAAATGCCTTTTAAAATGTATCTTTGCAACCTTCAAAGTGCTGTTTTTGGCGCTAGATCCATTAATTTCCAGTGAATCCGAGAGTAAAAGGGTTACAGATCATCCGGTGTGGCTCAGAGGAGCCAGGCCTCATTGACCGACAGCAGCTAAGAAATGTATCATGAAAAACCAGCCCAACAACATTTGTTGTCAGTTCCATGTGAAAAATGCGGCTAAAATGGCAACATGTAACAATTTAAACTGTGCAGGCAGAAAGGTCTAATTCTGTAAGAAATGTCAAAGGATTGCTAAATGTCAAAATCACGTACAAACTGTGTTCAGTTTATATGTTTAATGAAAGATATAGGTAACTTAAAGTTAAAACCCAGTCCTGAGTTAATTAACTATTTAATTCTGATCTGACACCTTCAGCCGGTGAATGGGTGACACCTCAAAGGACTAATTGCTGCTGGGAGGTTTTCGCATACTCATGACAAAGAACTCAGCCTGGGCCCCAGCCAAAGACAATGGCAGGCTTGAACACTCATCCCCACATGGGAGGGACAGGAAACTTCTCTCTCAAGGAAGAGGACCCCACCCTGATCAAGGGAATTTGACAGCTGTTGCCAGTTGAAAGAAAAGTAAATAAAGTGCTACAGACTTTTGGTGGTTAAATGCCGATTTGTAATTAAGCTTTAAAGACTTAACTTTGCCACAAGGAGGAGGATAAATCTAGCAGTTGGTAGTTGTAAATCTAAGTTATGCTCTTTCTTTGAAGACTTGATTGAACCATGTACTGCATAAGGGACAAAAGTTATACAAAAACACTAATTGCGCAAAGACTATTGATGCTGCAAATATAATAGTGTACCCCCGTTTTCTAGGGGTGATTGCACAGATATGTAACGAATTAGGAATTGTTAGGCCAAACCTTTATAATTAAAATTGGCAAAATTCCACAGAAAGACAAAGCCAGGTCTCACTGAAGTGGGAGTTGGAGGTAAAGGTAACCCACAAAATATGTAATGTATGTGTCCGATTTTATTAGCGGGCATAATTATAGAAATGTGATTTTGTGAAAAAGTTAAGTCTTGGTCCAAATAACTGTGGGAGTTTCCCAAGACAATTCATAAAATATGACAGCCCTGTCTGGCTTCCAACCAGAAAAAAAGCAAGTGCCTTGTGGGTGTGGTTTGTAAGTCTGCCCCTACCATAAACTGAGTGATGTCACTTGGCATGATAAATATGGGAACCTCACAACACACAGACAGACACGGATTTGTGACTCCTGCCTTAAAGGGAGTGCACTCAAGAAGGGTCGATTTCCCGACAAGTAACTCTACAACACCAGGTACTTTGGGGTTGCAGAACTATTGGAAAGACTTGTGTGAACAATATATGGACTGGGCTTGTGATCTATCTTTATTCTACAGTTTGCCCAGGTGGGGGCGGTGGGGGCGGTGAGGGCGGTTTGGGGGGGTCTCCACACAGAACTGTGTCTAGTGTTAGGGGCCAGTATTCTGCCAATTGTTCTAACCAACTGCTTTCCTCTTATATCTATTGTTGGTTTCCTTTACAAACTGATTTGTGTGACATTTAACCGAACAGTTGATGTACTTTAAAGAAATCGAATAGTAATTGTGGTACCACTAGAACTGTATAGATTTGCCATTGTAGATAACCAAGTACAAAGTGAGTTATCGTGATATTGTACATTACCATGAACAATAATTATATAAAAACTGTGTTTTAACTAATAGTGTGTGGACATTCCTCTGTGGGTGGGGACTACACTGTACTTCAGAACCAGCCCACATCACCTCCTGAGAAGCTAGGCCTTGATTGCTTGTCCATTGCTACCGTAATAGAGAATATTGGCTGGGGTCCTCTGTGCCTCTCCTCTATCATATAGAGAGCAGGAGTACAGAAGCCCTACATTGGCGGCAGAAGTGAGATGCTTATGATTTTAAGAATCAATGTATAACCGTGCACTTACAAAATATCTGCACTTTGTTAAATTGAGGTTTAGTTGTGTACAAGATAACTACAAGATAACTGCATTAGAACCAATGGAATCTATTGTGAATGTTAAATTGACTCGGATGAGCTAAGAGGCTCTCTGGAGTGCTTGTGAAGCCAGGGAGTTCGACTTTGTGGATAAGCCTAGGCCTGAGCTGATAGCTGCCCTTGTGGACTACCAGACTGCCCTGGTGGACTACCAGACTGCCCTGGTGGACTACCAGACTGAGGGTGAAACTCTTGAAGGGGGGGGTGCAACCAATGAGGACTCTGCCCCTGGGGTTGTTGCCGAATCTGATTCTGGGAATGCCACCATTCCTGCTGCCTCTGTTCCGAACCCCAGCACTGCTCTACAGGGGAAAGCTTTTAAAATTGGAGCTACAACGGGAACAGTTAGCCTTTCAATAGAAAAAGTTGCAAACCGAAGCGAGGTTAAAGAAAGAGGAGTTGGCACAGCAAGTGATACTCAAAGATGGGGACACCGAGCACCAGCAGATTCAGCTGTAGAGAGCTAGAGTGGAGACTTCAGCAAAACCAGTTGAGAGTGGCAGGTCCCCAGCCACCAAGTTGATGAAAGATTTAGTTGGTGTTTGTGGAGGGTTCAGATATCCTCCAATGGATTGAAGCATTGGAAATGGCTTGCGCAATTCATGATGTTGATAAGAGATTGGGCTAAGTGTTTGTTAAGCAGAGTGCCTCTAAGTGGATATGACTGTATTCTGAAACTGAGTGTGGAAGAAAGGGGTCAGTATGAGTGCATGAAGTCTGCTTTGATTGCCATGTTTGGCAAGACACATACCCAATACTTTAAAAGGTTCAGGGATTATAAGAAAGGAGAGAATGTGTCTTGGGTTGACTGGGTGAGTGCTGCGCACATGAACATGATGGGGTGGATTGATGGATACAAGGTGAAAACTTTTGTTGAATTGTCCCACCTTTTGTTTTTTGAGCATTTTTCTGAAGCCTGTTCACCAGAGCTGCGTCAGTATGTTGCTGACAAGAACATTTTGGATCCCTTTAAGCTGGCTAGGTTGGCTGACAAGTGGGTCTCCCACCGGGTGTCCCCTAAGGACTCCAGTGGGAAGGACAAGGACAAAGAAAAGGGGGCCTCTCAGGAAGCTGAGGAGTCCCACAAGCAGTCACAGTCGGGTAAACCTAAACCTTCCTCTCCCAAGACCCAAAAGTCTAGTGGGGATAAGTCATCGGTGGGTAGGAATAAGAGTAGTGGTCCACCTGCTGCAAAGCAGGCTCCCAGTGGTTCCAGTACCGTACCCCGCACTCCTGGCGCTTGTTGGGACTATGGGGCTCTGGATCACAAAAGGGGTGACTCCAAGTGTAAAGGTAAGGCACTTGGAGTACAGGCTGTCAGCCTGACCTACCCTTACCCCATGTCTGAGGTGGAGGCCACTGTCCTCCCCTCCTCTACCGAGGTCAATTTTGGTGCTCCGGTAGAGATTTCCTTAGTGTCCCTTGGGGCCTGGGACCAGTATGCAGAAGTACTGGCGACTATCCCACAGAACACCCGTAGGTTTTTGAGAAGTGTCCTCTTGAATGGCCAGCCTTCTACTGGTTTGAGAGACACTGGGGCAAGCATGACAGTGGTGGACAGGACCCTGCTCAAGCCAGAGGACTATGTAGGTGCTCCTCTAAGAATCACCAGGTTAGCTGGTGGGCCTCCCAAATTATCACCTGTAGCCTTAGTCCACAATGATTGGAGACAAGACTGCAAAGCTTCCGGTCCTGGTTCAGGACAATGTGCCTGCGAACATTTTGTTAGGGAACGATTTGGTCAAGTTGGGGATGATCACGGATGGTCTACCTATGGCTGCTGTGGCGGTCACCTGATCGCAGGTCACACAGGATCCGTCTGCAAGCCCCGTACCCTTGCAGACGGGGAAACCCAAGGCGCGAAGGAAACAAAAGGGTAAGAAGGCCACCTCTGTGGAGGGGACTCCTCTTCCTGCTGCAGCATCCGCTGGGACTCATGCTCCGGACGGTCCGAATCCAGTGGTGAACCCATTCTCAAACCTTGTGGTAGAAGAGCCAGAAGACTTTCCTGTGGGAGAGGTACTCAACCCGGAGGACCACCCTGACCTTCAATGCTTGTTAGCTGAAGGGGGACCCTCCTTGGCAGACTTCTGTAAGGGTCAGAGAGAAAGTGCCACTCTCTCTCGAGGGTCTGAGAAAACAGGCCCTGTCTCAGGCACAAGGAGAAGTGCCTAGGACATTCCGGATCTATTGGGAGGGTGAGCTTCTTGTTAGTGAGCCCACCAAGCCTGAACCTGGTGCCCTCAAGAGGTTGGTGGAACCCCAGGTTGACAGGCCCTTCCTGCTGCAGTTGGCGCATGAGGTGTTCTTAGCTAGTCATCTTGGTACCAAGAAGACTAAGCAGAGGCTTTCTGCCCATTTCTACTGCCCACGGATGGGAGTAGAAGTGGAGACCCACTGCAGGACCTGCCCAACTTGTCAGTTATCTGGCAAGACTGGAGGCAGTGTCATTGCCCCAGTGCAGCAATTGCCAGTGGTTGGCACACCGTTTGAGAGGGTGGGCATCGACATTGTCGGTCCCCTTGACATCGATTCATCCCAGTCTTGGTTGATCATGCCACCAGGTACCCTGAGGCTATACCCCTTTGGACTGTAACTGCCAAGGTGGTTGCCAGGGCTCTCCTGGGCATTTTCACCCGTGTTGGATTCCCTAAGAAGGTTGT
The DNA here is from genome assembly GCF_040938575.1 of Ambystoma mexicanum. NCBI lineage: Eukaryota > Metazoa > Chordata > Amphibia > Caudata > Ambystomatidae > Ambystoma > Ambystoma mexicanum. The sequence continues at coordinate 1,564,111,066 of NC_090932.1, forward strand.
CTCTGACAGAGGATCCAACTTCATGTCGAGTTACATGAAAACCATGTGTAAAGAGTGCAGGGTAACCTACAAGTTCTACACCTCTTACCATCCCCAGACCAATGGTCTGGTTGAGAGATTTAATAAAACTCAAGGGCATGCTAGGTGCTTTGGAAGAGCCCCTAAGGAGGAAATGGGATCTCCTCCTGCCATGCCTGCTGTTCGCTTACAGAGAGGTACCTCAAGAGGGTGTTGGTTTCAACCCCTTTGAGTTACTCTTTGGACATCTCGTGAGGGGGCCCCTTGCCTTCATCCGAGAAGGTTTGGAGGCCACCCCTCCAGGTCCTGCCAAGCAAGTGGGGGGACTATGTGTTAGGCATCAGACGGAGGATGGCACAGATGATGGGTCAAGCGACAGCAAATCTCAAGGCCACCGAGGAATTGAACAAGTACTGGCATGACCTTAAAGCATCGCAAGTGGATTGGACTCCGGGACAGGAGGTCCTCGTGATGGAGCCTACCAAGCCTCGAGCTTTGGTAGATAAATGGACTGGACCCTTCAGGATAATCTCCAAGATGGGCAAAGTCAATTATCTGGTTGACATGGGAGTCTCTGGGGTAGCCCTCAAGTATTCCACGTCAACAGGCTCAAGCCTTTCCACAGGCGAGCGGAGGTCTCATGTCTCTTGCTAGCTTCAGAGCAAGAAGAAGATGAGAGTGAGCCCCTTCCTGATTTGCTGCATAACAACCCTCAGGATGGCTCAGTGGAGGGAGTACATCTCTCTCCCCATCTGACGACAGAGCAGCAGAGGGCCTGCAGGGCTTTGCTCCGGCAGTATCCCCATCTGTTTTCACTGACACCAGGCCTTACACCATGGTGTAGGCACGAAATTGACACTGGTGACAGTGTGCCTGTCAAAAGCAGGTGCTACCGTATGTAAGATACCGTTGAGAACCACATCCAGGCTGAGGTTGCCAAGATGTTGGATCTAGGTTTTATTGAAACCTCAAACAGTCCCTGGTCCAGTCCTGTGGTCCTTGTCCCCAAGGCAAGTTCCAAGGATTGGAGTTTCTGTGTGGACTACCGAGGAGTCACTGCTGTCACCAAGACTGGCGTGCACCCATTGGCCAGGGCTGATGATCTTATGGACCCCATTGGTGCTGCCAAATTTGTGAACACCTTCGACCTTACCTCAGGCTATTGGCAAATAGCTCTGACGGACCATGCCAAGGAAAAGCCGGCGTTCTCAACACCTGAGGGACTCTACCAGTTTAGGGTCATGCCTTTTGGGTTGAAAAATGCCCCTGCCACCTTCCAGAGATTGGTCAATCATGCGCTCAGTGGGCTGGAGGCCTTTTGTGTGGCCTACTTAGACGACATTGTCATCTACAGTTCCACCTGGGAAGAGCATTTGACACATCTGGATAAGGTGTTGCAGGCCTTGAAAAGGGCTAACCTCACTATCAAGGCCACCAAGTTCAAGATGGCTCAGGGGAAAAGTCACGTATCTTGGTCATGAGGTAGGAGGGGGTCAAATCCAACCTCTTCCCAGTAAAGTACAAGATGTACATGACTGGGAGACTCCCACTACTCAAACCCAGGTGAGAGCCTTTTTGGGCCTCACCGGGTATTATCGCAATTTCATGGCAGACTATGGAACCATAGCTGCACCACTGACAGCTCTGACTTCACCCAAACAACCTAGGAAGGTTAACTGGACTGAAGACTGTCAGAGGGCCTTTGGCGGCTTGAAAGAAAGTCTCTTGTTGTGGATGTCTGGTATCTGGTGTTTGACAATGACTGAGACAGCCCTGCCCGAAACTGGTACGAATGCAGTGTGTAGTGTTGAATGGCGTGGTACTTGTCCAAATCCACATTCTGTGTTACGAGTGTCTGGATGGAGAAGAATGGCCTGAATGCACCGTGCGCCCGATTTACTGACTGCTGAATGCCCTTCTGAATGATTGGTTGCCTGAGTGTGACCCAGCGGAATGACAGGGGATCAACTAGTATATCTGGGGGCCTCTCACTGCTACAAATCGTTCAGAAGCTGAAGAGTAACTGGAGTTGAAACTGAATCATGACCTTGAAGCCCTGCTGGAAGAGAAGTATTGTTGTTGCTCTACTTCTTCGATCTGAAAGCTTCTGTGTCTCCCAGGACTGACCCAGAGAGGACCTGGTAAGGCGCCCTCTTCCCGAGCTACGAGGGACCATCGTGCACCAGCTGATCTTTGCCAAAGCTCCCTGGTAGACAGACCTATGAAAGGCTGCCGACCGGAGATGGGGACTGCCGCGGAATCCCAAGGAGAAGCGCCCGGACTGTTGTCCGTCACCGGGAGACGACCGCCGTCGCCGACCAGATTCACACTGCTCCCATTGCCTAAGAACATTTGATCCAAGGACGCTCTCGTCTGCACCATCATTATTCCTTATCCCGCCGGAGAAGGGCAGGCCGCCGACGCGCCAAAGAGCTTCCGCCGGTGGTTTCCCGCCACCTAAAGACCACACAGATGCCGACGACTCAACGCCCTTTGCTGGGCCACAGTTCTTCAAACTCTTTGCGGTCCTGAACTATCGACACTGAGGTGTCCCGCACGCCTCTTCCTTGCAGGACGACACTGCTCCGTCGTCGACTAGCACCGCTAGGAAAGAAGCTGCCACTTCACTGCCTTAGTTCATCCTGTTCATCGACGGACATTTGATGACTCGTGGCTCCTGCCTTAAAGGGAGTACACTCAAGAAGGGCTGTCGATTTCCCGACGAGGAACTCTACAACACCAGGTACTTTGCGATTGCAGTACTATCGGAAAGACTTGTGTGAACAATATATGGACTGCGCTTGTGATATATCTTTATTCTACAGGTTGCCCAGGTGGGAGGTGCAGGGGAGGCGGGGGGGGGTGGGGTGGATCTCCACACAGAACTGTGTCTAGTGGTAGGGGTCAGTATTCTGCCAATTTTTCTAACCAACTACTTCCCTTATATCTATTGTTGGTTTCCTTTACAAACTGGTTTGTGTGACATTTAACCGTACAATTGATGCACTTTAAAGAGATCGAATAGTAATTGTGGTACCACGTAGAAGTGTATAGATTTGCCATTGTAGATAACCGAGTACAAAGTGAGTTATCGTGATATTGTACATAACCGTGAACATTATATAAAGACTGTGCTTTAAGTGTGTGGACAATCCTTTGTGGGAGCTTGGGGACTACACTGTACTTAAGAACCAGCCTGAATCACCGCCTGAGAAGCTAGGCCTTGATTGCTCGTCCATTGCTACCGTAATAGAGAATCTTGGCTGGGCTCCTCTGTGCCTCTCCTCTACCATATAGAGAGCAGGAGTACAGAACCCCCCTCCAGTCTTTACAGTGAGTGTCTGGAAGAACCCTGGAGAAGGCAGGTACCGGTGTGAATGAATACCAGAGAGAAAGGAGAAAGGAGACTGCTGTGGGGGGTGCAGAGCAGGAAGCAGAGAAACTAAAAAGGAAGGAGGGGGAACCTACTGCCCCCATGATGAGTCCCACCAACCAGGGGCAATGAGAGTGCCTTGTATGGCACCCAGTAATGTGACAGAGAGACTACCTTGGTTTGCATCTTAAGGAGCCTGTCGTTAGGCATCCCTGAACAGCAACTTTTGCCGAGACTGGTGTCAAAAAGAACCAAGCAGTTTATAATGATGCCAGAGATTCTGAAAGTACCAAGGAGTTTTAAAGTTGCCAGTCTGGAAAGGTGCTAAGGAATTTTAGGGTTGCAGAGACTGTATAAGTGCCTAAGAGTTTAAAGATGCCACAGACTGTAAAAGCAGCAGTGGCTCCGTTGTTTTTTTTTTTAAGGACGCCACGAGTGTGCAGAGGTGAACTGGTCAGAGTGCCTGTGAAAGGAGTAGGCCCATAGTGACTGCAACATGAACTCATTAAATATGCCTTTGAAGGAGTCTGTTTCTCTGTGTGCAAAAGGAGGTTTTCTGTTTGACTGTCTGAGGGAGCGGTTAACGGAGCATCATGTGAGGGAGCGGTTAACGGAACATCATGTGGGCAGAAGTGTTTAACATGAAAAATGGGACGTTTCACCATGTTCTACCGTGACTGGGGGTGAGGTTGCCCACAGTGACCGTTGGCTTCCAGGAGCTCTTAGCGACTGCACACAGGTCTACCGAATGATGAAGTCAGAGAATGTGCTGAGGGGGTTGGTGATCCAATTAAATGTGGCCGTGTGTAGTCTGCTTCTTATACAGCGTTCGGATTATTTTGCGGTTGCTTACTTCAAACTGACGAGGCAATGAGTTTTAGAGTAAGGCACCCTGGTTCGTGCCTCAGCGTGCCCGGGAAGTCGGCAGTTCGCCTTGTCGCCGTATGAAGGAGGAGCGACCAGCGGCAAGGCTGCACCGTAGCACCCATTATGAATGATGCAATGAGTTTGGGAAGAACATGCGTCGCCGGTACCATCAGAGGGACGTCTCGGAGGACAAGCCCAAGTTTGGTTTCGAGGTCCGGAACGTGGATTCATTACATTGCGCAGTCCAGAAAGCACTTTGTGCTTGTGTTTGAGTTTGTGCTTCGTGCTAGTTATAGTCTGCAACAAAAATGTAGCATGCATTCAAAGGAAGAATATGTTCAATGTCACGCGCAGCAATTTGAGCCAGCATGTGCTTTGAGCAGCTGGAGTGTAATCATGGACTTTGTGAAGCGGTGGCATCAACTTATGTGAGGTGTACACGATAGGCTGCAATTGGTCATAGCACTCTGTGAAGTATTGACAGCGGGCTCACTGAAGTAAGTGCGACGCTTTAGAAAGAAGAACAAATTGCTATTAATTAAGTGCCGCGTGGGGGTAAAGTCACTGCAATTGCAATGAGACTGCATTTTTGTTCGCACCACACGTCAAGACATTGTGAGCCAAGTTGAGTAATGTGTTTTGTGGACAATATGCTGTTTTGGGGAGCACAGAGTTTATTTGTGGTATTCTCCATCCTTGGTTTTATTTGTTAGGCATGGGAAGTGGAAGTGCGAGCACAGTGTTTTGAATGGAGCATACTTGTTAGAGAGTAGAGTATCTTGCATAAGGCTAGGTGTGATGTTAGCACTAACGTTTTGAGGCTTTGCAGGTCTTTAAAGTTGCATTTCGGGCAACATGGACCTTTAGCATGAATTTGTGGTAATGGTAATGATGTTTACATGCTAGTTTAAAATTGAGAATTTACAGGGTGTTTCAGTTGCACTTTGGAGCAAAGCAACATGGACTTTTAGTATTCTGTAGGTGAAAGCAGATGTGTTAAAGTTAGATGAACACTGATATAAATGTCCGGTTTGCATTTAAACATGATTTTGAAGAATTAACTGAATGCACATGTTGAAAGTTGTGAAGTTCCAGCACGGGTGAGTGTGACTACCCATTAACGTTGTGCGATAGTGAGCTACATGCTTTTGGGGTTGCCAATATGGGCGAGTATGGTTACCCAGCTGAGTTTGGGTAGATGTGAGTTGCATGTACCGGTCATCCGAGTATGGGTATTACCCATGATTTTTTTGTGAGGCATTGGTGCATGTCTTTGATGCTTTGGTATGGCGAGAGTGGTAACCCAGGTTGTTGGGTTTCAGGTATGTTAGTACCATGCCGTCTTTGAGTATGGGTGAGGGTGTTTAGCCCATGGAAGCAGCAGGTGTGGGGCAGGTGTGGTTGGGACGACTCCACATTTTGTTGTCGGATATTCAGTGTCCAGTGGTGAGACTGTTGAGTCTAGCTGGACTGGAGTGAGTCTCCCAAGAGATAGTCCAAAGTTATGGAATCTGGTTGGAGTGGACTTGGTGGGAAGTCATGTATAATAGGTTTTTAATACTTTTGTGTTCTCGAGTGGGTTCACAGTAAATGCCAATTAACCTTTGGTATTTTCTGTAATCATGGGGCAGCTGTAGTTCATTTCACCAGGCCGCCGGAGGTTCATTTTCTTTTGGGTGTAGTTGTTGGATTTGGTTTGAGTTCCAAGTAGTATTGGCTCGTTTGTTTGGCCACCAAATTGGGGATGGTTAGTGTTCCTTTTGGTTGGAATTCCTCTGTCGTTAGCTGCCCAGGTGTGCATGTAGTGTGTTTCGGTCTGGTTATGTGTGGTGAACGTGTGTGGGTTGTGTGCCCCAGTTGTTCCTGTTATATCATCGTGGATAGGTTGTTCATGGAAGTTAGTCAGATCCTTGCTTTGGTGCAGTAGGACTACGTGCCAGTCCATGTAGGGACAGTTTGTGCTTGGGGGTGGCAGCTCCAAGATCGATTGGTGTCAGTGGTGGAAAGAAGGTGTTTGGGGTTTTTGTTGTGTATGTTTGGTTGCCCAAGGTGGGGCTGGCAGTGCTCAAACGTGGCAGGTTTGAGGCTCTCCGGTGGTAGCGGTGAGCGGAAGGTGTTTTGTGCGGTTATGCTCGTTTAGGATTGTAGTTGTGTTGGTGTGGTCCTTCTGCCAGAAGGTTAGTTACGCCAGAGGGTATAATCTTAACTTGTATTTGGAACCGGGTTGAACGCGAGCCTTGAGATGTGTGGTTGTACAGTTGGAGAGGTAGGTGTGTGTGTGTGTGTGTTTTGTGGTAAGGAAGGGAGGTGTTAGGATTGGTATCCTTGCCATCTATTTGTGTTGCAGTAAGGAAGGGAGGCATTAGGACTGGTATCCCTGCTATATATTAAGCTGTTAAGCTTCTAGCTTAATATCTCTCCCTGTATGCATGCTGTGTGCCTGGAAGTGTGAGGTCACGAATGGAATGCCTGGAGTGTGACTGAGTAGAATGCTGTGGTATGAGATTCCACCCAGGGCAGTAGAGAATGGGGCTTTACTTGGCAGGGAATGAGACTGGATAGTGGGCTGCAACTACTGCTACTACTTTTGTGAAGACCTATGGTGCTGCAGCTATGTCGAAAGGAAGTACCTTGAATTGGTAGTCGGTGGACCCTACCTTCAAACACAGGCACTCTGTGTGCTGGCAACATTGAAATATGAAATTATGCATCTTTCATGTCGGTAATCCTCCTTTTTCAGGCGTGGGATAACTTCCTGTAGGGTTGTTATTCTGAATCTTTGCGGTTTGACATATGTGTTTGCAGAGCGTAGGTCTAAAACAGGGCGCATAGTTAAGTCCTTTTTTGGAACATGGACGTATACTGAATAAATACCCCTGCTTACCTCATGAAGGGGAACCAGCTCTATTGTTCTTTTTTGTAGAAGAGACTATTTTTTGCTGGAGAATCAGCTGATGCTCCTGTGACAGCCTTCTGGACCTAGGCGGATGGATGGTGTTGTGGCGTTTCCAAAAACTCTACGAAATATCCTGATGTTAAACAATCCACATAAAAAGGGACTCACATTTCTGAGCCAAGGTCGTTGTGTGATAAGTCTCCATTACTAAAAATAGGTTGAGGTCCAAGAGATGAAGAATCAGCCTGATGTCTTGATTTTTTGGTGATACAAAAGTAACGTCAGTTCTTCGGAATTTAGCCGAAGCCGATGTCGAAATCCTCGTACATTTCAGGAAAAGACAGCTGGAGAGAAATACCCTTTAAGACAATGTTAAGACCCAAGGAACCCAGGACGTTAGCCCAAGCTTTGTAGGGAGAGGAAATCCTTGCACTTACAGAAGGGGCATGCTCCAGGGGCACGAATCGGAAAGCTTGGCTGCACTGCATCGTGTAGAAGAATGTACTGGTTGCATCTTGGCTTAAAGAAATAACAGATGCAGAGGACCGGGACTTGGAATGAAATCTATTTTCCTTTGTTAAAATTTGCTGAAGAAGAGGAGGAAGGCAATTTACCCTTAAAGGCCTGTTTAGCCTCCTTGAAGGCGAAGGATGGCGGATAAAGTGATTTGATGCTAGTACCTTACTTTTTATACAGTTTGATCTCTTGTAACTACTGCAACTCAGCCTCTCTTTTCTCAGAAAGCCACTGCATCTGGGGGTAGGAATTTAGCAAACGTATCTAATGTTTTCTGGTTTTTCAGATTGTAGTCATCCAACACAAGTGGTGTATGTAACCAGACAGAGAGAACGTAGCGGTTGAATATCTCTTTTTGCCTAGGACTCACAGACCGTAGCTTCCTTATCCATGACTGAAGGATGCTTCTGCATTGAAACTTTATTTAAAGTCTCAGATAACACCACAGATTGACCAGAACTAAAAATGGGTCATCCTTAGCAATCCCACATTTTAGGACTAATAAAAATAAATTTCTCCATAATGGATAATTCAAGAGAAACAGGATAATCAGAACCAGAAGTTAGTCAAAGAAAAAAAAAGAAAGTAGCTGTCTCTTCCAGAGAAGTACATGCTCAACGTGCAAGTCTGGTCATGAAATCGCTTAATTGCATTGGAGGCTGTAGAGACACACTTACTCTTCCGATGAGAGCACTACATTTTATTAACCAACTTCAGCTTATTTGAAGGGGTTCCGTCCATTCGGTACCTCCTATGGAACCACAACTGCCAAAACATCAGAAAAAGGGTCAGACAAAACTGATGGCATTACTGCATCCATGATCGAGTTGACGTGTCCAAAACGAAGGACCTCCCCACCAACCCGCACCCAACTCTGTTAAGTCACAGCAGGCAATTAGAGTGAAGTATTAAGATACAAACAAATATCACCTTTGAGCAGGAATGTTGTTCTTGCGCCATATCACCTTTGAGCAGGAATGTTGTTCTTGCGCCCTGCTCCTATTGCTTCCAAACTGGCTTTCCACAATTTACCCGACACAGCAAGAGACTTTGAACGCTTCCCCATTTTTGGGCAACGTTTTCCTTTCACTCCTCTTTCTAAAAGGGAGTGTATATTTTTGATGCATTAAACGTAGCAAGTAGTTTCAAACAGCCGACCCTCACGGAGCCTGCATCAGCAGTCTTGGGAATTCTACCTGGTGAGTTCCTGTCAATTTTGCCTGGGACTGAGCTCGACCTTGCTGTGGACACTGCGTCTAACCATATTGAAGGGTCTGGTATCCCAGGCAACTTTGGAATTCGTGGAGAAACGAAAGGCTGTGAGTTTAACAATAAGAGGATTCCAGAAACATAACGCCAGTGGTAAGGGTGACGTCATACAGAAACATTGCCGACCATTCAGGAATAGGCATCAATGTCTACCTCTTGGAGGGAATAAAAACAGAGAATAAAAAGGGGAAAGAGGATGATAACACTCTTAAGGGCCAGAAAGTCCCCAGTGAAGAGCTGCAAATGGACTACTCTACCGTTTCTACCGCTTGTGCATCCACATGCCTGCTGTATAAGAAGAGGCGAGTGTGAGATAGAACGGGGAGGCACTCGGAAAAGAGAAGGCAGCCGATAAGAGCCCTACCTAAAAGACAATTTAAAAAATACAAATGGACAAATACATGTTTCCATACGTTTGATGCAGCCATTGGTCAAGGACTAATATTGATAGCAATCAGTGCCTGTCATGGATTGTCAACATGAGCATTTTCTACCTTACAGTAAGCCCGCTCCTTGTACCAGCCCTGGTGTTTGGATTTCACTCAAAACTCACCCACGGATGTGAATGATTTGTTTGAGTCTATTTGGCACAGCAAAGAACAATAAATAAATAAATGCTGCTAGATTGAGACCACAATGATAGGAAATCCTCTACATCAGGGAAAACCTTTCACTCTGCCTACCAGCACGCATGAAACCTGCTCAGGCCGGGGAGAGGGGAGTTCATATTGCTCAGTGTGAAAAGGAAGTCTACCCTTCAGAATGGTAACAAAACAAGAAGCTTCCTCTAGGTCTAACAGCAATGAGAAATGATAATTTTCGTACAAACTGATGTAGGTATGTAAAACTGTAAAATGTTAAAACAAAGCATTTTGACTGTTTATTGATTTCCGTTAAAACGCTGAACTGACTCATGACGTCCCTATGCTTTACAAGGCGCCTTATGGTCCCTTTCCTCCAATGCAACCACATTGCTTCGCGAGACAGCATTGCATACTTCCAATTCAGATGCTACAAGTGCTGTTTACTGTTTTAACATTGCACACGCATGCATGAATTTAGATAGGGGACGGTTGTTTTTGCCAAAGACAGGTACCGCAGCCACCCTCCTACAAGATTAGCAGAAACAGAGCAAGGAGGGCACCCTTAATGGCCAAGTTTAAGCTCAAGACTTTAAATGGATAATTAAAATAATTTATAATCATCCCTGGACTGACCTATACACTGATAACTCCTATGATTTTCAAAAAAGCACACTATCCCGGTGTACTTCACCGATATATTCTCCTAAAGAGAGCGGGACTAGGGAATAATTACACAGTCAAAGTGCATAAAATGTGTGGAACACTTCCTAAATCTCGCAAAAAGGTTGAGATGGGAGCAGAGGTCCAGTATCTATTGACAACCCAAAGATGGTAAAAGGTTTTGTCCTGTCAGCAAACAATGGGTATGAGATACAAAGCAGAGATTGTTGAGGTACTTACTGTCGGCGAAGGCTGGATTGTTGTAAAAAACGCTGCCACCTCCCCTGTTGAAGCCACACAGAACAATGAAGTGACCCTGGTAGTCGGGGTTTCTACAGAAGCATTTCTGGCCGATGGGAAGGAAGCAGCAATATTTCACAGGACTGGAGCAGAGTTCACAAAGTAGCAGCACTGCGTTCACCAGGACGATGGCCACGTGTCCCTGCGACAGGTGTTCCTGAAGGTCTTCGATCTTCACCGTTCTAGAGTCAATCGGCCAAAGATAGTGAGTCGAATCCAAGTGGTTCAAGTTCAAATACACACTTCCAAATCATGTAGGTCTGTAGATGCAACTCAGCACCGCAGACACATTCACTGCCTAGTAATACATTGCACATGACCCCAGCTCGGGCAAGCTTGCTACCATGTTGCAAAACAACAAAGGGGATATGAAGTGGGCGCACCATGCGTCTCTAATGCAGACCACCAACATGGGGGAACACAGCAGCAGTGCAGAGACAAAATATTATCAAAAATATGCATTTGCTAGTGTTTAAGTTTGCGAATTCAGAAAGGAAGGACAGGACAAGACATCACCCCAAAATCACCATCTTCCCAGATTATACCCATATTTCTGGACGGGATTTGAACACACACACACAGTGTTACCAATTTGGAGGGTGTGCCCCGAAAAGAGGATATCTCCCCTCAAAAAGGATGTCTGAGGCATCAAAAACGAGTGTACATCAGTCCAAAGACACTTGCTGCCAATATGTAAATACACAGTCAGTAGAAGATGGTTCTGGCCTTTCAAACAGTTATGCAGATTTGGGTTCTGTTGAAATGTTATATTGTACTTTGGAGAGTGGAGGCAAAATGATTTGGGATAACAGAATTCGTTAGACTGATGGGAGCATTTTTAAAGTGCGTACAAATACATTTATTTTCCATAAGTGTCTCCATTTCAAGTTGGCAAGTACAGTCTAGTACCTTCAGGTGGCTAATACCACTGATCAACTGAGAGTATCCAGTAGTCCCATTTTTTTGATAGGAGGATTATTTCATCGTTTCTGTTCGGAGAAGTAGTTGAACTTAGGGTTGATAATTCCATCAGATGGAACCCGTGTGAAGTTAATTCCAGGCAGATTTGCAAAACTATGCGCAAAAATAGCCACAGCATAGATCAACCAGTCATGTCCTGGTGACGGACCAACATACAGTATAAATTGCAGAACAAAAGTGTTATGCACAATAGAATGAGGTTTGTGTGTAGAGGCTTGACAGCAACACTACCAAATGAATGAAGGCCTAGTGAAAAACAGCACATCTGCACAAGCTTGAAAACCGCAACAGTAGCCGATGGACCTTTGAGAAGTCCTCCACAAGAAGCAATAGTTGCACAAGGTGTGCTTGACCTCCACTACAAATAATCTGCACTGGAAACATGCTCCACATGGAAATTGTTCTTTGTCTGGGGGTATTCAAAAACCATGTAGCTTTTTAACATAACCCCAGTGCATGTTTACAGGAGCACAATGCGTGCCACAAACCTTCACATTGTGCCATGATCACATAGTACAAGTGGCTCAGACATAAAAGCAGCGTACGTGGGAGCTTGCACAAGGCCATGACTCTTCATCCCTCAATTCAAAAAGGAAGAAAGGGCAACAGCATTCTCACCGTTTCTCCACAACCACGCCACAGGCTGCGGCTCGTGCGAACAGTTGGTTCACTCTGTTTTCTTCTGTGTCAAAGTGTCTCCTGTAGAAAGACTGGGAAAATAATGTAATGTGAACATATGGTAAATCTTGGGGGTCACATGAAGTTACTCTTGTAGCAGCTTGACCCTGTGGTCTCAAAAATGCACTTAGTAACTGGGTGGGGAAGAGACAATTTCAGCCATCTTTGACATGCCAGAATATTTCATTATTAGCTTGAGGCGATCTTGGGATGGAACCAAAACTGTTTAACAGCAGACGAGAAGTTCTGAGAATAGCGCACTTCTCTACGAGATCGCGACTATGGATCTCATTGAGATGTCCATTTAGTCTTTGCTCAAATGTGATCATCATATGTTAGGAGTTCCAAACAATGCAGAGAAAACCAAGAAAGCAATCTGCACTCCCCAAGTTCACAGAATTAGATGGGTTGCATTGATGGAGTGCATGCATTGGCCAAGCCAGATGCAACCATCAAGCCCTATCATTAATTAATGTTTTATAATGCGCTTAATATTGGAGATCAGCCTCTTACCGCGGGACCGAGCTTTGTCGTGCTTTCAAGACAAACGCGTTGCCCCAAGCTATTCTCCCAGCCCAACAGGTTGAAGAAAGGCAGACATTCAGCAGGCTTTTCAGGGTTTATGGAGGAGAAGTCTCTCACATAAGGCAAGCTTGGCCGTAGCAAAAGTCTGTCACTTCTGGCTGGGCAAAGCCATCAACAAAAGTCCAGCCTGCATAAGCACAGCACAAGAAGACAGGACCACAGACACATGACGTTCTGCTGACAGGGTCACACAGCAAACCTCCCTGTGAAAAACGATGCTGTGCTTCTGTGCTACTAATGCCGGCCAAGTGGAGTTTGCAAAGAACGCCTTCCTGCTGCCAAATAGCGATGCACACACACCAGCATCTGGATCCCTAAATCACCCACAATGCTCAGTATTGTCTCTTTCATAGGGAGGGCAGGCCCTATAGTGGTTAGTACGTGACTGATGTAAATGGTACAATACTTTTGTATGCTTGCATTTCACAACACTGAATACATGGCTCTTCGGGCACTTAATGTATCGATGGCTGACACGGCCCTCAAAGGAGTATCCGTTTTTATCTGAAAAGTGAACACGGAGCTCAGCAGCAAACAACTCACCAATTCAGATCAACTACTACATCTTACTAGCATTCCAGTTTTAGCAACACTATTTTCCACGTAAATATAAAATCGCTTTGCACACACAATGCACATCATTTTATTTTGAGCCGGGCCAAATGGATTACTTATGTAGATCAGGATTCACTGCTTGAGACAGGTAGTGTTTTCTCTTAAATGTTTTGCTGGAAAGAGTGGCTGGCCATGTTGCTTAAATCTTAAACTGGCAAACCAGCAATTCGGCAGAGCTAAGAACTAAAACCAGTGCGTGTAAGTCCGTTCAAGCTATTTCAGGGGGAACAGATTCCAACATGCGTGCAGGAAAAAAACCATTGGAAACCCCAATGTTGGCTGTTGGCCATCAATCGCCAAGTTCAGTCTGAATTTCCTCTTAATAAAGTGAATACCATGCCCGAAAGCCATGAATAAAGTAGACACCATCCAAGCTGCAAACAAGCATCAACCCTCTGAACACTAAACAGGAACATATTTCATGCAAACAGTAGAGCAATACAACGTTCCGTCAATCCACAGACATCGGGGGCTATTTGTTAAATTAAATGCATCCTAGAATTATCCATTCCATTCGGGAGATTTCAATCCGGTCCTGGTTTACACGTACATTCTGCCGCTTGAAATACTGTATTTATAATGGTGGAAAAATAAAATCAAGGACTACAAGTCCCAGGGTGCCAAATTAAAACCGGGATTGGACTGCATCTCCTGGAAGGAATGGCCATGCTGGCATTGGGCCTGCCCTATGAAAGACAATAATAGCAATTGGGTGTTTTAGGAATCCAGATGTTACTCTATGTGGGAGCTGCTTGCATTGTACTCTGGTCGACTGTATGTATATCAGTCTGGTCCATGCGGTCATGTATGAAATTGACAACAGAGGTAACCAATTGCAACCAAGGAACGCCCCGAAAACAGTTGTTGCTTCACTAGATGTCGCTAATGTGACGGCTTTAACCAAAATCTGAGAAAGAAAAAAATAAATAAAACACACACAACATCCCCCACCACCACCACCACCCCCCCCCCCAACACAAATTACAAAAACAATAAAATCATTGCTTTATCCAAGCAACATTTAACTTCCAGATGCTTGCAGGGCTAGCTCAGCAGTGTGCCCTTCCAAGGGTAAGAAAATAAGCACCATTGCGTGACAACAACAGCTATTACTATAGCACTTTGAAGTATTAATTATGGCACTACGAGCGAGGAGGTATGGCAATATATTTATTGTATTTAAGTTACACTTGGATAAGTTGGAAGGGAGGAGTCAGCATGCACATCGAGCTCTGCCAACTGACAGACGTTAGTGTTCGCTTTCAAATCTCTCGCTCCGTTTACCCACGCACGTATCTTCTGCGTTCCACGCTCGTGTTCTTCGGGTGATTGGCTCGTCATGTACAAGTGTTTACTATACTACACATCTCCCTTTCTTAGCTTATTTTGACAAAATAAACTTAACACCCATTTTACAGTGTTAAATAAACTTAACTCCCATTGTACAGTATTTACATATGGTCAATGTTCCCACACATAGTCTTTCATAATACAAGGATCATAGATGACCCTTCCTCTCCTTGACGTGCGTGGACAATCTGTTGTAGGTTTTGGCAAGAAAAGTTCTGACAGATTCTTCTTATTCACTATAACCTTACCACGCTTCTCAACATCATACACTCCCTTATGACTAACCTCCTCTCTGAGATTTCCACAGCCACTAGTTCCCAGTACATTCACATTTTGTGTTTTCAATACACATATTCTTTCCAAATTCCAGACTCTTACATCCTCCACTCTCACTGCGTATTTGAACACCTCAACTACACCAATAGGTTTTGACCACTTACATGGACCATTCCTTAGAACAGGTGGAAGTTTGACCCTTACTAATCCTCCAACCATCAGCAGTGTCTCCTTTACATTATTCCCTGTGGACCGGTCGTGAGCCCTCTCATCCTTCAATTGCATTGCCCTAATATTCTCACACGCATCCCCTAAATCTTTCTTCACTACAGTCATTCTTTTCATCCAAGATGGAGTCAACTTGGTGTTAGCCTTCCGACCTCTACTCATTTCAAATGGCGACAGACCTGTCGTGCAATGTGTTGTGAAACGGTGAGCATTGATCTTCTGTCTGACTGCTTCTTTCCATCTCACCCCATTGGCCCAAGCCCATCGCACAGCATCCTTAAGTACTCTGTTGAAGCGCTCAACCACCCCGTTTGTCTGCGGGTGATTAATGGCACTCCTTTTATGTACAATAGAATTTTCTACACAAAACTTTTGCATCTCCTTAGAACGAAATTGTACACCATTGTCCGTCAATATACTTTTGGGTAAACCTTCCCTTCCACACACTTCCGTTACAAATTCAACCACCATTTTTGCAGTCATGCATGGTTTAATCATCACCTCAACCCACCTAGTCAATAGATCTAAACAATAATGTTGCTTGTCCTCACTGTAAATCGGACCCAGAATGTCCATACCAAGATCATCCCAAATGTTACCTGGAATGTCTGTGACTACAATAGGATATTTCTCATTCACACATCCCCTATCACTCTCTTTGCAAAGGATACAGTCTCGTATAACTCTCTTGATTTGTAGATCATATCTGGCCACCAGAATTCGTCACATATTCTTTGCTTCGTCTTCACTATACCCTTGTGACCCTCATGGCCCAGGGCAATAATTCTTTGGTGCAGACTCGTAGGTGGGATAATTCGGTCACTCCTCATAATCCTGTTATTCTCCACTTTGAGTTCATTTGCGACTTTCCGATATTCTGAAAGTCCATTCTCTTCATATTTGGCCTTCATTAAAGAGTTTCCACCAACATGCTGTTCGACTCTTCTGCTTCTTCCCATTCCTTCTCCGATATGGACAAACCTTCAATGTTAAGCACAATTTCAGACTTCATTTCCTCATCATCGTCCACTTCAGAGACATTGGTAAGCCTTGAAAGGCAGTCGGCAGCACGATTTCTTGTGCCTGGCACATACTTCACCACACAATTATATTCTTGCAGGAGTATGACTCGCCTTTTAATACGATTTGAGACATTATCCAAACCTTTTCTCATTATGACATGGACCAGTGGTTTATGGTCCGTGCGGAACTCCACTTCTACACCCCAGATAAAGTTCTGAAACTTCTCCGCAGCCCATTTGAAGGGCAACGTTTCTTTTTCAATAGCTGCATATGATTTTTCTGCTCCTTTCAGTAATCTAGATGCAAATGCGATCAACCTCTCCTTGCAATCAACCTCCTGTGTGACAACCGCTCCCAGACCCACATTACTGGCATCCGTTGTGATAATTGTTTTCTCGCCACTCTTGAAGTTCCTTAAAGATGGTGCCTTATTCAATTCCCGTTTTATCCACACAAATTCCTCTTTGCATTCTGTGTCCCATGCAAATGTCTTCCTTTTTAGTAGTTCTCGAAGGGGAATGGTGTGCATGGCAAAATCACGCATGAATTTCGAGTAGTACTCAGCCATGCCAATGAAAGTACGTACTTCCTCTTTAGATTTGGGTCTTGGCATATTCTCAATGGCATCTAGTAGTTGCTTCTTTGGTCGCACACCTTCAGCAGATATGGTATGTCCCAAATATTCAATTTCATGACAATTAATCCTTGATTTTTCTTTACTTAAAGTCATCCCAGCATCATACAGTTTCCTACACACATGTTGTAGCCTTTCATCATGTGTTCTCTGGTCCACCGCATGTACTAGAATGTCATCTTGGAAACAGATGAAGCCATGGTCTTCTTCAAATAACTTATGCATAATCTTTTGAAAGACGGATGCAGCAGATATGAGTCCAAAAGGTGACCTTTTATATTGGTAAAATCCATCCGGCGTAATAAACGCTGTCATACACCTAGAATCTTTATGCAATTTCACCTGGTGATATGCCGAGGTTAAATCAAGAGTGGAGAAATGTTTCGATGGACCAATGGTGGAAACTATCTCCTGAATGTTAGGGAGCGGGTGCCTGTCTGGAATCACACATTTATTTAACTCCGATATCCTTAATTTCCCTGATTTTTTTCTTAGGATTACTAGGGGAGAAACCCATTCACTCGCATCAATAGTCTCTATGATACCCTGTTCCTCCAAGTTCTTCATCTCCTTTTTTACTTCTTCTCTCATGGAAAGAGGGATGTTGCGCAACCTTTGTGCCACTGGAGTGCATCCGGGCTTCATTTTGATTTTATGTTAAAAACCTCGTAGACATCCGATTTCATCCTTGAAGACACCTTTCATCACCTCCTCAATATCCTTCGTGCCCTTTATTCTCATGCAATTTCTTATTTCATTCTCAATGTTCATTACCGATTCATCGGCACTGGCATCCAATTTTACCTTCAGGTTGCTTTGATGGGTCCAACTTAACAGGGGAATTCTCCCAGCTCTTGGAATGTAGATTTTCCCATTTGCCTTTCTATCTTTGAATTTAAGCGCACCCCAAAACCAGCCATTGACATCTATTTTGACTCCACCGTAGGCCCTGGGCCTAATGTCCGGTTCATGTAAATATTCATGTTTTTCTTTGTCCCACATATCTTGTGGTATAAGGGTCTATTTGGCACCTGAGTCAATCATTATGCGCATATTCACTCCGTCTACAAATACAGTAGCATTGGGCTTTCCATTTCCTCTTAGTGTTCCTCATCAGATATAACAAATACACATTCATCTTAATCACCATCACTGTGGTTGTCGTCACCAATCCAATTCATGGAGGTATTTTGTGCTTTACAACATCTGGCATAGTGGCCCTTGCCCTTGCATTTACCACATATAATCTTCAAAGCCGGGCACTCAGGGTTGTCTGCCCAATGATCTGTACTGTCACACCTAAAACATCTGCCATTATTCCTCCTTCTTGGACTGTTCCTTTGTCTGCGTGGACTCCTCTTCCTCGCATACGTCTTGGATACTGTCTTGCCGCTCCTGTCCTCATTCCACACTGACCTGCGAGCTTTCTCTGATTTGTCCTTGCTGCCTGTCATATCTGTCACTTGGGCTACTGACTCACTCTTATTCGCATTCATGGCAACATTGCTCTTCGGAATATCATGTTTGATATCAGAGGATTGTATTCGGTTCTCTAATTCTTGCACACACTTTTCAGTATGTTCAACTTCTTTGGCTATCTTCCTCAGCCCATAGCTTTTCGTTGTGTATAAATGTTTACTATACTACACACTTGGAGGCAGCAGGAAACCACTTTATTTAACGGATTTCACTTTGCTGCGCTTTACCAATGACCACAAAGCTGTGCTGGGCAGTTGCCTAAACAGTGTTCCACGATTCTCTTACCAGTTTATTCAGTTCTAGTATAGGACTTTCCCCCATCCTGCTCTTTCGGTCTGTGGATCTGCGTAAAGTTCTCCCTTCAGGGGGATTAACCTCTATCCCCATTTTCTTCTGTGACTTGACTTTATTAAAGAAGAGTCTTTCTTGCTCCTCTGTGGTTATTTCTACTTCCCCAAGAGACTAATCCTTATGCCTCTGCTTCTCTGTTTCCTCCCCGAGATCGGTTGACTGTACCCAGGATTTATATTTATTTATCTAGTATTATTACTGGAACGGTCACAAAGAGTCCCGTAGCTATTCTCATTCTTCTTGTAACCTTTGTTACCACTGGCGCGAGTATGAAGAAGCCACTTGAACAGCCGCCCCTCTCCCAGAGTCTCCCGCTTTGCCCGTTCCTTCCTGGTCTGGGGTTGCATCACTGAGTCGGCATCTCTGCTCGTTGCTTCTTGTGTCGAATCAATTTCCAGGGCACCAGTGGTTCAGGGATGAATATCGGTTTGTAAAGCATCAATCGGCCCCCACACCTCTAGTACAACAAATGGGATCCAAACAGATTGGAAAGACAAACAAATTATAAACCGCCTTGTACAATTTTGGTAACGTGGATGGAACGGCAGGCTCATCTCCGAAAAGGTAGTTGATTAGTTGCAACACAGGTAAAATACAATTATTACCCATAAAAAGGGACGGACCAGTCAAGGTTGTATAACATTATCTACTTTATTATTATCACAATAGACAGTTCTAGCAACACTACGAAATACAACACACCCTGTAGAGAATACAGAAGACAGGCAGTTTCAAAAAGGAAAAGGGATGCACTCTGGATAATGACAGGTTAGTCGCCATGGTTAATAACCACAACAGTTTAAGGTTACTTGGCTTCAGCACAAAGGGAGCAACAGGTCTTAAATTGTCCCTAGGAGCCTTCTGGGAAGGACCAGTGGGATAGAACCACAATGTACCTTGTGCTATAGGTGTTCTTAATACTCAACCAGATCAAGTCGGCTTCAGGGTGCTTTTCAAGCTCCTGTGGCAAAGTTCAAAAGGGAAGTCAGCTGTGGGTATCAGATGGCAGGGCGCTTTGGTGAGGAGAGAAGCTGGTCAAATGGCTGCCGGTTGTTCTACAAGGCGGCTCTGGGTCAGGAATCGCTGTCTCAGTGCTGGTCGGCGGTTCTGGAGCACTGGTCGAGACGTCTCGGATGTTTTTAAGCGACGGCAGCTTGACAACAGTAAGCACTGCAGTTGGTTGCAATGCAGTCGGTTGCAGCTCTAGGAACTCCGACTGGCTCGGAAATGTCCTTTAAGACGGACATCGGTAGATGCTCATTGAGGCACTTCTCCCAGCTTCTTCAAGGGGCTCATGTCCTTTAAGGCGCACAGCCCAAAGTTTTAGAGTGTTGCATGCAGCTTCCTTGTTCTTAGACTCGTCATAGTGCCTTTTTAATTTGGACAACTTTTGGCACATACTGCCTATTGTTGTTGGGTTGACCTTGGGGATCCCCATCAACTTTCTCTGGCTAACCTTGAGAGAACTAGAGTTCCCAAGGGTAGAAAGGATCTTTGGATCCCTTAATTTATTAAGTGAAACCATCACACCCCACCTTTATGGAGTGCTGGGGAGATGCAATGCATCCTCCTTCCCCCTAAAAACTGTACCAATTCTGTTACAGGGACAGGCTGACCTTCAATGGCTGGTGGCAGCAATACCTTTTATTAATTCAGTGCACATTTACCGCGGGTTGGTTGCACAGCCCCGGTAAAGGCACCCATGGGTGCTCATTTTACCAAAATGGCCCCCAGTCTTCTTTTTTCGCCATTTAGTGTTTCTTGTCCTTCCTTCTTCCTTCTCCCAACATCTAGGGCAGGAAATTCCTTTGTGCAATTGTGGGAGTCGCATGGACTCCCCGCCCAAGCGCTGGTCTGTCTGAAGGCAGGAAGCGAGGTAGGAGTCCAAAACTCCACAGCCCTTCGTCTTCCTCCTTGCCTGAATGGGGACAAATCCCAGTGGGGGGCTGACTGTCCTGAATGGACAACCAGACGGCCCCTTGTTGTAAAAATGCAGGGAGAGAATGCAGAAATTGTGCTGTAGTTCCTGTTAAATACTCCGAACCTAGATGTTGAAGACAAGTCATCCACTGGAACCAAAACCGAATAGGATGATGAGTGGCTGAGACGATTTCCTGCGACCGGAGAGCCGGCTGTGTAACCTGAGTCTGCTGTAGCCCTTCCTTCCAATCGACCTGGGGACTCCAAAAATGATGACCCAGAGCCTGGTGAGAACCACTAGACTCAAGATTACCTGCATTTTGAGCCGTCCCACGTCATGCTGCGACCTTGCGGGGGCTGCAATACCCTGGGACCTCGAAACATCTGGCGGTGCACAGTCTTCCGAATTCCAAATTGCGCTGAAACTTGTGGGCATCCTGCTGGAACTCCAGAGACACGCTTCAAGTCCGGGAAGTCCCCTCACCAGAGTGATGGACCTTTGTAACGACGAGAATACCACCAGCGATATTCGTTCTTCATCAGTGCTGTTTGCGCGGCGGTGAAACCACAAAGACGCTGAATCTAAGAAAACCCATAGGTGACAAAGTCCTCGCCCGAGTACTGCCGCAGGAGCCCGCCAGACGTCCTCCCTCTTGTACCCACGACTGAGGCTCAGCAACAAGGGTCTGCGTGGCTGTAGCAGGGAGGAATCCAGCTGGAACACATTCTTCAAACCAGAGGTACTGTGATGGCCTTGGGGTACTTACCTTATTTACCATTAATTGTGCTTTCTCACTTGAGAAGTGCACTGGCTTACCTTTTGGAGTTGATTTCAACTGCCCTTGCACACGCTTAACAGCGTGTGTTTCTTCAGTGAGTTTCTTTAACTATCTGACTTTGTCCAAGAAGAAGTGCATCAGAACTATTGACATAATTCATAAAGGCACCCTTCTACATCTATTGACTTTGGCATTGCTTGCCCCTCATAGGTTGTAATTTGACAACACTTTGAAAGGCTTACCTAGATTTAATTAGAGGATTCAAACTGTCTTCACATTATAAGAAAGTATGTTCTAACCTTTCTGGAAAGTAGATCCAAGGTTGGTTTACTTACCTTAAAATGTTCTGCCGGTCTGAAAAGTAGATAAGGTTATTGCACTCACCTGTGAATTGATTGTGCCTCTTCCCCAAAAGTAATGCTGTTGGCTTCACTTACCCATTTCTTTAATATTAGTGTGTACGTTTCCCCAACTCGCCTCACTGCACTTTGAAAAACTGCAGAATCGTCGTCAGACCCATTTGCTGTTATCTACACTGCTAATTGTATTATATGCACTTGTTCCATGCACCAACTCTGCCTGTGCAGACTGGTATCGTTGAGAAATTCAAGGGCTCTGAATGACTGTTTTTTCCCCTTATTCACTCCCTCCTTGAGCGCTTTGAAACACTTGCTTCGTGTATAGGCGCTTTACAAATAAACAATACCTTACCATACCAACTGGGTCTTGCTTCCCCCGACTTGCTGTTAGCCTGTCCAGAATAAGTCTGCATTAGGTTTTACCTAACTAGAATAACCGTGAGTCATTTATTAAGAGTAACACTGGGTTTTGCTTTCCCTGTTCCATATTAGACAGATACAAAAACAGTCTTGGTTTTATACCTTCCCCAAGTTGTTGATAGCTCCTTGAAAAAGTATATGGGTTTTATTTTAGTGCATACCTCACTAACCACTTCACACCACACTCCGCCTTGAGACCTCTTAGAGCAGCCCAAACTAACACCTTGACCATACCAAGATTTAAACTCCTCAACTCAGGTGGAGCTAGCTTCCCAGTACAAGCATCCAAACTATGGAACACCATCCCCCCACATCTACGCGCAGAACCTTCATTCAACCGGTTCAAACATAGCACGAAGTGTTGGCTCCTTAACACGGACTCCTGACAGCTTAACTTCTGCGCATGCACTTGCTTATTATGCCAGTTCCTACCTGTAACCATTTTGGAACCTGGCCGACCGTATTGTTTTGATTGCACACTTATGTAACTGTAACCTTCCTGTAACTGCACACTTATGTAACTGTAACCTTCCTGTAACTGTAACGTAACTCTGTTTAACTGCTCCCCTGTAACCAGCTCTACCTTACGCGCCCATATGCCCCAGGGCCTGGCTGCGCTTTATAAATAAACTAAACATAAACATTTTCCTTGAGTTCGCAGTGTGCCATCCTAAAATATGTTACACGAGTTACTGCTTATCTCAATCTGTGATTCACTGATCTCAAAAGCACCTGTAATTGAATATTACATCCTTAGGTTTAACTCACCTAGTATAACTGTCGTCACAAAAATAGTTATAGGTTTTTACTGTACCTAGAATAAGTGTTCCACTATTCACAAAAAACGTATATTGCCCAGTTGACTTATTATGCAATTCCTTGCTGAGCATCGCGGTACAACTGTTAGGGTCTACTTCCCTGGTATTACTTAATGTAATCTGGGAGTAACGATTGGTTTTACTCCCCAAGAATAGGTGTGTCCCATACTGAATAGGTTTGACTTCCCACAAAATACTGTTCAGTGTTCTAAATAAGGTTACCTGCTTTGGTCTGTGTACCTTCAAGCATGGTGTTGCGTTTCTTTATTATAATGTTTTTATGAATCTGACCAGTACTTACCCCAAGACTTAACTTGGCCTAATTGTATTTAAAAATAAACTCTTTTTTTGTATAATACTGGTTGTCAGTATCTCTATTGATTTGATACATTTGTGTGTTATAGATTCTTTGTACTGGCTTACAGCCCTCCCTCCCTACTAAGTTAAGCCTGGCCGTTCTTTCTACGCTACCTCAAACTCAGGTGGTACAGCCTTATACTAAGAGTGCAGTCTTGTACTGCCTCAGTTGAATGGTTTTGATGAAGTTGGGTAGAACCTCAGAAAAACTGCTCCAACACGGTCATTGAAAAGAAACAGAACACACTTCTTAACTAAGGTCACAGCTACCAGGGAATGTATTAGTCCGAAATTAGAACAGTTATGAAAGATGCATTTATCCCACCACCTTTAAACCGCTTAAGTGCAGAGGACCTTGGCGACCTCTGTATTCCCATGGAAATGTGCATGACATGGATGCCCACTGCTATATCCCCCTCTCCTAGTGAGACCCCCCAGCACTTTTTACTGGACTTAATGACCTTTTCCTGAACTCTGAACGAGTGGAGCCTTTTTCCACTCATTCATTCTTCTGGACTCTTTGGAACTCCATTCTTTGTATTTTAACTGTACTATGGAGTCAATGTTTCTCCATAGCTCTTTAAAGGCTCTTTAAATATTTTACTATTGCAGCACACAGTTTCTTTATTTTCTTTATCCTAGAGTAAATACAGTTACTATGGAAAGAGAGATACTTAGCATCTCTCCTAAAACTTGATAGTTTTGAGATATTGGCACACCTCCTTATGTGGAGTTCCAAAAGGGAGACAGAGTATCCCCCTTCTCTGCTCCTGCAACCTTTTAGTCACCTAGACAACCTCCTAGTTATGGCTGGTGGCAGTGGACGTGTTCTACCAACTATTGTGTGATGTTTCCTGCCGCAGGCTATGTCCATATCCTCGGTAGTGCACAAGAGGGTCACCCAAGTACCAACTTGGGGCCCCTCTGCTTTTTTTACCATTATTAGTGTGGTTATTCTTTGTTAGCCCTTCTTCTACCATTCTGGGAGGGTGAGGCTGGTGTGTGTGTTTTGCCTTTGGTGGGAACCCTTGGGTGTCCCTGCCTAGGCTCCAGAGTGTCTGGGCAGGCAGGAAGTGGGGGAGGAGTTTTACACCCCCCTGTCCTCGTCTGCCAGAGTGCCTTAATAGAACTAGCTCCCACTGGGTGTCTGGCTGTCCCGATTTGACAGCCAAACGCCTTTTTCTGTAAATTGCTGAGATTGCAGAGGAGTGCGTGATGGAACTGTATAAAAGGGGAGGCTCCAGAAGTAAAAAGCAAGTCGACCACTGGAAGCTGAGGTAACCGAAGAAGACGACCAGAGACGCCTGCAGACAGTTTGCAACACTTTGAAGCGACCATTGCAGTCCTGACTCCGTTTTCTGTGTGACAGAGGAGCTCCTAAGAGGGTGACTCCTTCCTTTTGGCTAGTGGGAACAACCAGCCGCAAGACAAACTTTGATTTGAGCCATCTCCGGAGGTCCTGTGAGATTCCAGACCTGCGGAACCCAATGCCTGGAGACCTGCTGGCCATTTTGAGTGCACAGTCGTGGAAAGGACGAATCTGTCCAGTCTTTACTGACCCCTCAAGCACACTCCAGAAATCCGATCAACTTGCCCAGACCTCGTCAACAGAATACGGATTGCAGGAAGTGAAGAAGATTGGCCGGGCAAATAGCGTCCTTTGTTGGTGCTGCAAAAAAGGCACCAAAACCACAGGTTGACCAGAGAAGTTGCTCAAAGTCGTGCCAAAGATCCTCCCTTGAGCCTGCTGCTGAGAGATCCCGTCAAGTCATCAGACAGAGGAATCCAGAGGTCGGGTCCAGAGCTGCAACATCACGGAGCATGCACCACGAACATTATCCTCTAACCTAAGGTACTGTGGGGAAAAAAGTATCGCTTACCCGATTCCAGAAAGTCGCTCCAGAGCATTAGGGTGCACATAGAGGTGTCCAGGGCAACCCACCCCCCTTACCTCCAACTCCAGCCACTGCTTGCGTCCCTTACGAGTCCTTTAACAGCGTATCTAACGTTGGTTAAGCTTTCTTGTATCTTCCTTCATAGAGACTACAAAGTATCCACAGAAACTTTTGATTTCTACTGCTTTGCAAGACTTTAAGCTGCTACGTACTGCCTTTTAGCGAGGGTTGCGTTTTTGACTTTGAAAGACTTGCTGTACCGCGAAACTGCCTCTAGAAACTGAAGCTCTGCTAGGATAACCCTAAACAATTCTTTTCCTTCCCAAAAATCACTATTTTGTATGTGTATGCAGACTAAATACAATTACTGTAGTACTTTGTGGGTGCACAGTATTTACAATGGAACTGTCAAATACGTTCAGCAACTACCAACTAAGTAGTGACCCTTTGAAAGTATACCTATGTGTGTTGGTTTATTGTGGCAAGTATTTAACAGTGACTCTAGTGCATATATAACAAATCTATATTTTGATATAAATGTATGTGCAAGTATTTCTTTGATGTGCATTACTGGCTGCATTCAGTGTACTTACCTACAGCTCACATCTTCCTCTTAAGATAAGCCTGACTGCTCTGCCACTCTACCAAGGTCCTCGAGTAGTACAGGCTGATACTAAGAGTTTGGGGGGGGGATCTACAAACAACTGTGATAGTCTTACCTCCAAGTGGAACTTTAGGAAAACGCTTGCAACACTCATCAAGCCATACCCAAACTAAAGGCTGGATGGAAGCTGCAAATTTCTTTCAAGGCACAGGCACAGATATGGACTAGATGCTAAATCGTCCCCTGCTCAGACACCGGGAAATGTACTAAAGCCCCATAGGCATTCTCCACTGAGAGCAACAAGGGTACAAGTAGCTGAGCGCTCATTGTGGAGCACAGGGGGTGGCAGAGAACACATTACCCCTGTTCTCTGCAACATTACAGGTTTATTTATTTTTAAATTTCTTTATTGGCATTTTGTCATAGATACATGGTAAATCTGATGTTTTATTCATTAGAAGTAGAAAAAAGTAAGAAAGAAAGAGAGAAGGATTCAAAAGGTAACAAACAACATTAACTGTCTCCGTACATTGTGTGTTCCAGTGTGGGCAATCCCAGCTCAGGGGGGACCAGCTGGGGAGCAGGGGGGCAGAGGAGGGTTCCGGGGTATTCCTGCTTAGGTGCCATCTCGGAAGGCGGGTCGTCATGGCGTTCATACGGGGACATATCATCTGAGGTATGGAACATGCTCCATGTTAGTTCGTTCCAGGCGTCCAAAGCCTCACTTGTGCCGTCTGCAGATCTAGCAACGCTATCCTCCCAGGCTTTGGTTTCCGCGCCCACCCAGCATTCCAGCTCTCTGAACCATGTATTGTACTGTGGGCCAACAGGGCGTTTCCAGGCGATCACAATTGTCCTTTTGGTTAGCACACACGCTATGTCCATGAGTTTCATTGTGTGTTTGGATTTAGCCAGTCTGGGGTAAGTTCCTAGCAGGAATTCACTGGGGGACCATTTGTACCTTGTCACGCCTGCCCTTTTACAGGCCTGCTCCACTCCCGCCCAGAGGGTCTGTACCTTTGTGCATTTCCATAGCATGTGAAACAGGTCAGCATCATCCATGTTGCACCAAACGCAGTTGGGTGGTGTCTGCGCTTTGAACTTAGCTATTTTGTGTGGGGTTAAGTACGTGCGTTATAGTACGTTCAGCTGTATGAGGCGGAACCTTGAGTTCCTGGATACTACTTTGGGGTAAATACGCCCCCTGTCCCATTCTTTGTCGGCCATTGCCGTTCCCAGATCTTCCTCCCACCTGGACCGCAGCATAGCGCTGCAGGGATTCGGGGTGTCATTTAGTTGGCCGTATATTTGGGATACTGGTCTCCCTCCCTCCCCAAGATTGTATAACAGAGTGACTAGGGGATCTGCTTCGGGTTCCTCAGGCCAGGTCGCCCACTTGGCCGTGATGTCCCGCTGAGTTTTTGGTACCACAAGAATTGGCCACCGGGCATGTCATCCTCCCCTTGCAGGAGGCAAACTCTCAGAAAGTACCCCCCGCATAGAGGTCTCCCGAGGTATATACCCCGATTCTCTCGCAGAGTCTGATATTTTTCAGGTCTACGCTAGATTTACATATGTCTGCCATCAGTGCGATTTCTGGCGAGTATGGGTGCTTCATATGTAAGAGCGGTGTGGACCTGCGCCATATTTTCCTGTCCAGTTCAACGAGTAAAGGTTCCTCCCGCAGGAGCTGTCCGGGCGCCCAGAGAAGTTCCTTTAATTATATTGGGGAGACTAATTGTCGTAAGAGGGTCGTTTCAGACGTGGTATCTTCGGCCAACCACTTAGTTATGTAGCTGAGTTGTGCCACTAAGTAAGATTTCTCCAGGTTTGGAAGTTGTATCTTCCTTGTCTATGTGGCAGGACCAATGTGGAGAGCGCGAGTCTGTGCCTGTTTTTCCCCCCATAAAAAGTCACTGAGCAGTGTGTCGAGCAGGCGAAAGAAGGGGGCGTTGATATAATAGTGCACATTTTGAAACCCGTATAGGAATCTAGGGAGGACAATCATTTTGATGACTGTTGCCCTGCCCATCATGGATAGGGGAAGCTTGGACCAGAAACCTATTGATTTCCGCATGGTGGGAAGCGCGGCCCTGGTGTTATGCTCGTGCATTAGCGTGGGAGTGTGCAGGATGTTGACCCCTAGGTAACGGAACAAGTTAGTTTGCCACTGTATTCCCACCAAGGAGAGGTTTTCAGCGTTCCGTACCCTCAGGCTCGCCAGGTGGAATAGGCAGGATTTTTGTCTGCTAAACTGTATCCTGGAGACCCTGGAATAGTTGTCCAGGACCTCCAGCATGGTTGGTACGTTCAGGTGCGGATCTCTGACATACAGGAGTACGTCGTCCGCGTACAGGGAGATTATGTGGTGTATCCCCCCCACCCGCATGCCTGCGTCAAAGAAATGCTTCCTGAAGAAAATGGCAATGGGTTCCAGCCCCAGTATACAGAGCATGGGTGACAGCGGGCAGCCCTGCCCGGTTCCCCTTCCTATGTCCCATGCTGCAGAGACGCACTTCCTGGTCTTCACCCGTGATCGTGGCCTTGTATAAAGCACTTTCACCCACCTAATAAACCCTTGTCCAAACCCAAACCTTTTAAGGACCATTGTCTGCCAATCCCAATAAATAGAATCTGAAGCCTTGATGGCGTCCAAGGACAATAATGCGTACAAGCCTTTTCCCTGATTGGTCTAGCCTATTATATGCTGGAGACTGCGTAGGTTCAGAGTGGTGTTGCGGCCCGGTACAAAGCCGCTTTGGTCAGTGTGCACTATTTCGCCTATGGCTCTGGACAGCCTTGTGGTCAGTATTGTGGTAAGGATTTTGACATTGTAATTTAGCACTGCAAGAGGGCAATTGGAGCCGCACTCCTCCGCAGGTTTGTTGGGCTTGAGTAATGGGACCACTAGTGTCTCCCTCATTCTGTCGGGTAAGACTCCCTGTTCTAATGCTTCTTAAAAGACCTTGTGTAGTATGGGTGCTAGGGATGATTCGTAGGTTTTGTAAAATTCTGAGGGGAGCCCGTCGCTGCCAGGTGCCTTGCTTGTGGCTAGGGATTTAATTGCTTCTGTTATGTCTTTTATGGTAATGTCTGCTTCTAGTGTCTCGACGTGTGCAGGGGGTCGTCTGGGCAGCCCTATCTCATCTAGTGTGTTCGTAATCTCCTCGTGGGGAACCTGGTCTTCATGGGAGCATAGCCGAGTGTAAAAGTGTTTAAAGATGTTGTTGATGCTCGATTGTGTTTGGTGTAAGGTACCATTCTCATCTTTCAGTGCAGTGGTTAGGTGTCTGGGATGTTCTTTCTTGCAAAGCCAGGCCAGCATGTAGCTGGGTTTGTCTGCTTCAGCATGTGCCCTAGCGGTTCTGGTGGTATAATCAAATAGGGCAAGTCTACCCCAAAGCCACTTTGCATTCCTCTCTTAGCATTCGGAGGGCGTCTTCCCCCTGTGCTCTATCCGGGGAGGCGGATTCAAGCCTCCCGATTTCCTTTTCCCGGCTTTCCAGATCCGACCTCAGCAGTCTTCTAATCCCTCCTGCTTTAGCTATAATCTCTCCTCGCATCACCACCTTCAGAGCATCCCACACAGTGCCCACCTTGTCTACGCTTCCCATGTTTGATTCTATGTAGTTCTCTATAGAGTCACGAAGTTCTTCCCTGAACGCCTGGTCCTTCAGGGCTTCTGTCGGCATTCTCCACATGGGACTAGGGGGTCTGAGGCCAGTATTGTCCACTCCACCAGCAAGGGCAAGTGGTCCGAGATGGTTCTCCCCAGGCAATGCGCTTTTTGTATTTGAAATGCATGTTCCCTTCCGACGAGGATATAATCAAGCCTGGTATAGAGACCATGTGAGGAAGAAAAATAGGAGTATCCTCTACCCCGGGTGCAGTTCTCGCCAGATGTCAGCTAGTTCCAGGCGTTCGATCATGGAGTGGAATGCTGATGTGGCTGCCGTCAGGCCACCTGTGGGGGGCATGGATCTGTCCAGTTTTGGGTTGTGCACGCAATTGAAATCTCCCCCCCCCCCCGATAAGAAAACTGTTTCTGTGTTGTGCAACTTTAGCATACATTGTGTTCAGGTGGGCTGGGATATTGGTGTTGGGGAAATACGAGTTCACAATGCATACCTCGGTCTGTTCGATGTGGCCCCGTATCATCACAAATCTACCTTCCGGTTCCCTCTCCGACTCAGTCAATCGGAAAGGGAGGTGGGGATTAATCCAGGTGAACACCCCCCTTGCATACCTGGAGTAGGTGGCTCCGAACCCTTGTCCGCCCCAATGGTCTTTCAGCTTTGCCACAGACTCATCCGTGCAATGGGTCTCCTGTAGCAGGGCTAACATTACAGGTTTATGTTGAAATGCTATACTCAGTTTAAAAAACATCTTTGATTAGCCAGGCAAAGCATCCTGTCATGACCTCTCCCATTAAGTTGAGAACATCTGGAGGGCACAAGCAGAGACATGCTGCCTGGTAAATCCTTGCGTTTTTTTCTCTGTACCAAAAGATTGTCAACTTCTCTACCAATGGCTACCATAAACCAAACGGAATCTTCTTGTATTCATCAATGCAAGTAATTACTTACAACACTCACTTAAATATACAAATCGAA
Organism: Ambystoma mexicanum; assembly: GCF_040938575.1. Taxonomy (NCBI): domain Eukaryota; kingdom Metazoa; phylum Chordata; class Amphibia; order Caudata; family Ambystomatidae; genus Ambystoma; species Ambystoma mexicanum. The sequence goes on from NC_090932.1 coordinate 1,564,141,514, forward strand.
TGAAAGTAACTAAACCCAAGTAGATAACAATAATGTTCACTAGATAGAGAATTGCTCCAGTGTAAGAGAAAACTTAAAGCATTCTCAACTTTCACATTTGCGGTAGGAGGGATCAGGGAAGAGACAAGTTATCTTTCAGAGCATCAGAATTCCATGGTCAGATCAAATTGCATTGGGCTCTCAAATTGGATGGTTCTTGTGCCATGGCCATCTCCTTTAAGTCGGGCCTATGTCCACGAGCAGTAGGGCGTGAAGTAGGAGGTACTCTAGACCAAATAAGCATTATTCAAACCTGGTTCTTGTAGCCTTTGTCAACTCCCAGTGTCTGTGTGCAGAACCGGTGCTTCACTCCAAAGTGCCTCATGAGATAGGCCAGATCAATGGTCCATATACTTTTTGTCAATCGGAGTTCACGCATCGCGTTCTGAAACGCCTCTTCATTCAGCCGGTCCAGGTACCTGAAAGGAGGAAGGATCAAGTCAGGCTAGACCAACAAGAAAAGGACATAGCTGATATGGGGCAGTTGTAAAAAAGAAGAGCATCCTTTTACAAACGTGTAACAATCTACGAGCACCTAAAGTAAAAATGCACCCATTGCAAGATTGTTCTAAGAAGACACTGTAAAGACTGGAAGGGGTGGGAGGAGAAGGAGCTTCTGTACTCCTGCCCTCTATATGGCAAGAGTAGAAGCACAGAGCACCCCAGCCAAGATTCTCTATGCGGTAGCAATAGACCAGCAAATAAAGGCTTAAGCTCTCAGTAGGTGATGCTGCTGGTTTTTAAGTAGTGTAATCCCGAAGCCCCCCACAAAGGAATGTCCACACAATATGTTATGTGATAACACAGTTCTTTATATACATAAGGTTCAGAACATATACACAATCAATAACACACTTTATGCTTTTGGCAATACTAATATGATAAAAATGTACAATGCCCATGTGGTACCACAGTTAATGCTTGACTCCTTTAAAATGCACCAACTGCTGACAGTTTCAATGGTATACAAATCAAATAGTAAAGTCAATCCACAATAGACATAGGAAGGAAGACAGGTTGGGTTAAACAAATGGCGGAATACTTTGTCCCTACCAAAGACAGTTCTGTGTGAGGAGCCCCCGCCTGGGCAACCTGTAAATAAAGTTTGTTAACAAGCTCAGTCCATATATTAGTCTTGTTTCCTGCTAAACATGTTCTACTACCACAATTTACCTGGTTTAGCATTGTTTCTTCGAAGGTTCGTCGACGGATGCTCGTGGGCGAACTCCCTTTAAAGCAGAAGCCGCAGCGCGTCGAGATTCCTCAAAGAAATGGGAACACTTTCGTCGAGATAGCAGCTTTGACCTTCGCGGTGCTGGTCGACGATCGGTCGTGGACATCCTGCAAAGAGGAAGCATGAGGTACACCTCGATGACGAGAGTCCGTTGCTGCAAAGAGTATTTGATGAAGAATCTAGGACATGCAGCGGGTGTCGGCGTTGGCGATCGGGACTCGACCACGGCTGGCTTTCGGATCTTCGTCTGCGTCTTTGTGGACTTCAGGTGGCGGGAAACCCACCAGCAGATTCTCCTCGGTTTGTCGACGACCTCGACTTTCTCCCGTGGGACAAAGCGGTTGGCGGTGATGACAAGCGAGTCCTTGATTTCAAAGTGTCTCAGGCAAAAGTGGAGCGTTGCGGCTCCGGTCGTCAGCAGCGCAGCGTCAAACTGTCCCTGCTTCTTGGCAACACAACTCGACTGACTTCCAGTGGTTACGGCAGTCCTCCGAACCCTGGTCGACAATGATGGACTTCGATGTCTGGGTGCGTCACTTCAGATTCCTAGGCGGTCCCAGTCTCCGGTCGACAGTCTTTCGGGACTGGCTTCCAGGCAGCCTTGGTGAAGATTAGCTTTCTGCACAATGTTCCCTTGTAGCTCGGGGAGAGGTCTCCTAGCCACGTCCTCTATTGGATCAGTTCTTGGAGACACGACAGCTTTCGGATTGCATCGAAGGAAAGCAGCAGCAGGACCTTCTTCTTCTAGCTGGGCTTCAAGGTTAATCATCAAGTTTCAACTTCAGCTTCTGAACAATTTTGGCAAGTGAGAGGTCCCCAGATATACTGTTCTACAGACAGGCAGCCAATCAGGCTCACAGTGCATTTAGGCCACTCTCTTCCAACCAGACACTCACAAGGAACGTGGATTGGGGCAAGTACCCAGCCTTTCAGCAAACCACACTGCATTCATACCAGTTTCCGGCAGGGCTGTCTCATTCATTGCGTCACACACCAGAAACCAGACACCGAAAACATGAAATGTATATTGTTCAGACACTCCATTCACCCAGGTCCCACCCAAAGGCTGTACCCACAACATACAGCCATTGGGAAGGCTCCAGCCAGTCTGGCCTGGACTTGCCCCACAATACCATATATGGAACTTCAACACAACAGCCAGTCAGGGGAAGGGACACAGTCCCGTCTTCCCAGGTCTTTGGGAAAACAAGATAACAGGCAATAGAAAGCAAGAGGCCACAGGGGCCATCTTGCCTCCTATCAGGAATCAATTGATTCCAATGGCAGGGTCTGGGTATCCCAAAATAGAGGATACTCAGAGCACCTGTCAAATTCAGCATGCAGCTGTCACCAGCGCATACCCTGCTCTGTGGGCCAAACTCAGTTGCCCAAAAACATACTACGGTACAGGGTTGTATCCCCACATACAGGTGCCATAAGGGAATCCCAAGGGTCTGTTAACCACAACCAAAAAGAAGATGAGCTGCACTGTCAGGAGTCCCACATGGACTCCTGTGGGGAACACAGAACACACATGAAAAAGGAGTACAGGACAAGGACAGGGAGGCCCTGTCCCTCCAATGCATTTCCAGCATCACAGGTTAGGGTGGCCTAATTTCCTACGAGATTGACACCCTCATCCAGACGGTCAACATACCTTCTGGAAAGGCAATCCTGGTCTACGCTTAATAGTGAAGTCTAGCCCTTACAAGCCAATGGACCACCTGAGCAGTTTTGGGTTTTCACCCTTCATCTACATAAGCCATTTTAAGGGCATATGGTCTGTTTGGACCTTAAAAGGTAGACCCCGTAAGGTAGTGTCTAAAACGCATAAGGCTCCAAACTATACTGAAACATTACTTTTCAACAGTAGCCCACCTAAATTCTCTAACTTTGAGTTGCCTACTGATTAATATGATAGGATGTTCCCTCCCTTTGTCATCCAACTGGGAAAGACAGCTCCAATTCCAGTGTTGCAGGCATCAGTTTGAACAATAAAGGGTTTGCTGTAATCAGGTGCACACAACACAACACAGGTGCCCTACACAGACTTTCCTTCAAGCCAACAAAGGCCCTCTCGCAGTCTTCCGTCCAATTATCCATCCTTGGGCGGAGTCAGAGCTGTCAGAGGGGCAGCTATGGTTCCACAGTCTGCCATGAAGTTACGGTAGTACCCAGTGAGGCCCAAAAAAGCTCTCACCTGGGTTTCAGTATTGGAGTCTCCCAGTCATGTACATCCTGTACTTTACTGGGGAAAAGGTTGGATTCGACCCCCTCCTACCTCATGACCAAGGTAAGTGACTTTCCCATGAGTTATCTGGCACTCGGTGGCATTGACAGTGAGGTTAGCCTTCCGCAAGGCCTGCAACACCCTATCCAAGTGAGTCAAATGCTCTTCCCAGGTGGAACTGTAGACAGCAATGTCGTCTAGTTAGGCCACACAAAAGGCCTCCAGCCCACCGAGCGCATGGTTGACTAATCTTTGGAAGGTGGCAGGTGCATTCTTCAACCCAAAAGGCAGGACTCTAACTGGTAGAGCCCCTCAGGTGTAGAGAATGCAGTCTTTTCCTTGGCATGGTCCGTCAGAGCTATTTGCCAATAGCCTGAGGTAAGGACAAAAGGTGCTCACAAATTTGGCAGTGCCCATGGTGTCCACGAGCTCAGCAGCCATGGGCAATGGGTGTGCATCAGTTTTGGCGATGGCATTGACCACTCTGTAGTCCACACAGAACCGCTGATCCTTGGTACCTGCCTGGGAACAAGGACCACTGGACTGGACCAGGGACTGGTTGAGGGTTCAATAACACCCAGATCCAACATCTATGCGGCCACGGTATCCGACATTCGATAGCACCTGCTTTTGACAGGTACACTGTCACCAGTGTCCATTTCGTGCCTGCACCACGGAGTGAGGCCTGGTGTCAGTGAGAACACAGGGGCATACTGCCGGAGCAAAGCCCTGTAGGCCCTCTGCTGCTCTGGTGTCAGATCTGGAGAGAGATGCACTCCCTCCCCTGAGCCATCCTGAGGGTTGCTATGTAGCAAATCAGGAAGGGGCTCACTCTCATCCTCCTCTTGCGCTGAAGCTAGCAGAAGACATGACACTTGCTCCCACCTGTGGAAAAGCTTGAGCCTGTTTACGTGGAATACCCAAGGGGCTACCCCAGGGATTCCCATGTCAACCAGATAGTTGACTTCGACCATCTTGGAGATTATCCTGAATGGTCCAGTCCACTCATCTGCCAAAGCCCCAGGCCTGGTAGGCTCCATCACAAGGATTTCCTGTCCTAGAGTCCAGTCCACTTGTGAGGCCTTAAGGTTGTGCCTGTACTGGTTTAATTCCTGGCTCGCCTTAAGATTTGCTGTCGCCTGGGCCATCATCTGTGCCATTCTCCGTCTGAGGCCTAACACATAGTCCCCCACTTTCTTGGCAGAACCTGGTCCGGTGGCTTCCAAACTCTCTCTTACTAAGGCAAGGGGCCCCCTTGCGGGATGTCCAAAGAGAAGCTCAAAGGGGCTGAAACCAACACCCTCTTGAGGCACTTCTCTGTAGGCGAACAGCAGGCATGGTAGGAGGAGATCCCATTTCCATCTTAGGGGCTCTTCCAAATCACCCAGCATGCCCTTGAGAGTTTTATTAAATCTCTCAACCAGACCATTGGTCTGGGGATGGCAGGAGGTGGAGAACTGTTACTCTGCACTCCTTACACATTGCTTACGTGTAACTCGACATGAAGTTGGGTCCCGTCAGAGACCACGTCTTTAGGGTATCCAACTGTGGTAAAAATGCCCAGGAGAGTCCTGTCAACCACCTTGGCTGCAATGGTCCGAAGGGGTATAGCCTCAGGGTACCTGGTGGCATTATCAACCAGGACCAGGATGAACCGGTGGCCACCTGATGTGGACGCGTCAAGGGGACCGACAATGTTAATGCCAGCCCTCTCAAATGGTGTGCCAACCACTGGCAAAGGCTGCAGTGGGGCAATGACACTGCCTCCAGTCTTGCCAGGGGCAGGTCTGGCAGTGGGACTCTACTTCTACTCCAATCCGGGGCCAGTAGAAATGTGCAGAGAGCCTTTGATTAGTCTTCTTGGTCCCAATATGGCCTGCTAAGGGCACCTCATGTGCCAACTGCAACAAGAAGGGCCTATAAGCCTAGGGTACCACCAAGCTCTTGGGGGCACCAGGTTCAGGCTTAGTGGGCTCACTAAAAAAGAGCTCACCCTCCCAATAAGACCTAGGCACTTCACCTTGTGCTTGGGCCAGTTTCCTTAGATCCTTGAGAGAGTGGCACTCTCTCTGACCCTTGCAGATGTCGCCCCTAGAGGCCCTCCCACCCAGGAACCCCCTTCAGCCAGCAGGCATTGAAGGACAGGGTGATCCTCTGGGAGGAGTACCTCTCCTGCAGTAGGGTCGTCTGACTCTTCTCCCTCAGGAGTCGAGTCTCGGGTTACCACTGGAACCAGCCTGTCCCGAGCATGAATTCCAGTGGGTGCTGCTGAAACAGTAGGAAGGGAAGGAGTCCCGTTCGCAGAGGTGGCCTTCTTGCTCTTCAGACTTGCTTTGGGTTTCCCCTTTGGCTTGGGTACCTGACTAGCAGTCAGACCCGGGGCGACCTGTGACCTAATGACTGCAGCAGCAGTCAGGGGTAGACCATCAGAGATCAACCCCAACTCCACTAGGTCATTCTCCAACAAAATGTTAGCAAGTACATTGTCCTGAACCAGGACAGGAAGTTTCACTGTCTTGTCCGCAATTGTGATGGTGACTAGGGCAACAGGAGAACATTTGGGAGGCCCACCAGCTAACCTGGTAGTTCTAAGAGGAGCACCTACATAGTCCTCTGGCATGAGCAGGTTCCTGTCCACCACTGTCATACTTGCCCCAGTGTCTCTCAAACCAGTAGAAGGCTGGCCATTTAGGAGGACACCTCAGGTATGAAGTAAGGGTAGATCAGGCTGACAGCCTGGACGTGATGTGCCTTACCTTTAAACTTGGGGTCATCCTTCTTGTGGTCCGGAGCCCCACAGTCCCAACAAGTGCCAGGAATGTGAGCTACAGTACTGGATCCACTGGAGTCTGCTTTGCAGCAGGAAGACCACTACTCCTACTACCACCCCCATAAGACTTATTTCCACTAGATTGTTGGTTCCAAGGAGAGCAAGGTTTAGATTTGCTTCACTTTGACTGCTTTTGGGACTCCTCAGACTGAGACCCCCCTTTTCTTTGTCCTTGGCCTTGTCCTTCCCACTGGGTTCCATAGGGGACACCCGGTGGGAGACCCATTGGTCAGCCAGCCTGGCCAGCTTAAAGGGATCCAAAATGTTCTGGTCAGCAACATTCTGACGCACCTCTGGTTAATAGGCTTCAGAAAAAATGCTCAATAAACAAAAAGGTGAGAGAATTCAACAAAAGCTTTCACCTTGTATCCATCAATCCACAACATCATGTTCATATGTGCAGCACTCACCAGACACATTCTCTCTTTTTCTTATATTCCCTGAAACAAAGTATCGGGTGAGTGTATTGCCAAACTTGGTAATCAAAGCATGTTTCATTGTAGGATATCTGGGGGCAGAGAAGTGCAGGGGTCACACAGACGTAGTGGTAGGGGGTTACAAACATCTTAAATGGCCGGCGCGCATCATAAATGAAATTCACATGCTGGCAGTGGGCACATGTTTTAAAAATGCTATAGTTCAGGGTGGGTAACAGGCCCTCTGTCCGGCTTGCACATTTATATAATACTAATATGTGCTAATCAACAAACAACCCCTTCCCAATTACTTGTAACCGGTCACTAACAAATTAAAGCAAATGGGCTCAGATGAGATGAACTGAAAATGAGTGATTTTCTGTAATGGAGTTAAACGTGCAAGCAGTTACTGGCTGTGTGATTTCATTCAGTATGGCACAAAATGCGAAGATGGAATGTGCCCAGTTGAAAGGCCATTGTGTTTTCGCAGGAAGCAAAAGGAAGAGAGAATACATTTATAGTTTAGCAGGCGTTGGAAAAATACTGAGCAGGTCGGTTGATGGGGGCATGATCAGGAAGAGAGGCAAGTCCCTTTTTTGAGAGACAGGTAGTAGCTTTTAAAAGTAGCAGAAAGAGGGTGTGAGTTTAGACAGGCAGGTTGACTTGCAAGGAGACGGGCTGGAAACTGGACTACCGAGTGCTGGGCTGTGACGGACAGTCAGCCGCTTTTCTGGCTGAGACAGTTCACAGGACTAGCATTGTTTTATTATAAGTGGTAATTCATTTTACCACAGGTGGTAAAAATCTGAAGTCGGCTGTCGGTTCTCCTAGTAAGTGAGTTAAGAAATGTATGGTGTGTGTGTGTGTCCAATCACCTGTGTACGATATAAAATATTTGCAGTTTGCCTATTTGGGCATAGCTCAGCATCATAGATAAGTGGCTGAGGAAAATAAGTGATACTGTCACATACAAGTGTAATAGGTCCGGTATCTAGTATCACGAAAAGACCCTGGGAAAAGGACAGGTGTAAGGGTATATTCTGAGGGGAGCGTTGCCAGAGTAAGAGAAATGTCACAAGATTAGGGGTATCACCTCCAGAAAATATATCCAACATCATACTGACCCCTATCTTCAACACTCAGTTTCAGAATACAGTCATAACCAGTCTGAGGCACTCTACTTAACAAACACTTTGCCCAATCTCTTTTACCAACATCATGGATTCCACAAGCCATTTCAAACGCTTCAATCCATTGGAGGATATCAGAACCCTCCACATACACACAAACCAAATCTTTCATAAACTTGGTGGCTGGGGACCTGACACTCAACTGGTTTGGCTGAAGTCTCCACTTCAAGATCCCTCTCCGAGTTCAAGATCCCTATTTTTGAGTATCCCTTGCTGTGCCAACTCCTCCTTCTTAAATTCAGCTTTCCAACTTTTTATATACAAAGGCCAATTTCATCCTCAATAATTCAGGTTCCAAGGCATTCCATGAAGTAACAGTGCTGGCTTTTGGAATAGAGGCAGCAGAAGTGGTGGCACCCCAGAAACAGATTCAATAACAACCGCAGGGGCAGGGTCCTCAATTGTTGCACGCCTCACCCCCTTCATCAGGAGCATCACAATCAGTCTGGTAGTCCACCAGGGCAGCTATCAGCTCAGCCCTAGTCTCTCTCTGCGCCTTCACAAGCACGCTGGAGAGCCTCTAAACTGATCCTAGTCAATTTGCCATTGCAATAGATTCCATTGCTTGTAATGTAGTTATCGCAGTACAAAACTAAACCTCAAATTCAACAAAGTGTGGATATTTTGTAGGTGGCAAGGTTACACACTGGTTCTTAAAGCCATTAGCATCCCACCGCTGCCACCGGTGTAAAGACTGGCGGGGGTTTCTGTACTCCTGCGCTCTGTATAGTAGAGTAGAAGCACAGAGCACCTCAGCCAAGATTCTCCATGCGGTAGCAATGGACGAGCAATCAAGGCTTAAGCTCTCAGAAGGTGATGCAGGCTGGTTTTTAAGTACAGTGTAGTCCCCAAGCACCCACAAAGGAATTTCCACACTCTAGGTTATGTGATAACACAGTTCTTTATATAAATAAGGTTCAGAATATATACACAATCAATAAAACACTTGTACTTTGGCAATACTAATATGATAAAAATATACAATGTCTATGCGGTACCAGAGTTAACTCTTGGCTTCTTTCAAATGCACTAACTGATAACAGTTTCAATGGCATACAAATCAAATAGTAAAGTGAATCAACAATAGACATAGGGAGGAAGACAAGTTGGGTTAAACAAATGGCAGAATACTTTGTCCATGCCAAAGATACAGTTCTGTGTGAGGACCCCCCACCTGGCCAACCTGTAAATAAAGTGTTTTTTTTTTAATTTATTGATTGTTGAATGTACATTTTGAAACAATCTAACACAAAGTTACATCAAGGAAAAGAAAGAAAAGAAAGGAAATATCTTCAATTGTGACTAGCAGTCTGCTGAGAAGGGATTGAGTTAATTTACACTTTCAGGAAAACACAACAAATGCATAAACAATTCAACAGGTGAGATTCACTGCATGAAGAAAATTAACTGTTGCAATTTGTAACGAAACATTTGTTGTACACAGCAATGTGGACCACCTCTCAACTGCGTCCAGAATACTCAAATGATTGCAGTGACCAGAAAAGTATTTCAATCGTACATGAGTTAAAGCTGGACATAGCAACACAATGTGTTCTAAAGTTTCGAACACCTTGGTATCTGAACAGAATCGACAGAAGGATGACTTCAACTCGATGCACTTACATTTATACAAAAGTTCTTGTGTGCCACAAGTTGAAGCGCAACCTGATTATTCCTGAGCGTGTTTTTTACAAGGAAACCTGAGTAAGTACAGTTCCATACATCCCAAGGTTTTGTGTCTGAATTTTTCAGGGATAGCAGTTTTATATTGAAGACATCGAGATCTGGTCTTAATCCAATCACAGCGGTAGATAAACTGTTTCGCTTTGTCAGGATTATTAAGGAGGGTATTAAGAGTAATGTCTGCTTGCACTAGAATGGTATAGATAGCACCTAACCAGTATTTGACAAATTGGTGTTCCGTTTTAAAGATGTAATCGGACAGGAATTTTAGGAGATTAATCTCCTTGGTCGATAGTAAACAGGGAGGTTAGGCCTAATTCAAAGCGCACCCAAGACACCGGAGTGCTTTGGGGAAGTTGAAGAATCACTTTTCAGAATTTGGCTTCAATTTTATCTAACACTGCCGGGGACCATGGTGGTTGTGATTCCAGGCCATATAGTATGCTGGGGACAGCTTTGTTTCCAGTATATCAGCGGCGGTTTCATTGTAAAGGTACAAAAACGATGCATTATAATTTTTGTTTGGGAGATAGCTGTGTTTAACTTATGCTGTACCGCGTCTAAGTGAGCTAGCAACTGAGCCGCTACCATCAAACACCATGCCCAAATAGATGTAATTTGGAACTACTACCAAGTTAATATTGTTAATAGTCCACCGGAATTTATGCTTGGTCGAATTGGAAGGTCTATACATTACAATCTGTGTTTTTAAAGTGTCGCAATTCACTTTGTATTATGTAGCCGTTGAACGCCTCGAGCAGACTTTAAAGGGTTTTAGAAAATAATACCAAATCATCGGCATACATAAGAGTCTGGATCAAAGGATTGTTGATTTTTGGTGAATCAGATGGTATCGACTCGAAGATTTGCCGGACGTCATGTAAAAAATAGTTGAAAATTGCAGACGCCAAAAGGCAACCCTGCTTTAGACCTCGGGCAGTTGGAATTGGCATAGATAGTAATCCTCCTAAGTAAGTCATTTTGGAATGTAATGAATAAATGATTTGCTGTAATGTGGGAGGGCATTTATCTCTAGCAAGTTTGGCAAAGAGTAGAGGCCGAGAGATAGCATCAAATGCTGTATGCAAATCTACGACAGCAAAATAGATGTTTAGTTGCTTGCGCTTGGAACTTAATCGCATTGAGGCAGAGCATGTTAATATTCGTGCCCATACCCGCTAGAAAGCCGGTCTGAAAGGGGTCTCGAGTATGGGAGATTTTGGTCCAAAGATTGAAATCTCGGAGTAGGAGTTTGGAAAAAAGTTTGCCAGGTGCATCCAGTAATGCAATCGACCTGTAGTTGCAGGGGAGGGTGCGGTCACCCTTCTTGTGGATAGGAACTATAATGGAAGTTTTCCAAGAGTGGGGAATGATACGAGAAAACATGATCTGTTGAAAAAGATTGTTTAGAATTATAGTCCACATAGAGGGATTAGATTTAAACATGAAATTACTGAGAACATCAGGTCCCATAGCTCTTGATGAGCTAATGTGCTTAATGTAGTCCTCAAGAATGGACGGAGAGCATTCAAGAAACCAAGTTTGGGGACTCTCCGATCGAAAGGCAAAATTGGAGAAGGTCGGATCCGCATATAGAGCTGTATAATGCTGGATCCACTGGGCCTCTGTCACATTAAGAATTTGCATAACAGCTTGGGTCTGGTGAGCACACTGGTTAAATATTGCCCAAGTTTCAGCAGTATTTTTATTTGCTATTAATTTGAGCATGTGTTCACCATCCCTCTGAATAATATGAGCTTTGTGTTGATTCATCCAGTTGCGGTACCTGCATTTAGCAGATTTCAACTGTTGGTTGTGGGTTGTCTCGTTTAGTTTGCAAATGAGTCTCCTTTCACGTTGGTACTCATTCTTTCTGACTTTGACTAACGGGTTGAAACAATGTTGTGCGCGGACTCTTGATCAGTCAAATTTTTCACTGGTTTCTTGAATATAATTAGAAGATTAGTATACTGAGTAGGATGATAAGACTGGTTATTGGAAATGAATAGTTGTGACAAGGTAGAAAGATTGCTGGCGGACCAACGAAAGCGAGATCTAGCATTGTTAACAATCAAATTTTGTGAGAAGGAGTTGTGTGGTGCGCAGTTCCAGATTAATGTTAACAAAAGCAAGTGGTGGTCGCTATGCATCTGGGGAATAACTTGAAACATATGTATCGGTCTGTTAAAATTCGAATGTGTATACTTCTAATCAATAGTAGTACTTGTATCCTCTCTATGCCATGTCGGGTGAGCTGGAATGTCACCACTAATCGATCCATTAGTCATATGAAAGTTACGTTCCAACATAAATGCTGACCACTGCTTGACCTTTGCAATTGTTGTTTTACCTTTGGGGTGTAGACAATCTAAATTAAGATCTCCCACAATGATTGTATCTGTAATCTCTGGGGTAACAAGTATCAAGTCAAGAAGACGGCTTAGGCCTGCATAAAAGGCAGGGTCAGTTAGCCCAAGAGGATTGCAGTAAATATTGATCAAAGCAATGATGTGAGATGGACATGACATTTTTACAAGTTGTATAAAAGCGGAAACTGTGGTCCATGGATGAATGGTGAAACCCCTTGCTATGTTCACCGCTTCCAGAAGGCCTGAGGACGGACGACCCTTAAGGCCCGCAATAGCTGGAAGTAGTGCAATTTCATAATTGTTCCATGCCGGTGGGAGCAAGAGCCAAGTTTCTTGCAAAGCTATACCATATCATACTCTGCCTGGAAATTAGTAATAGACGTTTGAAGATGTGAATGGTCTTGTGTGTTCCAACTACCGATAGTGACATGGCATTCAATAGATGTTAATGGTGGTTAGGACATAAGGCTGTTTACAGTAGGCTTGTTTCACTGTTGATTCATTCGGGTAAGTGTTAGATGACAGTTGAACTACATTTCCCATTGATGTGCGCGCAGGATCTTGTGCTAATAGAAAGCCCATGTTGAACAGTTGCATTTTGGCTTTCCAAACAGTGTTTAGTACAATACCCGATGGAATCCATAGGCGCACAATCGAGCAAGTGGACTCAGAAATAAATTAAATCTGTTCAATATCACTCAAACAGATATCTTCTAGTTCCACGAGCTCTGAGAAGCTTAACACACTCCGTCTATTGAGATCGTAGGTGTCAAAACTACCTCCTCGACATTTCAAAATTAAAGAGTGACACTTCCGTTTGTCTATGGAGAAGGGCCTGGTGGGCATAGAAGGGACATCATCTGAATTGGGATTGGTGAGCAAAGCAACATCAGGGGACGTCTGAGAAAAGGCTACGTATGCCGTAGTGGTTGGAATGGCATCAAGCTAAGGGGGCCGAGAGGTGAGACCTAAAACATCTACGTCTGTATTGGCAGTATTGGGAAGTAGCCATTGACGCAGATTAGGATTTAGTTCTCTGAGCTTTTGGCTTGAAGTGGGAGGTGGGGGCTGAATATAGGAAGCTAAATAAGAGTCAACTGCATCGCGTATTTCAGTAATAGCGACAGCGCCGACCTCTATTTCGCTCACAGGCTTGATGGGAGGTGGGATTTTTATTCGAGCATCATGGTCCAAAGAATTACGAACAGGAGTGTTCACTTGGTCAAGCTCTTGAATGGGAGCGTCCAATGGGGGGTAGGAAGTGGTTACAGACGAAATAGATGAGGCAGACATCACCAGATTTGGAGGTCTAGGGACTGAGCCTAATGAGACTTGCTTTGATGGAGAGGTAATAGGAATCGACACCACTGGTAACACTGGCACAGATGGTGCAGGCACTTGAAGGTTATGTGTGGTAGGTAGCACAGATGGAGTTTCCACAATGGGCAGCACTGGTTGGCACGTTGTTGCTTCGACAGTGTCATGTGACCGAGTACTTGGTTTCAGGGTTTGGAAAAAAGATTTCATTGTTTGTTTCGGAAGTCTTAGAGTAATAGGTTTTGCATTCTTCTTGGGGGCGGGGGGAGGACGTGATGCTCTTGGAATTGCTTTTTTCTTCCGAATAACATTCGGAGCAGACAGGGGGCCACCTTCTTTTATGGGGCTCATGGTCAGTGAAGGGATTTGAATTATCACTGGCTCAGAACCTGCTGGTGATGTCGGAATGCTGACCCATGATGCATTAGGTGGGGCAGAAACAGCAGGAGAGCTAGTTCCAACCTCAGGGGTAATGATGTTAGCAATAGCTGGCAAGGTTGGAGCGAGCAAAGCACGTGGCGCTGGAGAACTAACAGAGCCTACTGTGATGATAAAAATATCATCGGTAGTGCAGTCATGTGTATTCAGAACTTCTGGAGGAGTAGGTTTGGAAGACTGTACAAGCGTTTCTAAAGAGGAGAGCACTTGCTGAAATTGAGTTGCTTGGTCTGAAATTTTTGCATCCAAGCTTTCATATAGTTTAAATAAACTTTGCAGGTTTAACTGCATAGCTGCTAAGGTAACGGCAAGCATAGAAGGTGAGGAGGAGACAGCCGGGATGGTAGTATCCAGTTCAAGTGGTGGAGGTTGGGTATGCATGGAAATAGAATCTTGTTCTTGTGTTGGAGAAGAAGGGGGAAGGGCAGCCGATGCACGCGCTCTTCGTGGGGTGGGGTACACAAAAAAGATGGATGGTGAGCTCGTAGATGATGTTGAATCTGATGAGAGTTCCACCACACTATTAGGATCAGGGTGCATGGAAGTCGGAGACTCACATTGGCTAGCATATATGGAAAGGTCAATGCAAGGTGAGGAGGTTCTGGACATCGCTATATTTACCGCTCCTTGTTTTGGGTGGGAAAGGCGCGGAAGTGGTGTGTGAAGCATTGTATTATCTGACAATGGGAGCGCTGAAAAGTTAGAACTGGGCTCCTGGTGAATGGCGGCTATGGGAGCTATAGGAGCAACTGGGAAAAATACTCGTGGAAGGTGCACGGACTCCGTGCTCATAAAAGGTGGAGCAGATGAAATCACTCCTTTAGGAATGGCCGCCACATTTATTGGGGACAAGGTAATGGTCTTGTGAGATAAACAGGAAACCAGTGTATGTGCAGTAAAAGGACCCTTCTGATCTAATGAAAATGGCATGTCAGTTTTCAAGGAGTAAGCCATGAGGCAACAAGAAACAACTACAGATAAAATATTTGACAAGAACAATTCAGACAAGGGACAGTTACAGAAAAAATGTTTGACAAGAGCAATTAAAAAAGAAAAAAAATAAACAATGCAAACAGCAGCAACAGCAATTAATTCAAACAAAAAACAGGAGTAATAGGGTTTAGCTTTGTTCAGTACCCAACTCAAAAAAAAAAGTGAAGGTTAAAAAAAAAAAAGGGTATCAAGAAGCCCAGTCCATATATGTTTAAAATAGTCTGGTTTCCTGCTAAGAAATGTTCTACTACCCCAATGTACCTGGTTTAGCAGAGTTTCTTCAACGGATCCTCGTGGGTGAACTCCCTTTAAAAGCAGGAGCCACAGGGCGTCGAGATTCCTCAAAGAAATGTGAACACTGTCGTCGAGATAGCAGCTTCGACCTTCGCAGTGCTCGTCGACAATCGGTTGTGGACGTCCTGTGAACAGGAGGCGTGCGGTACACCCGATGACGAGATTCTGTTGCTGCAAAGAGCACTTGATGAAGAACGTAGGCCCGGCAGCGGGCATCGGCAATCAGGACTCAACCACGGCTGGCTTTCGCATCTTCATCTGTGTTTTTGTGGACTTCAGGTGGTGGGAAACCCACCGGCTAATTCTCCTCGGTTCACCGATGACCTCGAATTTCCAAAGTGGGTGACAGTGATTGCAAGGGAGTCCTTGATTTCAAAGTGTCTTAGGCAAAGGTGGAGTGGTGCGGCTCTGGTCGTCGGCAGCACAGCGTCAAGCTGTCCCCGCTTCTGGGCAACATGACTCAACAGGCTTCCAGTGGTTAGGGCGGTCCTCCGAACCCTGGTTGACGACGATGGACTTTGATATCCGGGTGCTTCACTTCAGATTCCTTGGCGGTCCCAGTCTCCGGTCGACAGTCTTTCAAGGACTGGCTTCCAGGGAGCCTTGGTGAAGATTAGCTTTCTGCACGATGTTACCTCGTAGCTCGGGGAGAGGTCTCCTAGATAGGTCTTCTCTTGGATCAGTTCTTGGAGACACGACAGCTTTCGGATTGCCTCAAAGGAAAGTAGCAGAAGGACCTTCTTCCAGCTGGGCTTCAAGGTTAAGCATCAAGTTTCGACTTCAGCTTCTGAACAATTCTGGTAAGTGAGAGGTCCCCAGATATACTCTTCAGTTTCTCATTCACACTGCTGTGCCAAGCTCAGGCAGCCCATCAATCAGAAGGGCATTCATGCAAGCAGGCAGCCAATCAGGCTCACAGTGCATTCAGGCCATTCTCTTCCATCTAGACACTCGCAACAAGGAATGTGGATTGGGGCAAGTACTCAGCATTTCAGCACACCACCCTGCATTCATACCAGTTTAGTGCAAGGCTGCAATTCATTGCATCACACACCAGAAACCAGACACCCAAAACATGAAATGTATATTGGTCACATACTCCATTCACCCAGGTCCCACCACAGGGGTGTACCCACAACATACAGTCACTGGGAAGGCTCCAGCCAGTCTGGCCTGGACTTTCCCCCAAAATACCATATATGGAACTTCCACCCAACAACAGGGTAGCAGGCAATAGAAAGCAAGAGGCCACAGGGGCCATCTCATTTCCTATCGGGGAATAAACCGATTCCAATGGCAGGATTAACAAGGGGAGTCCTGGGAGTCCCTCTGACAGACATTAGTCCTGGTTACGAGAGACTTACCCAGAGTCTTTAGCTCACTATCTTTTACAGAGAAGAAATATCCCAAACATATCAGTCTTTGTCCTGCCCTGGGGCAGTCCAGCACCGAAATGCTAGGCAATTCTCCTCTGAACAAGAGTACCAACAGAAACCCCAGACACGTGTTTCGGTCTGGTTGGACCTCATCAGTAGGGTGGATCTGTGCCTCTCTAAGAATAGTGAGTAAGGGGTCCACGTCTGGATTCTCCTAGTAACTTAGGGTGAGACCCAAAGTTACTTAAATATGCAAATTAACAAGGGGGGTCCTGGGAGTCCCTCTGCCAGACATTAGTCCTGGTTACGAGAGACTTACCCAGAGTCTTTAGCTCACTATCTTTCACAGAGAAGAAATATACCAAACATATCAGTCTTTGTCCTGCCCTGGGGCAGTCCAGCACCGAAATGCTAGGCCTGGGTATCCCAAAATGGAGGATACTCATAGCACCTGTCAAATTCAGCATGTAGCTGCCACCAGCCCATACCCTGTTCTGTAGGTCCCACACAGGTGCCCAAAAACATACACTAGGGATACAGGGTTGTACCCCCACCCATGGGTGCCATAAGGGTATCCCAAGGGTCTGTTCGCCACAACCAAAAAGAGTAAGAACTGCACTGCCAGGAGTCCCACATCGACTCCTGTGCAGAAAACAACACAGAACACACATGAAAAAGGAGTACAGGGCGAGGACAGGGAGGCCCTGACCCTCCAATGCATTTCCAGCATCACAGACACCCACTGGTGTTAAGGCAGCCTGCATTTAGCATAAAACCAGGCATGGAGCAAAGTAAAGATTTGTTGTCCCCTGGATATCAGAGTAAACGGGAGTTATAGCTGGGGAACTGGGAGCTAGTACATAGCATGCTGCAACTTTACCATGAGACAGAGATCGTAGTCACATGCTTTCAAGTTTATTGTTTCTGCAACTGCTGAAATAAGCAACTGTTCGAACCAGTGTTAGGACAGTTTTTCTAAAGTACCATGAGGGGCTTCATAAAACTATTTTAGGGGCAATACAGAATCTCCAAATCTTAGTATAGACATGTACTAATATGACATGTACTAATATAATTTGGTAGCGTGAACAGAGCAGCCCGGCTTATCATAGGGGGGGGAAGAGAGGGCTCTAGATGGGTACAAAGAACGTGTAGCATACATATGGTCCAAAGGAACATGTACTAGGTTTATTTGCTGCAGGACCAGGTGAGTGTCTCCTGACCCACTCCTTGCTGGGCAAGAAAAAAAAAGAAAAAACATTTTTAAAAATATTGGCCTCATGCACACTCGGTTTTTCCATCCCGGGCCTCCTGCTTCGTGATCTCCCCATAGCCCGCCTCCCAGACCCGTCTCCCACCCTGATAGGTCCCCTATCCTGACATCAAAGACCCCCATGGGCAGCCCCAGCGGCTAGGGGCCCAGAGGCAAAGGGCATCTCCAACAGAGGCGGTTCAACACAGTGTCTGCAGATGTCCGCAGGGGAAGCCAGTAGTCAGCCGTCAACCAGCACCAACCACTAAAGTAAGTGTAGCTCAGGTGGGGGGGGGGTAGAGCAATTACTCACTCCAGTAAGCCCTGCCACGCTACATTATCATTAACCTACCTCTGAACTGTGAATGCTCGCGTGTGCCACACTTGGACAGACCTGTGGATGTTTAGCTTGCACCACACCTGGATGTAATCAAGAACATTAGTCTGCAACTAAGCTTCATCTAGATAAAATGTGAAGTTCGGCCTGCGTCGGACACAGACAGATTCACCAATGATATCAACTGCCTCTTAACACTGTCACACCTAGATAGTGCGCCCAAGATTACTCCAAAGTTTAATGAATAGTACCCTACTGTGACATCTAGACAGTCCACATATCAGATAGAATTGTAAATGGTAGCATGTGCCTCACTTAGATGTAATTGCAAATGGTAGCATGTGCCTCTCATATAGAAACGCAAATGTTAGCATGTCCCACACTTGATAGACCTCTGGATGGAAGCAGGTGACTCACTCAAATGAAATCGTGAACATTAGCCAGAATCACTTCTAGATAGACCGCAAATGTTAGCTGTTACTATAGAAATAATCCTCCCGATGAGCCAATTGAGGCGAAACACGTGTAGAGGACATCGATACAAAAGAATAACTGAGGATTTTATATATACAAAATTTGAAATTACACATGCTTATATTGGATTCATTCATGGACAGCAGAACAAATGGACATTATGACCTCAAGGATGAGCGAAAACATGAAATAACATGATGTTTAACATAAATCACAATTGTTTGTTTAAAGAGTCAACAAGATGGTTTTTCAATTATTTATTGTGACAGCAAGTTAATTAATATACCATTTTAATCCCCTAGCAAAAAGTTTCTCATAGCACAAAGCAGGCATTTTCTTGTAGAATTATTACTATGAGGGATTTTCCTTGCCTAACAAAGTAAATTAAGGGTGCTTGTCAATTTTCCAAATCAAAAATAGTCGTCAGTCGAAACAACCCTCATCTGCCCTATCACTGTTAGAACATAAATAAGCCAGCGCAGTAGCCTTTCCACCCGGGCTTCTTCTGCCCCACGTTACTTGGGTTGCTCACAAGTACTGTGCCAACATGGGTTTTAATAATTTGTTCAAATACAGTTTTCAGTCCTTTCTTCAGGTACCTTTTAACAATTTCTAAATCTAGGCATACATCCAATGGTTCCAGTTCCTTAAAAGGGAGAAAGGATTCTATTCTTACGATTCTATCCACTAGGATGTTGTCTTTCAGTTGGTTCCAGATTTGGAATTGAGAAATTGAACCCTCTAGGTTCCTTTTCCAAGGGTTCAAAGAAGTTACGTATTCTTCTAGGGCTCCCCAAAGCCTTCTCGCCCTCCGATGTGCTCAATTCATCAGGGTCTCTCCTGGGTGTCTGTCTGTGTCCAGCAATCTGGTTTCCGTGGCTCCAATAACCGTTTTGGCTCCTCCAGCTTACCTGAGGATTGAGTAATGGAACCCTCCAGGTTGATCAAGTGTTTAAAAAAGGTTACTTCATAAGTAGACAGCAGCGCTCGAGATACTGTGTGAGGTGGGGTGGGTACAAACGCAGGGAATAATGGCTTATAGTTTGATTTGTTGAGGGCGATTGCCCAAATCTTGTAATTTGCGTACCTATGCTGTTTTCCAAAAATCAATAAAAATTGAATTTAAAAAAAAAAAAAAAAAAGGTTACTTCTTGTTCTCGGGCTCTTGTAGCCCTTTTGGCTTCAACTTAATTTCTTACTCTCCCTTGTGAAAACCCTTTTCTGTATGGGTTTGCTAAATTCAGGGATGTAACCATCCATTCCTCTCCCCCGCTTTATCGTCTCGGGACTACTTTGCTTTCCTTTTCCTGCCTGGCTCAGCAGCGGCTGCACCGAGGTCAGGGATTTGACTCCTGTTGCAGTTGGGTCTTGGCGTCGGTTAACAGGCCCATCACAGCTGCTGTATGGTCATGCCACGAGACGGTCTCACCACCATCCCAGTCTTTCTCTCCCTGTTTCAGCGTTTTTGCCCTTCCAAACGCTGGTCTTCCGGCGTTTCACTCTCGTTCCACTCATCTCTCCACGATACCGCTGGCTCTGCTATGCCCCTTGTAGGGGAGGATGGTCCAAAAGACCCCCCTCCCATGCACTCTCTCCCC
This sequence comes from Ambystoma mexicanum, assembly GCF_040938575.1. Lineage (NCBI taxonomy): Eukaryota > Metazoa > Chordata > Amphibia > Caudata > Ambystomatidae > Ambystoma > Ambystoma mexicanum. Next base: position 1,564,161,584 of record NC_090932.1, read on the forward strand.
CGGTGAGGGCCATGGCTCGTCAGGGGTCCCCTCCCTACCACCAGGGCCCAGGTGGTGGGTGGGTCACCTGCCGAAGACATTGACCAAACCTGCTGAATTTAGCTAGGCCTCGGAAACCATTTTGTCTAATGAAGATGGTGTGAGCCCTGCGCACTGCACCGCGGCCCCCACCTTTGGAGAGTTTCAATTATCCCTGTGGCCACACCCAATGGTGACCGGTACGCTCAGAAGTGCGCACTCACCAGAGAGGGGGTACGGGATCCCGGTTGAAAAATCCCCTTTTAGTACCGCTCGCCGGAGCCGGGGCTGACTGTTGAGCGTACGGCAACACTGCCTGGACGGACCCAGTTTCGGAGATTCTCGGTTCAAGACGGGCACGTGAGTATTGAGTGCGAGCGATCATAAAGGGAGTAGAGGAGGAAATTTAGGACAGGGAACATGAGCTAGTGTAAGATACCAACACTGTAACATTTCACCTTCTGCAGTGTATCGCTCCGGCCAGCAGGGCCTGGGTGGAAAAAGAACTGTAAAATGGTCCTTTGACAAAAGCAAAGTTCCCAAATACTAATGAGAAAACTACCTGCGATGGAAGCGTTCTGTCCACAACCTCTCTGACTGAAAGACCTGTAAAAACGTATAAATGTGGCAGAATGTGTGCCCATATGGCACTAGGAATGAAGCACCCACATCCCTGCAGTTATGCACAAATAGTAAAAGCGTCCCGGGGGTTTTTTGTTAGGTGTGTCATTGAAAAGATTGTACCCCACGGTCCCGCGCCATAACCAAACTAATGCTGCTAGAGTGCAAAGAAAGACAAATGCAACCATATTGAGGGCTCGTGCAAAGGGTGAATGAAAATGCACCTTACATGTGTGTGTGTCCAAGCCCACTATGTGCCACTGCCGCCAGTTGCAGTGGAGAGTTGTTTCTATGCGCTCCACCAACCTCACTATTACCTCACTTACTGTGAATGTATGAGCATATAACAAAATGTTGTAGTTGTTAAAAACATAGTGTACAAGTAATGTACAAGTAATGTGCTCGGATTGGCTATATGAGAGGCATTAGCAATGTTAAAACGTGAGCTTTGGAATGACTCAATTAGTATCGTATATTATTTGAATGTTTATGCTACTTTCACCTAAAATCGGCAACACACGAGGAAGATACCTTTGTGAGCATATGTAAGGCCATTCCCCCTTCCTCCCAGCGAAGCCTGCCAGACGAGAAAGCAGCGGCCTGTGCCGCGCTGCTCCACCTCCTCCAGCTCGGCTGGAGCCGCTTCAAAGATTTGTAGTTCCCTCTGCAGCACCCAAGGCCACGGCCCTCCACCTGTATTATTTACAACCCAGCAGTAAACCTCAGCCTGAAAACACAAATCCAGAGGCGCCCTTTCTTAAGCCCCACAACCCACCGGCTCACCTTAGGTTAATGGCCCCTGTAAAATTAGGACATCCAATATTATGGCAACATCACAGCAACACATCCATAATGACTTCTAACAAGACATGATGGCATGTATCGGCTGTCCCATGCCCCGAGACCCAACCCCACGACCTATGGTACCCGGTCAACAGGACGCTGGTAACCATGTACTGATGAATCGCCAACAAACCCCACTCTAGGTGCATTCCTCCTGTGTTGCATTAACCTGTAGAATAACCTATTGGAAGATTTAATAAAGAAGATAATTTTGCAAATAGGTGAATGACTGCGGTGTGCATGGCCTAGGGCAAAGAAGTCAGGAAAAGACATTCATCTCCGACACTGGCCACAGTGGCACAACGACACCGCCCGGATGAACCCAGCTGACCCGCCAGGCCCAGCCCAACCAACGAAGGCTAACCAGTGACATCCTCCAGCCACATCGCAGCAGCACCTATAGCTAGTCGTCGCCACCCAATCCCAATGAACTTGTGCCCCCTATAGTATGTAGGTTCTGATGACGGTTTTTGTAAACATATACGCCTGTCTTTGCTATTGTCAGACAGAGCGCTCTCGGAGTTTGCAGAGTTCTTTGCATGCCCTATTCTGCTTGATAAACTCCCATTTACGCTCACCCGCACTTTGTCTTGGCCTTATTCCCATCCTTGTCTCTCATTGCGGGGAGGATCGTGCTGGTTGGGGACGCTTGCCTTCAGTGGTGACCCCGAAAGCGTGATTATTATTTTTCTCCCAACATATCCCTACCGTCCCCTTTGGCATGAAAATCTCTGGTCGAAAAGGGGTACGCACGGTGTGCCGGCTCCGGGAGGCTGCCCGCCAATGGTGACCGGTACGCTCAGAAGTGCGCACTCACCAGAGAGGGGGTACGGGATCCCGGTTGAAAAATCCCCTTTTAGTACCGCTCGCCGGAGCCGGGGCTGACTGTTGAGCGTACGGCAACACTGCCTGGACGGACCCAGTTTCGGAGATTCTCGGTTCAAGACGGGCACGTGAGTATTGAGTGCGAGCGATCATAAAGGGAGTAGAGGAGGAAATTTAGGACAGGGAACGAGGCGGGTTAAAAAGGGGCACTTTGGGTCTACTAAGACCATCTTAAACTTTCTTTGCTTTTTTCTTTGCATATGGCCATTAGGATTAAGAAGTGAATAGAGATAAAAGTGACGGGAACCTAGCTCCGCGAGGGGGTGGAAGGCGGCGCCGCATAGTGCTATCTTGACTAGTACTTGGAATATATGAAGAAGTGGAAAATGAGATAAAGGTGACTGGTAAAGGAAGACACAGAGAATATATTAGTGACTGCTATTCTTTTCTTTAGGTTTACGGGAAAATAAAAGTGGGTCAGTACAAAAACAAAGACATAAGCTAAACAGAAAGACAGTTTTACTTTAAAATTGAGCAACAAATATAGATATATACATATACCTCAGAATAAGATGGACAGGGACAGCCGGCTAGGGAGGAAAGGGAGGATAAACTGAGCTGTGAACAGAGTGCTGCCTATGGGTGTGTTAAGATCGTATGTGTCAGGACATATTTTGTTATAATGAGTATGTAGAAGTGGCCAGGAATGCATAATTATGGAATGGTCATGGTAAGTGTGACCAGAGTAAATATCATACAGAAGAGAGTAATGTGGTGAAGTGAGTGTTTACTTTTTTGGTTTGTTGGGTAACATTGTCGAAATTACTGATGGTTTGCTCTTGTACGTGTCCCCAAAGAGGATAGAATAGAGGCTGAGCGCAGCCATTCTTATGGTGTACAGGTGGAGAGAGAATATGCAGGTCACCACGATTCAGTAAGACATAAATACGCGAACTCACATGGTGATACGTTTATATTGAGATATCGAGATATATAGGGATACGTAAGTGTCAGGTGAGCACGAAGTATGGGGGCAGAAACACCCTTATCACACATTTGTAAAAACCTACCTGGGTATGCAGAACGGATTAAGAAATATCATGACCAATGGATCACAGAGTTGAAGGGGGAGGGGTTACCTCAGATATGGCCCGAAGGGGGTTCATTTGACAAGAGTGTCCTAGATATGGTAGCCACATGCATTTGTTTGAAATACAAGGGGAAGCAGTTGCATAATAAGAGAGAAATATTAGACCTATGGAGGCTGTTTGAAGAGATACCCCCACCTAAGGCAAAGGAATTAGATCCTGATCTACCATCTACCACTGACAATCCACTAATGATACAAAAGGATAAGGTATTGCCAGAAGAGGAGCCAGAGATAGAGGTAACTAGGTTGTACCCAATACTAAACAAGCCAGTACCCGCGGAGGGATACAGTGACCCAGTTTATGTACCCCCACCGATAACTACCGCCACCCAAGGGCCAACAGCACCCCCGCCATACGAGAGTCATAGGGAGCGAGAACAGGTGAGCACACCAAGGGTGGATATAGAAAAATTAACAGGCGATTTAGAATCAAGGCTCTCTATAGCCAAAGATGAGCTCTCGAGAATAAAAAGCATATGTGAGCGGACTGCACTCAATGCAGCTAGATCAGAGCATGCATCCAGAGTGCAGAACGAGAGTAGAACATTCGAAGAAGGGTGGAAAAACGGCGAGATACTGTTTAGGATACAGGAAGAACCAACACGAATAATTGAACTAGAGGAAAGAGAGGGATGTACTGATAACGAAGAGAGGCCCACAGGAGGCAGAGAGGAGCTACTATGTGATATAGGGGATGATTTAGAAGAAAGTGAAAGGCTACGTATGGCAATGGGAGGGGGAAGCGAAGGGTTGGATGGCGCATGCTCAATGAGAACGATCGATGATGAGTGGACAGGGCGACTAAGGAACAGGTTGGGAAAAATGGCATCGTTAGGAAAATCAGGAATGAAGGCGAGTACGGATACAACGACGAAGGGAATGTTGCAGCTCCCACTAATACACAGGGGAGGAGGGAGGCCGAATTACATACCCTGGGCTCAGATGGATAAGGCCAATTTACTAAAGTTATTGCCCCCGTTATCAGGAGGGGCGAGCAAGTGGATATATGCTTTTGAGAAACACACAGCCATGGTACCTCTAGCGATAGGGGACGTGAAAAGTTTGCTAGTATCAGCAGTCGGGGATCAGGCTGACAGAGTATGGGTCAAAGCTGGCTTCCCGGGAGTAACGTTAGACTACGATCGCCATGATGGTGCCTCTTTCAACACAGTGCGTGCAAGGGTGTGGGATGCTTTGCGGGAAACGTTTCCAGATACCCCAGATTTGCAGTCAGTAATGCAATGTACAATGAATGACGGGGAAGATGCTATGGATTACATTTTTCGGGTCCAAGAGATGTGGAGAGCAGAAACGGGCACACCCTGGTATCAATCAACATCATTATTTTACTTCATAATAAAGGGGGCTCCCAAAAGAGGTGCAAAAGGCGCTCGACAAAATAGCGGGTATTGAAGCGAAAGGATGGCCCGAAATTCAGAGCATAATAGTGCACCACTGTAAGCGAATAAAAGAGGGAGAAGGAGGTGGCGCAGAGAAGATTGGCAGATGAAGCGAAACTAGTACAAACAAAGTTGGTGAAGGTCGCTGCAGCAGTGGCCGCGCTCCCACACAGCAGGGAGGGAGATGAGGAAGAGGAGGGGCTGGTAGCAATACAAGGAAGGATGGCAACTAATTGGGCAGGAGCAGGGCAGCGGCAGTGGAACGAGCAGGAGCAGAGTGGAGGTCCGCAGTGGCAAGAGTGGGCCCCTCGAGGGGGACGAGGTGGGTACAGGAGCCGAAGAGGAGGTGGACAAGGGTATGGGGGGGAATGGGAGGAAACGTACGGCAGGGTCCCAGAGGTGCGCAAGGGAGTTGTTGGAACTGCGGGAGGTGGGGACACTACTCCAGGGAGTGCAGAAGCAGACCAACCAGCGGATTTCCAGAGGTAGAACACTATGGCCATCCCCATCCGGGGAGCCCATATGGTCTACCAATGGGACAAAAACAAAGGAACCCAGGGCAGGGGCACCATGAGCAACAGCAGGGACACCAATACAGAACACAGAATCACCCACAAAACAATGACACTATGCACTACACGCCAGGCAACCCTTTCGCGACAACAGCAAACGGAGCTCCAGCACCAGCCCCCTATAGTGGCGTGTCAGTGGTTTCAGGGAGTGTTTTCAACCAAGGGGGCGCAGTGAGACACCCCGCATAGGACAGCCCACAGAGAACGCTTGTGTGTCCTGTTCTATCTACCACCTACGATGCAGCAGAGGAACCATTGGTAGGGGCGCAGATAGGAGACAAGCAGTTCATATTCATGGTGGATTCGGGAGCGGAGAAACCATGCTTTAGGGAGGGCCGGTTCCCGTTATCTAACTGGAAGTTAGAGACGCAGGGGTTCTCTGGGGCTGTAATTTAAGTTCCTTACACAGAAGCTTTGGATGTGACAGTGAGGGGTAAAACTGTAAAAACACCCTTACTGTATTAAGAACATTCGCCAATAAATTTACTAGGGAGGGACCTTCTTAGCAAACTCAACATGACAATATCATTCACTGAGAGGGGTATAGTGTGTTCAACACCAGGAATATGCCCATTACGTGTAATGCTGGTAGTACAGGCTCACACAACTGCACAGGAAATACGTGGCTTGCCAGTGGACGAGAGAATGTTTATTGAAGGATTAAAGACGCTGGCCCACATAGTTCCTGAGCTGAAAAGGATGGATTGGAGAATACGCGCGGAGTTTCTCTTCCACCCAATAATGCACCCTGACATAGCACCAGGATCAGTGGTATCCTTAGACTTGCATGCTGTACAGGTATCTGCAAAAAGGATCGCTGTGATTGGAATGGACATAGACGGGTGTGAATGGCGCACAGTACTGTGCATTAATGCCGACATTGCCCTGCGAGACTTAACTGATGAAGATCTCTTTTCCGATTTAGAAAGCGATGGCGAAATAATAATGGAAATAGCAATGCCCTGTGACATTTTGACTCAGGCTAGACAGATTCCTGTCCAGTTGATGGCAGTGGTGGGAGCACCACCGTCATTTTTTGATGATGACATGAGACTAGTACCAAACAATTTGTGGACAACAGGCCCCCATGACGTAGGGTTGTTGCACGGAGTAACACCAGTGATAATAAAGCTCAAACAAGGGGCGATTCTACCCCGAGTGAAACAATATCCATTGTCCCGCGAAGCTTAAGAAGGGATAAAAGAGACAATAAATGCACTGCTAGCACAAGGGATAATAGTGCCTTCAAACTCCCCAAGTAACACATGTATCTACCCGATCAAAAAAGCAAAGGGAGGGGCTTGGAGGATGATCCAGGATTTACGCCCCCTAAATGACGTAATACAGAGTTCCCCTTGGTCCCGAACCCTGCATCAATATTATGCAGCATCCCAAAAACGGCATCACATTTCACAGTGGTCGATTTGAAAAACGCATTCTTCTCCATCCCCTTGGCAGAAGAAAGCAGATACCTGACAGCATTTACACTAGGGGGAAAGAGATATGAACATTGCATATTACCACAAGGCTACTGTGAGTGCCCAAGCATATTCAACCGCATACTACATGAAGACTTAAGCAACTTATCAGTTGAAAGCACAATCATTCAGTACGTAGACGATTTACTCGTCTGCGCACAGCATGAAGAGACATGCTGAAAAGATTCAGTAACACTCCTGTCCCTGTTGGCAAATAAGGGGTATAAAGTAGACAAGGAAAAGCTACAATATTGTCAGAAAGAAGTCCTATACTTGGGACAGCTAATATCAAAATACGGAAAAAGAATAATACCCGACAGGGTAGAAGCAATAAAATCAGTGAGAGAACCCACAACAGTGAAGGAGATGCAGAAATTCTTGGGAATGTGCAACTATTGTAGAGCATGGATATTAGATTATGCAGCATACACCAGACCATTACTTCAAGCACTCAAGGAGGCACAACAAGAGAACAGGAAAATAGAATGGTCAGAGGAAATGAGCGCCTCATTCAAATCGTTAAAAAGAGTTGATTTTGAGTGCTCCAGTACTCGCCAATCCTGATTATGAACGCGAGTTTTACCTGTTCTCACACTGCAAGGGGACACTCATGACAGCTGTACTGACACAGAAGACTTCCCTAGGACATAAACCGTTGGCTTACTATAGTGGCAGTCTGGATGCGGTAATGCAAGGACATTTCGCGTGCGAGCAATCACTCGCTGCAGCCGCGTTCGCAATTGAGAAAAGCACCACAATAGTAATGGGATGCCCTGTCACATTGTTTGTGGAGCATTCATTATTTGCAATACTTGAGAGATTAAAGAGTACACTGACCACACAGCGAGCAACTGACTATGAAATAATATTGTCCAGCGCCAATATCCATGTGGTACGATGCAGGACAGTGAATCCAGCAACATTCATTACAGAAGCATGCCCACTAGAGGACATGCAGGAACACGATTGTGCGACTTACACAGGGGAAAGAGGGGAGGACACAGTGGTGTGCGAGAATGCCCTGAGCGAGGGGGAGGTGTACTTTGTAGACGGGTCAGCATCGATTGACATGGACACGGGAGAAAAACATGTGGGTTTGGCAGTGGTGAGATTAGAAGACGGCAAGTATGAGACACTAGTGCAGTACCCCCTCCCATCACATTTCTCAGCACAAGCAGCAGAACTCATTGTCCTAATAGAAGCATTACATGCAGCTAAAGGTTGTGCAGTAACAATTTACACAGATTCAGCCTACATGACGACAACAGTTCATGGAGGTCTGGCAAGATGGGGGCAGAGGGGGTTTCGACGAGCAGATGGGACTCCAGTGCAGCATGCAGAGTTGCTGAAGCAGTTAATTGAGGCACTACGAGATCCCACAGTGGTAGCAATAGTGAAGTGCCAAGCACATACGTCCAACACAGACGTTGTGTCTTTGGGAAACGTGGCAGCGGACGCTGCTGCCAAGGAAGCCTCATACTTTGAGAAACATGAAGCAGGTGAGTACGTGCTGTAGCACAAGACAAACGAGGAGCTCCCAGAAGGGTACAATACGATGCCTATATCACAAATACTAGAGTTACAGGAAGGAGCAAGTGAAGATGAAAAGATGATGTGGGTGAAACGAGGGTGCAGCCAATCAGCAACAGACTTACTCTGGCGACAAAATAACTCAGGGAAAGTGGTAATGCCAGTAAACTTATTAGAAATAGCGTTTCAATAATTACACTTCCCAGCACACAACACAAAACAACACATTGCAGCAGAGATAAAAGAAGAGTGGTTTGTGCCCCGTCTTCAGGAGCACATATCTAGATTGACAATGGAGTGCACAACATGCCAGATATACAACTCTGGAATGACTTTACGTACACTCAGGGGAACAATTCCAAAACCGATTGGGCCATTCAGAGAGCTACACATTGACTACGCAGACATGGGAGGAAGGTGTAATGGGGCACGCTACATGATTGTGGTTGTATGCCCATTTTCGAGATGGGTGGAAGCAGGCCCATGTGCACGACCTGAAAGCGCCGCAAAGTTCCTAGTGAGGGAAGTATTTCCGCGGTGGGGAATTTGTGACGTGTTCGCTCAGACAACGGCACTCACTTTGTGAACGAGCTCTTCAAAGAAGTAACGACACTGTTGGGAATAAAACATAAATTGTGCTCGATTTATCATCCTCAAAGTAATGGCGTGGTAGAAAAGATGAACGGCCTGTTAAAAGGAAGATTATCGAAATTATGCTTCTCATTAAAGAAGAACTGGATTTACTGTTTGCCCCTTGCGCTGTTTGAGCTGATTAATCAGCCAAGCAAGGACCACCATTTGTCCCCGCACGAAATCGTGACCGGGAGACGAATGCACACAGCGCACTCCCCACTGCGCCAACACTCAGACGCGCATAGAAGCGCTGCGATATTGGGAGAGGAGTTCACAGAATACTTGAAAAAGTTAACTAGGGCAGCGCGCGCCATATCAAAACAGCTCTCACCACCATTCACAAGAGAAGAAGGGAACACAACGGGGTCCCTTACGGAACATGAAACACAGGTACAGCTGATGCCGGGAGAATTCATCTACGTCCGGAGCTTTGTGCGCCGGTGGAATGCACCACGGTTCCACGGACCATACGAAGTGATATTTTGTACCCCCACAGCTGTAAAAGTGAGGGGCTTTAAGTACTGGATACATTTGACAGATGTACGAAGGGCATATAATAGTGTGCAGGAAGAGGTGGATGAGGGGGCACAGACAACAGCAAACAATACAAATGAAAATAATGAATGATTTTGAACATGTGTATGTGTGAAGGAAATGCACGTGATTGAGAAAGCTGATGACGAGAACAATTACATTTAAGGGTATCTATAAAGATAAAAAGATTAAAAATAAAAGTGTGTGTGGACTTCTGTATAAATAATAATGTGATTAAAAAAAAGTATAGTGTCTGCTCCCTTGTCTGTACATCCCTAACCCCACTCTCCTACCCACTTCCATTCCCCTTCCATGATATCTTGGCACTGGTAGTGCCAACAAAATGTTTACATGCGTGCACTTAATGCACTTTTATATCTCAAACAGGAGCTACCATGGCATCTAACGGGCAGCCTGCAACGGATAGATTTATTAGATATAGAGAATTGTTAGCTGAGAGATGTAGATATTCGTATGAGTGTGGATTATCTGTGTGCATTACATATTTTTTTACAATTATGTTTGGCCTGGTTACGTATTGGTTCATAGTGTTCATCTCTATCTAGATGAACGAGGGGGGAGGGATTAACAGGACTAATGTGACTAATGAAACAGCAATTGTAAATACTAAACAAGGTGATTTTTTGGTATGGGATGGAACTAAACTTGTATGGGGATATTACACGACACCATCCAATGCTGTCATCTCGAAAAATGAAGGTCTGCAGGGACAAATGCAAAACAACACAGTCTCCCCGCCAAAAATATCTAATTACAATGCCCACAGTCTAAATGATCGTAACCCCTCTGCCATATCCTGGTTATATAACACCCCAACCAGCCAGCCCACCCCCGCAACCAAAAACACACTGGTGGATAACAAAGGAAGAAAATGAAAAAATGACAGCGACATATGAAATATTATATGATGATTGGGCAAAGGGGGGCGGGAAGGAGAAAGGGGGGCCCACATTGTCCATCGCCCATGAAGCCGGGAAATACATTAGACAAAGAAATAACAGACGGAAAAGGGAGACGGGGAGGGGGAAATATGACGAGTACTATGGGTTAGGATTAGACAATATGGAAGACCCACGACACCCCCACCAGACAAATAAATGGTATGCGGATATGAGTGCAACAGCCAAGCAGACAACAAATGAGAGCTGTTATGTCTGCTCCCTCATTCCCCATGCTTCAGGCACACCCAAAGTATTGTTACCCAAAGAGTTGCCTATTGTCGATGCCCAGTGTCTCCTTCATCTCACGTTGTGCAGAATTAAGAACACCTTCCAGGCACATGAAGTAACTTTTAGAATGCTGCAGAACGAGAAAACATGCTATCCAAAGACAGTAGGAGTGGTATGTCTGGAAGAGCCATTTTTTATAATACAAGGGACACTTTTTTCAGGCAACAAGTGGAAGGACGAAGAAGTAATGTGCAAGGCTGAAGCACTGAGGGGTGTGGCACCAGAGAAACTGCAATGGATAGAAGAAACATGCACACCAATATGGAAGGAACACATCTCAAAACTAACTTGGGTAACGGCCATTGAAAAACCCTTCAAGCTGCAGAAGGCAATAGACTATGAACTGTGTTTTAAAGGAGACGGGAAAGCCTCCATGGGGGCAAACAAGAACTGTAACAAGACCCTCACCATCCCAGATCTGAGAAAAGGGACAGCGGCCCTCATGGATACGTATTGGGTATGTGGCAACCAGGCATACCTGCACCTCCCACAATCATGGAGTGGCAGCTGCTCGATGGCCACACTGCACTCCGCATTAATGGTAATCCCGGAATGCCACATTGATGGGAGCAAAAAGATGCGAGAAAACACCCAACAGGGTGTGGCCCAGCCAACTGCAGAGCCACAAGTATATGTCCTGTCTTCCGGGAACAAGGAAGGGGTGATGTCCCGAAACAAACGATCATCGAACTATATATCAAAGGCATCATCAGAATTGCTGGCACAGATCCCGGATAGGTAATGATTATTCAGCTCTGCAGAAACATTCTTCGCCTCACTCATCCCAAGTATCCAGGCGCGAGCAAATGCAAAATGGCTCCAAATCACACGTTGGGAGCTGATCCAGCTGGAAAATGACACTGAAGAAGGGTTCAAAGTAATAAAAGTGGAACTAAGAGCATTACGGCTGATGACCATGCAAAACAGGTATGTCCTGGACCTGTTGACAGCGATAGACGGAGGTGTTTGCCGAAAAATCGGAAGTGCCTGCTGCACTTTCGTACCTTCCGAAGACGCAGACAACGGCTCCCTGTCCCATGTGATCGAAGCAGTACATAACCTAGGAGAAAGAATGAGAATGGAAGGTGGAGCAGAAGAAAGCACGTGGTTCGACAATATCTTCTCCTGGGTTCCATCGTGGCTGGGAATGACTGACATTTTTGATGCTGGCTGTAGTATTCCTCCTCTTTATTTTTTGCCTGTGCCAAGTGGGTCTTCGATGTTGTGCTAACGCAGTACCGAATGGTGCAATGATGATGGTGACAATGGGCAACACCCGCGGTACAATACAAGCTATGCAGGAAGTACAGGTACAAACAGGAACAGATGACACACCAAGATATCAGCTAGTGCCTAGGTACCACAACAAGGATATAGTAGATAAATTGTGGCATACTACCATTAAAGAGCCCCGCATACTAGAATGGTACGAGGAGGTGTGGGTGGACTTGGAAGCGGAGAGCGGATGTATATACCTGACTTGTACCCCAGATGAATATGCTAGGAGAGGTCAGAGCTTGAGAGGGGTGTGCAGAGCATGGATGCCCATAGAAGTCACACCTGCATGGGATGACGCACTAATTGACGAGGAAGAATGTAGGAGATTGGAGGATTTAAAGAATTTGTTACTTAAGTAACGAAAGGGGGGAAATGTAGGGGAGGATGGTCCAAAAGACCCCCCTCCCATGCACTCTCTCCCCCGGTGAGGGCCATGGCTCGCCAGGAGTCCCCTCCCTACCACCAGGGCCCAGGTGGTGGGTGGGTCACCTGCCGAAGACGTTGACCAAACCTGCTGAATTTAGCTAGGCCTCGGAAACCATTTTGTCTAATGAAGATTGTGTGAGCCCTGCGCACCGCAGCGCGGCCCCCACCTTTGGAGAGTTTCAATTATCCCTGTGGCCACAGCTCTCTGGCAGATCAGCTGGGAGCCCGTTCCCACGAACAAGACGGACATGAGCTAGTGTAAGATACCAACACTGTAACATTTCACCTTCCGCAGTGTATCGCTGCTCCCAGCATGACCCGGCCAGCAGGGCCTAGGTGGAAAAAGAACTGTAAAATGGTCCTTTGACAAAAGCAAAGTTCCCAAATACTAATGAGAAAACTACCTGCGATGGAAGCATTCTGTCCACAACCTCTCTGACTGAAAGACCTGTAAAAACGTATATGGCAGAATGTGTGCCCATATGGCACTAGGAATGAAGCACCCACATCCCTGCAGTTATGCACAAATAGTAAAAGCGTCCCGGGGGTTTTTTGTTATGTGTGTCATTGAAAGGATTGCACCCCACGGTCCCGCGCCATAACCAAACTAATGCTGCTAGAGTGCAAAGAAAGACAAATGCAACCATATTGAGGGCTCGTGTAAAGGGTGAATGAAAATGCACCTTACATGTGTGTGTGTCCAAGCCCACTATGTGCCACTGCCGTCAGTTGCAGTGGCGAGTTGTTTCTATGCGCTCCACCAACCTCACTACTACCTCACTTACTGAGAATGTATGAGCATATAACAAAATGTTGTAGTTGTTAAAAACATAGTGTACAAGTAATGTGCTCGGATTGGCTATATGAAAGGCATTAGCAATGTTAAAATGTGAGCTTTGGAATGACTCAATTAGTATTGTATATTATTTGAATGTTTATGCTACTTTCACCTAAAATCGGTAACACACGAGGAAGATACCTTTGTGAGCATATGCAAGGCCATTCCCCCTCCCTCCCAGCGAAGCCTGCCAGACGAGAAAGCAGAGGCCTGTGCCGCGCTTCTCCACCTCCCCCAGCTCGGCTGGAGCCGCTTCAAAGATTTGTAGTTCCCTCTGCAGCACCCAAGGCCACGGCCCGCCACCTGTATTATTTACAACCCAGCAGTAAACCTCAGCCTGAAAACACAAATCCAGAGGCGCCCTTTCTTAAGCCCCACGACCCACTGGCTCACCTTAGGTTAATGGCCCCTGTAAAATTAGGACATCCAATATTATGGCAACATCACAGCAACACATCCATAATGACTTCTAACAAGACATGATGGCATGTATCGCCTGTCCCATGCCCCGAGACCCAACCCCACAACCTATGGTACCCGGTCAACAGGACGCTGGTAACCATGTACTGATGAATCGCCAACAAACCCCACTCTAGGTGCATTCCTCCTGTGTTGCATTAACCTGTAGAATAACCTATTGGAAGATTTACTAAAGAAGATAATATTGCAAATGGGTGAATGACTGCGGTGTGCATGGCCTAGGGCAAAGAAGTCAGGAAAAGACATTCATCTCTGACACTGGCCACAGTGGCACAATGACACCGCCCGGATGAACCCAGCTGACCCGCCAGGCCCAGCCCAACCCACGAGGCTAACTAGTGACGTCCTCCAGCCACGGCCAACCACATCGCAGCAGCACCTATAGCTAGTCGTCGCCACCCAATCCCAATGAACTTGTGCCCCCTATAGTATGTAGGTTCTGATGACGGTTTTTGTAAATATATACGCCTGTCTTTGCTATTGTCAGACAGAGCGCTCTCAGAGTTTGCAGAGTTCTTTGCTTGCCCTATTCTGCTTGATAAACTCCCATTTACGCTCACCCGCACTTTGTCTTGGCCTTATTCCCATCCTGGGAGAGTCCATCATTGTCTCTCATTGCGGGGAGGATCGTGCTGGTTGGGGACGCTCGCCTAGACCCTTCAGGAAGTACGAAGCTCGTCTGTGCATAGGATTCCTTCTCCTCCATGCCAGCCTCCTTGTCCTTTTATCCTTGCTGCTGTATTTCCATGGAGCATGTTGAACTCCATCAGATGTTGCCTTCATAAGGATTCCAGCATTGTCTTCAGCCATAGGTAAAAGGTTAGTAGTTGAGTATGCCAATCCCCATTCCTATATAGGCCGATAGAGTGTTCTTTATAGGGAGTTTCTTGTAGGAATGGGAGCCCTTGTCCCCTACAGGGGAGTCACTCCCAGTGAGGTGCCACTTTCCCAGACCGCTAGGGAAGGTCTTGCTTAGCAGGCTCACCTCCCTAGCCTCAAAGGTGGTGGCTCCCCCATGGGAAGAAGGGACGAATTGCCCAGATTCATCACACTTCCCAGATATGCTATTTTTTGTTATATTTTTTGAGCTTTGGGCTGGATATTTAAAAAAAAAAAAAAAGGATTTATAGAACTCTTTTTGAGCAAACACTGGATCATTTGTTGGTAAATTAGGTAGCCTGGAAGCAAAAATATTTGCTCAGATTAGGTTTGGAGCTTTGTTGGCCCCATCACTTGGACTTTATTTGTACAGTAGGGTGTCCGAGGAGGGTAAAGGGTGTTTAACTATAGGCCAAGAACTTTTCATTTTACCACTGATCGCCAAAGACATGCGTCATCTAGAGAAGACCCCACTTTGTGTTGATCCATTCTTGATGACATTTACTTTCATATACTCTATAGTTTGAATCCTAGATCATATAGGTGTCAGTTCAACACCGCCCCTAAAGAGCTGACTAATAAAGACATGTTACACTTGGTAACAGAAAAAAGTTGTGTATCATTGCTTGGCATTACTGTACTTCCAACCTCTCAGTCGAGCTTTAGCACTGCACATTTGCTAAATTGAAGCGCTCTGTACTTAACCAGTAAAAAGGAGCGTGTGCTACAACAACAAATAGAGGTGGATTCTATGCTTCAAAGAGTTTTAAAAGCACTTTTTGATCAGACTATACTCTCAACGGATCCCAGTGTCCACCAGACAGATAACAGATCTACTTTAAATCCAAAACTCCTACATTTTGGTGAATATCCTCCCAGTTTCCCCCTCAGCCCAGACACCCGAATCAGGAGTGACCTTAGAGGATGAGACAGAACCATTGTTAGAGTGTCCGTTTGTCAAAAGGCCTTCACCACCTCCCTATCACAAACCTGATGATGGCCCAAGTACCACACTAGGAATGCCACAGGCAAAGACATGGATACAGCTGGTAGACTACTACCAAGCTGGATTAAAAACAGATTAGGAGGAGTAAATACAGCGGCCACGTACGCCCGCCAATCAACTGACTCGCTTCGTTCTACTATTATAGGGGTGATCTGTGCAGAAATGTGGAAAGCCCATACGTCAGTGAATGAACATGGAGACAAACATCCCCACCCAGATCTTTTTTACGACAGACCAGAATTGTTGCGAGGATACACTTGATCAGGAACGTAGGCATAACAAGTATACCAGAATATTTGACATGGCTTGTGAGAGCACCCACGTACTCGCTTTCAAAGGCTTGTCCTATGAGGGAAGTACCTGTGTTCGATGCATCAAATCCAACCCATCAAGTACATGTTACATGGAAACAAATGGAGTTATTATCCTTTTCTAAAGATTATCCAGACAGACAAAATCCAGAGCAGTGGTATCCCAAATGGATAGTGTTAAGACAGGACCTTTAACACTTAACGACATCAATCAGTTCTCTTGCATACCTCCAGCATACATATGGCGGCAGTTTAGAATGCAAGAGAGCCTAAACCTAAATATAAATTGGGGAGCAATTACTGCTCAGGAATATAAAAAGAGAAAATTATGGTCTCCTAACAAAAGGAATATTAGCCCACCCTGCCCTACTGATAACTAGGATACAGTAAATAGTTTCTCGTGAGCAAATTAATTGGGACAAATTACAGCATGTAGGCAAGGGGAAGGTGAATCAGACAAAAGACATTTTGCCCGCAAGGAGTAAGCATTATCCTCCTTCAGCAGCATTGATCTGGCCACTCCAGAAGGTGTTCTGTTCCCATTTTATTGAAGGGTTGTTACCTCATTTAAAGAATGATATTCAGACATACAAGTCCACCTGGCCGACCCAAAGTGCTGCTCAAATATTGACCATGGTTAGGTATTATGAAAATCACCATGCTAAAGACAAGGGGGGGGGGGAAGGAATGAAAAAGAGTTAAAAACAACATTAATGCAGAAGTCTTTTACTGAAAGAGGTAGGGGAAACATACGCATGCAGAGAGGAAGAGGTGCGTACAGAGGAAGAGGAGGAAGCGCACCACCAGGTGGTGGAACGTTGGTGAACACAGGTTGTGACTAGGGTAAGACTGAGGATCATTGGATGCGATATTAGCCACTAAGGAAAAGAGGCTGTGGCCCCTCATGGAGGAAATAGCGACCAGCTCAATCACTTTGACCCACGACAGTGCAATATCAGAACCAGTGTTAGTGACCATTGTTCCCATCTCTTGTAAGGCTCTGCTGGTGGTTACGGACAAATGTGCTTGGAACTTGTTGGGCATGGATCTACTTAAACGCTTGAATGCTAACATTTTTTGCTTGCCTGATGAGTACATTTAACATGTTGTGCAGAGTCATTTTCGAAGTGCTTTGTTGTTGCCACTAATGAATTGCCTGAAGCATTAAAACAATGTAACCCAGTTATCTGGGCCACTGGCTCCAATGATTTAGGTTGCATGGTAGTGGAGCCCATTAAAATCAGAGCGAAACCAGGGGCACTGTTACCCAGAATACCCCAATATGAGATAACAACGGAAGGGTTAGAAGGGATCAAACCAGTATACAGAGCCTATTGGCAAAGCGGATATAAAAAGGAAATAGTGGCTAGTTCCTTTAACAGTCCCATTTTTACCCATACAGAAGCGAAGTGAAGGAAAGCCAGATTCTCCTAGTGGAGACTTATATTTGATCTCCGCGCCATTAACAAGATTGTAGCGCCTCTGTGCCCTGTGGTCCCCGAAATGATCTCCCTTTTCACTACTATTCCGCCCTCGGCAGAATATTTTACTGTCAATGATCTTAAAAATGCCTTCTTTCGCATTCCAATTCAGAAAGACAGTCACAGTACCTATCTGCTTTAAACATTGAAGGGCGGTTGTATACTTTCTGTAGAGCACCACAGGGATACACTGAATGTCCGAGCATATATAGCCAAGCTTTAAAGATGCATTTGGACATATTCACTCCAACCACTCATACAGGGCTTTTACAATATGATGAAAATGTTTTGATCGCAGCTGACACCCAAAAGCAATGTGCAGATTGTACGGTGTCTCTTGCAGTTCCTAGCACCCCATAGGCATACAACACAAGTCACTTATTTGGGACATCTATTATCAAGGGGGAGAGACGCCTGCATCCTCAGCGCTGGGATGCGATTATGAAAATAGCTGTCCCAAAAAGGCAGCAAGAAGTCAGACGGTTTCTAGTTGTGCCCTCATTCTGTAGGCAGTGGATCCCTAATTTTTCCCTCCTGGCTAAACCATTGCTAGAACTAACCTCGTGCAACACCCCTATTCCTTTGCCATGGACTGTTGCCCACCAGGAAAGCTTTAACGCATTACAATCAGCACTTTGTAACTCACCTGCATTGGGAAGTCCAGACTCTACGAAACCCTTTACCCTGTTTGTACATGAAAGCCAAGGCTGTGCGTTGCCTGTACCAATACAACCGCAAGGGAGTAAAAATAGGCTGAGTGCATATTTTTCCTCCACTTTGGATCCAGTTGCAAAGAGTTACTGCTGCAACATTATCCATGAAGCAAACAGATACATTTTACGAATGCTAGGCCTACTAATTACGAATTGACGTTATTGGCACCTCACATTATGATTCAGCGTTGTAATACCCCGAATCCGGCCACCATGCTACCCCTCCCTTCTGATGGTTCTGTTGAAATGCATGATTGTGTACCAACCACTAATGAAGAAACGAAGGGATGGGTGGATCTGGTGGACGTCCCAGTAAAACAGACGGACGGTACTTTGTATGTAGATGGGTCTTGTTTTAAATTACCAGATGGCACCTATACAGCAGCATATGCTATTACAGCCTTGAAAACTGTAGAATATCTCAGCATTCAGCCCAGGCAGCTGAAATTATTGCCCTTACCCGGGCATGTGAACTCGGTGCAGGACTTACGGCAAATATTTACACAGACAGGAATATGCTTTTGGTGTAGCACACAATTTTGGTCACCTATGGGCCGAAAGAGAGTTCCTGACTTCACATGGCATAAAAATACTACGTGGTTTTTTGATCTTGAAATTACTGAATGCCCCGACGTTACCAAAGAAATTGGACATCATTAAATGCAGCGTACACAAAACAATTGTAGACGATATGCTGATCAGATTGCCACACAAAAAGAAACTGACATTTGACAACTCTATAGAGACAGTAAAGCTCATCCAGTCTGAGGCTAGATGAATGGAGACAGACTGGGAAATATGTAGATGGTTGTTGGCTAGACACGCAAGAGAGAAAATGAAAATTACCCAATATGCATTTGCCTTTAATGTTGTACTATGCTCGTGGCCTGTCTCATGTACGTGCAGAGGGAATGTACAAGTTGCTCACTACAGTGTGGAGTAACACCAGACCAACTATGGTTGCTTTTTTTGTAAAAACTGTTTAGGAGGCGAGTCCTAGAACATTGGGAAGAGTGAGGGAGCAGCAAAAGGACATTTTCGGCCATCCAAATTAATTATCCTGAATAGCCTCCCTGCCAAGGGAAAACGAATTAGTGATAGTACATATGTTTAGCAAATGGATAGAAGCATTCCCCTTAAAAGACAATACTGCATTAAGCACTGCCAAAATACTCGTAAACAAGTATTTACCCCAATTTGGACTGCCTCACACTGTCTGGAGCGACAATGGTGTGCATTTTGTTAATACCACTATGGAATTAGTATGTAAAGCATTAGGAATACAGCAAAATTTGCACACAATTTTCCATCCCCAGACAGAGGGTTTGGTAGAAGAAACAAATTCTACTTCGAAGAATAAACTGTCAAATATATGTGCTAGCAGTGCCCTAGGCTGGGTAGACACACTCCCACTAGCATGCTCCTGTATGAGAGCTATTATGCACTCAGATGTTGGATTGTCTCCTTGCGAAGTAGTCATGGGTGCCAAATCCAAAGATACTTAAAATTGTGCCATATCCGCTGCTAATCGACTACTGTAAAGAGTTAACAAACAACAATTCTTCACAACAGGTTGCTGGTTGCATACCAACACCATTGGAGGATCTAGGACACAGCATCCAGTCTGTTGACTGGGTATTTACCAAGAACTTCCAGCGAGCATCAGAACTGCAGCCCAGGTGGAAAGGGCTGGTGCAGGTATTGCTCGCCACTCAAGACAGTTGTGAAATGTCATTGCCGAAAGCATTGGGTCCATGCTTCGTATATAAAAAAAGCACCATCTTTTCCGTTGCCAACACCATTGTCTGCCATGTTGGTGCTAAAAGCACCCCTTCTGCTGAGACATTTGACACTGGCATAGTTGCTGCTAGCCCCAAAGACATTGCTGGAGTAGTCAAGGGACCCAAGGTACAATCTACGGCCAAGGAAATCAGAAGGAATCCCTTTCACGAGGGACAACTGCAAAGCGGCCAAGAGTGCCAACTTTAATGGACTACTTCGGAGTGCAGTAGCAAAAAAGACACTCCAAGGAGCAATTAAGCTCTGTGAAACCTGTCTTGTTAGAACTTCCTTTTGCGGTTTATTTTAGCTCCTTATGCAAGTCATGCCCTTCCAGCGTATCCAGAATAAGGCTGCAAGACATGTCCTTAGCCTCAAAATCAGGTATAGAACCCTAAAATCAGTCCACTGGCTCCAGGTTGCTGCAAGGATCAAATTCTAACCCCCCTGCATCATCCATAAGACTGTCTGGGACCAGAGACCATGCAAGCTACAACTTACTCTCACCACTCTCCCTCTAGATCTTCGCACACACGCCACATAGTAGCCCCAGCCACCCTCTAAGTCAGCCTTTGTGTAAATGACTCTCCTGGAATGTAGACTTTGTGCCATTCACTGATGAAGAAAACAGCCTTCCATCTCTTCTGCAAGATACTACAGCTTTAACTTACTGCAAAACCATCCTGGAGCAGGCAAGGCCACAATCCCAGTGATAGGACTGCTGGATCGCTGGAACCTTTAATTGGATGTGGTCATCTAGGAAAGAAAAGGAGCAGAGTTCATCAATTTAATTTAGATTTAATTTGTTAAAGTTACAAACTGTACACACAGATTTCATAACATTTCACACAAATAGTTGCACAATTCACCAGTTACATAATTATTTACACAATTCATCCATCATCAAACTTTGAGAATGACTAAAGCCAAAATAGTTAAATCCGCCATACATAAAAGAACTGTGACTTAAAACATATACACCGGTACATTTAATGCTATGCATATCCAAATGTTTTAGTAGCAGTCAGCCACATTCTGTACAGTTCTTGGTGCCAGCTCTTACTCTTTGTATTCATGCACAGCTGCCAGAATTCCTTTGTAGTCGTGCATAGCCGCCAGAAATCCAAGCTTTTAATGGCCTCTAGTATATAAGCTTACCCAAATGTATACGAGTTTACGCAAATGTAGAATGTATCCTGGCCCAAGACTGATGTATTATGTCAGCACATGCAAATATCTCCCCATTTTTACACATACGACAAGACCGTTTATCAGATGCTAATTTCAGTCCTGGGTCATTTACTGCCAGCACTGGCAATCGATTTGTACATAGAAGTAAGATGTATACATCATCTTTGTTAGTTTATCAATACGATGATAAGTAACAAAAAAAGGAAAAGATGCTATATCTCTGTAGTGCATCCTTCTTTTAAACAGTCTCAATGCAAATCCACCAGCATAGCAAATTGCCCTTCAATTGGCAATGTAGTAAATGGCCTTCTTAGGGAGGATGCTGATGACCACACATTTAATGCAGGCTATTATTTTTCCATTACGATAAAAGGCATTTGAACGCTGTCAAAACACAGTTAAAAAAAAATAAAAAATGAAATAGGTGACTTTATATAAAGTGTTAAGTACTTGTGTTGGCCAACACGCTCATACAAACTGGATGGCGCTGGTCCTACTGGGACAAGTGGCACTTCCTTTGCCGCACCATCAGCTCCAGTTGGTTAGATTCCCACTCCAAGATGGCATCTGCTCATACGTCATCCGATAAATCATTAAGGAGGATGCGTCCCATTGCCGAGACGTAACACATAATTGGTTTTTCCAACTTGACTGAACCCATAGTTTCCTTCTTAGTCCCCTTATGATTCTTGTCTATCAGTCTTTTCTGAGCTCAAGTCAAGAATATTTCTCTGCATCAGGCCTTTCAATGAATGAACTTTCATGCCCACAACTCAGCTCTTGACCAGCCAGAGCCAATGTTGCTGCGGACTGTGTAAACTGACAGGTTCATAAGATCTTCTTCAATACTTCTTTGACTCTCCTAGTTTACTTCCTTACTAGTTTTTGACTCGCTGGCCATTTATTACGTCTGTAAATTGAGTTTGTGTGCTTTTATTCGCCACCTTCTCGCTACTTGCAATAGCCTGGGGAGACTTTGGAAGTGCCAAATTGTGCAGAAATGTCCTTGCATCATTCGGCTATTCTTAGTTTTTTTTATTAATTTGCTGTTTCTTTTTCCTGCTGAAGATTGGTAACTCCTTAAGGGACAACTCATTCTTTGCACCTTCGCACTGCTGTGGCGGGGATACTAAATCCTCTTCCGGTATTGCAATCTCTTTTACAGAGTCCCCTAGTACTCTCTCATGATCCTCCCTTGCCTCGTTACTCACAGGCACTTCATGATCAAGGGAGACAGTCTCTTCATTAATTTGGGCCATTCCTTTCTCAATCGGTATCTGCCCTATTGTGGTAGAGGCAGCAGTCACCCCCCTTCCGCCCCCCACATCCTACATGCAGCTGAGTCGGTTTGTTCGGCTCACAAAGTTGCACTTACACGGCCTTAATGGTAGGACTTCTAATGAGGCCTGCTTCATAGATCCTTCTCATCCACTTTGTGGACTCCACAATAATGTTTTCCTCCATCAGGTCTTTCTTTATATAGGTTAAGATTTTCTTTTGGAAGAGATTTGCCATCTCTACCTCCCAATGCCGTCCATTTTGAAGGGCAGTGATAAAACCTTCCATGTAAATCACCTAAGAATGCACGATTGCCAACAGCGTGGCCTGATCAGCTCAACCGCTCAACCTCATGTGGATTAATAATATCAGGCTCATATCCGGGCGGTACTTTCATCACACATGCCTCGCTCACATCTTCCACTCTTTTTTTGTTCGAACATGTGGGTAGTATCAGCAATATCTCGTGTTAAATGGGTGGCAAGGTTTAATTCCTGCCCGTGTGATTCAGAGAAGGGGGTAGGGGTATGGTTGACAATAATTCTTTTGCATTTACCCTCTTGCAGAAGAGAGGTGCAGGGTCCAACGGCAGGTCACAAGCCACTGGCTGGGCACCAAGGCGTTAACGATAACTTTGCCACTCTCAGCCCATTCCGCACCCATCCACGAACCCTCAACCGCCAACATTTCAGTATCTGTCAGATCAAAGGCCAAGCCGTTACTATATTCTTTATACAACCCAGGCGTTGCGCTTATATTAATGCATACCGGGTAAGTGTCAGCATTCTCGTTTGCATTTTCAGTGCATGTTGTTGTGATCTTCACATGTACCGAGCCAACTGTTGCCAGCAACTTGCAGCTGAAATATCTACACCAGCACCCTCAGTCTCTGATACAAAGTCAGCACGGACCACTTCTTCGGGTGGTTCTGAATGTAGTAATATATGGGCCAAAAAAGACAGTGCTGAATACTTGGCAGGCTCTGGATATGATTCTGACCACCCCCGCCCCCACTCTCAGCCAGTGAAATGGTTGGTTTCCCAATGTATCACATTGCTCAGGCTCCTCTGTGTCGAGTCGGCAAGGGGGCAGGGGGGGGGCCACTTGCTTCTCTTGCAGCCTCCTCTGCCTTCACTTAATATCATGATTCCACATAAACACTTCATAAAATCAGTCTATATGTACACCAAAAACGAATTCTCCTAAAACACTCCCCACAGGACCCCCCCAGCCAGTTATTTAGAAAACATTCAGTACAGTTAATTATAAAAAATCTCAATGCAAAGGGTACGAGCCTATACAAAATTCCTTAATTAAAAATCTACTAAAAAAGTGAAGTGGGTGTCTCAATATAACCGTGTACGACCCATATCAATTTTAAAATCAACAAAACCCACAGAAATGTATCCCTCTTAGGGCTTTTCCCTCCGGGGAGGGATGGGGACCCTGCCGGGGATCCCTGGGACTGCCGCTGCACTTGGGGATGGGCGCCCCAGAAGGGAGACAGCCGCGCAAGGCCAGGGATATCATCCTCGGCCATCCTGGAGGTCTGGCTGGGCTGCGTTACAGAATTTCCCTCCGGGAAGGGAATCCTGCTGGGGCTCCCAAGAACCGGCGCTGGACTCTGGGGATCAATCCACATGGGAGACAGGCACCCATGGCATGGACATCACACCCCACCACCCTGGAGCTCTAGCTGCATTAGAGCTTTACACTGTGAGTAGGGATGGGGACCATGCCGGGGCTACCTGGGACTGCTGTTGGACTTGTGGACGGTCAACGCTTTCTTTTCTGCCCAGGTAGGTGCACCCACACATTTCATCGGGCCAACTGTGGGAAGGTAGGACATGTGTTGTTGCTGGCGTGTTTCTGTGGTTTCATGGAGGCAAATGTCGGCACATTTTTCCCATACATTTTGGAATTGGCCAGGCCTTGTGTGTAATAAATTCTAGGGCAATTCACGCAAGTGGATTCCCCCGGTTGTGTTCTTTTCAGAAATGCACGGGGTTGCCAGTTTTCCTTGGTGGCTGCGATATCCCAGGCCCAGGGTTGTCCACAAGACCAAAATCCTAAAAATGTCCTCGCCCGAAACCCTTTGGGGATACCAGTGGTTTTGCCTTTTCCCTTTGCACCATGTAGATGCAGCCACACATGGGAGTTATCGTTTTCGTTGGGTCACTTGCAGGAATGTAGGACGGTAGGACATTTGTTGCTTTCTCTTGGTTTTGATAACGTTTTCATACTGCTGCACTTGGTTACACAACCCTTTAATTTCCCAAATGTACTCTACATTTAGTCGCTGCTTTAGGCACTGTATGCTTTTGTAACCTGCACAAATCACTGATCCTTCAAAAGGTCTGACTGTGCTCTTTAGAAAAAAAATGTATGCTTGCCATTCCTCACCACCTTTGTTTTTCTTATTTTGACATGCCAAGTACGTCTGTTTAGGCGGTCAGCATAAAAATCCTGTGTACCATGGCTCCGTTTTTGGCTTGTGGTAATGCTTGTTTTGTGAAACATTACGTTTTAATTCCTAACTAGAAGAGTCAGGGGAACGTAGCGGTGCATTGCTTTTCTCAACATTCACAGAAGCCATTACCTTACAGGCCCAAACATGTCCAGCACATTTTTTTCCTGTCATTTTCCCAATTTTTCCCCAAACTATGGGAATTTTACATACATAGTTGTTGCCTGACCTGCGCAAATGACCCCTTCCTAAATGGAATTTTGTCTGCTTTTCAGAAATGGATGCCTTTCTGTCTTCCCATTCAGCTTTCCTAGCCTCCTCTTCCATTCCGTCCACCTAGGTCCTATTGGAAAAAAGGGGGGAGCGCCTACCTCTCACAAAACTGATGGTTACCTTATAAAAATATGTTTTTTATGTTTCCACTCAACCGGTCCTTGAAAGCCGGGAAAAATGTGAATTCAGAACAGCAAACCATTTGTTCCTAGCTCTTACAAAGAAAAAAAACACAGACTTCTGTGTACATCATTTTGGCATTTTCTGACAAAACACAAAATTGCCTCTGTTATTTTCTCACCCCCATACAGCAAACTAATATTCCTTGGTGGCGTTATGACCGCCTACATGTGGGAACAAAAGGGGCCAAATTTGGCCCAGATATCACATGTAACAAAAGGTTACAAGGGATTGAATGGCAACATACCTTTCGAAATCACCAATAAAGGGCTCAGCACCGGGAGGGATAACCCTGAGCAGTTAAGGGGTTAAATATAATCCCAGTTTCTTAATATACCACATTGTCAAGGAAAAAGGAGCAGTACAATTAAAAGATGTCTCCATGTTTTCACCAATTCCTTATAACCACAGAATCGTCAATATGCATCCTTGACCTCGATCATTCTGCGCCTCAGTAGTACCTCTTTAGCATGCAAAAGGTTCCATCTGAATCCCTACAAATTCCACCTTGGCGTCTGTGTCCTACAAAGGGTGTATCCCATCTCCTGTTAATGATTGCACCATCCGGATGGCCTTGAGGGTGGGGGCAGTGGTTTCCTCGAAAAACTCTGCCTTAGTGTGGGGATTAATAAAAACAGTCTATGGTGATAAACAATCCATAATACAGATCAACGCAGTGCCTGAGGAAGCATGGACACAATATTATGAATCGCTGTATGCTGAAGAATACTGGCCCGGTTCAGTGGCTGGAGTGATGGTGGATAGGAACAACCAACTGGTATTTGATGAACTTGACATCCTAATAAATATTAGATTAAGAAACTTAGTAGATCTAGTGCCCCGAGCCCCGACGGGCTAACAAATATCATGTTAAAAGATAACCCTGAGGCGCGGGCCACCATTTTAAGGGTTATATTTGATCAGGTCATAAACAACAACAGAATACCATCCTCCTGGCAGAAATCTATCATAGTCCCCATATACAAGAAGGGGGACAGACTGGATCCTTGCAATTATAGGCCAATCGCCTTACTTGATGCCCCAGGGAAGATTTTTGTGCGATTGATCCTGAAGAATTTTAACAAATGGACCACTGATGCAGGCCTAAATGATCCATTGCAAACAGGCTTTGTAGCTGGTATAGGCACAGCAATTAATTTGCAGGTGCTACATGCCATTAAGCAGCATGAGCTACAAGCCAAGCAATCAGTATATATGGCATTCATTGACTTCGAGACTGCTTTCGATTCAATATCCAGGCAATTATTGTTCAGCAAATTGTCAAAGAACCATTGCCCTTTACATCTGTTACATTGGATAATAGAGTTTCATAGTAATACATCAATTCAAGTAAGACTAACAATGGACGGGAAACTGTCTAGACCGATTAACATTAAACAAGGTTGCCCAATGGCATCCACCTTGTTTAATTATTACATATCCGATGTGGGGAATGAGTTTAACGCAATAACATCTGATGCACCCCGTCTGGGCTCCAAAGCAGTCCCCTGGTTGTTTTATGCCGATGATCTAGTGCTTCTGGCTAAAACTCCCAGGGGGCTACAAGCGTTACTTGACCAGCTGGGAAATTATGTCAAGGCCAATAAACTGCGTATAAACCTGACAAAAACTAAAGTTATGAAGATTGTACCCAACTACAAGAACAAAATGTCTCATCAGATCTGGTCACTGCTATCCCAACCTCTTGAAAATTTTGAACAGTATAAATATTTAGGTGTATTGGTAAATAACAAGGGGACCTATGTGGCATACCATGAGGAATTAAGAGCCAAAATGAGAACTGCCACCTCACAGGCATCCGTAATTAATCCCAAATATGGACGCTTCTTATTAAAACCGATAACATACTACTGTCAAAAAGCGGTACCTACAGTGGTATATGGTGCAGAGGCCAGATCATGGATGCCTGAGACATTTTGGTCCAGATTGGAAGGCGTATTTTGGAAAAGTATACTTTGTGTACCCAAAGCAACTCCTATGTCTCTATTGAGGTATGAAACGGGCATATCCTCTCTGTATACATGTGGCGACTGTCTAGTCTCTATCGCAAATGTCTGATGAGTCAACAGGGAAATACCATCCTGCATATTATGTCCAGACAACAATCATTTTATGGTTACCTGGCGAAATAAGATCAACATTTTTTTGCAAAACGCAGATGTCACCAAGGAATTATTATTAACAAATCCAGACAGAGAGAGCAAAACAAAAAATAATGTTATGGGATTGGATACACACGTATGAACAATGCCAAAGTACTAAGCATGCAATCACGCACAATATTATTGCAAAAAAAAAAAAAAGAGAATACCAGAAACTTATGTATTAAAATTCCCAGGAGCTACCTATAGAGATTTCTTTTTAAGATTTAGATTAAACATATGGCACACTAGAAGTGTCCTGGCTAAGTGGAAATTAATTTCCGCAGATGAGGACTTTTGCCGGTTCTGTGAAAACCATAAAGAACCCGAAACGATGTTACATCTACTTGCACTGTGTCCAATGCTCCTTAACAAAAGAATTGAATATTTCAAATCTCATTTTCAGGCGTATGGCTCTTTATCTGTTGAACAATTCTGGGATCACATTTATAACACTCAATCGGATAAAATAAGAATAGCAACTGTTAATTACTTAATTTCATTGAACATACAGAAAGTGCACCCAGCGAATGCATGAAATGTAAGAAATGATGTTAAAGCCTGCTGGAACAAAACTTAAAACTAATCAGCCATGAAATGAGATTTGGTCCACAATTCTTGAACATTTGATATAGCATCTTTCTCCCTTTTTTAATTATGTGTTCTTAATTATGTGTTATAATTTGGCATTGTCCTATTTTTACTTTCATTGAGGCTTGTATTGTTTTACTTAATCGCATCTAGATTCAATGTTGATTATGGAAATGTATATTTTAAATTAAAATTATATTGTTTGTTTTTATTAGAGTGCACAATGTATTGAAAAGTTGATCAACTACATCAATAAAAAAAAACTTTAAAAAAGTAGAACACATTTTGCATGGTACTCTTCAAGCTCCTCCCCCCACTCAAGTAAATCTTGTCACCATCACCACGTTCACAAGAATGCATCAGACTGGAGAATGCTCCACAGGATGCATTCATGTAAATGTGCCGACAGTGATGAGATGTACTAACCTTTGTGTATTATTAAGTATCCCTCGTCAAGGGCAAGTAGCTTGAAACATTGCATTCGCTTTAAACCAAGTTTTTATATGTTTCAAGAAAATGAACAGAATAAAACGATACTGGAAATCATACAAGCATTGCTTTGCACTGCATTGGGAGGCGCGTTCTTAAATCACAAGCAATTTCTTTATCTATGCATCCAAGAGTCAACCAGAAAAGTGCTTCCGACCTGGTGTAGTTAGCGACCCCGTTTTAAATCTCCAATTGGCCTAGCGAAAGTAGATCTAGATAATCTCGTCTGGACACTGTGATTTATGCTGCATTATACTTTTCAACACTTTATATTATCCAGGTGGGTGACTTTGAAACAGAAAGGTGAAGAATTGAAGGGTCCCACTGGCTTGCATTGGGCTGTGGTGAATTCTAAGAGGGAATAAGTTTAAAAAATAAAATCTATGGGAACAAAAAAAGTATTTTTTTTATTATTATTAATGTGTTACAGCTGGTGAACCAACTTTTCAAATGTAAAAAACTTCTAAGCACCATACAAAAATATAATACATTGCATACAATCACACAATCAATACAAATCATCACCAAATTATAAGCCGATATCCATCATAGTATCCATAATAATATTGAATAAAAAAGAAACAGACACCTTTGAGTATCGTTTTTCGTGCTAACTCAGAGAACATTACTTCTACCTTGTCCTTTTAAATTTCAGGTAGTACTATATCTACAAATTGCACAATTGCAATCTGGACAGTTAATCTCAAATTTGAGAACAGCATGTTCCATATTTGATCATTTTTTACATGATTCTGTACAATAAGCTTCTTCACAAAACATTTCACTCTAGTATTGTCCAATGCAGTGCACTCAATTAAAAGATGCTGTAAAGTTTCTCTCTGTTCCCTATTCAGGCAGAAGCGACAACAATTTTGTTCTCTTGATGTTAACCGCCTTCTGCACAAAATATCTTTCGTTTCATATTGATTCAGTCTGAATTTTAGTAATTTTCACCGGTGTGCATGAGATGGGAATTTTAATAAGTAGGCAGCACACCATACCTTTTAAGGCCAAATGCACCTGAGTTAAAGTCCTTAAGTTTAGAGCACAGAGCTATGCTACTAACCCAATCATATTCATAGGTTTTTCTTTTCGCACGATCTAATTGTGACTGCAGCATCGGCTAATGCATTTAATGTGCATCGCTGCCACTTTCTTGATAAACCATCATTGGAAGAGAACAAATTTTGAGCTAACACATTAAAAAAAGATGGCTTCTCCAACCCTTCCAATAATTTTCGCATAAGGGCACATTGTTTCCATAAAGCTTGAGAATACAATGATGTTAAACCCAATTCAAATCGCAGTAATGCCAAGGGAGTTCCGGGCGATAATACTAGAACTGCTTTCCAATATTTTCCTTCCCAACCGTCCCAAAACCGACGATCTTGCGGAGCCGTGGCCTCAACCCCATACAATAAAATCGGGACTACCTTTGACTTATAGAAGGATATTACATGCTTTAATTAAAATGTCCCAAATTTTCTTAGTAATATTTTTGACTGTGATATTAAGAGTCCTAACTTAGATTTGATTTCACACGACTGAGTTTGTAGGGTTTTTTGGTGTTCGATGTTGACTCCTAGATATTTATATCTTGAAACTACTGAAAGTTGGCATTTTTGAATTACCCACCTTAATCTCTGTTTTTTGGATTTCTTGTTGCAAATTAAAATTTGCGGTTAGATTATTTGCCGTTACATAAATCTCTAATTGTTTCAGCATATTTTGCAATCCCATAGGTGTTTGGGAAAGTAAGACCAAATCATCTGCATATAATAAGTATGCTATTTTTTGATGGCCAATGCGAGATGCATCAGTAATGCAGTTCATCAATGTAGGGCCTAAATCCAAGATAAAAAAGTTAAAAAGAAATGACGCAAGAGCACAGCCCTGCTTTACTCCTCTGTAAGTTAAGAACGAAGGCGACAACTTGCCTTCCAGGTTTAATTTCACTCTCATTGAGGTGTTCGAATGTAATAGTATTACCAGATTCATTAGAGGAGTGCAATGATGTTGCTTAAGTTTCTCTACAAGTATTGACCTATCTATGGATTCAAATGCTGATTTTAAATCAATAAAACCCAAATATAATGAACCACCACTGTCAGCTTGCTTTGATTGTATTATTGAAAGTGCCATGATGTTGGGGATTGTACCCATTCCTTTAACAAATCCAGCTTGAAATGGATCTTTTAAGTGACTATCAGACACCCATTTGTTAAGCTCCTTCAGAATGATTCTGCAAAATATTTTGCTAGGGGCATCTAACAGTGAAATTGGACAATAGCTCACCAGAGATTGACAATCACATTTTTTATAAAATCGGTATTGTAATTGTCTCAGTCCAAGATTTTGGCAGCTTTTGGTATTGATTAATATCTGAATATATTTCGAAGAGAATTGATCCCCAAATTTCTAAATGTTTTTTCATTGGCATTGTCCTATTTTTACTTTCATTGAGGCTTGTATTGTTTTACTCAATCGCATCTAGATTCAATGTTGATTATGGAAATGTATATTTCAAGTTAAAATGATGTTGTTTGTTTTTATTGGAGTGTATAATGTATTGGAAAGTTAATTAACTACATCAATAAAAATAAAAAAATGTTAAAAAAAAGTAGAACACATTTTGCATGGTACTCTTCAAGCTACTCCCCCCACTCAAGTAAATCTTGTCACCATGACCACATTCACAAGAATGCATCAGACTGGAGGATGCTCCACAGGATGCATTCATGTAAATGTGGCGACAGTGATGAGATGTACTAACTTTTGTGTATTATTAAGTATCCCTCATCAAGGGCAAGTAGCGTGAAACATTGCATTCGCTTTAAACCAAGTTTTTATATGTTTCAAGAAAATGAACGGAATAAAACGATACTGGAAATCATACAAGCATTGCTTTGTATTGCATTGGGAGGCGCGTTCTTAAATCACAAGCGATTTCTTTATCTATGCATCCAAGAGTCAACCAGAAAAGTGCTTCCGACCTGGTGTAGTTAGCGACCCCGTTTTAAATCTCCAATCGGCCTAGCGAAAGTAGATCTAGATAATCTCGTCTGGACACTGATTTATGATGTATTATACTTTTCAACACTTTATATTACCCATGTGGGTGACTTTGAAAACAGAAAGGTGACGAATTGAAGGGTCCCACTGGCTTGCATTGGGCTGTGGTGAATTTTAAGAGGGAATAAGTTTAAAAAATAAAATCTATGGGAATAAAAAAAGTATTTGAAAAAAAGCTAGGGAGTCTCCATCCTAAATAGGGGCGGTTGGCACTTGGGTATGAATGTTATGGGTGCGGTTGTTATAAAGCCATCCATGGAGTGATGCATGTGTTGCTACGGTTCTCTGAACAGTATGCTCCTCTGGTGGCTCCTCTGGTGGCGTGGGTGAGTTAATTCTCCGCTCACCTGGGGACTTCATGCCGGCGATCTGCCCCCGTCCCGCGGCCTCCATCGGGCTCTTCATGCTGCACCTTGTTCAGAGACGGCTGGAGACCGCCTCATGCCGGTCTAGGAGAGGGTCATGGCGCTACCTTGCAATTCCTAAACCACCTCCCGTCCTAATAATTTATCCCGGTTCACTCAGAAGCCCTACAGTTCTTGTTCCTCACCGACCACTGGCCGGCCCTTCCCCAGTTCCGGTTGTGACCGCCCAGCAAGCGAGGTACAACCGTACCAGGGGGGCGGGGCGGGCTCGTGGATGCGGGCCGGCGAAGGGCAAGGGAGGGCCTGTGGGTGGAGCAGGGGAGGATCTTACTTGGTGGAGAGTGGGCATGTGGGTGAGGCTGCAAACGGAGGAGGGCGTATGGACGGGAAGAGATGGCAGCGGTGGGTGGAGCGAGGGAGGGCCAGAGGGTAGGGGCGGACTTGAGAGTGCAGCTCTGTCAACTGTGGAGGAGGGAGGCAGTGGAAACGTATAACGTCATTATAAGTAAATTGAGTGCGCTTCTCGGTGATAGACCAAGGGTGAGGCTGAACCCGGGGTAGGGTGGTGGGCTGGCGGGAGAGGCGACTGACTTGTGTGGGAAGTAAGGTAGGACCCGGTAGGAGGGGAGATACCACCAGAGGATGGATTCCCTACCCGGGGTAGAGGAGGTAACGTCTCTGAGAGCGTGGCGGAGCAGGAGGATAAGTGTGTTTACTTTACCTTAGTGAGACAAAATAGACCTGAGGGTGTCACTGTGTTGGTTCCCATTAGCAGAATTTCCGTATTTAAATCGTTACTCGATTACTAGTGGTAGTAACCTATCAGTTGTGCAGCTCTGCAAACACTTTCTATAACCATTGCTTTATTGATCATCAAGGAAACAATGGTCTATAGTGTGTATTCTTTCTTCTCTTTCAGTCGCCGACCTCGAGTTGTCCGTCTTTTGTTTCGCGTACGCACGGCCATTAACCGGAAGTTCCCTTTGGCTCGTTGCATTCTGGGATCAGTAACGACGCCATTAGATCGTAGAGCGGGAGCCACGCCGAAGAGAACAGAGAACCACCGAGGAACGGTAAGTCGCTGCCAATCCCGTGTGGGCCGGGGGTGTCTTGTCGAGATTGCAGTCTGCCTCGCCCGAGGTGGAAGCGAAGGGCCGACGACGCCTTGTGCGTCTCGCTTAATGAGCGTACCCAATCCTTGGAGCCGAAGTCTCATGCTACTGCACTCGCGTAGCAGCCATCTGTGAGATGTTCGAGGTTGATGGTACGAAGAGGGGGTTCTTCTGCTGACTGTCCCTATTGGTGCACTCATGGGGAAACCGGGTTTTATATTGGATGTGTGTGCTATCGGTGAAGTGCATATCAAACCCCCAGGCTGGGGCAATGGCGCTCGATGTTAGGAGGGTCTACTCGACCCCAATGGGGCCATGATACCGTTCGGTCGTAAACCACCGAAGTACTTTACTCTCCTCTCGGCGACTGCACACCTATTTCTCCCTACTGTTTTTCTCAGACTACAGGGGACGAAATGATTGGGCTCTACTGGTAGTACATATTGATATCCAAAATAGCTTTCCCGTTAGATGCAGTAATTTTTTTCCAGTTGTCTAAACATGAAGCTTTGTTAATGATTCCTAGTTGAGGCCTAATGCTCCCTGTAGTGACCCGAGTTCCACATCACTTTCAGCTCATAACTAGGCCGCTAAAAGGGGGCGGGGGGGGCAACTATGCAATTGCCGACGAGAAGGAAGATCTTCAAGTAAGGACTGAAGCATTCCGTTGGGCGGAGCTAAAATCACCTAAACTGTGGTCATAAGTAATCTTGTCTGTTTTTTGCAATGGTCAACTGGTGATTTCTCCACAGAAATCGCATTTGACCACTTGCAAGCTATTTTTTTTTTGTGAAGTTAGAAACGCATCTGAAATCCCTCTTTGCAGGATTGTTTCTTAGCCATCCAAGGGGATTGAAGCTGCAAATCGTCTAGTCTTGGGAATCTTATTACCTTTTGCCTGCAACATTAGCCACTAGCTAAAGTTTGACTTTTGTAAGGCCTGTTGTGTTGACTCTATAGCATGGAGGGGGCAACTGACTCCGGCAAGGCTCGCATCTTGCCGTTTTCTCCGCATGGTTCGAATGTGCAAACTGGTGGCCTGACTGTGTACACTATAGGACATAGGGGCGGGAGGACTGGGGGGGTTACCTATCATATATTGGCCACAGTACTCCAACCCACAGACAAATGAGCATTCATGTTTTATTTTACTAGCAGAAACATGCACGGGTTCTGTAGAGAGACATACCACAAATCACTTATCCTATTGGTAGCTGTTCTCAGTCTCTTATCCCTTGATTGCTTTGCACTCGGAATTACGCTGAGAATGGGTGCATGTGACTGGCTGAGCAGACGTGGAAGGGAGGCGAGAGTGGGCGTACTGCAGCATACTGGGATCTTATGCTCATCCTGGCGTGTTGCTGTGCAAATGTCTCAAACTGCGTCCAAAGGCCTTGAATGTGGTTTTTGATACTATCCAGTTTGCTTAAAATGAACTTGTCTGGTCCTTCTATGGCCACATTAAAGTTTAGCTGAAATCCGGAGAAAGGGGTGGGGTGTACAGATGTTATGTAGCCAATATTGTCTGGTGGTCCTAGCTGGTCACAATGGAAAATTTGGTGCAGCATATGTTCTGCTTTATGTAGATCTATAATATAGAGCTGATAATTTTTGTTTGTCGCTGCCCTAGCCAGCGGGTCTCTGGGCCCTTTACAAAGCTGAAAAGGTGGGATGTGAAAGTTAGTTGTTTTCAGGATATTATGGATTATGATAGTGGTAGCAGGTGATATGGAGGAGGGGGGGGGGTGTGTGGGGAACAGTATTATTTAATCTTTCTGGAAATCGCTGTTTGATGGCTCAATGTGAAGAGGTAGTGTGGTCTATTCCGTTGATTGCAGAGTGGGATGTTATAAGAGATGCTGGCTTGCTTATTTGGTCTTTGTGGGCGAGTATGTCATGAACATCAAATGGGGGTTTTGTGGTTGAGTACAATGAACCAGGGTTCGAAATTGAGGGGAGCTGGGAACTATTTAACTCCTGATTCCAGGCCTAGAAGAGCCTGGTTAGCTTGGCACCAACGGCTACCAGATGCTACTTCGTTCCCCAGGCCAACAGATAAACCGAACAAGCACACCCCTGTGTATTTGACAAAGAGCATTTGTGTACTGGGTCCTGGTAATCCATTGGCAGCTCCTGGTCACTGATTAATACTGGGTACCCCTGAGCTGCTTTTAGCCCCTGCTCAGAAAATCAATTTCGATCCCTGAATGCATGGTCCTTTTTGAAGGTCATTCTTTAGAGGTGCGTGGAGCTAGTGGTGCTCTGGATGAGTCTTGCTGCTGCTTTGTGGATTGAAGGGGGACAAGGGAACTGCTGGGGAGTTGTGGTCCTTCAGTAGAAAGCGCACCACAGTCCAAGTTCCCTATCGGGAGGAATGGTCTGATCTTAAGTGGGCGGTGTAGTTGTAGGTTCCATGTTTGGAGACATTTGGTGTTTGATGGTGAAGCAAAGGAATTTGTGGGCAGTCTGTGAGTAGTGTTTTCTTTCGGACCTGCCCCCTGGCTCAAGCAAGGAGATATTTCGTTTTTTGGGAAGGGTGCAGCTTGAGGTGGGATGCCATCCTGGTGGTGATGGTGGAGGAACAGCTTTTGAGGATGTGGAGTTGTAAGCGGGATCTGGAAGGGATGGTGTGCTTGCTATGCGTTTGTCCACAAGATTCAATATATAGGTTGACTAGTGGAGGCGGGAGTCTTGCGAGACCCTGTACTACTTCACTGGGTGCTAACGAAGGGGGTATGGAGACCAACTTGCCAGTAAGGACGAGTTGAACCAGTCAGGCATGAGAGTTGCATCTTTTGGGTTAGGCTGTTGAGTAGACTAGTGTGATTGGTTGTTGCTGAAAGAGGTAGCAGAGTAGGAGTAGTGCTGTCATTTGTGGCAATGTGGAGGCCATGAATGGTGTTGAAGTGTAGTGGTGACTGTGCCAGATTGTAAGGGGTTGAGTCGGTTGTTTGTGGTAATGTCTTTTTGGAGTTAAGCAGTGGCAAAGCATTCCTTGATTATGCTGGGGTGTGGCAGCATAGCTATGGGGTGGTAATTTTCGGGGGGGGGTATGTGGTCAAGAGGTGGGTTTTTTAGGTTATCTGTTCAGTTTTGATGGGTGTGGTATGAGCCCTTTAGACATGGTGCTTGCGGATCGTGCAAGTGCACATACGGTCGCATGGAGGGGGGGTGTCCAAGTGCACCCTGTCAGTGGAGACTGGATAAGTGCAGAGAGCAAAGTGCAAAGGAGGACTGGCAGGGGACCTGTAACACTCTTGAGGTATACAAGTCTGCAAACTGTAGGGAAGAGGCAGGAGAGAGCAGAGAACTAGGTTAGCAGGGGAGAGGGAAGGAAGAGAAAGGTCTTGAGGAGTTTCCAGAACTTAAGATCCTGCTCAAGGCAGAGGGAGACTATTCCAGAGGGAGGCACCTGCTGAGAAGGATCCCCCTCCAAATCTCTGCTTGAAGAACCGACTCACTCACAGAAGTTTGGAGGTAGAGCGGAGGACTCGTGAGGGACAGTATTTAGGTAGGCAGCGTTGCAGGTAGAGTAGGTCCCAGAAAGACTTGTGAACAATGCAAACGGTCTGGAACTTGATGGTTGCAGCCACGATGAGCCAGTCAAGCAATTTCGTCGCCAGAGAGATGCAGTCCCTGGGCTTGAGGCCAAGAGTAAGTCGTGCGGTTCTTTTCTGGATGAGTTGCAGAGGGCCTAGAGAACTAGGGCTCTGGAGGCAGTGAGCTGTTCGGGGAAAGGTAGAGTACCTCTGAGGAGGTGTAGCTGATAGTTGGGGGACTTTTAGAGATGTGGGAGGAGAGTGGAGTTTAAAAATGCCCCTGCGGTTTCTGCCCCGTGGGCGGGCGCAGGGCAAAGGGAGGCCAGCCAGAGTGACATGGGAAAGCGTTTGCAGCACACCATGACGCATGTGCCAGAGCAACTATATAGACGTTAAAGAACCAGGGAGCTGGGTTAGATCCCCGGGCAACGCCACAGTTGGAGTGCTGCAGTTGAGAAAGGCTCCAAGTACCACCTGGGAGGGGCGGTCTAAGAGAAAGGTTAACCATGCCAGAGCCTGGCGCATCAAGATCCATGAGTTTGAGGAGGTTGCGGATGTCAGACAGGTGTTTGATGTCAGTTTGAGTGGCAACGTAGAGCAGCCAGCCATCTTTGAAGCTCTTCCTGTGGTGGTGAGGGTCGGGACAATGACCCGCCCTTTCACAGATGGTGGCAAAAGGGCCAGGGGGATAGTGGTGGATGAAGGAGCCAAGGGAGGCTAGACAGTACGGCAAGGCACAGTGGGCAAGGGGCTCTGTGCAGAGGTCGTCATCGGTGCCTGGCTGGGGGGCGGGGCGAGGGAGGAGCCTCAGAAGGTTGGGTTGATATAAACATTGATGACTCTGGAAATGAGGTAGAGGTGAACTTCCAGCGAGTGTCGCCATTAATGGGTTGGACCCCGGTATGTCCTCCTTGAGGTTCTTCCAGACAGATTTAGTGATGGGAGATAGTGAAGCAGTTGGAGGGGATAGGAGAGATAGCAACATGGTTGACTGCAGGAGAGGGGGAGGCAACCAGTCGCACAGATGCCTCTGAGGGAGGGGAGGCAGGGAGACAGTGTAGCGCACTAGGCAGCCACAAGGCAAAGCTAGCTTCAGTTATAGCAGGACACAGTGAAAACCGGGTACACCTAGATTAGTGGTAGTCCAGGTGTGAGGACGAGGATCGATGAGGTTAGTTGAGGGAACTCGCCTTCAGGGGAAATGATTGATGCTCCATAGATTTCAGGTGTCTAGAACGTGTGGGGTTCTCTTCTGCCTCAATGTGCATGTGGGAGAGCACCCACATACCGTGAAGCAGTCATGGCTTTAGAGGAGTGGGCCTTTGAGTACGGGAGCTGGCTAAAGCCTGCCGGTCCCCAATAGGCCAGTTTAACCACTTCAACAGCCAATTGGCGTGCAGAAGAGGTGGATGAGGAGGGCCTCCTGCAAGGTGTGCAGCAAACATTGGCCATCTTGGTCTTACTTAGAGGACCGCCGGAGAAACTGGCAATTCCCCCTCTTGGGCAATTTGCCCGTCCTGCCTGCGTATTAGTGAACCCAAATTATGATGCCTGAGGTTCTAAATTGTAGGTGAGGCTTTAGACATGGACTTGTTTGTTAAGGGGGCATCATTTTATATTTGTCTAAATATCAAATTAGCCTGGGTGTCTATGTGCCGGTTTGTGGGACAACTTTGTGGCCATTTATTTGTTTTTGCAGCATTTGGGTTGACTATAATTGAAATATGGCGTAGCATCGCTTTCCTGGTGGTGAATCGAGTGTGTCAGTAGATTACTGCTTGACCCCATGCACTTGCCTATACCAATGGTTATGATGGTCCTTCCTTATTTGGTTTTATGGCAGGCCCGCCAAAACGTGGGGGTATTATCTAGTTGTAGTTTGATTGACCATAAACATATTGGAGCATATGGCATTTAGATAAGATTATGCTCGGTGTTATCTCTGCATTCATCATCCCAGTACGTCACTATTTCACTGTGCATGACATTGAAGATGTGCCCTGTGGCATAATGAAGAATTATTTTACACTCTGTTTCTATGTCCTCGATATCGTCTGCAACAGTGAACGAGCGTACATGCTTAGGCATATATAGGGTAACGGATTGTAAAATGTACAATGGCCACCTGGTTATCTGTGACAATGGATTCACTCACTGTCTAGTGTAAATTGTTCTAAACTGTAATGTTCTTTTCTTGCAGATTTTAAAACCAGACCGCCGCAACAATGTCTATTGGTGTTCCTATCAAAGTGCTGCATGAAGCAGAAGGCCATGTCATAACATGCGAGACCAATACAGGGGAAGTTTATCGTGGTAAACTGATTGAGGCAGAGGATAACATGAATTGCCAGGTATGACCATGTGTTGGCTTCGAGAACTAGCCTTAAATGCTTAAATCTGTTTATTGGAGTTCTTATCCGCGAGCAGAACAATTCTACTCGGAATGGCTTTTGGGCCTTTTTTAACTCGTTAATTTCACGTACGCTTTCCCCATGCCTTTTTTACTGGCCACATTTCCAGTGTAGAGGAACCCGTGTTTATTTTGAAATGTGTGATTTATATAATTGAGGCCATGCCTCTGAACATTAACCTTTTTTAGGCTATATGCACTGTTTTGGTAATGTCTGCTTTGAGTATTGCTATGCTAAATTGGTGATGGTGTAATGTTGAAGTACTTGTATTTTCTCCTTATAAACAACCATGCTTTCCCTTGTTACTGGCATGTCTTCCTGCATTGTAGTTGAGGCTTTTGGACACACCAAAGAATGCATGAATGAAGATGAATTGTAATTCATAATAGCACTGCTTTAAAGTTAGTATTGTCGTCTGATGGAATTTGTGGTCTGTGAGCACATACAATTAACTTCTCCATGTGCTAATGCGGCTCTGAATTAAAACTGCACACATTTGGCTTCTTGTTGATATTGCCTGCTTTTCCTTTCAGATGTCCAACATCACAGTGACCTACAGAGATGGCAGAGTGGCACAGCTTGAGCAGGTCTACATTAGAGGCAGCAAAATCCGTTTCCTAATTCTCCCGGACATGTTAAAAAATGCACCCATGTTAAAGAGCATGAAGAACAAAAACCAGGGTTCTGGTGCTGGGCGAGGAAAGGCAGCTATACTCAAAGCTCAAGGTAGGTGCTTTGTGTAGTGAGCGCTACTATGGCTGGTGTGGCGATCTATAAACCATCACCTGGGCACACAGCTACATCTAGTGGAGAGTTGACTTAGCTTTGCTCCAAATATCAACTTGTGTTACTTTTACTGGGCGGTCTCATTGTAAACCTTTCTACCCTGTATGTTTAGTTCCTAGGTCTTAGCACATTTTTTAGTTTTGTGCCTGTACCATCTTATTTTGGTATCCGGTGCCGGGCACGGCCCAAAACACGCTATCGGGAACAGCGGAGTGCTTGCGTGAGTTCTTTACTTATTCTTGATAGGTTGGCTTTATTGGCTCGAGGCGAGGCCCCAACTGAAGAGACCCTTTTTCTTCTGCATTTGTTTTTGTTGGGATCGCCATGCTTTGTTAGATTAGATGTATTAGTTTCTAATTGGCCTTCCGATTCCCAGTAACATGGGAATGACCCATACCTGATGATTGAGCCTCTTATGTTCCCTGTTGGATTTCTTCAGAGTAACCCTTGACCTAAACTTTCCCTTTTGTGGGAAGAGGGAGTAGACACGGGGAAATGAGATGTAGCTTTTCACTCTGATAGATGTTTAAGCAAGGCGTTATTATTTTGTGCTGATGTTCAATATTTTCTTTCAGTGGCAGCGCGTGGAAGAGGCCGTGGAATGGGAAGAGGAAACATTTTCCAGAAGAGGCGATGAACTTTTACTGAATTGAGACTTTTTATATATAAATTGTTAGGTTTTTTAGTTTGTTAAATACTTCTTTGACTGGGGAAGAGTAACCATTTTTTCCAGAAACGTGCAACTTTTGTAATTACATTTTTTTTTCTTTTTCTGAAGTTCTGTGAGCGTCACAGGATTAGCATTGAATAAACCAGTTTTCCCAAAGACTGTGGTGGTTTGTTTATTTTCATAAGCACGCTTTTTATTATTTTTTTTTTTTTTAACCTGCCACGATTTTCTTTGTTTAAATTTGAGGCCTGGGCCTAAAATGCATTAAGATTTAATGGTGGTTTGCGGTGAAGTGCTGTGGGGAGCCAAATAAAAAGCCTTTATGGGCGTTACTTACTAGTAACCTGTACTTAATACAGGTTGATTATGTGGCACTTTCATCTCCAAGATCATTGTTGCTGAACACAACAGCATGTCTAAGTGATTTTATCTATGGCATTTCAGGTAATATTGCATCAGTCGGTTTTTTAATTTCGATGGTTTGCACCTGTTGGGTATTTTGTGTAGTTTTGGGGCCTGGCGGTATTTTCTTACTGCCGAAAAAAAAATTATTTTGCAACAATCACTCCTTGTATTCAGATTGGGCCATGTACAACAATACAGTGGACATGCATTATTTCAGCACACAGACCTATTTAGATGGCATGCGCGGTTGGTATGTATGTATGTATAGTGGTGAGCATAATTCCTTTGGTTTATTTGTGACCCCAATATCCAGACCCCTTGTTTTGTTTAGATTTTTCATGTGATCACTAGAGAGACCTCAGGCCTACATTTCAGAAATACCACATCTTCAGTTTGTGTGCCACCATGGGCGATTCCCACTGAATTATTTAGAACAGTGAGCTATATGTGGTAATTTTCACTACCTCATATACGGTAGTGAACCGTCCCGGGCCTCCCTTTTTGCCGACTCATAGACCTCCGGCAGACTACAACACACACAGTTAGTTATAATTGCTCATACTGAATGACATTGTGCACACACTGAATGGCTGCAGCCAAATCTTATTTTTAGCTAACTTGAAAATAAGTGCACTGTAAACATCTCCCCACATCAGCACTGTATTGGTAAATATAAAACACACCACCCGTCTGCTTTCAGATATTTTTGTGTTATAAAAGTTGCATTTACACAATCTCACTCTTTACAGAAATAAATGAAATAGCACAGTAACAGCATTATTTGTGATACACTGAAAAGGGTGGTGGAGACAAGAATTCAATTTGCAACATTAAACACGTGGGTAAAGCACAGGAATCTCCTTTCCTACACTGACTGAATATTCTCGTACACATTCAGCCCCCACACCTCAGCGAGATAATTACCAGGCTTATTCAGCATGTAACTTCTTTGGCTGTTCGCCTTCTGGAGGGGTTCACCCAGCAAGGACAAGCATCTGCTGTCACTCAAACTGGGACTTGTTGACTGGAAAAGCCAGTCTCTGCAACCAAGTTGAATCTGCTTTAGGAATCGGGCATCCCCAGCTGTCAACCCCGTCCTTCCTCGAGCTGTGTCAAGATGTCTCTCCCTAGCTCCTTCCTCAAGATTAAACAAAAAAATCTCTGGTTCCCTCCTACCAAAGGATCCTAACCAATAAAATTCTATCATGCCCTAACCACCCTCTGTACACAATGGCTTGGCTTGTACAGGTCCAACTGTATTGAAACTGATTTCCTGCTTATTCGAAGTCTTTGCTTCCTGCAGTGACTGTGGACAGAGCACAGAAAGGCAAAGGAAAAAAAAAACTTGAATGTGTTTAAAACTGATTTTCAGAGTATGCCTCATTTTGCAGTGAAGACGCATTCTTTTATTAATGAGTTATAATTATTAGTCTTGTTAGTGAGATTAGTTTAATTACCAAATGTCTCTTGCAACATAGGCATTTCAGGTGAGAAATGGTGTGCATTTTGAAGGTACAGATGTGTGCTTTTAACTGAAAAATGTATTTGCATTTTATATGTAAAAATCGTTTTTGACTGAATAACCTGCCCTTACTTATATGTCCATGTTACACTGGCAACACATAGCTTGAGACAACTGCATCACAGCAAAGCAAAATACACCAAACCCATGCAGTGGTGATGCATAAAAAAAACATGCTACACATTTATCCTGTGCAGTAGTGCTGTACTCTGTACTGTAACACGCTAGATAACCTTACACACCATAGCGATTTTTATATACCTCTTTTCTTCCTACCCGAGTGAGCTGTGCTGTATTTTGTAGGTTCTCTGGATCAGGCAACCACCCTGATCTGTACTGACCCTGCACCCTATTTCCACTGCCGTGATATATCCTATGGCTGCAACTAGTCTTCGTTGGTTGCAAAATCGTACAACCTGAATGTTTGGAGCACAAACACTCACTTGTTGGAGTTCAGGGGGACTCCGATGCTTTGTACAGTAGCGTCATCCTCTGGTTAAAGGCGTTACTGTAAGGCTCCCAACCGAAGACTGGTCAATGGTGACGCACATTGCCCAGGTCAATGCTGAGATTTCAAGAATAAAATGCTGTCACTATAAATGGTCCTGTAAAATATAATCGTCCTGAGATTACATAAACCTAGTTAAAACTGCTCCATGTTGGACTGCTTGGTCTCTAAGCCTGGGGGTTAACTTTGCCAATTGAGCAAGAAAACCGGGTCGAGCTATCCTTGACATTAAGTTGACTTTAAAACCGATGCAAGCTGCTGCTAAAGCGCTTGTTCTTTGTTCGGCAAGGTGATGTAGTGAATTTGCATGAATCTTATTGTTTTGATTCGTTAACTTAACATTGTGTGGCTAAACCCTGGCAGCTTAGCTTTGGGTTTCCTAGATGCCATGATTGTATAGGTTTTAACTTGGGTGTTTTCACGAAGCACAGCCACTACTAACTTATCGCCTCTCATGAGCTAGTCATTACGTTGTGCTCAGTGAACTAAATGCCATGCTCTTGACACCTTTTTGAAAACAAAAACCATTCTGTTAGACCAATGAAAAATACATCGCTGATCCTGTGACCAGCAATCGTACATTGCTGATCCTGTGGCCAGCAATCTATTATGGTATCCCTACAAAATATCACCATACATATGGCCGTTAGTCTCGCTATAGGCGATATTTTTGGGGAGGATAATTTGTGGGAGCGGGGGTGTCCCCTGCACTATTACAGAGACTAGATTCTGCATCAGACTTCAGCTGTATGTGGGGGAAGCTGGTGGAAATCTGTTGTGCCATGCCTGGTGTGATGCATTCAGATTCACTATCACATTTGGGTACACACAGTCCTGACTTGGCATGTAATACAAATTACCTGGACATGAGAGCTTCATTTTGGCATAACTTGGGCACACTCTAGTAAGGGGATTTATTATTGTTCCTGTGTTTTTGCTTTACAGGCTTATTAATTTTCAGTTATGTATGATTTTTACTGTTAGAAAAAAAATG
Source organism: Ambystoma mexicanum (assembly GCF_040938575.1). NCBI lineage: Eukaryota > Metazoa > Chordata > Amphibia > Caudata > Ambystomatidae > Ambystoma > Ambystoma mexicanum. Next base: position 1,564,205,644 of record NC_090932.1, read on the forward strand.
CATATTTCTGTAAAGTCCAACTCCTAGATTGGCGCAGCTGTACGTAAATAGTTTAGTTTGCTAATGCATGTTGATATTTATTATTGGGCTTTTTGAGCGCTGTCCTACTTTTGGAACGAACTGGAGAGCTTTGCATAGGGCGAAGGACACAGTGGGGGGTGGGGAGGGGGGAGTAGAGATAAAGGCACTGGGGCGCGAAAAACCGTGGTGGCCAGGCATATCCAGCAAGGGATCCATCAACCAGGGGAGGTCCTGTAGCTGTAGCATGGTGGAAGTCCATATCTAATTGGCCCACCGTGTGGAGGTCTGTATGCTTTGGCTAAAGACCATGGCTCGGGTGTCATCTACTTTGAGTGCGTTAAGGTTATGGTGGGAATGACTAACATATAATGTCTGTGTGCTATTTGTGGCAGGTGTCTGGGCAAATATTCTGCTAGGCATGGCAGAAGACCATAACCAGTGAGGACTGTACAAAACAAACATTGAGTGAGAACTTCTTACAAATACCCTTTGAAATTCAGTGGAAAAGGAACTTTGGTGTATAAGACCCGGCCTTAAAAATAAGCGAGTGCTGGAACATGCTCATATTTGCTGACTGCCAACCACTCCCAACAAGAAAGCAAGTACATGATTGCTTCGGGATTCCTACACAAGTGCAGAACATATCTTCACCATGCTGGCCCTGATCACCAAATATAATAAAAGTAAATATGTGCTTGTTTTGCTGTTTCCAAGGAGCATTTGATCAGGCACCTAGTGCTTAACCTTAAAATACAACGGTATGCAATGGTTTGGGGGCGGGGGGGCGAAGAGGCCTTAGAAAAGTGAGAAGGTCGTTTCCGGGTGGCAGCTTCAGTTTGGTTTTCACCGTGCTCTGAGCTTGGTTGTGAATGTAGGATCGAAGCAAGTCCTTGTGTTGTGTTGCGATTTTATGTGTTTGTTTTTGCTGTGTGGTGAAGTGCGTGCAGTTTGCTGTGAATTGTTCCTAGGTGGTTTATCTTTCAATGTTAAGTGGATATGTTGTAGATCGGTATATCTTTCTATTAAGGGCCGAAGGCTTCGGGAATAGTTCCCCTCAGCCTAGTTCCGCTGTGTATGCCCCTATTGTCATTCTTTTTAGTTGGGGGTGAAGAGCCAGGATTTGAGGAGTTTCCTGAATTGTAGGTGATCTCTTGTGTCATATGTTCTTTGGTAGGTCGTCCCAGGTTTTTGGTGAAAGGTGAGCGAAAGAGGATCCTTTACTTTTGATGTATGATTTGGGTTCCAGGCAGAGGTCGCTACTGGATCTGAGTGGCCTTGTTGTGTGATGTACGGTACATTTATTTTTCTTCTAAGGAACTGTGCCTTGATCGTGGATTGCTCCATGCGTTATGCACATTGGTTAGAACTTGATCTGCTGTTTGATGGGTAGCCAGTGTAGTGTTTTCCGCGCTGGTGTGATGTGTTCTCTTCAAGGTAGTTTAAGGCGTAGTCTGGCCGGCACATAGTATGCGTTGGTGTTTATCTAGGAGTTGTTCAGCCATGCCTAGATATAAGCTATTGGTGTAGTCTAATCTGGACATAAGAGCGATGACGGTAGTAGTTTTGTTGGCGAATGACAGGAATGGTAGGATTTAGCCACTCGCAGAAGAAACAAGCATTTCTTGATTATGGCGTTTACTTGTCGCTCTAGAGCAGTGGTCTTCAAACTTTTTTGGCCCGGCCCCCTCCCCCCCCCCCCCCCCCACCTGAGCAAAGTTTTGGCAGGCTGGGCCCCCCAAAAGTGCCATATGGACAGTATGTAGAGATCACTAAACTTTTGCGTGCCGTCACCGCACCCTACTCCCAGTACAGACCCTGGGCTCTCCCCACCATACTACCACCACTATCCCAGTGCCGCCGCCCATCCTGCTACCGCCACAGTCCATAACACAAGCATACACACATCCGTACACATTTAAATAAAAAAATAAATTGCCATAAACGTACCTTGTGTGGTTGCTAAAATGCCCCGCTCCAGGTTACTCTGCCCATATGTGCGAGGAGGCACAGGAGCACCCCCTCGCACATACATGCATGCAGTGCCCCAGCTAGCATGTCCAATGAGCTATGCAAGGCTGGCGAAGCAAAACACCCCCAGCGTTGCATGGCTCAGTAATCATGCGCGGCTGAGGAAATTCTGTCAACGGCATAGTTTCCCTTTGACAGTTCAGCCAGCCCAGGAGCACTCCCTCAGCTGGAAAAAGCAGCTGAAGGAGTGCTCAGTGTTTGACTGGGCTGGCTCCTCGGCTCCTCCATAATGGGTGAGGTGGCCACTGGGTGGACGCCCCCTCACCCTTTATGGATGAGCTGGCAGGCTTGGACTGGCCTATAGGGCGATCTACCAAAAATGCTAGTGTAGGGCAAAAAAAAATGGGCCACTTTTTTGACCATTGTTGCTGAATAAATATGCTTTATCACCATTTGTTTACATTTGAACAAAAAACAACCCATTGGGTACTATTCAAACAGTCTGTGACTAAACACTGAATATCCATTTGCAACTGCTGGCCATTTTTTCATTGGTGCCTAAGACTGTTGTATGGCCCAGTCTGACCATGTGAGCTGCCCCTTCCCATTTCCTCCAATCTAAAAAAAAATATACTTTTTTTTTACATTTCATGCTGGGCTCTGGCACCCCCCCACTGGGGGGGGAGGGGAACGCCCCAGTTTGAAGACCTCTGCTCTAGAGTGAGTTTGTTGTCCATCAGGACACCAAGGTTTTTTTACAATCTGATTGGGCTGGGGTTTCACCAAGCTCTGTTGGCCATGGAACGTAGAGGTTGTCTTCTCCATTTTTTTTTTTTTGTGATGCTCATTTCTGTTTTGCCAAGGTTGTGTTGGAGTTCATCCAGTTGTATATTTCACGAAGGCAGTTCTCTATTTTTGAGTTTTCATCTTGTGAGTCTTGTATGTTACAGACAATTAGTGTCGTCTGTGTAGTTGTAACGGGTGAGGCCATGTCTTTCAATTTTAATTGGTTGAGACCGGTAGATGCTGAATAGTAGTGGCGAGAAGGATGATCCTTCTGGGACTCCATGACGATTCTCTTTGATTAGAAAGGTTTCATCCATATAGTTTCTGTTCTGTTTGTTAAAAGGATTTGATCCATAGTAAGGCATTGTTGGTGATTCCAAATTCTTCCAGTCTCATGAGGAGTTTGTGGTTAACTGTCGAACGCTGCAGAGAGGTCTAAAAGTATCAGAGCAGTGCCGTTTGAGTCTGCGTTTGCCTTTAGATCATCTCAGATGACTGTTTCCTTTCCTCTCATTGGTGTGAAGCCTACTTGTGCCTGGTATAATAGGCGGTGTTCTATGAATTCTTGGGTTGTTCTGTGTTTTTCCGGGAGTTTAGCTGGGTAGGGGATGTTGGAGATGTGTCTGTAATTGTAAAGGTCTCTGTTTCCTGCTGTATCTTTGAGGAGTGTTTTGATGTATGCTGATTTGTAGGATTGTGGCACTTTCCCCGTTGAGATAGATTGGTTGAGGACGTTCCTGTAATATTCTATGGTGTTCCTTGTGAGGGGATTGATTTGTAAATGTCGGGTGGGCAGGGATTCGCAGGGAGTCTGATTTGTTTGATTTAACAGTTTGACGAATATCTCCACTGATGTGCGGGAAGTTGGGAGTTTCTTCCGGGATTCTTCGTATCAGTGGGTGTCAGTGTTGTGGTTGCATGTCTGTTTTGTATGTTCTGTTGGATGGTCATGATTTTATTTTTCAAATGATCTGCGAGGTCACTGCATAGTTTCTTCGATGGTATTGGAGCGTTCTTGCAGCTAGGTGGGTTGTTTTTGTTTGATTTTAAATCTTTATTTTTGGGTGTTTGGTGCTTTGAGGATTTTGTTGTAGTATTTCCTTTTTTGCTTTTTGTATTTCCCTTTTGTGTGAACGGGTATGTTGAAGTTTTAATTTTATCAGCCATCTTTTATTTACATGTTTATTGAAATTGCAATCCTAAATGCTTAACGATAACATATAAACATATAAAAACTTACTATTCATTTCTTCAGTTAGCTCTTGAAACAATTGCGAATCGTCAGATTAGATCTAGCTGTCATTACCACCAGTCTTTGATCCTCCATTCCAGTTTGTTTTTTGTTTTTCATGGGGCCTAGTAGTGGGGTGAACCATTTTTGCCGTTGCTCTTTTGCGGGATGGACTGAGTTTTTCTTTGGCGATCTAGTCGAATGTTGTTGTGGTCCAGTTGCAGTATGTCTATTTTAGTGTCTAGGTCAGCTTTGTCCATAGTTGTTTGTGGTTTGGTGATCTCCAGTAGTTCCCGTTAGTTTTTGTTTCTCCCAGTTTCTTTTCATGATGGTAGCTTTTCCTGTTTCTTGGGGTGGGCAGTGTGATTACGAAGGGGGTGTTGAGGTGGTCGCTCCAGAGGATCTGAATCTGTGGCGCTGTGGTAATTCGTTTTCTGTTGGCGAAGATTCAGTATGTCCTGCCGTGTGGTTGCTCCTTTAGCTGACGTTTCATTGTTTTTGGTTGGCTGGTAAGAGCTTTCTGTGAAGTTGTGGTTTCTTCATTGAACCAGATGTTGAAGTCTCCGAGGATAATCGGGTGGTTATGCTCGATAGCTAGGTTAGTGATTGCTTCTATGAAGGTGTCTTCGAAGGCTGCATCATAGGTTGGTGGTCTGTATAACAGTAGGAATTTCAGTTTTGTTCTGGGATTTGTTGATAGACTTATGATTAGGGATTCGCATTTATTGATGTTTAATGGTCTTCGCTTTTTGTTCCTTGTGGGTGATTGCTAGTCCACCACCTCTTGGTTTTCCTGTTTGCTTGGATGCTTTTGAGGGTGATCTTGTAGTTGTCGTCTAGCCAGGTTTCGTTTACGTAAAGGACGTTGATGCCTCTGTCACTTAGGTCGTAGATTTCAGTGGCATGTTTGGACATTGATCTTGGGTTAATTAGATTGCAGTGGATCTTTTTGGTGTGATTTGATTTATTGGGCCCTGTTTTGATTCTCCTTCCCTAAACTCTTGACTGGCTCCTGGTTGCGGCACACATTAAATTCATATTCTTCTGCATCATCCCATCCGCAAGGCTGTCTGGGGCCTGGATCTGCAACTTTCTCTTACCAACTACTCTCCCTCGAGACCTCTGCGGTCCTCTGGCACCAACTCTGTGTTAAGCATTTTGCTAAACAGAGGGCCTGTAGTGATACACGAAATTGCAACCTTGCCAATCAGGGCTTTAGATGACAGCATTAGCCGCTGAAAGCCAATAGTGTATTCAAGGTATGTGCTAAAAATGCTGACAGTAGTCTGTTGTAGCACTTCCATTATGCAGTAGTGAGCTACAAGGAATATGCAGGCCTAGTATGAAATAGGTCAAATTAAGCATTGTTGATAGACAGGCAGGGAGGGCCCCTAGCTATGTAGCTAAGAGGTATTTTTGGAGTGTTTGGAACATCATGGCACCTATATAGCGCTTAGATAGCCAGTCTTAAGCGCTATAAACACTAAGCTATGAGTGCATGCCTTTTAGAGCTTGCAGATGGGGTTAATACATCCCGGCTTCCCTTAGAATATTCAGCCTCACTAACGGTAGGCCTGGCTCCAAGCTAATCTTCCTTTTCTCTGGGAAGGTACTGATAAGACATTCCTCAGCCAGCGCAGATGGGAACCAAGGGAGGGGGTAGGAGCGAGCAGGGAGCATCTCAGAGAGAGCTGGGTTTTTTCCATGAACCAGCCTCACAGAGAAAGTTCTGGAACTATGCGTCATGGTGACTGACAGCAAGAGATTATAAAACATCCATGCACACATGGGATCAGGGGGAGATCGCCTGTGGACTTGATTCGTGCAGAAACAGGTGCCCGGCATTGGCTCATACGGTGTCCTTCAGCATTGTCCTCTGAGCGGGGCTTGTTTACAGCTAGCTTATGAGGGCCCAAGGTCTCCCCAGTGCTGATTAAAGGGACGTAAGACTGTGTTTCTCTATGTTTCTCTATATTTCTCTATGTTTCTCTATGTTTATCTAAGTTCCATGTTTCACTATATTTTGCATTGCTCTTTGTTTTATGCTTTGTAATATTCTCTAACTTGAATCCCAAATGTATATGAAATTCACTGCTTAGAATAAATATGCTAAAGCTTTGAGGGTGTCATTTGTCACTAGCATGAGATCACTGCTCAGCACAATAGAACCTGTATTTTGGGCTGAATTGGGTATTTTTGCTCTCAAAGGGCTGGCCCCGAGGAAGATTTTGCCCAATATCAAGACATTTGGTGGCAGCTTTGTGGGATTTGTGAAGAGCAATGCCATGCTGACATGACAAATGGTGTGAGAGAACACAGTGTAGAGTGGGGAGCAGGCTGTCGCATTTCCTTGATGGTCTCACTGCAGCTCTGAGACTTCAAAAGGCAGCAATGTTGTGTCGGCTTGCCGTGGCCGATAGCTTGTGTGGTTAAGACTCCCTTCAGTAAATCAGTCGTGACTGACTTATTGCATGGGATTGGTGCCAGGGAGTACAAGGCAATAAACGAGCGGGAAATGGCTTTGTTTAAAGCACTCCGATGAATGGTTAAGAAAGATGTATGCTCAATTAGAAAAATAATTTTATCATGTGGTTTCCCAAGTTTAAAGTTGTAATTTGGAATGCATAATGAGACGGAGTTCTCATCTCTATTCTGTCATGAGGGCAGGAAAAAAAAATAATTGCAGGGATTTGACATGCAAATTGTGAATAGTGATTTAACCATTGACTCAGCCCCAGTGTGCTAGCGAGTGGGGGCTGTAATGTTCGGAGGCGAAGGTTCGCTTTTTTTTTGATATATGCTTTTGAAGGGTTGGCATTCCTGAATAATGAGGAAGGGGAATGAGCCATGCTTAGGAGAATGAGTAACATCTGTGCTGAGAGCCTAAAGAGTTTTTTCTTTCTTTTGGCAACTGTAAAATTCCATGTGCTAATGGTGGCAAATTCTGTTTAAAGGAAACACACTAAAATGGTTATATTGCATTTTAGGCTGTGCCATGCTTATATTGGGTGAGAGACTCACTTAAAAGGAAAGTGAGTGAATGTTATTTGGATTTTCGATTTTTGTGTACTGATTTGAAATTGCAGAACCAGTTTGCAATGGTTGGGGGGAAAAACAATTTATATTTTTCTAAATTGCCCCTGGAGTATTTTTTGACTGTCCCCATGCTATGCCATGGATTTGTGCTGTTGCCTTATAAGTGATGTATGATTTGGAAATAGTGACCTGTTGACTGTGATACATGGGGAAAAATGTTGTTGACACATTAAACAGCCCACAAGCAATAGAGTGTGGGTTGTTCTTGCAGAAAAAAAACGTGCAGGGAGCTGCACTAAATATGGCATTTTTATTTTTTAAATGCACTGAACTGAGTGGTTATAGTTTGGCAATGGTACAACAGAATGAAACATCTGTGTGTGATAAGATAGCACAAAGATTTAATGGGTTGTGAGTTCTCTTGAAAGATCGCACATTACAAGAAAAAAAAAGACGCTTTGACATTTTGCAAAATTACATGGAGTAGAAAAATGACAAGAAAAGTGCCGCTTTTGAAAACAAGAGTCTTGCTGTGTGTGCAGAGCTTGTGCCTTGAAGCTGTCTTGGGCGAGGTGCGTGAAGGCAAACAAAAGCAGAAACAGTACAAGAAAGAGTTAATTTGGATGAACTGTCTGAAACGAGTGAAGCCGCCACAGTATAAGAGTTATAGGCAAAAGAGATAAGCTGCCAGGTGCACACGAAAGATAAACATGCCTGCATTCCTGAGGAAGGGGGAGCAAAAACAGAGAGCTGTTCAAAAAGTAAAGAATTTGCCCAGTAAACTGTGGTACGGAGCAAAGGCTTCATGCAGGATGGCAGACGGGCACATCACATCTGAACATTTACCTATGCATCTGTGAATGGGCCAAGAAAAGACAGCTGCCCATTCCAACAGACATTACTGTGCAAACCGCATTCCCATGTGATGTGATGTGAAGTGAAGTAAAGCGCTATTGCCGTGCAAGCTGCATTCCAATGCTCCATGTGATGTGAACTGAAGTAAAGCGCTGTGCACTGGAGAAGAAACCTCTAGGCGCTTTGAGAAGAGAAAATACACATCTGGCAAACTGCAAGCTACATTGCCAGGGGATGGAGTAACTGACAAAGACATTATGGCATTCCAGATGGAAGCAAAACTGACAAAAGTGCTTAGCCGTTTTGCAAGAGACAACATGCAGAGCGGGGCTTTGAAGTACAACATGAACACTGCACATTAGCCATGATCCAGAAGCCACACGGCTTAGTGCAAGAATGAATGATTTGTTGAAGCAACAAAAGAAACTGGCTTAGACTATCGCACTCAAAGGGGTGGTTCAAAAACAGCAAACGCCCTTTGAAAAAAATGACAAGTGAAAAAACCAGAGGCTTGAAAAGACACTGCTAAGAAAAGAAAGATAAATAAACAAAGCTGCCTGTACAACTGCAAGCGGTATTGGACTGAAAGACTTTACCTTTGAAAAATGGAGTGATGCCAGCAGGGCAACCTAAACCAAGATCATGGGACACTGGAAGCAAGTTGGCGCCTGGCATTGGTGATCGCTTTGGTGAAAAAAGAAAAGCATTGTGCGACCTGGGTACTTACTATATGGCTTTGTAAAAGCACAGATCAGTCTGAGGTACCATTGACCAGCTATGATTGCATTGCACAAATGAGTTTGTGATTAGGCAGTTACACCCCGTATGGTTGAGTGTAAATAAGCCCCCAGAAACATGCAGAAAGGTGATAAATAATTGCAGTAGCAATGACAAAGTGTGTAGTTACCTGATGAGACTTTTTGAAGATGGGGGTGGTATTATGGGAAGGGGTGGATAACGCTGATATTGAAGTTTTGATGAAATCCTAACATTTCTGTTTGTATTTTGCCTAGACAAAGCACGACATTTTACAATATCAGGAAGTTAATATGCAGTTTGTGGGTGACACTGATCAAAGAAGGGTCAGACGCATTCTCAGAGAAAGCGAGCCACTGCGACATGCTATTTCAACTTTAACGTGCCCTGCACCGCACTCAATGCTGTAACCTGCGAATAGTGTCCAACAGAGTAATAACTTTTGCTGAACTGGCACGGTGCAGACTTGGCTAATTATCAAGTATTTGATGCTACACATTTAAATGACATGTTTTGCCCTTTCTTGTTTAAAGGACTATGGACAATGAATTGTGGACTGTAACATCAGGCACCACATACAGCTGTGTGACACAGCAATTGAATGCTAACACATTGAAAAATGGTTTTTAAATGCACTGTTGAGATGAATCTGAAAAAACCAAATGGTTTTACTCTTCCAACTGAATGGCTTTAACCAGAGATGTTTTGTTTTTTGAAGGAAAAAAAAAATATTCTACATTGCACGTAGGCAGGAGAATGATTTATGAACTGTTGGGGCAGCAGAATTATGCAAGCAGGAGCGTAATTTATTTTGAGATAAGATGAGTGCGCACATCAAAGTCACCTGTGCGTAGGTTAAGATTCTTAATTGAAGTAATGCTGCCAAGTGTATGAGCTATAATTTGAAATGGTAATCTTTGAAACACTGGATACTTTTACAGCCAGCTTAAGGCAGGTAAATGAAACCATGACTGACTTGATGTTTGATTTTATGACACAGAGTGTGACACGGTTTTTTGTTAAACCAACCAGTTTCATGTTTTTGTGGGGACAGCTGTCTCCAGCACACTAATGCAAAGAGTCACCTTTTGATTGTAAACATTTGGAATAATTCTTTGGAAAAGCGCTGCAAATGAGTATCCACATGGAATTGCTAGAGTACTGGCCTGGCACATTGTCAGGCATCTTTTGTCACTGAATGGATACCATTTGTTTAATTTGTCTAATGTGATGTTTTTCTGACCAAGAACTGCAGCGAGTGTTCTCGCCAAGATTTAATGAACTATAACTTGACTAAATGAATTTTTTCCATGGTGTGATGAAACAGCCACTGCCGGATAGTAGTATGGTGTTTGTGGCTAAAGTTATTATTGTATATGGTAGATATCCCACTTGAAGAAGGGTATTCTCCAAGTCACAGAAGGTAGACACTGTGAACCTGTTAGATTTTCCAGTAGTAAGACAACATGTAAATTGTAGACTGGTAATGCACACCTTCATTATTACAGTGCTACACTTAGACATAGATTTATCATGAGGCAATGTTTCCTTAGTACTACCAAGCTGCTACAAATGGAGTCCATTTCTATGGCCCATCACTAGAGTGCGCGTAGCTAGGGAGCTAGATTCATTAATTGCAGGAGCAGCGGGGAGTAACAGGAGCTTTATATGCTTGTGACATAGAAACTGTGCACAATAAGCTAGCCACTATGGGTTCTGATGCCAGCTCTGCTATAGAACCTCTGGCCTAGTGGGGCCCATTGATATGCCCAGCACTGCTACAAGTATTGACAGCCAATTGAAGATGACAGAATTTTAGACATGAAGACATTTTTGTCTGCCATAGGGCAGGTCAACAAGACTGCTAAATACACACAATGCATTGTATGGCAAACATTGTTAAATCAGCAGGTGTTGGCTTTTTACTGGGTGGGGGCAACCATCCTCCACACACTGGCACGCAGAGCTACAGTTACCAGCATACATATGGATTGAATTGCTTGCTTTTGATTGCATGAATAACACATGCCATGCTTTGATGTAAATTAGTAGAATTGTTTTTATTTAGACAACCTGGTGCCCATGGGTTCACCTTGTTCACGAAATTAGATGGTTTCTGGTTGGGTTCCACCTACCTGGGGGAAGTGTCTAGTCACACAGCCCATAGTCACGCTTGAATGCCCTGGGATCAGGGGGAGGGTAGGCACTTAGGGTGAAAGGCTGCCAGGTTTTAGAATTGGTAACCATACATAAATGCAATAGTGCATTGTAGATTAGACTACACTGGATTGCCTTGACATTTTAACTGCATGCTGCTTTTTAACTGACAATCAGTTATACAAAATTGATTTAGGTATTTTTGTGTAGGCCATGTTTTGGCTAGAGTAAATGTCCATGTTCACTTGGTGTAGGTATTTTTTGTGTAGGCCAGGTTTTGGCAAGGGTATATGTCACTGTTCACTTTGTGTACATTTTTGTTTAGGTAGTGTTTTACCTTGCATGCCACGCTAACTAACCGCTAGAAGATAGTTTGCTTAAACCTCTTGCAAAGCCCCAAGGTCTTTATCACTGCACTAAATACTATATTGATAGGTATTAGTCAGCATTTTGTCGTACACACGTTGAATAGGGGTGGAATGTAGTGATACACGAAATTGCAACCTTGCAAATCAGGGCTTTAGATGACAGCATTAGCCGCTGAAAGCCAATAGTGTATTCAAAGTATGTGCTAAAAATGCTGACAGTAGTCTGTTGTAGCACTTCCATTATGCAGTAGTGAGCTACAAGGAATATGCAGGCCTAGTATGAAATAGGTCAAATTAAGCATTGTTGATAGACAGGCAGGGAGGGCCCCCAGCTATGTAGCTAATAGGTTTTTGGAGTGTTTGGAACATCATGGCACCTATATAGCGCTTAGATAGCCAGTCTTAAGCGCTATAAACACTAAGCTATGAGTGCATGCCTTTTAGAGCTTGCAGATGGGGTTAATACATCGCTGCTTCCCTTAGAATATTCAGCCTCACTAACGTTAGCCCTGGCTCCAAGCTAATCTTCCTTTTCTCTGGGAAGGTACTGATAAGACATTCCTCAGCCAGCGCAGATGGGAACAAGGGAGGGGGTAGGAGCGAGCAGGGAGCATCTCAGAGAGAGCTGGGTTTTTTCCATGAGCCAGTTGCACAGGGAAAGTTCTGGAACTGTGCGTCATGGTGACTGACAGCAAGAGATTATAAAATATCCATGCACACATGGATCAGGGGGAGATCGCCTGTGGACTTGATTCGTGCAGAAACAGGTGCCCGGCATTGGCTCATACGGTGTCCTTCAGCATTGTCCTCTGAGCGGGGCTTGTTTACAGCTAGCTTATGAGGGCCCAAGGTCTCCCCAGTGCTGCTTAAAGGGACGTAAGACTGTGTTTCTCTATGTTTCTCTATATTTCTCTGTTTCTCTATGTTTATCTAAGTTCCATGTTTCACTATATTTTGCATTGCTCTTTGTTTTATGCTTTGTAATATTCTCTAACTTGAATCCCAAATGTATATGAAATTCACTGCTTAGAATAAATATGCTAAAGCTTTGAGGGTGTCATTTGTCACTAGCATGAGATCACTGCTCAGCACAATAGAACCTGTATTTTGGGCTGAATTGGGTATTTTTGCTCTCAAAGGGCTGGCCCCGAGGAAGATTTTGCCCAATATCAAGACAGGGCCCGAGGCAGATCACTTTCTTCACCTGGCTCCCTTGTGTGGAACAGCCTCTCCCTTCCTTTTGTCTTCAGCAGGACTTCCTCAAATTCCAGAAGCCCCTCAAGACTTTCCTCTTCACTGCCTCCCTTTCGTTCGGCCCTCTGCTAATCTCAGCCGTTGTGATTGGTGGCCATGGCCCTTATGTATCCCTCGGGGACCTGACATCGATACCAAATCACCCCAGCCTCTGCCTACCTCATCACTTGTTCGGCACCCACCAGCATCAATCCTGTAGGCTTGCACTTTCTACCCAATGCTCCAGGCCACACAGCACCTACAATACTATGCACTTCATCTGCTGCTCACCCACTAGCACAGACATGCCAGCACTTACTCCCAAGCCACTTCTGCTCTTCTCACTTAACTTTCACATTATGAATGCTCACAGGGCACAGTAGATTTGTCTTTATCTTCCACTATTCATTGTTTTTCAATCCTGTTTCCTCCCTGTTGCCCTGTGGGTGCTTTGAAACGGAATGGTCTTACTGTATAAGCGCCTAATAAAATAAATCTAAACAAATCTGGGGAGGTTTAGCCTTGCGCCATATTAGATAGAACTATGTAGACTAACAATGCGTCGCTCCTAGATAGTTTGGGTAAATCAGCCACCCATCAGTGACCATGAGGCACCTAAGCAGCTAATCTAAAATGCCCAGAAGCACAATTGTACCTAATGATTCTTGCTGAACAGATGGGGACCAATGGGTGTAGGTGTTTTATTCAGGACTTGTGCCCTTTGTTGAGGGGAGAATTTTCTTTAGTTCCAAATCCAGCATCAATTTTGTGCAGCATTCCTACTGAAGCTACCCTCTTCACAGTAATGGATTTGAAGAATGCTTTCTTCTCTATACCACTTCAGTCACAGGGCCCGACTTTGTTTCTATGTTGAAACCGAAAGTGGAAACGCACGAGTCTCCCACAATGGTACTGTCACCTTCATATTCAAAAGGGTCTTCCAGGTGGACCTAGGCAACCTACTATTGAAAAGTACCACCGTACAGACTGCATTTTGATCTGCAGCAAGTCAGAAGTGCAGTGCAGAAATGACAGTGCACATGTTGACAGTATTGGCAGAGAAGGTGTTCTAGGTAGAGGCAAAATTACGGTATTGCCAGAAAGCTGCTGTATTTTCGACAGCTAATATTGCAGGAAGGGCGAAGAGTGACACCAGAAAGGACTGAGGCAATCCATAGGACGCCGACACCTTAAACAGTGAGGCAGATGCAGTTTTTAGGTCTCTTAATTATTGCAGAGCTTGTGTGTTTGACTTCAGCACATACAAAAGACATTTGTTAAGTGCACTCAAGGAAGCACAAAGAGGAGAGGGCACACTACAATGGACTGAAGAGATGACAGATGGATTTGAGGAGCTGAAGAAAGCAATATGCACAGCTCCTGTGTTAGGGATCCCAGAGTACCAGGGCAAATATTCTGTTTTCACACTCCAATGGAGTAGTGATGACCGTGGTACTCGCAGACTAATTTAGGACGCAAGCCGTTGGCATACTATAGAGGGAAATTGGATGCAGAAATGAGGGGACATTATCTTGCGAGCACGCACTGGCTGCGGCTGTTGAATTCGCAGCAGAGAAGTCAACGAGTATCACAGTGGGGTGCAGCAGCATCGGTTTTGTGGAGCATCCTCTTTGCAATACTCGAACGGACCAAAAGTACTCTGGCCACAAAGAGGGCTTCAGGGTATGAGGTAATACTTTTGGATCCAGCCATAACTTAGTAAGATGCAGGACTGTGAACCTGTTGACATTTGTAGCTGAACCAATAGAGGGAGACTACATACACGATTGCACCACAAACATGGAGCAGTATCATGACCTTCCAAAGGTGGGAAGAAAAGCCATTTGAGGGGGGAGGGCTTCGGTGGTTCTTCAAAGATGAGACAAGACCCCGGGAGAAAGATGCACAGGGACGGCAGTAATGAGAATAAAGACGCGACAGCTGAAGTAGTAGCAAGTGTATGGTTGCCATAGCATTTTTCGGCACACGCAGCTGAATGAGTGGCTCTTATATTGGCATTAGAGCAGAGCAAGGATCAGGATGTGACGGTGTATCCGGACTCCACCTACGTGACATCTACAGTACCCTCTGGGTTGTCACAATGGCAGAGGGGCTGCCGACGTGCTGAGGGTATGCCAGTGCAGACTCATAGAGGCGCTTCAACTACCCACAGACATGGCGTTCGTGAACTGCCAGGCCCACACAAGGGGAGGACCCTGTCTCCAGGGTAACGAAGCAGCAGAAGTGAAGTGCGTGGCATATTTGGTTGATATTTCTGATTTTTATACTCCATCCCATACGTGTATTTGTGTGCGTACAATGGTGTTACAGGAAGGGTACAGTGCGCTGCCAGTGACAGATAAGTTAGGAAGTGCACCAAAGGAAGAAAAGGAATTATGAGTGTAAAGACTGGAGGGAGGGGGGTCTGTACTTCTGCTCTCTATATGGTAGAGGGGAGCCACAGAGGACCCCAGCCAAGATTCTCTATTGGTAACGTAGTCGAGCAATCAAGGCTTAGCTTCTCAGGAGGTGGTTCTTAAGTACAGTAGTTCTCAAGCCCCCACAAAGGAATGTCCACACGCTGTATCAGTTAAAACAGTCTTTATAAATTTATGTTCAAGGTTATGTACACAATCACAATAACTCACTTTGTGCACAGTACATCTACAATGGAAAATATATACAGTTCTAAGTGGTACCACAATTATTATTAGATCTCATTAAAGTGCATCAACTATACTTTGGTGAAATGTCACACATCAATGAATAAAGGTAACCAACAATAGACACAGGAGGAAAGCAGTTGGTTAGAACAATTGGCAGAGTATTGGCCTCTACCGTTAAACACAGTTCTGTGTGGAGATCCCTCCCACCCCCCCCCACCTGGGCAACCTGTAAAGTAAAGATATATCACAAGCCCAGTCCATATATTGTTCTATAAGTCTTATTTCCTGCTATGTTTCTACCACCCCAAAGTACCTGGAATAGCAGAGTTCGTCGAGGGATCCTTTTTGGGGGACTCCCTTTAAAGCAGGAGCCACGGATCGTTGATGGGCCTCGAAGAAGCTGAACTCTGCGCTGAGAATCCTCGATGGAAGTTCGGCGGCGTCGAGGCAGCAGCTTTGATCCTGATGGTGCTCGTCGGCGAGTCAGACCTCCTGTAAGGATGAGGCGTGCGGGGCACCTCAATGTCGATAGTTCAGGACCGCAAAGAGTTTGTGAAGAACTGTGGCCCTGCAAGGGCGTCAAGTCATCCGGTGTGTCTACGGTCTCTTGGTGGCGTGAAACCCACCGGTGGATGCTCCTCGGCGCATCGACGGTCTGGCCTTCTCCGGCGGGATAAGGTGGGTGGTGGTGCGGATGAGTGCATCCGTGAATCAAGTCTTGGGAAAAGGAGCGTGCGGCTCCGGTCGTCTGTGGCACATCGTCAAGCGGTCCTCTCTTCTGGGCAACACTGCTTCGACGGGCTTCAGCGGTTACAGCGATACTCCGAACCCTGGTTGACGGCAATGGACTTCGACGGCGTCAGTGTCCGGGTGCTTCACTTCGTTCTCCTCGGCAGTCCCTGTCTCGGGTTGGCAGCCTTTCGAGGGTCTGACTTCCAGGGAGCTTCGGCGAAGGTTAGCGGTGCTCGATGGTCTCTCGGAGCATGGGGAAGAGGGCACCTAACCAGGTCCTCTCTTGGATCAGTCTCGTCGGATTTCGGCAATGGGAGACGGCAGTCAACCGTCTTCAGGCTTGGCTTCGAGATTAAGCGTCAGTTTCAACTTCAGCTTCTGTTATGTTTCTTGGCATTTATATAGCGCCTTATGTACCATTGGTATGATCTCAAAGTGCTGGTAGGTTGAACGCCCTCGGGAACCACAGTTCAGTCAGTATAGAGAGAGTGTGGTATGGCACCGGATATGTGTGCTGCTGGTGTGGTTGTTGCATGATAGCTGCTTCTTATCTGTAGGTGTATTTGTATTTTTGTATTTTATTTGTAAAGCGCACCAGACCCAAGGGCATCCGGGCGCATGATTTAGGTTACAGGTATGTTACACGGTATATACAGCAATATAACAAGGGGAGGGAATAAAGGCAATTATAATGATAATGCAATTTTTGAAAAATATACAATTATATACAATTACTATACATAATAACGATAACGCAGCTAGCAGATTGGCGCAGGTGTAGCGGAGTGCCAGGCTTTGCTCTTGAAGGCCAGGAAGGATGGTTCTGCTCTAAGTGGATTGGTAAGGGAGTTCCAGAGTTTCGCAGCCATGACTGGGAAACTGCTCCCACCAGATCTCTGGAGGTTGAAACGGGGGATGGAGAGGCAGTTGGTTTGGGCGCTTCTGAGTGGTCTTGAGGTGTGTAGAGAATCTGCTGGCCAGGTAACTAGGTGCTTGAAGCGAGAGGCTTTTGTGCGTTAGTGATGGTGCTTTGAGAGAAACTCTTTGGGCGACTGATAGCCAATGGAGATTCAGTCTGGTGTCTGAGATGTGGACGTTCCTGGGGATGTTAAGTGCCGCTCTGATGGCATTATTTTGAATGATCTGTAGTTTGCTGATGTTGCATTGGTTAGTGCCCAAGTAGAGGGCTTTACAATAGTCGATCTTCGACAGGACCAGGGTCCTGGTTAAGGTAGTACAGTTGGCTGGTGATAGAAATGGGCGACATGCAGTGATGAGCTTGCATGTGTATGATGCTGCAGAGGAGACTGCGTTAACCTGTCTCGAGAGTTATAAGGTGGCGTCAAGATAGATACCAAGTGTTTTAGTATCTTTGGCCACTTTGATGGTATTGCCATCAATTATGAATGATTTGAAGGACGGGTCTAGCTTGCTAAGTCTTTGGTGAGAGCCTAGGATGAGAATCTCCGTCTTTTCATCGTTCAGGCACAATTCATGCTGCGGTGCTGAGGAAATCAGTTGGATGTGTTCAGTCTGGAGGGTGGACACCCAGACTGAGTTTTGGCTGCGTTAGGCCTGTGGCAACGCTTAAGCTAGCGGGAATGTGCTCAGCTAGCTGTGTTTTATTAGGATGATGTGCAATTCGTGGGGTCATGTTATGAAAATAGCTAGACTGAATGTGTCATAGTACAGCTGTGTTCTAGTTTAATGATGGTGTATAGGGGAGGGTAAGCATAGTAGTGTGATATGGTGGTTATCAGTAAGTCGCCTGCGATCAAGCACGAGAGCAGGACGGGGTGTACATTAGGCACAATTTTTAATATCAATAAGTGTGAGACATGATATTCACAATTCCAACTAAGTGTGGGATATGCTACAATCAGAATCAATTCTATCTAGATGAGGTACATGCTATCATTTAAAATTCTATTTAAGTGAGGAATATGCTACCAATCATATGGTGTCATTCACAATTCCATTTAAGTGTGGCACATGCTATGATTTACAATTCCAACTAAGTGAGACATTTGCTACCAATCGTAATTCTATCTATATGAGGATCATTCACAATTCAGTGTGGGATATGCTATCCTTTACAATTCAATTGCAGTGTGCGATATGCTATCATTCACAATTCCATCCAAGTGTGGCACAAGCTATCATGTACAATTCCAACTAAGTGAGGGATATGCTAGAGGTTAACTGCAATCTCCTTTGACCTGGCCCAGATGAGCCAGTTATCCAGATAAGGGTAGACGTGAATCCCCTTAGTCGCATCTGCGCCGCCACTGACGCCAGGCACTTGGTGAAGACCCTTGGCGCTGACTTCAATCCGAAGGGAAGGGCCTTGAATTGGTAGTGCCTCCCTTGCACCACGGAATGCAGGAACTTGCGGTGTCCTTTGTGAATCGGGATGTGGAAGTATGCATCCTCCAAGTCCACCAACGACGGAAGCCCCCCTCTTCCAGCTGTCCGAGCATGTGCTGAAGAGTAACCATCTGGAATTTCTGGGAATTTATGTATTCAGTCGACGAAGGTCGAGAATAGGCGTCCAGCCCCCGGTCTTCTTTACTAGGAAGTAACGAGAATACACTCGAGCCCCGAAGTCTCTTTGGAACGAGCTCTATCAGGCCTTTACTTAGCAAGGCCTGCACCTCCAGCAGCTGCTGAGGGACGTGGTTTTCCTGCTGGGCCACCAGTGGTATACAGGGTGTGTCCGTGGGCGAGAGCGTACAGCACCCTGCGGTCGGTGGAGATGGACTTCCACACGCTGATGAAAGTCACCAGCCGGCCTCCCACCGGGGTGCATGGCTGGGGGCCCCGACTAAACGCACGGTTCAATCCTGCTTGGACGTTGAACGATTTCTAGCAGTGAGAGGCCCCCAGATATGCTAGTTGATCTCCCATTCATTCTACTGGGTCACACTCGGGCAACCAATCACTCAGAAGGGCATTAGTCAGTCAGCCAGCCAATCGGGCATGGTGGTCAGTCGTAATCTCAAATAAAATGTCGAAAGACAAAAATGTCGGGGAAAAAAATGTCGAATTTTTTTTTTCTATTTTTTTTGGCTCTAGTATATATATTAAATAGGTAAAAACAAAAAAAACAAAAAAAGGGGAGGTTGGGGGAGGGGAACCCCCCATTTTCAAACAAAAAACGTCATTAAAGAATTCGACATTTTTTTCGACATTTTTAATTCAAGATTTTGCCATTCGAGATTATCACTATGAACCATCAGGCATACAGTGCATTCAGGCCATTCTCCTCCCTCTCACACTCGCAGCAAGGAATGTGTATTGGGACAAGTACCCAGCAATTCAACACTACACACTGCATTCATACCAGTTTCGGGCAGGGCTATCTCAGTCATTGTGTCGAACACCAGAAACCAGACATCCACAACAAGAAGTTCAAATTGGTGTCACTCCATTCACCCAGGTCCCACCCACAGGGTGTACCCACAACATAGTCACTGGGAAGGCTCCAGCCAGTCTGGCCTGGACTTCACAACAACACCATATATGGAACTTCCACCCAAAAGCCAGTCAGGGGGGGGGTGACAAGAGTCCGGGCTTCCCAGGACTTTGGTAAAACAAGTTAAGTCAATAGAAAGCAAGGGGCCAGCTCGTTTCCTATCAGGAATCAACTGATTCCAATGGCAGGGCCTGGTTATCCCAAAATGGAGGATACCCAGAGCACCTGTCAAATTCAACATGGAGCTGCCACCAGCCCATACCCTGCTCTGTCGGCCACCCACAGGTGCCCAAAAACATAAACTAGAGGCGCAGGGATGTACCCCTACCCATGGGTGCCATACGGGTATCCCATGGGTCTGTACACCAAACCAAAAACAGGAAGAGCTGCATTGCCAGGAGTCCCACATGGACTCCTGGGCAGAAAACAATACAGAACACAAATGAAAAAGGACTACAGGACAAGGAAAGGGAGGCCCTGTCCCTCCAATGTATTTCCAGCAACAGAATGGATAAGAAGGGGATGCTCTATTTCTCTGATAGGTGCCCTATGGCGACAGGAAAGTACAAGCAAGCTGGTGATTCCATTATTACAAACTGCACTCACACAACTACACTCTCCTACCCACATGGGGAAAGAGGTACTTGCTGCTCACGTTGGGGAAGAACGGTTTTGTCCCAATTTAGCGTAACATGACTGCGTTTGTGGAGAATTGTATTGCCTGTAAGTGTTTTACTGCAGGGCATACCTTAAGGGTAGTGAGAGGAGCCATACCTCGTCCACTAGGTTCTTTCCAACATCTTCATTTAGATTATATCGATATGATCCAAGTATGTCAGGGCTACCACTATATAATAGTGGTTGTATGCCCATTTTCCCAGATGGATCGAGGCCGGTCCCTGTTCACATATTGATGATCTTAGAGCTGCAACATTCCTGATTAGAGGTTTTCCTACATTGGGGGCGGTGTGAGGTGCTGCAGTCTGACAATGGTCTTCACTTTGCCAACAAAGTATTCCAGCACATAGCAACTTTACTGGGGGATGCAGCATACGTTTTCCTGTGTTCATCTCCCGCAAGCTAATGGGGGTGGGGAGGGGGTGTGAGCACCTCAACGGCCTATTGAAAGAAAAAATAGCTACTCTAAATAAGATTTGGCTTCATGGTCTGCCCTTAGCCCTGTTCATATAGCGCAATCAGCCTAGGTCTGAACTCCCACTGGCTCCTGCCACTATGGCTTTAACCGATACAGATGCTGTCTCCAGTGTTTCGAGAAAGAGATGTATGAATATGTAGCTTCTTTGATGGCTAGTGTCTTTTATTGCTTGCCAACTGCAGGCAGGGTGTTAGAGGTCAAAGAGCAGCGATGAGGACAACATCCCAGATGCCAATGAAAATCGCTTGGCACCACCGCTACTTTACAGAGGGGATTTGCTGCTGCTCAGGAACTTTACCAGGATGTGGTATAAGCCTAGGTTTAGTGGCACCTATACTGTGGAGGAAGCAAACGATCGAGCAATAAAAATATGGGGGAAAGTGCTTGGAATTATATTGGAGATGTGAAACCCTGTTGGGCAGATACCTCTCCCAGCCGCAAAGAAGAGGGTGATTCGAAGCAAGGGGAAGAACCAAATACTAGGTAAAGACAAAGCCAAGAATAAGACTTGCAGCCAAGACTCACACACTTTAGAGCAAAAGACTTAGGGCAAAGACTTTCCATACACCTAGACTAGACACTGTCTTTTTCTTACAAATGTGAATGGTAACATATACCACACTTAGATGAATCTGTGAATGGTATTATGTAAAAATCTATTTTTGCACAGTGCACACCTTATGGTTCAGTAACTCTTGGTATTTGAAGGAAAATTTGTGGGGTGCTGGGGAGAAAAACAACCTTGAAACTGGGTTGTATGAATCTATGAAAAACCACCAGGTGTACATACACTTATGGAACACTCCCGTCCCCTGCACACCCTTTCAATTTTAAATACAATCAATATTTTTTACATTTATCATAATCATTAGAAACTAAAAGACTTAGGAAACAAGTTTTTAGTAAAAATTGTATATTTCTAATTGATTGTTGCTGTAATCCACCAACTATTCAATTCACACCAATATATTAAAACATTTACTTCCGTATTAAAGGCATACTAGAAAAAATGCAGTTTGTGAAATTTTTGTACAATTTCCTTTCTTGCACCTCTTGGTCCTCATGGGTAAACTATGTTCATAGCATTTACTCGACACGTTTCAGCGTTTAGGTTGATCCCCTTCTTCAGGAGTTGTTCACCCACTTTCTTTCTTTATCTTTTTTCATCAATCACCTATAACATATAATGCTTCAATTAGATTCTGTATTTTTATAGTAAATTACTCTGTCATGTTGTCATAATCACTTTTTGCAGTAATGATCGCTTAGATGATCACTTATCTCTAGGGGGTCTCATTATAATCTGTGGTCTGATGTTAGTTAACTCAGAGTGTCAATCGTCTTAACTTGTAAGAAATCTAAAAACCACTTAAAAGGACGAGCTAACTGTTTTTAAAAAAGGAAGGATATGTATGGGTATAGATCTCTTATTATAAGAAACAACAAAGAAACTGTGATATGTTCTTCCACAGTCTTTCACTCACTAGGAATATATCTAAACAGCAATTACCTCGAGGTCTCAGGTCCATGCCCCAATTTAGGTGATTTAGAGTTCAAATTGTAGACCAATTTGCATTGTGCAGGAGCTCCAATCTGTATCAAAATACGTTTTTTTTCAGTAGCCTCTGGTGGTATTCGTTCCACAAACGGGAATCCCGCTTAGGTGTATGGATCTAGTGGGAGTTATGAAAAATGATGAGTCAAACTATCGTTTTAATGTAAGGTTATAAAGTCCTTTCAGTAGTGGCTATAATGTAATCAGTGCTTCCCCCTGGATCTATTGTCGCTCACCTCTTTTTGGAGTCAATGTGCACCCTAAAATGAAACGCCATTCAGCTTCTCGCGGTGTCCGTGCTGAGAAGCTAAAATGGCTGTTTATTTATAGTATGACGGCATCACGCCTTGGCCTGATGACGTCACGGTCACAACACGTCAGCGTGTGACGTCATGACGTCCGCGCATGACGGTAACGTTTGTCCGAATGTACGCTCGATATTATCAACATGATTAACAAAGGTAGGATGTCCCGTGTGTTTTGGACATTGTGTATGTCTACATTAAATTAAACTATATGTGATGTCAAGGAGAAATGATATGTTCATAGTACAAAAAAAAGCTTTTTTTTGAAAAGGGAAGCATGATCATAACAAGGGGAAATGGAAATGGCCCCATAGTTCAAATGTGTTCATGTAGTATCAGACAAGAGAAAAGGCCTTAAAACAAAGCATCTAAACGTTCACTTCTGGATTATGGCAATATGCTCACATTCTGAGTTATACATTCGTCAGGTTTCTGTGACCCACGTGTGTCACATTGTTGTACATTGGGAACTAGATATAAAAATACATTGCATTAGTTTCTTGTCATAACGCCTCTGATTAAGTCTCTTTAGTCCTTGTTCGTACCACTGCAGTGCAGTGGTGGCAAGATATGAAATTGTATATTTCATAATTGGGAGAAAAAAACTTAGGGTTAACGTAAGGTTGGTAATAATGCCTAACACTGATGGTTTTGTACTGAAGATTAAATTCTCCTGTACCACTGTAATCTCTTATTTTCTATGGATGGTCTTTTTGCTAAAGATCCAATACTCCTGTACCACTAAAGTCTCATTTATTTCATAAACTTGATTAGTGCTTAGGCTTGGGAGGAGGTCCCTAAAAGTCCCCTTTATTGGTTATTTATAGAAAGCAAGCCAAACTGTACTCCTCATTCATTCCGTTCGGTACGTGACTGTTTAGTTTATCAATCCAAAAGATTTCTCTTTGGTCCATCAATTTCCCATGGTTGCCTCCTCTTTGGGATTTCTTCACGACTTCCAGTATTATAACTTTTAATTGTGCTATACTGTGGTTTTCCATTGCGAAGTGTCTGGCTACTGGTGAATGTATATTGTTAGTCCTTATGTTGCTCTTATGTTCGTACGCCTTTCTCTGGGTTTGTCCCACGTAGTAAATCCCGCAGGGGCAACTTAGTCTGTAGATGACGGATTTTGTGACGCATGTTGGAAAGTCGTGTAATGGAATTTTGTTACCATTATTTAGGTGTCTTCCATTGCTGCCCTTCATTATATTGTTGCAATTACCACAATTTAGGCACGCAAAGGTGCCTGCTTTTTTCTTTGTTAGTGTTCGTTGACTGTCCAATCTGGGTCTTTCAGCTTTCACTAGTTGGACCCTGAAGTTCCGTCCTCTCTTGTACGCAATTATGGGTTGTTCAGGGAAGAGTGTCTTTAGTTGCGGGTCTAGTTCAATAATTCTCCAATTCTTCTTAATCATTCGTGTTATGTGATGACTTTGGGCTTAGTATCTTAATGCGTACAAAAATTGAATTTCCTTGGATTTATTTTTTAGCAATTAGTAAGTTTTTTCTATCGAACTTATGCATTTTTTCTTCTGCTTTCTTAATTGTGGATTCTGGAAACCCTCTTTTTTTTTATATTTTTCGATCATCCGAGCATTTTCTTTAAGTTTTTCTGTGGATGAAATGATCCTTTTGAGTCGAAGAAATTGGCTGTACGGTAAGTTGTTTCTTAGGTGTTCCGGGTGATGGCTTTGAAAGTGTAGTGTGTTGTTAACATCAGTAGGTTTGTGATATATATTTGTGATGATCCCTTCTGGTTTAATCTCTAATTCCACATCCAAGAAGTGTAGTTTAGGTGTTCCAACTTCCATTGTGAATTTTATCCTAGCATGAGCTGAGTTGATGTATTGTAGGAATTCATCCAGTTCTGTACGTTCCCCTCTCCATATTACGAAAACATCATCAATGAACCTTTTCCAAGTTATCAGTTTGTCTGTCCATTTGGTGGGTATAAGAATCCAATTTTTTTCCTTGTGGAGCATAAATAGGTTGGCATATGCTGGGGCCATTGAAGACCCCATAGATGTTCCTGATGCTTGTAAGTAGTTTTGGGTTTTGTATCTGAAGTAATTATTTATGAGTATGATTTTACTCAACTCTAAAATAAAGATTTTGTTTGCTTCACATTCGTTTTGTAGTAATGCCCATTCCAAAGCCTCCAATCCATCTTGGTGTGGTATGGAGGTATATAGACTTTCTACGTCGAAGGAGACTAGTAGATCGTCATTGCTGATATTTGTCAGGGTGTTTAGGTGATTCAGGAAATCAGTGGTATCCTTTAGATATGTGGAAGTTGTCTGTACCAGTGGTTGTAGGGCCTTGTCTACATGTATGGCTAAAGGGTTGAAAATACTGTCGGTGCCCACCACTATGGGTCTAAGTGGTGGAGTCCTCAAACTTTTATGGTTCTTTGGTAATCCATAGAAAATGGGCGTAATTGGATGTGCGTTAGTCAAGAATAGTTTAGTTTTATTCGAGATCCATTCTTGCTCATTTGCTTTCTCCAAAGTAATTTCAATCATTTCTGATATATTTTTAATTGGGTCTTGATCAATTTTGATGTACGTATTTTCATCTGATAATAGCTCCAGGTTCTTCTCCTCATAGTATGTTGTGTCCATAATAACTATGGCTCCTCCTTTGTCCGCCGGTTTCAATGTTAAACTTCTGTCATCTGCTAGATTCTTAATTATTTCATTTTGGCGTCTTCTAGTGTTGTAGTTCTTGGATCTGGTGTAGTTCACTCTTCTAAGATCTTTCGTCATTTGTTCTTCGAACATCTTGATGGTTATATTGTTAATTTGGGGATCAAATTGGCTTTTGCGATTTATTTCCAGATATTGATGATCCTCTCCTTGTGTGTCCGTTACCATTTGTGTATCAAAAAAGACTTTCAGTCTCATTTTTCTTGCAAGCCTGTGCAAGTTGACCTTGTCATCCAATAGATTGGAGTTTTGTGTGGGTATAAAGGATAAACCCAAATTTAATGTATCTATTTGAAGTTGTTTCAAGGAGATATTAACTACTAGTTCTGTTTGTTTCTCGGTCTTAGATTTCTTATTGCTTCTTCGCGCTGTCTTTTTTCTAAAAAAAAGAAGACGGGATTGGTTGTACTTTTGATGTTGTAGCTTCTTGTGATGTATGTATGTATGATTGGTCTTGTCTCTGGAGTTTCTGTGCTGATCACCTCGTCTCCACTAGTTGGTATTTCGCTACTTGAGCCACTAGCTTCTTGTTCTGCTGGTTTTCAGTTTGAATGTTGTCTCCTGTCTGGTCCTGATTTTTGTTGTCCGTAATATTCTTGCCACGAGTACACTATGTCCTGTAGATAGTCCAATGTGTCCCTTCTGAATTTACAAACCTTACGTTGTTCAATGTCCTTTTTGTACCCGCCTAGAGTTCTGTTGACTTCCTCTGAGAACTGTTAATTCCTCCTTATTCTTGAATTTAGATAATTGTTCCGTCAGGTCCTCAATCTCCTTATCCAGTGTGTTTAATGATTTGGATAATTCTTCAATTGTTAATAAAGTTAAATCCAGGGAACACTTATTTAGGATCTGCTCCCACCTCTTTACGAAGTCGGGGTTTTCCTTACACAATGTTGGTCTTAAATAGACTCTTAATCCTCTGGGTATTCGTTGTGCGCAATAGTATTGCGCTAATGTTATTGCATGCAGTTTCTGTGAAATCTCTCTTCTGATCACTCTCTACAGTTGTGTGATTAACTTATCTGGACTGGTTGTTGTGGGAGTTGTAGCTTCTATTTCCTTGATGAGACCTAATATCCGGTTAGCTTCTTCTTCATTGAAAAAAAGGTGGTGGCGTGTTTTTCTGTAATGGCATTGATTTTTGAGAATGACATCCCTAGTTTAATAGTGTTTTTGGTTAATGTGATGTTGGTTGGGTGCTTCTGTGGCTACTGTCACTCCCTAGACCTGGGGTGCACAACATACGGCCCGCGGGCCATATGCGGCCCACCCTGTTGTGCTTTGCGGCCCCCCACTGGGTAGAACTTTCATAATGAAGTGCGGCCCACTTCAAGCCACGTAAAAAACAAAGCGGGCCGCACTTCATTACGAAAGTCTTTCTTGCCTGAGACACTGCTGACAGCTTCCCTAGAGAGCTCTAATTGCCCCCCTAATTGATGGCCTGCCCGCCCTCAAACCCCTCCAATCCCCCTTCCCGGCAAACAACTCTTTCCAGGAGCATCAACGGTGCTCCTTTGTCCAGCTGCCATTCGCGCGCATTAGCAGGCTGATTTGCACAGCCTGTGTCTTTTCTTCTGGCCAGAAAGGGATAACGCTGGAAGCAATGGGCCATGAATATCACTGGAGTGGAGGCCATCACTCATAAAAGCAGGCTACCTCCATGGTGGACACACTGTTTTCCAGCTGTGCAGCTCACACTTGTTTAGAACAAAAACACATTTTTCAAACTTTTTTTCACAAGTTATATTTCTAAAGCTGTCATATGCTTGTCAAACTGCTTAATCACAAATAAATGCTTCTATTGCGCTTACATGGGTGCCAACCTTTGATTTTCACTATGTGCGCAAAATTCCCCCACCCTCACTCTGAAAATAAGCAAGCTGACAGCCCAACACATCCCGTGGTCAAACACATTTTATAGCACTTGGTTTTATAAGGAATTACAAAAAGTCTACGATTTGCAGCCAGCCAGGGAGGTAGGGGCGGGGGGTGGGGGGCGGTTATCTGTCCTACGTGTGTGTGTGTGTGTATTGAGATGCAGGGGTTTGGGGATGTCAGGTCTGCCTGCCTGCATGTATGTCTGTCTGGGTATCTTGAGATGCAGGGTGTGGGGGGATGCCGGGTCTGTCTGTATGTTTGTTTTTGTATTTAAGGGCAGTGTATGTTGAGATGCAGGGGGTTCGGGTCTGTGTGGGTGCATGGTGCGTGGTGTATGCTTGTTGTATGCTGAGGTGGGGGGTGGGGGTTTCGGGTCTGTATGTGTGCATGGTGTATGCTTGTTCAGTCTGTATGCTGGGGGGTTCGCATCTGTTTGGGCATGTATGCATGGTGTATGCTTGTTAGTCTGTATGCTGTGGTCGGGGGGGGTTCAGGTCTGTAGGTAGTAGAGGGTGAGAATATGTGTTTGGGATCCAGAGGGGAAGGGGTCTAGGTGTGTGCCGCCCAGTGGAGTACAAAAGTCATACATTTCCTTTCAATTTCTTTCTCCACCTCGTACCACCAGTGCACACCTATTGAATGCCTTGTGTCTATTTGACACTGCATGGCCTTTCTTTCCTTAATGTTCTGCTCAATGAAAAACAGTATCTATTGCCAGTGATTCACTGTTCCCTGGCCGGGCTCTCCCCATCACCAAACACAAAACATCTATTGTTGGTCATGAACCGCACCCTGACCAGGCTCTCCCAATCACCAAACAGAAAACCTCTATTAGTGTTTGGTTGAGTGGTGGGGGCCATGGGGCAGTGTTTGGTTGGGGTGTGGGGTCCATGGGGAATAGTGTTTGGTTGGGGGCAGGGGCCATAGGGCATAGTGTTTGGCTGAGGGCTGGGGGCCATGGGGCATAGTGTTTGGTTGAGGGCTGGGGGCCATGAGGCACAGTGTTTTGTTGGGGGCCATGGGGCATAGTGTTTGGTTGAGGGTGGGGGCCATGAAGCATAGTGTTTGGTCAGTGGTTGGAGGCCATGGGGCATAGTGCTTGGTTGAAAGTGGGGGCCATGGGGCATAGTGTTTGGTTGAGGGTGGGGGCCATGAAGCATAGTGCTTGGCCAGGGGTTGGAGGCCATGGGGCATAGCAATTGGTTGAAAGTGGGGGCCTTGGGGCATAGTATTTGGTTGGGGCCCATGTGGCATAGTGTTTGGTTGAGGGCTGTGGGCCATGGGGCATAGTGTTTGGTTGGGGATGGGGGCCATGGGGTATAGTGTTTGGTTGGGGGTCATGGGGTATAGTGTTTGGTTGGGGGGCCATGGGGCATAGTGTTTGGTTGAGGTTGGGGGCCATGGGGGATAGTATTTGGTTGGGGACCATGGGGCATAGTATTTGTTTGGGGACCATGGGGCATAGTGTTTGGTTGAGGGGTGGGGGCCATGAGACATAGTGTTTGGCTGGGGGTGGAGGCCATAGGGCATAGTGTTGCACTCCAAGAGTGAACCCAATAATAAAGCTAAAACAGGCACTATTAGGAGATGTACCTCCTTTGCTTTTTGTGGAAACCAAACTCAACGAAGGCCATATTCCTCTTGGCCAACGCAAAGAGCAAAGTATAGCAGTCCAAAATGACAGAATATCCAATCAGTGGTCAATAAAATATATATACTTTAATTAAACAGACGATATGCAATAACTAAAGAGAAATAAATAACAATGGAAAATGTGTAGTACAAAATGTAAGTTTGAAATACAAATAAACATTGTTACACCTCAAAAACAATTTTTTTCCATGTGTTAAATGAAAACGGGGGGGTTGAAAAGGCCTCCTACCACGCCATGCGCTGCCGCGCCTATCGCCCCGCCCACATTTACTTTTCGGCCCACTATAGACATCATGTGAGGTATTTTTGGCCCTCTGTCCAAAAATCAGTTGTGCACCCCTGCCCTAGACCAAACTGGGGGAAATATACATGTAAAAATATATTTTTGCACAGTGCACACCTTATGGTTCAGTAACTCTTGGTATTTGAAGGAAAATGTGTGGGGTGCCAGGGAGAAAAACAACCTTGACACTGGGTTGTATGAATCTATGAAAAACGAACAGGTGTCCATACACTTATGGAACACTCCCGTCCCCTGCACACCCTTTCAATTGTAAATACAATCAATATTTTTTACATTTATCATAATCATTAGAAACTAAAAGACTTGGGAAACCAGTTTTTAGTACAATATGTATATTTCTAATTGATTGTTGCTGTAATCCACCAACTTTTCAATTCACACCAATATATTAAAACATTTACATCCGTATTAAAGGCATACTAGAAAAAATGCAGTTTGTGAAATTTTTTGTGCCACACTAAGAGATGAAATCGTGAGCATTAGCCTGAGTCGCATCTAGATAGAAATACAATTTGTCAACATGTCACACACGTAGGTGGAATTGTGAATGGTAACATGTGCCACACTTAGAATTAGGAATGGCAACATGCCACACTTGGATGGAATTGTGAATGGTAGCATATGCCACTAGAAATTGCTCCTGCTGCATTGGCTCATAAACCCATGCAAACACTCCCATCCGATATCATTACGCTTACTCTCTACTCCACACCATCACACAATTAGAATATAGCTGTACCTCTGATTAATGTGGCCTAGCTGTTCACATACGAACATTACCCCATTAACACCTCATCACACCAATAAAATGCAGCTATCCCATGAACATTTCGGCCTAGTTGCTCACATAAGCGTCCTACAGGCCTAATGCAGCCAGAACCCAGTCTGGAGTACCGCTAAAAGAATATAATTCATGCTTTAACTGCCTTTTGCTACAGTGTCTGCAAGGCAGGCCGGCACCTGGAGTACTGATTAGATGCGGCTTCTGCTCGCCTCCAAGGACTTTGTGATGGAGGAAAACAATGTATTTCTGTATAGTTTGACATTCCTTTCTGTGTAAGTCTTTCGTCTTTCAGGCCGTGGCCTTGCACCGCGTGCGAGTTTGAAGCATAGAATACATTTTGCAAAGCATTTTGACAGAAAGAAAAAAGCAAATGGCCGACATTTCACAAAATTGACACCCTCTGGTTACATTGACGATTCTGCAATTGCGATGTTTGTCATATGATGCGATTGGTTTCTGGCCAACATAACATACATACTATAGGGTTGTATCTGGTCTAACAAACTCTCCTTTTGTCCGTAAGCCAAGAGCATCATCCATACATCGCATCTTCATCAGACCATGTGTCTGATTCTGAACTACCCATACTACTATAACCGTCATGAGAAATATTAATTGCCATAAATTCTTTGATCATTTCATTTTCGTGTTGTGCACCTTCACTTACTGTGTGAGGAGGTTTCATTTGAACTGCGTGTACACACTCATTTGTTATTTGGGAGCAGAGGATTGGCAGGCATTGTATGCAACAACAGCAGAACATGAGCATTCCAAATATCGTGACCAAAAGTGCAATTAGTTTCCATCCCTGTGATCGCAGTAGTTCCCAAAACCATGAACTTCTATTCAGATTCCAACCTCCTGTGGGGACACGAATATCAGAACTCAGGACATGCAATTTCTTGATTGCTTCAAATATCGTGGGGGAGGAGTCACTTACGAATACACAGCATGCTGACCCCACAATTTTGCATACCCTTCCACGATCAGCCAGAATTATATCAAGTACCATTCTATTCTGAAGTGCAACTAATCTAATTACTTTCTGTTCTAGGGTCATATTATAGAGTATATCTGTAGTTCCATTTGTCTTTTCTAACACCCTGGACAGTTTCCTTATATTCCATGAATGTATTGCTTGTCTCCAAAATGTTATGAATGACTTCATTATATCCCCTGCAATATGTCCTGCGGTATCATCTCGTTGTGGCCTAGATCTGGATAGTTTTGCCATTTCAGAAGTTTTGGAAAGAAATACACCAGGTAAAAGTATACCTAAATAACAGTTCCCTTCCCAAGTTCTAGGTAACCATGGATATGCCTGATCTCTACATACAAAGTAAACAGAACCTCCTATATATAATGCTTTCTCTTCTTGCACAAGTACAGCAGTATTCATGCATCTAGTAAATGTTCCCACTGGATGGGAACCCTTTTTCCGTCAGCAAAATGGGACAGAACGTGGACTGTGATTAATAGTATAGGAGGGAGGAACAGCATCTTTTTTTCCTACTGGAGCCATTTTAAAAGTGATTAGGGACTTGTAAGGTCTAGAGAGCCTATCTACTGGACTCATTGTTACCGGGTTTATTTTGTTCTGCTTGTGAATACGGAACAACCTATTGGTTCCAATACTAGTCTTTCAAACTAATTTGTTTGTTCCATCAAACTGACCAGTAACACTATTGTTCCACTTTCCATAAAACAACACTTTCAATGATGCATAACAGGCGGTATCAAGTGGCAAAGGATGTACGTACCAACCCATTCCTTTCACGCCATGCTGGGGTAAATGAGAACAGACCCAACAATTGGACCTATTCAGGATAGCATGAGTCATATTCATAATGAATAACAATGTATTATTGTCATAACCTTTTCTATGTTTCACTTGTGAGGGGAGAGTATAAGAGAGCACATGTACTGGGCTGCTCGTGGTAGGAGCATTGGTAGCAGGCAAAAGAAAGTTTAAAGGATGCACTGTTTCCAGATAGCAAAATATTGGGACCCATATAATCAAAATACAAAGTAGTATCATAATCATTAGCATCTTATTCCTACTGAACCAGGTTTTTGTAGGAGCAGGCTCAGTCTCTATTTCTACAACATCAACGGCATTGGTGCAGGAGGGAGCAGAAACGAGTGTAGGCATTGTCCGTAAAAGTTTTCAATGTTTGTCGCGGAAAGTTCTCCACAGCAACACACGTTAACAGCAAAGCGTTCAGGCCAGTTCAGGCTAGCCTGCTTAATAAATGTCAGCAAGCTGATGTGATTTTGCACAGAGCTCCACAAAAGGCAGAAGCAAGCATCAACTGTGTCGGTACCATATGCCCCCCGCTTGTCCCCACAGGGTTGCACTGGTCCTTCACTTTTCAATGGTAGCACCGGGATACCACGTTTCAGAGCTTTCAATTTGATGCAGATTGATACAGTTCATACGCTCCTTTACCCTAGGCCTCCGTTCCCGCTTCATCCATGTTGGGAACAAAGGCAAAACAAAACGCTGATCACTTCTGATTTTGTGAGCATAAATTGTGCCGTATGGCTCCAGATACAGTATGATCAATGAACCCTCATTTCCAGATGCAGGAGCAGTGCGAGCTTGCGATGTAATGAGTGATGATGCGGCAGAGGTCGGACAATGTTGAGGCACCTTTGGCCTTTCGATCTTTGTTGCAATCTCCCCAGGCCCTTTTTCTGGCTTAGGAAGCACTTCTGGCATACAAAGTAAACAAGTGATCAAGTGCAGCTGTATTTCTTTCGACGTCAGGATCAAGCAGCTCTTTCAAAGGAAACAGAATTCTTTTTGTGTGTGTCGCATGGATCCAGGATTTACGGCCATCCACTCGGACAGCAGTCTGCGTAGGCAGCAGCACCTGATAGGGCCCCTTCCATCGCGGTGCAAGTGAAGATTTTCTCTCAATCTTTAATGAGTGTCCAGTCGCCTGGCTGCAGACAATGTCCTGGACCGGTGTATCGGACAGGAAGAGCCTCCTGCACCTGCTGATGAATTAAACACAGGTTTTGAGTTAACTGTTTAGCAACGGATATTCTATATCTCTCAGCCGTTTTGGCTGCGGAGCATTCCAAACATTTGCTGGTCTCCCCATTACTGTCAGGACTCAGGGCTGGCAAAGATGGGGAGTGTTTAAATATGACTCTTAAACTGGGGAGGACTGGAAACTACAATTCCCAGCATCCTCTGGGTCTGCGTGCAGTTCGACACACGCGCGCTTTGCCAGCTGTCCGGGATTAAGGACAGCATATTAACTGGCAACGGCAGCGTGCAGGTGTGGCTTATTGTGATTCAGCAGTGGAGGCAGGCAGGCCGCGTGCGGAGAAGAGCAATGGAAATAAGGACTTCATGAACTGCATACGGCTGCATTTCGGAAGGAGCAGGAGCGAGCAGATAAGGATCACGGCTCTACTGTTATTGTCTGGGAAGTCCCGTGGGGCTCCCCAGACCAAAGATAAGTACTGGGAAAAGCACAGTGATTGCTTACATTGTCGGGAGTGATTTGCAGCGGGTCACATTTCGTCTGGGAAGTCCCGAGGGGCTCCCAGACTTAAGATAAGTAGCGGCGAACGCTCTTTGAATGTTGTTCTGGGAAAACACAATGTGTGTGCTCATTTAATGCTGTGCTGGGGAAAACCAGTGTGTATCAAGCAATAGTTAATCTGCATCTGTAATGGGTATCTATGTGCAATGAAATAGTCACGGACAAAAGACTCTATATGATACATGGGAATTAAGTTAACCAATCTTCACGAGTGCAGTCAACTAGTGGAGGGGGAAATCATTTATGTTGTATGTTGCTTGGCTGCCCGAAGGGCCATGTGTCTTGTCTGATCATTATAAGTTTTCCTGATGTTTGTTTTCATCATGTTCCTTGCTTATGTGTTTTCTTGTGAACCAGCAGGGGTTAGTACACGTATTAAGGTGTGCTAGTTAGGAAGTGAGTAGGTGGTATTTTATTTTGTTACATGTTGGACAGTGTTACATGTTGGACAGAGTAGGGTTCTTTCCTGGTGCTTCCCCTGTCCTATCCAACGTAGGAGTTCCTTACCCTCTTTCCGGTGTTCCTAAATTCCCGATCCTATCCACAACCTCTCCCTAACCGCTTTTCTCCCCCATTGGCTGCCACGTGGCGACCTGTTTTATATATCAGGTGTCTGTGCCAACCACGGTGGGAGGGTTGAGTTCATTCGGCTTCCGTGGTTCAGGGGAGAGTGTCGATCTCTCTTCCTTTCCATTCAAGTGTGATTGTGACAATTACGATCTCATAAGGGGAGAGACCAGTCCTTGCTTGTACAGATGTCCTCATACACAACAAAGCTAGTGGCAATGCGTCAGGCCATTTCAAATTGCTCCCCGCTTGGAGTTTACTAAGCTTATTTTTCAAGATGCTGTTCTGGCGTTCCACCAAACCGGCACTCATCGGGTGTCTGGCCGAATGGAATCATTTGTCAATTTGGAGGCCTGCACAAATTTGTAGTATCACAGCTGCAATAAAGTGCAGACCGTTATCTGACCATATGACACGGGGTAGGCCAAAACGGGAAAAATACTCTTTTAGCATGACTTTAGCTGTGGACATAGCTGTACAATCTTTCAGGGGATAGGCGTCTACCTATTTGCTGAATGCGCAGACCACCACAAGGACATATTTATAGTTTTGGCACCTTTCCATTTCTATGAAATCAAAATGGATGACTTCAAATGGCATAGAGGGGGGGGAAACGTCCTACTGGCGTCGCTGTTCCTTTTCCAATGTTATGTTGTAAACAAGTCATGCAATTTTGAACCAATCTGTCAGCAGTTTTTCTAATGTGTGGATTCTGCCATACAGAATCTAAATGTTGCATCATTTTCCTAGCTCATATGTGTGTTGGACTGTGAGCCATTGTGACCATTGCCATGACGTAGGCATTTGCAACATCCATCTTTTGTTTTCTTTGTCCACCCAACAACCTTCAGAGTCTAATTTTGCCGGACCCTCAGACCAGGTTTTTGTTTCATCTACAGTAGCTTCTGCTTGCATTTCCTTAACTGTGGCAATACCATTTTCTATCATGCAGGGTACTTCTTGTATTTTTTCAATGTACATTTTTGTGTGTAAATCAGTGGCAGTTTGTTTCGCAATTCGGTCTGCAAATGTGTTTCCCTTTCCAATATTACATGTTATTTTTTTATGTGCTTCACATTTCATTATTTCTAATAGTTTGGGAAGCGCAAGTGCTGACAACAGTCTCACTATCAAAGTGCCATGCAGGATTTTAGTTCCGTGTGATGTCAGGAAACCCCTTTCACCCCATAATCGACCAAAATTAATGCATACTGACTGTCAGTATATATGTTTACATTAAGGTCTGTAGAAATTTCACATGCTCTGGTTAACGCTATTATCTCTGCAGCTTTTGCTGAGTTGTATGGGATTCTTTTGCTTTCTACAATACTTTTCAGAGTAGTGATGGCATATGCAGCAGTTGATGTACCATCGGGTAATTTAAAACAAGAACCGTCACAAAACAGTTCTCCATCTGGCTCTTTCTATGGGGTATCAGTTCGATCAATTCTTCCTTTTGTCTCTTGTTCAGTAACCCTTAAACAGTCATGGGGGAATTCGTTTTCACCCCACTCGGCCGGATTTAAAGCGCAACACCTCATAATTTGGATATGCGGTGCAAATAGGACAATTTCATATCTTGTTAATCTGGCTGATGTGAGGTGTTGCGTCTGCGTTCTATTTAAAAGAACGTCCACTGAATGGGGCACCATGACGGTTAAAGCGTGACCTAAAACCATACCCTTGGTTTGTTTTACTGATGCGGTGGCTGCAGCAACAGGTCAGAAGCAGCGCAGCAAAGCACATGCAACAGGATCCAACGTGGAAGAGAAGTAGCCACATGGTCTATTTCTCCCTTCTTGTTCCTGAGTCAAAACAGCCAAAGCACAACCATCATTTTCATGTACAAATAACTTGAAATTGTTGTCATAATTTGGTGTGCCCAAAACTGGAGCTGAACATAATGCAGCTTTGAGCAGGTCCAATGCTTCTTGACATTCCATGTTCCATGGCAATGGTAAGGTAACATCTTTCCTTGTCAATGCCACTACCGGTTTCACAATCATAGAGAAGTTCGCGATCCACTGCCTGCAATATGAAGCTATGCCAATTAAAGCCCTGACTTCTTTATGCGTTTTTGGAATAGGCATATCAGAGATGCTTTCTATTCTTTCTGGGGTCAATCTCCTTCCCTCCTTCGAAAGGAGGTAACCCAAGTAGGTCACTTCCTTTTCGACAATATTGGAATTTCTTTAGCGAAGCTTTGTGTCCATGTGCTGCTAAATGTGCCAATGGTGCAACTGTACTTTCTTTACACAGTTCTTGTGTGTCTGCTGCAATCAACAAATCGTCTATCGTCTATGTACTGTAATAACACACAACCTGCCGGTAGTTCTAGCATATCTAGCTGTTCCTTTAATGCTCTACTGTAAATACTTGGACTTTCAGTGTAGCCCTGGGGAATTTGTGTGAATGAAAATGAGCATCCTCCTAGAGTAAAAGCAAATAAATATATGCTTTCTGGATGTACTGGAATACTGAAAAATGCATTCTTCAAATCTACAACACTAAAATACGATGCAGATGCTGGAATCATAGTCAAAATTGTAGTCACATGCGGGAATAACGGAAATTGCGGATCAACAACTTTATTCACTCTGCGCAAATCAATTATGAAACGATACGGTATGTCATTACCTCCTTTCTTATAAACCGGAAGAATTGGACTATTGCAAGTGCTACCAGAAATGTCTTCAATTACGTTTCTTTTAACCAAATCTGATACAATGCATTTCAATGCTTTCTCTCCTTCGGCCGAAATTTTATGTTGCAGAATACGCGCCAATGTAATTACTTATTTCAAAACAATTTTCCCTGGCTCTACTTTTAAACAACCAACATCATTGTCGTTCACTGCCCATACACAAGCTGGTACTTTACTTAATTCAGTCGATAATGGCTTAGATAAAAATTGCGATACAGGAGTCTTTTGTGGCGATATCGTTAAATATACCCCATCAGGAGAACAATAAGATAACGGCAGTCAATTTCTTCAACAAATTTAATCCCAACAAATTTTCAGAAATGGGCATGATTCAGTGAATGGGACCTAGTGTTATAGGTACTGGTTGTGACACAGGACTAATTACTGGTGTACCTGAGAACCCTACTGAGACATAGTTTTGCCCTGACAGTGGTATATCTGGAACCTGCTGAAGGTCAATTGAACATTTTTGTGCACCTGCGTCCGCTAGAAAAATGTGTTCCCTATTCCCAACCTTCCTTTCTACGTAGGGCCCTTTCTGTTCTACGGGAATAGATACTGGTTCCAACCCCTGTCTCGGGCTGTCCTAGTAAAACAATACATCGTCAGATGTAAAGTCGCCAGTGTAATATGCATTGGACTGATTGTCAAAAATATTTCCCTCACTTGTGGTGTTTCGCTGTTGGTTCTGATTGTGATTCCCCTGGTTATTCTGAAATTGTGGCGCTCTTTGGTTTCTATTTTGTCTTTGTGTTCCCGGGCGACCTCTATTCTGTCTTCTCTGAAAAGTCCCATTTCGATTCTGTAACTGAGGGCACTGTGCTCACCAATGGCCTTCTTGTCTACAATAGGCACATTGATTAATCCCTATTGGACCACCTTGCATGTTGGAAAATTGGACTCTGGATGGTGCGTTCCCACCACCTCTATTATTGTTTGCTACTTGCTGCATCAATACTCTTGTTATCAGATTCCCTTTGTCCCTTATTTCTTTGTCCTTCTCTGCATTCACTCTATTTTCATAATATTGGGCCATGTGTAATACTTCACTTTGTGTTTTTGCTTGCCATGCACTTTCAGATGTCATTATTAAATTTTGAATTTTCGGTAACAACCCTCGCACAAATTTATCAACAAACAATCTCTTCCCGGGTTCAGTACTCAAGTCTTGACCACTAAAATCTGAAAATACTTCTTCAAATCGATTAAAATAATCCGTCGCTCCTTCATCTTTGCCCTGTAAACAAGTAGTCAATTTATCCCAAACTATTCTGTTTTCGGGTACCAAAGTTTTCAATTTCTCTACTATTCGTGATCGTAAAGCTAACATGACTTGTGGCGGTTTTTCTCCAGCCTTTCTCTCACCATCAATTCTAATCAAATTCTCACATGTATCACGTAATGTCGCCGCGTCATATATATTTCTAACCTGTTTCCATATATCTACAGGAAGAATCACGGGAAACAATAAATCAATGTCACTCAATGTAAAAACAGATGAATTCAAAACAGATTCAACTTCTTTATAGAAACCTGACGCATTTTTCCTAATATCAGCGATCGTCTGCCTGATATTATTTACCTCTTGCCTAGAAAAGGGGACATGTACAAACTGTGCAGTATAATGGACTTCTATCGTTCGCACTGGAGTCGTTTCAGTGGCAGCAACTTCTACTTTCGGGACAAACGTGGGAGGCACTTCCCTCATGGGTAATTGCAAACTAGGTGTTTCTACGTTTGTTCGTCTATTAAGCAACAAAGCTAAATCAAGAGAAAAAGCAGTCGTTCCAGTTTCAGGCAAAAATGCTCTTTTGTAAATCGTCATTAAATCAGCGGGACAACATATCTTATTCTTCATACATTCATCTTGTAAATATTATACCATGACCTGTAATACCTTTCTCTGCATTTCTGGTGTATACTGACTACACGTATCATGCACTTCCATTGGGGAAATGGCGGCATCTCGCGTACAAATTCTCATCTCTTCACTAATAGGTTTCAACAGCGAAAAAAATCGTTGCATGACATATGCGGTTTATCTTTTTTCATTATTTCTCTATGCAATTGATCAAGCTCATGTTTAAACACAAATATTCGGCTTACTTGTTCTCGTACCTTCGTCGCACTATCTTGCAAATTTGAAAGAACAACCAAATCACACAACTCTTGCGGTGCCAATGTGTCAGTCAAATCACTCCATTTTTTCACAAGATAATTCCCCATGCATTCGAACAGTACCTGCTGTTTCACCAAGGCCTCTATAATCAGATATGGAACTTTGTACAGCTGCCTCATCGCCTCCAACATACGTTTTTGCCAACTCTCTCACTTCTTTCCTGTCTTTGCTAATCGTGCTACGAGTCAGTCTATTGCTTCCTTGCACAGGCCCCATCTCTGTAGAACTGCCTACTGAAACCGCTAACTGATGTTCTGTCGGCGGTGGAGGAAATGATGTCACAGGCACAGGGGGAGAGGAACTTGCTAATGGTGCAGAGGGAATAACGGGAATGGGAGGCACATAAGGAGGAGGTGCAACTGGGTCAGTACTTTGATGTTCGTTTCTTCGCTCATTCAATATTTTGTTTATTAGCTCATCTGATGTATGCAAATCTTGCTGCAGATATATTTTCTGTACACCTAATTGGAAAGCCCTGTCCATGTTCTTAAGGGCCTCTGTCTGTTGATGCTGATCATGCTCTAGCGCTTTTATGTCTGCGCGCGTGTTTCTCTCTACTTCTCAAACGGAGATTAGCTTCCTTCCTCCAGTCTCTCACGATGTCGAACGCCACTGGTCTGGCCTTCTTGCATAGCAATACTGATTCCAGGTGTTCTATACGCGCTAATTCAAAACTCCCATTATCAGGCCACTGTAGGTCTGATTCATGTCTGGTCTGCCTGTGCCAAATCACATTAAACACTATTGCCCTATACCGTACTTCACATACATTTCATATGCTGGCGACCCTGCGGGTGGAGCGACCTGGCCAGCTTCCAAATATTGTCTAACGCAGTGGAAAAATCCCACCAAGCAGGAAGACAATTTCCCAGGCATGGTTAGTCCTTACCCTTCTCTTACCCTGGGCGTTGGATCTTGCACGAGCAACTCTTAATCAATATCAGGACGTTTAAGAATCGGGGTACGACTCACCTGATCAATCAATTCGTCACTCAGGACGCAATTCGTCCATATACAGACGCAACCAAGAATCATCGTGAATGGGTGTCTGGCTCAATCTGCCTCGTTCCAGGACCCTCACCTCGATGCTCTCTGGGCGCTGCTCGTTGATCAGGGATCGGCTGTGTACAGATCTGCAAATGAGTCTCATCACTTCCACAGGGGTGCCCCGAACACCTTTCGATCCCGGCCCGACAGCTTCGTCCTCGACTCGTTTTTGCCTTCTTCAATTTCAACGTATACGATGGAGCAAAAGGTGGAGGGTCCCTGTTCGGGCGCCATATTTGCTAGGCCATAAAGACCGCATATGGAAATTAAGGCACAATAACCATATACATAATTGACACCGCAGACACGAGGTTCGATTTCCAAACAAGTCTGATTTATTTCAAAGTATCTCAGTCAGTCGACTGGGTCTCAACGTCTCGCTACGTGTGTTCCCAGACCTTGTGAGACGCAAGAGAGCGAGCAACGCTCAAGCAACAATATATATACATAAACATGCAATCTTTTCAAAGGCAATTGAATCCACCCATAAATGTTATCATTCAAGCTTGGGTTCGGTGATTGACAATCATGACAATTATGACACGTTATGACAAATCTCTATTCAGTCTAAATATAGTTATTCTAGCAATAGTAGCAGGGACAGCTTTCTATTGTGGGGAACATAGAGCTCTTAGTTCAGCAAAGATATTATGTTCGTAGGAGAGAAACATTCCTTAGCACGTTATCTGTATGTTTCGATTCATGAGCTAAAGGTCATACTGCTCTGAAGCAGAAGCAGAAATACCAGTCTCCATGAAGGAGTATCGCTACAAGAATATAATTCATGATTTAACTGTCTTTTGCTACAGTGTCTGCAAGACAGGTCGGCACCTGGACTGCTGATTAGATGCGGCATCTGCTCGCCTCCAAGGACTTCGTGAGGGAGGAAAACAATGTATTTCTGTATAGTTCTGTATAATGTCAGGTGTCAATGATGTCATTAGAGACCTCACGACATTGCCGCGTTAGCCATGAAGCAAATACGCATCCATTCATGAAGCTACACAAACATGCACTAGTTTATTGCTTGTAAACATGAAAAACATGCTTATAACTCCTGTAGGTAGAGGACGAATACATTTACATAATGCTATGAGCCTTTCCTTTTGCCAGAGCGAAACTGCAAGATGCAGCATATACGTGGACCAAGCTTGCATATGATTTATTGCAACTAATGTTAAGAAACCATGAAAACACATGGGGTGAATGAAGTGAATTAGGTTGCAAAGACAGGCCTCGGGTACATGGAAGGGGAGACATGATCCCTGCAGCACGAGGTGCAGAGCTGATGTTCGCAGCCAAGGACAGGGGCGGGTGGAAATTTCCTGGTTCCCGAGGCTGCAAGTCACCCGCAAGAATTCAGAATAAAATCCTCCAAAATGCAGACAGAAGAGCTTTTTTTGGGATCCTCTCACACATGACCCAGCTGAGCAGGACAATGCTCATTTACTTGTGGTGGGAAGAGAAGCTGGTCCCGGCGAGACTGAGTGGAATGATACAAGTCTTGCTCCCCAAAACTGCAACCTGCAGGCACTCTCTCAGACTTAGGTGATCAGACAGTGGTAACAATAGGAAACACACAGCCCTCCATGTTCTTTCCCATTACCTTGTTAAGGTACACCCAGCTCTGTGACCAGACGGGGTCGCAGGCCTGGGAGGACCTGCTCTAGCCAATCCAGGAGCTCCATTTGTGAGGTGGCATAAAATGTTGCATGGGCCAATAGTCTTCCTACGACCCTGAAACAGGGTAGTTTGCAACATTTACGGGTAATCTTGGGCGGAACCACCTGATATGGGGACCCAATAAATATACCAATGTTTAGTTTTTGTGTATGATGTAGTTAGCCCAAACTGACAAATGAGGACACCCCGTAGGTTTTCGGGGTGGGCTTGATTTTTGTGACATCACACACAAACAAAACCTGGTGACACATGCTCAGATGCTGAGAATGCTGGAGAAGTATTTCTTCCTGTGTGATCCGTCTGCATTGGATAATAAAGACAGTATATTTTCCCCCATGGCAGAGTCTTCCATTCTTGCAGTGAGTGGGGGAGTCTTTGATGGCCTCCAGTTTCTCTGCTAAGTATCTGCAGGAATGCTGTGAGGTCCCATCCGCAAGTCCTTAACAGAACCACGATACTGGACTCTCTCCTTACTTATACAACAAACCAGTGCACACGATTATACTACCACCCATGATACACACAGCCAACATAAACATCATGACAAAACCGAGGCACTGAGTCTTACCCTTACAACAAGCCAGGTCACACAACCAACTTGCGCAAGACAACACACAGACACCAGTTCCTTTTTGGTTCAGAACCTATCCTTGCAGAGCCATGTGAGCACCTTGAGACTGCCCCTGGGGTGGTAGCAGTGTGCAGTATAAGTCAAGATAACATAACCGACAATTAAGCCATCTCCTACACCTTCTACTCTGCAAACTAACAAGCTCATAAAAACAAGCATTTACCCACTGGGCACCAAGGGCAGTGCACCCGCCATCACCACTTTCAGACAGAACTTTTTAACATACCTGTTTACCACACATAACTCTGCTCCTCCATCTCTCCTGTGACCACTTGTCTTCCCTAATCTTTTTTTTCTGAAAACATTTTCTAACTTCTGTTTCATCTCCTACCTTTTTACAGTGCTCAGAGACCCTGTGGGTTTGGCCAGCACTGACCACAAATTCTAATAAAACAACACAACGCAAAAACATCTGTTCTACAGACGTTTTGTAAAGATGACCCAGGAGACTTTGCCAATATCGAGTGAGTGGATATGACTATGAAATGGGAGACGATGCATTGCCCCTTGGTTGGCGGGTGAATTGCAGGTGGTGTATCATATTCGAAACCTTAATTTTGATACTTCTTAAGCAATGAATTCTAGAAAGGATTGGCTAAGATCTGGAAGACCACTGGCAGAAACTACAGGATCTATGGCTGCAGCCTGCGGACACACCCAAACCACACTCCTACAGGAGTCAGAGCTTGCTCACTAAATGGATAGAGGAGTTCACCAATGAACAACTGAAGGAGGCTTGGCATTGGAGCAGTTATGCAACTCACTTCACCCACACCTATACGTACAGAGAGCCATTTGACAACTACCCCATCCCATCCTAGAGCAGGCCATCAAAGTAGCCAAGGAGCATCAGAGCATAGCAACTATGCTCTAACCAATTGGATCCTCTAGCTCACAGGCACCTGGTAGGCCCATGAGCCTTTCTTGAAATGGGAAGCAGGTCCCTATAGAAAGGCCCACACAATTCATGCTTCCAACCT
Organism: Ambystoma mexicanum; assembly: GCF_040938575.1. Classification (NCBI taxonomy): domain Eukaryota; kingdom Metazoa; phylum Chordata; class Amphibia; order Caudata; family Ambystomatidae; genus Ambystoma; species Ambystoma mexicanum. The sequence continues at coordinate 1,564,248,625 of NC_090932.1, forward strand.
GGGGGAAAAGATTACCAGACAATCCTACCCCAGGATGTTACACCAGGGAAATAATGGAGCACATTGCCACACCATGGCCTGAGAACGAATCAGAGGGGACAAGATGCTGCTACCCTAGACACGTTCTTGATGACAATGGGGAATAGTGGAGAGAACCCTAAAGGACCAAGGAGAACTTGGAAAAACTCCTAGAAATGTAAGCTGATGCTCTTTCCAGTGGGAAAGATTATTGAAGGGCTAAGTACTAACTCCCCTATTGGACTGACAGACTGCCGGACGTGCCATAGTCATCCTGTCTGGGCAACTCCTCCCCAGTTGATCCATATACGTCACCTGTTTTAATAATGGCCAGGAAGTATTCCCCATGCCTCAAGTTGACCATGAGGTCATGGTTGGGGCCATCCATGTAGACACCGCTGTAATGTCCAGCCACTTGGAAAGCACAATCTTCGGGACTGACGCACACTCATTTCCCTATTGGTTAAACAAAGCCTGAATAAGAAGCCCCGTCAACCTACACGGTATCCACAAAGTGAGATCACCCTATTATTGGTCTCTGGTGAGAACCTGGTGGACAAGGGTACCCTGTAATGGCCCTGAGACTTTTGAGAGTGATCCCCAATTTAATTTCCTGTTGTGTGATAGGCCAAGGACCCAGAGTGGTACAATTAAAGCCCTCCACAGGGTAAAAGGCCTATGGATGACCTTTAGAGAATGGGGGGCGACATGTGAAAAGGTCACTCCAGGGAGATAAGTGGGTGGCCCTGGTAGGCAAATGGGTGCCAGGGATCACTCCCACCACCATGGTTCTGGCCATGGAGATGTTTTATGCTGGATTTCCCCCAGTGCCTCCACCCCATCCTAGCCCTGCATGTCACACCGTAATTTCGCCACAGGGGACCCTCTGTGTGGTCCCCCGAGCATAAGCTAGCATGCATTGGGAAGTTATTGAAATGTCTGGCATAAGAAGTTCGTCTGGTGGGCCGCTACCATATATAGCAAAAGGCAAAAAACACAAATGCCATTGCATGACAGGTGTGCGAACCCGGTTTGCAGAAAATGCTGCAAAGCCTTCCCCTGTACTGACAGAGAATCCCAACAGCGGTACACACGGGCAGCGCCATCTTTGCGTGGGTGGCCATAGAGACAACACTGCTTGACTCCAAGATGACAGATGGCGTTTTGATCCTTTGGTGTGCAGAGCTGTGGCCTGATCTGCAGGGCAAATAAGTTCACTTGGAGGATGGCTAAACCAATAAGGAACCCGACAATCTGAGAACCTGCTCCCGATTGCCACTCATACCCTGTTCAAAAGCTCAACTGCAGTCCTGGAAGGGATGAGAATGGGGTTCCGGTCTGAAAGGTAGTGTGGGAGTTGTGACTGCAAGAAGAGGTTATCCTGGCCCTCCTCCGCCTGTCCTCCTCCTTCTCTTCTTTATCCGCCTCTATGGTCAAACTACTTCTGAAGAGTCTGATGGCCCACCGGTCCTACTAAAAGTGGGGGATAAGGGTGACCTGTTTCTCTCCACGTATCGCACTTGCACTATCCGAAAGACACATGGCCTAATAGGATTGTTTGTCTTGTCTTCCCTCCCTTGTCTTGTGGCGCTGAAAAACAGGTGCGTTATAAATACAATGTAATTGTATTTGCTCTCTCCTCTTGCTTTTCCACTCTTCTTGCTCTGTTCTCTCCTCCTCTCCCTTTCTCCCTTTTCCTATCTCCTCCCCTCCTCCCCTTACTTTCTTCTATGCACTTACTCTATCAGAATTCTCCCTGGACCTAGTATGATAGCAACCTCGTCTCTGCCCTCCCCTCCCCTTAGTTGTTTCCCCCCCTCCCCTCCAGCACTATCTGAAATGTTGTCAGGCCTAGTACGATAGTTGCTTGTTTTGTTCCTCCCCTCCCTTTCTGCACCCCTCTCCCTCACCTTTTGTTTTTCTCCGGCTCTACCAAAAATGTTGTCAGGCCTAGAACGGTAGTCGTCTGTCTGTTTCCATTTCCTTCCCACTCTCCCCCTCCCTTCCTTATCTATGTCTTAGCTCTTGCACTATATGAAATATTGTCAGGCCGAGTACAATAGATAATCTCACATCCTTACTGTTCATGGCCTGTAAGAATGTCATTGTATTTTCCCTTGTTCCCTCCCTTGCCTTGAAGCGCTTTGAAACACATTGTGTATAGGCGCTATATAAATAAACTATCATATCATACCATACCATCAAAGGTGCCATTTGGTCCCCCTTCTGCACCCATTTCTGGACCACTCCCTTCTTCTGTCAATGGTGTCAATCGTCCTTCTCATCAGTCTTTAGAGCAGTGTACTGATAATGCACCTCTCCCTCCGATGATCTTGGTGTTAGTTGTAGAGGGTCCCATCCATTATGTTGGGTCCAAAGTGATCATGACCGCAGTTCCACCATAAATGCCTCCTGCTGCGATCTCAGTTACCTGTTAATCATTTGCCCCTTTGCTGTAATATATACTGCTTTTCTGCCCCCGATGGGCTTCCCAGCATCAGCAATAAATGTTAAAGATATTTGTACCGCGCACTGTCACCAACAGTGTTGGACCCCAGGCGCTCTGGCAGATCTGCAAACAAGAAGGTGGGATGGGTTAGTAGGGTGAAGAGGGAGTAGGATAGTGAGAGGAGTGGTGTTCTGTTGGCAGCTTCAACTCGGTATACACTGTGTTTTGAGCTTTCGGTGCGAGTATTGGAGCGATGTCAGTCCTCGTGTGCTGTTGGTGCGGTTTATGTGTTGTAGCGGTGTGGTGAAGTGCATGTGGCTTTTGGTGCGAGAGGTGGTTGTGTTTGTTTTTTGAGCAAGCTTTTTTTAGTTAGTGGGTTTATGTTTTGCAGCTAATCACAGTATGCCTGAATGCCTGGATTTTGGGAATCCTGCCTGGTGCAAAAACAGCTAGACTTGAGAGTCCTGTATAATGGGGGACAGGCCCACTCCCAACAGAGCAATTGAGCATAGTACCTCACTTTACTGGATTTGTAAAACAATTGAATAATTCAGTACAGTCCTAAAACACAGCTAGAATCGAGAGTCCCGCAAAGGGAGAGAGAGGCCCACGCCTGACAGAAATTTCGGTTTTGGCACAACCCATTCCCTGTTGTATTCTAATGAACTATGTATAGTGAGGTTGGAGTGTCTATTCTCCTCCTTGGGTGTCGGAGCAGGAGTAGTGGTCTCCTCTTACCCTATCATCTATGTGAATATGTCTGCTTGAACTTTGGGTGTGGTATAAGCCGGGATGCTGCGGATGAGTCATCTAAGTGATTTCGTCTTGGTCTGACTATGTGTTCAGGCTATAGTGTCCTCCTCTTTTGGCTGTCTCTCAAGATGTCTTATGGTATGTCATGGGGTGCGTTACTTGGATTCTGTTCGTATTCAGTTGTTTGATGGGGACTGAGGTCGGACTCTTTATTCATCGTTGTTTGGCTGTGTGGGCATTCTTGTGGGTGATCTTCTAGTTACGCAGTGAAGAGCCAGGATTTGAGCAGTTTCCTGAATACTAGGTGATTTCTTGTGTTCCATATATTCTTTGGTAGCTCACTCCATATTTTTCGGTGCCTGGTGAGAGAACGGGGATCCTCTGAGGTTTCTTTTGTTATAGGGTTTCGGTTCTAGGCAGATGACGTTGCTTTATCTGAGCATTCTTGTTGGCTGGTGTAGGCGTAATTTATCTCTCAGGAATTCTGTGACTTGGTTGTGTATAGCTATGTGCGTGATGCACATGGATTTGAATTTTATTAGCTGTTTTATTGGTAGCCAATGTAGTATTTTTAGCACAGGGGTGATGTGTTCTCTTCGAGGTAGTTTGAGAAGGAGTTTGGCTGCCGCATTTTGTATGCGTTGTAATTTTTTTAGAAGTAATTCAGGCTGTTGGCAAATCTACTCTGGACATGACCAGAGCGATGATGGTAAGAGTTTTGTTGGCGAATGACAGGGATGGTAGGATCCTTTTTGCCGCTTGCAGGAGAAAGAAGCATTTCTTGAGTAGAGCATTTACTTGTGGCTCTAGGGTGAGGTTGTTGTCCATCAGGACCTCTAGGTTTTTTACAATCGACAATGGCGTTAGGGTCGTGCCGAGTTCTCTTGGCCAGGGGATGTAGTTGATGTCTCCTCTGTTTTTTGTGACGATCATTATCTCTGTTTTACCAGGGTTAATTTTGAGGTGGTTCAAGTTCATCCAATTGAATATATCACAAAGGCAAATCTTTAGTGTTGTGTTTTCTTCTCAGGTGTCTTGTATTTTGAAGATTGTGTGTCGTTGTCTTAGTTGTAGCAGGTGAGGCCATGTCTTTTGATGATTTTGATTAATAGATATAGGTAGATGTTGAATAAAAGCAGGGAGAAAGATGATCCTTGTGATACTCCGCCTGTGGAGTCTCTTGGGTTAGATTTAAAAGGTTTCATCCATACGGTTTCCGTTCTGTGTGTTAGGAAGGATTTAATCCATAGTAGGGTGGTGTCTGTTATTCCCAATCCTTCTAATCTCGTTATGAGGATGTCGTGGTTGACAGTGTCGAATGCTGCGGATAGGTCAAGAAGTATCAGGGCAGTACTGTTGTCCGAGTCTGCGTTTGTTTTAGATCGTCCCATATTGAGAGGAGAGCTGATTCTGTTCCTCTCATTAGTCTGAATCCAACTTGTGCCTGGTCTAGTAGGCAGTGCTCTTCTATGAATTCTTGGGTTGTTTTGTAAATGTACATTTATAGCAGTTTGGCTATGTTCGGGATATTGGAGATGGGTCTGTAGTTGGATAAGTCCTCTACGTTTCCTGTTATGTCTTTGAGTAGCGGCCTGATGTACGCCGATTTGAAAGCATGTGGTACTTTACCTGTTGAGACTGAAAGGTTGAGGACATTCCTATGGTATTCCATGGGAGTTCCTTGTTTGAGAATTGGTTTGTATATGTCCGGGGGGCAAGAGTCTTCCGGAGAGCCTGATTTGTTGCTTTGATTTACCAGTTTGATGAAAGTCTCCACTGATATTTCGGGAAAGCTTTGTAGTTTGTTCGGATGTTCCTCGTGAGGATATGTGGGGTCTATGATGTGATGGCGTGCTCTGCTTTGTATGGTTTGTTGGATGGTAGTGATTTTATTTTTTAAGTGGTCTCCTAGGTCATCACATAGTTTCATCGACGGATTGGCGTGTTGTTGCATCCCAGTGGTGTTTTAATTTCATTTATGATTTTGAAGAGTTCTTTTTGGGTGTTTGGTGCTTTGAAGATTCGGTTGTCACAGTGTTTCCTCTTCGCTTTTTGTATTTCCTTTTTGTATGAGCGGATCTGTTGCAGAAATTTCAGTTTGTTTGCAGTGTTGTTGTTGATCCTCCATTCTGATTCTAGTTTTCAGTTTTTTCTTTTCATGGCGCTGAGTAGCGGGGTGAACCATTTTGCCATAGTTTATTTTCATGAGGGAGTGAAATATTTTTCTTTGGCAATGTCATCTAGAATTGTTACGATCCAGGTGTGGAGTAAGGCTACTTTTTTGTCCAGGTCTGCTTCTTCCATAATTGTTGCTTGTGGTTTGCTGAGTTCCAGTTCAGTTAGGTTGGAATTTTTGATGGTTCTCCAATTTCTTTTCATGGTGACCAGTTGTTTGTATTGTTGCTTGTTTATTGGAATGGCCATTGTGATTATGAATGGGATGATGAGTTGGTCGCTCCAGAGTATTTGAATTGGGATGCCGTTGTAATGAGTTTGTTGTTGGCGAAGATTGCATCAAGTGTATAGCGTGCTGAGTGTGTTGCTCTTTTGACTAGTTGTTGTAGATTCATTGCTGCTAGTTGGGCAGTTAAGGATTTTTGTGTGGTTGTGGTTTCTTCATCGAACTAGATGTTGAAATCTCAGAGGATGATCAGATGATTGTGCTTGACGGCTAGGATGGCGATTGCTTCCGTGAAGGTGTCTATGAAGGTTGCATCGTAGGTTGGTGGTCTGTATATCAGTATGAATTTCAGGTTTGTTTTGGGGTTTACTGATAGACCCAGTATTAAGGATTCGCATTTATCGATGTTTAATGGATCTTTCAGTTTGATAGCCAGTTGTTCCTTGTGGATGATTGCCAGTCCCCCACCCCCCTTTTAGTTTTCCTGTTTGCTTGGGTGCATTTGAAGTTCTCAGGCAGGCAGTTGTTGAGGGTGATCTTGTATTTGTCATCTAGCCATGTTTCAGTTACAAATAGGATTTCAATGCCTCCGTCTGATAGCAGGTCATATATTTCGGTTGAATGTTTGGACATTGACCTTGCGTTTATTAAATTACAGTGGATTCTCTTGGTGTGAGTTTGTTTAATGGTTGGTCCTTGTTCCGGTTTGTAGTTGTCCGGTCGTGGTGTTTCTGTATTGATGTTGATTGGATGAAGAACAGCGACGGCTGCTTCTTCATTGAAGCGGTCCACTAGGTTGATAGCATGGCTGTTCAATCGTGGTGCTTCTCCAGTGATGGTGATTGGTTGAAGAACAGCGATGGCTTCTTCTTCATTGAATCGGTCTGTTAAGTTAATGGTAGGGTTGTTGGTTACTAAGGCTTCGTCGTCCTGTCTGGTATATTGTGGGTATCGATGGTGCCCCCCTGTTCTTGTAATGTCTTGGGGGAGGGGGTTGGTATCATCCCACTCTCTTTTTGGGGGGGTCCCGTCCGGGTGTTTCGGGGGATTGTTCGTGTGTGTCAAGATTCCAGTGTTGTTAGGGTATCGAGGCTCCATGGTTGTTATGAGGTAGAGTGTAAGATATAAGGATTTTTCTCTTACGTAGTTTGTTCTGGTGATAACCATGTTAGGCGGGGTGTTTCCTGCATTTGAGGCTGCTTCTGCTGGATGCTGTCGGTATTGTGTGTCCGTGGCCATTGTTGCACGATCTTGCTCTCTTTTTCGGCGTCCCTTTCTGTGTCGGGGCATTTTGGTTCACGATGCAGAGGTAGCAGGGTAAATGGTCCTCTGTGATGTATTCTGCAAGCACCGTATTGATGTTTCTTTTAGTCTTGATACGCTTGGATGCTGTCAGGCTCAGTCTATCCTTTCTGTCGATGGGTCGGGATTGTTTCCTATGTATGCACTGTCGGTGGTATTAGGTATTGGGCGTTCGGTTGACAGGTGGTTTAGGACTCAGTTAAGGTAGGTAGTGATAGATCTCAGGTATTGGCGGGATGTAGGGCTTGGTTTCTCCGGTTTGGATGAACAATAGTGTCAGACAGTGCTAAACTCTTCAATTGGAGGCCGGACGGGCGGGGGCCCTGTTTAAATGGTCTCGGGCGGACGTTCAAGTAGCTGGTTCTGGGCCAGCTTAGCGGCTGCAGGGAGGTCTGGGTTTTTGGGGTAATAATACAGCACCCAGATCTGAGGTGATTGGACAGCGCAAGAGGCCTGGCTTCAGGTGGTGACTGAGCACAGCTGGATATGGGTTCTGTATAGTGGGAGGGAGGTCTACACCTAGCAGAACAATTGAGTATAATACCAAACCCTGCTAGAGTTGAGAGACAGGTGAGCAATTGAATACAGTACCAAACACAGTTAGATTTGAGGGTCAATTGAAGCAGTTGTGTACAATACTAAACACAGCTAGATTTGAGATTCATGTATAGTGGGAGAGAGGCCTACACCTAACAGATCAATTGAGTACAATACTAAACACAGCTAGATTTGAGATTCCTGTATAGTGGGAGAGAGGCCTACGCCTAACAGATCAATTGAGTACAATACTAAACACAGCTAGATTTGAGGGTCAATTGAAGCAGTTTTCTACAATACTAAACACAGCTAGATTTGAGGGTCAATTTGAAGCAGTTGTGTACAATACTAAACACAGCTAGATTTGAGATTCCTGTACAGTGGGAGAGAGACCCACGCCTAACAGATCAATTGAGTACAATACTAAACACAGCTAGATTTGAGATTCCTGTATAGTGGGAGAGAGGCCTACACCTAACAGATCAATTGAGTACAATACTAAACCCAGCTAGATTTGAGGGTCAATTGAAGCAGTTGTGTACAATACTAAACACAGCTAGATTTAAGATTCCTGTAGAGTGGGAGAGAGGCCTACGCCTAACAGATCAATTGGGTACAATACTAACCACAGCTAGGTTTGAGATTCCTGTATAGTGGGAGAGAGGCCTACGCCTAACAGATCAATTGAGTACAATACTAAACACAGCTAAATTTGAGGGTCTATTGAAGCAGTTGTGTACAATACTAACCACAACTAGATTTGAGGGTGGGGGAGCGAGGGAGGCAATGGAAAATAATCACAGTGTGTTAGGTTTGCTAAGTGGCTAGGATTCCAGGGTAGAGTAGTTGCTCTACTCCCAACCCAGGCCACTCCTACCGTACTGGCCCTTGTAGTTGCTGGTTGATGGCTGGCCACTGGCTTCCCCTGCGGACACCTGCTGACAAGTTCTGGAGCCGCCTCTGTAGGAGCCGGCCTTTGCCTAAGGCCCTTCGCCGCAGGGGCTGCACGGGCAGAGGGCTGCCCTCGAATGGTCACTTATGACCAGGTGGGTTGGCCTATCAGTGGAAGCGGGAGGTCTCGGGAGGGGGGAGGAGGGAGGGAAACCAGGAAATCGGAAGGGGAATGGGCTCCGGGGGTAGAGAGCGTGATCGGGGCTTGAGGGGCACCAAAATGGACAAATAAGGACAGCAAGGCCCAGGGGATCCGAAAACACTCACCTGCAACTCGCCTGGAAGAGTGGCGTGCAGGCAGGCAGGCAGAGGCACTAGGCCCGGCAACAGTAGTTAAATTGGCCAATATTGGAAGGCGGGAGGAGGCAGGGAAACCAGGAAATAGGAAGGGGAATGGGCTCCGGTGGTAGAGAGCACGATTGGGGCCTGAGGTGCACCAAAAATGGACAAATAAGAACAGCAGGGCCCACGATCCAAAAATACTCACCTGCAACTCGCCTGGAAGAGTGGCATGCAGGCAGGCAGGCCGAGGCACTAGGCCCAGCAACAGTAGTTAAATTGGTCAATCAGGCGGGGGGGCGGCGGGTTTTGAAGGCAGGAGGAGGGAGGGAGACCAGGAAATGGCAAGGGGAATGGGCTCCGGGGGTAGAGAGCGCGATCGGGGCCTGAGAGGCACCAAAATGGACAAATAAGGATAGCAGGGCCCAGGGGATCCAAAAACACTCACCTGCAACTTGCCTGGAAGAATGGAGAACATGTCACAGTGAATGCTTTTTTCAGTAACTTTTGTGTATAAAAAAGGACACATTTTTGGTTAATTGTGCTGTTAAAACTGTTATAAACCTCCTGAGCTTTAAATACAAATCCCTGTGACGCACTGGAGTTATTCTTTAATTTGAAATAGAAAAAAAACTAAATACGTTTAAAACTATATAAATCACATTGCTTTATTCACAGGTAAAAAAAAAGTGTACTATTTTGTGGTACTACACATTTTATTTGTTTATTGCAAAACAACAAGTTGCTTATATGTTTCAAACAATGATACAATCAGGTGACTATTCCTTGAACCAAGGGTGCCAACTTGTACATTTTGCCCTGGTCAGGGGTAAACCTTATGCTGCAACCTTTGACCCAAGTGATTTCATGGCAAGGGGCATCGCACAAAATGAGCTCATGGGCAGGTGCCTGTGATACGCTTGTTAGGCCTTATTGTTTTAATGAAAGTCTGCTTGCCAGCAAAATAAAGTATGATACAGAAGGTTTTACATGAAGCATAATCACTGTCATTGCCCTAGGCAACCTCAAAAACTGAACATTGGTGTCTGGGACCCCTCAGCAACCTTATTCTTCGACCCAATGTCTACAGGGATCTGCATCCATCCTGTAGGATCAACTGGTGTTTTAGAAAGTGCTTGCTACATGGCGCTTCACATGATCATAAGAAAGCCTGTGATTAAACCAGGTCAGATAGGACCCCACACAAACCTGACACTTCTCCTTCATGGGATCTTGCATGGATTCACATGCTTATGAATATTCCCTGCCATGAATCTGGGAATCCTCAGTAAAAATAAGGCAGTTCCGCTTTAGACTGAAAACTGCTTGTCTCCTCTATAACCAATCATTGTCTTTTGGGTCATACTGCCCCCATCCAATGACACTCGTCCTCCTAAACTCCACCCCTGGTGGCCATCTTGAGATTTTTACAGCACGTTTCAATGTTGGGAGTCCTCTCACTTCGCTCCTCGAGAATTGTGACTTTCTTTTCTATTTTTTGATAGTTTTTGATAGTTTTCCTCATAGACCGTTGTGCGTTGACTACCGGCAGCAGGGACGCCGTGGGAAAGAGAAGTCTCTTTAGAGCCTGTGAGTCCTCTGGCCTGAAGAACGTTTATGTCGAGGATCTTTATTGTCCCCACCCAGACCATTTCGAAGACAGGTCCGAGATCTGCCGTGGTTTCCCAGTGATGACCAAGAGGGATCGCTACCAGAGGTTGGTAGCTTGGAGCAAAGGCTTGGAGCCTTGACGAGGCGCAGTCACGCCTCGTTAAGTACCGGCAGGTCCCAGGAGTGTGCTCCCTCAGAGAAAAAGAGGTTGAGGTCCTTTAAGGATGCTCCTTACAAGGGTATCCAAAAGAAGGCGAAATATCATGCATCTGTTCCCGTGAAGGTCACCACTGCTGCAGGATCTGGTTCGGGAATGGGTCGCTCCCCATTGGCGGCACCATTGACAGTTAGCCTACCAGCTGGTGGGTTTCCTTCCGCGAGGAAGTTCTTAACCCCTTCAAAACACAAGTCTTCTTTCAAGGACAAGTCGTCAAAGTAGAGACCTGCAGGAGGCCCGTCGGCAGCTACCTTATTTGTGTCACTGTCAGCCCCAATTGCCCCATTGATGACAACCTCATCTGCCAAGACCACAGCCTCGTCGACAGCGACTTTGTCTGCCAAGACCACCACCTCGTCAATGCCCTCTTTGTCGACGACGGCAGCACCGTCGATGACCACCTCATCTGTGACCACCTCGTCGATGACCCCGCCGACATCTGCTCCAAGGGAGTCTTTGCCACCATGGCCTCCATCGGCTACCTCAGTGGTGGCGTTACAAATCCCCATAATCGCCTCCTTCCGGAAGGACTCAGGAAGGGTGATGGAGTTGCTGCCTCCATAGGTTTAGCACAAAAAAACGGTATTTGGAGAAGTATTTTCAAATGGGTAATACTCATATCTAATTCACAAAAAACACATATACAAGGCTGTCCCCAATGATAAGAACACCCTGACCCTATCGGGCGAAGCCCTCCCTAGGAGGCCAGTGGTGTGCCACCTATCGGATAGGGATAGTGAGAGGACTCTCCCCATAAGCAGATATACACGTATACCTATTTGTTTTAACTTAAAAGACCAAAAACAAGGATAAGTGGAGACAGTGAACATTCAATCTTATCTCATCTGTGTGTTACAAACGGCTCATACTACCTGGAATTTCTGTACATGTTTAATCACCAACTGGGTAGTGGCCCTTCACACATCAGACTAATACTCATCGGTTTCTAGTAATAATGGGGAAAAAAAAATGTCGACTTACAAAAATGTCGAAAAAAATGTCGAAAACAATAATGTCGAAAACCTATACATATAATGAAAAGAGTCAATTTTTAGAAAAAAGAAAGTCGAAAAAAAATGTCAATTAGCACTATCCATAAATACATAAACAAGAAGAGTATCATTTACTAGGGGGGGGTCCCCCCCAACCCCCCTAACCCAACACCCCTTGGCCACCCCCCTTTCCCCCACCACCCTCTCACCCCTCATACTCAACACATTTTAATTATATATATATTTATTTATTTTTTTCGAAAAAATGTAGAAAAAATTCGACATTATTGGTTTTCGACATTATTGTTTTCTAAAAAATGTTTTCGACATTTTGACTTTCAACATTATTGGATTCGACATTATGACTGACCACCATACTCATCAAGTGGATCAGTGTTTACATAAATGTCAACAAACAAAGCATCTGCTTACCTCGTCAGCGTCATGCTATTTCTCACTCTGGTGTTGTTATAACCATCAAATGCGCGCTGCTTTTGAGTTTGACTGGAGAATGTAGCTCAGTTCATTGTAGGATCCTCGTTTTCTGGAGATCGGAAAAGTTCTATTAATGCTTCGGCGGGCCGAAGCCTTGAAATGTGGATACCTTAAGTATAATGCTACCCGTGGGCTCTGCTTACCTGTTCTCAGACACCGGTGGAGTTTACTTGTGAACGTATTGAATGCGTACGGTACAGTGGCTGCGTTTGGCTGTTGTTGGCTAAAGAGAAACTCTTCTGTGTGCGTCACAGAGAGGTGGGGCTTGGTTATGCTTGCTGGTGTATCGGCGTACTGCGATACATTCGACCATCTTGGAGTGTTAGACACGCATGTATGCAAGGTACAAACGTCTACCCCACTGAGGTGTTTGATGTAAGAGACTGCAATGTTATTTGTTCCTGAGACGGCGTTAGAAAAAAGTTCGGGTCCACACCAATGTTTTCTTTTCTTTAAATACGTGGTGTTTAAAAACATGGAAATCCCTTCCCAAATAGAAAAAAGACCAATGTATAGGTCCTCCCAAGTGCAGCACTCCTAGTGCTGAGGCGTTCACGCGTTTCGCGCCTACCTCGCCGCTTGCTCACAACAGTTTGCCTCATTGACGTGGAACCATTTTAAAACATGAGGGAGAGGGTAGAGAGGAGGGGGAGGAGAAAGAGTATACATAACAATAGTAAAAGGACCAGTTTAGCCTTTCACCAGACACTCGAATCCTGTATCGGCCATCTTAGCCTGGTGTGGGTTCACATAAAATCGCTATGTGTTTGCAATTGTTTTTTATGCTCTACCACGTTTAGTGCCTGATATTGGGTGTTTTGTGCATTTGCAATGTAACTTTCCAGCCTCCATATGTGGTGGAATATCATTCCTGTGTGCGTTTTGAAACAAAAGTACCCGCGTAGTGCGGATTGTTGCGGTTGTGCTAAATCATCTGGAACCCATATAGAATGTTTTTTGTCACATGAAATGCCTTTATAAAGTGCTTAGTGCTTTAGCTATATTAGCTCTTCACATTAAAGTGACGTGTGCAATAGCAGCATATTACCTTCACAGAATGTGGTGTCAAGTACATATCTTTATGTTCAGACTCTTAAAGTGCTTAGTGCATTAGCAGCATCGGCTCTTAAGTTTAAAGTGACGAGTGCAATAGCAGCGTATTATGTTCTTACAATAAAATACCAAGTGTATATCTTAAAAACCAGGGTTTCTCCAGTAGCATATACTGCAATTCTATCGCGTTAGATGACTGATGTCCATCCTTGAACTCTTGTTTCATATGTTGAAATGAGGCTGTCTTTAAAGAATCATTGCTATCAGCACTTTGAAATATTCCAATCACATAGTGTATGTAGCAATTATGGGAATTAACTGGAACCCAACCAGTCTGTTTGCATAGAGTGCCTCTATAGGGTGCTTAGTGCATTGGCAGTGTTTGCTCTTGGGTCTACAATGACAGAGGTATTAATAGCATACTAGTCACATCAGCTATTCCTAGCATAGGTTTTAGATAAGCACCCCCCCAATGTTTTTAGGCTATTTGTCAACACTAACCACATCGTATAGATCTACAGCATCCTTGAGATGTGAGTGTAACAACCTAACCTGTCAAGGAGTTCCCCCCTTCTCACCTGAGTTCGATCTTTACTGGATTTCTTGATCGATGCCTTCTTGCAGAGGGATCATGTCTTGAATAAGGCTGCACAAGTCTCTTCCGACTCCAGCGTGCGTTCAAAGTTCCAGGATGCAAGGATCCAGGAATCCGGGAAATTTACAGAGTGCGCTACTATCACACGAGTCCAGGAATCAAGAAAGGAAGGAAAGGGACTAGGAGTGGGGTTGGCTGGAAGAAGCAAGGGAAATAATACTGCGAGCTACGGAGCACACGTCTGGTCGCTACTTCGCAATAGCATTGAGACGCGCGGAGCCGCAGGAGGTGTGGTCTATTAATAGAACACGCTACGTCCAAGGTGTAGAGCGAGGAAGGTGTTTCACAGTGGACGGCCATGTTGGAAGTACAAGGGAGTGTGATCCCCGTTGAGACAAGAACCAGGAAGTCCAAAAGGGGCGTGTTCTGTAGTTCATGACAGCATGCTTCCTCCGAAGACCCGTTCCTCCGGGTTTGCCCGGGTGCATAAGGTGAAATCTTCTGAGCAGTCGAGGGGCCTTGAGATTAGAAAGTGGTTCCCAGGTTCTTTCACTAGGAGGATATCCCTTCCATTCAACCAGGTATTGAAGCTGACCCCGTTTATACCTGGAGTCACATATTCGGGATACTTCATATTCCAATTGGTTGTCGACCAGCAGAGGAGGAGGTCGGCAGGATTTCCGGGAGGATTGGGTGTAGGGTTTTAATAAGTTTGTGCGAAATACTGGATGAATTTTCTTCCAGGAGTCTGGTAGTCTGATCCGGTATGAAACTGGATTGATAATTTCCTTGATGGGAAATGGACCATAGTACCGAGGGACCAACTTGTTTGGCTGTAGATGTCGGGCTAGTAATTCCGAGAACAACCAGACTTGATCACCAATTGCATAAGAAGGACCTGGTCTTCTTTTGGAATCCGCATACCTCTTAGTCTGTGTTCTGCCACTCTCTAAGTTTTCTTTGGCCTCCTGGTGTACGTTGATGAGGGTTTCTATCCAGGAGTCGACAGTAGGTACTGGTGTAGGATGGGGGAGAACAGAGGGTAGAACCGATGGATGGAAACCTTGGCTACAATAAAAGGGACTGGTCTTAAGTGCTGAATGATCGGAATTGTTGTATGCGAATTCAGCCACGGGTATCAGGAGCGACTAGTCATCCTGAACCTTGGTGGCGAAACATCGAAGATACTGCTCCAGGGTCTGATTAGCATGTTCTGTGGCCCCGTTGGTTTGGGGATGATAACCAGATGAGAGGGCGCGTTGGATTCCCAAAATGCAACAGAGATGTTTCCAGAATTGATTGACATATTGAGGTCCTCTATCAGATATGATCTTGGAAGGAAGTCCATGTAAACAGAATATGTGTTCCAGGAAGATTCCAGCAAGCTCGGATGAGGATGGGGTGTAAAATGAGCCATATGAGTGAACAAGTCTATGGAAACCATGATGGTCGTGTATCCTCGGGAAGGTGGTAATTCCACAATGAAGTCTGTAGCAATGAATTCCCATGGCCTTGTTGGCAGTGTAGGTTGCAGTAGAAGACCCGCCGGTCTCTTGTTATCATGTTTATTTTGACTGCAGATAGTACAAGCTTTGATGTACTGCTGTACGCTGGTCTTCATTCCAGGCCACCAAAACTGTCTTTGTATGAGACGGAGGGTGTTGGATATGCCACGATGTCCGGAGTGAAGGGTATCATGACAGAGGTTTATTATTCTTTCTTGTAATTTCTGTGTAGGAATGACCAGTGCATTGTCCTTGAATAAATATCCTTCCTTAACTCTTAGGTTCCATGGATTCTTCCTTGAAATATCCTTTCAGAGGATTTGGTTTCCACTCGAATTTCTTCCAGGAGGTTGACTGCTTGACCTACAAAGATCGTGTGGGGGAACATCTTAGGATAGGCCCTGTCTTCAGTAGTTACATAGTCGGGACGTCGAGATAAGGCGTCAGCAATCATGTTTTGTGATCCGGGAACATGAGTGATTTGGAATTGGTACTGGGCAAAGAAGTAGGCCCAACGCGCCTGACGACTGTTCCTGCACTCCAACAACTGTAGAATTTGAAGATTCCGATGGTCCGTGCGGACCTGAACTGGATATCTAGCAACCAGAAGTAGATGTCGCCATTCAGTGAAGACTTGGCGGATGGCTAACAGTTCCTTTTCCAGGACAGAGTAATGTGTCTCACTGGGAGTCAGGGTTCGTGAGATGTAAGCAATGGGGTGTTCCAGTTTATCCTCAAGTTCCTGCTTCAAGACCGCTCCTATAGCATAGTTAGAGTCATCCGTTTCCACTAGGAATGGCCGATTTATGTCGGGTTGGGTCAAGATGGGGGCTTGCGTGAACTCTGTCTTTAAACGTTGGAATGCCTTATCTTGCGGTGTAGACCAGATAAAGGGGGTGTCTTTCTTCAAGAGGGCAACGATCGGCTGAACGATCTCGGAAAAGGTAGAAATGAACTTCCGGTAGAAGTTGGCAAGCCCCAGGAAGGATTGAACTTGTTTCACGGACGTGGGAGCGGGCCATGCCAGTATGGCCTTTACCTTTGAAGGGTCCATACCAATTCCTTCTGGGCTAAGGATGAATCATAGGTAGTGGACAGAAGTAAAGTGAAACAAGCATTTTTCGGGTTTGGCTAAAGGTTTGTGTTCACGGAGATGTTGTAATACTACCTTTACATGTTCTTCATGCTTTAGAGGATCCTTGGAAAAGATCAATATGTCATCCAGATAGACAATGACGAAGAGGAATAACATGTCAGAAAACACCCTATCCATAAAACGTTGAAAAACTGCGGGGGCATTAGCTAGTCCAAAGGGCATGACTAGATATTCATAATGACCAAAGGGTGTTCTAAAGGCTGTTTTCCATTCGTCTCCTTCCCGGACACAGATCAAATGATAGGCACCCCGGAGATCCAACTTCGTGAATATTACGGCACCTCTCACAGCTTCCAGGATATCCGAGATCAGGGGCAGTGGGTACCGATCTTTGAGGGTGCATTGATTTAAGCCACGATAGTCGAGGCAAGGTCTGAGTTCCTTGGTGTCCTTCTAGGGAACAAAGAACAACAGAGCACCCACTGGAGATGTTGAGGGTCTTATGGTGCCGTTTTCAAGGTTGGTATCCAGGTATTCTCGGAGGGCCTTTTTCTCAGGTTTGGAAAGGATGAACATTCTGCCGAAGGGAATCACTGCTGAGGGATCTGTATCTATGGCACAGTCTTCAGGTCTGTGAGGGGGTAAGGCCTGGACTATGGCAGTTGAAAATACATCAGCATATCCCTGATAGGCCTCTGGGACTTGTATGATATTGGAAACCATGAGTGGTGTTTGCTGGTCTCTTAGTGGTTCTTTAGGGGGTGTCGAGGAGGGATCCAGGAATAGACAGTGGGACATACAAAACTCTGAGCCTAGGAATAGTGATCCTGCTGTCCAGTTGATATACGGATTGTGCTTCTGTAACCAGGGCATACCCAATACCATGGGGTAATGAGCTGACTTAATGATGTCGAATGTAATCCGCTCTTGGTGATGGTCTATGGAAAGCTGGATCTCTTTTGTCTGCAGGCTTATGGGTCCTGAAGTGCGGGGTCTTCCGTCGATTGCTTCCACCGGCTGCATGGTGCTTCGTGTCTCGTACGGAATATGATGACTAACAACCCAGTCTTGATCAATGAAAATTCCCATAGCTCCGCAGTCTACCAAGGCCAGAATGGGATAGGTCTTATTCTTGGAGGGCAACAGGAAGGCCTGTAGTATCACCAAATTGTTTTGTCCAGTAGAGTTCAAGGATGGAATTGATGTGGAGCAAACATCTCTCTCCCGAAGCTCTGCTCTATCTAGGATCGGGAGCTGGCGTTTCCCGAACACTGAGGAGGGTCTAGAGGACACTCCCTAACCAAGTGTTTGTCTGAGGCACAATACATGCACAACCCCGTATGAATCCTTCTCATCCTTTCTTGCGGGGATATAGGTCCACGGAAGGCTCCTATCTGCATGGGTTCTAGTTCAGAGTCTGAGCCTGGGTTTGTGTCCGTCTTGGTGGTACTCTCAAAGGACAGCTTCGGAGGATTACCTCTGGATTTCTTCTTCTCTGCCTTCCTTTCCTGGATACGGAAATCTATTTGCATGGCAAGGTCCATTAGTGCCTGTAATGAGTTTGGGCGAGCCACTCTGGCCAACTCATCCTTAATCTCCTCATTCAGTCCTCTCCTGAAAAGGGTAAAACTTGCCTCAGGGGACCAATCAGCTTCCTTGACTAATTGCTTGAATCGGGTAACATAGGTGAGCATATCCTGGGATCCTTGCTGAAAGTCTAATAGGCATTCCTGGGCACTATAGTCCTGCTCTGGACGGTCAAACATGGTTTTAAGGGCTTGTATGAAGCCATCATAGTCATCTAGGAGAGCATCGCCAGAATTAACGAGGGGCGTAGCCCAGGTTAAGGCGTTTCCTGAACGGTGGGAAATTATGAACCCCACCTTAGCCCTGGGAGTTGAAAAGTAGTAGGGCTTAAAAGTAAAGTGGACCAAACATGAATCCATGAATCCGCGAAGGGTTTTTGCCGACCCCATCGTATTTGTCCACTATACCGCCCAGCAACACACTTTCTTTTGTGGCAGAATCACGGGATAGAACTAATTGTTTGAGAGCGGCGTTTTCCGTCTTTAGATTCTGCACCTCGGTTGATAGCTCTTGCATGCCACGCATTAGGTCCTTGACGGCCGCTTCCATGTCCATATCGAGTTCGGTCGGGTGGCGTCTCAAACTGTCAAGGAGTTCCCCCCTTCTCACCTGAGTTCGATCTTTGCTGGATTTCTTGATCGATGCCTTCTTGCGGATGGATCGTGTCTTGAATAAGGCTGCACGAGTCTCTTCCGACTCCAGCGTGCGTTCAAAGTTCCGGGATGCAAGGATCCAGGAATCCGGGAAATTTACAGAGTGCGCTACTAGCATACGAGTCCAGGAATCAAGAAAGGAAGGAAAGGGACTAGGAATGGGGTTGGCTGGAAGAAGCAAGGGAAACAGTACCACGAGCTACGGAGCACACGTCTGGTCGCTACTTCGCAATAGCATTGAGACGCGCGGAGCCCCGGGAGGTGTGGTCTATTAATAGAACACGCTATGTCCAAGGTGTAGAGCGAGGAAGGTGTTTCACAGTGGACGGCCATGTTGGAAGTACAAGGGAGTGTAAGCCCCATTGAGACAAGAACCTGGAAGTCCAAAAGGGGCGTGTTCTGTAGTTCATGACATAACCCTGATCTCTTTCCATCTAACCCTCATGAAAGATTTTTGTTGAAATTATATTTCATTCACAAGTGTACTAAAAGCAATCACAAATAACCCATACAAATTGTATGTTAAAAAAGCATTGAAACCACTACTTGATTTTTGCCATTCATCGAAAGCAGAAATGTTGCTTTCGTCCTTTGTTTTCAATTACCAGATCAGCATCAGAAACCTACGGTGAATGAGTTAGGACTTATTTCATGGGCACATATAGTTGCTGTCTAGGTTTTCTATTATAGTTGATTGTTGGACGGGGAACATGAGCATTTTTTAGCAACCTAGAAAGGTGTACAATTCTTCGTCAATGTTATGCCCGTTGGGCTGTTTGCTTTCGAAGTCCAATATACACCTAGGTTCCTTTTGTCTGAGCAGCTTCTCCTTGTCGCCTCCCCTTGGGCCCATTTCTATTTTATGTACGCCAAAGAATCTAAAACTGTCTATTTCTTTGTTGTGGCATTCATAGAAGTGTTTTGCCATTGGATAGTTCGCATCATTATGTAAAATGGCACGCACATGTTGTATGTGGATTTTCAACTTACACTTCGTGCTGCCAATATACCACTTCTGGCATGCACAGGTGAGGGCATAGACTACATAATCAGTTTCACAGGTGATCCATTGTGGGATTGTCACTGTGTGTCCTGTTACCGGATGTGTGAATGTTCCACAGTTGATTGCATATTTACAAATGTTACAACGTGTGCACTTATGAAAGCCTTTCTTCTTAGCTGTTAGCCAATTTGTTTGTGTCTTCTCCTCATCTTTGGCCATAAAACTTTGGACCAGAATATCTTTGAAGGATCTGTTCCTTCTGAAGGTGACCTCTGGGTGAGATTTGAGGCTATTGGCCAGGTCTGGATCAGCTAACAGGATATTCCAATGTTTTTGTAGAATGTGTATAATTGTTTGCGCTTGGCTGTCAAACGTGAGTATAAACCGTGTACTGTTTTCCCCTTCTGATGTTTCTTTCTTGTTGCTGCCAGCTAATAAAGTTTGTCTCTCAATTAGTCTAGCTTAGTCTAGAAAGGCTCTCTCGAGACTTTTTTGGGATACATCTGCCGTTTAAAACCTGCGGCCGTTATCTTGCTCTCTCGGTCGTAAGACTCTAAGGTGGTGTTGTTCCTTCTTAGTCTCATGAATTCCCCATAAGGGACACTCCAGATCACATTTTTTGGGTGTCCGCTGTGTTCATATAATGCAGTATTGGAGCCAATCTTTTTCCTATGCAACTCGCAGGTTATTTTGTCATTGACGATTCTGAAAATTACATCTAGAAAGGTAATAAGTGTCCGACTGTGAGTTTCAGTGAATCTTAAGTTGTTGGTATTTTGGTTCAGTTTTTTGACGTACACTAAACAGCCCTTTGCAGTCCCTTTCCAGATGAATATATATACACGGTAGTGGCAGTGTAGTTATGGTTAAGTTGCTAATCCCATAGGAAGAGCACTTTTTGGGCGGCTTATAACTTCGCTCCCCCTGGACGAATCCTCACCAAACTTTGCAAATCTATATGACCCACTCTGATTTTTTCTGCAAAGTTTGGTGAGGTTTGATCCAGGGGGGGCAAAGTTATAGGGGTGGCCCAAAATTTCTTTTTTTCCCCATAGACATAATGGGAAAAAACTTGCTCACGCCACAGCCGAAACCGCTGGACGGATTTTCATTTGCGGCAGGAGCAGCGGCTTGGTCCCGAAAGTGTGCTTTTGTTTATTTGGTGTAAATCCGTCCAGTAGTTTTTTAAAAAATGACCAAAACGTAAGGCAAAAAAATTAGTGATATCTATGTCCGCTCCGCGGATACACTTCCCTGTTCGCTCCGCGGACAGGACACGGATTGGCCAAGTGACTTGCGTCATGTCCACGGACATGTGACGTGCTCTCTGATTGGCTGGGGTGAAGCGTGAAGTGCGTCAGATTTTTGGAGACGCCCGCCATTTTGGATTTGTGTCCTGTGTCCGCGGACATCAGACATTGCGGTAAAACATATTAAAAAAAACACAACATTGCACTCGTCTAACTTATCAAATAATCTTTGGGGAGGTGAGGGGTGATGAGGATGGGATGGAATATGGCTGCAAGAAGCAAAAAAATGTGTTAAGTAAAAAACATCCGAACACGAATTAAGCACGTAGCGGTGTAGACCATGCTCACACATAGAAGAGTTCACGTGGTAAAGCGCACGCGCACAACTACTTCACCCGCTCTTGACATATACCGCACCAGTCAAAACGCGCAGTTTCTTTTTCAAACTCGCACGCGTGCCTCATCTGAACACGGACACGCATTGAAGAAAACACGCAGAAATGATGACTGCGCACAGGAGTTAACAGAAAACACGTAGCTGCGAAGACCGCACACATGCGCTGTGGAAAACACGTAGGTGCGAAGACCGCACGCATGCGCTGTGGAAAACACGTAGCTGCGAAGACCACACACACACGCTGTAGAAAACACGCAGCTGCGAACACCGCACCCAGTGATATATATAACACGTAGCTGTGAAGACCACGCACACCCGCTGAAGATAACAAGTAGCTGAGAAGACTGGGCACACGCGTTGAATGAAGCATGTAGCAGTGTATCTTTTTCAAATTCGCACGCACACTCTTAACAGATGAATCCAAGTTCACACGCACCTTATCCGAACACGCACACGCGTTGAAGAAAAACACGCAGAAATTAGATGAATCCGAGCTCACACGAATCTCATCCAAACACGCACACGCGCTGTAGAAAACACGTAGCTGCGAAGACTACGCACACGCATTGTAGAAAACGCGTTGCTGCGAAGAACGCACACACGCGCTGTAGATAATGCATAGCTGCGAAGACCACGCACACGCGTTGTAGAAAACACTTAGCTGCGAGGACCGCACACACGCGCTGTAGATAACACATAGCTGTGAAGACCACGCACACACGCTGTAGATAACACGTAGCTGAGAAGACTGCGCACACGCATTGAATGAAGCACGTATCAGTGTATCTTTTTCAAACTCATACGCGCGCTCTTAACAGATGAATCCGAGCTCACACACGCCTCATCCAAACACGCACACGCGTTCAAGAAAAACATGCAGAAATGATGACCGTGCACAGGCATTAACAGAAAACACATAGCAGTGAAAACTGCGCACATGCGCTGTGAAAAACACGAAGCTGTGAAAAACACGGAGCTGTGAAAAACACGGAGCTGTGAAGACTGCACGCATGTGCTGTAGATAACATGTAGCTGCGAAGACCACGCACACGCGCTGTAGATAACACGTAGGTGAGAAGACCGCACACACGCGTTGAATGAAGCACGTATCGGTGTATCTTTTTCAAACTCGTACGCACGCTCTTAACAGATGAATCCGAGCTCACATGCGCCTCATCCGAGCTCACACGCGCCTCATCCGAACATGCACACGCGTTGAAGAAAAACACGAAGAAATGACTACCGCGCAGAGGCATTAACGGAAAACACATAGCAGTGAAAACTGTGCACACGTGCTGTGGAAAACACATAGCTGCAAAGACTGCGCACATGCGCTGAAGAAAACACGTAGCTGTGAAGACCGCGTGCACGTGCTGTAGATAACACATAGCTGCGAAGACCACGCACACGCATTGTGGAAAACACGTAGCGGTGTAGACCACACTCACGCGTAGAAGAGTTCACGTTGCAAAGCGCACGCGCATAGGAGATTTCACGCAGCAGAGAAGTCTGTGCACACGTGTTGGAAGAAACACGTATCAGTGAAGACCACAGCAGAGTTAGTGACACGAGCAAACGAAAACCACGCACGCGTGTAACTACTTCACCCGCTCTTGGCAAGGTTTGGTGGGATTCTGTCAAGAGGGGCAAAACTAGAGGGGGGGTCCCAAAATTATGTAAAAGCTTATAAATGATGTGCCATTTGACGAATCTACATTTAATTTGGGAATCTGATAATACCTATAGATATAAATGATTTTGGAAGTTTGGTGGGATTTTGTCAAGAGGGGCAAAATTAATGTGGTGCCATTTGACAAATTTACACAAAGGTTTGCAAAAAGATTATAGCTCTAGATATAAATGTTTTTGTAAAGTCTGAATGGATTTTGCCAAGTGGGGGCTAGGTTATATAACGATTGTTTGTGCATATATTTGACACTTTTGAAAAAATAAAACATGGGTGGATTTCCAGCAAACTTGTGTAAGGAGCATTGAGAAGGACCTGAAAGCATGGTTTTGCAAATGTGCCCGTGTTTTATTTTTTGACCAGTGTCATAATGTAGGTACAAAAAATAGTGATATACCTTTGGTGACTGAGGTGTAGCCTGTGGCCATAGGCAGTGACCACATTGTCTGGGTCATATAATAAGGTAATGATCTGGACAATTTGGCTACTACCCATGACCATGAGGGACAAAACATGGGGTTAAAGTGGCCATGTCCTCCTGGGACTGGCTTTGTGGTAAAGATATTCGAAATTGGTATAGATTTCAAAAGGAAGAAAAATGTGCTTGTGGTAATATGGTCATAGAGTTCTCTTTTTGCCTTCTATAGGCTGCCATGGAAAGCAAAGAGGGGCCCTGTATGGAATCCCGCCTTCCCTTTCCATGGTGGCCATCTTCGTAAAGGATTTTCCTTCCTACACCGGGACGCCGCAGTCCCGGTGTGGGAAGAAAAATCTTTTTTTTAAGCACCCCGGGTTCCCGCTTTGGGAACCTAGAGTGCTAATGGCCTTCATCCATTTAAAGGGACATTATGGTTAAGTTGCACTAATAAAAACCTATGAAATTTAGTAAAAAAAACCTTTGTTAAAGGGACATTATGGTTAAGTTGCACTACTAAAAACCTATGAAATTCAGTAAAAAAACTTTGTTAAAGGGACGTTATGGTTAAGTTGCTCTACTAAAAACTATGAAATTCAGTAAAAAAAACTTTGTTAAAGGGATGTTATGGTTAAGTTGCGCTACTAAAAACCTATGAAATTCAGTAAAAAAACTTTGTTAAAGGGAGGTTATGGATCAAAGTAAAACCGAAAAACCCCTGAAATTCGCCAGTTATGATAAGCTAAGCAACCATAACTCGCGCCACGACCGTGTAACTCGCGCCACGACCGTGCATTGCTAAGACTAACACCCAGGACATCAAAGATGACATCACAAATGTCATTGATGACATCACATGTCTGACTTGCTGTTTTTTCCTTTAGTGATATATCTTAGGCAGTAATAGTTAGGAATAAATAAATCAAAAAGTACTATATTTGTAGACCTATACTTCAAATATGTTCTTACAATAATTTCTTAGGGTCCACTCACAGCATATGAAACATATACATAGGAAAAATATACACTTAAAAGATAGCAATGCTTTCTGTGTATGAAGACAATCAGTAAGGTTATCAACACTTTCTTATTGTTCTGCTGTGTGTATCTCATGAGGTCATGCAGCATAGGGGATCGCAGTGTTATGTAGGTAATACTGCCAGTTCGTTCGTGCCACTGACTTTGTTCGTTCAGGCCAGTATTATGAGTATCTAGACTGAAAATCCAATTCTGTTCCCTCTTGAGTAATAGGTTATGAAAATTGCCACCCCTTCTTGGGAGACAGATCTTTTCTATGATTGTCCAGTAGAAATCCTCTGGATTATGTCCTGCTGCAGTGAAATGTGCAACTAGCAGAGCTGTAAGTCTCTGAGTCCTTAGGCATGATTTATGCTCTACCATCCTTTTTTTTACTGCTTTAGTGGTCATGCCAACAGATTTCAAGTTGCAAGGGCAAGTGATGAGGTAAATGACTCCCAAACTGTTACAGCTTGTGAAATTCCTCTGAATCCATGGGGTTTTCCAACCAATGTCTATTTGCATACTGCGTCTAGTTTGTGGGCACATTGAGAACTGACCGCACAGCGCATGTCCTGTCAGAGGCTTGAACAATTCTTTACTTGCACATAAAGGTCCTGGAACTCCAGGTTGTCTTCTGGGCCCTCAAGTCCTTCCAGCCGCAGCTACAGGGAAAGGTGGTGCAGATCCTCACGGACAACACCACCACCATGTTCTACATCTGGAAGCAGGGTGGGGGATGCACTCCCCCACTCTCTCCCTGGAAGCCCAGTCCCTGTGGCACTGGCCCATTCTTCAGGACATGTTCTTCCTTCCCTTTCACCTGGCAGGCACCAAGAACACCATCGCAGACTCGCTCATCAGGGAGTTACGGTCCTGCCATGAGTGGGAGCTTCAACAAGCGCAGATGTCTCAGCTCTTCAGCAGGCGGAGTTTCCCCCAGATCGAGCTGTTCGCAACAGTGGCCCACTCCAAGTACTGGAAATTCGCCAGCAAATACCCTCAGCCGAGGAGTCTGGGGGACACTTTCTCATTCCTGTGGGAGGGGCTCTCCCTGTGTCAGGAATAAAGGATGGGGTAGACGTGGGGTGCTGCAATGCGTGAGATAAACATGGTTGGGCAGCTACAGGGGCAGAGACTTCAATTCCCAGCAGCCCCTGGGCGTTTTGGTAGTCCTGTCTTCCGCGCGCGTTGCTAGCTGAATGCAATCAGGAAGGCTTATCAGCTGGCAATGGCGCAAGACAGGTGCGGCTTATTTTGGCGTGGAGGAGGACGGAGGAGGTTTCGCTGTGCCCGGCGGCTGGATGATTTCCTGACCCGGAGGAACACGCAGGTCGGAGAGGGGACACGCGGCCAGAGTGTTTCTTTGATGCGGCTCCTTCTTCGTCTGGGTAGTCCCAAGGGGCTCCCGGGCTAAAACTAAGTACTACGAGGAGCAAGCGCTGTGATTTATGGCCAACTAGTTTTCTCTCATTGCAATGGTGTTGGGAATCAATTATCACGGCGTGTGTTTGTGAAAGCAAGGTTTTCTTCTATTGGATCACACGTGCTAAAAAAGAAACGTTTTTGAATCTTGATGTGAAACGCTGATTGTTCTTCAATAAGGGGCATGAACTTGGCATGAGAAAGGTTGCATAAAATCCTGGGCTCAGAGAACAAGTATCTTAGAGGACACGTAACAAGTTTTTGGGCAATGGTTCTAGTGCCGTTAACTGGGACTGTCTACAGTGTGCTAACTTTGATGTATGTTCAAGTGCTTCTGCTGCTTTGCCCAAAAGGGCCACGTGTTTGTCTTTTCATGCAGGGATATTATTCCCTTGTTTATTTTCATTCCGCTTGAAAGCCTAATTGCTCTCTATGTGTTCATTAAATGTGGTGCATGTATTAAGGTGTACCTAACTACGTCAGGAGCACTGTGGGGAGGTTCATGTGCCTTGCAAGAGTGTGAGGTAGCAAGTACAGATTGGTGTGTCAGGAGGGTATTTTCCCTGGTGTATGCAGGTTAGCTTTTACCCTGTGCTTCCCCATTCCTATAAAAACTAGGTGCTCCCTCCTCCTTTTTCCGGTGTTCCTAATTCCTCTACCCTATCCACAACCTCTCCCTAATCCCTCTTCCCCCATTGGCTGCCACGTGGTGTCCTGTGTATATATAATCAGGTACCTGTGCCAACCACGGTGGAAGGGGACGATTCATTCGGCTTCTGTGGTTCGGGAGAGAGTGTCAGACTCTCTTCCCTAATAAGGTGTGATTGTGACACCCTGTATGCCTTCCCTCCGATTCCACTCCTGCTACATGCGATCAACACACTCAGGCGCTGCCATTGCAGGATGATCCACATCGCTCCGGCTTGGCCGTGGCCGATCTGGTACCCGGATCTGCTCCACCTGTCACTGGCTGCATCCATTCAGCTGCCTCCACTTCCAGACCTTCTATCCAGAGAAAACTGAACAATACTGCACCATGACCCGGCATCGCTGATCCTCACGGCCTGGCTCCTGCAGCCCTAGAGTGCAAGAAGACCCTGGCCAAAGCCAGAGCTTCCTCTACGTTGTCTTGCTACAGGCACAAATGGAAGTGCTTCACAGTTTGGTGCAAGTCTCTGAGGATTACGCCTCTGCGGATAACGGCTCCATAGCTCCTCTCATACCTGCTTTCGCTGGCCAAGGTCGGCTTGACTTACGCCTCTATCAAGGTTCACCCAGGCGCCCATATCCAGGTTCAGCCAGGTGCCTGTGTTCTTTCCGAAACCTTCTACACCTGCTGATAGGGCGTTGCATTCACTGGGCGTTGCTCGTGCCTTAAAGTTTTATGTGGCACGCATTAAGGATTTTCAAAAAACATCTCTGCTGTCCATCAGTTATGGACCAGTGGGGCATGGGAACGCCCTGTCTAAGGCTCCCATATCCAGGTGGCTCTCTGGCTGTGTGGTGCACTTTCATCGTCTGGCCAACAGACCTCTTCCAGGCAGGCTGAGAGACCACTCCACCAGAGCATTTGCAGCAATGGCAGCTTTTCTCTCTGGTGTTCCGCTGCTCGACATCTTCAGGGCTGCTACGTGGAGGTCTACCTTCACGAGATTTACTACATCGACAGGGATTGCAGGGAGAAGTCCTGGGTCGGGCAAGTATTGCTGTGCAAACTTTTAGCTTGAGGTGAGTCTGTTCCAGGGGACGTGTATTGCTTCTGTTGAGCCTTGCCACCTCCCGTGGTTGTGTGTATGTACTGCTATGTGATCATATTAATGAGCATGTGAATCCATGCAAGACCCCACGCTGGAGAAGGAACAAGTTACTTACCTGTAACTCCTGTTCTCCAGCATGGGTATGGCATGGATTCACATGCAAACCCTCCTCCCTCCTTTCCCTCTGTGGTGCTGATTGGTTCATACTGCCACCTCACGTGCTTTACCAAATCTGAAGCTGGCCACCAGGGGTGGAGTTTAGGAGGACAAGTATCATTGGCTGGGGGCAGTATGACACAAAGGACAATGATTGGTTATAGAGGAAACAGGCAGTTTTCAGTCTAAAGTGGAACTACTTTCTTTTTACTGAAGATTCCTCCGGCCTAACAGGGAATATTCATGAGCATGCGAATCCATGCAAGACCCATGCTGGCGACCTGCCAACTCTAACCAAATTGAGGACCGATCGTCCTAAAGTAGAAAGCACAACCTATACCCTTCGAACACCTATCAGCTTGAGGAAGTTGTTGGAGAACCAGCGTAACCCTCATCATCCATGGCATGACTAGCTTTCTGGGCACAACCCACCAGCAGACACATAAATAATCACAAATGACCCTTGCATTAACCATGCCCACAGCTTAGACTCAACGATCGCTACAATCTTACTCATTCTAGTTCACACCCACAGCTCCTCTTTAATAGAGTATCAGGTAACAATGTCCCCATACATGATGTCCCCGTACATAATGTTGCTGGGAAAAGCCATTGCGACATTATATACGGTGACATTGTGTATGGGTACAGGTTGCGGCGAGCTCCCCGCTCCCCTTGTAAGGAGACATGTTTGTGGGGACATTATTACATGGGACCTTTACTAGCACCCGGTGGCAGACCCTCATCTCCAGTAACGACTGTCCACCACACATCACCAGTACTTGAAGCACACCCAGATATTTCAGGGCTCAGGTGGGGTGAACTTGTTGAATTCTTTTCACGTAGCACCTTTTGTCACTTTGAGAAAGATTCCTATGCATGGAAGTGCTTAAAAACCTTTCTCATCACAAAAATATGTTCCCAACAAGTTTTCATGCCTTTTAATTATAATAGTTAATTAATCATGTTAATGCCACGCTGCTCATTCGGGAGGATGGGTCCAGGCAGTGGGTTTGCTCTAGAGATAGCACCTTTAAAAATAAAAGCATGGTCACTTCTGTCATGACGTCAAATAGCAGGAGGCATAAGGGGGGCCCAAGTGAGTCTCGAAGCTGGGAAAACCCACCTGTGACACGATGTTAACTCTGGAAGTGCTTAATAAGGTGAATATTCCAGAGCCCCTACCCTCCCCAGCCTCTGCGTTCAGGCCTAACGAATGCAACCACCAGCTCCGAAAGAATCAATGCTAGAACATTATAGAAGAATTCTGCAGTCCGAGAGTCTGGATCATGGACAAACCTTAGAAGACAAGCATTGGAGACAGTCCTACAGAGAAGGGTCCTGGGCAATGTTAACCATGGTCATGATTTGCAGACCAGCATCACTGAGTCCTGTGGCTGCCATGACAAAGTTAACTGACTCCACAAGAGGCCCTCTTAAGTTTGTGGCTCACAGACCTGTGGCCTCATATGCAAGTGGGTTTGATCGGAAGTGGAATAATAAGCTGCACGTGACACCCTTGACTGGGTTCGAAGGGCCATCTAAGGAGAAGTCAGGTTCACAGAGACAGGAGCCTTTCCCACCAACCCTTTGGAGTCACGAGAGGACACCACCACCCATACGCGTTATTCAACCAGTTTGGCGTAGTCAGACAGTATGAAAGTGGACCCGGGCAGTCCAACACTGATGGAATTTGGAAGAAGCCTAGAGGTGAAAAACTGTGGAACAAGAGAGACAAATACAAGGATAGAGGACGAGGAGCCAAGAAGGATCATTGTGGAAAGGCTGACATTCAAGGAGAGAGAGAAGAGCGAAGAGTAATGTGTTGTAACACATTCTCCTCCTATGCCTCCTATGGGATCGGTCAGCTGCATATGAGATACCATGACATGTAGAATTCCCCTTATATGTAACCTAGCTTAGACTAAAACAAGGTCTGTTAGTAGAATGTAGTGCTTTGAAACAACAGGAAGCGCTCAAAGTGCTAGATGCCTCTATTCACTAGTATTTGCTTTACATTTGCAAAGCAGCCTCAATTGAGTGTGTGTTTAAGTTACCTACACATAGCTGTTTGTTTTTGCTTATTCAAATATACATGCATACCTATTTAGTTCTGCATAGAATCCCATTACTTGCACATTGAACCAGCAAGAAATGCATGCACAGTCAATTTTATTCTTTGCATAAATAGAAGCTAAGACACAGCCGAAGAAGCCAAGGCAGTGTGCAAGGCCTTCACACATTTCACCTAGCACAGCACAATGCTGCCCTTACTTAGCAATAAGAGCGTAATGACTTGAGTAGACTTCAGAGTTCCAAGCTACAGATTGATTCGATATGGTGAAGATGTAATTTAGAGCTTCTTCTCCTTGATACATTGTACAAAGTTTACAAAATGTATAAAATGAGCAGACTAATTGGTCACCTTGCTTGCGTCCAACTGATATGACACTAGACTCTAAATTACTGTTATTGAAACTGACGCACGACCCATCGAGTGACATGTAATTTAATTATTAGGGAATTTCTATCGGGGCTCTATATAAAGCCTATGGCAGTCCATTGGGGAGGGCTGGCACAATCGGATGGGGCAAGCTGAGGCTGAGGAGCTGTTGTCAGTCAGAACTGTCAAAACAGACATGACAGGCTTGCTTCATTTTGAAGTTTGCACCTTATTTGCTGGGGATAACTGAATTAGAACTGTGCTAACTACCTGGTCATTTCTCTATTTATTTTCAGGTAGGTGCTTAATACATAGATATGATATGTTTTCATTTTCATTATTGCATTTCTTTTCAATGGTGCTAAAATGCTAGTCTTTCTAGGTGTTTAATACACTGTTTTATTCTTGCAATGATGCTAAAATGCTAGTCTTTCTCTAGGTAGAGATGAGAAAGGATTAATGCACCAGAGAAGGTGTTTTTATTCTTGCATTTCATTAAATGTGGTTTCTCTGATACATTCTTGTATTTTCAGAAGTGGAGTAGAACATGTTTCTTTGAACTTAGTTGATGTTAAAGCCTTTTGATTTTTAGCTCGAAGCTTTTGCTAATGAGAATGGTGAGATATGCCCATTTGGGAATGAACTGAGCAGTTCTTATGATTATTTCTTGAGGAGATGATTTTTGCAGACCCTACTCATAAATGTGGTTAGATAGAAATATGAATTGGACTCTGTAAGAAGGTTGATTTAATTTGTTGATGAATCATTAGAGAGCAAACTGGAAACCAGTCTCTTTTATCAAATAAAATGTATTCTTTTGTACAATAGTAGTCATTCTGATTCAATGTGCAACACTTGTGTTGAGGTATTATGGCCTTCTGTTTTCTTCACTATCCCTTTCTGAAATGTATGCAGGTACAGTGAGTAACCTTTACTCATTGAAGTGTAGGCTTGTACATACGTATGTGTGAAGGTTGTTGGAGGTCACAGGCTTTGCATTCCTATGAGGTGAACTGACAAACCTACACCCACTCAAGCTTCTACCATTGTAGCAGAGCACATTATGGTGCTGTATTCAGACGAGAAAAGACGTTTTCTGAGATCTGATCCAGTGACCATTTGCTACTGTGTCCCGAGAAAAGGGTGGTAGGCCCTTATTGCCAGCACAGCTGGGGTGGGGAGGCTTGTTTCCCGTCCATTGGGGTTGACATTCTTAGTCTAGCCCGGAACTTCTGACAATTGGCTTCCCAACACATGGGGCTTGATAAGCATTTTGACTCGTCATCCACTGGCGCCCATCCATTTATATTTGCTGGTTCTTGAGTGATGTACCTCAACCTGTGTCCAACACACAACACTCAAGCCTTTATTTTTCCATTAGTGGAGAGCAACGGGAGATTTGGCTTTATTAATTACTCTTTTCAGTCTTTAGTGGAGAGCAGCAATGGTTTTTCAATCTTTAGAGAGAGAGGCCTCTCATATAAAAGACTTTTTTGAGATAGCACAGCTGAGAGAAATGCTGTTCTTATCTTAAGCAGGAAGGTCACCGTTCACATAAATCTCCATCCACTGTAGAGGTGGAAAGTGCCGCGTAATAGAATACGTGAGATCACTGCTGTGATTGAAATTATAATTCCTAGTATATTTGAAAGCAGAAAGCAGAAAATACAGCTGTATTAACTTTAGCTAATGGGCACTTCAGAGATGTGTACTAAAGCAGGTACAACTCCTCCTTCCGGATCCAGTGAACCGAAAAGGCATTTAGAAATATTAGCATATGGTACTTATGCACTCATCTTGGATGTCATGTGCATTCCTTTGCTATGCGTGCACCAAGTTAATACATAGCTAATTTCACATAACATATACAAAGTGAAGTAGGACTTTGTGATCAAAGTACAGCAGCTACAAGCTTATATAAGGGCACCTCCAGTTAAATTTAACGGTGTCTTTATATGTCTAGTCTACCAAGCACACCAGGCCAATATATCATATATTGCCCATTCTGATACCTTTCCTGGTTTCCCAATGAACTTCAGTTCCCATTAGGCATGGCCTACCATTGACCAATTGTGCAAAGTACATGGTCGTATGAAAAGGCTTTGTCATTCCACCCTGTAAAGGAGATATCTACAAACACAGATGGAGGCGAATATTTACTTTTAAAGTACCAATTCAACCGGCTCCAGAGCCGGATGCTTAAGCACCGCAAATTAGAAATGCAGAGTGAGCCAACACTAGCCTCACAGGCTCAGGAAATCACTCATGACTGCATAAAAGCTGATTTGGGCCTGCACACACCACCATCTGGTGATCAGAACACTCCCCCTCAACGGTATACACATGACATGGCCCGAGTACAGTGTCCAGGATCATCAATTTGATGTTAAAGGAAGCTACTAACAAACAGATGCCATATAGGGATCGCAAACAGATGCCAGGCCTCTCGAAACGTTCGAATCCCTCGACTGCTAAATTTGAGAGTATGAGAAACACACCATTTTACCACAAGAGTTATCCAATGAGAATGCCCACCAAATCATTTGATGACTGGCTTCCCCAAAACACTTCTCCAGGTTTCGATTCAGTAACAGTGAATGCTATTTCAGTTAAACTGGAACACGATTCCTCAGACTTAGGGCCTCATTACGACCCAGGCGTTAAACCATGGCGCTATTAGCGCCATGGTTGATGCTGGATTCCGCCATGGTGAATGGCGGAATTACCCCCCCATTCCAAGGTTGGCGGGGCGGTTATTCCCCATTCACCATTGGCCCTTCCCCATTCCCATTTTTGCCCCATAGGGCTCAATAGGAATGGGGAAGGCGGTAATTACGGTACCGCAAATTGCAGTACCGTAATTACCTCCAAGGTCCCTTTGCGGGTCCAATCCTTAACGGGTGGTAAAAAAACAGCCGTTAAGGTGGGAACCCGCAAAGGGACCTCTTAATTAGGCGGTAAGGGGTTAACGGCGCCGCAACCTTTTACGGCGCCGTTAACCCCTTACCGCCTGGGTCGTAATGAGGCGATATTCAGAAATAAAATAGGACTCACCTAGCACAAAGCTTAGTCTTTAGCTGAGGCTATCTTACCATTTAGTGTGGGAAATGCAAAAGATGCACTTAAATGTAGAAATGTAATATGTGCGTTACTAATCTAAGCTTTGCGCTTAATCTTAATCAAATGAACGTTAGAAATGTAATATGTGCGTTACTAATCTAAGCTTTGCGCTTAATCTTAATCAAATGAACGTTAGAAATGTAATATGTGCGTTACTAATCTAAGCTTTGCGCTTAATCTTAATCAAATGAACGTTAGAAATGTAATATGTGCGTTACTAATCTAAGCTTTGCGCTTAATCTTAATCAAATGAACGTTAGAAATGTAATATGTGCGTTACTAATCTAAGCTTTGCGCTTAATCTTAATCAAATGAACGTTAGAAATGTAATATGTGCGTTACTAATCTAAGCTTTGCGCTTAATCTTAATCAAATGAACGTTAGAAATGTAATATGTGCGTTACTAATCTAAGCTTTGCGCTTAATCTTAATCAAATGAACGTTAGAAATGTAATATGTGCGTTACTAATCTAAGCTTTGCGCTTAATCTTAATCAAATGAACGTTAGAAATGTAATATGTGCGTTACTAATCTAAGCTTTGCGCTTAATCTTAATCAAATGAACGTTAGAAATGTAATATGTGCGTTACTAATCTAAGCTTTGCGCTTAATCTTAATCAAATGAACGTTAGAAATGTAATATGTGCGTTACTAATCTAAGCTTTGCGCTTAATCTTAATCAAATGAACGTTAGAAATGTAATATGTGCGTTACTAATCTAAGCTTTGCGCTTAATCTTAATCAAATGAACGACTCCCCTATATAGACACATAAAATATGTGCACAGAAGTGTAAAACATTAAAGGTACTCCCCTTTATTGATTGTCAGTCTTGCAGCATGCACACGCAAGGACAGTACTGCGTGCAAGCAGCAGTTATACAACTGTCAGGCAGACTCAGCCTTTCACCTTCCAGATAGTGAAATGAGTAAACCATTAACTAAGTCACTTGTGACATCAGCACTTTCTAAGCTCAAGGAAGCGCTATAGAAGTAGAGTATTACGGAGCGCAGATACAGGACTACAGGCCAAAGACAGTTTCCAAAAGGAAACGGCAGTTCATTGTTCACATGTGCGCATCCAAATAAACACTGATGCAAAGGTGTGAATTCAGAAGTGAACTCACGCAGAAAATACAGCGGACAAACATGCAATAGGATGCAGCACTACTTGAAATGCGAGCATGTGTGCTTTCCGATTCTTTCATTTTGTTTCACTGGAGACCTTCCCACTGGCGGTTTCCTGTTCTCCTTTGTGGAACACCACCGCCTAGGCCTCATTTCAAATAGACAGCTATCTGGACATGGGTATTGCCTTCCCACGGATACAGCGAGAAGATTGCTTGGCTTGAATATGTTTGTGCCATATCAGCTGAGAAGAAGAAACTATGAAGCCATCTTCAACCAGATAAACCCAGTCTGCAGGATCGTGCATCTATGCAATTCGGCCCCCAGTGCGAACAAAAAGCTCTTCGGAAAGGGGGCACTTTTAAATCTGAGCACTTGGGTACAACATTGATCGTGCTTGGTGCATTCAAAGTTAGTTCATAGAAATACACTTAGTTCATGGTCCGAATTCAAGCCCTCATGCACGTAATCTCTGCAGAAAATGAGTTTAAATTCTGTCAGTCCAGACAAATAAATTGCTTCTATGTTCTTTCTCCAAGTGAGTTGCAAGTGGGTATCTGTGATCAGAAACAAAGACCACAGATCCCCACTGTGAAACCGAAGAAAGAGGTGGAAACAACGAATTGCAACTGAGAAGACAAGAATCCAAACGTGTTCTGTACAGAGAGAATGTGGTTTGAATACGCACCATGAACTAAGCGTATTTCTGAGAACTAACTATGAATGCACACACTGCCAAGGAAAAGATGCTCAGCCAAACACCGAAGGTTATGGTTCATGAACAGACGTATCCCTTTCTTTTCTACTGGAATTTTAGACGTCATTGAATGATTGCGATTCATCAATAGACTAAAATGCCTTTGATATTGCTTTTGCCATGTATCCTCATCAAACAAAATGTAATTTGCTGTCCTGTGAAGTGATATAACATTGCATATTTAATGAAAATAACATTGTGTGTTTTTTCTTTTTTCTTGACTAACTAATTGAATGACCGTGAAACATTAATGGCCTAAAGCCCATTGGATGCCGTTGTGTCATGTACCTCAACAAACAAAATACATTTTGCTTTACAAGCATTGTCATAAGTAAAAACGATGACTAATCAGATAGGCGCTGAGAATCTATGTAAGAATTACAGGTGGGCTCCCAACATCTGTTATCACACTTAAACATCATCACGTAACTGAATTTACCATGAAGCGAATACATGCGAAGAACCCAGAACCAGCGCAAGAGAAAGAAGCGGCTATGTAACATTCCCTTTTTGGCATGGCTTTTCAAAAAAGACACTTATCCCTGTGGATTAGAATACATGATAAAAAATATATACCGGTCTATTTATTCCTTGAGCCTTTCTGCGTCTAGTTAAGTGGCACAGCCTAATAGTGATACTCTATAACAGAAAACATGAATGTACATGTAGAACTCTCGTGTATCTTACAATCTGAAATGATTGTTCCTAAACCAAGTGAATAATGAAAAAAAGCACGTTTTGGCCCTCATTACAACACTGGCGCTAAACCATGCCTCTATTAGCACCATGGTTGGTGCCGGTGTTGTAACGGGTCTGCCATGGTTCAATGGGGAATTACCACCCCATTCCAAGGTTGGCGGGGCGGTAATTCCCCATTGAACCGTGGCCCTTCCCCATTCCCATTTTCGCCCCATAGGGTACCGTACTTAGCACCAAGGTCCCTTTGCGGGTCCCTACT
Source organism: Ambystoma mexicanum (assembly GCF_040938575.1). NCBI lineage: Eukaryota > Metazoa > Chordata > Amphibia > Caudata > Ambystomatidae > Ambystoma > Ambystoma mexicanum. The sequence continues at coordinate 1,564,284,630 of NC_090932.1, forward strand.
TTAACGGCTGGTGTAAACCAGCCGTTAAGCTCGGGTCCCGCAAAGGGACCTCGTAATCAGGCGCTAATGGGTTAACGGCGCCACAGCCTTTTACGGCGCCGTTAACCCATTAGCGCCAGGGTTGTAATGAGGCCCTTAGAGCTGTATACAACAAAACAACAGTACATCACATACATAGAGTCATCCACATTTTTGCTTGAGTTTTGATTGACACATTGTATATTGAACTAATGTGGAACTTCTGTCCGTTTATTCAGACCATGCAAACAGCGATTCCATGAATCGGAGAATCTAAGCGACATTGCATTATTAACGTGAGAATATTTTTTTATTCCTGCACTCACAAAGGATAGTAGGAATCTAATCACTAGACACAGATGTCTAGTGTATTTAGTATTGCATATTTTATCTCGCAAATTAGGACATTCATCTTAACGCCTGTACAACAATCAGCATCCAATAGTATAACTTTGCCTACACCAAGATGGCACCCGCCATCATTAATATCAGTGTACCTCACTTATATCATCACGTGCAACCTGAATCATGTGACATTTCACATAACGGGAACACATCGTTTAAATACGCTGGTATGTGGCACTATTCCAGTGGAGCACGAAGATCGAGTTATTAGATGCAGTCGCTGTATATGAGTCGAATAGGAGGGTCAATTTCGCTCCTGACCTCATATGGTCTGTAAGAGAGGCTTATACAAACTTCTTGGTTACATGTTGATAAATTCAGGAAAAGGGGATCAGTAGCCTGAGACTTGGAGGTGTGAGGCACCTGCAGCAGCTCACAGGAGCTGGTGTAGAGCAGGGGACAGTGACTCAGGTGGTGAATAGTAGCAACTGCAGCAGGAGACATCGCTTTTCAGAGACTTCTGTCTCTATTCTCCACATGCTCCAGTGACAGGACAAACCTGACTGGGAGACAGTGAGGCAGATTCGCAGACAAGGTAGGGGAGAGTTGGCTGGTCCCAGGGGTTGGGGCTTGGTACGCCGTGGCCTGGCTGCTGTAAGCCTGGCCTCGGCTCCCCTGTTTGAGGAGTAGTTTCTGAGGTGCCTGTTCTGTTTGCCGCCTTGTGGGAGAGGGGTTAGTTCTTTAGCAGGGCTGCTTTGGGCAGCACCATAGGGGAAGGTGTAAAGGAATAAGGCCCGCCCTCTTAAACTGAATGTAGTGGAGATAGACCCTGTCTACCTCAAACCGAATGATGATAAACTATTGGGGTGATCAGTGATTCTAAATGTTGCAGAAATCAGAATTATAGTGCTTCTCAGGAAAGCGCTTTAAAGGGTGATTTAGTTTATGGAGTCAGAATGTCATGCACAGTAGAGAATGAGCCTCATTATGCGGTAGGTGCTAAGGGATTACCGGCACCGGTAAGGTCACCGGTGCCGGTAATCCCTTACCACCCTATTCCGAGGTCCCTTAGCGGGTCCCTTCCTCAACGCCTGGTTTTACCAGGTGTTATGGATGGGACCCGTTAAGGGACTTCAGAGCTAATAACGGTACCGCAAATTGTGGTACCGTTATTAGCTCCATCCCCATTCCCATTGAGCCCTATGGGGGCTCAAATGGGAATGGAGAATGGTTCCCGGAATGGGGACTTACCGGGTCCTCCAAGGTTGGAATGACCCGGTAAGTCCCTATTTCGGGAACCCGGACTCGGAATGCGGTAAGGGGGTAGCCATGGTGCTAGTAGCACCATGGGTACCTCCTACCGCGTAATGAGGCCCAATGTGTCAGGTAGTACATGTTATGATATATTATCAAAGAATCTAGATTCAAATCGGAGAAAGAACCAAGTTTTAGGTAAAAACAGGATGGTCAGGCATTGCGTAATTGGTTGGTCATTCCTTTTTTAAGACAGAGTCAGACACTTTGGCCCTCATTACGACCCAGGCGGTAAGTTACCGCCTGGGTCGTACCCTTACCACCATGGCGTAAACTATGTTTACGCCATGGTGGTTGGCAGATTTACCGCCCCATTCCAAGGTGAGTGGGGCGGTAAATCCCCATTTCCCATTTTACCCTTGCCCATTCCCATTTTCGCCCCATAGGGCATAATGGGAATGGGGAAAGGCGATAATTACGGCACCGTAAATTACGGTGCCGTAATTATCGCCAAGGTCCCTTTGCGGCATGGATTTTAACGGCTGCAAAAAAGCAGCCGTTAAAAGCCATCCCGCAAAGGGAACCTTGTAATCAGGCGTTAAGGGTCGGCGCCGTTTACGGCGCCGTAAACCCCTTAACGCCTGAGTCAGAATGAGGGCCTTTAAATGGATGCTTGTTTGAGCAGACAAAATTGTTGATTTTTGCTAATTCATTATAACCTCAGTGGACAGTCTTTTTTAAATAAATGTTCCTACAGAGGACAATGGTGGGGAGAATCAGTGAGTAAAACTTGTTCAGACTAGTTCTGAGTGGCAGATAGGCTGGCGAATCACAAGTAGGAAGAGGGACTGCACATTGATCATGTCATATAAGTCAACGAATCACAGGCAGGAAAGGGGTGGTACTTTTGATCAGGCTATTACCTCACCTACCTAGAGTATATATAAGAGAGGGTGAGCTTAAATATTTTAGCAGAGTCCAAGAGATGTCCTGGAAGCTGTATGATGAGGTGTCCTGCTTGGAAGAAAATAAACTTGCTGACTTTGAAAATCCTGCCTCTGCTTCCTGATTTGCTTCAGAGTCCCTTTCCTCATCCAGGAGTGCCAGGTACCAGAGAGATGGTGATGGCACAATCTTTACAAAGGCATGGCAGATGGTGCTATGCATACATTGGGGAAGAGTGAGCCTCCAAGTAAAAAGGGAAAGCTCAGCATAGAGGAACGCAGTAGAGGGACGACAGATAAGGGGGCGCAAAAGGAAGGTGGTGGAAAGGGTAGGAAAAAGGAAATAAAAGGGAGTGTTGCAAAAGACGTATGTTGGTGGGTGAAGGGGCAGAAGTAACACTTCAGAAGGCATTCCTGTGGGAAGCAGTGTCAAGGGGAGAAGAGATGGAGTGCAGGGAGCTGGTACAAAGGAGCAGTCCCACAGTACGTCCCCAGTGCATAGGAAGGTTGAGAAAAAAGGGCAGGTACTGGTCAGCAAGGTGAAAGAGCTGATAGCAGGTGCAGAACTGCGGAGGGGCCAATGTGGGGTGGAAAGTGTTCATTAAGTCGGCTAGGTCTGATAAGGACCTTGGCGGAGTTAGCCCTTTTGTTATATATTTTTTGGGGTTTTTTTGTTTGTTTTATTGGTTAAACATATTTAAGCCTTAAACATTAGTTCATTACTCCATTATTTCATTATTTAGTTCATTTCCATTCAATAGAACCATATCCATAGTTTGTTCCCTCAACTGCACCTTGTCCCATCAATTGGCCGGAGTTAGTTAATGAAGAAGTTATTTAAATAGTTATTTAAGTAGATCTAAGCCTCTTCCTCCTGGTCCAAGTTTAATAGTTCAACAAATTTTAATGCGTCAAGGGTTCTGCCGACCTTATCAACGGTCAGAAGCCGTTCCCAGTATTCTTCTTCTGTCTCGTCAGTGATGTTGCTCGTGTAACTACCCAAGTAGTTCTCCCTTTTCGATTTCAAGGCTGGGCAGGATAACATTACATGTCTGATAGTTTCAAGTTGGTCTTTAGTTTTGCAGAGTCTACAGTATGCAGTTGATTTTTCAATTTACCTTCTTTTCCATTTTACCTCTCTGCAGTGCCAGATGTTAAGTCTGCAGCGCATCAACAGATCTCGGTAATGGTGGGAGGGGAATTTCAGCAGGTAGGGTGGTAACATATTCAAACCTTTTTTTCCCCAGACAATATTATGACATTGATTTCTTTTCAATCTTTGCTCCTGTGTTTCTTCCCAGTCCTTTTCCCGGATGGATCTTTTGGCTTTATCTGGGTTTTCCTTTAGGGTGTCTTCCGAAAAGGTTTGCCTGTTTCAAGCTAGCTTTGCATCTTCTTTTCCAATTTCGAATCATAGTATCCTCATTTGGTACTTCCCTCTGCATTAAGATTTCAAACGGCTTGGATGGGTTGTCGAGGATACACTTTCTATACAAGGATAGGGTTTTCCAAAGAGCAATTGAAGCCACAGACTGAAGCCTGAGCTCTGTTTTTATGAGCTCCACCTGTAGTGATGTTGGAAGGCGCAGAATCTTTCGCCAAAAGTAGGCCTCACATATGTTCCAGACTTCTCATCTCAAGGCTAAGAGTGCTTCAGCACCATACGTGATGACCACCACCACTTTTTGCTTGAAAAAGGTTACTATTGGAGCTAGGGAAAATTTGCCATACCTGTGATGTAAGCAGATTCCTTGATTTGTCAGTGCCGTTAGTTTTTCCCGAATCAATGTATAATGTGCTTATTCATTACAATTTCTATTTATCATTATCCCAAGATACATTGTGGTTTCCACTTCCTTCAGTTTTTCATTTTCCAGAGACCACGTCTGAGATTTTTCTGCAGATTTTCTCCCCTTGCCAGATCTCATGGTTAGGATCATAGATTTCTTGATGTTAATCTTCATGCTGTTATCTTTTAGATATTTATTGAATGACTCAATCCGTCTTTGCAGGCCTATTGGCGTCTGGTCTACGAATACCGCATCATCCGCATATAGCATCCACGGTATCTCTCTTTGATTTACCTTCGGCGGGAATGCACGAATCTGCTCTTGGGTAGTGTTCATGTCGGCCATATACAATACAAAGAGGAAGGGAGCTAACGCACATCCCTGTTTAATTCCCCTGGAGGTTTTAATCTTCCTAGATAGCCCTCTGTTTCCTGTAATTTGGACCTTGATTGAAGTATCAGTGTATAGGGCTTGGATGGCTTCCAACAGGTCCTTTGGACATCCCCACATCTTCAATTTTGACCACAGACATTCTCTATTTATTCCGTCGAAAGCTTGTTCGAGGTCGATGAAAGCTAAATAGAGTTTATTTTCCCTGCTAAAGTCTTGGCCTTCAGCAGGTTAATCAAAAACAAATTCAGAGCGGTACCTACTCCACTAACGAAGGCTGTTTGCCTTTCATCCAAGATTTTAGCCTGGGTGGCCCATTTTTTTAGATCCCTTAATAGAAGTGATGCAAATAGCTTGCCAATTGAATCTAGGAGCGCTATTGGCCTGTAATTCCTGGGGTTTCCCCAATCTCCCTTCTTGTAGATCGGTACGATGTAAGCCTCCGTCCACATGGTTGGTATTTGTCTAGCTTTTTTAATTTGTTGGAATAGAGTATATATTAGATCAGCCCAGTCCTCACAATTTTCTTTCAGCAGCTTGTTGGAGATACCATATGGGCCTGCTGCTCTGGAAGTACTGAGTTTCTTAATTAGAATTACGATGTCATCTCTATCAAATTCCAATGCCGATGGTGTATTGTCGGGCCTCTCATTTATGATTTGTCCCTGGGTTTCTCCTTCATATAGTGCAGTATAGTGTTGGAACCAATTTTCCTCTGAGACTTGGTTAATTCCTATAGCCGATTGGTTATGTTCCCTGTTGTTAAGTAAGACCCATGTACTTCTAACATTATTTGTTGATATTGCGGCTAACATTTTCTCGGCATCACTTTGCGTTCTTAGATGAAGAGTTTAACGCAGCCAATTTTTAGAGTTTAAGCAACACTTCTTCAGTAGTTCGGGTTTCTCTATACGATTATCCTTTTTTATAAATCTGAGATCTGCTCTATATTGTTTTCGCCTACTCACTAGCTGTTCATCATACGCATGTTTTTTTTTTATTTGCTTACTTTTGGTAGGGTCATACTTGACCTCGAAGGCTTCCTGTAGCCATTTATACTCGACCACCTCCTCATCTTTAGTTATTGCATCTTTATAACCCTGCACCAATTTTGGGATTATCTGGTTTTTTAGCCTCAGTCGATTTCTTTCCCATGACACCTCAGTTTCCATTGATCTTTCACTCGCTATAGTAGACCTTATTTCCCAGGCGAGGTCAATGGCTAGCAGACAGTGGTCACTACTTGTTTGTTTAATTATTGTGAAGGAATGTATCCACTCCAACGTGTTTCCTCCAACAAAACAGTAGTCAAGACATGCTCCTGTTTTCCCACTGTTCCATGTATTTGCTCCCAACAAGTCTCCTTTTGTCTGGCCGTTTAACATCTTCATCTCACGAATTCTCATTTCCTTCATCCATGTTTTTTCCTTTCCTAGTAGATGTTCTATTTCTTTAATTTTACCCTCTTTGTCCAGCAATTTACTGTTTAGGTTAGCATTAAATATTATCAACTGATCGTTCTCCTCCGTCATGGATTTATCAATTACATTCATAATTGATTTTAAGTAACTCACTGGTCCTGTCATATTTTCACTCCAATAGGTATTTATCAGAATCATTTGTATCGCAGTTTTCATGTCGTCTGCTTCAAGTCTTATTTTGAGTATTTGCACGTGTGGGTTCGGTGTGTGGTGTTCTAACACTTTTAGTGGACTATCCAGTTTCTTTAGTATCATGAGACCACCAAATGGTCTTCCCTTTGGTCCCTTTCTGGCCGGGTTTATGTACACTTCATAGCCCTCACACGTTGGAGGTTCTCGTAGCCATGATTCTTGAATTGAAATGAGATCATATTTGTCCAAAAAGGAACTGTCTTTAGAGAGCAGATGTTTAAATCCTCGAGTGTTCCATGAGGCACAGAGGACTGGCTTCTGCTGGCTTTCCTTACCTTGTTGTTTCTTCTTAGAGTTCAAGGCATTTGCCATCCATGCCCAATCCGTTGTTGTCTACTTTATTAGGCTTACTTTTTATCCTCTTTGGGTTTTCCGAATTGTCCACTGTGAACCTCAAGGTTTTCATTTCCTCATAGCTTTTTTTGGTTGTTACAAGGTTTCCTTTTTGATTTTTCCCCCCTTCTTTTCCTTTTTCGACCATTTCCATTGGTGTCTCAGTGACTGATTTAATTTTTGTCTGCTTTTTTTCTCTCGCTTTGTCTTTGTTGTATACCTGTGTCACGTCTTTCACTTCTTTTCTTTGTTCTGTTGCTGATTTTTCTTCATTTTGCCTAAATTCATCGTCCAGATCCCCTTTTTTTTAGGGTGTCACTCGCCGCCAGGAATTTCTGTTTGGTCTTATTGGAAGACAGATGTAGAATGACTTGGTCCATCCTCTCTTCCTTTGGGAATTCAACTATTTTTATATCTTCAGTTGATATCGTATGAAGTTGCGAAACTTGATTGCAGAGCTCCATCACGTAGCTCCTATTTAGTACCACCCTTCTGGGTCGATTTGCTGCGGTTTCTAGTTTCAAATAGCACCCTTTAAATAGAATGGATTTCTTTGGAGGTGGTAGAGGCAACACTTCACTTTTCTTAGCTTCGATATGCTTGTTATCTTTTGTCGTTTTTTGGTTTTGGACTGGGGCTATCCTGTCTCTTTCGTCTTTTCATCCCTTTATTGTCCTGTTTTTTCCTTTTTTGTTCCAGGGTGCTGAATTTGACAGGTTCCTTTTCTGTGTCAAGTTCTCATATCAATGGCTCTGATCTTCTTCCTGAATTCCCGATGTTTTTTGGGACAGTCTCTCATTGAGACTTCAATTTCATATGATCCTTAGAATTTGAGATTGTATCTGTGGTGTCCCAGTTGTCTATGGTTTGCCATTCTGATAGACAGATACTTTCCCAATCTTCTTCATCGCTGTTATTATCCATCAGCTCAATTAAATCACTCAGATTTTCTGGCTGTTCCTGATCATCCCATCTCTCCTCTGTTATCGCATTTTCAGGTTCTTTTATCTCGCTCACCTCAGTATAGTCTAGCTCACTCATCAGTTCTCTTCTAGGCTTCTTTGCGCACTGAATATTTTCTCTTCTCGGTGGCGTTCTTAAATTCCTCAGAAATGCCCTTGATCCATTGACTTTGCATTTGAGGGCTTCATTTTTAGATTTTTTCCCCTTTTCGTTCGGTTTTCTTATTGCCTCTTTTTCCTTTGGCTGGACATGATCTTTAGGCGTGGCCCCTGCAAAGATCGCAAAGGAAGATCGTTCCGGTTGGACTAAGGTCAACTGGTTATTTGCACTCCCCACTCCCTTTTTCCCAGAGGGGATCAGAATCACATCGTCCAATTGTGACTCCTTTTGTTTGGAGAGGGCATTTGCGCCCTGTTTCAATTTCATTGGGCCTTTCCCTTCTTTAAGTTTTGTTTCTGACAGCTCTCCATCGTTCCTCTGTTTATGGAAACTTCTTATCCATTTGCATTCCTCTAAGACTGCTTCATCAGCAGGGATTTGTCGGTTGCATCTCTTCTTGCTAGATCGCTGAGGCGACTCTGCCAAAGTTGGGTTAGTTCTGCTTCCTTGTTTATTCGTATGCTTATACTCTGCAGAGAGGACTCCATTAGGACATTTGTCTCTTTTATTTGGATATTGCTATTAGTCACCTCTTGTACAGAGTCTTTAATTGCCTCATATAAATTTAAGAAGGGGGCCAATGTAATATTTAACGAAGCCATGATCACTTTTTCGATATGCTCCATATCCTTTTCTCTTCCAAGTTTACAGGCTTCAGTTATTGTCCGTAGGATTTGATCATTTCCTGATTCTCTTGAGCGCATATAGGCGTCTTCCGAGGTTAAAGAGCTGGTCATAGGCCTTGCTGTCTGTTCCTCACCAGCTGCTCCTTTTGGAGTTAAATCTTTCAAGGTATCGCCTGGCAAGAGTATGTTTCTCTCCTCAGAGATTGGTGTTTGGGTCTCTTTCGTTGCTGTTTTGTTTTCCTGCCACTTAATCGATGATGTAATCGAATCCTCGGGCAGAAAAGGTTTCCCAGCTGCTTGTTCTTTGTCCAAGGCTGCCATTTTCTCATTTATCCGGCAAAAACTCTTTCTTTTCTCTCTCTCTCTCTCTATTTTACCCGTCAGTATAGTTAAATCTTGCATGATTTTATTTGCAAGACTTGAATTACTCAGATTCGCAGGTATTGGGTCTGAGATTCCATTGGTAATACTTTTTCCTAAAGAAGTCTTCCTCTCCAATTGTGTCCTGGCATAGTCTCCATCATACCCAAGGGTATGATCTGTTTTATTTATTTCATTAGGAGGATTTGCAGTTGTTAGAGCTTTCTCAATTTGAGTACAATCTTGATTTCTTTTTCCCAAGAGACCGTAGCTTGCATAATCTTCCCTATAAGGTTGAAAGATATCAAGTGGTCCTCGGGCTGTCTCTCTGAGGGCAGTATGTTGTATCTTTTTTCTCAGGCTGGTGGACTCCTGTAGGGCTTCTTCCATTTGCCCCAAATCTATTGCGTCCCATTGACCTCCATGTTCCCATGATGAATCTAATGGTTGATGTTCGGTTGTGGGACTTTCCGTAACGCAGCTGAATTCTTGTATAGCTAGCTTTAGCATTTCTTTTGGTCTCGAATCTGTTGTCACCTCAGGTGGGTGTTCGTATAGGGCGGCCCATTCCCCATCTTGGGAGGGTATGGTCGATTTTGAATTTCCAGTTAAGTCGCCATCATTCTTATTAAGGGGGTGCTGCTCTTCGCTAGGGCTAGCCATGGTTGAATCCGGGCTATGCAGATTCTCCCTCACCCCAGATTCTGATCTTGTCTCCATGGCCTCACCTTTAGTGACTGTTCTCTGATTATTTAGAGTTTTTCCAAGTATGTTTGCTGACAATAAGCTAGGCTTCATTGGTCGACCTTCAGACTCTTTCACTGGGATAGGATCGTCTCTTATTACAATTTCATTTGATTCACAGACAGTTTGTTCAGCCGCTTCCTGCTGGCAAGTGTCTTCTACGGCCGATTCAGGTATTATAGGTACTGAGGATGATTGTTTTGAGATTTCTATTACCATAGGGATAGTACAAGCCATGGGTAGCTCAGGCGAGTTAGGGGCCAACTGCAAATTGCCGACCTTTCCCGCCAACGGCATTTGGTTTGTCATTTCTGTGCCCATCTGGCTAGCTCCCACTGATAAACTCTTTCACTTTTTTGTACAAAAGGGTAAACGGCTCTGTTTTAACGTTGCTGTTTTCAGTATAGGCTCCGGGCTCCCATTTACCTCTGGGAGGGATATGAATCTTTGTCTTACCTGCAAATGGGTTCGCAAGCCCGTTTCTTGTAGATCCATGATGGCAGGAACTGACTTCATTTTATCAGGGGCCTCCTCGTTGTACTTTGTATCAAATGTTATTGGCAGCCAACTGGGTTAGGATCCCTGCAAGCTCACAGCAAGCAGCCAGACAGCTTAACAGCTGATTCACTCCACCAAAACGATGCCCTTTGCGCGCCAGGCTTCGCGCTGCAAGGGTGCCTGGCTGCAGAATTTGTATCACTTCCTATAGGCGTCACTGGTGGCGGGAAGGGGGCGGAGCCAAATAGTGCTATGGCGCTCTCTCCTGTTCCGCGTCCTCCAAGCTGCCAGCCGCGTGTCCCACAGAACCTCCAAAGTCCTCCAGATGCTAGCAGAGGGCAGGTGAGGGGGTCGCAGCCACAGTTAATAGCTGATTCACTCCACCAAAACGATGCCCTTTGCGCACCGGGCTTATATTGGAATGGGTAAAGAATGGGATTGGTGAGGTGCAGTCTGTGCAGGTGATAAGTGGAGGGAGATTGTTGGTAACAGGTGTAGGAGAGAAAACCAGTAAAAATGCTTTGGACATAGGTATCTTTGGAAAACACCCTATAATTGTGATTGAGCAGTATAGGGATACATGTAATGGGGTAATTTATGGAGTCCCTATAAGCACACATCATAAGGATATTGTAAAATCACTGAAGGGTCTGGGGTGTTAGAAGTGTGGCGGTTTGGGTAGGAACGATTCTGATAGGGGCACCAGCTCTACGACTGTGGCACTGCAGTTTAAGCGGAGTGAAGTCCCGGAATGTGTGTACTTGGGGGTATCAGCACCTTAGGGTCAACCAGTATACCCCAGAGCCTCTTCAGTATTACAAATGCCAGGAGTATGGCCATGTGACACAAACCTGTAGGAAGGATAAGCGGTGAAGTAAATGTGGTGGGCCCCATGATATCAAGGAATGTGTGACCGAGGATACGACAAAGTGTTGTAATTGTAGTGGTGAACACGTTGCTTCATATAGAGGCTGCCTTACGCAAGCAGAGGTCTGGAAAGTAATGCAAACAAAAGTCAGCCAAAAAATCAGATATGCTGGGGGCGGTACAGAAAGTGAGAGAGGAGATGAAGGAAGTGGCAAGAAGTCCAAGGTCCCTGAGGGACAGGTGAAGGTGGGGGTGCAACAGTCCCATAGGAATGATGAGGTACCTGGACAGGGGTTAAATGTCAGAATGGAGGACTTATGTTTTATCATTGCCACCATTAACATGACGGCTGATGGTGGTTGTGAGGGCCGCAAAGATGTATCTGAAGATAGGGAATTTCACTGACTGGGATGTTCGCAGAATGATGAGCGGAGATGATGCTACCCATAATAGTTCAGGGGTATGAAATTATACCAGGAGTTTATTGGTGAATGGGCAGGAGCTGAAGAGAGAGTTATTGAAAGAAGGTGTTGTGGATATTGTTTGTCTACAGGAGACTTGGTTGAGAGGCGGTCTCAATTTTCACTTTCCAGGGTATGTGTTCTATCGGAAAGACAGAGCAGTGGGTAGAGGGGTTGGTGTTGGTATTTTGGTTAAGAGTGGGATTCAATGCTCAGTAGTTGAGTTTGATGGGGACATTGAACTTATAGGTATACAATGCTAGTGGGTGATAGAACGATAGTTGTGCTCAACTTCTATAACCTGTGCAGACCTCTTGATATAGGGGCATTACAGCTCGTCCTGGGCCAAGGGGGCAAGTTTATAGTATGTGGCAATTTCAATAGTCATAATACCTTAAGGAATAGTCATGTGACAGACATGAATGAGAATAGACTTGAGGCTATGGCAGAAGAGTGTGGGCTTGTATTGTTGAACTCTAAAGAATACACAAGAACAGATGTGACTACAGGAAAGGGTTACTACCTTGATTTGACATGACTATCAGCACGTCTGGTGCCTAAGTTTGTGTGGAAGGTGAGGATGGATAGGGAGATGTGGTCTGATCACGTATCAATTGTGCTAGAGGTAAACGTCAGGATGGTAATAGCAACCATCTTTGCCCCCCAGGGTTGTAGCATTCAAAAGATGGACTGGGTGAAGTTTGGTGTGAGATGCACTGGATTGATGGTTGACAGCGGAGAAGGTGGAGGGCAGAGTTCAAAGTAGAAGAGTTGGATCAAGCGATAGTGCATGTGTTTCAGAGAGTAGTGGAGGAACTGGCTCCGGCCAGGAGAAAGCAGTTTAGGAAACCAGGAGTCATCAGAATGTTCGGTGGCTGTAAGGAATAGGAAGAGGAAACGGCGGAAGGCCTTGTGTTCCAAGAGTGAAGAGCATGGGTGCACAACATACGGCCTGCGGGCCACTTGTGGCCCGCCATGCTGTTTTGTCTGGCCCACGAGGCACAAACACTTTCCTAATGGAGGGCGGCCCGCAAGCAGCATCGGCCGCCCAAATTAGGAAAGTCTTTGTTGTCTTCCTGGCCGGACAAAACACTGGCCACCATTGGCTCAGCACACACGCACCACGTCGCTCCTACGAGCCACGTAGTGCGTGTGTGCTGCACCAATGGAGGGCCAGCACTACGGCTAGCGTGACCAGTAAGGCTTGATGCCGGAAGGCATTTCAGCCTTGCTGGCCACACCAGCCGTAGTACCACTCCACTTACCTCGCCAGCGGTCCAGCTTACCTGCCTTCCAGCACGTCCGGTAAGTGGTCTGTTTGTTTGTGTTTGTGTGTCGGGTCTGTTCTGCTGGCTGTATGTTTATGTTGTGTATGTTGAGATGGGGGTGGGGCGTCGGATGTGCATGAATGTTTGTTTTTGAATGTTTGTGTTGTGTATGTTGAGGTGGGGGGTGTCAGATGTGTGTGAATGTTTGTTTTTGAGTATTTGTGTTGTGTATGTTGAGATGGGGGTGTTTTGGGGTGTCGGATGTGCATGAATGTTTTTTTGTGAATGTTTGTGTTGTGTATGTTGAGATGGGGGTGGGGGGTTTCGGTCTGTATGGGTGCATTCTTGAGAATGTGTGTGCTGAGTTGGGGGGTGGGGGTTCGGGTCTGTATGGGTGCATGCTTAAGAGTGTATGTGCTGAGTTGGGGGGTGGGGGGTTTGGGTCTGTATGGGTGCATGCTTGAGAGTGTGTGTGCTGAGTTGGGGGGTGGGGGTTCGGGTCTGTATGGGTGCATGCTTGAGAATGTGTGTGCTGAGTTGGGGGGTGGGGGGTTTGGGTCTGTATGGGTGCATGCTTGAGAGTGTGTCTGCTGAGTTGAGGGGTGGGGGGGTTTGGGTCTGTATGGGTGCATGCTTGAGAGTGTGTGTGCTGAGTTGGGGGTGGGGGGTTTGGGTCTGTATGGGTGCATGCTTGAGAGTGTGTGTGCTGAGTTGGTGGGTGGGGGTTTGGGTCTGTATGGGTGCATGCTTGAGAGGGTGTGTGCTGAGTTAGGGGGTGGGGGGTTCGGGTCTGTATGGGTGCATGCATGAGAATGTGTGTGCTGAGCTGGGGGGTGGGGGGTTTGGGTCTGTATGGGTGCATGCTTGAGAGTGTGTGTGCTGAGTTGGGGGGTGGGGGGGTTGGGTCTGTATGGGTGCATGCTTGAGAGTGTGTATGCTGAGTTGGGGTGGGGGTTTGAGTCTGTATGGGTGCATGCTTGAGAGTGTGTGTGCTGAGTTGGGGGGTGGGGGGTTCTGGTCTGTATTGGTGCATGCTTGAGAGTGTGTGTGCTGATTTGGGGAGTGGGGGGGTTGGATCTGTATGGGTGCATGCTTGAGAGTGTGTGTGCTGAGTTGGGGGGTGGGGGTTCGGGTCTGTATGGGTGCATGCTTGAGAGTGTGTGTGCTCAGTTGGGGGGTGGGGGGTTTGGGTCTGTATGGGTGCATGCTTGAGAGTGTGTGTGCTGAGTTGGGGGGTGGGGGTTCGGGTCTGTATGGGTGCATGCTTGAGAGTGAGTGTGCTGAGTTGGGGGTAGGGGGGTTCGGGTCTGTATCGGTGCATGCTTGAGAGTGTGTTTGGGGCATAGTGTTTGGTTGGGGGTGAGGGACATGGGGCATAGTGTTTTTTTGGGGGTGAGGGGGCCATGGGGCATAGTGTTTGGTTGGGGGTGAGAGCCATGGGGCATAGTGCTTGGTTGGGGGTGGGGTACATGGGCATGGGGTATAGTTTTTGGCTGGGGGTGAGGGGGCCATGGGGCAAAGTGTTTGGTTGGGGGTGAGGGGGCCATGGGGCATAGTGTTTGGCTGGGGGTGGGAGCCATGGGGCATAGTGTTTGGTTGGGGGTGGGGACATGGGCATGGGGCATAGTGTTTGGTTGGGGGTGAGGGACATGGGGCATAGTGTTTGGTTAGGGGTGAGGGGGCCATGGGGCATAGTGTTTGGTTGGGGTGAGGGGGCCATGGGGCATAGTGTTTGGTTGGGGGTGAGGGGGCCATGGGGCATAGTGTTTGGTTGGGGGTGAGGGACATGGGGCATAGTGTTTGGTTGGGGGTGAGGGACATGGGGCATAGTGTTTGGTTGGGGGTTAGGGGGCCATGGGGCATAGTGTTTGGTTGGGGGTGGGGTAGATGGGCATGGGGTATAGTGTTTGGTTGGGGGTGAGGAGGCCATGGGGCAAAGTGTTTGGTTGAGGGTGAGGGGGCCATGGGGCATAGTGTTTGGTTGGGGGTGGGAGCCATGGGGCATAGTGTTTGGTTGGGGGTGGGGACATGGGCATGGGGCATAGTGTTTGGTTGGGGGTGAGGGACACGGGGCATAGTGTTTGGTTAGGGGTGAGGGGGCCATGGGGCATAGTGTTTGGTTGGGGTGAGGGGGCCATGGGGCATAGTGTTTGGTTGCGGGTGAGGGGGCCATGGGGCATAGTGTTTGGTTGGGGGTGGGGTAGATGGGCATGGGGTATAGTGTTTGGTTGGGGGTGAGGAGGCCATGGGGCAAAGTGTTTGGTTGAGGGTGAGGGGGCCATGGGGCATAGTGTTTGGTTGGGGGTGGGAGCCATGGGGCATAGTGTTTGGTTGGGGGTGGGGACATGGGCATGGGGCATAGTGTTTGGTTGGGGGTGAGGGACACGGGGCATAGTGTTTGGTTAGGGGTGAGGGGGCCATGGGGCATAGTGTTTGGTTGGGGTGAGGGGGCCATGGGGCATAGTGTTTGGTTGCGGGTGAGGGGGCCATGGGGCATAGTGTTTGGTTGGTGGTGAGGGACATGGGGCATAGTGTTTGGTTGGGGGTGAAGGGGCCATGGGGCATAGTGTTTGGTTGGGGGTGGGTGACATGGTCATGGGGCATAGTGTTTGGTTGGGGGTGAGGGGGCCATGGGGCATAGTGTTTGGTTGGGGTGAGGGGACCATGGGGCATAGTGTTTGGTTGGGGGTGAGGGGGCCATGGGGCATAGTGTTTGGTTGGGGGTGAGGGGGCCATGGGGCATAGTGTTTGGTTGGGGGTGAGGGACATGGGGCATAGTGTTTGGTTGGGGGTGAGGGACATGGGGCATAGTGTTTGGTTGGGGGTTAGGGGGCCATGGGGCATAGTGTTTGGTTGGGGGTGGGGTACATGGGCATGGGGTATAGTGTTTGGTTGGGGGTGAGGAGGCCATGGGGCAAAGTGTTTGGTTGGGGGTGAGGGGGCCATGGGGCATAGTGTTTGGTTGGGGGTGGGAGCCATGGGGCATAGTGTTTGGTTGGGGGTGGGGACATGGGCATGGGGCATAGTGTTTGGTTGGGGGTGAGGGACACGGGGCATAGTGTTTGGTTAGGGGTGAGGGGGCCATGGGGCATAGTGTTTGGTTGGGGTGAGGGGGCCATGGGGCATAGTGTTTGGTTGCGGGTGAGGGGGCCATGGGGCATAGTGTTTGGTTGGGGGTGGGAGCCATGGGGCATAGTGTTTGGTTGGTGGTGAGGGACATGGGGCATAGTGTTTGGTTGGGGGTGAAGGGGCCATGGGGCATAGTGTTTGGTTGGGGGTGGGTGACATGGTCATGGGGCATAGTGTTTGGTTGGGGGTGAGGGGGCCATGGGGCATAGTGTTTGGTTGGGGTGAGGGGGCCATGGGGCATAGTGTTTGGTTGGGGGTGAGGGGGATATGGGGCATACTGTTTGGTTGGGGTAGGAGCCATGGGGCATAGTGTTTGGTTGGGGGTGGGGGCATGGGCATGGGTCATAGTGTTTGGTTGGGGGTGAGGGGGCTATAGGGCATAGTGTTTGGTTGGGGGTGAGGGGGCCATGGGGCATAGTGTTTGGTTGGGGGTGAAGGGACCATGGGGCATAGTGTTTGGTTGGGGTGAGGGGGCCATGGGGCATAGTGTTTGGTTGGGGGTGAGGGGGCTATGGGGCATACTGTTTGGTTGGGGGTAGGAGCCATGGGGCATAGTGTATGGTTGGGGGTGGGGGGCATGGTTCATAGTGTTTGGTTGAGGGTGGGAGCCATGGGGCATAGTGTTGCACTCCAAGAGTGAACCCAATAATAAAGCTAAAACAGGCACAGTTAGGAGATGCACATCCTTTGCTTTTTTGAGGAAACCTGACTCAACGAAGGCCATACTCCTCTTGGGCAACCCAAACAGCAAACTATAGCAGTCCAAAATAACGGAATGTCCAATCAAGGGTCAATAAAATATATATAATTTAATTAAACAGACCATATACACTAACTAAATCAAAATAAATTATAACAATGGAAAATGTGTAGTACAAAATGTAAGTTTGAAATGCAATAAAAATCGTTACCCCTCAAAAACATATTCTTTTTCCATTTGTTTGATATAAATTAGGGGTTGAAAAAGCCTCCTGCCACGCCCCGCCTACCGCCCCGCCCACATTTACTTTTCGGCCCACTGTAGCCCTCATGTAAGGTACTTTCGGCCCTCTGTCAAAATTAGTTGTGCACCCCTGTAGAGGATGTGTCTGTGTATAAATAGGCCAGGGCTCTTGGCCAACGTGTAATTAGGTCACATAAAAGAGATTATTAGAGGGAATACTACAGTACTCTTTCTGGGGATACAAGTATGGCGCAGGTATGGGTGAGATTTAAATGTATGTTGGATCAGACGAGACGTAGTTATCAGATCCCACTCATTACTGTCGACGGGCGTGAATTGGTAGATGATTGTAGTAAGGTGAATGCTTTAGGGGCACATTTCGTGGCTGTGCACAGTACGTGTAATAATTCCCGACAGCTAGAAAAGAGATGATCAATTTCATGATTGCAAAAGTGAGTGTGTTGAAGAATGCGGGGGAGTGGATGCCGTGTATGGACGTGCCTTTCTCTAAGTGGGAGTTACAGAAAGCCTTGAAGGGGAGTAGGGACTCGACCCCAGGAGAGGTTGGTGTGTGATGTCTTCCTGCAGAGGTTACCGAATAAGGGCTTGGAGGTAGTTTCGAGACTGTATAATATGGTGTGGGCCAGTGGGACAATGTTGCTTGGGTGGGGAAAGGGCTATTATCCTCCCAATTCTGAAACCAAAGAAACCGCCCTATTCCTGTGGGTCCTATCGACCCATAGCTCTGACGTCTGTCCTATGTAAAGTAATGGAGAAAATGGCATGTGAGAGACTGGTGTACTTTCTGGAGTCAGAGAATGAACTGAGTATGTTCCAGCATGGATTTCGGAAACAGATCAGTTATGGATGCCATGATTGCTCTGACGACGGACATGGAAGTGCCCTTGAACTGCAGTGAAATGGTGGGCGCAATCTTCATAGACATGGAGAAGGCTCATGATATGGTGTGGAGAGGAGGTCTGCTCTATGCATTGCGGGAGAAAGGTGTTCAAGGGAAATTAGTTTCCTGGGTGAAGAACATTTGGAAGATAGTGTTTTGTGTGAAAGTGAGGGATACATTATCCCAGAAATTTCTGATGGAGAATGGGACGCCTCTGGGCAGTGTTATTAGTCCTGTCCTCTTTAATATAGCAGTGAATGGTCACACAGGAAAGGTCCAGGAGTGTGGATATAAAGTCGGTTCTATGTGGATGGTGCAGTGCTATGGGTGAGAAACAAGTGAGGTGGTAATATTCAGGAGAAGTTGCAAATGACATTGGATGTCATGGAAAGATGGTGCACGAAATGGAGCTTTACGATCTCTAGCTCCAAATCAGTTTGTATTCTGTTTCATAGACGTAGAGCAGGAGCAAACCTGGACCTGCCACTGCGTGGGAT
Organism: Ambystoma mexicanum; assembly: GCF_040938575.1. Lineage (NCBI taxonomy): Eukaryota > Metazoa > Chordata > Amphibia > Caudata > Ambystomatidae > Ambystoma > Ambystoma mexicanum. The sequence continues at coordinate 1,564,302,793 of NC_090932.1, forward strand.
TGTGTTGGAACAAGTGACAGAATGTAGGTACCTGGGAGCGTCTCTGGATGAGCGTTTACATTGGAATACACAGGTGGACAGGACAGTAGCCACGTGTAAAGGGCGCCTAAATCTGCTAAAGGAGGTTTCTGGGCAAGAGTGGGGGATGTCAAAAGAGCATGAGACTGCTGTATGTTGGAATGGTTAGCAGTGGGTTGGAGTACGGGGTTCAGCTGCAGCCTAGTTACAGCAGGACACAGCTTGTTTTGCTCGATAGAGTCCAGGCAAGAGCACTGAGAATTGTGACAGGCACAGTAAGTGTGTTACCTACTGATGCTGTACAGGTGTTGGCAGGGGTGTTGCCCTTGGAAAGTAGGAGGGTGGTATTGTGTGTTAAATACTGGTTTAAATGCCACTCCTTCAGGAGAGGCATCCAGTAAAAAAGTGCCTGGAGGTTAACTGGATGCATGTGCACAAAGGTGAAAGCTGGGAGAGAAGAGGGGGGTACCTTTGGGTTTCATGCTGATAGGTTACAACAGCTGGTGAAATGCACAGTGGGAGGGATGGGGATTGAATTGGCATGTATCCCCAGTCATTGGGGGATATTGGGAAACGAGTTGGTGGGCAGGGCTGCGTATGAGGCCACAACTAGGGAGGTAGTGGATATAGAGATCCCCTTAAGTGTTACTGAGGCTCAGGCGGCGGTAAAAGGTGGAGCTAGGAGAGAATGGCAAAGCAGATAGGATACTAGCAGCAGGAAGGGGAGGCATGTGCATGCAGTACAAAGAAAGGTTCAGTGTAAGAGATGTGGGGGAATACAGAGTTGGTACGCAGAAAGTAAACTATCTTGAATCGGCTAAGAGTGGGCCATGCAGGGTTAAAAAAGATGGAAATTTAAGATGGATAGAGTTACTTCTGAGAACTGAGAGGCGTGCAGAAGCACGGAAACGGTGGATCACTATAGGATGGAATGGGAAAAGTTCAGACTGTAGAGGGAATTGCTAATAGCCAGGATGAGTAGCATTGGAGTGTCAGTGAAGAGTATATCTGACTTGCTCAAAACAGGGGTTGAGGAAAAGCAGTGTAGGTTCCTCCTTGAGTATGTTAGGGAAACTGGGAGGTGGGAGGAGATTTAGTGGAGATGTGTGGCTGACAAGGTTGATTAACGGCAAGCATCATCTCCCCAGGTGGCAATCTATGTAAGCTGACAACATTTTAAGAGACAGCACCCAGCTCCCTGCTTTTTGCTTCAATATTATACTCTTTTCGAATTGTACAAACAATTCTCGCCTCTTTGATAGGTCCGCATTAATGACCTCTACTATTCCCCTTTCTATTGAATGTAATCACATCTGAAACAGGCCCTATAGCTCTGACAACCACCTCAAGGGTTGCCGACAGCAACCACTGTGTGAAAGAAAAAGCTTTGTATGGCTATGAAGATTGGAATTGCTTAGGAACTGGATAGACCTAACAGACACAGAAATGCACAGCCAACTATACAGGATGTTCAAACTAAGTGTAACATTCTGGCAAGTATTGCTCATATGTGTACCACCGCCTGTGGTCAGCACAGTAAATATAATTCACACAAGCCCTTGCGATAAACGCTCAGTGTCACACTTTCACTTCTTGCAGATACATTTCAACATAATCTAGCCAATCCTTATTAACCATTTTCTGAAATAATTCTAGAGCATCAATGAAGAAGTGTCACCTTGGGCCTCATTACGACCCAGGCGGTAAGTTACCGCCTGGGTCGTACCTTTACCACCATGGCGTAAACTACGTTTACGCCATGGTGGTTGGCGGACTTACCGCCCCATTCCGAGGTTGGCGGGGCGGTAAGTCCCCAATCCCCATTTACCCTTCCCCATTCCCATTTTTGCCCATAGGGCATAATGGAAGTGGGGAAGGCGTTAATTACGCCACCGTAAATTACGGTGGCGTAATTAACATCAAGGTCCCTTAGCGCCATGGATTTTAACACCTGCAGGTGTTAAAACCTCCATGGCGCTAAGGGACCTCGGAATCAGGCGGTAAGGGTAGGCGCTGTTTACGCCGCCGTAAACCCCTTACCGCCTGAGTCGTAATGAGGCCCCTTGACTCCAAAGTAAGATGACGCGGCTCAATTACCAACCAGCATTCAATATTAGGATCATGTATATAGACACATCACACTGTGGGCCTCATTACACGGAAGGCGGTAAGGGTTAACGGTCACCGGTAATGGTACCGGTGACCGTTAACCCTTACCGCCTTACTACGAGGTCCCTTTGCGGGTTGGTACTTTAACGCCTGCTTTTTAGCAGGCGTTAAAAACCAACCCGCAAAGGGACCAGGGTGCTAATTACGGTACCGGAATGGACCAAGGTGCTAATAGCACCTTGGTCCACCGCCTACCGTGTAATGAGGCCCTATGCCTTCTCCTAAAACACAAAGCCACGTCCCACTAAATACAGTAAGAAACAGTAATCACACAAGTGCATAAAATGGAAGATATCTTCGGTTTAGTCTGGTTAATAGAATTGTGTTTTGTTTTGTTTTACCTTTCATATGATTATGTCCCTTTCCCAACTAGAAACAAATATGATGTCTTGTTGGGCTTCACAGTAACATATCGTTTGTGTTTTTTCTTTTTTCTCTCCTCTACTTGTGTAAAATAAATGGGATTCTCATTCCACTTCATTTTACTACCGACTCATAACTAACTACGTTGTTTATGTAATGTTTGTAATGTGTTTTTCTGTGAATTTCTGTTGCTTAGGATTTATGATGCATGTTTTTCTCTGACTTATTTTTGTTTATTTAATTAAGAGTACAGGTCCTGATGAAGTTTTTTAGCGAAACACATCTAGGCTTATCAATGAAGGGTTTTAGAAATGATTATTGTTGCTAACCAAGTACTGTAAATAAATCACCTTGATGCAATACTTACTGACAAATCAGTTCATGCCAAAACTATGCAAACATTATTTAATGCTAGAATTCAATTATGCAACATTTGATGCAATGAAATCACTTTAAGGGGATCCCCCAACAACCTATATTATAGACACATGGACAAAGGGGAACTGGACACTCTTTAGAATGTAGTATTATTTAGCATTACAGGTTATAGGTGCCAGTCCAATACCAATTCTACAGTGTCAACATTATCAGTTAGGATTCCAAGCATCATGTTAGCCCCCCAATCCTCCCTCAATATACCCCCATGGCTTTAATCAAATTATTTTAGAGTTTGGTTTCCACAAATGTTTGGGCAACACATGTGAATGAAATAGCTATGCTAGGTGAGAAAATCAGGCCGCGGTTTGTCTGCATTACTAGCTTTGGTAATCACTACCATTCTCATACTGAGGAGCTTCTGTGAGGGTGTAGGAGTAGGACTCAGACACAAGGAAGTTATGTTGATTGGCAAATACTTTAATTAATAACAAAAACGGGACGGGGGCAGTTGGAGGAAATCCTAACTAACCCTACCTCTAAGAGGGGGTTCCCTGCCTCAACAAAACAAGTCAATGGAACTGTCTGTGTCAGAATGCCCAAAGTAAGGTTTGCCTCCTGTGTCCAAATCCTTACCTATCCCTCACAGGCTCAAGTTAACATAAGGTGAAAAGGGAAATGTCTATTGGCTGTCTGTCTGCAGCCCAGCTATGTAGTTCAAAACAAAAGTTCCAAGAAGGTGTAGAAAAGCAAACAAATGTTCCACAAGACTCAAGGGGTTGATTCCCTTTCCCCAGAGTCTTTCCAACTCTATCTAATATAGTCTCAGTGTCTTCAATGGTCAAGACAGGTCCTTATCTTTACTTGGTAGGCCTGACTCCCAGACCCTGCGACAAGGAAGAATGGCCTGGACACCTTTTCCAAGCCTTCTTGAAGGTTCCAGACCCTTTGTGAGCAGACCCGACTCTGAGGTGCTGCGATGAGGAAGAATAGCCTGGTTCTCTCTAGCAAGCTGTGCTGAGGGTCCCTGGCGCTTTCTGAGCAGATCCGGCTCCCAGGTACTGCGACGAGGAAGAATAGCCTGGTTCTCTCTTCCAAGCTGTGCTGAGGTCCCTGACCCTTTCTGAGCAGATCTGGCTCCCAGGTACTGCGATGAGGAAGAATAGCCTGGTTCTCTCTAGCAAGCTGTGCTGAGGTCCCTGACCCTTTCTTAGCAGATCCGGCTCCCAGGTACTGCGACAAGGAAGAATAACCTGGTTCTCTCTCCCAAGCTGTGCTGAGGGTCCCTGACCCTTTCTGAGCAGATCCGGCTTCCACGTACTGCGACAAGGAAGAATAGCCTGGTTCTCTCTTCCAAGCTGTGCTGAGGGTCCCTGGCGCTTTCTGAGCAGATCCGACTCCCAGGTACTGCGACAAGGAAGAATAGCCTGGTTCTCTCTCCCAAGCTGTGCTGAGGATCCCTGGTGCTTTCTGAGCAGATCTGGCTCTGAGGTACTGCGATGAGGAAGAATAGCCTGGTTCTCTCTTCCAAGCTGTGCTGAGGTCCCTGACCCTTTCTTAGCAGATCCAGCTCCCAGGTACTGCGATGAGGAAGAATAGCCTGGTTCTCTCTAGCAAGCTGTGCTGAGGTCCCTGACCCTTTCTGAGCAGATCCGGCTCGCAGGTACTGCGATGAGGAAGAATAACCTATTTCTCTCTCCCAAGCTGTGCTGAGGGTCCCTGGCGCTTTCTGAGCAGATCCGGCCCTGAGGTACTGCGATGAGGAAGAATAGCCTGGTTCTCTCTTCCAAGCTGTGCTGAGGTCCCTGACCCTTTCTGAGCAGATCCGGCTCCCAGGTACTGCGATGAGGAAGAATAACCTGGTTCTCTCTCCCAAGCTGTGCTGAGGGTCCCTGGCGCTTTCTGAGCAGATCCGGCTCCCACGTACTGCGACAAGGAAGAATAGCCTGGTTCTCTCTTCCAAGCTGTGCTGAGGTCCCTGACCCTTTCTGAGCAGATCCGGCTCCCAGGTACTGCGATGAGGAAGAATAACCTGGTTCTCTCTCTCCGAAGCTGTGCCAAGTGTCCCTGACCCCTTTTCTCAGTACCCCCTCCTTGGTCCATCTCCTGCCAAGTAGGGTACTCAACGAACCCGTTCTCACTGTCTTCTCTCTCTGACTTGACTTCCACCCACAGCCTTGGTTTACTCTCCTTCCAGGTCCCTGAGTGTCACTTGTGCATGTAAGCTTTGTATTCCTCTTTATTACTGTTCGGGGTGCACCTCCCCAATGTTGGCCCCAGACCCGCTTCACTTGGTCAATTTCACAGTTCTCTTTATTTGCACAGTTCTCGTTATCTAATTTCTCTTCCCACTATAGGCTTGGTTTACTCCCCTGCCAAGTGGGTGTGTCTCCTCTTATTATCTCTGTGGCTTTTAGAGTTCTAGACGCTCTCTGTATGTCTCATGTGGGTTTGGGTCCCAACAACCTGGCACAATCTCCTGCCAAGTGGTTGTGCCTCTATTTTGTATCTTTGTGGTTTTTTGGGATCCCAGAACCTCTCAGTATTTCTCTCCTATATGGGCGTGGGCCCCAGGCTTGCACTGTTTCTTTCTAAAAGGTAGGCTCCCTTCTCTGCCAAGCATGAGTTTGCTTTGTCTCTCTTTTTTCAATTCCCCATAACTCCCCGTGGCCTCCCGAACCTCCTGCACTCATCTCCTTGCCCGCGTACCTGTTGCTCTTCTGTGTTGGTCTTGGGCAATGGGGCTTCCTTTCTTCTTTAGTGGCATTCAGGTTCCGTGTGTTGTCGGCATTGAGTTGGATGCTTTTCCTCTCTTTGTTTTCCTGTGGACAGTCAGTCCAATCATTTGTTCTCTAGTTCCATTCTAGGAGTCCGCCTTCCTGTAGCGGGTTCTGCCAGAGACCGCCAGCCGGTTTGTGTGAGCAGCGTGTCTTGGAGGTTCTCCTCCTAGGGCGGGTTGTTCGCTTTCCTTTGTTAGCGTTCACAGCGGTGTCTCCCTCCAGCTACTCCGCTCTGCGTCTCCCGTGCTTTCGGACTGGAAGTGAGCCTCTCTGGTTCTGGCTCTGCCCAGCATATTTGTAGTTCCCGACAGCCAATCCATGATGGAAAGCAACTAGACCGTTCCCTCCTGTTTGAAGGTGTGATCATCATGCCTCGAGTTGTCTTCTTCATTGCAGTATTTCTAGGGTTATTAGACACCTCACTGTAACAAATGGTACTACTGTCAGAGGGTATTGAAGGAGACTTTGGATTGTGGGAGGGGTGAGGGTTTATTACAGAGGACATATACTGTGTCTCCTGAGAATGGTCGTCCCTAATCCCATATGGGGCTTCCCTTCCCAGGTGATCCGCCCCCTGTGCACCACCCCCAGGGTGGAATATTGTTCTGTGGATACACCGCTCTGGTCCCCCGGGAAAGGTCTCTCCCTAGGTGAGAAGGGATGACATCCTTAGATTCGTCACACTACTTTGCATGCATAATATTGTTGTGCAGCAGAAGTGAAACATGTACTTCTATCAGTGAAATTGCTTCCTCCTATTAATCCAGGTGCACATATATCTAGATCTCCAGATATCTGAGGCCAACCTGTATGTGCATGAATTCACGGAAGGCGGACCATGCCTTTAAATTCTTATGTAGTGATGAAATGAGTAGATATGGTGGGGCAATGGTAACATCTGTTATTTGAAATCCAATGAAACTAGTGGGACTCACTGTGACTTAGTGATGTGCTCTCCATGTATCAGATAACTTCTACACCTCATGGGGGCCTTCTGGATTCTCTGACCCGGCAGACACTAGGTAGTACTTAGGAAGCCATGAAAACCTCTGGGTTGGAATCTGCGCATGCAAAGAACAAGACATCCTGTGCTCCAAATGTGATCCATCTTAACCTTCCGTGGGACCTTCGGAGGTGCAGGACCTCTGCTTTTAGCACAGATCGGAGTGGTGATAAGAGACTAGTGAGAGGAAAGGTACATTTCATAAAACGTGTGAGCGAGAATGTGTGTATGTGTGCGGGTGGGGGCATTTGCAGCAGTTTGTTGGCACAGAGAGACCTAAGAAAGACTGGGGTAGCTCAGACATATATTGTTGGGACAGACAGTGTGATCTGTCTCGGGAGGATAGCTCAGGAGCAAAGTGCTCGCCTTGGGAGCAAGACGACACAGAGCAACAGAGGCTTGACCCCCAAGTCCCCGCTTAGAAAAAACTGGGTATTAAGTGCGTAATACATAACCTATCATATCACTAGCAGCATGAAGTGGGGGCAGCATGGCAATATTATTGGTGAGGCAGAATTCACGATTCGATTTGGGCTCCAGCAGCATGAAAGGGGTGAGCAGCAAGGTGTGAGGGGTCAGTAATGTGAGGCAGACAACTGCTTGTAGTATTCTGAAGATTAGACATTTTAATAAAGAAAACGTTTGCAAATAAATCCTTGCTTGTCCTACTCTATATGGGAATTCCCTACCTGGTCTAAAGGCTAAGTGAATAACTCCTAACATAGACAAACTGGCCCTCACACTAAATAACAAAACATTCAAAGGTAATTGTGGAAATCTGGGTTCAGGTACAATGACTCTGACATCATGGTGTGGATGAGTAACTTCTTTATTAAGTTTCCAAGTGTAACATCCAATTTCTAGAGTCATATTTACAAGATGGTATGTTCCAGTTCACATAGGCAAGCACCGGCAACCTCTCTCTCAGACCAGTCACACATAAATATTCTATCCAGCAGTATTCCACTGTCAGTCAAGCCTCTCTCCGTAGGTTCTACTAGAATGCAAAAGTAATACAGACCCTTACATATCTCCCTCCCAAAGGAATATTAACATCACAACAAACCGGACACACACACACGCACACACACACACGCACACACGCACGCACACACACACACACACACACACACACACACACACACACACACACACACACACACACACACACACACACACACACGCGCGCGCACACACACACACACACACACACACACACCCTCCGCCCCAACACTACAATTTCAATGCACATGCATCATATCCTCAACTAAGATTATCGGCTAAACAACCTCCATAACTATGAGCGTCCACACTGCAATGGGGCATATCTTTACACCAATGCCCCTTCCTGCTCAGTGAAGAAGAGACATCACCAACCACAAAATACCATAACCCAACTTTACACAAAATGAGGCACCCAAATCCACTCTCCAGCAGTCCACAATGAAACTAACAATCACACTCCCTCACACCCGTCATTCACAACACCAAAGTGTGCCTAGACACACCACTGCCAACCAGGCTGAGTATATCCAATACCCGGTAGCTTTTTCACCAAACTCAGTAACTCCACTACCCCTAAAGTGCCCGCGTTGAAAGTACTCTTCACACACTCCCTCATCTTCATATATAAGATTTCTAACATCACACTTATTCAGGACCTTGCACACACTACTTTAAAACTCTTAAAACTTTAGCATGTACAAACAGACCCACCTGAAAATTAAAACATTTGTTAAGTCATAGCATTAAAACTACAATGTTTCCCACTCTCCCCCAACATGTCCAACTTGGAAAAGAAAATTATGATTGCAACAGACACATATCATATCCTTTAAACTTTGCTATTATCTTGACCAGTCTACCATGTAAATCACTTTAGAGTCCATTTGTGGAATAACTTTTGTTAAACTTAACATTTCTATTAAAACCAACATTGTCTTAAAATCATTTGTAAAAAAAAACACCATCCTTGCCATGTAATCACTATACAGAGGCTACAACACTAAAACACTCAACTCATGTTCATCATCAGTTACATCCAGGCCTCACACCACCCTCTTACATTTAGCTAGATACACAACCACTGAACTATAATTATCCAAAATCTGCCTCTTCGATTAACTCTTCATCTGGCAACACCATACAGAACCAGAGTACCTTTTTTTTTTTTTAAACACGGCCCCCCTACCAACCGTCACGTTCCGAACTGGCCCATCCAATCAGTTGCACGCACTACCAGATGCACCCGCCCTCACATTTACTGTGGAATGCCAACCACATATTTCTAAATTACTAACAGGCCTCATTAATCAACCTCTGGGTATTTATATTGATTTCTTCCTGCAGCCTCTTATTCAGAAAACTTGTACCTACACTCGGGATACCACCCATTTCCTTCAAAAACTCAACTCCTTGACACCTCTACAAGAAGATCTAATGTTCACAATTGACGTGAAAAGTTTGTACACCTCTATACCGCATGACTTAGGGATAGAAGCTGTGGAATGGCTTCTGCTTGAAGCACCTGAAATACGTGCCCAGAAGGAATTTATACTTGCTCTTTTACAATTCATTGCTGAAAACTTGTATTTTCAGTATGACAATCAGTTTTATTTACAAACTGCAGGGACATCTATGGGGGCCACCATGGCACCCTCATACACCAACAGCTTCATGCTTAAATTTGAGACTGATTTTGTATTGAATAGACAAGAATGGAACAAGGATATCCGGATGTGGACAAGATATATAGATGATATCTTTGGAGTATGGAGAGTGACCAAAGAATCTTTTGAGACATTCTTTGAACATTTAAACAACATTGACCAAAGGATCCAGTTCACTAAGGAGGTCTCATATGACACCATAACATTCCTAGATGTCCAAGTCAGGAAGCAAGCAACCAGTTACAGTACCTCACTGTTTCGGAAAATGACTGACCGTAATAATCTCTTGCATCGCCTCAGCTTTCACCAGCCGAGTCTGCTCAAAAACTTGCCATACAGTCAGTTACTACGGGTGAAAAAGATAGTGAGTGATCCTGAAGACTGTAAAATACAACAGATGGAGATGAAAGAAAAATATTTGGCCCGTGGATATAAGCAAAATGAACTGGATTTAGCATCTGACAAGGTCAATGCCCTGTCACGAGAGACTATTATCAGCACAGAACCCCAGGAGTAAAAGGGAATTGAAATCACCAGTATACGTATCTACATTTTCCATCCAAAGTAATAAAATTAAGAAAACCATCATGAAACACTGGGGGATCTTTAAGAATGACATTAGCGTACAGAATTTGTTCAGTGAAAGACCAGTTTTTGCATATCAACGCAGTAGGAACCTAAGAGATGAACTGGTGCAAACCAAACCAACAGCGAAGGGACCCACAACCCAACGTACTGGAACATTCCCTTGCCTCCATTGTGTCAATTGTAACTTTGTTATCAAAGGTAACACCATCAATCATCCGAGAACAGGACGTAAGATTCTGCTCAAGACTTTTGGTACATGTGACAGCAGCAACATCATTTATGGCATTAAATGCCCATGTGGTAAATTCTATGTCGGACAGTCGACAAGAACAGCTAAATTAAGGTGGGGTGAACATCGGTCTTGTATATGAAATGCGAACACCAACTCAGCTGTGGCACGTCATTGGGTGACCAATGGACATAATGTATCACAGATAAGATTTGTGATTTTGGAAGTACTAACCAAAAATAGTCCTCATGAGGATTTATGCCAACGCCTGAATCGCAGAGAGACTTTCCGGATAGACAAACTTGGCAGTTTGGTACCTAATGGACTGAACGAGGAGATTAATTTTCACTGTTTTCTCTAATTGTATGTTTCTTTCTCTGTTTGGATGAACCTGCTTGGATTTACTTTGAGGTGGAAGAGGTACCATAACTATGGTTGATGTTAACTTGTAATTATTTTGGGACTCTTTATTTCACGTGCATTTGCGATTTTGCAAGAATCTCTATGTGTTGGACTCACATGCTGCATTTCCTGGATCCCTATCCAGGACCCAAGGTGCCGTCCTGTAAGGCGACACCACTGGCAGTATCAATACACACCCGTTTAGAATGTACATTGTTAAATGTGAGACATTGGCATGAGTTTTGCCACATATTTTCCATTTTCTATATTCTGTTCTCTATTTTCTATTCTATCTTTTGTGTTCCCCCTTGTAACAATATATCAGTCCACTTGACCCAGGACTTTGGGTTTGAGTATTTCTTCTATATTTATGATTTTCGTATTTACGATTTTTATTTTTTCATATGATTAGAATTCATATTTAGAGCCTAGAAGGTCCCATAAATAATTTTCTCCATCAGGTTCAAGCCTATTGGCTTGATTGCAGCTTTGACACGAAGCTCGCGCCCTCTTCGAGGAGCCGCGATCACGTGTCATATATAGAATGGTTGCCCGGCAACGCCCCGATGCAGCGCGGTCAGTCTGCTACCGGCAGACTCAGAGAGAACAACTCCGCTCCGCTCTCTGTGACGGTAAGCGGGATAACAATGCTCTGCAATGAACGATCCGTTCAGCAATGCTCTTGATCACTTAGGCCTCTATATAGATACTAATATGCCCTCATGTTTACAGATACTGCTCGACTGAATTATGCACATTGCTGATTTCGGTGTAGCGGTTCGTTTTTGACGCTTTCAGCTCGTATTTTGTTTGCTACATTACATTTACCTTATTCAGGTAATTGACTACTTTCTCTTCATATGGCTATACTGAACCAGTACACACCTTTTAACTGATTGGTTTTTCTTATTTTTACTTTCCGGTCTACCTTCTGCTTCTGCACTCATTACTTCTGGGTATGTGTTATATTTATTTATTTTCAAAACGTTACTTTTACATGATGTTCTTGCTATTTTTCGTCATGTTGTCATTCATTCCATGCCTTTCGGGCTGGATAACATACGTTTTTCATGATATTATTTGCACTGTTTATTTCAAACAAATGAATGTATAACTTGTGTTCATATCGCTTAGACTTGCCCTGATGAAGGAATGTCTATTCCGAAATGCATTGGCACAAACCTAGTCTGTCGATGGAGTGATGTGTGGCAAACTCTTCCTCACTAAAACACTATTAGTGACTACTTTCTATTTTTTCCTTAAATTAACTGTGGTTTAACAGATAAATCATTGTTGGAAAACAACAGTATTTTTGAGGTTTTTTTTACAAATCACCTTTAAGGTCTACATTGAGTGTCTATGAGAATTGCTACTAATTAAAAAACCCAAATTGGCATCTCAGCACATCCACAAAATTAGGAGTGTGGAGTTGTTGTACAGCTTGGAAAGCAACAAGCACATCTTGGCAACTGCCACATATGCCAAAAAGGTGCCTTACGAGGGTAAGCCAGGTACCAATTTGTGTACCTCTTCCCCGTGGGCCTTATATGGTCCTACTTGCTTGATTAAAGGAAAAATGAAACAGGGCATTTTGATGAACCTGAAGTTAACATCCCTTACTTCTCAGGGAATATCAGTTCCCAGAAGGCCAGCGAAAGTCAGAAACTGCCTGACACCAACCTTGGGGGGGAGAGACCAACCCTGGGAAGAGGAGAGTTCCCTATTAGAAAAGGAAACATACAATTTTCCTCTAGTTCAGAATAACAACTGTAACCTTACACTAGCCTCTGTGTGTATGTCATATTGTATGATAGAAGATGCAGGGGAAACTCATCATTGTGATTATATGTGTCAGAATAAATGTACTGAGAGGAAGAAGAACAACAGAGTAATGAAGATTACTCCTTCAGAGAAACCACTGTCACATACTAGTTTTCATCATGTGATCAATACCGCGAACTTTAAAAATGTGAGTGAACCGAAAAGCAATGGTGCGTCGTGGAAAGGCAGATGGAAGAGAAGAGAACCAGAGAAACCCTATCGCGAAGAGTCCTAGGCAGAGAGACCACAGTCACAAGACTGGGAGCAGCGGAAGCACCAGAGTGAATCCGAAGGAGTGAGTGGACCGAAAGAGGCTGGAGCATGCGCTGCATGAAGTAGGAGGTTCAAGCTGCAACTCTCACACAGAGGAGGACGCAGAGGTCACCAAGAAGGTCCGGTGCTTCAGTGCGTGTACCGCGAACCAGCAGTAGAAGTAACCCTCCACACGACGGAGATAAGTAAACGAATGAACAATCACTGTTAAAAGTCAATAGTGATAACTTGAAGAGAGGAAACAGAGTGGATTGTCAAATGCCAATAGTACTGACATAAAATATATATGTAAAGGAAGGCAAATAAATGAACCAGCATTGTTAAAAAACAATGCTTATAACACTGAAAAGACAGCGCAGATAAATTAAGGAGTTGAACAAGCATTGGCCGAAGACCATAACCAACACATTAAAAACTTAAATAAAGTTATCCAAGATGGGAGAGAACCCTTGATAAAAGACATTTGTGAATCCATTGAAAGGTGGAAACCGCTGAGAAGAGTAGAGAAGGACATTGGAGTCATCTTGTCAGACGTCAAGAGAGAAGGATCAGGGACCCAATATTGGAGAAAAGTAAAACTACTAGTGGTCTGGGCTAGTTCTGGCAGGCGAGTATACAGGCACTTTGAGAACAGTTATACAAACCTGGTAGGCGACTATGCCAGGCCTTGCGAAAGTGAAATTACTTAATGAAATACGGGGAATCCTGGAAAGATAGTACACAAGGTATTCCAAAGTAAACTGAAGATTGATTATTGTTTAATAAGGAACTCGGAATCCTAGCAGGAGAGTATGCCAGGAATTCTAAAGGAACTTTTAACTGTTTAAAGAGAATTGGGATTCCTGGTTGGAGGGTACACCATGTTTTCTTGAAGGAGGTGGAACCTAATAAGCATCTTGGATTCTTAGAAAGTCTGAAAGCTGGAACACTGTAGAATATATTCGTGGGGAAGGGAAAAGTCCTTGCTTCCTATTTTTATGGGAACTGTTGCACATTTATACTTTGTTTTTATCAAGTTTGGAACTTTGTGTTTGATCTACTAGTCTAAAGCCTTAAAAGGGTGGCTAAAGATGGTTATCCCTATCATGTCTTGTTATGCTGTAAGTGTTAGGGTCAGATTAGAGTTTTGGACATGCGACTGTTCCCTTTGTTAGTTTTATTGTCGCAGGGAAGCCCCTAATAGTTGTAGTGAAAGATAGGCATGTATCCAACCTTACTTTTGTTAATACAAGTTTATACTTACAAAACCATACCGTTGTGTCTGACTCATACTCATGACTCGCCGCGGCATCCTCCTACCACTCAAATGTAGGTAATGGGCACATTTGCAGCACAATCCTGAACCATTGCACCAGAGAGTCATGCTGATTCACTGATTTTACATCGATGTCCTTCTGAAAGCACTGCACTGCCTCTCTCCCCACCACAAAGCCTTGAGAGGACCCCCTCCAGCACCAACGCTGTAAGGTAAGCCCTGCTGGGCCCTGAATTCTTTTTTAGCACCCCCAGCTGGAGCGTAGTATTTTCGCATTAGCGCCGACAAAATTGAAATAACTGTATTCATAAAAAAGCATTTTTATTCTGAAGTAACTTAGAAATCTATCGGCAGAGTTCCTTGCCGCACATCTGGCAGTGTGTTCGAGTTTGCACAGTGGTGTGATTGAAGACTTCCTTTCCAGCATGGCTGCCGCTGGAGCTGGTGTACCGGAGGGCCTGCCTTGCTTGGCTCCCCTGATCCGATTAGGCCCTGCCTCTATCTTAGGCCCAATCAGGCGCACCAGCAGGCAAAAGCCGGTCCACACCCAATACCCACTGATTACGGACCTCTCTGTGCCTGTCGGGCAGAGGAAGGCCTGCAGGTCCTTCTCTGTACTTTGTCCCCTCTCAAAGTATGATTCCAGCTTCAGGCGTCATGACTGCTTCTCAAGTGACATTGCAACTAGGGATCACCACACTTCATGCACACCTTCTAGTGAGTGATGGCTGAACTATCCCTTTGCCTCCTCCACAAATTGAACTTTGTCATGTGCCTTTGTTCTCTGCCTTCCTGCCTCCCTTCTCACACCTAATCCTACCACTTCTTTCACTGCATTTGCATTTAGAAATCGTTTTTTGCTGTCCCCTTTCATCTGTGCACCATTTTTGCATGCTTTTAAGGCCTATGTTTGAAAATCGAATTTGGCATTGTGCCTGCTTTTAAAGCCTATGTTTGAAACTTGTTTTTTGCTGTGCTTTTTCATCTGTGCACCCTTTTGCTTGCATGTAAGGCCTATGTTTGAAAATCAAATTTTGCATTTTGCCTGATTTTAAGGCCTATGTTTGAAAATCGAATTTAGCATGGCTGCCTGCTTTTAGGGCCTATGTTTAAAAATCAAATTTAGCTGTACCCTTTCATCTGTGCACCATTTTTGCTTGCATTTAAAGCCTACTTTTAAAAGTCAATTTTCTTTTGAATTTCATTTTCACCTTTTCTGTCTACTAGGCCCCATGGTGAGTTTAGCTAGAAATGTGCAGTGCAGCCACTCTTCCTCATTCCTCTACTATCCACGTTCGCCCCTGTGGCTCTCACCCATCTTGTCTAACTGCTACACTATCACCTATCTCCCGTCTCTCTTGAAGTCAGTTAGGAAAAAGCATAAAAAAGAAATTTTGAGTGCAAACCCCTTGGGCTTTCCATCGCAGAAACCTATGGCAGGGCTTCTTCCAGAGAGGCTTTCACTGATATCCTCTTCTCTCCAGACCTATTGGCCCCTCATCTCATCTCTACTCTCACTCCTTCCTCATCCTCTCCCATTAACGGTGGTTCCAAGTGGGAAGTCCTCTTGGCTGGCTTCTCATCTTCACTTTGTTTCGTTCATGTCTACCACACAGGCACTATCGTGGTTCAGGGTCCTCAACCCAACCTCTTTGTCTTTGACTGGATCCTGCTGCCTCTCCTCCCACTATTCTCTCTGCCCATCCCCTTCCTACCAGTGTTCCACACCTTTGTAACCCTCCTCAAAAAACTTTCAAAGACAAAGACCTCCTTCACCTGGCTACTCTTAACACCCGCAGAGCCAACAAACACTCCGCTGACATCTGCCGCCTCCTTGAAGAGATTGACCTCAACATTCTTGCTCTTACCGAGACTTGGTTGAATGCCAGCTCAGTCACTGCTTTTGTCTCGCTCCTCCCCGATTGTTGTAAAGTAATTTACAAGCCTCTACCTCACTGGGCTGGCGTTGGGGTTGCCTTAATCTTCCCTGAGTGGGTTCCTTCCACCATCTTACCCACTCAGCTCTACTCTTCCTTTGAGAGTCTGGTGTTCAAATTGGTCAACTCTCCCTCCTCCACCTTGACCTTTGCCACCATTTACCAGCCTTCAGGCACTACCACCATGTTGCTCTCTGAATAGGCTGATTTCTGTTTTTCCTTACTTTCATCCACCTCCAATCTCCTCCTATTGGGTGATTTCAACATCCAGTCGGACTCCCCTGTCACAGCATCTACTCCTTTCATTGACCTCTGCTCCTCTCTATCTCTATCCCTCTCCACTCTGCTGGACACACTCCTGATGCCCTCATTCACTCTGACCTTTCTGTCTCCTGATCACTTGTCACCCCTATCTCTTGGTCAGACCATTCTCTCCTCCCCTCTCATTTGAGGCCCTTTGGCCCTCTGACCGCACCCCCAAAAGCTCTGCCAACTTCATACACTCGCCAGTCTCTGTGCCAGTCTCTGCCTTACCCTCCACATTCATCCCACCTCACCCCCTACCGCTGACTCTATCACTGACTCTGCTCTCAGTAACCTCCATTTGTCCATTACCAATACACTTGACATTCTTGACCCAGTCATGAGGATCCGCCTGAATCCCACCTTTAAGCGTAACACCTGGTACGACTCTGAACTTGCCGCCCTGAAACGAAAGTGCAGAGCGGCCGAACGTAGGTGGCAAACCACTGACGCATCCTCTGACAAACTGGTCTGTCGCCTGCTCGAAAGGCAATACAGACTCTCTGTCTGTGCCAAGAAATGAGCCCACATATAGGCATGGATTTCCGGTGCATCCAACAACACGGCAGAACTTTTCAAGATCTGCAGGGAACTAGCCAACCCTTCCATAGTCTCCTCCTCCCCTCCCACTTCCCAGGCTCTCTGCAATAGACTGGCCACTCACTTCTCCACAAAAATTCAGGACATCCTGAACACCCTTGTTACTCACCCTTCCAATCCTTCCAACCCTTCCTACTCCCCCTTGCCTCCCTTGGATCCTTACCCTTCTCCTTCAACCATATCCTTTCTCTACCCTGTCACACCTGAAGAAGTTACCAGAGTTGTCCGCTCCATGAAGGGCTCTTCTAAACACGTTTCCCCTTGCTCATTCAGAACCATTAAGGACAACATTGGATCTCTTGCTGCACTGATGGATTTCTGTAATCATTCTTTTGCCACTGGATCTTTCCCCTCCTCCCTCAAGCACTCCCTTTTGCACCCCTTCCGGAAAAAAGCCTCAGCATACGCTAACTGTCCGGCACATCATCCTATTGGATGGGGAAGCGCCTGCGTGGCTCCGCCCACGCATTCAGTAATTTAGAAGAAGAAGAAGAACTACCACCCATTTTCCACCCCCTCACCCTTCCTGGGGAAACTGCTGGAGACAATGGCCTTGCCCCAACTCAACTCGCACACTGAACTTGTTGGTTCTCTCCACGACCATCAATCTGGATTCCGAGCATCCAGAGGCATGGAAACTGCTCTTCTGAACACCTGTGAAGAACTGATTGCATCTCTTGACTCCAACTCCCCAGCTGTACTCATCCTACTCAATCTCTCCTCTGCCTTTGACACAGTCAACCATTCCATCCTCAAACAAAGGCTCCACGATAGCCTTGGTATCTCGGAGTGGGCACTGGAATGGCTGACATCCTTCCTAACTAACCGCAAGTCCCAGGTCATCCTGGGCGCCTCCTATTCTCCTACTTCCTTCTCCACCTGTGGTGTCCCTCAGGGCTCTATCCTCACCACTTGGCTCTTTAACATCTACCTTGCTCTGCTTGCACGCCTCATTTCTTCCTTCTTCCCCAAATTCCAGTGTTATGCTGATGACCCACAACCCTTTTTCAAACTGCCTGCTGACCCTTTTGCACCTTACATCGTCCCTGTCTGCCTATCTGCCATCCAGTCCTGGTGCATCGTCAATGATCTCTGCCTCAATGTCTAAAACTGGGTTCCTTCCCATTAGGACCCCTGTTCCCTCCTTCTCACCCTCACTCTGGCCTTCCTCCTTGGGCTCCTCCCCTGCGCCTTCCACTGAAGCCATAAACCTTGGAGTCATCTTCGACTCCTCTCTCTCCTTCCTCCCTCACACTCAGGACATTGCCAAGAAGTCACACTTTTAGCTCTTCCTTCTCAAAGGACTTCTTCCTTTTCTCACTTTCCCCCAGAGGCTCAATGTGACTGAAGCCCTAGTTCTCTCTAGGCTTGACTATTGCAATAGCCTCCTCCTGAATCTACCTTCTTCCACTCTGTGACCACTCTGGTTAATCAAGAATAGGGCAGCAAGACTTATCCTTGGCCTTAAGCCCAGGGACCGCATTTCTCCTGCCCTAAAAAGTCTTCACTGGCTCTCGGTTGCTGCAAAGATTAAATTCAAATCCCTCTGTATCTTCCAGAAGGCTGTTTGGGCCCGGGTACCACACTATTTTCAACTTCAACTTTATCTCACTAAATACTCTCCTTCTAGACCTCTACTTTCCTCTGGCACCAACTCTATGTGTGTAACAGAGAGTAGGAGGTCAATCACTCTCCTCCCTTGGCTCACTCCAATGGAACAGCCTCCCCCTCTCTCTGTGCCTTGAGCAGAACATCCTTAAATTCAGGAAGCTCCTCAAGGCTTTCCTCTTTACCTCCTGCTTCCCTTCTCTGCTAATTTGCACAGCTGCTGTGATTTGTGTCCTTGGCCCTCATGCATTCTTGTGGCCCCTGACCTCCCACACCCAATTGTCCCAGCTCCTGTCTACCCTCAGCACTTGCTCTTGCACTTCCTCCGCCTTGGAGGATCGCACTTAGCCATTGCAGCCCCTACCTGTGTATCACTCTCCTCACCATGCACTTCTACTGTGCACTCATCTGTGGCTCACCCATGAGCACAGACACTTCAGCACTTCCCTGATTCCCTTCTCCCTACTGCACTTGCACGTTCTGTATACTCACAAGGCACAATAGGTTTGTCCTTTCTTCCCTTTTTTATCCCCCAGTTTTAAATAAATGTGTGTTTACTAATGTGTTTTACACTCTTTTTCCACCCTTTGCTCTGTGGACACTTTGAAACAGTATTTACTTGCTGGATAGGCACCTAACAAGTGAACAATAAATAAATAAATGTTTACAAGCCCTGCTGTAACACCATCTCTGCCTGTAGATCCAACAGCATGCAGACAATGCTTTTCCCCATCCAGGCACCAGACTGCTATTGCTAAGGATTTTGGGCATGTTACAAAAATCACATACACAAAAATCTCTGTCTATTTAGTGACAACCTTTCTGTAATGTTGGCAATAGGTTTACTGGCCTATTTCTTTGTAGAAAACCATGAATTCAGACAGCTGATTGGCCTCTTTGATCATACTTGGAAATTATAAGTTGGAACTACTTCATGTGAACATCAGTACCACGTGTCTGCCACCATGTCATGAAAGCAGTGGGAATGGCACTGGATCAGTACAAGGATAACAACATCCACCTACTCATGGACATATGGAGCAGTGCTGAAGGGACAGATCTCTTGGCTCTCACTGGACACTGGGTCAGCATCACCCCTAACTCTTGTGAGCAAAGCCCAGGGCAGCAGCCACAAAATGTCAATCACCAACATGCCCGCTTGTGCATGGAAAGGTTTAACTGCAGGTCCCACAGGTGAGTATATCTTTGGGTGAAAGTAAAGGAGATTGTGGCACATGGGATCACTCCCCCTGGTGTACAATTGGGCTTAGTGGCAGACGACAATGGGTCCAAAATTGTTGATACCATGAGGATAGGTGAGACCATATATGCACCCTGCTTTACTCATGTTCTCCATCTTGTGGTGACCTGCTTCATAAGCCAATAGCTGCATCATGATGAAATGCTTGGTGTGGACTAGAAGATCTGTGCCCACTTTAGCCACTCCTACAGTGCACAACAAATGACAACACCTCCTGTGACTGGTCAGAAATGTGAGGTGACCAACTTTGTCAAGGTTTTTCAAAAGATGCAATTTTATTAACTCAAAAGGTTGGATGACGCCTCATATCCCTATCCTGACAAGGATTTCCCTGCCTAAAATAAACTAAAGGACACAACAACGGTATTCTCTACCTCACACTTAATCATACACAATTTAACAAGGCATATATATGGCAATTTCAACAGCAGCAAATATAACAGTTAAATTCACTTCATAATAAATGTTTCCTCTTCTAATCCCGGTTAATCCCCTTTCCCCAGATTCAAGTAGGATTTTGTGTAACAGTTCCAAAAAGGTTAAGGAAATCCTGTATCATAACAACGTTCTCTTTGGTTCCAATTTAAGAACACACAATTCCAATTTGATAACACCAAGTCCTTGATAAAAAACTTCTGAACATACAGTTCCAATTTGGTAACATCAAGTTCCTGAAAATAACCTCTGTGCATCAACTCAGAATATGTCCTTACTTCATTGCTTTCTACAAAAAGGTCTTTGTCAGGATATGTCTGCACCAGTTCACAAAAACAATTTTTTGACAATATTAAAGAATTCAGTGGCAGTCCACATAACACTTGCTTCAATGTTATTAATTTGTCAGGATGATTCTGCATTGATTAACAAAACATTTGTGTGGTTCTTCAACTTCTTCAAGAAATTTAACCATGCCACAGTACTTCACAGGATTCCACCTGGTCTACTCACCTGCCAGGCTTATTAAGACAAAGTTCTCTGCTCTGGTGTACTCCCTTGCCAGAACAGAGCCATCTACTACAACAGTCTCTGACCTGGTGTACTCTCCTGCCAGAATAAATTGCTGGTTGTCAGTACTTTAGTTGGACCTCGACCAAAACAAATGAGCAATGTATTTTGCTCCACAACTTCAAATATAAGAACCACTTCAAGGGAAACAATAACCACACTGATGCTGTTTGTTACATCTGGGTGGTCACCACATTCTCTGCAGGTTATGCTCCACACCCTCTGGTCATCTTCCCTCAGGAGGGCAGCCTTCCTGCCACTCTTGTGTCTTCCCTTTCCCACTAACCAACCACTGATAAGGGTTCTGTTTCAATGTCATGCTTCTTTGGTAATGTGGGTTCAAGTCCTTCTCTCTTAGGACCTCCTTTTCATGTGGGCAATAATGTGTATCCACATTGAAAATACCAACTGTCTTCTTTCGGTTTTGGCAATTATGGTTCTTTCTTAATTGCTTTGATATATTTCTTTTTTGGCTTTGGCAATGAATATTTCTCTTTTCTATCGTAGATATTGCCCCTTTTCATTGCTGGTTCTTTTTATGTCCCACAATGTCACAATCACCTGCTTCTGATATGGCATTCAGATTCTTATGCTGCCATCTGTGCCCTTGTAAATCAGCGTGGTTGTTAAGATAGGAATGAACTTGTTTTCTATTAGTTCAGTATTTAAAATGGCTCTTTTCCACTTGTTTTACTTCGCTTATTACTTTACTATAGTTGGGGCCCCTGAACTTGGCCAGCGGGAGGATACGGAGGCCTTCGGGATCACTATCTAACAGTGAACTCGCTGGGTCTGGCGTGCGCATCCGTTTATCGTGCTGCCTCCAGGTCCTCTGCTTCACTCTCCCCACGTGGTCCGGGAATCTCTTCTCCACAGTCCTCTGCTAGTGTTTACTGCCAGAAGGGCTTTCCTGGCTCCAACAGCACATCAGTGCTTGCCTGCAACCGGTGTTTGGAAAACAAGGGGGAAAGTTATCAAAAGGTGTGCTTTCCATTATGCAACCTCTTCAGCTGCGTTCCTCAGGGGCAGAGTCACCTCTCGCGATGCTTCCCGCTGTGCCAGCTCTACAATTATGGCCTGAGCAATTAGGACCCTCTACAACCTCACCTGCCAACGTGGTCCCGGCATCTGTGCTCCCACACAACCTCTGCGCCACCACGTGGCAGTAGGAAAACTACCCCACCTTCTACTGTTACTCCTCTCTATGGCCTGTACTTGAGGGGGCTTTTTATGCCTCCCTGTCCTCCTCAGGTGTGGGTCATTATTCTTTATTGATTGCGACCTGCAGTCCTGTTCCCCTGCAGTCTTCTTCCTCATCCCAGTACTTGTGTTTTATGGGATTTGTAGCCCTTAATATAGAATTCAGCTTCATTAGTGAAGTTATCATTATCACGTTCACTTTTCATTTTACATCTATTCCCTAAAGTTCTATGAGGATTGTAAGTATTCTTTGACTTTGCAGGAATTAAATTGGTACCATTGGTACCAAAGACTCTTTTTCCTTAGTTCTCTGGGACTCATGGGGTCTTTTATTTTTATAAATGTCATTGACTTTAAGAAAGATGTTCTGGCTTTCAGAATATGACTGCTTGTAGAAATCTTCATCTATATTCCGACAGTCAGTTTGGGGAAATAAAAACGCTCTCTGACAGCAAGCCATTGCATATTCCGGCCAAATGACACAAAATTCCTTCTGTGCAATCTAAAAGACTCTGCTCAATTACAATTCACAGTAATACTATGAAAAAAAACATTTCAGAACCTGCTCTGCGGTTACCCAGCTAAACCTAAAGTTCGGATCTATAGTAACCCGCATGAATCAATATACTTCCATCACATACAATGTAAGCACATTTCTGCTGCATCAAAATAAAAGAGGACCATACTTTAAAGCACAGAATTCAAGTCAGCAAAACCCACTGCAAGTAAAGTGTAGCCCAAAGGCAAAACACCCCCGGTAATTAGGCCCCAGGGCTGCAGGACATCAGGACCTCTGCACACAGCAAGACCCCCAATCAGCCAACGCCCATGTGTGGGCTTTAGGAAGTTCTTTTAGGGTAAATGTGGAAAGTCCCTAATTAAAAAACCTACTTGTCACTTTATAGACAGTCTCCCAGGTTCAAAGGCAGGTTCAATGTAGCAGGGACGTTAAGGCCCTGCCCTAAAGGGCGATGTGTATCAACTACTTATTTGGTACATCCCCTCAGCTTTAAGTGTGGGCAAACAATTTCAATGCTCAGTGACTTATTTGTCGTGCGCAAAAAACTTGCATGGTCTGTCTGTGTCTGGATATCATTCAATAGCAAAAAGTGTCTTACGTGGCTAAGGCCAGGTTTTATCTGTGCCCGGAATAATATTCCTGGGAAAGGCTATCCTAAAACAATTATGTGTTTTCTATATCAGTTGCCCGCTTTTTGCTTCTGACGACTGGTATCCTAGTCCTGTTATCATAGCGCAACTAAAAGCTTGTATGTATAAAGGGCCATCAAGGATCTTTGCACAGTACATCTATTCCGCTTTATGGGGAATTGAAAAACATTTCACTTGCATGGCTTTCTGGCTCAGTGTGTAAGCTTATATAGACTATGCAGAATTGGATATGCACACATGGCTGCTTGCATCTATGTCTATCTTAACTACCAATCATTATACTAAAAGGAATGGCATATATATATATATATATATATATATATATATATATATATATATATATATATATATATATATATATATATATATATATATATATAGACATGAATGTAAACACCTTACAATGCTGTATCTACGAAATTAGGCTTATATAGGCCACTACAAGCATATAGCACATTGAGTGCTTCTTGCTGAGTGAAACGCTATATTGCTATGCAGTATAGACTGGCTTTTTATCTAGGCCCAACTATGCGCATTGGCACCTTGCTTGCTAACTTGCTTCAAGGCACTATATGAGGGGAATGCTGACATGAAATGGTGTCTCATGTGCTATAGGTCCGTCCTATACATGACATCTCCCCTTGAGATGCCCTGAAATGGAAAACGTATCCGAATCATAACTATTAATCTACATCTTATTAGAGTTTCCAAACATCACTGTTTTGCACTTCTCCCCTTGCATTGTGCAACCTCCTTTCTAGGCGCTTCTAGATCACATTGGGGGATTCATCTCCTCCACTGAAAGGGCCATTAACATAACAATTGTTACACAAATATATGCCTTAGGGTGTTCTCTGTTGATTAGAGGCTATGGACCTCATTACGGGTCTGGCGGGAACTGTGCCGGTATAACTGGCAGGTTGCTGCTGGACTCGTAATGAATTACCAACGCCTGACTTCCCAGTAACACCAGGGTATTCCGACCCTGGCGTCCGGGAATTCAGGCACCAGTGATTTTGTAAGTACCCATTCCCATGGAGTCCAATAGGACCATGGGAATGGAGACCACGGAAGCACCGGCACCGTTAATAACTGGTGCTTCCGTGAATCTCTGCGGGCGGGTGCCGTTCCGCCCACTAGGTCTGACCCTGGTGGGTGGGACGGCACTCGCCCACAAAGTCGTACTATGCTGGTTCGGTAACAACGGTGCCAGTAGGCTTACCAGCACCATTGTTACTGGACTGGCATAGTTCGAATGATGCCCAATGACGTGCATATAGTCATGCTAATGCCACACAGACACGTGTGAAGTAGGACGGTGAAGCTTTGTAAAGAGCTTCAAAGCCATGCATCGCCAACACCACGTGGAAAACCTAGGATGTTCAGGTGTTTAACCTTTGCCAGGAACAATCTGAAACTGCATATGGGTGCAATAGTTACTGTGCAATCTCCACTGGCCCCCCAAACATCCCCTGGTTAAATGTGCATTTGGTAATGTTCATTTCTATTGCCTCTCCAAGCCCAGGGGTGCATTGTGCATCTGCAGGCATCACAGATCCGAGACTCACTGCAATCCAAAAGGAAACATGTACGGAAAGGGGGAGGTAAGGCCTTGGTCTAGCACAGGTAATATTTCCATGCAAAATCGTGCATTTCATTACAGTGCTGGGTCATGTATAATACCCAGTCCTTTGCAGGGGAAATACAGAGTGGACTGTCCCCTATTGGGAGTATAGCTCAATGGCTACGAGCTCGCCTTGGAAACAAGAGAACACGGAGCAACACAGGTTCGGTCCGCGCTTAGAAACCTCTGGGTATTAAGCACGTTATAAATAACCTATCATATCTATATACATTTTGTGCACAGGGTACGGCCCAATCTGGGGTGTTATCACGTGTCCCTTCTTGGGACCGTATCAGTCACCCTTGGCTCTGAATTTGCAGGGAACTGTCCCGTCTCCTGGTCTAGCCGAGAGCAAATTCTAGCCTCTTGGAACGAAAAGCTGGAGCTACAGACACTAAATTAGAAAATAGTGAACGTCTTCCCTCACCATCATTCAGCTCTGAATGTGCGCTTACTACGATTTACGTTTATTTATGTGGGCCTAGAGATGTTTCCCCTACCAAGCCCGTTAGTCACCTGTTGCAGTACTGTTTAAATAACAAACCTTGCTTGTAACAATGTTCTGCTCATTTTACAACCTACCAACCAACCTAGCTGAGTTCTTATGAGCTCTCGAACTCTGCACACCCATTTATGGGGCTGTACCCAATGCATACAACTGATGGATAGATGGAGAGAGAGGAAGGTTAGAGACGCTTAATCAGCATCACAAAACGGTTTATGGTGTGTGTGTCATTTCATCAGTATACTGGAGTCACAAATGAGCATGTTATAAAAAAGAAAGACAGATTATTTACATATCAAATCCTCAATGAATTCTCACTTCCATAAATAATAAACCTATTGTTATAACACATCTTTTTGTCATCAGGCTTCTCTCCAAAGTTCTCTATTTGCACATAAGATCAAACACCATTGGCAAAAGGCTGACAAGTCACGTCACTGTACTTAAGTCAAGCTACAAAAACCCAAACATGGGCTTCAAACCACATGAGCGTTTCAACACAGCCCAGTCTAGCCCATCATGGGCTCAATGACACAAAATCCCTTATGTCCAATCCAAAGACTCTGCTCAATTCCAATCACAATTCACCGCAATACTATGAACGACCTTTCAGAACCTGCTTTGCGGTTACCCGGATAAACATTAAAGTCTAGATCTATAGTAACCAGCCTGAATCAATATACTTCCATCACATATAATGCAAGCACATTTCTACTGCATCGAAATAAAAGAGGACCATACTTTAATGCACAGAATTCAAGTCAGCAAAACCCACTGCAAGTGAAGTGTAGCCCAAAGGAAAACGCCCCCGGTAATTAGGCCCCAGGGCCACTCCTAATAGCGTGTAGGTATAAAGGGCAAGCAAGGCCATTTGCAGAGTGCATCTAGTCCTACTCGGAATCCTTATAGTACTTGCATGGCTTGGTGGCTCAGTGTGTACGCATATATAGACTGTGCATAATTGAATATGTACACATTGCTGATTGCATCTATGTATATCTTCACTACCAAGCACTGTACTAATATGTCTCAAATAATGTAAACACATTACATGGCTGCATCTACAAAATTAGGCTTATATTGGCCACTAAAGGCCTATAGCGCATTGAGTGCTTCTTCCTGAATAAAGTGCTATATTACCATGTAGTATAAACTAGCCTTGTCGAGGTGCTATATTTCAACTCTGCATATAGCACCTTGCTTAATAACTTGCTTCAAGGCACTATATGAGGAGAATGCTGACATGAAATGGTATCTCATACCCTACTTTACCCCCCTGTGGACAGAATGGGTCCTACCACATGCCAAGGGATTAAGGCAAAGGCTGACGTCCCTCATCCAGTCCTGAGAGTCTGAGATGGGGTTGCTAACAGAGGCAGGACCGTAGGAGATGGAAGGCAGTCTGAAAGTCACCAGCACACATTCGGAAAGGGATGGTGAATGGAGAAATAAGGTCAGCCAGCAGGTGTCTCAAGTAGGCGTTAAGAAGCCAAGGGGAGTGTGTGGAGCCCCGGGGGACACCACAATGCTGAATGATAGATTTAGAATGGAACGCTCCAGTTTTTATCTGGATTTCCCTATCAAACGGAAAGGGAACAATGAAATGCAGAGCAACACCTGAGATGACACATGATATTTCCAAATGGGGGGGGCGGGGGGGTGACGTGGTTAACTGTGTTGAATGCCAGTGAAAGGTCTCGAAGGACGACGGCAGCCTGTGCAACCTGTTTTAGCATCAGCTGAGTTTCCCGAGGCCTTTACTATGTGTCCTGTGATTTTGATGAGATGCTGCCCATACTCTCCAGCGCCTGCATCATTTCCGTCTGATTGAGCTTGGTGTGAGAGCTTCTGTTTGGCTGTTTAGGTCAGTGATGACCACATACCTCTCAGTGTCTGTCGCTAGTCTCATGTGAAACCCTTGCAGTCGCCTGGTGGTGGAAATTATGAGAAGGCTCACAGATCATTTTTGATATATTTTGATAGCGTTATGGTGAACTGATTGACTCTCTACTTATAAATGGTTCAATCTGGTCATCATGAACTGGTCGACAGGCTATACTGGTAGACAGGCCTGGTCGAGCGGTTAGGCTGATTGACCAGTTCATGATGGGGGAATGGATATGGCTTAATTTGGGGGTGAGGTGGAGGGAGGGGATGGCAGCTGAATGATGGGAAAGGAGAAGGACAAACCCAGCGCTGAGGCATCGATCAGGGTCAGAGTGCAATTCTGGGGTTGGGGGAGCAGGGGAGTTTGGGCTGAGGGGAAGGGGGGCAAGAACGGGGAGTAGCATGGCAGGGGACAGGGGGCACAGAAAGTCGGGAAAAGATAGGGGTGGGGGAATACTGGGGTAGGGGGAGGAGTGGAAAAAGATGTATGGGAAGAGAGATGGTATGACAAGTATCATGGGGGTTAAGGAGGGAGCTGGAAAGAGGGGAAGGAAGGAAGGAAGGAAGGAAGGAAGGAAGGAAGGAAGGAAGGAAGGAAGGAAGGAAGGAAGGAAGGAAGGAAGGAAGGAAGGAAGGAAGGAAGGAAGGAAGGAAGGAAGGAAGGAAGGAAGGAAGGAAGGAAGGAAGGAAGGAAGGAAGGAAGGAAGGAAGGAAGGAAGGAAGGAAGGAAGGAAGGAAGGAAGGAAGGAAGGAAGTCAAAGCACAATTCTGAAAAAGAGAAGAGAGTAAGAACAAAAAGAAAACGGCAATGAAAAGTGTAATGAAAAATGTAATCAGTAGAACTCTATACAACGTTAACAAGGAAAAAAAGAAAAACGTATTCAAATCTCACTTACATTCGTGAACTATTAAATAGGTAAAAACTGTAAAGGGAACAATTATTTCAGAAATCGCAGAGCGGCTAATTGCCATGAAACGTGCGTGCCCGCTACCATCTTATGCCATAGGAGCTCAGGCGCGAGTGTTACACGTTGTCCAAGACACTGCGCTCCGAGGTCCCTGAAAGCACTACCTTCAATAAATAAATGGTACAACGTTTCCACTGCAACAGAATGTGTTCAAATGCGACAGCTTCGATTAGACCTGCCTATGTTACTCTAAGCAGCCCACGTTTCATACGTTGGATGGAGGATGAAACGTAATCTGAGAAAAGAATGTCTAGGCGCGTTATGTAGGAACAGGTTGGATTTCTTACAGCCGACAGTAGCTAGTATCCAGTGGTTCCCCAAAGTCTTGTTTTCGCAATGTCGGGGGCCGATGTGAGCATTTCCTTGGTGGCCGCCAGAGTGCTCAGACTGCACTGGCATTAGTTAAGCCACTTATTAAAGATGTCATCCAACTTATTATTTAGGAGTATTCAGTCTCCACCACCGTGCACCTCTAAGTGACATGTTCCTGAGCACGTAGAGGAATTGCCACGTAAACATTGCCTCTAGCAAAGCGCTATATAAATACATGGAGAAAAGCGCTATGTAAATACACGCATCATTATCTAGCGAGAAGAGGCCAGATTAGTAACAAACCGTAGCGACTGGAACCCCCAGTGACAAACGCAACAGTCGCCCCCAGAAGCGACCTTGCAGCTTAGACCAGCGCCTCGGGTTGTTTAACGGGGATATTTCCGCTCCATGGGTCGGGGATAGGAGCGCTTTGGACTAAATCAACTTTATAACTGGGAGAAGGGAGACGCACCCATTGTTACCATTAATGACATTAGCCTGAGAGACTAGTTAGACTGTCTAAGTTCTCCTGTCCCTCGTTTAGGAGAAGCCTAAATGCGTAAAGGACTTAACACCGATCCAAATAGCATTTGAAAGCAAAGAAGGATTTATTATTCAAAGATCTCTGTCTTAATATTTTCTTCTTCTGGAGATTGATCATTACGTCATTTCCTTTAGCATATATGATCCTGCAATGCTGCACGCTGCCTCTGCAGACCCATGGGGGCCTGGTCTAGTAATGCCAGATCGTCGGTATAAACTAGGAACCAAAGAAAAAGCAACACATGTCTTTGACGGACTTTCAATATTTAAAGCTGCAGACGAACCATACATACTGATAACCACTAGGTGGCGATCAGTCACCATGTTTCTATTAGAAATAATATATGTCGTGCAGTACAAAACTACCATCACTATGGAAGGAAGATCAGTAGTTGTAAAACCGCAGTAAGTACACAGGAAGAACTTACTGATAGTTCTAGGTGTTTAGATGGCTGTTCCACTGACTTTTGTTCAGATTTTTTTTTTAAAACCTCTTACTGACCTTGTTTTGTTACCTGGAGAACTAATACCACATGTTATGTGAGGGTAGAGGGGAATTTTCGAGTGGAGCATTCCTGTATGAAGTAGATGTTTTTTGCCAGATGTATGTATCTGAGTTGATGTCTGCCCTGCAGAACACCTACTTCTTACATCGGTACAACGTCCTTTCATTGCGGGATGTTTTTTCGATGGGTTTTTGACCACAAATTTTTCAACGAATAAATCCATCTAATTTTTTAGGGGGGTGGGGGATTAGAACATTATATATATGGGGTGTGGGTGTAAGAGAATATATTAAAAATTAAAGGTAATGGGAGCTTGGGGGGGAACCCCCCAAAAATAAAAAAATAAAAAATTTGATGGGTTTTTTCATTAAATAATCTGTGATAAAAAAAAACCCTGTGAAAAAAATCCAGTGATGAAATGCCATGGAGCCCTTACATCATATTTAGGGCTAGCGTTTGGTTGAAAATTATTGAACTGATACAGAGACAATTGTAGCTACCCGCGACTTCACTAGGAGTGTGGGTGAAAGGGGTCTTCTTCTAGCATTAGACCAGTGGTGCTCGAACAATTTTCAGAGTTGGGGTGCTGGCCAGTGCCACCACCACCCTGAAAGCATTGCGGTTGTGTTCAAAGCAGGTGCTACTGAATCATTTATGGCCGCAAATGACCCCAGCACTTTTAGCAGAAGCGCCTATAGGTTCCCCGCAACATACTTCTACATAAAAAGTGAGGTGGATGTGGGAATTTTACTTCATACTCACCAAATATATAAATA
Source organism: Ambystoma mexicanum (assembly GCF_040938575.1). Lineage (NCBI taxonomy): Eukaryota > Metazoa > Chordata > Amphibia > Caudata > Ambystomatidae > Ambystoma > Ambystoma mexicanum. The sequence continues at coordinate 1,564,332,943 of NC_090932.1, forward strand.
AAGGTAGGTAGAAAGCCATATTGCCGTTCCAAAAAACACATTTCCTGTTCAAATTAATTCATTATACTAGGAATTTAATATAATCAACATCTGAAGAGCCACCTCAGCATATGACAAAGAGAGCCAGGCCTTAATCTCTTTACGCTACTTTCAATGACTTCTTTCAGAGATGCCTCTATAAAGTTATCGTGGGTTTAAAATGGCTTAAAAAACAAAAACCTTTCACCTGAAATGTGAAAGTAAGATAGTCAATTTGAGCCAAGTCACACATTCCACATCGCCACCTAGTAGCCATCGCTGTAAGTACACCTACAGTTCTGAGCCACATCAGCGAGGCATTGTGGGTATGCAAATTAGCCCAAATGCAAACCCTTTTCTCAAGGAAATTGTCTTTGTCTGCTATCAGATTACCCAGTTAACAACTCTGGATGCAGTATATGAGCATTTTGGTTAATTAACATATATTCTACCGAGTCGACACCAGCAGCCCCACCCACCCCTTAGCACAGCCCGCTTCGGACCTCCTGTTTGATGGCTTTGCATCCCATCCTGGGATTCGACTGCCCTAGCACTTAGCCCAACGCTCTCCCTTGGCTCCATAGGCCCAAGAGGCCCCAGAGTAGTTATGCGATCCCCAGCACAAGGGTCATATACAACCGTTTAAGTGTGAATAGGCTGTATACCAGGGAGGACAGGATTTATGTTTTGAGAGCAGAAATATGAACCAGGAGGTAAGGTTTTAGCGGGTATATGACCAGTGAGTAATTCTTCTTTGATCTGAGTGATGTTACAGATTTTTTGTAATCTGCACTCACTCTCTCATATGTTATGTATTTCAGATCTGATCCCTCGCAAACAGGGGCTCTCAGCCTGTTGATAGAACATTGTATGCCAGAAAATGTATTGTGTCAATGTGATTTCCTGAGATTTAAAAAAATTAGCACTTTGCCCAGGGGTGTTGCCAGGTCTGGTCAAGACCCGGAGCTACGCTAATGTCGGAACTGTCAGGACTGGGGGATAGCTAGCCTACAACCAAAAGATCACCAGGGGCTATAGCCCCATTAGCCACCCCCTAGCAACGCCTCTGACTTTGCCCATTGATAGAACATTGTAAGCCCTAATATGTTCACATCGGAATTTAGGGAGATACTATTGAGCCATAATGACCCAGATTAGGCTTGAATGTACTTAGCGCACAAAGATTGTATTTTGGAGCAAATCACTTTGCTAGTTCACATCCTTCTAGTCCTTGAAAGGACACCCAAAGCAAGATGGCCGCCGTCCCAGCCTCGTACCAAGCGTGAGCAGTCGGGCGTTACCATGGCAGATAAAGTTATTTACCTGGACGTGGGGCACCCAACCGGTATCCTGGTCTGCCGCCCCACATGCCGTGTGTCTGAAAGAGCCCAGAACCAGTGAGTTTACTTGACGTTCTTTGACACTATGCATTAGGGAATGCAACTTGTCCATGCCAATTTAGCTGGCGAGCTACTCGAGTGTCGCTGAGATGGTAGCGGCTAAAGCAGGTACGCGTTCGTTTTACGATGCATGTCTGTCACTAGAGCAAATAAAGCCCTCATATGATCACGCCCTAAAAGTCCCACTCTCTTTATCTTGTGGAGAGGTCGACGTTTTCCATAAAGAACTCTGAGTATGCAAGATCACCTGGCAGGCTTCTGAGTGCATGAGGCTGGGTGAGTGATATATTTCTTTCTTTTTGAACTCACGTGTCGAAACATGAGAAGTTATTAGCTAATTTTATGGGAACAGATAGTGAACTCTAATTTTTTTGTAGGTTGAATTTTCCACGAATGCATATAGAACCATTCGAGGTCAGTCTTCGTTACTTCTTTATGTTAAGGTGAAATTTGATGCTCTAGGAGAACTAAAGAGGAAATATTATAATGTATTACTTATCACTCATAGGTGAATTGATGAGCATTGCGGTTATAAATATAGGAAGAAGGACAACTCAAAGCCCTGAAGATGGATATGATTTATACGAAACGCGTCGGTTATTCTAAATACTGTGTTTGAGTTTCCTGTATTTAAGTAACCAGTACTTAATGTAAAGGTTTAGTGCAGTGATACTTTCCTTTGGATTTGTGAAGATTATTCACAAATGTTCTTATGTCTTATTAATTTAACACCCGGAAACAGGATATGTTGGTATAAATGAAATAAATGAAATGTTGTTTTGTGAGCATTTGTGTTCTTGAAAATTGAAATTGACTCAAACATAATTTTAGTGAAGTTGTAAAGGGATTATGGTCCTCATTACGAGTATGGAGGTAGCCATGCCGTTCTTACCGGCATGGCTACCCCCATACCGGGTAACGGGTCCGGGTTCCAGGAATAGGGAATTACCGGGCCATTCCGAGCTTGGAGAGCCCGGTAATTCCTCTTCCAATTTTCAGGACCCGGCACATCCCCATTCCCATTTGAGCCCCGATAGGACTCAATGGGAATGGGGAGGATGCTAACAACAGGCCGTTAATGATGGGCCGGTTATTAGCATCCTGGTTTGCTAGCAGGTCCCGCTAAGGACGCCTGGTCTAACCGGGCGTTCCAGAGCGGGACCCGCTGCAGACCTCGTAATGGGGCGGCCCGTAATGAATGGTGCCGGTCCCTTACCGGCACCATTCATTACGGGTCCGCATTCCTCGTAATGAGGCACTATGTCCGGTTAGAGTGCAAGTGGTTTACCTCTTGGTTATAATGCTGTATATATTATTTGCTTTGAGTCTCCATAGGCCTGGGGCCTACATCCACATGCACCAGAAGGGTTATCTGTTAACTATTCGGAACTAGACACAAAAGAGTGAAGCAGATGACTGAAATATCATAAGTAGTGCCCCTCCCTTCACATTTTTCTGTATAAGTTCTCCCTTGGCTCCCCTTGGCACTTCCCTCCCGGGCCCCAATAGCACTTGTCCATTCCTTGCTCCCCCTACCCATCCCTCTGTCCTGAACTTCTGTTCACTGCACTTGCATGTGCAAATGTCACAAGGCCTAGTAGGAACATGATTTTATACTTACTGTTTTTGCCATGTTGTTTACTCCACTTGTTCCCTCCGCACATTGCCTTATGTCACCTGGAAATGCCATCTTGTTGTATAGGCACCAAAGAAATGCTAAATAAATAAATAAATAAATAAAATGAAGTGATGCCCATCACAGATGTGTCATGTTATATAAAGGCCCTAAGTGAATGCTGTGGTATTGTAGAGGAGGTCCCAAGTACGGCCCACACGCCAACCATCCATTTTGAAGTACCAGGAATGTTCACACCGAAATATGTGACGTATGATGAGCAAATAAACCAGCAGAGAGCCGCAGTGGGGCTCTGTCCAGTACCTATCAGAAGAACTGCACCATTGAGGTAGCGACACCTAAGAAAACCTGGACAATAAGGTATCCATTGAGAAAACCATATCAGCAAATGAAACAGAATGAAGATTGTCAGAGTACAGTCTCTGAAGAAGCCAAAAAGATACTGAAGGAAGACGAATGGTGATGCCACATGAACCCGGACTGATTCACATATAGAAGATATGACGACTTGTGGATGACAAAAGGAGATGAAATGTTAGTTTACACGTGTGCATATGCTTGGAACCGCAAGAAAGCTAAGAAAATTGTGCGGCTTGCTATGCTTAGTAGTAAGATAGATTGCAGCAAGCACCACCTATACATATCTACCTCAATAGAAGCACGTTATATAAGTATACTTCCACTATGCACAAGGGCAGAATCAAACACAGGTTACTAGGGGTCGCATGAGGAGAGTTTCATAGTTAACAAATCAAGAATAAAAGACAGAAGCGAAACTCAGACAGAGACAAATCGTGCCAAAAAGCCAAGGTCGTATCAGCTAAAACAGACAAAAAGTAGCTACAATTAATGAAGCAAGGAACAGAATATCCTGCTCAGAAAGGTCAAGATAGGAAGCAGAAGGCAGGTGGTGGGCAAAACGAAAATCAAATACACGAATTACATGGAGAATGAGGCAATTTTACGGTGTCTGAATCATGTGACCAGCTGAGCGAGAAGAAGGGGGACTGTCACACCTACGCATGGAGGCGTGCCATGCAAAGATAATAGAACTTTTCCAGACAGAGATGCAGTCTCAAGGCCAACCACAGTGAAATAATTGACACATGACCACTGAAGTGTTGATTGATTGCAGCAATAACTGTAGAAAGGACGGGGGAGCTGACAAGCACCCTGCACCTGGCCGATCATTATGCATGCTGCTAGGCAAAGAGGAAAAGTATGAGTGGAGTTGGTGCCAATCCAATCATAGTGGAGCAAGTAATCTAGGGTCCTACAGTTAGTAGAACCAATGGGACGTCGTACTTTTAGTGACGTCTACAGTAGCTATTTTTAAGGTAGGGCTTTGATGCCCCACCTGACAGTGTTTACCCAATCCGCTCACTCCGTTACCATATACAGATATAGTACCTATATTAAAATACCTTCCTAAAACCAATAGAATTGCATGCAACATTTTAAGCATTACACGTCAGTGATGACGAGTTTTCAGTATAAATGATGTGTTTTTTATGAAGTTCGGTGGAGTTGTGAAGCGAGAAGGAAGATCTAACAACCGCTGATATTCATGAAACTCCCCGTTTTTTGTACTTGTCATTAAACGGACTGCCTTTGCCAAACCGTTGAGTTGTCATTATTTATTTGATGCTAGAGTATTAATCTGCATCCCCATCCATCTCACAGGTGCTGCTACTCATCTTAAAGTGCCATTGGGCAACTGCCGGCTTTATGGGCTGGTTGGGGTCCTGGTGCACACTTGGTAGCAGAGATAGGATGGTTTATCAATTATCGATTAGATAAGACACCCATTGACCATTGACATAAAGTAACTCTAGGTCCTCTGCAATATCACCGGTCCTTTGCCATCCGGCTAAGTAGACCGAGAAGCTCCCCGTAAACAGTGGTTAGAACAAATTGTAAAACCTGCAGGTTAAGGTCTGTGAAACGGGATTGGAGCTTGCAATGATTGGTGCTCGCTCATATTAAAGAAACGGAAAAGCACAACAAGTGTTACACAAAGAGAAGGTGAACAGATTTAAGCATGGAAGACATAACACCATTAATACACTTGTGCAAGCAGTTGCCAAAACACGCAACTAAACTGAAAAAGTAAAGTGCAGAATGGGTTAAGGAAACGCAAACAAAATGTTTATGCCATGGCCCCAGGGTGGATCGCTGTCCAAAACGGTCCTGCAGCGCATGAGGACATATTTGCATGCCACATACACTGGCAAAAAGTTAGACAAACGCCAAGCTAGTTTAGAGCTTTGGAAGATGTACCAAGAGGATAAGGAGGAGGAGCCGCCATTAGATTGGATACTTAACATATGGACAGAGGGGGGCGAAGCGCCTTCAGCGCCACCAGCCCCATCGGAAACGAAAGTGAAGTCAGTAAAGATGAATGATTTTACCCGCTAACGGAACTTAAAGCAGCCACGGGGTATAGCACCCCGGCATATGAATCACCTATGCAAAGAAGTGATGAAAATCCAGACAAAGATAGAGATAGAGATATCACCTCCAAAGTCCCGAGAGACAAAGAGGCGCGAGAATGAGAGAGAAGACCAGGCAAAAGCAAGTGCATTCCTCGATACAGAGAGACTGGGCAAAAGATGGAAAGGAAATTAGGATAGAATTGATGAGATAGCATTCACACAGAAGGAATGGATGGGAGGTCAGATTTTATTGAAACTCGATGGTAAAGGCATTGATGACACGAGACAAAAAGGGAAGCTAGACAATTTACAGAGAAAGGAGAAGGAAAAGGAAAAAGGATTGAGAGATGAAAGGATCAGGAAAAAAGAGAGGCAGAGACATGAACAATTGTATCACAAAGAGCAAGGAAGACAATGCGATCATAAACAGAGAACAGCTAATGATCAGGACAGACAGGAACAAAAGCGAATAGAAGAAGAAGAGCAAAAGGTACGGGATACGGGAACAAAGAATAAAGAGATGAAGGGATGAGGAAATACAAAGGGCAAATGAACATAGAGATGCAAAGAAAAGGGAAGATAGAGTCAGAGAGGAAGCGAGGAAGCACAGAGAAGTCGATGACGACGTAGAACATAAACGAAGACAGAGAGCATGCAATCTTGAATATCTGGAAAGAGAGGTTAAAAAACCCGATCCAGTAGTAGATTGGGAAGACATCGAAGAATTCTTTCCCGAGTTCGATTCAGTACCAGGCACGTCTAGGGCAAATATCAAGGATGACTTCGACACCAGAAGCATCAGAGAGACGATTGATAGGATATATGATGAAATGGGGATAGAATAAGTACCCCAACAGAAAGGAGAGGACGAGCGCTTGGAGAGCACTCAGCTGTACGATGCTGAGGATGGATCCCAAAGTAGTAGAAATAGAGAACTGTCCCTAGACAGGTTGACAATCAATAGGAATGAGGAGGATATGAGAAGTTGCACGAGTTGGGCACAGGCGATATCAGACTCCGAAAGAGAGGAACATGAGGAACATGAGGAAAAGGAGGAAGAGAGGAGACGCAAAAATCCGTCTCTGGAGGAAAAGGGATAAGATGGTCAGATACTAGCGAGTCTGCACCTAAGGCATCAGAGTCAGCCACACAGTCAGACCGACACGAAGGAGTATTTTACGGTCAGAGGGGGTGTCTCCTCCACCCTATGTGAGCCGACTAAGGACATTACCAGTTAGACAGCGATGCAGGAATATTGCTCCTGCAATAGACAGAAAAATGATGAGAGAAGGAGGGCTAAGCGTCACAATTTCCATTGCTCGAGAAAGGAGGAACAAGGCCACAGTATATTCCATGGCCACACATGGATCGGGAAAACCTGTAAAATAAACTTCCAATGTTGACACCGGGAGACGGAAAATGGATACACGAGCTAGAGAAAATGACGGGAGGGAACACATTAGCCATAGGGGATATCAAGAGTTTTTTAATCACCATACTTGGTGATAGAGTTGACGATGTGTGGACACCTGCAGGTTATACTGGCGTAACCACAGTTAATACTGCACATGACGGAGCGGCATTTAACAATTGCAGAGCTGCGGTATGGAAAGCATTACGATTGCTATATCTGGATACTTCTGACATGGGAGCAATAATGACACGTAAGATGGAGGAGTCGGAGGACCTTTTGCTTTACATCCAGAATTTCCAAGATGCGTGGCTACTGCAAACGCGGGAATCTTGGGGGAAATCTATACCCGTGTTTTACCATATATTAAGCCAAGGGCTGCCAGATGAGGTACAGAAGCAGCTCAAGAAATTGGTAGGAATCGAGGCCCCAGCGTGGTCTAAAATACAGTTGGCCATAGCGCACTATTGCAGACTGCTGCAGGAAAAGAATCGAAAAAAAGAGGCTGCACGAAAAGCCGAAGAGGCAAAATTAGTGCAGAAAAAATTGTCAAAATATGCAATTGAAGGGTCAATGGTAACTAACACAGATGGATCGAACATACAGCAGGTCAATCATCCACAGAAGGTTAATCAGGGCAATAATGGGTTTTACCCCAGAGGGAGAGGATTTAGAGGAAGAGGATGGCAGAGTAATCAGGGAGGCTTTCAGAACATGCAAAATGGCAATCAAGATATGTCAAATGGGCAAATAATCAGACCACCGCCAATATGTTGGACGTGTGGGATGACAGGGCATCTAGCACTCGAGGCATGGTGCAAAACGACCAAGGAACAAGAGCAGGTATGGTGAATCCACCTTTGTTTTTACAGCAGGGAGGAAATGGAGTTGCACAGAATCACACAGTGCAACAGCAAATGCCAGGAGCACAGCAAAGCTTGCAACCTCAGAACTTGATAAGTTTTCTACAAGGACAGTCTCAACAGTCACAGATGAAACTGGTACAGACAGTAAGTGCAGGACAGGCTGCGAACTCTGGAATAAGAGCTAACACTGCTGATGGAAGAAGTCCATACAAGCAAAACGGGACAAAGTTGTATATGGACTAGGACAGCTCACTGGGAAACCTGATGTGTTCTAGCCTATCAGTGACACCAGATCCTCACCAGGAACCAAGGGTAGATGTCGTTATAGGGGATAAAGAATGTTCCCTCTTAGTTGACACGGGTGCAACACGCTCGTGTATACGTGAAGGCAAGTTTTCCTTCTCCGGCGATGCTATAAATACTCAGGGCTTCACAGGAGCAACAGGCTGTGTTCCTTTTACAGATCACTTCTAGTCTCTATAGGAGAATGTGATATATATGTACCACTGTTATATTCAAGGCAAACCCCAGTAAATATCCTGGGACGAGACCTAAGGACAAAGTTAAGCATGACAATCTCGTTCAAGGAGATGGGCATAATATGTTCAACTCCAGGAATGCATTATTTGAACGTATGCAAGATGATTAGAGCATATGCAGTATACACAGCTATGAGAACTATCCATCAGAGCCAGAAATATTTGCGTATGGAGTATGCATGTTCATGGCAGGGCTACCAGGCCTTGCAGACAAAACCATGAGGACCCCAGATGAATTTCTATTTAGGCCAAGAATACCTATGCACAGGAGAAGGGACAAATATTTCCCTTGGTGATACACACAGCCATAGTGCGAGGGAAAATGGCCTTGATCGATGGTTGCGATGATGAAGGCCGACAGTGGTGCTGTAACGCTCACCTGATTCCCACGGAGGCGCGGGTCTTGGCAGGAAGGTGTCTGTAACACGAAACATGATGTGCAGGATTCGGTTGGCTTCTGGGGTCGACCCTCTCCGCACTGTGTGTCGAACTCGAAGGGTGAGGTTTCTGCAGGTGAAATAATATGGGGATTAAAGGTCTGGGTTGTTGAATGTCCCTATCTCTCTCTCCATCTGCGTCTAGTGCAGGGTGCCGTTGCCAGTTCCTTCACTGGTGAAACGTGGGCCTCTTGACTTCAGAGGATGGGTACCGTCGTTGGCTGCACGACCGGTAAGTTTCTGGACACCTTTAGTCTTTATAGTCTTTTATGCGTGGCACTGAAGCGCCTGGAGTTGCGTAAGTATGGCCAGCGCTCTTACTGTCTCTTTCTTTGTCTTTGCAGGAGACGATGCAGAAGGAAGAAATCCGGAATTCGCCGCGTGCCGGTAAGTGTGACACTGCTGTTGTCTTTGCAGGTGAAGATGCGGCGTGAAGAATCCGGAATGCACAGTGTGCCAGTAAGTAGAATAATGCTGTTTATCTTTGCAGGTGCAGATGCAGCGTGAAGAATCTGGAATGCACAGCGTGCCGGTAAGTATAATAATGCAGTTTATCTTTGCCGGCGAAGGTGCAGCGTGAGACACGGCCGCTGCCGAAGGATCAGGTAAGCAAGCACTGCGTGTGAAAGTTCGTTATGCTAACCTGTTGTTTCTGGTCTTTTGCAGGTGCTGATGTTGTTCGGGTACCGGAATGGTAAGTATAATTCTTGCAGGTTCAGGATTCAAAGAAGAAATGCTGGAACAGACTCGGTGAGCGTTCTGCTGCAGATGCAGAATAATGCGAAGCAAGTTTCATCAATCGGGTGTGGTTTAAATAGCCTTGGAGTGATGAGGCGTCTCCTTCCACGGCCCCGCCTAGGTAAGAAAAGAGTTCCTGCTTCCAGAAGAGTTCCAGTGCTGTATCCAGGGAGTGGAGCTGCCCCACCCAGGTAAGAAAGTAGTCCCAGTTCACCGAGGACTTCTAAGAGTCTGGCAAGTAAGCAGCATGGTCTGCCGCAGGTAAGTCCACCCAAGCACCTTCACACCAATGATGAGCCCGGCGCTTCCAGTGCCGGGACCGATGCTTCTGATGAGCCTGGTGCCACCGGCGCCAGGACAAGGTCCAAAAGGTCCCTGTGGGGACCGGCTGGTGCCTAGGATCAGAGTTAGGGGCCTGCTTCCAAGGACGTTGGGCTGATCCTGGCTCCTTGGAAGCAGTGATCATGACAGTATCCCCCCCCCTCAAGGCCCCTCCTAAGTGTGTCTTCTCCGGGGGCTTTAGCTTGTCGGGGTGATTCAGATGGAATCTCTTGACCAGACGAGGTGCGTGGACGTGTTCTGAGGGTTCCCACGACCTTTCCTGGGGACCGTATCCTTTCCAATCAACCAGATAGTATAATTTAGACCTGGAAATTTTGGAGTCTAGGATGTTCTTCACTTCGAATTCGAGTTCTCCGTCTACCAAAACGGGTTCTGGGAGTTCAGTCAATCGGGTTTCTGGTTGTACTGGTTTTAATAAGGAGACATGGAATACTGGATGTATTTTCATATGCGTAGGTAATTCCAATTTGGCAGCCACCGGATTAATTATGGCAGATATGAGGTAGGGCCCAAGGTATCTCGGGATGAAAGTGCGGGGTCCTTTTAAAGGCAGGTGCTTAGTGGATAACCAGACTTGATCTCCTACAGCGTAGTGAGGGGCCTCTTTACGGTGCCGATCGGCTGCCTTTTTGAATTGAGCTTTAGCTCTTTGCAGATGGGCAGTGGCTTCCTTAAAAGCACAGGTAATCTCCGAATGCAAGTGATCCACAGCAGGTGCTTCAATTTCTTGGGGAGGATCCAGGTTGGAGGTTCTAGGATGGTGTCCATATAATAGGAAAAAAGGAGTCTTCCCGGTTCCAGAATGAGTCGAATTGTTGTACGCGTATTCAGCGATCCAAAGAATGTCCTTCCAGGGGTTTTCTGTTTGTTGGAGCATGCAGCGTAGATATTGTTCTAGTGTCTGGTTTGTCCTTTCGGTTTGTCCGTCCGTTTGGGGATGGTGACTGGTCGAAGGTCTTACATCAACTTGGGCTAAACGACAGCAACTGCGCCAGAAGTGGGAGATGAATTGACTTCCCCTATCGGAGACTAAAACCGAAGGAAAACCGTGTAAGCGAACGATGTTCGCCAAGAATTCCCGGGCCAATACTGAGGCTGAAGGCAGACCCTTCAAGGGTATGAAGTGCGCCATTTTCGAGAATAGATCCACGACTACTAAGATGGTAGTATATCCCAAGCATGGAGGTAAATACGTGATAAAATCCATGGACAGGGTATGCCATGGACAGGGAGGAATGTCAAGTGGCTGTAATAGGCCGGCTGGTTTTTGCTTTTGACTTTTATTCTGGGCACACACACCACAGGAGATTACAAAGTCTCTAATATCCCTTTTCCACGATGGCCACCAGAAATGTCTTTTAATCTTTTCCATGGTTTTGGTAATGCCAGGGTGCCCCTCCATTAGAGAATCATGATAACCGGAGATTACTTGTTTTTGTAGTCTCTCACAGGGCAAGTGTAATCGTCCTCGGAAATATGGTATGTCTTGATCTACTGAGAAATCTTTTCCCTTTAATTGCCAGTCCTGCAAATCGGTCGGAGTTAGGAGCGATTTCACCGTGTTCTTGATGTCTTCAAAAGATTGAGTGCTGACCAAACCCAAAATCCTTTGTTCTGGGATTATGGGTATTGGATCTGGATTGATCAAATGTTCATCTACTCCCATCCGGGAGAGGGCATCCGCCTTTCCGTTCTTACTACCTGGTCGATAAGTAATTATAAAGTCAAATTCTGCTAGGAACAGAGCCCAGCGAAGTTGTCTGGAAGACTGAGCTATGGCTGTCTTTAGGTATTGTAGATTACGGTGGTCAGTCATTACGGTGACTGTGTGTCTGGCTCCTAGAAGATAATGCCGCCAGGCTTTAAAGGCCGATCTGATGGCCAAAAGTTCCTTGTCCGTAATTGAATAGTTGATCTCAGGAGGCGAAAACTTGCGGGACCAAAAGGCAACCGGATGTAGTTGGTTTGTGACCGAATCTCTTTGTGATAACACTGCTCCCATAGCAAGACTAGAAGCATCCGTTTCCATGATGTAAGGAAGTTCTGGGCGAGGATGTTTTAAAACAGGTGCAGAAATGAATTTAGCTTTTAAGTCTTGAAAAGCTTGTTCCGCTTCAGAAGACCACTCAAAACGTTTGTTCTTTTTCAACAGAGCGGTGATGGGCTGGACTATCCGGGAAAATTCAGGAATGAATCTGCGGTAAAAGTTAGCAAATCCTAACATGCTTTGAACTCCTTTTACAGAGGTTGGTGATGGCCACTTGATAATTGCATCAACCTTCTTTGAATCCATATGGACTCCGTTAGGTGACAATATGAATCCCAGGAACTCGACTTCTGTTGCGTTGAAGACGCATTTCTCAAGCTTAGCAAAAAGACTATGTTGACGCAATCTCTCGAGAACCTTTTTAACATGTCTCTGATGTTCTTCTTCAGATGATGAATAGACGAGGATGTCGTCAATGTAGACAACTACACACAGGTCAATGAGTTCTCTAAGGACATCGTTCATAAAATATTGGAAAGCAGCAGGAGCATTACACAGTCCAAAGGGCATCACTTGATATTCGAATAGCCCGTACTTGGTGCGGAAGGCCGTTTTCCATTCATCGCCCTCTTTGATCCTTACCAAGTGGTAGGCTCCTCTGAGATCCAGCTTTGTGTATATACGGGCATCTTTGACTTGGTCCAGGAGTTCAGGGATCAAAGGTAACGGGTATCTGTTTTTAACAGTGATCTGATTCCGGGCGCGGTAATCTATGCAAGTCCTAAGGTCTCCTTCCTTTTTCGGAACGAAGAACAAAGCCGATGAAGCTGGAGATTTGGAAGGACGGATAAACCCGTTAGCTAGGTACTGGTCTAGGTACTGTCTGAGGTGAAGGTTCTCTGGCTCGGTGAGGGCATAGATCCTGCTGCAAGGAGGAGTTGTTCCAGGTATCAGATCTATTTGACAGTCGTAAGACCAATGAGGGGGTAGGGTGTTAGCTTGATCCTTCTGGAAGACGTCTTGGAACTCCTGGTATTCAGGAGGTAATTTGAGAATCTCCTCAGAAGAGATCGCCGCCAGTGAAACATCAGGTCGAGGATAACAAGTGGTAGAACACTCTGGAAACTGAACTGTCTTTGCTCGCCAATCAATCTGAGGATTGTGCTTCTCTAACCAAGGGATTCCCAGAATGATCTGGAACTGAGGGGCCTTGATTACATCGAACACTATTCTCTCCCGGTGTCCATTATGACTCAACAGCGTCACTTCTTGGGTGGCATGCGTTACTGGTCCGGAGGCTATCTCCGTGCCATCCACAGTAGTGATGACGTCTTTTACTGCCTTAGGGACAAGGGGTAGATTCATCCTTGACACCATTTCACGGTCCACCTAGTTACCGATTGCTCCGCTGTCAATGTAAGCTTCAATTGCGTGCAAACGATCCAGACGTTCAGGACTAATAAGGACCATGGGTATCATGAAATGCGAGGTCACGGGACAGATCTTAACGCTCGGCAAGAGGACCTCTACTCTTGTCCTCGGGCCATTGTGTTTCCACTATGAGTCTATTGAAAGAGGCTATATAAGTCAAGAGATCTTGGTTACCCTGTCGTAATGAGAGAAGTTCATTGTCCAAGGCCTGCCCTTGTGCATGTCTTGCGAACAGTTTCTCCATGCTGGCCTGGAAGGCTTGAAAATCGTGTAAAACCGGATCATCTTGGGTGACTAAAGGGATCGACCAATCTGCAGCGCTGCCACTGAGATAAGAAAGCACGAAAGCCACCTTGGCCTGGTCTGTTGGGAATGCAGCTGGTCGACATAAGAAGTGCAGGCGGCACTGGTTGATGAACACTGCGAATTTCTTTGGATCACCAGCAAAGCGTTCGGGCGGAGCCAAGGGCACATTACCGCGCAGATTGATTTGCACTGGATTTGAAGCTGAGGTAGAAGGATAACTCCCTCCTGGAACGGGCAAAGGTGTCTGTCCTGCCTGCGTTTGTAACAACTGCCTAGCAAGGTCCTCTGTTCGCTCCTTAGAAATTATCAGTTCTCTTCTTAGAGAGCTCGTTTCCTGGCGAGCTGCATGTACTTCTGCTCTTAATTCCCCAAGCAACTGGGCTAGTTGATCAGTATCTGAAGTTTCCATTGCGCCTGGGTAGGAGTTTAGTGGTCGGCTTCGCGTTCTGTAACGCTCACCTGATTCCCACGGAGGCGCGGGTCTTGGCAGGAAGGTGTCTGTAACACGAAACGTGATGTGCAGGATTCGGTTGGCTTCTGGGGTCGACCCTCTCCGCACTGTGTGTCGAACTCGAAGGGTGAGGTTTCTGCAGGTGAAATAATATGGGGATTAAAGGTCTGGGTTGTTGAATGTCCCTATCTCTCTCTCCATCTGCGTCTAGTGCAGGGTGCCGTTGCCAGTTCCTTCACTGGTGAAACGTGGGCCTCTTGACTTCAGAGGATGGGTACCGTCGTTGGCTGCACGACCGGTAAGTTTCTGGACACCTTTAGTCTTTATAGTCTTTTATGCGTGGCACTGAAGCGCCTGGAGTTCCGTAAGTATGGCCAGCGCTCTTACTGTCTCTTTCTTTGTCTTTGCAGGAGACGATGCAGAAGGAAGAAATCCGGAATTCGCCGCGTGCCGGTAAGTGTGACACTGCTGTTGTCTTTGCAGGTGAAGATGCGGCGTGAAGAATCCGGAATGCACAGCGTGCCAGTAAGTAGAATAATGCTGTTTATCTTTGCAGGTGCAGATGCAGCGATAAGAATCTGGAATGCACAGCGTGCCGGTAAGTATAATAATGCTGTTTATCTTTGCCGGCGAAGGTGCAGCGTGAGACACGGCCGCTGCCGAAGGATCAGGTAAGCAAGCACTGCGTGTGAAAGTTCATTATGCTAACCTGTTGTTTCTGGTCTTTTGCAGGTGCTGATGTTGTTCGGGTACCGGAATGGTAAGTATAATTCTTGCAGGTTCAGGATTCAAAGAAGAAATGCTGGAACAAACAGTTCAGTTTGATAGCCAGTTGTTCCTTGTGGATGATTGCCAGTCCCCCACCCCCCTTTTAGTTTTCCTGTTTGCTTGGGTGCATTTGAAGTTTTCAGGCAGGCAGTTGTTGAGGGTGATCTTGTATTTGTCATCTACCCATGTTTCAGTTACAAATAGGATTTCAATGCCTCCGTCTGATAGCAGGTCATATATTTCGGTTGAATGTTTGGACATTGACCTTGCGTTTATTAAATTACAGTGGATTCTCTTGTTGTGATTTTGTTTAATGGTTGGTCCTTGTTCCGGTTTGTAGTTGTCCGGTCGTGGTGTTTCTGTATTGATGTTGATTGGATGAAGAACAGCGACGGCTGCTTCTTCATTGAAGCGGTCCACTAGGTTGATAGCATGGCTGTTCAATCGTGGTGCTTCTCCAGTGATGGTGATTGGTTGAAGAACAGCGATGGCGTCTTCTTCATTCAATCGGTCTGTTAAGTTAATGGTAGGGTTGTTGGTTACTAAGGCTTCGTCGTCCTGTCTGGTATATTGTGGGTATCGATGGTGCCCCCCTGTTCTTGTAATGTATTGGGGGAGGGGGTTGGTATCATCCCACTCTCTTTTTGGGGGGGTCCCGTCCGGGTGTTTCGGGGGATTGTTCGTGTGTGTCAAAATTCCAGTGTTGTTAGGGTATCGAGGCTCCATGGTTGTTATGAGGTAGAGTGTAAGATATAAGGAGTTTTCTCTTACGTAGTTTGTTCTGGTAATAACCATGTTAGGCGGGGTGTTTCCTGCATTTGAGGCTGCTTCTGCTGGATGCTGTCGGTATTGTGTGTCCGTGGCCATTGTTGCACGATCTTGCTCTCTTTTTCGGCGTCCCTTTCTGTGTCGGGGCATTTTGGTTCACGATGCAGAGGTAGCAGGGTAAATGGTCCTCTGTGATGTATTCTGCAAGCACCGTATTGATGTTTCTTTTAGTCTTGATGCGCTTGGATGCTATCAGGCTCAGTCTATCCTTTCTGTCGATGGGTCGGGATTGTTTCCTATGTATGCACTGTCGGTGGTATTAGGTATTGGGCGTTCGGTTGACAGGTGGTTTAGGACTCAGTTAAGGTAGGTAGTGATAGATCTCAGGTATTGGCGGGATGTAGGGCTTGGTTTCTCCGGTTTGGATGATCAATAGTGCTAAACTCTTCAATTGGAGGCCGGACGGGCGGGGGCCCTGTTTAAATGGTCTCGGGCGGACGTTCAAGTAGCTGGTTCTGGGCCAGCTTAGAGGCTGGAGGGAGGTCTGGGTTTTTGGGGTAATAATACAGCACCCAGATCTGAGGTGATTGGACAGCGCGAGAGGCCTGGCTTCAGGTGGTGACTGAGCACAGCTGGATATGGGTTCTGTATAGTGGGAGGGAGGTCTACACCTAGCAGAACAATTGAGTATAATACCAAACCCTGCTAGAGCTGAGAGACAGGTGAACAATTGAATACAGTACCAAACACAGTTAGATTTGAGGGTCAATTGAAGCAGTTGTGTACAATACTAAACACAGCTAGATTTGAGATTCATGTATAGTGGGAGAGAGGCCTACACCTAACAGATCAATTGAGTACAATACTAAACACAGGTAGATTTGAGATTCCTGTATAGTGGGAGAGAGGCCTACGCCTAACAGATCAATTGAGTACAATACTAAACACAGCTAGATTTGAGGGTCAATTGAAGCAGTTGTCTACAATACTAAACACAGCTAGATTTGAGATTCCTGTACAGTGGGAGAGAGACCCACGCCTAACAGATCAATTGAGTACAATACTAAACACAGCTAGATTTGAGATTCCTGTATAGTGGGAGAGAGGCCTACGCCTAACAGATCAATTGAGTACAATACTAAACCCAGCTAGATTTGAGGGTCAATTGAAGCAGTTGTGTACAATACTAAACACAGCTAGATTTGAGATTCCTGTACAGTGGGAGAGAGGCCTACGCCTAACAGATCAATTGGGTACAATACTAACCACAGCTAGATTTGAGATTCCTGTATAGTGGGAGAGAGGCCCACGCCTAACAGATCAATTGAGTACAATACTAAACACAGCTAGATTTGAGATTCCTGTATAGTGGGAGAGAGGCCTACGCCTAACAGATCAATTGAGTAGAATACTAAACCCAGCTAGATTTGAGGGTCAATTGAAGCAGTTGTGTACAATACTAAACACAGCTAGATTTGAGATTCCTGTAGAGTGGGAGAGAGGCCTACGCCTAACAGATCAATTGGGTACAATACTAACCACAGCTAGATTTGAGATTCCTGTATAGTGGGAGAGAGGCCTACGCCTAACAGATCAATTGAGTACAATACTAAACACAGCTAGATTTGAGGCTGGGGGAGCGAGGGAGGCAATGGAAAATAATCACAGTGTGTTAGGTTTGCTAAGTGGCTAGGATTCCAGGGTAGAGTAGTTGCTCTACTCCCAACCCAGTCCACTCCTACCGTACTGGCCCTTGTAGTTGCTGGTTGATGGCTGGCCACTGGCTTCACCTGCGGACACCTGCTGACACGTTCTGGAGCCGCCTCTGTAGGAGCCGACCTTTGCCTTAGGCCCTTCGCCGCAGGGGCTGCACGGGCAGAGTGGTTTGCTGAGTTCCAGTTCAGTTAGGTTGGAATTTTTGATGGTTCTCCAATTTCTTTTCATGGTGACCAGTTGTTTGTATTGTTGCTTGTTTATTGGAATGGCCATTGTGATTATGAATGGGATGATGAGTTGGTCGCTCCAGAGTATTTGAATTGGGGTGCCGTTGTAATGAGTTTGTTGTTGGCGAAGATTGCATCAAGTGTGTTGCTCTTTTGACTAGTTGTTGTAGATTCATTGCTGCTAGTTGGGCAGTTAAGGATTTTTGTGTGGTTGTGGTTTCTTCATCGAACTAGATGTTGAAATCTCAGAGGATGATCAGATGATTGTGCTTGACGGCTAGGATGGCGATTGCTTCCGTGAAGGTGTCTATGAAGGTTGCATCGTAGGTTGGTGGTCTGTATATCAGTATGAATTTCAGGTTTGTTTTGGGGTTTACTGATAGACCCAGTATTAAGGATTCGTATTTATCAATGTTTAATGGATCTTTCAGTTTGATAGCTAGTTGTTCCTTGTGGATGATTGCCAGTCCCCCACCCCCCTTTTAGTTTTCCTGTTTGCTTGGGTGCATTTGAAGTTTTCAGGCAGGCAGTTGTTGAGGGTGATCTTGTATTTGTCATCTACCCATGTTTCAGTTACAAATAGGATTTCAATGCCTCCGTCTGATAGCAGGTCATATATTTCGGTTGAATGTTTGGACATTGACCTTGCGTTTATTAAATTACAGTGGATTCTCTTGTTGTGATTTTGTTTAATGGTTGGTCCTTGTTCCGGTTTGTAGTTGTCCGGTCGTGGTGTTTCTGTATTGATGTTGATTGGATGAAGAACAGCGACGGCTGCTTCTTCATTGAAGCGGTCCACTAGGTTGATAGCATGGCTGTTCAATCGTGGTGCTTCTCCAGTGATGGTGATTGGTTGAAGAACAGCGATGGCTTCTTCTTCATTCAATCGGTCTGTTAAGTTAATGGTAGGGTTGTTGGTTACTAAGGCTTCGTCGTCCTGTCTGGTATATTGTGGGTATCGATGGTGCCCCCCTGTTCTTGTAATGTATTGGGGGAGGGGGTTGGTATCATCCCACTCTCTTTTTGGGGGGGTCCCGTCCGGGTGTTTCGGGGGATTGTTCGTGTGTGTCAAAATTCCAGTGTTGTTAGGGTATCGAGGCTCCATGGTTGTTATGAGGTAGAGTGTAAGATATAAGGAGTTTTCTCTTACGTAGTTTGTTCTGGTAATAACCATGTTAGGCGGGGTGTTTCCTGCATTTGAGGCTGCTTCTGCTGGATGCTGTCGGTATTGTGTGTCCGTGGCCATTGTTGCACGATCTTGCTCTCTTTTTCGGCGTCCCTTTCTGTGTCGGGGCATTTTGGTTCACGATGCAGAGGTAGCAGGGTAAATGGTCCTCTGTGATGTATTCTGCAAGCACCGTATTGATGTTTCTTTTAGTCTTGATGCGCTTGGATGCTATCAGGCTCAGTCTATCCTTTCTGTCGATGGGTCGGGATTGTTTCCTATGTATGCACTGTCGGTGGTATTAGGTATTGGGCGTTCGGTTGACAGGTGGTTTAGGACTCAGTTAAGGTAGGTAGTGATAGATCTCAGGTATTGGCGGGATGTAGGGCTTGGTTTCTTCGGTTTGGATGATCAATAGTGTCCGGCAGTGCTAAACTCTTCAATTGGAGGCCGGACGGGCAGGGGCCCTGTTTAAATGGTCTCGGGCGGACGTTCAAGTAGCTGGTTCTGGGCCAGCTTAGAGGCTGGAGGGAGGTCTGGGTTTTTGGGGTAATAATACAGCACCCAGATCTGAGGTGATTGGACAGCGCGAGAGGCCTGGCTTCAGGTGGTGACTGAGCACAGCTGGATATGGGTTCTGTATAGTGGGAGGGAGGTCTACACCTAGCAGAACAATTGAGTATAATACCAAACCCTGCTAGAGCTGAGAGACAGGTGAACAATTGAATACAGTACCAAACACAGTTAGATTTGAGGGTCAATTGAAGCAGTTGTGTACAATACTAAACACAGCTAGATTTGAGATTCATGTATAGTGGGAGAGAGGCCTACACCTAACAGATCAATTGAGTACAATACTAAACACAGGTAGATTTGAGATTCCTGTATAGTGGGAGAGAGGCCTACGCCTAACAGATCAATTGAGTACAATACTAAACACAGCTAGATTTGAGGGTCAATTGAAGCAGTTGTCTACAATACTAAACACAGCTAGATTTGAGATTCCTGTACAGTGGGAGAGAGACCCACGCCTAACAGATCAATTGAGTACAATACTAAACACAGCTAGATTTGAGATTCCTGTATAGTGGGAGAGAGGCCTACGCCTAACAGATCAATTGAGTACAATACTAAACCCAGCTAGATTTGAGGGTCAATTGAAGCAGTTGTGTACAATACTAAACACAGCTAGATTTGAGATTCCTGTACAGTGGGAGAGAGGCCTACGCCTAACAGATCAATTGGGTACAATACTAACCACAGCTAGATTTGAGATTCCTGTATAGTGGGAGAGAGGCCCACGCCTAACAGATCAATTGAGTACAATACTAAACACAGCTAGATTTGAGATTCCTGTATAGTGGGAGAGAGGCCTACGCCTAACAGATCAATTGAGTAGAATACTAAACCCAGCTAGATTTGAGGGTCAATTGAAGCAGTTGTGTACAATACTAAACACAGCTAGATTTGAGATTCCTGTAGAGTGGGAGAGAGGCCTACGCCTAACAGATCAATTGGGTACAATACTAACCACAGCTAGATTTGAGATTCCTGTATAGTGGGAGAGAGGCCTACGCCTAACAGATCAATTGAGTACAATACTAAACACAGCTAGATTTGAGGCTGGGGGAGCGAGGGAGGCAATGGAAAATAATCACAGTGTGTTAGGTTTGCTAAGTGGCTAGGATTCCAGGGTAGAGTAGTTGCTCTACTCCCAACCCAGGCCACTCCTACCGTACTGGCCCTTGTAGTTGCTGGTTGATGGCTGGCCACTGGCTTCCCCTGCGGACACCTGCTGACACGTTCTGGAGCCGCCTCTGTAGGAGCCGACCTTTGCCTTAGGCCCTTCGCCGCAGGGGCTGCACGGGCAGAGGGCTGCCCTCGAATGGTCACTTATGACCAGGTGGGTTGGCCTATCAGGGGAAGTGGGAGGTCTCGGGAGGGGGGAGGAGGGAGGGAAACCAGGAAATCGGAAGGGGAATGGGCTCCGGGGGTAGAGAGCGTGATCGGGGCTTGAGGGGCACCAAAATGGACAAATAAGGACAGCAGGGCCCAGGGGATCCGAAAACACTCACCTGCAGCTCGCCTGGAAGAGTGGCGTGCAGGCAGGCAGGCCGAGGCACTAGGCCCGGCAACAGTAGTTAAATTGGCCAATATTGGAAGGCGGGAGGAGGCAGGGAAACCAGGAAATAGGAAGGGGAATGGGCTCCGGTGGTAGAGAGCACGATCGGGGCCTGAGGTGCACCAAAAATGGACAAATAAGAACAGCAGGGCCCACGATCCAAAAATACTCACCTGCAACTCGCCTGGAAGAGTGGCATGCAGGCAGGCAGGCCGAGGCACTAGGCCCAGCAACAGTAGTTAAATTGGCCAATCAGGCGGGGGAGCGGCGGGTTTTGAAGGCAGGAGGAGGGAGGGAGACCAGGAAATGGGAAAGGGAATGGGCTCCGGGCGTAGAGAGCGCGATCGGGGCCTGAGAGGCACCAAAATGGACAAATAAGGATAGCAGGGCCCAGGGGATCCAAAAACACTCACCTGCAACTTGCCTGGAAGAGTGGAGAACATGTCACAGTGAATGCTTTTTTCAGTAACTTTTGTGTATAAAAAAAGGACACATTTTTGGTTAATTGTGCTGTTAAAACTGTTATAAACCTCCTGAGCTTTAAATACAAATCCCTGTGACGCACTGGAGTTATTCTTTAATTTGAAATAGAAAAAAAAACTAAATACGTTTAAAACTATATAAATCACATTATTCATAGGTTAAAAAAAAAGTGTACTATTTTGTGGTACTACACATTTTATTTGTTTATTGCAAAACAACAAGTTGCTTATATGTTTCAAACAATGATACAATCAGGTGACTATTCCTTGAACCAAGGGTGCCAACTTGTACATTTTGCACTGGTCAGGGGTTAACCTTATGCTGCAACTTTTGACCCAGGTGCTTTCATGGCAAGGGGCATCACACAAAATGAGCTCATGGGTAGGTGCCTGTGATACACTTGTTAGGCCTTATTGTTTTAATGAAAGTCTGCTTGTCAGCAAAATAAAGTATGATAGAGAAGGTTTTACATGAAGCATAATCACTGTCATTGCCCTAGGCAACCTCACAAACTGAACATTGGTGTCTGGGACCCCTCATCAACCTTATTCTTCGACCCAATGTCTACAGGGATCTGCATCCATCCTGTAGGATCAACTGGTGTTTTAGAAAGTGCTTGCTACATGGCGCTTCACATGATCATAAGAAAGCCTGTGATTAAACCAGGTCAGATAGGACCCCACACAAACCTGACACTTCTCCAGCATGGGATCTTGTGTGGATTCACATGCTTATGAATATTCCCTGTCATGAATCTGGGAATCCTCAGTAAAAAGAAAGCAGTTCCGCTTTAGACTGAAAACTGCTTGTCTCCTCTATAACCAATCATTGTCTTTTGGGTCATACTGCCCCCATCCAATGACACTCGTCCTCCTAAACTCCACCCCTGGTGGCCATCTTGAGATTTTTACAGCATGTTTCAATGTTGGGAGTCCTCTCACTTCGCTCCTCGAGAATTGTGACTTTCTTTTCTATTTTTTGATAGTTTTTGATAGTTTTTGATAGTTTTCCTCATAGATCGTTGTGCGTTGACTACCGGCAGCAGGGACGCCGTGGGAAAGAGAAGTCTCTTTAGGGCCTGTGAGTCCTCTGGCCTGAAGAACGTTTATGTCGAGGATCTTTATTGTCCCCACCCAGACCATTTCGAAGACAGGTCCGAGATCTGCTGTGGTTTCCCGGTGATGACCAAGAGGGATCGCTACCGGAGGTTGGTAGCTTGGAGCAAAGGCTTGGAGCCTTGACGAGGCGCAGTCACGCCTCGTTAAGTACCGGCAGGTCCCAGGAGCGTGCTCCCTCAGAGAAAAAGAGGTTGAGGTCCTTTAAGGATGCTCCTTACAGGGGTATCCAAAATAAGGCGAACTATCATGCATCTGTTCCCGTGAAGGTCACCACTGCTGCAGGATCTGGTTCGGGAATGGGTCGCTCCCCATTGGCGGCACCATTGACAGTTAGCCTACCAGCTGGTGGGTTTCCTTCCGCGAGGAAGTTCTTAACCCCTTCAAAACACAAGTCTTCTTTCAAGGACAAGTCGTCAAAGTAGAGACCTGCAGGAGGCCCGTCGGCAGCTACCTTATTTGTGTCACAGTCAGCCCCAATTGCCCCATTGATGACAACCTCAACTGCCAAGACCACAGCCTCGTCGACAGCGACTTTGTCTGCCAAGACCACCACCTCGTCAATGCCCTCTTTGTCGACAACAGCAGCACCGTCGATGACCACCTCATCTGTGACCACCTCCTCGATGACCCCGCCGACACCTGCTCCAAGGGAGTCTTTGCCACCATGGCCTCCATCGGCTACCTCAGCGGTGGCGTTACAAATCCCCATAATCGCCTCCTTCCGGAAGGACTCGGGAAGGGTGATGGAGTTGCTGCCTCCATAGGTTTAGCACAAAAAAACGGTATTTGGAGAAGTATTTTCAAATGGGTAATACTCATATCTAATTCACAAAAAACACATATACAAGGCTGTCCCCAATGATAAGAACACCCTGACCCTATCGGGTGAAGCCCTCCCTAGGAGGCCAGTGGTGTGCCACCTATCGGATAGGGATAGTGAGAGGACTCTCCCCATAAGCAGATATACACGTATACCTATTTGTTTTAACCTAAAAGACCAAAAACAAGGATAAGTGGAGACAGTGAACATTCAATCTTATCTCATCTGTGTGTTACAAACGGCTCATACTACCTGGAATTTCTGTACATGTTTAATCACCAACTGGGTAGTGGCCCTTCACACATCAGACTAATACTCATCGGTTTCTAGTAATAATGGTGAAAAAAAAATGTCGACTTACAAAAATGTCCAAAAAAAAATGTCAAAAACAATAATGTCGAAAACCTATACATATAATGAAAAGAGTCAATTTTTAGAAAAATAAAATGTCAATTAGCACTATCCATAAATACATAAACAAGAAGAGTATCATTTACTAGGGGGGTCCCCCCCAACCCCCCTAACCCAACACCCCTTGGCCACCCCCCCTTCCCCCACCACCCTCTCACCCGCCATACTCTACACATTTTAATTATATCTATATTTATTTATTTTTTTCGAAAAAATGTAGAAAAAATTCGACATTATTGGTTTTCGACATTATTGGTTTTCGACATTATTGTTTTCTAAAAAATGTTTTCGACATTTTGACTTTCAACATTATTGAATTCGACATTATGACTGACCACCATACTCATCAAGTGGATCAGTGTTTACATAAATGTCAACAAACAAAGCATCTGCTTACCTCGTCAGCGTCATGCTATTTCTCACTCTGGTGTTGTTATAACCATCAAATGCGCGCTGCTTTTGAGTTTGACTGGAGAATGTAGCTCAGTTCATTGTAGGATCCTCGTTTTCTGGAGATCGGAAAAGTTCTATTAATGCTTCGGCGGGCCGAAGCCTTGAAATGTGGATACCTTAAGTATAATGCTACCCGTGGGCTCTGCTTACCTGTTCTCAGACACCGGTGGAGTTCACTTGTGAACGTATTGAATGCGTACGGTACAGTGGCTGCGTTTGGCTGTTGTTGGCTAAAGAGAAACTCTTCTGTGTGCGTCACAGAGAGGTGGGGCTTGGTTATGCTTGTGTCATGCATGCTGGACATGGTCCTACCTCCTACGCTCGTAGAACAGCTAGACCGTTCTATTCCAAATGGCGGTTGTTCGATACGTTGCCGGGAAAACGACGTTTGCACTTTTCACGTCGCTAACTTCACGTGTATTCTGCTTCGTCACGTGAACTACGGCATTACGTATTTAAGCAGCGTGGAAACTTCACTCGCTGCTTCTGATCGAATCATTTGGCGTTGTGTAGCAGAACCTCCGGTCTGCTTCCTTGCAGGTTACTACAGCTACTTTTTGGGCCTTCTATAGCGTGTTTTCCGTCACACGCTGATTCCTGGAGCTGTTTGGTTGCGTGTAAATCCACATGCGCACGCTATCTTCAAACGCTGCTGGCCTGGTCTGCGTGAATCCTGTTCGCGTGTAATCCACACGCGTACGCTATCTTCAAGCGCTGCTGGTCTGGACTGCGTGAATCCTGCTCGCGTGTAAATCGACACGCGCACGCTATCTTCAAGCGCTGCTGGCCTGGACTGCGTGAATCCTGTTCGCGTGTAAATCCACACGCGCACGCTATCTTCAAGCGCTGCTGGCCTGGACTGCGTGAATCCTGCTCGCGTGTAAATCCACACGCGCACGCTATCTTCAAGCGCTGCTGGTCTGGACTGCGTGAATCCTGTTCGCGTGTAAATCCACACGCGCACGCTATCTTCAAGCACTGCTGGCCTGGACTGCGTGAATCCTGCTCGCGTGTAAATCCACACGCGCACGCTATCTTCAAGCGCTGCTGGTCTAGACTGCGTGAATCCTGCTCGCGTGTAAATCCACACGCATATCTTGTCTTCGAACGCTGCTGGCCTGGACTGCGTGAATCCTGCTCGCGTGTAAATCCACACGCATATCTTGTCTTCGAACGCTGCTGGCCTGGACTGCGTGAATCCTAATCGCGTGTAAATCCACACGCACACGCTCTTTTCTTTGCGGCTGTACAGAACCGCGTGAACTTTGTTTATACCTTAAAAGGAGCGTTATTTCCAACTCCTGCACCTGTGATATCAACAGGGGGATTGATTCATTTCTATACTTTACTCCACGTGGGAAGGAAGCTTTTCAAGGATAATTGGAAGGTGACAGTGAACAGTACTTTGGACGCTATCCTGTGGTGCATCAACCCGGTATCTAGCGTGAGCCTCGTTCCGTTCGGGATAAGTCTCCCTTACTAATCTTCCCTTCCTTGTCGTTTGTTCTACCTTGGATTCCTCAAGAGACTCTGCTGGATTCGTCTGCCCTAGACTCAAGGTCAGTGTGTGCATTCATGACATTTTCAATTTCATCATATCCACTTTATTTTGTTCTAGGCTGACTTCCTATACCTTACCCACGCCCTTTCCAGTGATCCATCGTTCTGCCTGTTTTACCGGTCAGAGAGTTGTATCATTTGGAAGGTCTTAACTTGACTTCACAACTATCAAAACGCGTGAACAGGGATCCGGAAGACCCTACCACCTGTATCCTTTTGAGTACCGTATCCTTTTCGGTTAATACTGAGGTGCTTTCTGACAGAATCAGAAGCCATGGAGGGTACGGATCCTTTAGCTGTTTTGACTCAGTTGATCAGCGATTTGAGAAATGAAATGGTTACGGCACAGGATATGTTACGGCACCGTATGGACGTTATGCAAGACGCCATGCATGGTAGTCCTCAGGGAGCACAGGTTCCAATGGCCACCGCATCTGGATCGGGGACTATGACACCCCCACAGGAAACTATTATTGTGGTTATGCCCACTCAGTTTCCCTTGGCCCCTCCGGAACGGTTCACTGGTGATCCCAAAACCTATAGAACCTTCGTTAATCAGTGCCGTCTCCATTTTCTTTGCCGTCCTACATCTTTTCCTGACCTAACCACAAAAGCAGCATTCGTACTTTCCCATTTAGGGGGCACAGCTGCTGCTTGGGCTAACCCTTTGTTGGAAACGAATAGCCCTTTGTTGTACGACTGTGACGATCTCTTGGCTGCTATGAGTAAAGTCTTTGACATACGTTATGCTACTCAAGCCATGGACCTGGAGTTACTTAATCTACAACAAGGCAATCAGCCTCTTTTGCCTTACATTGCCCGGTTCAATCAACTAACAGCCGAAACTCAATGGCATGACGGCAAGAAAACGGCTGTTTTCTACAAGGGTCTTTCAGAAGAACTGAAAGATGCCTTATCTACAGTTCCGGTGGTTCCTACGGGATTCACAGAGTTGCTCGATTTGGTTTTACAAATTGATGCCCGAAGGAATGCTCGGAAAGGAGAGAAAAAGCCTTTCATGCAAGCCTCGGGGCGTTCAGAAACACTGTCAGTCCTCTCTAACGACCCCGAACCCATGCAGATTGGCGTCGTGAGAGGCCGGTTGCCCAATGCAGAACGAGAGAACCGAAGAAAGAACCATTTATGTATGTATTGCGGTTCATCTGAGCATTTATTGGCGACATGTCCTAAAAAACCCATCAAGCGGTCGGGAAACGCCAAAACTCGACAATAGCAGGAGTCCCTATGTCGAGTGTTTCATCGGACTCCAGTACCATTCCTAAACACGCAATTGTTGAGGTGACGTTACGTTGTGGTGAACGAGAATTGGTTTCCAAGGCCATGGTTGATTCCGGAGCCACCAACAATTACATAGACATCACATATGCCAAGAATTGTTCCATACCCCTTGTAAACAAGAACAAACCTGAAACGGTTAATACCGTGGACGGATCTGTTTTGACTTCTGGTATGGTAACCCAAGAGACGGTATCTGTTCAGATGACATTATCGAATAACCATTCGGAAGAAATCATCTTCGATGTCATAGCTGCTCCGCAGTACGAGATCATACTTGGTCTTGCATGGTTAACCCTTCATAATCCCGCCGTTGACTGGGTTTCGGGATTGCTCCAGTATCCTTCGATTCATTGCAATGAACATTGCTTTACCAGTCAGGAGGTGTCAAACAAGCAACACATATTAGCCTCTATGGTGGGAGCTTCAACTATCAGCGTGGTTCATCAAAGCGACACTACCATACCATGCGAATACTCTGAGTATGCTGATGTCTTTGACAAGGGCCAGGCAGAACGATTGCCTCCCCATCGACAGTACGACTGTCCTATTGAATTGATTCCTGGTGCCAAAATCCCTACAGGTCGTTTATATTCACTGACCCCAAAAGAAGACGTTGTGTTGAAAGAATACATTGACAAAGCTTTAGCGATGGGTTTCATACGGCCATCACAATCACCTGCTGCGTCTCCTCTATTCTTTGTTCCGAAGAAAGAGGGAGACCTAAGGCCTTGTATTGATTACAGGGCACTTAACGACATCACCATAAAAAACCAATATCCTTTACCACTGATAAACGTTCTATTGGATCAATTAGGTACTTCCAGCTACTTCACCAAACTGGACTTGCAAGGAGCATACAATTTGGTTCGCATTCGTGAAGGCGACGAATGGAAGACCGCTTTCAAGACACGGTATGGTCTTTACGAGTATTTGGTGATGCCTTTTGGTCTGTGCAACGCTCCCGCCACTTTTCAATTCTTCATGAATGATATATTCAGGGACATAATGGACCAGTTTGTGGTGATTTATCTGGATGACATTCTGATCTATTCATCATCTTTTTCAGAACACGTCAAACACGTTTCTACAGTCCTACAAAGACTCAGGGAGAACCTTCTTTATGTGAAAGCCGAGAAATGCGTCTTTCATTCACAGGAAGTGGAATTCCTGGGCTATGACATTACCAATCTAGGTGCTCGAATGAGCCGTTCCAAGGTGAAGGCCATATTGAATTGGCCGATTCCGCACAATGTCAAGTCATTACAGTCTTTCTTAGGCTTTGCGAATTTTTATCGCAGATTTATTCATTCCTTCTCCAAAACAGTAGCTCGTTTGACAGCCTTAACTAGTTCTAAAGTTCCTTTCTGTTGGAACCCAAATGCCCAAGCATCATTCGAAAAGTTGAAAGAAGCATTTACCACTGCACCCGTGCTTCAACATCCAGATCCAGATCGCCAGTTTATCGTTGAAGCGGATGCATCCAGTGTCGCTACTGGAGCGGTACTCTCACAAGTTTGCACAGAAACCAAGGAGGAGCACCCAGTGGCTTTCTTCTCTCGCAAACTTACCCCATATGAACGTAACTACACCGTCACTGAACGGGAACTGCTGGCTATCAAGGATGCCTTCCGAGAATGGCGTCATCATCTCCTTGGGGCCAAACATCAGGTGTTAGTGTACTCTGACCATAGAAATCTTCAAGCATTCAAATCCATGAAATGCCTTACGGCCCGACAGGCCAGATGGCATACCTTTTTTGCCCAATACGATTTCCGGGTCACATACCGTCCTGCCCGAGAACACGTTAAGTCGGACGCGTTGTCCCGTATGAGTGAAGAGGCGAAGGAAGAAGCACAAGTACAGAACCAGTTGTTGGCAGATCATGTAATATGTAGTTGTTCTGTTCAACCATCCTTAAAAACCGAAGTACAAGAGTGGGTGAAAGTCATCCACAAGCTATCCAGGATATGAATATGGACGTACATAACGGCTTACCATTCACACAAGGAGTGCTCTACCTACCAACGTCTTCAACGCGGAATAAAGCCCTCAAGTGGAATCACGATTCCTTGATCGCAGCCCATCCTGGACGGAAGAAAACACTAGAACTACTCAAAAGATGGTGCTGGTGGCCGTCCATGTCAAAAGATGTCATAGATCATGTATCAACTTGTTCTGTATGCATCCAGTGTAAAAACACCCCTGGTAAACCAGTGGGCTTACTCCAGTCCCTACCTGCCCCTAACAAACCATGGGACATGATATCTATGGACTTTGTGGTAGAACTCCCACCAAACCAGGAGTACGATACCATATGGGTTGTAGTGGATTATTTCACTAAATTGGCTCTTTATATTCCCTGTATCGGTTTACCAACCGCTGCTGTTCTGGCCGACCTATTCATCCACCATGTATTTCGTTTCTTTGGTCTACTGTCAGTAATCATTACGGACAGGGGCTCACAGTTTGCGTCACGCTTTTGGAGAGCACTAACCTCTGCATTACTGATTGATGATAGAATGTCCAGTGCTTACCACCCTCAAACTGATGGACAGACCGAAAGAGTCAACTGCACTATGGAACAATATCTGCGGTGTCTGTGTCTGCAGTACCAATCGGATTGGCTCACGGTCCTGCCGGCAGCTGAATTCGCCTATAACAACTCCTATCATAGTGCCATAGGCACTTCACCGTTCTATGCGCTTTATGGACAGCACCCCCGGTCTATACCTTTGGATTCCAGCTTGTCTTTGGATACTCCTGCTGCAGGCCGTACCTTTCGTGATCTGAAGAAATTACAGAGGAAAGTGAAGCAGCAATTAGAGCAGGCTAAAAGACGCGACAAGTTCTACGCTGATGCTCATAGAACACCCGCACCCGTCTACAAGGCTGGTATGAAAGTATGGCTGTCCACTAAGAACTTGAGAATTCCAGGCAAAAAGAAATTATTGCCTAAATACATTGGTCCGTATGTAGTGCTCCAAGTAATCAATCCGGCTGCTGTCCGTCTGGCTTTGCCACAACGATGGCGAGTGCATCCCCTATTCCACGTGTCACTCATTAAGCCATGTTCTGAAGCTACAAGATTGCCTGTACGGCCTGTTGCTATTTCTGTGCGGGGTTCAGATGAATACGAGGTACAGGACATACTGGATATGAGACTACGTTCTGGTAGGCCGTTTTATCTAGTGGACTGGAAGGGTTATGGGCCCGAAGATAGGTCCTGGGAACCTCTTTCTAATATTCATGCTCCTGCTTTATTGAAACGTTTTCACACGAGAAGGGGAGAGGTTGCCCCTTTGGGGGATGGCACTGTCATGCATGCTGGACATGGTCCTACCTCCTACGCTCGTAGAACAGCTAGACCGTTCCATTCCAAATGGCGGTTGTTCGATACGTTGCCGGGAAAACGACGTTTGCACTTTTCACGTCGCTAACTTCACGTGTATTCTGCTTCGTCACGTGAACTACGGCATTACGTATTTAAGCAGCGTGGAAACTTCACTCGCTGCTTCTGATCGAATCATTTGGCGTTGTGTAGCTGAACCTCCGGTCTGCTTCCTTGCAGGTTACTACAGCTACTTTTTGGGCCTTCTATAGCGTGTTTTCCGTCACACGCGCACGCTATCTTCAAACGCTGCTGGCCTGGTCTGCGTGAATCCTGTTCGCGTGTAATCCACACGCGTACGCTATCTTCAAGCGCTGCTGGCCTGGGCTGCGTGAATCCTGTTCGCGTGTAAATTCACACGCGCACGCTATCTTCAAGCGCTGCTGGTCTGGACTGCGTGAATCCTGCTCGCGTGTAAATCCACACGCGCACGCTATCTTCAAGCGCTGCTGGCCTGGACTGCGTGAATCCTGTTCGCGTGTAAATCCACACGCGCACGCTATCTTCAAGCGCTGCTGGCCTGGACTGCGTGAATCCTGCTCGCGTGTAAATCCACACGCGCACGCTATCTTCAAGCGCTGCTGGTCTGGACTGCGTGAATCCTGCTCGCGTGTAAATCCACACGCGCACGCTATCTTCAAGCGCTGCTGGTCTAGACTGCGTGAATCCTGCTCGCGTGTAAATCCACACGCATATCTTGTCTTCGAACGCTGCTGGCCTGGACTGCGTGAATCCTGCTCGCGTGTAAATCCACACGCATATCTTGTCTTCGAACGCTGCTGGCCTGGACTGCGTGAATCCTAATCGCGTGTAAATCCACACGCACACGCTCTTTTCTTTGCGGCTGTACAGAACCGCGTGAACTTTGTTTATACCTTAAAAGGAGCGTTATTTCCAACTCCTGCACCTGTGATATCAACAGGGGGATTGATTCATTTCTATACTTTACTCTACGTGGGAAGGAAGCTTTTCAAGGATAATTGGAAGGTGACAGTGAACAGTACTTTGGACGCTATCCTGTGGTGCATCAACCCGGTATCTAGCGTGAGCCTCGTTCCGTTCGGGATAAGTCTCCCTTACTAATCTTCCCTTCCTTGTCGTTTGTTCTACCTTGGATTCCTCAAGAGACTCTGCTGGATTCGTCTGCCCTAGACTCAAGGTCAGTGTGTGCATTCATGACATTTTCAATTCCATCATATCCAGGTTGGGGCAGTTACTTATGATACTTTATTTTGTTCTAGGCTGACTTCCTATACCTTACCCACGCCCTTTCCAGTGATCCTCCGCTCTGCCTGTTTTACCGGTCAGAGAGTTGTATCATTTGGAAGGTCTTAACTTGACTTCACAACTATCAAAACGCGTGAACAGGGATCCGGAAGACCCTACCACCTGTATCCTTTTGAGTACCGTATCCTTTTCGGTTAATACTGAGGTGCTTTCTGACAGCTTGCTGGTGTATCGGCGTACTGCGATACATTCGACCATCTTGGAGTGTTAGACACGCATGTATGCAAGGTACAAACGTCTACCCCACTGAGGTGTTTGATGTAAGAGACTGCACTGCAATGTTATTTGTTCCTGAGACGGCGTTAGAATAAAGTTAGGGTCCACACCAATGTTTTCTTTTCTTTAAATACGTGGTGTTTAAAAACATGAAAATCCGTTCCCAAATAGAAAAAAGACCAATGTATAGGTCCTCCCAAGTGCAGCACTCCTAGTGCTGAGGCGTTCACGCGTTTCGCTGCTACCTCGCCGCTTGCTCACAACAGTTTGCTTCATTGTCGTGGAACCATTTTAAAACATGAGGGAGAGGATAGAGAGGAGGGGGAGGAGAAAGAGTATACATAACAATAGTAAAAGGACCAGTTTAGCCTTTCACCAGACACTCGAATCCTGTATCGGCCATCTTAGCCTGGTGTGGGTTCACATAAAATCGCTATGTGTTTGCAATTGTTTTTTATGCTCTACCACGTTTAGTGCCTGATATTGGGTGTTTTGTGCATTTGCAATGTAACTTTCCAGCCTCCATATGTGGTGGAATATCATTCCTGTGTGCGTTTTGAAACAAGGGTACCCGCGTAGTGCGGATTGTTGCGGTTGTGCTAAATCGTCTGGAACCCATATAGAATGTTTTTTGTCACATGAAATGCCTTTATAAAGTGCTTAGTGCTTTAGCTATATTAGCTCTTCACATTAACATTAAAGTGACGTGTGCAATAGCAGCATATTACCTTCACAGAATGAGGTGTCAAGTACATATCTTTATGTTCAGACTCTTAAAGTGCTTAGTGCATTAGCAGCATCGGCTCTTAAGTTTAAAGTGACGAGTGCAATAGCAGCGTATTATGTTCTTACAATAAAATACCAAGTGTATATCTTAAAAACCAGGGTTTCTCCAGTAGCATATACTGCAATTCTATCGCGTTAGATGACTGATGTCCATCCTTGAACTCTTGTTTCATATGTTGAAATGAGGCTGTCTTTAAAGAATCATTGCTATCAGCACTTTGAAATATTCCAATCACATAGTGTATGTAG
The DNA here is from genome assembly GCF_040938575.1 of Ambystoma mexicanum. Classification (NCBI taxonomy): domain Eukaryota; kingdom Metazoa; phylum Chordata; class Amphibia; order Caudata; family Ambystomatidae; genus Ambystoma; species Ambystoma mexicanum. The sequence continues at coordinate 1,564,365,776 of NC_090932.1, forward strand.
CAATTATGGGAATTAACTGGAACCCAACCAGTCTGTTTGCATAGAGTGCCTCTATAGGGTGCTTAGTGCATTGGCAGTGTTTGCTCTTGGGTCTACAATGACAGAGGTATTAATAGCATACTAGTCACATCAGCTATTCCTAGCATAGGTTTTAGATAAGCACCCCCCCAATGTTTTTAGGCTATTTGTCAACACTAACCACATCGTATAGATCTACAGCATCCTTGAGATGTGAGTGTAACAACCTAACCTGTCAAGGAGTTCCCCCCTTCTCACCTGAGTTCGATCTTTGCTGGATTTCTTGATCAATGCCTTCTTGCAGAGGGATTGTGTCTTGAATAAGGCTGCACGAGTCTCTTCCGACTCCAGCGTGCGTTCAAAGTTCCGGGATGCAAGGATCCAGGAATCCGGGAAATTTACAGAGTGTGCTACTATCACACGAGTCCAGGAATCAAGAAAGGAAGGAAAGGGACTAGGAGTGGGGTTGGCTGGAAGAAGCAAGGGAAATAATACTGCGAGCTACGGAGCACACGTCTAGTCGTTACTTCGCAATAGCATTGAGACGCGCGGAGCCGCAGGAGGCGTGGTCTATTAATAGAACACGCTACGTCCAAGGTGTAGAGCGAGGAAGGTGTTTCACAGTGGACGGCCATGTTGGAAGTACAAGGGAGTGTGATCCCCGTTGAGACAAGGACCAGGAAGTCCAAAAGGGGCGTGTTCTGTAGTTCATGACAGCATGCTTCCTCCGAAGACCCGTTCCTCCGGGTTTGCCCGGGTGTATAAGGTGAAATCTTCTGAGCAGTCGAGGGGCCTTGAGATTAGAAAGTGGTTCCCAGGTTCTTTAACTAGGAGGATATCCCTTCCATTCAACCAGGTATTGAAGCTGACCCCGTTTATACCTGGAGTCACATATTCGGGATACTTCATATTCCAATTGGTTGTCGACCAGCAGAGGAGGAGGTCGGCAGGATTTCCGGGAGGATTGGGTGTAGGGTTTTAATAAGTTTGTGCGAAATACTGGATGAATTTTCTTCCAGGAGTCTGGTAGTCTGATCCGGTATGAAACTGGATTGATAATTTCCTTGATTGGAAATGGACCATAGTACCGAGGGGCCAACTTATTTGGCCGTAGATGTCGGGCTAGTAATTTCGAGGACAACCAGACTTGATCACCAATTGCATAAGAAGGACCTGGTCTTCTTTTGGAATCCGCATACCTCTTAGTCTGTGTTCTGCCACTCTCTAAGTTTTCTTTGGCCTCCTGGTGTACGTTGATGAGGGTTTCTATCCAGGAGTCGACAGTAGGTACTGGTGTAGGATGGGGGAGAACAGAGGGTAGAACCGATGGATGGAAACCTTGGCTAGAATAAAAGGGACTGGTCTTAAGTGCTGAATGATCGGAATTGTTGTAGGCGAATTCAGCCACGGGTATCAGGAGCGACTAGTCATCCTGAACCTTGGTGGCGAAACATCGAAGATACTGCTCCAGGGTCTGATTAGCAGGTTCTGTGGCCCCGTTGGTTTGGGGATGATAACCAGATGAGAGGGCGCGTTGGATTCCCAAAATGCAACAGAGATGTTTCCAGAATTGATTGACGTATTGAGGTCCTCTATCAGATATGATCTTGGAAGGAAGTCCATGTAAACAGAATATGTGTTCCAGGAAGATTCCAGCAAGCTCGGATGAGGATGGTAGCTTACACAGGGGTGTAAAATGAGCCATATGAGTGAACAAGTCTATGGAAACCATGATGGTCGTGTATCCTCGGGAAGGTGGTAATTCCACAATGAAGTCTGTAGCAATGAATTCCCATGGCCTTGTTGGCAGTGTAGGTTGCAGTAGAAGACCCGCCGGTCTCTTGTTATCATGTTTATTTTGACTGCAGATAGTACAAGCTTTGATGTACTGCTGTACGCTGGTCTTCATTCCAGGCCACCAAAACTGTCTTTGTATGAGACGGAGGGTGTTGGATATGCCACGATGTCCGGAGTGAAGGGTATCATGACAGAGGTTTATTATTCTTTCTTGTCATTTCTGTGTAGGAATGACCAGTGCATTGTCCTTGAATAAATATCCTTCCTTAACTCTTAGGTTTCATGGATTCTTCCTTGAAATATCCTTTCAGAGGATTTGGTTTCCACTCGAATTTCTTCCAGGAGGTTGACTGCTTGACCTACAAAGATCGTGTGGGGAAACATCTTAGGATAGGCCCTGTCTTCAGTAGTTACATAGTCGGGACATCGAGATAAGGCGTCAGCAATCATGTTTTGTGATCCGGGAACATGAGTGATTTGGAATTGGTACTGGGCAAAGAAGTAGGCCCAACGCGCCTGACGACTGTTCCTGCACTCCAACAACTGTAGAATTTGAAGATTCCGATGGTCCGTGCGGACCTGAACTGGATATCTAGCAACCAGAACTAGATGTCGCCATTCAGTGAAGACTTGGCGGATGGCTAACAGTTCCTTTTCCAGGACAGAGTAATGTGTCTCACTGGGAGTCAGGGTTCGTGAGATGTAAGCAATGGGGTGTTCCAGTTTATCCTCAAGTTCCTGCTTCAAGACCGCTCCTATGGCATAGTTAGAGTTATCCATTTCCACTAGGAATGGCCGATTTATGTCGGGTTGGGTCAAGATGGGGGCTTGCGTGAACTCTGTCTTTAAACGTTGGAATGCCTTATCTTGCGGTGTAGACCAGATAAAGGGGGTGTCTTTCTTCAAGAGGGCAACGATCGGCTGAACGATCTCGGAAAAGGTAGAAATGAACTTCCGGTAGAAGTTGGCAAGCCCCAGGAAGGATTGAACTTGTTTCACGGACGTGGGAGCGGGCCATGGCAGTATGGCCTTTACCTTTGAAGGGTCCATACCAATTCCTTCTGGGCTAAGGATGAATCATAGGTGGTGGACAGAAGTAAAGTGAAACAAGCATTTTTCCGGTTTGGCTAAAGGTTTATGTTCACAGAGATGTTGTAATACTACCTTTACATGTTCTTCATGCTTTAGAGGATCCTTGGAAAAGATCAATATGTCATCCAGATAGACAATGACGAAGAGGAATAACATGTCAGAAAACACCCTATCCATAAAACGTTGAAAAACTGCGGGGGCATTAGCTAGTCCAAAGGGCATGACTAGATATTCATAATGACCAAAGGGTGTTCTAAAGGCTGTTTTCCATTCGTCTCCTTCCCGGACACGGATCAAATGATAGGCACCACGGAGATCCAACTTCGTGAATATTACGGCACCTCTCACAGCTTCCAGGATATCCGAGATCAGGGGCAGTGGGTACCGATCTTTGAGGGTGCATTGATTTAAGCCACGATAGTCGAGGCAAGGTCTGAGTTCCTTGGTGTCCTTCTAGGGAACAAAGAACAACAGAGCACCCACTGGAGATGTTGAGGGTCTTATGGTGCCGTTTTCAAGGTTGGTATCCAGGTATTCTCGGAGGGCCTTTTTCTCAGGTTCAGAAAGGATGATATTCTGCCAAAGGGAATCACTGCTGAGGGATCTGTATCTATGGCACAGTCTTCAGGTCTGTGAGGGGGTAAGGCCTGGACTATGGCAGTTGAAAATACATCAGCATATCCCTGATAGGCCTCTGGGACTTGTATGATATTGGAAACCATGAGTGGTGTTTGCTGGTCTCTTAGTGGTTCTTTAGGGGGTGTCGAGGAGGGATCCATGAATAGACAGTGGGACATACAAAACTCTGAGCCTAGGAATAGTGATCCTGCTGTCCAGTTGATATACGGATTGTGCTTCTGTAACCAGGGCATACCCAATACCATGGGGTAATGAGCTGACTTAATGATGTCGAATGTAATCCGCTCTTGGTGATGGTCTATGGAAAGCTGGATCTCTTTTGTCTGCAGGCTTATGGGTCCTGAAGTGCGGGGTCTTCCGTCGATTGCTTCCACCGGCTGCATGGTGCTTCGTGTCTCGTACGGAATATGATGACTAACAACCCAGTCTTGATCAATGAAAATTCCCATAGCTCCGCAGTCTACCAAGGCCAGAATGGGATAGGTCTTATTCTTGGAGGGCAACAGGAAGGCCTGTAGTATCACCAAATTGTTTTGTCCAGTAGAGTTCAAGGATGGAATTGATGCGGAGCAAACATCTCTCTCCCGAAGCTCTGCTCCATCTAGGATCGGGAGCTGGCGTTTCCCGAACACTGAGGAGGGGCTAGAGGACACTCCCTAACCAAGTGTTTGTCTGAGGCACAATACATGCACAACCCCGTCTGAATCCTTCTCATCCTTTCTTGCGGGGATATAGGTCCACGGAAGGCTCCTATCTGCATGGGTTCTAGTTCAGGGACTGAGCCTGGGTTTGTGTCCGTCTTGGTGGTACTCTCAAAGGACAGCTTCAGAGGATTACCTCTGGATTTCTTCTTCTCTGCCTTCCTTTCCTGGATACGGAAATCTATTTGCATGGCAAGGTCCATTAGTGCCTGTAATGAGTTTGGGCGAGCCACTCTGGCCAACTCATCCTTAATCTCCTCATTCAGTCCTCTCCTGAAAAGGGTAAAACTTGCCTCAGGGGACCAATCAGCTTCCTTGACTAATTGCTTGAATCGGGTAACATAGGTGAGCATATCCTGGGATCCTTGCTGAAAGTCTAATAGGCATTCCTGGGCACTATAGTCCTGCTCTGGACGGTCAAACATGGTCTTAAGGGCTTGTATGAAGCCATCATAGTCATCTAGGAGAGCATCGCCAGAATTAACGAGGGGCGTAGCCCAGGTTAAGGCGTTTCCTGAACGGTGGGAAATTATGAACCCCACCTTAGCCCTGGGAGTTGAAAAGTAGTAGGGCTTAAAAGTAAAGTGGACCAAACATGAATCCATGAATCCGCAAAGAGTTTTTGCCGACCCCATCATATTTGTCCACTATACTGCCCACCAACACACTTTCTTTTGTGGCAGAATCACGGGATAGAACTAATTGTTTGAGAGCGGCGTTTTCCGCCTTTAGATTCTGCACCTCGGTTGATAGCTCTTGCACGCCACGCATTAGGTCCTTGACGGCCGCTTCCATGTCCATATCGAGTTCGGTCGGGTGGCGTCTTAAACTGTCAAGGAGTTCCCCCCTTCTCACCTGAGTTCGATCTTTTCTGGATTTCTTGATCGATGCCTTCTTGCGGACGGATCGTGTCTTGAATAAGGCTGCACGAGTCTCTTCCGACTCCAGCGTGCGTTCAAAGTTCCGGGATGCAAGGATCCAGGAATCCGGGAAATTTACAGAGTGCGCTACTAGCATACAAGTCCAGGAATCAAGAAAGGAAGGAAAGGGACTAGGAATGGGGTTGGCTGGAAGAAGCAAGGGAAACAGTACCACGAGCTACGGAGCACACGTCTGGTCGCTACTTTGCAATAGCATTGAGACGCGCAGAACCGCGGGAGGTGTGGTCTATTAATAGAACACGCTATGTCCAAGGTGTAGAGCGAGGAAGGTGTTTCACAGTGGACAGCTATGTTGGAAGTACAAGGGAGTGTAAGCCCCGTTGAGACAAGAACCTGGAAGTCCAAAAGGGGCGTGTTCTGTAGTTCATGACATAACCCTGATCTCTTTCCATCTAACCCTCATGAAAGATTTTTGTTGAAATTATATTTCATTCACAAGTGTACTAAAAGCAATCACAAATAACCCATACAAATTGTATGTTAAAAAAGCATTGAAACCACTACTTGATTTTTGCCATTCATCGAAAGCAGAAATGTTGCTTTCGTCCTTTGTTTTCAATTACCAGATCAGCATCAGAAACCTACGGTGAATGAGTTAGAACTTATTTCATGGGCACATATAGTTGCTGTCTAGGTTTTCTATCATAGTTGATTGTTGGACGGGGAACATGAGCATTTTTTAGCAACCTAGAAAGGTGTACAATTCTTCGTCAATGTTATGCCCGTTGCGCTGTTTGCTTTCGAAGTCCAATATACACCTAGGTTCTTTTTGTCTGAGCAGCTTCTCCTTGTCGCCTCCCCTTGGGCCCATTTCTATTTTATGTACGCCAAAGAATCTAAAACTGTCTATTTCTTTGTTGTGGCATTCATAGAAGTGTTTTGCCATTAGATAGTTCGCATCATTATGTAAAATGGCACGAACATGTTGTATGTGGATTTTCAACTTACACTTCGTGCTGCCAATATACCACTTCTGGCATGCACAGGTGAGGGCATAGACTACATAATCAGTTTCACAGGTGATCCATTGTGGGATTGTCACTGTGTGTCCTGTTACCGGATGTGTGAATGTTCCACAGTTGATTGCATATTTACAAATGTTACAACGTGTGCACTTATGAAAGCCTTTCTTCTTAGCTGTTAGCCAGTTTGTTTGTGTCTTCTCCTCATCTTTGCACATAAAACTTTGGACCAGAATATCTTTGAAGGATCTGTTCCTTCTGAAAGTGACCTCTGGGTGAGATTTGAGGCTATTGGCCAGGTCTGGATCAGCTAACAGGATATTCCAATGTTTTTGTAGAATGTGTATAATTGTTTGTGCTTGGCTGTCAAACGTGAGTATAAACCGTGTACTGTTTTCCCCTTCTGATGTTTCTTTCTTGTTGCTGCCAGCTAATAAAGTTTGTCTCTCAATTAGTCTAGCTTAGTCTAAAAAGGCTCTCTCGAAGACTTTTTTGGGATACATCTGCCGTTTAAAACCTGCGGCCGTTATCTTGCTCTCTCGGTCGTAAGACTCTAAGGTGGTGTTGTTCCTTCTTAGTCTCATGAATTCCCCATAAGGGACACTCCAGATCACATTTTATGGGTGTCCGCTGTGTGCATATAATGGAGTATTGGAGCCAATCTTTTTCCTATGCAACTCGCAGGTTATTTTGTCGTTGACGATTCTGAAAATTACATCTAGAAAGGTAATAAGTGTCCGACTGTGAGTTTCAGTGAATCTTAAGTTGTTGGTATTTTGGTTCAGTTTTTTGACGTACACTAAACAGCCCTTTGCAGTCCCTTTCCAGATGAAAATATATACACGGTAGTGGCAGTGTAGTTATGGTTAAGTTGCTAATCCCCTAGGAAGAGCACTTTTTGGGCGGCTTATAACTTCGCTCCCCCTGGACGAATCCTCACCAAACTTTGCAAATCTATATGACCCACTCTGATTTTTTCTGCAAAGTTTGGTGAGGTTTGATCCAGGGGGGGCAAAGTTATAGGGGTGGCCTAAAATTTCTTTTTTTCCCCATAGACATAATGGGAAAAAACTTGCTCACGCCTACGCCGAAACCGCTGGACGGATTTTCATTTGCGGCAGGAGCAGCGGCTTGGTCCCGAAAGTGTGCTTTTGTTTATTTGGTGTAAATCCGTCCAGTAGTTTTTAAAAAAATGACCAAAACGTAAGGCAAAAAAATTAGTGATATCTATGTCGGCTCCGCGGATACACTTCCCTGTTCGCTCCGCGGACAGGACACGGATTGGCCAAGTGACTTGCGTCATGTCCACGGACATGTGACGTGCTCTCTGATTGGCTGCTGTGAAGCGTGAAGTGCGTCAGATTTTTGGAGACGCCCGCCATCTTGGATTTGTGTCCTGTGTCCGCGGACATCAGACATTGCGGTAAAACATATAAAAAAAACACAACATTGCACTCGTCAAACTTATCAAATAATCTTTGGGGAGGTGAGGGGTGATGAGGATGGGATGGAATATGGCTGCAAGAAGCAAAAAAATGTGTTAAGTAAAAAACATCCGAAAACGAATTAAGCACGTAGCGGTGTAGACCATGCTCACACATAGAAGAGTTCACGTGGTAAAGCGCACACGCACAACTACTTCACCCGCTCTTGACATATACCGCACCAGTCAAAACGCGCAGTTTCTTTTTCAAACTCGCACGCGTGCCTCATCAGAACACGGACACGCATTGAAGAAAACACGCAGAAATGATGACTGCGCACAGGAGTTAACAGAAAACACGTAGCTGCGAAGACCGCACACATGCGCTGTGGAAAACACGCAGCTGCGAACACCGCACCCAGCGATGTATATAACACGTAGCTGTGAAGACCACGCACACACGCTGAAGATAACAAGTAGCTGAGAAGACTGGGCACACGCGTTGAATGAAGCACGTAGCAGTGTATCTTTTTCAAACTCGCACGCACGCTCTTAACAGATGAATCCAAGTTCACACGCACCTTATCCGAACACGCACACGCGTTGAAGAAAAACACGCAGAAATTAGATGAATCCGAGCTCACATGCATCTCATCCAAACACGCACATGCGCTGTAGAAAACACGTAGCTGCGAAGACTACGCACACGCACTGTAGATAACACGTAGCTGCGAAGACCACGCACACACGCTGTAGATAACACGTAGCTGAGAAGACTGCGCACACGCATTGAATGAAGCACGTATCAGTGTATCTTTTTCAAACTCGTACGCGCGCTCTTAACAGATGAATCCGAGCTCACACGCGCCTCATCCAAACACACACACGCGTTGACGAAAAACATGCAGAAATGATGACCGTGCACAGGCATTAACGGAAAACACATAGCAGTGAAAACTGCACACATGTGCTGTGGATAAAACGTAGCTGCAAAGACTGCGCACATGCGCTGTGAAAAACACGTAGCTGTGAAAAACACGGAGCTGTGAAGACCGCACGCATGTGCTGTAGATAACATGTAGCTGCGAAGACCACGCACACACGCTGTAGATAACACGTAGGTGAGAAGACCGCACACACGCGTTGAATGAAGCACGTATCGGTGTATCTTTTTCAAACTCGTATGCACGCTCTTAACAGATGAATCCGAGCTCACACGCGCCTCATCCGAGCTCACACGCGCCTCATCCGAACACGCACACGCGTTGAAGAAAAACACGAAGAAATGACTACCGCGCACAGGCATTAACGGAAAACACATAGCAGTGAAAACTGTGCACACGTGCTGTGGAAAACACATAGCTGCAAAGACCGCGCACATGCGCTGAATAAAACACGTAGCTGTGAAGACCGCATGCACGTGCTGTAGATAACACATAGCTGCGAAGACCACGCACACGCATTGTGGAAAACACGTAGCGGTGTAGACCACACTCACGCGTAGAAGAGTTCACGTTGCAAAGCGCACGTGCATAGGAGATTTCACGCAGCAGAGAAGTCTGTGCACACGTGTTGGAAGAAACACGTATCAGTGAAGACCACAGCAGAGTTAGTGACACGAGCAAATGAAAACCACGCATGCGTGTAACTACTTCACCCGCTCTTGGCAAGGTTTGGTGGGATTCTGTCAAGAGGGGCAAAACTAGAGGGGGGGTCCCAAAATTATGTAAAAGCTTATAAATGATGTGCCATTTGACGAATCTACATTTAATTTGGGAATCTGATAATACCTATAGATATAAATGATTTTGGAAGTTTGGTGGGATTTTGTCAAGAGGGGCAAAGTTAATGTGGTGCCATTTGACAAATTTACACAAAGGTTTGCAAAAAAGATTATAGCTCTAGATATAAATGTTTTTGTAAAGTCTGAATGGATTTTGCCAAGTGGAGGCTAGGTTATATAACGATTGTTTGTGCATATATTTGACACTTTTGAAAAAATAAAACATGGGTGGATTTCCAGCAAACTTGTGTAAGGAGCATTGAGAAGGACCTGAAAGCATGGTTTTGCAAATGTGCCCGTGTTTTATTTTTTGAGTGTCCTAATGTAGGTACAAAAAATAGTGATATACCTTTGGTGACTGAGGTGTAGCCTGTGGCCCTAGGCAGTGACAACATTGTCCGGGTCATATAATAAGGTAATGATCTGGACAATTTGGCTACTACCCATGACCATGAGGGACAAAACATGGGGTTAAAGTGGCCATGTCCTCCTGGGACTGGCTTTGTGGTAAAGATATTCGAAATTTGTATAGATTTCAAAAGGAAGAAAAATGTGCTTGTGGTAATATGGTCATAGGGCCTCATTACGACCCAGGCGGTAAGGGGTTTAGGGCAGCGTAAACAGCGCCGACCCTTACCGCCTGAGTACGAGGTCCCTTAGCGCCATGGCGGATTTAACACCTGCTTTTAGCAGGTGTTAAAATCCATGGCGCTAAGGGACCATGGAGTTAATTACGCCACCGTAATTTACGGTGGCGTAATTAACGCCTTCCCCACTCCCATTATGCCCTATGGGGCAAAAATGGGAATGGGGAAGGGTAAATGGGGATTGGGGACTTACCGCCCCGCCAAGGTCGGAATGGGGCGGTAAGTCCGCCAACCACCATGGCGTAAACGTAGTTTACGCCATGGTGGTAAAGTCACGGCCCAGGCGGTAACTTACCGCCTGGGTCGTAATGAGGCCCATAGAGTTCTCTTTTTGCCTTCTATAGGCTGCCATGGAAAGCAAAGAGGGGCCCTGTATGGAATCCCGCCTTCCCTTTCCATGGTGGCCATCTTGGTAAAGGATTTTCCTTCCTAAACCGGAACGCCGCAGTCCCGGTGTGGGAAGAAAAATCTTTTTTTTAAGCACCCCGGGTTCCCGCTTTGGGAACCTAGAGTGCTAATGGCCTTCATCCATTTAAAGGGACATTATGGTTAAGTTGCACTAATAAAAACCTATGAAATTTAGTAAAAAAAAACCTTTGTTAAAGGGACATTATGGTTAAGTTGCACTACTAAAACCCTATGAAATTCAGTAAAAAAACTTTGTTAAAGGGACGTTATGGTTAAGTTGCTCTACTAAAAACTATGAAATTCAGTAAAAAAAAACGTTGTTAAAGGGATGTTATGGTTAAGTTGCGCTACTAAAAACCTATGAAATTCAGTAAAAAAACTTTGTTAAAGGGAGGTTATGGTTCAAAGTAAAACCGAAAACCCCCTGAAATTCGCCAGTTATGATAAGCTAACCATAACTCGCGCCACGACCGTGCATTGCTAAGACTAACACCCAGGACATCAAAGATGACATCACAAATGTCATTGATGACATCACATGTCTGACTTGCTGTTTTTTCCTTTAGTGATATATTTTAGGCAGTAATAGTTAGGAATAAATAAATCAAAAAGTACTATATTTGTAGACTTATACTTCAAATATGTTCTTACAATAATTTCTTAGGGTCCACTCACAGCATATGAAACATATACATAGGAAAAATATACACTTAAAAGATAGCAATGCTTTCTGTGTATGAAGACAATCAGTAAGGTTATCAACACTTTGTTATTGTTCTGCTGTGTGTATCTCATGAGGTCATGCAGCATAGGGGATCGCAGTGTTATGTAGGTAATACTGCCAGTTCGTTCGTGCCACTGACTTTGTTCGTTCAGGCCAGTATTATGAGTATCTAGACTGAAAATCCAATTCTGTTCCCTCTTGAGTAATAGGTTATGAAAATTGCCACCCCTTCTTGGGAGACAGATCTTTTCTATGATTGTCCAGTAGAAATCCTCTGGATTATGTCCTGCTGCAGTGAAATGTGCAACTAGCAGAGCTGTAAGTCTCTGAGTCCTTAGGCATGATTTATGCTCTACCATCCTTTATCTTACTGCTTTAGTGGTCATGCCAACAGATTTCAAGTTGCAAGGGCAAGTGATGAGGTAAATGACTCCCAAACTGTTACAGCTTGTGAAATTCCTCTGAATCCATGGGGTTTTCCAACCAATGTCTATTTGCATACTGCGTCTAGTTTGTGGGCACATTGAGAACTGACTTCACAGCGCATGTCCTGTCGAAGGCTTGGACAATTCTTTACTTGCACATAAAGGTCCTGGAACTCCAGGTTGTCTTCTGGGCCCTCAAGTCCTTCCAGCCGCAGCTACAGGGAAAGGTGGTGCAGATCCTCACGGACAACACCACCACCACCACCACCACCATGTTCTACATCTGGAAGCAGGGTGGGGGATGCACTCCCCCACTCTCTCCCTGGAAGCCCAGTCCCTGTGGCACTGGCCCATTCTTCAGGACATGTTCTTCCTTCCCTTTCACCTGGCAGGCACCAAGAACACCATCGCAGACTCGCTCATCAGGGAGCTACGGTCCTGCCATGAGTGGGAGCTTCAACAAGCGCAGATGTCTCAGCTCTTCAGCAGGCGGAGTTTCCCACTGATCGAGCTGTTCGCAACAGTGGCCCACTCCAAGTACTGGAAATTCGCCAGCAAATACCCTCAGCCGAGGAGTCTGGGGGACACTTTCTCATTCCTGTGGGAGGGGCTCTCCCTGTGTCAGGAATAAAGGATGGGGTAGACGTGGGGTGCTGCAATGCGTGAGATAAACATGGTTGGGCAGCTACAGGGGCAGAGACTTCAATTCCCAGCAGCCCCTGGGCGTTTTGGTAGTCCTGTCTTCCGCGCGCGTTGCTAGCTGAATGCAATCAGGAAGGCTTATCAGCCGGCAATGGCGCAAGACAGGTGCGGCTTATTTTGGCGTGGAGGAGGACGGAGGAGGTTTCGCTGTGCTCGACGGCTGGATGATTTCCTGACCCGGAGGAACACGCAGGTCGAAGAGTGGACACGCGGCCAGACTGTTTCTTTGATGCGGCGCCTTCTTCGTCTGGGTAGTCCCAAGGGGCTCCCGGGCTAAAACTAAGTACTACGAGGAGCAGGCGCTGTGATTTATGGCCAACTAGTTTTCTCTCATTGCAATGGTGTTGGGAATCAATTATCACGGCGTGTGTTTGTGAAAGCAAGGTTTTCTTCTATTGGATCACACGTGCTAAAAAAGAAACGTTTTTGAATCTTGATGTGAAACGCTGATTGTTCTTCAATAAGGGGCATGAACTTGGCATGAGAAAGGTTGCATAAAATCCTGGGCTCAGAGAACAAGTATCTTAGAGGACACGTAACAAGTTTTTGGGCAATGGTTCTAGTGCCGTTAACTGGGACTGTCTACAGTGTGCTAACTTTGATGTATGTTCAAGTGCTTCTGCTGCTTTGCCCAAAAGGGCCACGTGTTTGTCTTTTCATGCAGGGATATTATTCCCTTGTTTATTTTCATTCCGCTTGAAAGCCTAATTGCTCTCTATGTGTTCATTGAATGTGGTGCATGTATTAAGGTGTACCTAACTACGTCAGGAGCACTGTGGGGAGGTTCATGTGCCTTGCAAGAGTGTGACGTAGCAAGTACAGATTGGTGTGTCAGGAGGGTATTTTCCCTGGTGTATGCAGGTTAGCTTTTACCCTGTGCTTCCCCATTCCTATCAAAACTAGGTGCTCCCTCCTCCTTTTTCCGGTGTTCCTAATTCCTCTACCCTATCCACAACCTCTCCCTAATCCCTCTTCCCCCCATTGGCTGCCACGTGGTATTCTGTGTATATATAATCAGGTACCTGTGCCAACCACAGTGGAAGGGGACGATTCATTCGGCTTCTGTGGTTCGGGAGAGAGTGTCAGACTCTCTTCCCTAATAAGGTGTGATTGTGACACCCTGTATGCCTTCCCTCCGATTCCACTCCTGCTACATGCGATCAACACACTCAGGCGCTGCCATTGCAGGATGATCCACATCGCTCCGGCTTGGCCGTGGCCGATCTGGTACCCGGATCTGCTCCATCTGTCACTGGCTGCATCCATTCAGCTGCCTCCACTTCCAGACCTTCTATCCAGAGAAAACTGAACAATACTGCACCATGACCCGGCATCGCTGATCCTCACGGCCTGGCTCCTGCAGCCCTAGAGTGCAAGAAGACCCTGGCCAAAGCCAGAGCTTCCTCTGCGTTGTCTTGCTACAGGCACACATGGAAGTGCTTCACAGTTTGGTGCAAGTCTCTGAGGATTACGCCTCCATAGCTCCTCTCATACCTGCTTTCGCTGGCCAAGGTCGGCTTGACTTACGCCTCTATCAAGGTTCACCCAGGCGCCCATATCCAGGTTCACCCAGGTGCCTGTGTTCTTTCCGAAACCTTCTACACCTGCTGATAGGGCGTTGCGTTCACTGGGCGTTGCTCGTGCCTTAAACTTTTATGTGGCACGCAGTAAGGATTTTCAAAAAACATCTCTGCTGTCCATCAGTTATGGACCAGTGGGGCATGGGAACGCCCTGTCTAAGACTCCCATATCCAGGTGGCTCTCTGGCTGTGTGGTGCATTTTCATCGTCTGGCCAACAGACCTCTTCCAGGCAGGCTGAGAGACCACTCCACCAGAGCAATTGCAGCAATGGCAGCTTTTCTCTCTGGTGTTCCGCTGCTCGACATCTTCAGGGCTGCTACGTGGAGGTCTACCTTCGCGAGATTTACTGCATCGACAGGGATTGGAGGGAGAAGTCCTGGGTCGGGCAAGTATTGCTGTGCAAACTTTTAGCTTGAGGTGAGTCTGTTCCAGGGGACGTGTATTGCTTCTGTTGAGCCTTGCCACCTCCCGTGGTTGTGTGTATGTACTGCTATGTGATCATATTAATGAGCATGTGAATCCATGCAAGACCCCACGCTGGAGAAGGAACACGTTACTTACCTGTAACTCCTGTTCTCCAGCATGGGTCTGGCATGGATTCACATGCAAACCCTCCTCCCTCCTTTCCCTCTGTGGTGCTGATTGGTTCATACTGCCACCTTACGTGCTTTACCAAATCTGAAGCTGGCCACCAGGGGTGGAGTTTAGGAGGACAAGTATCATTGGCTGGGGGCAGTATGACCCAAAGGACAATGATTGGTTATAGAGGAAACAGGTAGTTTTCAGTCTAAAGTGGAACTACTTTCTTTTTACTGAAGATTTCTCCGGCCTAACAGGGAATATTCATGAGCATGTGAATCCATGCAAGACCCATGCTGGCGACCTGCCAACTCTAACCAAATTGAGGACCAACCGTCCTAAAGTAGAAAGCACAACCTATACCCTTCGAACACCTGTCAGCTTGAGGAAGTTGTTGGAGAACCAGAGTAACCCTCATCATCCATGGCATGACTAGCTTTCTGGGCACAACCCACCAGCAGACACATAAATAATCACAAATGACCCTTGCATTAACCATGCCCACAGCTTAGACTCAACGATCGCTACAAATTAGTTCACACCCACAGCTCCTCTTTACTAGAGTATCAGGTAACAATGTCCCCATACATGATGTCCCCATACATAATGTTGCTGGGAAAAGCCATTGCGACATTATATACGGTGACATTGTGTATGGGTACAGGTTGCGGCGAGCTCCCCGCTCCCCTTGTAAGGAGACATGTTTGTGGGGACATTATTACATGGGACCTTTACTAGCACCCGGTGGCAGACCCTCATCTCCAGTAACGACTGTCCACCACACATCACCAGTACTTGAAGCACACCCAGATATTTCAGGGCTCAGGTGGGGTGAACTTGTTGAATTCTTTTCACGTAGCACCTTTTGTCACTTTGAGAAAGATTCCTATGCATGGAAGTGCTTAAAAACCTTTCTCATCACAAAAATATGTTCCCAACAAGTTTTCATGCCTTTTAATTATAATCGTTAATTAATCATGTTAATGCCACGCTGCTCATTCGGGAGGATGGGTCCAGGCAGTGGGTTTGCTCTAGAGATAGCACCTTTAAAAATAAAAGCATGGTCACTTCTGTCATGACGTCAAATAGCAGGAGGCATAAGGGGGGCCCAAGTGAGTCTCGAAGCTGGGAAAACCCACCTGTGACACGATGTTAACTCTGGAAGTGCTTAATAAGGTGAATATCCCAGAGCCCCTACCCTACCCAGCCTCTGCGTTCAGGCCTAACGAATGCAACCACCAGCTCCGAAAGAATCAATGCTAGAACATTATAGAAGAATTCTGCAGTCCGAGAGTCTGGACCATGGACAAACCTTAGAAGACAAGCATTGGAGACAGTCCTATAGAGAAGGGTCCTGGGCAATGTGAACCATGGTCATGATTTGCAGACCAGCATCACTGAGTCCTGTGGCTGCCATGACAAAGTTAACTGACTCCACAAGAGGCCCTCTTAAGTTTGTGGCTCACAGACCTGTGGCCTCATATGCAAGTGGGTTTGATCGGAAGTGGAATAATAAGCTGCACGTGACACCCTTGACTGGGTTCGAAGGGCCATCTAAGGAGAAGTCAGGTTCACAGAGACAGGAGCCTTTCCCACCAACCCTTTGGAGTCACGAGAGGACACCACCACCCATACGAGTTATTCAACCAGTTTGGCGTAGTCAGACAGTATGAAAGTGGACCCGGGCAGTCCAACACTGATGGAATTTGGAAGAAGCCTATAGGTGAAAAACTGTGGAACAAGAGAGACAAATACAAGGATAGAGCACGAGGAGCCAAGAAGGATCATTGTGGAAAGGCTGACATTCAAGGAGAGAGAGAAGAGCGAAGAGTAATGTGTTGGAACACATTCTCCTCCTATTCCTCCTATGGGATCGGTCAGCTGCATATGAGATACCATGACATGTAGAATTCCCCTCATATGTAACCTAGCTTAGACTAAAACAAGGTCTGTTAGTAGAATGTAGTGCTCTGAAACAACAGGAAGCGCTCAAAGTGCTAGATGCCTCTATTCACTAGTATTTGCTTTACATTTGCAAAGCAGCCTCAATTGAGTGTGTGTTTAAGTTACCTACACATAGCTGTTTGTTTTTGCTTATTCAAATGTACATGCATACCTATTTAGTTCTGCATAGAATCCCATTACTTGCACATTGAACCAGCAAGAAATGCATGCACAGTCAATTTTATTCTTTGCATAAATAGAAGCTAAGACACAGCCGAAGAAGCCAAGGCAGTGTGCAAGGCCTTCACACATTTCACCTAGCACAGCACAATGCTGCCCTTACTTAGCAATAAGAGCGTAATGACTTGAGTAGACTTCAGAGTTCCAAGCTACAGATTGATTTGATATGGTGAAGATGTAATTTAGAGCTTCTTCTCCTTGATACATTGCACAAAGTTTACAAAATGTATAAAATGAGCAGACTAATTGGTCACCTTGCTTGCGTCCAACTGATATGACACTAGACTCTAAATTACTGTTAATTGAAACTGACGCACGACCCATCGAGTGACATGTAATTTAATTATTAGGGAATTTCTATCGGGGCCCTATATAAAGCCTATGGCATTCCATTGGGGAGGGCTGGCACAATCGGATGGGGCAAGCTGAGGCTGAGGAGCTGTTGTCAGAACTGTCAAAACAGACATGACAGGCTTGCTTCATTTTGAAGTTTGCACCTTATTTGCTGGGGATAACTGAATTAGAACTGTGCTAACTACCTGGTCATTTCTTTATTTATTTTCAGGTAGGTGCTTAATACATAGATATGATATGTTTTCATTTTCATTATTGCATTTCTTTTCAATGGTGCTAAAATGCTAGTCTTTCTAGGTGTTTAATACACTGTTTTATTCTTGCAATGATGCTAAAATGCTAGTCTTTCTCTAGGTAGAGATGAGAAAGGATTAATGCACCAGAGAAGGTGTTTTTATTCTTGCATTTCATTAAATGTGGTTTCTCTGAAACATTCTTGTATTTTCAGAAGTGGAGTAGAACATGTTTCTTTGAACTTAGTTGATGTTAAAGCCTTTTGATTTTTAGCTCGAAGCTTTTGCTAATGAGAATGGTGTGAGATATGCCCATTTGGGAATGAACTGAGCAGTTCTTATGATTATTTCTTGAGGAGATGATTTTTGCAGACCCTACTCATAAATGTGGTTAGATAGAAATATGAATTGGACTCTGTAAGAAGGTTGATTTAATTTGTTGATGAATCATTAGAGAGCAAACGGGAAACCAGTCTCTTTTATCAAATAAAATGTATTCTTTTGTACAATAGTAGTCATTCTGATTCAATGTGCAACACTTGTGTTGATGTATTATGGCCTTCTGTTTTCTTCACTATCCCTTTCTGAAATGTATGCAGGTACAGTGAGTAACCTTTACTCATTGAAGTGTAGGCTGGTACATACGTATGTGTGAGGGTTGTTGGAGGTCACAGGCTTTGCATTCCTATGAGGTGAACTGACAAACCTACACCCACTCAAGCTTCTACCATTGTAGCAGAGCACATTATGGTGCTGTATTCAGACGAGAAAAGACGTTTTCTGAGATCTGATCCAGTGACCATTTGCTACTGTGTCCCGAGAAAAGGGTGGTAGGCCCTTATTGCCAGCACAGCTGGGGTGGGGAGGCTTGTTTCCCGTCCATTGGGGTTGACATTCTTAGTCTAGCCCGGAACTTCTGACAATTGGCTTCCCAACACATGGGGCTTGATAAGCATTTTGACTCTTCATCCACTGGCGCCCATCCATTTATATTTGCTGGTTCTTGAGTGATGTACCTCAACCTGTGTTTAACACACAACACTTAAGCCTTTATTTTTCCATTAGTGGAGAGCAACGGGAGATTTGGCTTTATTAATTGCTCTTTTCAGTCTTTAGTGGAGAGCAGCAATGGTTTTTCAATCTTTAGAGAGAGAGGCCTCTCATATAAAAGACTTTTTTGAGATAGCACAGCTGAGAGAAATGCTGTTCTTATCTTAACCAGGAAGGTCACCGTTCACATAAATCTCCATCCACTGTAGAGGTGGAAAGTGCCGCGTAATAGAATACGTGAGATCACTGCTGTGATTGAAATTATAATTCCTAGTATATTTGAAAGCAGAAAGCAGAAAATACAGCTGTATTAACTTTAGCTAATGGGCACTTCAGAGATGTGTACTAAAGCAGGTACAACTCCTCCTTCCGGATCCAGTGAACCGAAAAGGCATTTAGAAATATTAGCATATGGTACTTATGCACTCATCTTGGATGTCATGTGCATTCCTTTTCTATGCGTGCACCAAGTTAATACATAGCTAATTTCACATAACATATACAAAGTGAAGTAGGACTTTGTGATCAAAGTACAGCAGCTAAACACATTCCTTGCCCACAGAGACACTATAGGCTTATATAAGGGCACCTCCAGTTAAATTTAACGGTGTCTTTATATGTCTAGTCTACCAAGCACACCAGGCCAATATATCATATATTGCCCATTCTGATACCTTTCCTGGTTTCCCAATGAACTTCAGTTCCCATTAGGCATGGCCTACCATTGACCAATTGTGCAAAGTACATGGTCGTATGAAAAGGCTTTGTCATTCCACCCTGTAAAGGAGATATCTACAAACACAGATGGAGGCGAATATTTACTTTTAAAGTACCAATTCAACCGGCTCCAGAGCCGGATGCTTAAGCACCGCAAATTAGAAATGCAGAGTGAGCCAACACTAGCCTCACAGGCTCAGGAAATCACTCATGACTGCATAAAAGCTGATTTGGGCCTGCACACACCACCATCTGGTGATCAGAACACTCCCCCTCAACGGTATACACATGACATGGCCCGAGTACAGTGTCCAGAATCATCAATTTGATGTTAAAGGAAGCTACTAACAAACAGATGCCATATAGGGATCGCAAACAGATGCCAGGCCTCTCGAAACGTTCGAATCCCTCGACTGCTAAATTTTAGAGTATGAGAAACACACCATTTTACCACAAGAGTTATCCAAAGAGAATGCCCACCAAATCATTTGATGACTGGCTTCCCCAAAACACTTCTCCAGGTTTCGATTCAGTAACAGTGAATGCTATTTCAGTTAAACTGGAACACGATTCCTCAGACTTAGGGCCTCAATTCGACCCAGGCGTTAAACCATGGCGCTATTAGCGCCATGGTTGATGCCGGATTCCGCCATGGTGAATGGCGGAATTACCGCCCCATTCCAAGGTTGGCGGGGCGGTCATTCCCCATTCACCATTGGCCCTTCCCCATTCCCATTTTTGCCCCATAGGGCTCAATAGGAATGGGGAAGGCGGTAATTACGGTACCGCAAATTGCAGTACCGTAATTACCTCCAAGGTCCCTTTGCGGGTCCAATCCTTAACGGGTGGTAAAAAACCAGCCGTTAAGGTGGGAACCCGCAAAGGGACCTCGTAATTAGGCGGTAAGGGGTTAACGGCGCCGCAACCTTTTACGGCGCCGTTAACCCCTTACCGCCTGGGTCGTAATGAGGCGATATTCAGAAATAAAATAGGACTCACCTATAGGCAGCACAAAGCTTAGCCTTTAGCTGAGGGTATCTTACCATTTAGTGTGGGAAATGCAAAAGAGGCACTTAAATGTAGAAATGTAATATGTGCGTTACTAATCTAAGCTTTGCGCTTAATCTTAATCAAATTAATGTTAGAAATGTAATATGTGCGTTACTAATCTAAGCTTTGCGCTTAATCTTAATCAAATGAACGTTAGAAATGTAATATGTGCGTTACTAATCTAAGCTTTGCGCTTAATCTTAATCAAATGAACGTTAGAAATGTAATATGTGCGTTACTAATCTAAGCTTTGCGCTTAATCTTAATCAAATCAACGACTCCCCTATATAGACACATAAAATATGTGCACAGAAGTGTAAAACATTAAAGGTACTCCCCTTTAATTGATTGTCAGTCTTGCAGCATGCACACGCAAGGACAGTACTGCGTGCAAGCAGCAGTTATACAACTGTCAGGCAGACTCAGCCTTTCACCTTCCAGATAGTGAAATGAGTAAACCATTAACTAAGTCACTTGTGACATCAGCACTTTCTAAGCTCAAGGAAGCGCTATAGAAGTAGAGTATTACGCAGCGCAGATACAGGAGTACAGGCCAAAGACAGTTTCCAAAAGGAAACGGCAGTTCATTGTTCACATGTGCGCATCCAAATAAACACTGATGCAAAGGTGTGAACACAGAAGTGAACTCACGCAGAAAATACAGCGGACAAACATGCAATAGGATGCAGCACTACTTGAAATGCGAGCATGTGTGCTTTCCGATTCTTTCATTTTGTTTCACTGGAGACCTTCCCACTGGCGGTTTCCTGTTCTCCTTTGTGGAACACCACCGCCTAGGCCTCATTTCAAATAGACAGCTATCTGGACATGGGTATTGCCTTCCCACGGATACAGCCAGAAGATTGCTTGGCTTGAATATGTTTGTGCCATTTCAGTTGAGAAGAAGAAACTATGAAGCCATCTTCAACCAGATAAACCCAGTCTGCAGGATCGTGCATCTATGCAATTCGGCCCCCAGTGCGAAAAAAAAGCTCTTCGGAAAGGGGGCACTTTTAAATCTGAGCACGTGGGTACAACATTGATCGTGCTTGGTGCATTCATAGTTAGTTCATAGAAATACACTTAGTTCATGGTCCGAATTCAAGCCCTCATGCACGTAATCTCTGCAGAAAATGAGTTTAAATTCTGTCAGTCCAGACAAATAAATTGCTTCTATGTTCTTTCTCCAAGTGAGTTGCAAGTGGGTATCTGTGATCAGAAACAAAGACCACAGATCCCCACTGTGAAACCGAAGAAAGAGGTGGAAACAACGAATTGCAACTGAGAAGACAAGAATCCAAACGTGTTCTGTACAGAGAGAATGTGGTTTGAATACGCACCATGAACTAAGCGTATTTCTGAGAACTAACTATGAATGCACACACTGCCAAGGAAAAGATGCTCAGCCAAACACCGAAGGTTATGGTTCATGAACAGACGTATCCCTTTCTTTTCTACTGGAATTTTAGACGTCATTGAATGATTGCGATTCATCAATAGACTAAAATGCCTTTGATATTGCTTTTGCCATGTATCCTCATCAAACAAAATGTAATTTGCTGTGCTGTGAAGTGATATAACATTGCATATTTAATGAAAAAAACATTGTGTGTTTTTTCTTTTTTCTTGACTAACTAATTGAATGACCGTGAAACATTAATGGCCTAAAGCCCATTGGATGCCGTTTTGTCATGTACCTCAACAAACAAAATACATTTTGCTTTACAAGCATTGTCATAAGTAAAAACGATGACTAATCAGATAGGCGCTGAGAATCTATGTAAGAATTACAGGTGGGCTCCCAACATCTGTTATCACACTTAAACATCATCCCGTAACTGAATTTACCATGAAGCGAATACATGCGAAGAACCCAGAACCAGCGCAAGAGAAAGAAGCGGCTATGTAACATTCCCTTTTTGGCATGGCTGTTCAAAAAAGACACTTATCCCTGTGGATTAGAATACATGATAAAAAATATATATCGGTCTGTTTATTCCTTGAGCCTTTCTGCGTCTAGTTAAGTGGCACAGCCTAATAGTGATACTCTAGAACTGAAAACATGAATGTACATGTAGAACTCTCGCGTATCTTCCAATCTGAAATGATTGTTCCTAAACCAAGTGAATAATGGAAAAAAGCACGTTGTGGCCCTCATTACAACACTGGCGCTAAACCATGCCTCTATTAGCACCATGGTTGGTGCCGGTGTTGTTACGGGTCCGCCATGGTTCAATGCGGAATTACCATCCCATTCCAAGGTTGGCGGGGCGGTAATTCCCCATTGAACCATGGCCCTTCCCCATTTTCGCCCCATAGGGTACCGTACTTAGCACCAAGGTCCCTTTGCGGGTCCCTACTTTAACGGCTGGTGTAAACCAGCCGTTAAGGTCGGGTCCCGCAAAGAGACCTCGTAATCAGGCGCTAATGGGTTAACGGCGCCACAGCCTTTTACAGCGCCGTTAACCCATTAGCGCCAGGGTTGTAATGAGGCCCTTAGAGCTGTATACAACAAAACAACAGTACATCACATACATAGAGTCATCCACATTTTTGCTTGAGTTTTGATTGACACATTGTATATTGAACTAATGTGGAACTTCTGTCCGTTTATTCAGACCATGCAAACAGCGATTCCATGAATCGGAGAATCTAAGCGACATTGCATTATTAACGTGAGAATATTTTTTTATTCCTGCACTCACAAAGGATAGTAGGAATCTAGTCACTAGACACAGATGTCTAGTGTATTTAGTATTGCATATTTTATCTCGCAAATTAGGACATTCATCTTAACGCCTGTACAACAATCAGCATCCAATAGTATCACTTTGCCTACACCAAGATGGCACCCGCCATCATTAATATCAGTGTACCTCACTTATATCATCACGTGCAACCTGAATCATGTGACATTTCACATAACAGGAACACATCGTTTAAATACTCTGGTATGTGGCACTATTCCAGTGGAGCACGAAGATCGAGTTATTAGATGCAGTCACTGTATATGAGTCGAATAGGAGGGTCAATTTCGCTCCTGACCTCATATGGTCTGTAAGAGAGGCTTATACAAACTTCTTGGTTACATGTTGATAAATTCAGGAAAAGGGGATCAGTAGCCTGAGGCTTGGAGGTGTGAGGCACCTGCAGCAGCTCACAGGAGCTGGTGTAGAGCAGG
Organism: Ambystoma mexicanum; assembly: GCF_040938575.1. Taxonomy (NCBI): domain Eukaryota; kingdom Metazoa; phylum Chordata; class Amphibia; order Caudata; family Ambystomatidae; genus Ambystoma; species Ambystoma mexicanum. Next base: position 1,564,388,968 of record NC_090932.1, read on the forward strand.
GGACAGTGACTCAGGTGGTGAATAGTAGCAACTGCAGCAGGAGACATCGCTTTTCAGAGACTTCTGTCTCTATTCTCCACATGCTCCAGTGACAGGACAAACCTGACTGGGAGACAGTGAGGCAGATTCGCAGACAAGGTAGGGGAGAGTTGGCTGGTCCCAGGGGCTGGGGCTTGGTACGCCGTGGCCTGGCTGCTGTAAGCCTGGCCTCGGCTCCCCTGTGTGAGGAGCTGTTTCTGAGGTGCCTGTTCTGTTTGCTGCCTTGTGGGAGAGGGGTTAGTTCTTTAGCAGGGCTGCTTTGGGCAGCACCATAGGGGAAGGTGTAAAGGAATAAGGCCCGCCCTCTTAAACTGAATGTAGTGGAGATAGACCCTGTCTACCTCAAACCGAATGATGATAAACTATTGGGGTGATCAGTGATTCTAAATGTTGCAGAAATCAGAATTATAGTGCTTCTCAGGAAAGCGCTTTAAAGGGTGATTTAGTTTATGGAGTCAGAATGTCATGCACAGTAGAGAATGAGCCTCATTATGCGGTAGGTGCTAAGGGATTACCGGCACCGGTAAGGTCACCGGTGCCGGTAATCCCTTACCACCCTATTCCGAGGTCCCTTAGCGGGTCCCTTCCTCAACGCCTGGTTTTACCAGGTGTTATGGATGGGACCCGTTAAGGGACTTCAGAGCTAATAACGGTACCGCAAATTGTGGTACCGTTATTAGCTCCATCCCCATTCCCATTGAGCCCTATGGGGGCTCAAATGGGAATGGAGAATGGTTCCCGGAATGGGGACTTACCGGGTCCTCCAAGGTTGGAATGACCCGTAAATCCCTATTTCGGGAACCCGGACTCGGAATGCGGTAAGGGGGTAGCCATGGTGCTACTAGCACCATGGGTACCTCCTACCGCGTAATGAGGCCCAATGTGTCAGGTAGTACATGTTATGATATATTATCAAAGAATCTAGATTCAAATCGGAGAAAGTACCAAGTTTTAGGTAAAAACAGGATGGTCAGGCATTGCGTAATTGGTTGGTCATTCCTTTTTTAAGACAGAGTCAGACACTTTGGCCCTCATTACGACCCAGGCGGTAAGTTACCGCCTGGGTCGTACCCTTACCACCATGGCGTAAACTATGTTTACGCCATGGTGGTTGGCGGATTTACCGCCCCATTCCAAGGTGAGTGGGGCGGTAAATCCCCATTTCCCATTTTACCCTTCCCCATTCCCATTTTCGCCCCATAGGGCATAATGGGAATGAGGAAAGGCTATAATTACGGCACCGTAAATTACGGTGCCGTAATTATCGCCAAGGTCCCTTTGCGGCATGGATTTTAACGGCTGCAAAAAAGCAGCCGTTAAAAGCCATCCCGCAAAGGGAACCTTGTAATCAGGCGTTAAGGGTCGGCACCGTTTACGGCGCCGTAAACCCCTTAACGCCTGAGTCAGAATGAGGGCCTTTAAATGGATGCTTGTTTGAGCAGACAAAATGGTTGATTTTTGCTAATTCATTATAACCTCAGTGGACAGTCTTTTTTAAATAAATGTTCCTACAGAGGACAATGGTGGGGAGAATCAGTGAGTAAAACTTGTTCAGACTAGTTCTGAGTGGCAGATAGGCTGGTGAATCACAAGTAGGAAGAGGGACTGCACATAGATCATGTCATATAAGTCAACGAATCACAGGCAGGAAAGGGGTGGTACTTTTGAACAGGCTATTACCTCACCTTCCTAGAGTGTATATAAGAGAGGTTGAGCTTAAATATTTTAGCAGAGTCCAAGAGATGTCCTGGAAGCTGTATGATGAGGTGTCCTGCTTGGAAGAAAATAAACTTGCTGACTTTGAAAATCCTGCCTCTGCTTCCTGATTTGCTTCAGAGACCCTTTCCTCATCCAGGAGTGCCAGGTACCAGAGAGATGGTGATGGCACAATCTTTATAAAGTCATGGCAGATGGTGCTATGCATACATTGGGGAAGAGTGAGCCTCCAAGTAAAAAGGGAAAGCTCAGCATAGAGGAACGCAGTAGAGGGACGACAGATAAGGGGGCGCAAAAGGAAGGTGGTGGAAAGGGTAGGAAAAAGGAAATAAAAGGGAGTGTTGCAAAAGACGTATGTTGGTGGGTGAAGGGGCAGAAGTAACACTTCAGAAGGCGTTCCTGTGGGAAGCAGTGTCAAGGGGAGAAGATATGGAGTGCAGGGAGCTGGTACAAAGGAGCAGTCCCACAGTAGGTCCCCAGTGCATAGGAAGGTTGAGAAAACAGGGCAGGTACTGGTCAGCAAGGTGAAAGAGCTGATAGCAGGTGCAGAACTGCAGAGGGGCCGATGTGGGGTGGAAAGTGGTCATTAAGTCGGCTAGGTCTGATAAGGACCTTGGCGGAGTTAGCCCTTTTGTTATATATTTTTTTGGGGTTTTTTGTTTGTTTTATTGGTTAAACATATTTAAGCCTTAAACATTAGTTCATTACTCCATTATTTCATTATTTAGTTCATTTTCATTCAATAGAACCATATCCATAGTTTGTTCCCTCAACTGCACCTTGTCCCATCAATTGGCCGGAGTTAGTTAATGAAGGAGTTATTTAAATAGTTATTTAAGTAGATCTAAGCCTCTTCCTCCTGGTCCAAGTTTAATAGTTCAACAAATTTTAATGCGTCAAGGGTTCTGCCGACCTTATCAACGGTCAGAAGCCGTTCCCAGTATTCTTCTTCTGTCTCGTCAGTGATGTTGCTCGTGTAACTACCCAAGTAGTTCTCCCTTTTCGATTTCAAGGCCGGGCAGGATAACATTACATGTCTGATAGTTTCAAGTTGGTCTTTAGTTTTGCAGAGTCTACAGTATGCAGTTGATTTTTCAATTTACCTTCTTTTCCATTTTACCTCTCTGCAGTGCCAGATGTTAAGTCTGCAGCGCATCAACAGATCTCGGTAATGGTGGGAGGGGAATTTCAGCAGGTAGGGTGGTAACATATTCAAACCTTTTTTTCCCCAGACAATATTATGACATTGATTTCTTTTCAATCTTTGCTCCTGTGTTTCTTCCCAGTCCTTTTCCCGGATGGATCTTTTGGCTTTATCTGGGTTTTCCTTTAGGGTGTCTTCCGAAAGGTTTGCCTGTTTCAAGCTAGCTTTGCATCTTCTTTTCCAATTTCGAATCATAGTATCCTCATTTGGTACTTCCCTCTGCATTAAGATTTCAAACGGCTTGGATGGGTTGTCGAGGATACACTTTCTATACAAGGATAGGGTTTTCCAAAGAGCAATTGAAGCCACAGACTGAAGCCTGAGATCTGTTTTTATGAGCTCCACCTGTAGCGATGTTGGAAGGCGCAGAATCTTTCGCCAAAAGTAGGCCTCACATATGTTCCAGACTTCCCATCTCAAGGCTAAGAGTGCTTCAGCACCATACGTGATGACCACCACCACCACATTTTGCTTGAAAAAGGTTACTATTGGAGCTAAGGAAAATTTGCCATACCTGCGATATAAGCAGATTCCTTGATTTGTCAGGGTCGTTAGTTTTTCCCGAATCAATGTATAATGTGCTTATTCATTACAATTTCTATTTATCATTATCCCAAGATACATTGTGGTTTCCACTTCCTTCAGTTTTTCATTTTCCAGAGACCACGTCTGAGATTTTTCTGCAGATTTTCTCCCCTTGCCAGATCTCATGGTTAGGATCATACATTTCTTGATGTTGATCTTCATGCTGTTATCTTTTAGATATTTATTGAATGACTCAATCCGTCTTTGCAGGCCTATTGGCGTCTGGTCTACGAATACCGCATCATCCGCATATAGCATCCACGGTATCTCTCTTCGATTTACCTTCGACGGGAATGCACGAATCTGCTCTTGGGTAGTGTTCATGTCGGCCATATACAATACAAAGAGGAAGGGAGCTAACACACATCCCTGTTTAATTCCCCTGGAGGTTTTAATCTTCCTAGATAGCCCTCCGTTTCCTGTAATTTGGACCTTGATTGAAGTATCAGTGTATAGGGCTTGGATGGCTTCCAACAGGTCCTTTGGACATCCCCACATCTTCAATTTTGACCACAGACATTCTCTATTTATTCCGTCGAAAGCTTGTTCGAGGTCGATGAAAGCTAAATAGAGTTTATTTTCCCTGCTAAAGTCTTGGCCTTCAGCAGGTTAATCAAAAACAAATTCAGAGCGGTACCTACTCCACTAACGAAGGCTGTTTGCCTTTCATCCAAGATTTTAGCCTGGGTGGCCCATTTTTTTAGATCCCTTAATAGAAGTGATGCAAATAGCTTGCCAATTGAATCTAGGAGCGCTATTGGCCTGTAATTCCTGGGGTTTCCCCAATCTCCCTTCTTGTAGATCGGTACGATGTAAGCCTCCGTCCACGTGGTGTCACTCGCCGCCAGGAATTTCTGTTTGGTCTTATTGGAAGACAGATGTAGAATGACTTGGTCCATCCTCTCTTCCTTTGAGAATTCAACAATTTTTATATCTTCAGTTGGTATCGTATGAAGTTGCGAAACTTGATTGCAGAGTCCCATCACGTAGCTCCTATTTAGTACCACCCTTCTGGGTCCATTTGCTGCGGTTTCTAGTTTCAAATAGCACCCTTTAAATAGAATGGATTTCTTTGGAGGTGGTAGAGGCAACACTTCACTTTTCTTAGCTTCGATATGCTTGTTATCTTTTGTCGTTTTTTGGTTTTGGACTGGGGCTATCCTGTCTCTTTCGTCTTTTCATCCCTTTATTGTCCTGTTTTTTCCTTTTTTGTTCCAGGGTGCTGAATTTGACAGGTTCCTTTTCTGTGTCAAGTTCTCTTATCAATGGCTCTGATCTTCTTCCTGAATTCCCGATGTTGTTTGGGACAGTCTCTCATTGAGACTTCAATTTCTTATGATCCTTAGAATTTGAGATTGTATCTGTGGTGTCCCAGTTGTCTATGGTTTGCCATTCTGATAGACAGATACTTTCCCAATCTTCTTCATCGCTGTTATTATCCATCAGCTCAATTAAATCACTCAAATTTTCTGGCTGTTCCTGATCATCCCATCCCTCCTCTGTTATCGCATTTTCGGGTTCTTTTATCTCGCTCACCTCAGTATAGTCTAGCTCACTCATCAGTTCTCTTCTAGGCTTCTTTGCACACTGAATATTTTCTCTTCTCGGTGGCGTTCTTAAATTCCTCAGAAATGCCCTTGATCCATTGACTTTGCATTTGAGGGCTTCATTTTTAGATTTTTTCCCCTTTTCGTTCGGTTTTCTTATTGCCTCTTTTTCCTTTGGCTGGACATGATCTTTAGGCGTGGCCCCTGCAAAGATCGCAAAGGAAGATCGTTCCGGTTGGACTAAGGTCAACTGGTTATTTGCACTCCCCACTCCCTTTTTCCCAGAGGGGATCAGAATCACATCGTCCAATTGTGACTCCTTTTGTTTGGAGAGGGCATTTGCGCCCTGTTTCAATTTCATTGGGCCTTTCCCTTCTTTGAGTTTTGTTTCTGACAGCTCTCCATCGTTCCTCTGTTTATGGAAACTTCTTATCCATTTGCAGTCCTCTAAGACTGCTTCATCAGCAGGGATTTGTCGGTTGCATCTCTTCTTGCTAGATCGCTGAGGCGACTCTGCCAAAGTTGGGTTAGTTCTGCTTCCTTGTTTATTCGTATGCTTATACTCTGCAGAGAGGACTCCATTAGGACATTTGTCTCTTTTATTTGGATATTGCTATTAGTCACCTCTTGTACAGAGTCTTTAATTGCCTCATATAATTTTAAGAAGGGGGCCAATGTAATATTTAACGAAGCCATGATCACTTTTTCGATATGCTCCATATCCTTTTCTCTTCCAAGTTTACCGGCTTCAGTTATTGTCCGTAGGATTTGATCATTTCCTGATTCTCTTGAGCGCATATAGGCGTCTTCCGAGGTTAAAGAGCTGGTCATAGGCCTTGCTGTCTGTTCCTCACCAGCTGCTCCTTTTGGAGTTAAATCTTTCAAGGTATCGCCTGGCAAGAGTATGTTTCTCTCCTCGGAGATTGGTGTTTGGTCTCTTTCGTTGCTGTTTTGTTTTCCTGCCACTTAATCGATGATGTAATGGAATCCTCGGGCAGAAAAGGTTTCCCAGCTGCTTGTTCTTTGTCCAAGGCTGCCATTTTCTCATTTATCCGGCAAAAACTCTTTCTTTTCTCTCTCTCTCTCTCTATTTTACCCGTCAGTACAGTTAAATCTTGCATGATTTTATTTGCAAGACTTGAATTACTCAGATTCGCAGGTATTGGGTCTGAGATTCCATTGGTAATACTTTTTCCTAAAGAAGTCTTCCTCTCCAATTGTGTCCTGGCATAGTCTCCATCATACCCAAGGGTATGATCTGTTTTATTTATTTCATTAGGAGGATTTGCAGTTGTTAGAGCTTTCTCAATTTGAGTACAATCTTGATTTCTTTTTCCCAAGAGACCGTAGCTTGCATAATCTTCCCTATAAGGTTGAAAGATATCAAGTGGTCCTCGGGCTGTCTCTCTGAGGGCAGTATGTTGTATCTTTTTTCTCAGGCTGGTGGACTCCTGTAGGGCTTCTTCCATTTGCCCCAAATCTATTGCGTCCCATTGACCTCCATGTTCCCATGATGAATCTAATGGTTGATGTTCGGTTGTGGGACTTTCCGTAACGCAGCTGAGTTCTTGTATAGCTAGCTTTAGCATTTCTTTTGGTCTCAAATCTGTTGTCACCTCAGGTGGGTGTTCGTATAGGGCGGCCCATTCCCCATCTTGGGAGGGTATGGTCGATTTTGAATTTCCAGTTAAGTCGCCATCATTCTTATTAGGGGGGTGCTGCTCTTCGCGAGGGCTAGCCATGGTTGAATCCGGGCTATGCAGATTCTCCCTCGCCCCAGATTCTGATCTTGTCTCCATGCCTCACCTTTAGTGACTGTTCTCTGATTATTTAGAGTTTTTCCAAGTATGTTTGCTGACAATAAGCTAGGCTTCATTGGTCGACCTTCAGACTCTTTCACTGGGATAGGATCGTCTCTTATTACAATTTCATTTGATTCACAGACAGTTTGTTCAGCCGCTTCCTCCTGGCAAGTGTCTTCTACGGCCGATTCAGGTATTATAGGTACTGAGGGTGATTGTTTTGAGATTTCTATTACCATAGGGATAGTACAAGCCATGGGTAGCTCAGGCCAGTTAGGGGCCAACTGCAAATTGCTGACCTTTCCCGCCAACGGCATTTGGTTTGTCATTTCTGTGCCCATCTGGCTAGCTCCCACTGATAAACTCTTTCGCTTTTTTGTACAAAAGGGTAAACGGCTCTGTTTTAACGTTGCTGTTTTCAGTATAGGCTCCGTGCTCCCATTTACCTCTGGGAGGGATATGAATCTTTGTCTTACCTGCAAATGGGTTTGCAAGCCCGTTTCTTGTAGATCCATGATGGCAGGAACTGACTTCATTTTATCAGGGGCCTCCTCGTTGTACTTTGTATCAAATGTTATTGGCAGCCAACTGGGTTAGGATCCCTGCAAGCTCACAGCAAGCAGCCAGACAGCTTAACAGCTGATTCACTCCACCAAAACGATGCCCTTTGCACGCCAGGCTTAGCGCCGCAAGGGTGCCTGGCTGCAGAATTTGTATCACTTCCTGTAGGCATCACTGGGGGCGGGCAGGGGGCGGAGCCAAATAGTGCTATGGTGCTCTCTCCTATTCCGCGTCCTGCAAGCTGCCAGCCGCGTGTCCCACAGCACCTCCAAAGTCCTCCAGATGCTAGCAGAGGGCAGATGAGGGGGGTCGCAGCCACAGCTTAACAGCTGATTCACTCCACCAAAACGATGCCCTTTGCGCGCCGGGCTTCGCGCCGCAAGGGTGCCTGGCTGCAGAATTTGTATCACTTCCTATAGGCGTCACTGGTGGCGGGCAGGGGGCGGAGCCAAATAGTGCTATGGCGCTCTCTCCTGTTCCGCGTCCTCCAAGCTGCCAGCCGCGTGTCCCACAGAACCTCCAAAGTCCTCCAGATGCTAGCAGAGGGCAGGTGAGGGGGTCGCAGCCACAGTTAATAGCTGATTCACTCCACCAAAACGATGCCCTTTGCGCACCGGGCTTATATTGGAATGGGTAAAGAATGAGATTGGTGAGGTGCAGTCTGTGCAGGTGATAAGTGGAGGGAGATTGTTGGTAACAGGTGTAGGAGAGAAAACCAGTAAAAATGCTTTGGACATAGGTAGCTTTGGAAAACACCCTATAATTGTGATTGAGCAGGATAGGGATACATGTAATGGGGTAATTTACGGAGTCCCTATAAGCACACATCATAAGGATATTGTAAAATCACTGAAGGGTCTTGGGGTGTTAGAAGTGTGGCGGTTTGGGTAGGAACGATTCTGATAGGGGCACCAGCTCTACGACTGTGGCACTGCAGTTTAAGCGGAGTGAAGTCCCGGAATGTGTGTACTTGGGGGTATCAGCACCTTAGGGTCAACCAGTATACCCCAGAGCCTCTTCAGTATTACAAATGCCAGGAGTATGGCCATGTGACACAAACCTGTAGGAAGGATAAGCGGTGAAGTAAATGTGGTGGGCCCCATGATATCAAGGAATGTGTGACCGAGGATACGACAAAGTGTTGTAATTGTAGTGGTGAACACGTTGCTTCATATAGAGGCTGCCTTACGCAAGCAGAGGTCTGGAAAGTAATGCAAACAAAAGTGAGCCAAAAAATCAGATATGCTGGGGCGGTTCAGAAAGTGAGAGAGGAGATGAAGGAAGTGGCAAGAAGTCCAAGGTCCATGAGGGACAGGTGAAGGTGGGGGTGCAACAGTCCCATAGGAATGATGAGGTACCTGGACAGGGGTTAAATGTCAGAATGGAGGACTTATGTTTTATCATTGCCACCATTAACATGACGGCTGATGTTGGTTGTGGGGGCCGCAAAGATGTATCTGAAGATAGGGAATTTCACTGACTGGGATGTTCGCAGAATGATGAGCGGAGATGATGCTACCCATAATAGTTCAGGGGTATGAAATTATACCAGGAGTTTATTGGTGAATGGGCAGGAGCTGAAGAGAGAGTTATTGAAAGAAGGTGATGTGGATATTGTTTGTCTACAGGAGACTTGGTTGAGAGGCGGTCTCAATTTTCACTTTCCAGGGTATGTGTTCTATCGGAAAGACAGAGCAGTGGGTAGAGATGTTGGTGTTGGTATTTTGGTTAAGAGTGGGATTCAATGCTCAGTAGTTGAGTTTGATGGGGACATTGAACTTATAGGTATACAATGCTAGTGGGTGACAGAAGATAGTTGTGCTCAACTTCTATAACCTGTGCAGACCTCTTGATATAGGGGCATTACAGCTCGTCCTGGGCCAAGGGGGCAATTTTATAGTATGTGGCGATTTCAATAGTCATAATACCTTAAGGAATAGTCATGTGACAGACATGAATGGGAATAGACTTGAGGCTATGGCAGAAGAGTGTGGGCTTGTATTGTTGAACTCTAAAGAATACACAAGAACAGATGTGACTACAGGAAAGGGTTACTACCTTGATTTGACATGACTATCAGCACGTCTGGTGCCTAAGTTTGTGTGGAAGGTGAGGATGGATAGAGAGATGTGGTCTGATCACTTATCAATTGTGCTAGAGGTAAACGTCAGGATGGTAATAGCAACCATCTTTGCCCCCCAGAGTTGTAGCATTCAAAAGATGGACTGGGTGAAGTTTGGTGTGAGATGCACTGGATTGATGGTTGACAGCGGAGAAGGTGGAGGGCAGAGTTCAAAGTAGAAGAGTTGGATCAAGCGATAGTGCATGTGTTTCAGAGAGTAGTGGAGGAACTGGCTCCAGCCAGGAGAAAGCAGTTTAGGAAACCAGGAGTCATCAGAATGTTCGGTGGCTGTAAGGAATAGGAAGAGGAAACGGCGGAAGGCCTTGTGTTCCAAGAGTGTAGAGCATGGGTGCACAACATATGGCCTGCGGGCCACTTGTGGCCCGCCATGCTGTTTTGTCTGGCCCACGAGGCACAAACACTTTCCTAATGGAGGGCGGCCCGCAAGCAGCATCGGCCGCCCAACATTAGGAAAGTCTTTGTTGTCTTCCGGGCCGGACAAAACACTGGCCGTCATTGGCTCAGCACACACGCACCACATCGCTCCTAAGAGCCACGTAGTGCGTGTGTGCTGCACCAATGGAGGGCCAGCACTACGGCTAGCGTGACCAGTAAGTCTTGATGCCGGAAGGCATTTCAGCCTTGCTGGCCACACCAGCCATAGTACCACTCCACTTACCTCGCCAGCGTTCCAGCTTACCTGCCTTCCAGCACGTCCGATAAGTGGTCTGTTTGTGTTGTGTATGTTGAGATGGGGTGGGGCGTCGGATGTGCATGAATGTTTGTTTTTGAATGTTTGTGTTGTGTATGTTGAGATGGGGGGTGTCGGATGTGTATGAATGTTTGTTTTTGAGTGTTTGTGTTGTGTATGTTGAGATGGGGGTGTTTTGGGGTGTCGGATGTGCATGAATGTTTTTTTGTGAATGTTTGTGTTGTGTATGTTGAGATGGGGGGTTGGGGGGGTGTCGGATGTGAATGAATGTTTGTTTTTGAGTGTTTGTGTTGTGTATGTTGAGTTGGAGGGTGTGGGGGGTTGTCGGATGTGTATGAATGTTTGTTTTTGAGTGTTTGTGTTGTGTATGTTGAGTTGGGGGGGTTGGGGGTGTCGGATGTGTATGAATATTTGTTTTTCAGTGTTTGTGTTGTGTATGTTGAGATGGGGGTGGGGGGTTTCGGTCTGTATGGGTGCATGCTTGAGAATGTGTGTGCTGAGTTGGGGGGTGGGGGTTCGGGTCTGTATGGGTGCATGCTTAAGAGTGTGTGTGCTGAGTTGGGGGGTGGGGGGTTTGGGTCTGTATGGGTGCATGCTTGAGAGTGTGTGTGCTGAGTTGGGGGGTGGGGGTTCGGGTCTGTATGGGTGCATGCTTGAGAATGTGTGTGCTGAGTTGGGGGGTGGGGGGTTTGGGTCTGTATGGGTGCATGCTTGAGAGTGTGTGTGCTGAGTTGAGGGGTGGGGGTGGCGGGGTTTGGGTCTGTATGGGTGCATGCTTGAGAGTGTGTGTGTTGAGTCGGAGGTGGGGGGTTTTGGTCTATATGGGTGCATGCTTAAGAGTGTATGTGCTGAGTTGGTGGGTGGGGGGTTTGGGTCTGTATGGGTGCATGCTTGAGAGGGTGTGTGCTGAGTTAGGGGGTGGGGGTTCGGGTCTGTATGGGTGCATGCATGAGAATGTGTGGGCTGAGCTGGGGGGTGGGGGGTTTGGGTCTGTATGGGTGCATGCTTGAGAGTGTGTGTGCTGAGTTGGGGGTGGGGGGTTTGGGTCTGTATGGGTGCATGCTTGAGAGTGTGTGTGCTGAGTTGGGGGGTGGGGGGTTCTGGTCTGTATTGGTGCATGCATGAGAGTGTGTGTGCTGATTTGGGGAGTGGGGGGGTTTGGGTCTGTATGGTTGCATGCTTGAGAGTGTGTCTGCTGAGTTGGGGGGGAGGGGGTTTGGGTCTTTATGAGTGCATGTTTGAGAGTGTGTGTGCTGAGTTGGGGGGTGGGGGTTTGGGTCTGTATGGGTGCATGCTTGAGAGTGTGTGTGCTCAGTTGGGGGGGTGGGGGGTTTGGGTCTGTATGGGTGCATGATTGAGAGTGTGTGTGCTGAGTTGGGGGGTGGGGGTTCGGGTCTGTATGGGTGCATGCTTGAGAGTGTATGTGCTGAGTTAGGGGGTGGGGGTTCGGGTCTGTATCGGTGCATGCTTCAGAGTGTGTTTGGGGCATAGTGTTTGGTTGGGGGTGAGGAACATGGGGCATAGTGTTTGGTTGGGGGTGAGGGGGCCATGGGGCATAGTGTTTGGTTGGGGGTGGGAGCCATGGGGCATAGTGTTTGGTTTGGGGTGAGGGGGCCATGGGGCATAGTGTTTGGTTGGGGGTGGGAGCCATGAGGCATAGTGTTTGGTTGGGGGTGAGGGACATGGGGCATAGTGTTTGGTTGGGGGTTAGGGGGCCATGGGGCATAGTGTTTGGTTGGGGGTGAAGGGGCCATGGGGCATAGTGTTTGGTTGGGGGTGAGGGACATGGGGCATAGTGTTTGGTTGGGGGGTGAGGGACATGAGGCATAGTGTTTGGTTGCTGGTTAGGGGGCCATGGGGCATAGTGTTTGGTTGGGGGTGGGGTACATGGGCATGGGGTATAGTGTTTGGTTGGGGGTGAGGGGGCTATGGGGCAAAGTGTTTGGTTGGGGGTGAGGGGGCCATGGGGCATAGTGTTTGGTTGGGGGTGGGAGCCATGGGGCATAGTGTTTGGTTGGGGGTGGGAGCCATGGGGCATAGTGTTTGGTTGGGGGTGGGGACATGGGCATGGGGCATAGTGTTTGGTTGGGGGTGAGGGACATGGGGCATAGTGTTTGGTTAGGGGTGAGGGGGCCATGGGGCATAGTGTTTGGTTGGGGTGAGGGGGCCATGGGGCATAGTGTTTGGTTGCGGGTGAGGGGGCCATGGGGCATAGTGTTTGGTTGGGGGTGGGAGCCATGGGGCATAGTGTTTGGTTGGTGGTGAGGGACATGGGGCATAGTGTTTGGTTGGGGGTGAAGGGGCCATGGGGCATAGTGTTTGGTTGGGGGTGGGTGACATGGACATGGGGCATAGTGTTTGGTTGGGGGTGAGGGAGCCATGGGGCATAGTGTTTGGTTGGGGGTGAAGGGACCATGGGGCATAGTGTTTGGTTGGGGTGAGGGGGCCATGGGGCATAGTGTTTGGTTGGGGGTGAGGGGACTATGGGGCATACTGTTTGGTTGGGGGTAGGAGCCATGGGGCATAGTGTTTGGTTGGGGGTGGGGGCATGGGCATGGGTCATAGTGTTTGGTTGGGGTTGGGGGTGGGAGCCATGGGGCATAGTGTTGCACTCCAAGAGTGAACCCAATAATAAAGCTTAAACAGGCACAGTTAGGAGATGTACATCCTTTGCTTTTTTGAGGAAACCTGACTCAACGAAGGCCATACTCCTCTTGGGCAACCCAAACAGCAAACTATAGCAGTCCAAAATAACGGAATGTCCAATCAAGTGTCAATAAAATATATATAATTTAATTAAACAGACCATATACACTAACTAAATCAAAATAAATTATAACAATGGAAAATGTGTAGTACAAAATGTAAGTTTGAAATGCAATAAAAATCGTTACCCCTCAAAAACATATTCTTTTTCCATTTGTTTGATATAAATTGGGGGTTGAAAAAGCCTCCTGCCACGCCCCGCCTACCGCCCTGCCCACATTTACTTTTCGGCCCACTGTAGCCCTCATGTAAGGTACTTTCGGCCCTCTGTCAAAATTAGTTGTGCACCCCTGTAGAGGATGTGTTTGTGTGTGTCTGCTGAGTTGGGGGGGAGGGGGTTTGGGTCTTTATGAGTGCATGCTTGAGAGTGTGTGTGCTGAGTTGGGGGGTGGGGGTTTGGGTCTGTATGGGTGCATGCTTGAGAGTGTGTGTGCTCAGTTGGGGGGGTGGGGGGTTTGGGTCTGTATGGGTGAATGCTTGAGAGTGTGTGTGCTGAGTTGGGGGGTGGGGGTTCGGGTCTGTATGGGTGCATGCTTGAGAGTGTGTGTGCTGAGTTGGGGGGTGGGGGTTCGGGTCTGTATCGGTGCATGCTTCAGAGTGTGTTTGGGGCATAGTGTTTGGTTGGGGGTGAGGGACATGGGGCATAGTGTTTGGTTGGGGGTGAGGGGGCCATGGGGCATAGTGTTTGGTTGGCGGTGGGAGCCATGGGGCATAGTGTTTGGTTGGGGGTGAGGGGGCCATGGGGCATAGTGTTTGGTTGGGGGTGGGAGCCATGAGGCATAGTGTTTGGTTGGGGTGAGGGACATGGGGCATAGTGTTTGGTTGGGGGTTAGGGGGCCATGGGGCATAGTGTTTGGTTGGGGGTGAGGGGGCCATGGGGCATAGTGTTTGGTTGGGGGTGAGGGACATGGGGCATAGTGTTTGGTTGGGGGGTGAGGGACATGGGGCATAGTGTTTGGTTGGGGGTTAGGGGGCCATGGGGCATAGTGTTTGGTTGGGGGTGGGGTGCATGGGGTATAGTGTTTGGTTGGGGGTGAGGGGGCCATGGGGCAAAGTGTTTGGTTGGGGGTGAGGGGGCCATGGGGCATAGTGTTTGGTTGGGGGTGGGAGCCATGGGGCATAGTGTTTGGTTGGGGGTGGGAGCCATGGGGCATAGTGTTTGGTTGGGGGTGGGGACATGGGCATGGGGCATAGTGTTTGGTTGGGGGTGAGGGACATGGGGCATAGTGTTTGGTTAGGGGTGAGGGGGCCATGGGGCATAGTGTTTGGTTGGGGTGAGGGGGCCATGGGGCATAGTGTTTGGTTGCGGGTGAGGGGGCCATGGGGCATAGTGTTTGGTTGGGGGTGGGAGCCATGGGGCATAGTGTTTGGTTGGTGGTGAGGGACATGGGGCATAGTGTTTGGTTGGGGGTGAAGGGGCCATGGGGCATAGTGTTTGGTTGGGGGTGGGTGACATGGACATGGGGCATAGTGTTTGGTTGGGGGTGAGGGGGCCATGGGGCATAGTGTTTGGTTGGGGGTGAAGGGACCATGGGGCATAGTGTTTGGTTGGGGTGAGGGGGCCATGGGGCATAGTGTTTGGTTGGGGGTGAGGGGGCTATGGGGCATACTGTTTGGTTGGGGGTAGGAGCCATGGGGCATAGTGTTTGGTTGGGGGTGGGGGCATGGGTATGGGTCATAGTGTTTGGTTGGGGTTGGGGGTGGGAGCCATGGGGCATAGTGTTGCACTCCAAGAGTGAACCCAATAATAAAGCTTAAACAGGCACAGTTAGGAGATGTACATCCTTTGCTTTTTTGAGGAAACCTGACTCAACGAAGGCCATACTCCTCTTGGGCAACCCAAACAGCAAACTATAGCAGTCCAAAATAACGGAATGTCCAATCAAGTGTCAATAAAATATATATAATTTAATTAAACAGACCATATACACTAACTAAATCAAAATAAATTATAACAATGGAAAATGTGTAGTACAAAATGTAAGTTTGAAATGCAATAAAAATCGTTACCCCTCAAAAACATATTCTTTTTCCATTTGTTTGATATAAATTGGGGGTTGAAAAAGCCTCCTGCCACGCCCCGCCTACCGCCCTGCCCACATTTACTTTTCGGCCCACTGTAGCCCTCATGTAAGGTACTTTCGGCCCTCTGTCAAAATTAGTTGTGCACCCCTGTAGAGGATGTGTTTGTGTATAAATAGGCCAGGGCTCTTGCCCAACGTGTAATTAGGTCACATAAAAGAGATTATTGGAGGGAATACTACAGTACTCTTTCTGGGGATACAAGTATGGCGCAGGTATGGGTGAGATTTAAATGTATGTTGGATCAGACGAGACGTAGTTATCAGATCCCACTCATTACTGTCGACGGGCGTGAATTGGTAGATGATTGTAGTAAGGTGAATGCTTTAGGGGCACATTTCGTGGCTGTGCACAGTACGTGTAATAATTCCCGACAGCTAGAAAAGAGATGATCAATTTCATGATTGCAAAAGTGAGTGTGTTGAAGAATGCGGGGGAGTGGACGTGCCTTTCTCTAAGTGGGAGTTACAGAAAGCCTTGAAGGGGAGTAGGGACTCGACCCCAGGAGAGGTTGGTGTGTGATGTCTTCCTGCAGAAGTTACCGAATAAGGGCTTGGAGGTAGTTTCGAGACTGTATAATATGGTGTGGGCCAGTGGGACAATGTTGCTTGGGTCGGGAAAGGGCTATTATCCTCCCGATTCTGAAACCAAAGAAACCACCCTATTCCTGTGGGTCCTATCGACCCATAGCTCTGACGTCTGTCCTATGTAAAGTAATGGAGAAAATGGTATGTGAGAGACTGGTGTACTTTCTGGAGTCAGAGAATGAACTGAGTATGTTCCAGCATGGATTTCGGAAACATAGATCAGTTATGGATGCCATGATTGCTCTGACGACGGACATGGAAGTGCCCTTGAACTGCAGTGAAATGGTGGGCGCAATCTTCATAGACATGGAGAAGGCTCATGATATGGTGTGGAGAGGAGGTCTGCTCTATGCATTGCGGGAGAAAGGTGTTCAAGGGAAATTAGTTTCCTGGGTGAAGAACATTTGGAAGATAGTGTTTTGTGTGAAAGTGAGGGATACATTATCCCAGAAATTTCTGATGGAGAATGGGACGCCTCAGGGCAGTGTTATTAGTCCTGTCCTCTTTAATATAGCAGTGAATGGTCACACAGGAAAGGTCCAGGAGTGTGGATTTAAAGTCAGTTCTATGTGGATGGTGCAGTGCTATGGGTGAGAAACAAGTGAGGTGGTAATATTCAGGAGAAGTTGCAAATGACATTGGATGTCATGAAAAGATGGTGCACGAAATGGAGCTTTACAATCTCTAGCTCCAAATCAGTTTGTATGCTGTTTCCTAGACGTAGAGCAGGAGCAAACCTGGACCTGCCACTGCGTGGGATTGTGTTGGAACAAGTGACAGAATGTAGGTACCTGGGAGCGTCTCTGGATGAGCGTTTACATTGGAATACACAGGTGGACAGGACAGTAGCCAAGTGTAAAGGGCGCCTAAATCTGCTAAAGGAGGTTTCTGGGCAAGAGTGGGGGGATGTCAAAAGAGCATGAGACTGCTGTATGTTGGAATGGTTAGCAGTGGGTTGGAGTACGGGGTTCAGTTGCAGCCTAGTTACAGCAGGACTCAGCTTGTTTTGCTCGATAGAGTCCAGGCAAGAGCACTGAGAATTGTGACAGGCACAGTAAGTGTGTTACCTACTGATGCTGTACAGGTGTTGGCAGGGGTGTTGCCCTTGGAAAGTAGGAGGGTGGAATTGTGTGTTAAATACTGGTTTAAATGCCACTCCTTCAGGAGAGGCATCCAGTAAAAAAGTGCCTGGAGGTTAACTGGATGCATGTGCACAAAGGTGAAAGCTGGGAGAGAAGAGGGGGGTACCTTTGGGTTTCATGCTGATAGGTTAGTGAAGCATCTGGGGGTCGAGACGCTGTATATTGTTAAGAATGTCAACAGATAGTCGTTCACCATATGGATGTTGCACACACCAAAGATCTGTTTAGAACTGATGAAGAAAGTGGAGAAAAAGAAGCGTGATAAAGGGGAAATAAAAAAATTGGCGCTTGGGTTTGTGGGGGGTAAAGTAAATGCACAAGTGTATACTGATGGGTCCGGGGACCCCGATAGTCACAAAATAGGAGTGGCCTACTATTTTAAAGAAGAAGAGGAGTTTAAAAAGATGAGGATTTCAGATAATGTTTCCATATGCACGGCAGAGTTGATTGCAGTGGATATGGCAGTGGTTAGAGCTATGGAGAAACGGCTGGCAAAAGTAGTGTTATTTGTCGACTCGCTGAGTGCATTACAAGCTATAAAGGAATGGAGCGCTGATAGAAAAGACATAGGCCCTCATTACGACCCTGGCGGAATTCGGAAAACGATGGCGGAAATGCAATACCGCCATCGAATAGCGCTCGGTGCGACTATGACCCGTCACCGCAAAGTACGATGCCATTAGCGACACCGTAGTAAACGCCAACGCTAACTGCACCAAGCACGCGCGCGCGCGCCATGCCAAACCGTAAACACCACCATGGCGCAACGGTACGCCAATTCCGACCCTAGCGGACATGTACCTAACGCCATCAAGCATGGCGGAATGCACCATTCCGCCATGGTGAGAAGTACGGCATCGCGAATCAACCGTAAACGGCCCCACTGAGTGCCCGTACACCGCTCCCTGCCCACAAAGTACAACTCCCCGTAGGTGCAACGAAGCCACAATGCAACCAGTGAAATGTACAAGTCACCCATGCATGCCAACGAACAATAGAAACACAACAGGGGCCAATGGGAGCTGCAGGGCACAGATGGCACGAATACAGAAGCCATCCCAATGGACATGACCACAGTCCCCCACCAAGAAACGCACGCAAACACAGGCACCTGTGACCAGCAATATTCCGAAAATCACATCATTCCACCAGTCCACCTGGCTGACCGGCATCTGTTACACAAAACCCAATCCCCCGCCCCTGAGCATGACAACATTCAAACTGTCATATTGGCAGCCCCCATCCCTGACCTCACGGGCTTCGTAGGCAAACGCGCCCAGTACAGTACCACACAACTAAACTCCGAAGCTGGAACCCAGTGCAGATCTCCTCACAATACATCGCCCCCCAAATAGGCATATGCCACATCACTTGCAAAGAAGAACGCTACACGGGCCAAATCAGAATAGAATTTTAATGCACATCAAAATCACCAAGCCCATACAGCCATCAGGCCATGAACTCCAAAACACATTTCACCATTGTGGGCTGCATCCATAAGAAATGACCAGCCACTACTTGTGTGACGCCCTGTTCCCTCATGGTACACAGAGCCACATTCACGTACGAAAAGGCAACATGGAAGCGCACAGAACCGCAGGGCCGTCCCAATGGGGAGGCACTAGTCCAGCTGAAAGGCCGAAATGTTGCTCCGAGCCACCAGTACTGCGTAAGGGCATGTGGCCCATTGGCGATCGTCCCATAAGATCGTAATGCTGCTCCACTGATTAACACGAAGCAGCAGGTGTCGGGAGTAAAACCCATCTGCAGGAGTGGCATACAGATGGCAGTGGCAAAAGGGGAGGAGATACCTGTCAACCAAAAGAAAAGAAAAAGAACAGAATGGCCATCAGTACTACATTCCAACAACTCACTGCAATGATCACACTAAATCCACAGCCACATGCATGCTAGCCCACTCCAAAGGTCCATCACCACCCAAAAACCACTTGCGACTCATAACTATCTATATCGAGGTGTAAACACCATCACAAACGAGTGTACCTGTGCATGCGCCTGTGAAAACAGAATCCATCTGATGGGATTGGTAACGTGCATGGACACAAGTGTCTGAGGGCGCGTCGAGACAGGGAGGGCTCAACAAGACCAGATAGACGATGGTCCCACTATGGCAGCCCTGCATCACATAGCGTAGGGGAGGCGGATAGATCCCAAGAAGCCCTGTACATGGCAAACTCTGTATCAAATCACCTGCCCATGCATCCATTCATCATTCCCTCATCCCGGGATTAAAACGCCTGAATATTTACTCACATAACATTAGAAATATCCATTGAGTCTGTGCGTTATGCAGCCTGCAAAATCCACAGTGCCCCAGCCCGTAATTCCAGTGTAGTGAAGTAACATGTATTTGGGAACGTCCTGCCTTATCGTCCACTACGCTATTGCGCATCCCATACTATTCATATCAATCATAGCATTCTCGCCATGGCCCCTGTCCCAAGGACATTGAACAATAGAACGTTATATTTGCAGTCAGACCTGTGGGCATCTCCTCGCCGCTAGCTGAAAACCGAAAGCGCCGCCCTTCGAATTCCTCATTTGCAACATCACGTCGAAGAGGCATCTGTGGCCGTTTGAAAACACTAATTAATCCATCGAGTGCGGCTGTGTGTGAAAATGGCAACTGCCTTCACCCACGAATGGGACGCCCCGCCCGTCGTTGCAACTCGGTACAGTGATGAATGAGGGCCCACCGTTACTCGAGTACTACGTTCCACTGACCCTTCACAACTCTGTTCGCGACTGCACAGATAGTATGTGAAACAATGGGACCACAGCAGAATGAACATATCAACCAATGTTACACGGCCATCGGGTACAAATACATGATTGCAATAGCAAGATGCCATTCCACGAATTGCAGCGTTGTGCGCGGGACGTGCTCGGCCAAAGGGGAGAGCAGTTTGCACAGGTGGAATGAATCACCACAGGTGGAGGCCATTCAGCCTGAAAACACATAAATTGCACAGCCAGTCTCCTCCCACAACCACACCGAAATGCTACCGGCAGGACTCGCGATGTTGGCCCTGGGGGACCTGATAGCACTGCAAGTACTCCAACTCCAAGAAGAAGACGAACACCAACTACAACCGGCCGCACGGAGGAGACGCAGGAGGAGGAGGAGGCCAAGGCAGGGCCAGCAAGGGCCGCCAGCACAGCCACTACCACCACGCAGGCAGCCCGCAATCCCACGCCTCCGAGCACATCCGTTCAACCTCACTGATGAGCAGATCCACACCCTCTACCGTCTGGACCGGGACACCATAGCCGCCATTGTGGACATGACACAGGCTGACCTTGTCAGCATGATAGATAGCCCAACCGCCATCCCACCCCTACTGAAGGTGGTGTCTGTACTACACTTCCTGGCCACAGGCACCTACCAGCACACAGTCGGACAGTTGCATGGCATTTCTCAGCCACTGTTCTCACGGACACTATTGCAAGTGCTCGATGCCCTCCTGCAGCACGCAGACGACTACATCTCCCTACCACGCTCGGAGCAGGAAATTACCAACACAAAAGTGGGATTCCATGCACTTGCCGGCATACCGGGTTGCATTGGTGCCATCGACTGCACCCATGTGGAATTGGTCGTCCCACATGCCATGGAGGCCCAGTACCGCAACCGAAAACAATTTCATTCTCTGAATGTACAAATGGTGTGTGACTCCAACAGGATCATTACACATTGTTGTGCCCGATTCCCTGGATCAACCCATGATTCTATGGTCTTGAGGAACTCTACAATACCACGCTACATGGAGCGACACGCAGGGAACAGATCCTGGCTACTCGGTGAGTCTCATTACATGCATGATAATGTGGGGTATGTGATTCGGCAATGACCTGGCAGGAAGGGGGGGGGTGTGCGTACGTAGCAATGGCATTCCACATCATACGTTTCTCGTCCACATACAGGTGATGCTGGATATCCACTGAAGAGATGGCTCCTCACACCAGTCCGGAACCCACGGGACCAGCATGAGGAGGACTACAACCATGCCCACTCACGTACCCGTGTAGTCATTGAACAGGCATTCGGCCTACTGAAGGGTCGTTTCCGCTGCCTCAGCAGGTCTGGCGGGGCACTCCTGTACCGCCATGAGAAGGTTGCAAAGATGGTGATGGCATGTGTCATGCTCCACAACATGTGCGTACGTAGAAATGTGCCCATGCCCCCTGACGCAGAACTGCAAGCACCTGATGATGGTCATGATGAGGGTGGGGATGTGGCAGCACCTCAAGGAGTCTGCGAGGCACCGGAGGCCCGTGACATTCGTCAGCATCTCATTGATGTATGCTTCTAGCACTCACGCCTGGTGGCTGATACATGGACACGGGACTCGTGGCACTGTGTGTGTCTGGGACATGCACAATATGGACTGTACGCCTATGATGGCCTAGTACACAAAGATCAATGTCCACACATCTCATTGGTTGATCGTGCACTTTTTATGGCATATGTGATATCATGTTGTACACCCTATCGACCCGCCACCCAAGTGAGCCCAACACACCCCCTCCACCCTCCCACCTCCCCCCCGAACACCAGTGTCCAAAGATGCTCATTGTCAGTGGGCAGTCGCTATTGCAAGCCCCCTCTGCGGGTATCAGGGGCACCTCTGCCTGTGGAGCGCAGGTTCCTCCCAGATCTACGTTGGGGGCTGCCCTGGACGGAACTTGCAACGGATGATGTCTCTGCCTGCTCACGTCCATGCATGTCCCTAAGGGTTTGCGAGAGCTCAGTGAGCACACGGCGCACTGCGGCAAGTTCGGCACATACGTCCTTGGACGTCGCATGCAGTTCCCCCCTCAGGCTCTCGGTGCTTCTCTCCATTTGTGCTCTTAGTGTCTCTGTACCTCTCTCCATTTCTGCCCTAAGTGTCTCAGTTGATGTTTCTATGTCTGCCTTAGTGCCCCCACATTCATCGGCATGGTCCTTGAGGAGCGTGGCCAGTTGCTGCTGTTGCACGATTAACTGGTCGAGGGACTGTTGCCTCTGCTGGGCCATGGCCATTTGCGGGGGTGTCACAGAGGGGCTGTTGTCCTCATGTTGCCCTGCCACAGGGCTTGTGGGGGATGGCCAGTCGCCGTCTTGTGGGTGCCCCTGCGTGGTATCCTCATGTTGTACGGGATGGGACAGACAGGGGGATTGGGACAGGTCATGGATGGATCTGACTTCGACATCCCCGTCTTCTGTGTCGGAGCATGCTGCCATCAATGGGGTGTCACCTATGGTGCTGCTGCCACCGGAGGCAGTGCCTTCTGTGGCATCCGTTGGGGGGACCTGTGGTGGTGGTGTTGTGGGCATGCTGGCTGCTGGGGTGCCTGTTGATGTTCCCTCCTCTGTGCTGCCACCTGATTTGTGCTGCTGCCGTGTCTTGATGCGTGCAGCTGAGGTGGAGGGTCTTTGGCCGTTGGTCTTGGCCCTCTTTGCAGGTGTGCTGGTAGGGGTGTCCTGAAGCTCGTCGTTTGGATCGGACCCTGTGGTGGAGTAAAGGAGGGCGAGGGTTATTGATGGGTCTGTGGGAATTGGAATGGCATTGTATCACATGCATTGGGGTGGTACCTGTGGGTGATTTGGGTCGGGGCCTTGGAGGTGCTTTCATTTGTGTGTGGAGTGAGGGTGCAGTTGTTTGGCAG
This sequence comes from Ambystoma mexicanum, assembly GCF_040938575.1. Taxonomy (NCBI): domain Eukaryota; kingdom Metazoa; phylum Chordata; class Amphibia; order Caudata; family Ambystomatidae; genus Ambystoma; species Ambystoma mexicanum. Next base: position 1,564,411,503 of record NC_090932.1, read on the forward strand.
CCTGCAGTTAGGGTGTGCCTGCTGCACGTGTAGTGCGTGTTTTAGGGGTTTTTAATTATTTATGTATTTATTGTGGGTTTTAACGTGCGCTATCAGGCCGATGTGTGTGGCCGTTCTCCTGGACATGTGTTTCTGTTGCACTATGTGGACGCATGGTACTTCACATGGATGGACTTTGTGGATTTGGCATTGTTTTATTTGGCCCACCTACCTGAATCTTCGGATGTCTGCACTCCTTTCTCCATCCCTCCGACTCCCTCTATGCTCTCCATTCCGATGGTGGAGGCACAGATTTCTTCCCAGGGGGTCAACTTGATGGGTGATTCAGGACCTCCCCCGGTGGCTGTGGCAATGTTGCGGTTGGCAGAGAGTATGCTGCGGACGCGTATCCGCAGGTCGTCCCATCGCTTACGGCATTGCTGCGGGGTGCGGGGTGCGGTCCCCACCGCACTTACCCGCTGTGCCACCAGAGCCCATATGGCCTTCTTGTTTGCAAGTGCCGTCCTGGTCATTTGCGTGCAGAAGACGACGGCAGCATTCTCCTGGAGGGTCTCTGTTAGCACGGTGAGTTCCTCACGGGAGAAGTGGACCTGCCGCTTGCGGTCGCACGCTTTCTTCGCTACTTTTCCCATTTTTCTTGGTTTCGCTAGGGTGGATGACGGGTTGGGGTGTGTCTCGGGGTAGTGATTTTAGTGGTTGTGTGGTTTTAGTGGTTTTATAGGTGTACGGCGGGATGTTTCCCGTTCCGGGCCCATGTTTTAACTTCCGTTTCCGTATATTTCCGGTCACCGTACTTTCCGGTAGGCGCACACTGCGGTGTCCGCTGTGATGGGTGGCGGTATTGCACCTAGGGCGCCGTACGGCGGCGGTGTGGGCCGTTTTGGGTTCATTTCCGCCATCGCGGACTTTGCACTTCCGCCATGCCGTGGTGCTCGTGCCCGATGGGTCGGAATGGGCCGCACTTTGCTCCTTCGTGCAATGGCGGAAACGCTATTTACGCTGTGGCGGTCCGGTCAGTCACTTTCCGCCAGGGTCGTAATGAGGGCCATAGTGTTGAGTATAAGACAACAGCTGGTGAAATGCACAGTGGGAGGGATGGGGATTGAATTGGCATGTATCCCCAGTCATTGTGGGATATTGGGAAACGAGTTGGTGGGCAGGGCTGCGTATGAGGCCACAACTAGGGAGGTAGCAGATATAGAGATCCCCTTAAGTGTTACTGAGGCTCAGGCGGCGGTAAAAGGTGGAGCTAGGAGAGAATGGCAAAGCAGATAGGATACTAGCAGGAAGGGGAGGCATGTACATGCAGTACAAAGAACAGTTCAGTGTAAGAGATGTGGGGGAATACAGAGTTGGTACGCAGAAAGTAAACTATCTTGAATCGGCTAAGAGTGGGCCATGCAGGGTTAAAAAAGATGGAAATTTAAGATGGATAGAGTTACTTCTGAGAACTGAGAGGCGTGCAGAAGCACGGAAACGGTGGATCACTATAGGATGGAATGGGAAAAGTTCAGACTGTAGAGGGAATTGCTAATAGCCAGGATGAGTAGCATTGGAGTGTCAGTGAAGAGTATATCTGACTTGCTCAAAACAGGGGTAGAGGAAAAGCAGTGTAGGTTCCTCCTTGAGTATGTTAGGGAAACTGGGAGGTGGGAGGAGATTTAGTGGAGATGTGTGGCTGACAAGGTTGATTAACGGCAAGCATCATCTCCCCAGGTGGCAATCTATGTAAGCTGACAACATTTTAAGAGACAGCACCCAGCTCCCTGCTTTTTGCTTCAATATTATACTCTTTTCGAATTGTACAAACAATTCTCGCCTCTTTGATAGGTCCGCATTAATGACCTCTACTATTCCCCTTTCTATTTAATGTAATCACATCTCAAACAGGCCCTATAGCTCTGACAACCACCTCAAGGGTTGCCGACATCAACCACTGTGTGAAAGAAAAAGCTTTGTATGGCTATGAAGATTGGAATTGCTTAGGAACTGGATAGACCTAACAGACACAGAAACGCACAGCCAACTATACAGGATGTTCAAACTAAGTGTAACATTCTGGCAAGTATTGCTCATATGTGTACCACCGCCTGTGGTCAGCACAGTAAATATAATTCACACAAGCCCTTGCGATAAACGCTCAGTGTCACCCTTTCACTTCTTGCAGATACATTTCAACATAATCTAGCCAATCCTTTTTTTTTTTTTTAAAAAAGTTTATTGATTTTTCAACACAAACAACAATACAAACCAAACCGTAGTGCAATAATCTAGCCAATCCTTATTAACCATTTTCTGAAATAATTCTACAGCATCAATGAAGAAGTGTCACCTTGACTCCAAAGTAAGATGACGCGGCTCAATTACCAACCAGCATTCAATATTAGGATCATGTATCTAGACACATCACACTGTGGGCCTCATTACACGGAAGGCGGTAAGGGTTAACGGTCACCGGTAATGGTACCGGTGACCGTTAACCCTTACCGCCTTACTACGAGGTCCCTTTGCGGGTTGGTACTTTAACGCCTGCCTTTTAGCAGGCGTTAAAAACCAACCCGCAAAGGGACCAGGGTGCTAATTACGGTACCGGCATGGACCAAGGTGCTAATAGCACCTTGGTGCACCGCCTACCGTGTAATGAGGCCCTATGCCTTCTCCTAAAACACAAAGGGCCTCATTACGACCCTGGCGGAGAACCATGGTGCAATTTGCACCATGGTCCATTGCGCAAAGCTGCCAACTCCGCCATGGGGGTTGGCGGACTTACCGCCCCATTCCGACCTTGGCGGGGCGGTAAGTCCCCAATCCCCATTTACCCTTCCCCATTCCCATTTTTGCCCCATAGGGTATAATGGGAGTGGGGAAGGCGTTAATTACGCCACCGTAAATTACGGTGGCGTAATTAACGACAAGTCCCGTAGCGCCATGGATTTTTCCGCCTGCAAAAAGCAGGCGTAAAAATCACCATGGCGCTACGGGAACTCGTAGTCGGGCGGAAAGGTACGCCATGGTTTACGCTGGCGTAAACCCCTTTCCGCCAGGGTCGTAATGAGGGCCAAAGCCACGTCCCACTAAATACAGTAAGAAACAGTAATCACACAAGTGCATAAAATGGAAGATATCTTCGGTTTAGTCTGGTTAATAGAATTGTGTTTTCTTTTGTTTTACCTTTCATATGATTATGTCCCTTTCCCAACTAGAAACAAATATGATGTCTTGTTGGGCTTCACAGTAACATATCGTTTGTGTTTTTTCTTTTTTCTCTCCTCTACTTGTGTAAAATAAATGGGATTCTCATTCCACTTCATTTTACTACCGACTCATAACTAACTACGTTGTTTATGTAATGTTTGTAATGTGTTTTTCTGTGAATTTCTGTTGCTTAGGATTTATAATGCATGTTTTTCTCTGACTTATTTTTGTTTATTTAATTAAGAGGACAGGCCCTGATGAAGTTTTTTAGCGAAACACATCTAGGCTTATCAATGAAGGGTTTTAGAAATAATTATTGTTGCTAACCAAGTACTGTAAATAAATCACCTTGATGCAATACTTACTGACAAATCAGTTCATGCCAAAACTATGCAAACATTATTTAATGCTAGAATTCAATTATGCAACATTTGATGCAATGAAATCACTTTAAGGGAATCCCCCAACAACCTATATTATAGATACATGCACAAAGGGGAACTGGACACTCTTTAGAATGTAGTATTATTTAGCATTACAGGTTATAGGTGCCAGTCCAATACCAATGCTACAGTGTCAACATTATCAGTTAGGATTCCAAGCATCATGTTAGCCCCCCAATTCTCCCTCAATATACCCCCATGGCTTTAATCAAATTATTTTAGAGTTTGGTTTCCACAAATGTTTGGGCAACACATGTGAATGAAATAGCTATGCTAGGTGAGAAAATCAGGCCGCGGTTTGTCTGCATTACTAGCTTTGGTAATCACTACCATTCTCATACTGAGGAGCTTCTGTGAGGGTGTAGGAGTAGGACTCAGACACAAGGAAGTTATGTTGATTGGCAAATACTTTAATTAATAACAAAAACGGGACGGGGGCAGTTGGAGGAAATCCTAACTAACCCTACCTCTAAGAGGGGGTTCCCTGCCTCAACAAAACAAGTCAATGGAACTGTCTGTGTCAGAATGCCCAAAGTAAGGTTTGCCTCCTGTGTCCAAATCCTTACCTATCCCTCACAGGCTCAAGTTAACATAAGGTGAAAAGGGAAATGTCTATTGGCTGTCTGTCTGCAGCCCAGCTATGTAGTTCAAAACAAAAGTTCCAAGAAGGTGTAGAAAAGCAAACAAATGTTCCACAAGACTCAAGGGGTTGATTCCCTTTCCCCAGAGTCTTTCCAACTCTATCTAATATAGTCTCAGTGTCTTCAATGGTCAAGACAGGTCCTTATCTTTACTTGGTAGGCCTGACTCCCAGACCCTGCGACAAGGAAGAATGGCCTGGACACCTTTGCCAAGCCTTCTTGAAGGTTCCAGACCCTTTGTGAGCAGACCCGACTCTGAGGTGCTGCGATGAGGAAGAATAGCCTGGTTCTCTCTAGCAAGCTGTGCTGAGGGTCCCTGGCGCTTTCTGAGCAGATCCGGCTCCCAGGTACTGCGACGAGGAAGAATAGCCTGGTTCTCTCTTCCAAGCTGTGCTGAGGTCCCTGACCCTTTCTGAGCAGATCCGGCTCCCAGGTACTGCGATGAGGAAGAATAGCCTGGTTCTCTCTTCCAAGCTGTGCTGAGGTCCCTGACCCTTTCTTAGCAGATCCAGCTCCCAGGTACTGCGATGAGGAAGAATAGCCTGGTTCTCTCTAGCAAGCTGTGCTGAGGTCCCTGACCCTTTCTGAGCAGATCCGGCTCCCAGGTACTGCGATGAGGAAGAATAACCTGGTTCTCTCTCCCAAGCTGTGCTGAGGGTCCCTGGCGCTTTCTGAGCAGATCCGGCCCTGAGGTACTGCGATGAGGAAGAATAGCCTGGTTCTCTCTTCCAAGCTGTGCTGAGGTCCCTGACCCTTTCTTAGCAGATCCAGCTCCCAGGTACTGCGATGAGGAAGAATAGCCTGGTTCTCTCTAGCAAGCTGTGCTGAGGTCCCTGACCCTTTCTGAGCAGATCCGGCTCCCAGGTACTGCAATGAGGAAGAATAACCTGGTTCTCTCTCCCAAGCTGTGCTGCGGGTCCCTGGCGCTTTCTGAGCAGATCCGGCTCCCACGTACTGCGACAAGGAAGAATAGCCTGGTTCTCTCTTCCAAGCTGTGCTGAGGTCCCTGACCCTTTCTGAGCAGATCCGGCTCCCAGGTACTGCGATGAGGAAGAATAACCTGGTTCTCTCTCTCCCAAGCTGTGCCAAGTGTCCCTGACCCCTTTTCTCAGTACCCCCTCCTTGGTCCATCTCCTGCCAAGTAGGGTACTCAACGAACCCGTTCTCACTGTCTTCTCTCTCTGACTTGACTTCCACCCACAGCCTTGGTTTACTCTCCTTCCAGGTCCCTGAGTGTCACTTGTGCATGTAAGCTTTGTATTCCTCTTTATTACTGTTCGGGGTGCACCTCCCCAATGTTGGCCCCAGACCCGCTTCACTTGGTTAATTTCACAGTTCTCTTTATTTGCACAGTTCTCTAATTTCTCTTCCCACTATAGGCTTGGTTTACTCCCCTGCCAAGTGGGTGTGTCTCCTCTTATTATCTCTGTGGCTTTTAGAGTTCTAGACCCTCTCTGTATGTCTCATGTGGGTTTGGGTCCCAACAACCTGACACAATCTCCTGCCAAGTGGTTGTGCCTCTATTTTCTATCTTTGTGGTTTTTGGGATCCCAGACCCTCTCAGTATTTCTCTCCTATATGGGCGTGGGCCCCAGGCTTGCACTGTTTCTTTCTAAAAGGTGGGCTCCCTTCTCTGCCAAGCATGAGTTTGCTTTGTCTCTCTTTTTTCAATTCCCCATAACTCCCCGTGGCCTCCCGAACCTCCTGCACTCATCTCCTTGCCCGCGTACCTGTTGCTCTTCTGTGTTGGTCTTGGGCAATGGGGCTTCCTTTCTTCTTCAGTGGCGTTCAGATTCCGTGTGTTGTCGGCATTGAGTTGGATGCTTTTCCTCTCTTTGTTTTCCTGTGGACAGTCAGTCCAATCATTTGTTCTCTAGTTCCATTCTAGGAGTCCGCCTTCCTGTAGCGGGTTCTGCTAGAGACCGCCTGCCGGTTTGTGTGAGCAGCGTGTCTTGGAGGTTCTCCTCCTAGGGCGGGTTGTTCGCTTTCCTTTGTTAGCGTTCACAGCGGTGTCTCCCTCCAGCTACTCCGCTCTGCGTCTCCCGTGCTTTCGGACTGGAAGTGAGCCTCTCTGGTTCTGGCTCTGCCCAGCATATTTGTAGTTCCCGACAGCCAATCCATGATGGAAAGCAACTAGACCGTTCCCTCCTGTTTGAAGGTGTGATCATCATGCCTCTAGTTGTCTTCTTCATTGCAGTATTTCTAGGGTTATTAGACACCTCACTGTAGCAAATGGTACTACTGTCAGAGGGTATTGAAGGAGACTTTGGATTGTGGGAGGGGTGAGGGTTTATTACAGAGGACATATACTGTGTCTCCTGAGAATGGTCGTCCCTAATCCCATATGGGGCTTCCCTTCCCAGGTGATCCTCCCCTGTGCACCACCCCCAGGGTGGAATATTGTTCTGTGGATACACCGCCCTGGTCCTCCGGGAAAGGTCTCTCCCTAGGTGAGAAGGGATGACATCCTCAGATTCGTCACACTACTTTGCATGCATAATATTGTTGTGCAGCAGAAGTGAAACATGTACTTCTATCAGTGAATTTGCTTCCTCCTATTAATCCAGGTGCACATATATCTAGATCTCCAGATATCTGAGGCCAACCTGTATGTGCATGAATTCACGGAAGGCGGACCATGCCTTTAAATTCTTATGTAGTGATAAAATGAGTAGATATGGTGGGGCAATGGTAACATCTGTTATTTGAAATCCAATGAAACTAGTGGGACTCACTGTGACTTAGTGATGTGCTCTCCATGTATCAGATAACTTCTACACCACATGGGGGCCTTCTGGATTCTCTGACCCGGCAGACACTAGGTAGTACTTAGGAAGCCATGAAAACCTCTGGGTTGGAATCTCCGCATGCAAAGAACAAGACATCCTGTGCTCCAAATGTGATCCATCTTAACCTTCCGTGGGACCTTCGGAGGTGCAGGACCTCTGCTTTTAGCACAGATCGGAGTGGTGATAAGAGACTAGTGAGAGGAAAGGTACATTTCATAAAACGTGTGAGCGAGAATGTGTGTATGTGTGCGGGTGGGGGCATTTGCAGCAGTTTGTTGGCACAGAGAGACCTAAGAAAGACTGGGGTAGCTCAGACATATATTGTTGGGACAGACATTGTGATCTGTCTCGGGAGGATAGCTCAGGAGCAACATGCTCGCCTTGGGAGCAAGACGACACAGAGCAACAGAGGCTTGACCCCCAAGTCCCCGCTTAGAAAAAACTGGGTATTAAGTGCGTAATACATAACCTATCATATCACTAGCAGCATGAAGTGGGGGCAGCATGGCAATATTATTGGTGAGGCAGAATTCACGATTCGATTTGGGCTCCAGCAGCATGAAAGGGGTGAGCAGCAAGGTGTGAGGGGTCAGTAATGTGAGGCAGACAACTGCTTGTAGTTTTCTGAAGATTAGACATTTTAATAAAGAAAACGTTTGCAAATAAATCCTTGCTTGTCCTACTCTATATGGGAATTCCCTACCTGGTCTAAAGGCTAAGTGAATAACTCCTAACATAGACAAACTGGCCCTCACACTAAATAACAAAACATTCAAAGGTAATTGTGGAAATCTGGGTTCAGGTACAATGACTCTGACATCATGGTGTGGATGAGTAACTTCTTTATTAAGTTTCCAAGTGTAACATCCAATTTCTAGAGTCATATTTACAAGATGGTATGTTCCAGTTCACATAGGCAAGCACCGGTAACCTCTCTCTCAGGCTTACATCTCCAACTCCTTGCAGAAAACACCAGTCACACATAAATATTCTATCCAGCAGTATTCCACTGTCAGTCAAGCCTCTCTCCGTAGGTTCTACTAGAATGCAAAAGTAATACAGATCCTTACATATCTCCCTCCCTAAGGAATATTAACATCACAACAAACTGGCCTAACACACACACACACACACACACACACACACACACACACACACACACACACACACACACACACACACACACACACACACACACACACACACACACACACACACACACACACACACACACACACACACACACACACACACACACACACACACACACACACACACACACACACACACACACACACACACACACACACACACACACACACACACACACACACACACACACACACACACACACACACACACACACACACACACACACACACACACACACACACACACACACACACACACACACACACACACACACACCGATTTCAATGCACATGCATCATATCCTCAACTAAGATTATCGGCTAAACAACCTCCATAACTATGAGCGTCCACACTGCAATGGGGCATATCTTTACACCAATGCCCCTCAGTGAAGAAGAGACATCACCAACCACAAAATACCATAACCCAACTTTACACAAAATGAGGCACCCAAACCTCTCACCCAAATCCACTCTCCAGCAGTCCACAATGAAACTAACACTCACACTCCCTCACACCCGTCATTCACAACACCAAAGTGTGCCTAGACACACCACTCCCAACCAGGCTGAGTATATCGAATACCCGGTAGCTTTTTCACCAAACTCAGTAACTCCACTACCCCTAAAGTGCCCGCGTTGAAAGTACTCTTCACACACTCCCTCATCTTCATATATAAGATTTCTAACATCACACCTAGTCAGGACCTTGCACACACTACTTTAAAACTCTTAAAACTTTATCATGTACAAACAGACCCACCTGAAAATAAAAACATTTGTTAAGTCATAGCATTAAAACTACTATGTTTCCCACTCTCCCCCAACATGTCCAACTTGGAAAAGAAAATTATGATTGCAACAGACACATATCATATCCTTTAAACTTTGCTATTATCTTGACCAGTCTACCATGTAAATCACTTTAGAGTCCATCTGTGGAATAACTTTTGTTAAACTTAACATTTCTATTAAAACCAACATTGTCTTAAAATCATTTGTAAAAAAAAACACCATCTTTGCCATGTAATCACTATACAGAGGCTACAACACTAAAACACTCAACTCATGTTCATCATCAGTTACATCCAGGCCTCACACCACCCTCTTACATTTAGCTAGATACACAACCACTGAACTATAATTATCCAAAATCTGCCTCTTCGATTAACTCTTCATATGGCAACACCATACAGAACCAGAGTACCTTTTTTTTTTTTTAAACACGGCCCCCCTACCAACCGTCACGTTCCGAACTGACCCATCCAATCAGTTGCACGCACTACCAGATGCATCCGCCCTCACATTTACTATGGAATGTCAACCACATATTTCTAAATTACTAACAGGCCTCACATGACATCTTATCCCCAAACTAAACTTAAACTGCTATTTTACTAATAAACCAATCCTCAAAAGCCAAGAAAAACGAATGACTCCGTTCCATTGCTCCTCGTGTCCACATCTTTAAACTAACACTACCTTAGGAGACACGGCCCCTCCTCGTGTCCACATCTTTACTAAAATACCTTCGGGGACACAGCCCCTCTTCCTACTCAATGATGCAGTACAATCACATCTTCCGGAAAGCCGCTTGCTCCAAAAGCAGTCCATATATTCCTGTTAAGCTGATGACATAACTAGCTGCAGCCACGCAAGTCTCTTGTCACACTCCTACGCAGCATCGAATCCAGGAAACACCTCTGTTGCCAATTAGGCCCACATAGCAAGGTCCTTTACTTTAACCATTATCCGCTGTTTTCTGTATCACCGTCGTCCCTGACCACTGACGCCTCTTGACAGACCGATGCTCCGACGCTACCATTGAACGCCTTGTGCCGACATCATTCTATTAGATCACCAACACCTCAGGCTAACATAGTGATGTCACCAGTTCCACTTGGCAGACCTCCAGGCCCCCAACCGTCATCGCGCCGCAACAGCTTTCAACTTACTGCCCACATCACCTCCCCTGCAGCCCTGCACCCTCGACATGGATCACAGAGCTCCTACTGTGCCCTGCACTCAGAGAACAGCTGGCCCCCCACTCGCGCTGCTCCTCCATTGACCATGACATCAGGACACAACTCCATATCGAGGTAAGCATTATGTTCTTCACTGTAATTGTTAGATGAGCACCAGCCCCTCCAATGGGCTCCAATGGGCTCCAAGCTCCTCTGCAGCTAAAGTTAACCGCTTCCCAGTAGCTGTCCATGATCTCTGCAGTACTGTTAGGGAGAATTCTCATAAATGTTTGATTTCCCTTACCTACTGAGTCCCTCAGCAGCTTTGCTGGATTTCTAGGATTTATTTTTTTCACCTGGTAAGAGTGTGAGCCTTTTTTCCCACTCTTACATGTGTTTTGCTATGTGTATTTCTACTTTCCAAGTGTAACATCCAGTTTCTAGAGTCATATTTACAAGATGGTATGTTCCAGTTCACATAGGCAAGCACCGGCAACCTCTCTCTCAGGCTTACATCTCCAACTCCTTGCAGAAAACACCAGTCCCACATAAACATTCTATCCAGCAGTATTCCACTGTCAGTCAAGCCTCTCTCCCTAAGTTCTACTAGAATGCAAAAGTAATACAGCTCCTCACAGTAATCATAAACAGCATAACAGAATAAACATTAATTAAACATTATTCTAGATGACCTTCACCTGTCCTGGGTACATTCCTTCCCCAGGCTTTTCCAAAGTCAATTTCCCAAATGTTCAAAATGAAAGAAAAGTCTTAAACGAGTTCTTGTAAGTTCTAAGTTATAACAAAAGTTCATCAAACAAAAATCCACTGGTAACAATTCTTCAGCTTTCTGTTGAAAAGAGCACCTTCCAATTCCAGCCGAGAAAATAAGCACCAATGATAATTCTGGATATCTTCTTTCCAAGATTATTTGCCACAGCTCAATGAAAAGGCCAACAACTTCTTCTTCTACCATTTTACAATTGGTTAGAACCTCTGCAGTTTAATTGGTATAATTATCAGGATGCTTCTCTTTGGGTTGTTCCTTTCTCCTTGACAACCACCCTTTACTTCTATCACCTTGTGAACAGGCTCCTTTGTTCCACAGTATGCCACTACTTCAAACAACTTCAATGTGACATCCACTGACAGTTTTATTCACCACCATAGTTCAGGTACTTCTGCTTCAACTTTATACTTCAGAATTATTAGGCACATAAAGACAAGACACTTTGACCTCTATAGGTAGGCAAAACACTCTTCTTTCCTAGGTTCCAAGAAAAGGGCAGTCTTTTTGCCTATTCTATCTGCCTTACTGTCACAAGTATAACCTGCCTCTGCCCTAAAACTGACTTTCTCTCAACTTTAGCCCTCTTACGCATTACAGATTATTTTCTTAATCTTCCCTACAAGCACTCAGCTCCCTTCCCCAGCTGTGTTCACATCCTCTTGGTTCCAGTAACTACCCAGAAGCTATATAGGCACTCTTCCAGCTTCAGGTAACAATGCCACATTTGTATCAGCGGGCACTGGGCCTTTTTAACAACAACGCAGATCAGGTGAATAGATCTAAATAGGACTTATTTCACTATGGAAAGGGTTCATTTCTTGGCTTGTTGCTTGTTCTTCTCGTCAGTACAACAATTTCTGGACTTAAAGAATAATTGTTCAGAATACTATAAGGTTCAGTCTTCAAAGGTAAACCAGATTTAGACACACGCGCCACTCTTTAAGAATGATTTTTGTTAACGTTAGTTTTTTGGAAGTGTTTAGCAGGTGTTTCCTTTTTAATTAGGGACACGCAACTACTCCAGCAACAGTAAATTGTTCAACAATGGAAATAATATGCTTTTCTTCTTACGCGAACATTACGGCTTTCACTATTAGTGCGCATGCTACATCTCCATTATTAGAAAGGATTTTCACAACGACGAACAGTTTATACTCGCTTTTAAACTTACGCAAGTTACTTTAGAGCTGGTAATAGTTACCAGCAAGGCTTGCTGAGTGAACTTGAACGCCGAGCTTCGCTCACCGGCTCCAGGAACACTGCATTTGCGGGCTACTTCCACTTCCCGACTTCTTCAACTTCTACTACTGCTTAGGGCACACTTGGTACCCACACCCTTCTGCAGCACGGGTGCCTCCTGTCCGGCCATGCTTACTGGGAGTCTCCTTCACTCCTCAGTCCCTTGGCTTGCCTTCTGCTACACTGATTAAATGTTTATTTCAAGCACACTTCAGAGGGGGTGAGTCCCTGATTTAGCCTGTTCGTAAACACCTCAACTCAGCCTTTCACCCTTCTGATGTTGATAAATGGGAACCAAAACCGGTTGGGTGATATTGTATGTATATTTGTTCTATATAAAGTTCTTAAACGTAAGTGCTATATAATAACATATCATTATCATTTCGCCTTGAACGTCTGCTTGCATTCACAGTAATTTGGTAATATGGTCCTATACACACTGATATTAACAATACATATGGTGATCCATTCTTCTATGATATGTATATAACATTATAGCGATATCGCAACCATATTTCTCATAGTGTACTTAGTAACAATATGTGATGTCCCTTCCCGTTTTGTCAAGGGATGAAAGGTCGTGTTGCATCGCTTCTCGCTTCTCGTGATGTGACTTTGAGGTGGGGAGTATGGGGGGTCAAATGACATCACTTCCTGTGATGTCATCAGAGGTCAACGGTCATGTGATGTCACTCCCGCTACACCTGGCATTTTGGTGAAATGACGTCCCTGGTTCCTGCGTCCTTTCTGTGATCAAACTTACTTGTGAGTTTCCAGCCTCCTGCTCTTCCACCACTAATACTACTGCCAGCCTTCCAACTCCTGCTCCAGCTACTTCCTCCTCTCCTGCTGCAGCCTTTTATGTCTCACAGGTTTGGCAATTGGCTTCCAGTGTGAGCCATTAGTTCAATTGCCTGACCCTGGCAAAGGCAGTTGGGCCTAATTGTCTGATGACTACATCTACATGCCTCTTCGGCACCTCTTCTTCGTCTCAACCCCTCTAGGATTCTGGGACATGTATTTTACTTCATCAAAGTTAGGTTTTTACAGTTCTTTAGTTTGGCAAAAAGCCATGAAAAGGGCAGTCTTCCTGGTCTGTCCGCCCCATGTTATCCTCCCGCAGTACACCACTCCAGGGTCTGGATCGGAAAGTGTCTGCCTTTCCCTGGTCACATGAGGAGGGTCCCAGACCAGGTTTCTGGGGAGAACCCCATCAGATTCTTCACAAAGAGCATATATTATTGAGGCAGAATGCATGATTTGATTCGGGCATTAGCAGCATGGAAGGGGCAATTTCCTCACGCACATTCAGGCCAGCATGGGCATATATATTCTTGAAACAGGCCTCATATTTTCTTTGGGCAATGGCAGAATGAAAATGTGTTTTGCAGCAGCAATTGTAGCATGTATTGTCGGTCACCAGCATTGTGAAAATGTGATGTACCGGGGCAGTGCTGCCAAATTATTTTTTAGACACGCCTCATGATTTTCTTTGTGCACATGAAAAGGGGGCATCACTGGCAAATATTTCTGGGAAGCCTCATGATCTGCTTTGTGTACAATGAGCATGGAAGGAAAGTGGTGACGGTATAACGTGTTGCGTTCAGTTTCAAATAGCTCAACTCAAAAGAGCTAATCGCAAAATAGTGAAAGGAAATAGTATGCCTCAAAACAACTAACAATAAACAATAATGATTACTACCACATGGAGGCCCACAACAATCCACATTCTCTTTTTGTCAAAATTAAGCATTGTGAATTTCACGTGGGAGTCCCGCAGAATTTCCCCTTTCCCACTATACAATCACCTGCCATCCTCCCTTTCCCCTTGCAGTCATTAGAAGGAGCATGTGCGCGTAGCTCATCACTGCAATACAAGTGACAGCCCAAGGCCTCGTACCTGTGGCTTCATCACATACCAGCGGGAGAAGTGCCAACTATCAGGTTACTCTTTAGGTTAGAAAATAAGTTTGGCGATCCATACTTTATCTATTGTGATGAATCCTGTGGAGTTATCACTGATTCCCCATCAAAGATCTCCTCCCACATGGCCATGGGAAGGCAGCCGCTATCTGATCCTGACCCTGTGGGTGGTATTATGAAGGAGGATCATGTGGGAGGAGACGGCTGTCGGGGGAAGTTGGTGACCCCACCAGGAGAGAGGCAGTATTTTTCCCTTTCTGAGGAAAACCTCCTAATTCCTAGGTTCTTCATGGATTGCTGTCACTATACAAAACCCTCCCATTGTAAAACTCAAAAACCCCTTCCTACAAAACACTCAAGGCAGAATAGCAGTCATGCCTTATATACACATAACACACACCCAACATCTACTGTCTCTGATGTTTTGTTCTAAACAAATATCATACACAATATCACTGTAGAAGTCCCAGAAATTCTATTGACTCCCAATTCCCACAAAGCCTCAAGTACTGAGAAGAGGAAGATGATGTGTGCATTTGGAGAGAAGGAACAGAACCGAGGGAGAAGGCAGCAGCACGCGAAGCTAGCTGTGCTGGATAAGGCAGGTTCTTCCACTCAGCTGCTTGCAGGCACTACCTAGCGCGAGGCCAAAGAACACACAGCAGGCACAGTGGGAGAACTGACGAGGAGCTGGCCACAGCGCAGCTACCGGGGACGCGGTCATGCCGAGAAGCTGCCGTCTTACCAGCGGTTGAACGCAGAGCTGACAGGAGAGCTGGATGAGGGTACGCAGTGCAAGAAACGCCATTCCAGAGAGAAAGCTTAATTGCAGCATCGTGCCACAGGTCGGGAACACTACCAGACACTAGTGAATCTGCAGACAGATATTGGGGACCCTGGGTGCATGCCAGCAGGCATGTAAGCAATTAAGAAACTGTTTTGAATACAGACCAAGTAAAATACAAAGACAGAACTTCAGCATGGCGAGATTTGGGGCAAGTATTAACGCAAGCAAATGAACACTAATGAAGAAGTTAAAAGATAGAACTTCTCAATGGATGAGATATCACTGTGGGGAAAGTTGGAACAAGTAGTACCTAAAGCCAATGATGAATAGACACAGTGAAGGAATACAACTGTGCTATATTAAAGACAGTGAATTCAGAAAAGAAGTCCTGATGAAAGAAGCACATCAGGCAGTGAGCATTTGGGGGGGAGAGATACCTGACAGAGAAGCATGCCAGGGATGTGCAAGACTCCAGAAGGGGATTCCTGGCAGGGGGGTATACCAGGCAATCCATTCTAAATATAAGGAAGAATAAGTCATTGTAGCAAGATACCTGGGAGGAGAGTATACCAAGGTATCTAAGAACCAGATGAAAGGAAGTCCTGGCTGCCAGAACATCAGGCAAGCTGAAGTTAAGTAAAAACATTACAATTGTGGCAAGATACCTGGCATCTGATGAACCTAAAAAAGGATTCCTGCCAGGGGAGTATTCCAGGAAGGCCACTAAAGGTCACAGAAAGAAACCTACATACTTACTTTGAAAAACACATGGTAAAACAAGTATACCAGGGACTCTAAGAAAACAAGCCAGTTGTGAAAGTGAACAAAGGCGTTTTGCCGGTTCAAATCAAAATACTTGGTGGAAGGGTATAAGCAGAAACCTGAAGAGCTCCCATCAGGTTGTCCACCAAAATATCCAAGAGGTTGAAGAGAAACCTACGTGGAACATCTTATTGTAAGACCCTTTAGTTTGTGAACTGAGTGCAAAGAAACCTAAGAAGAGCTGAATGGTATGGAACATATTGTTTGCAGAGAAACGTCCTGAATCAAGTATAAGGAACCAAGGGAACTGTTGTTTGAAAGAAGCACTTTTCCAATACTTACGAAACTGCTGTTTGGAAAAGACACTTTTGCCATCATTAATGAACTGTTGTTGGAAAAGACGCTTTTGCCATCCTTAAGGAACTGTTGCTTGGAAAAGACCCTTTTGCCACCCTAAGGAACTGTTGCTTGGAAAAGACGATTTTGCTATCCTTAAGGAACTGTTACTTGGAAAAGACCCTTTTGCCACCCTAAGGAACTGTTGCTTGGAAAAGACGATTTTGCCATCCTTAAGGAACTGTTGCTTGGAAAAGACGCTTTTGCCATCCTTAAGGAACTGTTGCTTGGAAAAGACGATTTTGCCATCCTTAAGGAACTGTTGCTTGGAAAAGACGCTTTTGCCATCCTTAAGGAACTGTTGCTTGGAAAAGACGATTTTGCCATCCTTAAGGAACTGTTGCTTGGAAAAGACGCTTTTGCCATCCTTAAGGAACTGTTGCTTGGAAAAGACGATTTTGCCATCCTTAAGGAACTGTTGCTTGGAAAAGACGCTTTTGCCATCCTTAAGGAACTGTTGCTTGGAAAAGACGATTTTGCCATCCTTAAGGAACTGTTGCTTGGAAAAGACGCTTTTGCCATCCTTAAGGAACTGTTGCTTGGAAAAGACGATTTTGCCATCCTTAAGGAACTGTTGCTTGGAAAAGACGATTTTGCCATACTTAAGGAACTGTTGCTTGGAAAAGACGCTTTTGCCATCCTTAAAGAACTGTTGCTTGGAAAAGACCCTTTGGCCATCCTTAAGGAACTGTTGCTTGGAAAAGACCCTTTTCCCATCCTACCTGAACAATCCAAGGGAAGGGAACCACCCTCTGGATTAAAGGATTTCTCCTTGGAAAAGGCTGTTTTTGTTGGATCTATCTATTTGCTTTAATTGTGAACAAATTTTGCCAAGCCTGAGTCAGAAACATTGCCTTACACCCTTAGCTGTTCATTCTTAGTGTGAGGGTCAGAATATGTTTTGGACACAAGGCCAGTTTATATACTTTTCATGACAAAATACAGACTGATCTTTAGTTTCCTAGGTAGGAAAACTCTCTTTAGGTCTTTAGGATGGGGACAGAGAAGTCTTTATCCACCTGTAATAAAGATGTTTGACAATAAAAACATTATAACTTTGTGACCGCCTCTCATTTCGGACCCCTCAAACTATTCAGTGGGGCAATATGCACCATTTGGCATTACGATGATTGCCATTTTGAATGATAACATTATAAATGCTCTTTTTGTAGATGCACTTGTATGCTGTAATATGATGTGCTTCGATGCCTCATGAACTGCTTAGTGCACAACTAGGATGAAAATGTATCTTATAGTGACAATGCTGGCATATAACGTTGTGAGCCATATCATTCTTTTCTTTGAGCTCATGGAGATGGGTGGTTAGGTCTTCGCCACTACCCACTGCAAAAAAACAGCACATTTTCTATTGTTCATACCCCTACTTCTGCCATGCTTCATGCTCCCTGGGGTGCAGGCATAGATGAACCAATGCAAGTGTCAAGTGCAAGCACTGTGCACAGGAACAATCTTCTGACATGCACCAGTGTACAGTTACATCTAAAAACGGTCTGAAAAAACACATGCTAACGGTAGTACAACTTTGCAATCAGTCACTTCAACAGCACTATCTCCGCAGTCAACAGTACCCACACAGCATCCGGTGTAAATGATACTGAACAGACTCAGAGAAGGAGGAGAGTTAGGGCCATCTCAGCACACCAGGAAGAAAAATGAGTGGGCACCACTGGAACATGAATCTTCTTATTACTGGTATATAAAGTCTCTGAAGAATAACAAACTTTAGGAAAGTGGTTTTTCAGTGCAGGAGCAGGCTGTAAAAGGTTTGGAGACACCCAAGCCAAAAAAAAATAGTAGAAGCAAGAGACTAGGTAAAATACCCAGTCATACAGCTGCTCTCTGGAATCCCAATTTGGGTTTATAATTAGTAGCAATTCTTATAGACACTCAATGTAGACCTTAAAGGTGATTTGTAAAAAAACTCAAAAATACTGTTGTTTTCCAACAATGATTTATCTGTTAAACCACAGTTCATTTAAGGAACAAATAGAAAGTAGTCACTAATAGTGTTTTAGTGAGGAAGAGTTTGCCACACATCACTCCATCGACAGACTAGGTTTGTGCCAATGCATTTCGGAATAGACATTCCTTCATCAGGTCAAGTCTAAGCGATATGAACACAAGTTATATATTCATTTGTTTGAAATAAACAGTGCAAATAATATCATGAAAAACGTATGTTATCCAGCCCGAAAGGCATGGAATGAATGACAACATGACGAAAAATAGCAAGAACATCATGTAAAAGTAATGTTTTGAAAATAAATAAATATAACACATACCCAGAAGTAATGAGTGCAGAAGCAGAAGGTAGACCGGAAAGTAAAAATAAGAAAAACCAATCAGTTAAAAGGTGTGTACTGGTTCAGTATAGCCATATGAAGAGAAAGTAGTCAATTACCTGAATAAGGTAAATGTAATGTGGCAAACCAAATACGAGCTGAAAGCGTCAAAAACAAACCGCTACACCGAAATCAGCAATGTGCATAATTCAGTCGAGCAGTATCTGTAAACATGAGGGCATATTAGTATCTATATAGAGGCCTAAGTGATCAAGAGCATTGCTGAACGGATCGTTCATTGCAGAGCATTGTAATCCCGCTTACTGTCACGGAGAGCGGAGCGGAGTTGTTCTCTCTGAGTCTGCCGGTAGCAGACTGACCGCGCTGCATCGGGGCGTTGCCGGGCAACCATTCTATATATGACACGTGATCGCGGCTCCTCGAAGAGGGCGCAAGCTTCGTGTCAAAGCTGCAATCAAGCCAATAGGCTTGAATCTGATGGAGAAAATTATTTATGGGACCTTCTAGGCTCTATATATGAATTCTAATCATATGAAAAAATAAAAATCGTAATCCAGGAAATGCAGCATGCAAATCCAACACATAGAGATTCTTGCAAAATCGCAAATGCACGTGAAATAAAGAGTCTCAAAATAATTACAAGTTAACATCAACCATACTTATGGTACCTCTTCCACCTCAAAGTAAATCCAAATATGTTTCTTTCTCTGTTCATCCAAACAGAGAAAGAAACATACAATTAGAGAAAACAGTGAAAATTAATCTCCTCGTTCAGTCCATTAGGTACCAAACTGCCAAGTTTGTCTATCCAGAAAGTCTCTCTGCGATTCAGGCGTTGGCATAAATCCTCATGAGGACTATTTTTGGTTAGTACTTCCAAAATCACAAATCTTATCTGTGATACATTATGTCCATTGGTCACCCAATGATTTGCCACAGCTGAGTTGGTGTTCGCATTTCGTATACAAGACCGATGTTCACCCCACCTTAATTTAGCTGTTCTTGTCGACTGTCCGACAGAATTTACCACATGGGCATTTCATGCCATAAATGATGTTGCTGCTGTTACATGTACCAAAAGTCTTGAGCAGAATCTTACGTCCTGTTCTCGGATGATTGATGGTGTTACCTTTGATGACAAAGTTACAATTGACACAATGGAGGCAAGGGAATGTTCCAGTACATTGGGTTGTTGGCTGTATGACTGGGTATTTTACCTAGTCTCTTGCTTCTACTATTGTTTTTGGCTTGGGTGTCTCCAAACCTTTTACAGCCTGCTCCTGCATTGAAAAACCACTTTCCTAAAGTTTGTTATTCTTCAGAGACTTTATATACCAGGAATAAGAAGATTAATGTTCCAGTGGTGCCCACTCATTTTGCTTCCTGCTTTTCTTCTTTTCCCCTCCATTTTGGTGAGACACACAGCAGTGGTGGCACACAATCTTGAGAATATTTTTTCAACGTAAAGAAGAATATGTCATTTGAGGACATTGAAGGTTTATCAAATAAATGTGCTGAAACCCTAGGTTTCTCATCTGAGGAAGCATCTGCCATTCTTGAACTCATTAGCGAAACATCTATTGGTGCCCATGGTACCACGCCAAAGGATCCAGCCAAACGGATTAAACAATTAGAGTACCTCATATGGAAGGAAATCAACAGGAAGTTACATGCAATTACTCTCGGACGATACTTTAAAAATCAACGCATTCCAAGAGGTCTTCGCATACAGCTCCGACCAACCTTGTGCAAGGAGAGCAAAAAGTTTGTTCGCAGGTGGGAAGCTATTCTGAACAAGTGTTCACTGGACCTCATTCTATTAACCATCCAAGAATTATCGAAGAATTTGACAACTCTCAGCACAGAAATTGAGGAGATAGAAAAGGAGTTGGTTAGCACACTTGGAAGGGAAGAATTTGATTCCATACTATTAGAAATCAACACGAAGCTAGAGGATTATAAGTCTGAACTTGAGCAAAAGAAGATTAAAAAATTCAAACGTGACACTTATGACTACATTAACGATGAGGTATATACCTGGAAGGACAGATATGGTCCAGTAGCGCCTAAGAAACTGTTTAAATATGCATCGGATAATACTTCCAGTTCCGACTCAGAGGCCCAGAGAGAGTCTGAGACTTCAGCCGAACAAACTACAGATAATCCAGTACAGATTACTAGTCTGTCAGCACAAGCACCGTCTGCTTCATCTTTTTTAGGCGCTCGCCGAAAAGAACCCGCAGGGGGAGGAGGAAGCATAAAAAACAAACCACAGACCAGACTGCAGCAAAAGAAAATTTAGTTATAAATATTTCTGAGAGGAGACTAAATAAATCTGAGGAAGAGACTCTTCAGAAAGGTCTCAGTTGCGTACCCACTTACGGAACCACCTTGTTTGATACAAAGATCGAACTGTACAAGTTTGTTCGCAAGCTCAAACTTAAAGTCTTCTTTGAAGAATTGGAAACACAAGATAGTCCGGCCAAGATTCCAGATTACCAGGAATTCAGAATTAAAAGTGGATTTGTTCCACCGATTACAGTACCATCCATTGAAATTTTCCAGAAATTGGTAACTCGTGACTTAGAACGCATCTGCTATAAAACCCCTCCACACAGGAACCTAAGACCACACGAGATGAGATTGATCAGAGATCTGTTCAGTCACAAAACATTACCATCCGTCGAGCAGACAAAGGGGGAGCCTTAGTCATCCAGAATACAAGTGACTATTGTGCCGAGTGTACCAGACAACTCCGAGATCATACCACATATGCCACTTTGGACCATGACCTAACCATCTCTATTAAACAGAACCTGGAGAGCCTCTTGGCTAAAGCATTCGAATTGGATTGGATCAATGAGCATACACAGAAATTTCTCTCTAAAAGTCACCCCAGAATACCACATTTTTACACGCTGCCAAAGATCCATAAAGATAGCACTAAACCACCTGGCAGACCAATTGTCGCAGGAATAGAGTGCATTAATCAACCTCTGGGTATTTATATTGATTTCCTCCTGCAGCCTCTTATTCAGAAAACTTGTACCTACACTTGGGATACCACCCATTTCCTTCAAAAACTCAACTCCTTGACACCTCTACAAGAAGTTCTAATGTTCACAATTGACGTGAAATGTTTGTACACCTCTATACCGCATGACTTAGGGATAGAAGCTGTGGAATGGCTTCTGCTTGAAGCACCTGAAATACGTGCCCAGAAGGAATTTATACTTGCTCTTTTACAATTCATTGCTGAAAACTCATATTTTCAGTATGACAATCAGTTTTATTTACAAACTGCAGGGACATCTATGGGGGCCACTGTAGGGGAGGACTGGCCGCGAGGCCCTCCTCACCTGCAGCCTTCTCCCCAGGTGAGGACCATGACTCGGTGGCCGTCCCCTCATGCCACCCGGGCCCAGGTGGAGGAGGGGTCACCCGCCGACGACATTGCCCACACATATCCGTTCCCTGCATATACCTAAATTCAGTTAGGCCTAGAAGCCATCTTGTTTAGCAAACATGGCGTGAGTTCAGCACACTGTAACAAGGCCCCCACCTTTGGAGGACCTTTCATGCATCTCTGCCGCCGCAGTAGCCCTGGTAGATCCGCTGCGAGCGCGTTCCCATGAGAAAGTCGGATATGAGCTAACCCGAGATGCTAACACTGTAACATTATTTTCGTCCACAATGTAATATTGCACCCTGCATGACCTGGTCCGCGAGGCCGGGGTGACGGGAAAAAAAGCTGAAGCATCACTATCTGAAGAAAGTAGAAAATAATTCAAGTATTGGTATTAACGAACTACCTCGGTTTAAACAGATCCTGTAAACTGTGAATAAACCATAAAGATGTAACGTTACATGATACCACCCCAGGTCTGGACTAGTGCTGCTACAACCACAGAGAAAGATGTCGACCAAATGTATAGCCTTTATTTACTCATATATGTTTTCTTAATCACCTAAAGCAGCGAGCATCAATTTCTGTAGGCCATAACCTAGAACGACCTCGTGTAACGGTTAATGTACATAAAATAATCACATCATGTAGTAAATATAATGTTAGGTAACGAAAAGGTACTCGGACCGACTGTATTAAAGAAATGTGTAACGAAATGAAAATATATATGTGTGTTTAAATAACATCAAAATAAGGCGGAACGTTATAAAAGTTCTGCATTCAAAAGTTAGCAACGCACGAGGAAAAAACCTTTTTGAGTATATGCAAGGCCATTCTCCCTCCCACCCTGCCAAGCCCGCCAGATAAGGAAGCTAAGGCCTGTGCCGCGCTCCCTCACCTCCCCCAACCAAGCTGGAGCCGCTTCAGAGAGTCAGAGGCCCCGGTACCGCACCCAAGGCCACAGCCCACCACCTGTGTTATTTACAGCACGGTAATAAACCCACGTTTTGAATCCACTGATCTACCAGCACCCTCTCGTAAAGTCCACAACCCTCCCCCTAGACCACCCCAAGGACGACCCCCATCACTGGGACAAGACGCAGAGACCCATTTATATAATAACTTCTAACGCGGCAGACAGGCATGTACCAGTCGGCTCAGGCCCCAGAACTCAGCCCCTCGACCTAAAATACCGGTCAATAGGACGCAGGTAAATCTCACCCTAACCGACAATCACCGGACCTCTCAAGAGGTGCATTCCTCATGTGTTGCGTTTATTTTATAAGACAAACTGCCGAGCGATTTATTGATGAACTTAGATGTCGTTTCTTGAATAACTGCAGTGTGCATGGCCTAGGGCAAACGAGTCAGGAAAGGTATTCATCTTTGTCACAGGCTGCCCCAGCATACCAACACCGCTCGGATGACCTCAAGCTGGCCTGCCAGGCCCAACCCAACCCACGAGGCTGACCAGTGACGTCCTCACGCCAAGACCAACCACGCTGCAGCAACACCTATAGTTAGTCGACGCCACCCAATCCCAATTAACTTGTGCCCCCTATAGTGTGTAGGTTTTGATGACGTTTTTTGTATTAGAAATACGCCTGTCTTTGCTATTGTCAGACAGAGCGCTCTCGGAGGTTGCAGAGTTCTTTGCATGCCCTATTCTTTGGATAAACTCCCACTTACGCTCACCCGCACTCTGTCTTGATCTTATTCCCACTACGGGAGAGTCCTTATTGTCTCTCATTGCGGGGAGGATCGTGCTGAAATTGGGGGCGCTTCCTTTCAGTGGTGACCCCGATAGCGTGATATCTCCAAATTATTTTTCCTAACTCCTTTCTAACGACCCCCTTGTGGCACGAGAATCTCCGGTCGAGAAGGGATACGCACGGTGAGCCGGCTCCGGGAGGCCGCCCGCCAACGGCGACCGGCACAATAAGAAGTGCGCACTCAATGAGAAAGGGTACGGGATCCCGATTGGAAAAAATCCCCTTTGAGTGCCGCTCGCCGGAGCCAGGGGCTGACCGTTGAGTTACCGGTGACACCGCCTGGACGGACCCAGTTTCGGAGACTATCGGTTCAAGACGGGCACGTGAGTACTGAGTGCGAGCGATCGTAAAGGGGAAGGGAGGGGAAACTGTGAACAGGAGAACGGGGACAGGTAGAGGAGAAGAATAATGGGGGTCTACTAAGGACGGGTCTTGAAACTTTCTTTATCTTTTCTTTGCATATGGCCATTAGGAGTAAGAAATAAGTGAAGTGGTAGAAGTGACGGAAACCTAGCTCCGAAAGGGGGTGGAAGGCGGCGCCGCATAGTGCTATCTAAACTAGTACTGGGAATATATGAAGAAGTAAGAAATAAGTTATTGGTGTCTGGCAAAAGGAGACACCGGGAATATTTTTTAGTGATTGCTACTCTCTCTATTTCTTTTTTCCATTCCACGGGGCAGGGGAAGAAAGCGAAAAGGGTATAAGATAAATATACTTGTAGAAGAACTATAAAATAGGGAGCACATTTTGAGGAGTGGGGACTAAGTAGTGGCACGTACAGACGTGAACATAGCAACCTTAGCAGAAAAACAGGGACAGCTGGCCAGGGAGGAAAGGGAGGAAGTAAGACGAGGTGTGAGTGGAAAGGCATTGTGATGGGTGCGCGCACCGTGTGAGTGTTGAGGACGACCGGTTGACCGCGAGGTGGCGCCAGAGAGTGTTGACCATAACTAGTACTTGATCAGTTGCAAGCGGAATCACATGAGAGTGTATGGGAATGGGAAGGAGATGAGCTATGGTGAGTGCGAAAGGATTTGCGCAGTGAATAAACTTGGGTGATAATATTTGAGACGTCCGCTCTTGTCTGTGCCATAAAGGTATACATACACATATCTACACCTAACTAAAAGTAAAGAAGGTGGACACGGCTGTGTTAGTAATTTAGAGGATGGGGGCCGAAACTCCCTTGTCACATATTTGTAAGAGCTTACCGGGATACGCTGAACGAATAAATAAATATCACGATCAATGGGTAACAGAATTGAAGGGGGAGGGTCTGCCCCAGATTTGGCCCGAGGGAGGGTCTTTTGACAAAAGCGTTCTTGATATGGTACGAACATGAATTAGCCTCAAGTATAAGGGGAAACAGTGGCAAAATAGGAAGGAGATACTAGACCTCTGGAGATTGTTTGAGGAGGTACCCCCACCCAAAGCTCCGGCACCAAATATTGATCTACCTTCCACCACAGATAATACATTGATGATTCCAAGAGAAGAAAAGGAACAGCTAAGTACAGCACAACCTGCGGAGGTGATTAGTTTGTACCCGATATTACCTAAACCAGCCCCCGCAGCAGGATACAGCGACCCTACGTATGTGCCTCCCCCCACAACTGGTACACCACAAAGACCAACAGCCCCCCCGCCATACGAAAGCACCAGAGAGCGCGCCCAGGGAAGCACACAGAGGGTGGATATAGAGAAGCTAACGAGTGACTTAGAGTCGAGGCTTACTGTGGCAAGGGATGAACTCTCAAGAATAAAAGACATATGTGAGCGCACAGCGTGTGCCCCCACACAATCAGGACGCACGTCTAGAGCGTCGAGCGAAGGTAGACAGATTGAGGAAGGATGGAAAAAGGGGGAAATACTGTTCAGGATTGAGGAAGAGCCGACACGAATAATAGAGGTAGGAGCAGTAGAAGGGAGCATTGGTGATGTATCACGAGAGAGAGGGATCAGAGAGGACTTGTTATGTGATGTCAGAGGAGGGTTGGATGACAGTGATAGGTTGAGTATGGCAGTGGGAGGGGAAAGCGAGGAAGTGGACGGCGCATGTTCACTAGGGACTATAGACGACGAATGGATGGGACGACTGAGAAATAGGGTGGGGAAGATGGCGTCATTGGAGTCAGCAGCGACTAAGGAAAGGGAGGGTGCAACTGCAAAAGGGAAGTTACAACTTCCATTGATACACAGAGGGGGGGGGAGACCAAACTATATACCATGGGCTCAGATGGATAAGGCTAATTTAATGAAATTATTGCCCCAGCTGTCAGGAGGGGCGAGCAACTGGATATATGCATTTGAGAAACATACCGCCGGCATACCGTTGGCAGTAGGCGATGTGAAAAGCCTACTAGTAACCGCAGTAGGAGATCAAGCGGACAGAGTATGGGCTAAGGCTGGTTTCCCGGCCGTGACGTTAGATTGTGATCGTCATGATGGGGCTTCCTTTAATACAGTACGAGCAAGGGTGTGGGACGCGCTGCGGGAGACATTCCCAGATACCCCTGATTTACAGTCAGTAATGCAATGTACAATGAATGACGGGGAGGATGCTATGGATTACATTCTCCGGGTGCAGGAGATGTGGAGAGCGGAAACGGGCACGCCCTGGCACCAATCCACATCTCTATTTTATTTTATCATTAAGAGAGGGCTCCCAAAAGAGGTGCAGAAGGCACTCGATAAGATAGCGGGCGTTGAGGCGAAGGGGTGGCCAGAGATCCAAAGTATAATAGTGCACCATTGCAAAAGGATCAAAGAGAGAGAGAGGGAAGTAGCACAGAAAAGGTTGGCAGACGAGGCAAAGTTGGTACAATCAAAACTAGTGAAGGTTGCAGCAGCGGTAGCAGGACTCCCACTCATGAGGGAGGGAGACGAAGGAGAGGAGGGGCAAATAGCAATACAAGGAAGAATAGCAGCAAATTGGGCAGGACAAGGACAACGACAGTGGGCTGAGCAGGAGCAGAACGGAGGTCCAATGTGGCAAGAGTGGGCCCCAAGAGGGGGAAGAGGTGGGTACCGGGGCCGAAGAGGAGGACAAGGGTATGGAGGAATGGGAGGTAATGGGTGGCAGGGTCCCAGAGGTCCACAGGGGAGCTGCTGGAATTGTGGGAGATGGGGGCACTACTCAAGAGAGTGCAGGAGCAGACAAAACAACGGGTTCCAGGAGACAGAACAGTACGGTCACCCCCACCCAGGAAGCCCCTACGGCCTCCCCATGGGACAATACCACCAACCAGAAAATGTAGGACAAAGAAGTAACGCACAACTACACGGACATCAGTACAGGACACAAAACCACCCACAGAATAATGACAATATGGAATACACGCCAGGTAACACTTTCGCCACAGTAGCTAACGGAGCACCTGCTCCCGCACCTTACAGCGGGGTGTCAGTAGTTTCGGGGAACATTTTTGATCAGGGGGGGGCAATGAGACACCCCGCATAGGACAGCCCACAGAGAGCACTTGCGTGTCCAGTACTATCTACGACCCATAATGCATCAGAGGAACCATTGATAGGAGCGCAGATAGGAGACAAGCAGTTCATATTAATGGTGGATTCGGGAGCGGAGAAATCATGCATTAGAGAGGGCCGATTCCCGTTATCTAATAGAACGTTAGAGACGCAGGGGTTCTCTGGGGCTGTAATTGAAGTTCCTTACACAGAAGCATTGGATGTGACAGTGGGGGGTAAAACAGTGAAAGCACCCTTATTGTACTATGAACACTCTCCCATTAATTTGCTGGGGAGAGATCTCTTAAGCAAACTAAATATGACAATATCATTGACAGGGAGCGGTATCGTATGTTCGACGCCAGGCATATGCCCCCTCCGCATATTAGCAGTAATACACGGCCACACAATCATGAAAGAGATCAGAGGGTTACCAAGAAACGAGGAGATGTTTGTGGAGGGCATGAGAACATTGGCTCTCATAGTACCAGAACTAAAAAGGATGGATTGGAGGATTCCAGCCGAATTCCTCTTCCGCCCCATAGCAAGCCCCGACACTGCTCTCGGGTCAGTGATATCGTTGGATTTACACGCAGTACACGTGTCAGCAAACAGAATATGTGTGATTGGCGTTGACATGGAAGGATGTGAGTGGCGGACAGTACTGTGTACAAATGCAAATATCCCACTGAGGGAGCTCTCGGACGAGGAGCTATTTTCAGACACTGAGACAGATGGCGAAATAGTGATGGAACTAGCAATGCCGTGTGACATTGTAATTACAGCCAGAAAAACTCAAGTTGAATTAATGGCAGTAGTAGGAGCACCACATGCATTTTTTGATGACGACATGAGGTTAGTACCCACCAACATATGGACAAATGGCCCCCATGACGTGGGGTTATTACATGGGGTTCAGCCTGTGGTAATAAAACTGAAACCGGGAGCAATTATACCCCGGGTAAAACAATATCCGTTGTCACGCGAAGCAGAAGAAGGGATCCGAGAGACACTAGATGCACTGCTAGCACAAGGAATAATAGTGCCCTCAAACTCCCCATGCAACACATGCATTTACCCGATTAAAAAGGCAAAGGGAGGTTCATGGAGGATGATACAGGATTTACGCCCACTCAATGATGTGATTCAGAAGGAGTTCCCTTTAGTGCCGAACCCATCAACAATACTGTGCAACATTCCGAAAACGGCATCCCACTTCACAGTTATTGACTTAAAAAATGCATTTTTCTCGATTCCCTTAGCAGAGGAGAGCAGGTACTTAACTGCGTTTACACTAGGGGGGAGGAGGTTCGAACACTGCAGACTACCACAAGGATATTGCGAGAGCCCAAGCATATTAAACAGGGTACTACATGAAGATCTGGGGAATTTGTCTGTAGAAAGCACAGTGATTCAGTACGTTGATGATTTATTGATCTGTTCACAAACGGAGGAAGAGTGTAGAAAGGACTAAGTAACACTCCTGACATTATTGGCCAATAAAGGGTACAAGGTGGACAAGGGGAAGTTACAATACTGTCTGACAGAGGTCCTATACTTGGGACAGCTGATATCAAAGGATGGCAAACGGATCATACCAGACAGGGCACAGGCGATTAGAGCAGTTGGGGAGCCCAAAACAGTAAAAGAGATGCAGAAATTTCTGGGTATGTGCAACTATTGCCGAGCATGGATATTGGATTATGCAGCATACACGAGGCCCTTGTTACAGGCACTAAAAGAGGCACAGCAGGAAAACAAACACATAGAATGGACAGAAGAGATGAACACAGCATTTGACTCACTAAAAGAGCTGATATCAAGCGCTCCAGTACTGGCAAATCCAGATTATGGGCGCGAATTCTTCTTATTTTCACACTGCAAAGGAACACTGATGACAGCAGTATTGACACAAAAGACATCGTTAGGGCACAAACCACTGGCTTACTATAGTGGCACCCTAGACGCAGTAATGCAAGGTCATTTCGCGTGCGAGCAATCTCTAGCTGCAGCCGCGTTCGCGATTGAGAAAAGTGCCACGATAGTGATGGGCTGTCCTGTGACACTGTTTGTAGAACACTCACTCTTTGCAATATTAGAGCGATCAAAGAGCACATTGACAACACAACGCGCCACAGCATATGAAATAATACTGTCCAGCGCAAACATCCACATAGTAAGATGTAAAACAGTGAACCCAGCCACATTCATCACAGAGGCGTGCACCGTAGAGGACATGCAAAACCACAACTGCGCTACGTTCACAGGTGACGAAGGTCAGGATCAAGTGATTTTTGAGAATGCCCTGAACGAGGGAGAGGTGTATTTCGTAGACGGGTCAGCATCAATAGATATGGAGACAGGAGAGAAACATGTGGGTATGGCAGTTGTACGATTAGAGGAAGATGAATACGAGACACTAGTGCAACACCGCCTCCCATCCCACTATTCAGCCCAAGCAGCAGAACTAATTGCGCTAATAGAAGCATTGCATGCCGCCAAGGGGTGCGCAGTGACAATATATACCGACTCAGCATACATGACAACGACAGTACACGGCGGGTTGGCACGGTGGGGGCGGAGAGGGTTCCGACGAGCAGATGGAACACCAGTTCAGCATGCAGAACTATTGAAAGAACTGATTGAGGGTCTGCAAGACCCCACGGCAGTGGCCATTGTAAAATGCCAAGCCCACACCACAAATACAGATTTTATATCTTTGGGGAACGCGGCAGCAGACGCCGCTGCCAAAGAAGCTTCGTATTTACAGAAAGGTGTAGTAGGAGAATACATGTTGCACCACACAGCAAGCCAAGAGGTCCCCACAGGATACAACATGATGCCCACACAGGAAATAATAGAGCTGCAAGAGGGAGCTAGTGCAGAAGAAAAATTGCTGTGGACTAAAAGGGGATGCAGCAAATCGCCGACTGATTTGTTATGGCGACAAAAAAGTTCAGGAAAAGCGGTAATGCCAGTCACATTGTTAGAAATAGCATTTCAACAACTACACTTTCCCGCACATAACGCAAAGCAACACATAATGGCAGAGATACAAGAAGATTGGTTTGTACCTTGCCTCCATGAACACGTCACAAGACTGGCTTTAGAATGCATGACATGTCAGATTTACAACTCAGGTATGACATTGCGCACACTGAGAGGAACGATACCCAAACCAAATGGCCCATTCAGAGAGCTCCACATTGATTATGTAGACATGGGAGAAAGATGTAACGGGGCTCGCTACATGATTGTGGTTGTATGTCCATTTTCGAGATGGGTGGAGGCAGGCCCCTGTGCGCGCCCTGATGCGAAGGGCGCCGCGAAGTTCCTAGTGCGGGAAGTGTTCCCGCGCTGGGGGATTTGCGAAGTTATTAGCTCAGATAACGGCACGCATTTTGTTAATGAACTATTCAAGGAAGTGACTACCCTATTGGGAATAAAGCACAAATTATGTTCAATTTATCATCCTCAAAGTAATGGCGTAGTGGAAAAGATGAACGGTCTGTTAAAAAGTAGATTGTCAAAACTGTGTTTTTCCCTTAAAAAGACCTGGATGTACTGCCTGCCTTTGGCCTTGTTCGAGTTACGAAATAAGCCAAGTAAGGACCACCACTTGTCCCCGCATGAGATCATCACGGGAAGGAGAATGCACACAGCGCATTCACCTCTCCGTGAACGTTCTGATGCACACAGAAGTGCAGCGATATTAGGAGAGGAGTTCACAGAGTACTTGAGAAAACTGACACGGGCAGCGCGCGTAATTGCAAAGCAACTAGCCCCCCCCTCTACAAGGGAGGAGGGGAACACAACAGAAACAGAGACAATGCCTGAAAAACCATTACAACTAATGCCTGGTGACCTTATATATGTCCGAAGTTTTGTGCGAAGGTGGAATGCACCACGTTTCCATGGCCCTTATGAGGTAGTGTTTTGCACACCTACAGCAGTAAAGGTAAAGGGCCTACGATACTGGGTGCATTTGACAGACGTACGCAGAGCTTATAGCGCCGTGGAAGGAGAGGTACAGGACGAGGCACAGACAACTGCGGACAATGAAGTTGTGCAGAATGGATGATGGGAATTTTTGTGTGCATTAAGTGATGAACACTGAACGCGAATGGCACACGACATGTGTACTGAAATAAACCTGTGTATATACATATATATATATAATTTTTTACAACTTTTAAAGGTTTTTATGGTCCTTTTTGGGTTTTGGAGAAGTTTTCTTTTTTTTCTCTCTCTCTCTCTCTCTCTCTCGACTTATCTCTTTATGTATGAAATAATGTACTGATAGTAATATTTGTAAAGTTACCTTGTCTGTGGACATACCCCCTCCCCCACCCACTCCCATACCTTGCCGAAAAAATTTCACAACGTTCTAAATGTTTACATGTTTGTACTTAATGCACTTTTATGTCTCAAACAGGATTTACTATGGCATCGAATGGGCAGCCTGCAACTAATAGATTTGTTAGATTTAGAGAAATGTTAGTAGATAGATTGACATATTCATATGAATGGGGTTATCAATGTGTGTTATTGTGTTCTTCATCTCAATATTTTGCCTAATGACACATTGGGTCATAGCGTTCATCTCTACTGAGATGAACGAGGGGGGAGGGGGGAGTAACACCACCCTTGCCCCTGGCACGAATTCAATTACAAATATGAATATTAAAGAAGGTGATTTTTTGATCTGGGATGGATCCCGCCTTGTATGGGGCTACTACACTGCACCACCCACTGCTGCCCTGTCACGATCAAAGGATAAAGATATGGAAAATGACACAATGTCCCTACCTGAAATATATAACAGCCCCACTACCCTTCCCGCCCCGATACAAAACAGCGATTTGTTGTTTATTGAGGAAAATGGAAAAGTAATTACAATGACAGAACACAAGTCCCTATCTGAAGAATTGGAAAAGGGGGGAGGGAATGAGAAAGGGGGGCCTATTCTTTCACCTATCGAAACTATAAGGTATAGGAGGGGGGAGAGAAGTAGGCGAAGAAGAGAGACAAGCAGGAGGGGGTATGATGAGTATTATGGGTTAGGATTAGACAAGATGGAAGACCCACGACACCCCCACCAAGCAAATAAATGGTATGCAGATATGAGTACAACAGCTAAACAGACAACTAATGAAAGCTGTTATGTCTGTTCGCTCATCCCCCATGCATCAGGTACACCCAAAGTGTTGTTGCCAAGAGAATTGCCCATTGTGGATGCCCAATGTCTCCTTCATCTCACACTGTGTAGAATAAAGAACACCTTTCAAGCACACGATGTCTCTTTCAAAATAATACAGGACAACAAAACGTGCTATTGAAAAGCGTCTGGAGTGGTCTGTCCTAAAGAACCTTTCTTTGCAATACAAGGGACGCTGTTTTCAGAAAACAAATGGAGAGATGAAGAAGTACTGTGCAAAGCGGAAGCACTGAGAGGTGTCCAACCAGACAAGCTGCGATGGATGGAAAAAACGTGCTTACCAATATGGAAAGAACACATCTCTAAACTAACATGGGTAACAGCGATGGAGAAACCCTTCAAGCTACAAAGTGAAATACAAAACGAACTATGTTTCAAGGGAGAAGGAAAAGTGGCAATGGGAACGAACAAAAACTGTAACAAAACTCTCACCATCCCAGACATGAAAAAAGGAACAGCAGCACTAATGGACACATACTGGGTATGCGGGAATCAGGCCTACTTGCACCTTCCCCAGGCATGGAGTGGCAGCTGCTCAATGGCCACTTTGCATTCGGCCCTAATGGTGATTCCAGAAAGCCACGTCGACGAAAATAAAAGGACGCAAGGAAACATGAACAAGGACGAGACGTCTCCCACTGCAGAAGCACACCTCTATGTCCTGTCCTCCGGAGGGAAAGAAGAGGAGCTATCACGGAACAAGCGAGCATCAAACTACATATCACAAGCGTCATCCGATTTATTGGCACAGATCCCAGACAAGTATCGCCTGTTCAGCTCCGTGGAAACATTTTTTGCCTCACTGGTTTCAAGTGTACAAGCAAGAGCAAATGCAAAATGGCTTCAGATCACACGGTGGGAACTGATTCAGCTGGCCAATGACACTGAAGAAGGGTTCAACATAATAAAGGTGGAACTACGAGCTCTGCGACTAATGACCATGCAGAACAGGTATGTTCTGGACCTGCTAACAGCAATCGATGGAGGTGTTTGCCGAAAAATAGGAAGTGCGTGCTGCACGTTCGTACCTTCTGAAGACGCAGAAAATGGGTCCCTGTCCCACGTCATTGAAGCAGTCCATAACCTGGGAGAGAAAATGAAGCTGGAAGGTGGGGCTCAAGACAGCTCATGGTTTGACAATATCTTCTCCTGGGTTCCCTCCTGGCTTGGAATGACGATGAAATTATTGATACCAGTTGCGGTGGTCCTCCTTGTGGTGTTCTGCCTGTGCCAGGTGGGCCTTCGATGTTGTGCTAACGCAGTCCCTAACGGTGCGATGATGATGGTGACAATGGGCAACTCTGGTGGTACAATTAAGGCGACACAAGAAGTACATGTACAGACAGGACCAGATAACACTCCCAGATACCAGTTAGTGCCTATGTGCCGTGATAAGTACATAGTAGATAAACTATGGCACACCACTATCAAGGAACCCCGAGATGTGGAACTGGAATGGTATGAGGAGGTCTGGGTAGACTTGGACGGGACGGGTGACTGTATATATTTAACATGTACCCCAGATGAGTATGGTAGAAGAGGTGAGAACTTGAGGGGGGTATGCAGAGCCTGGATGCCTAGAAAAGGAACACCTGCATGGGATGACGCAGTGATAGAGGAGCAAGAATGTAGAAGATTAGAAGAGCTAAAGAATTGGTTACTTTAGTAACGAAAGGGGGGAAATGTAGGGGAGGACTGGCCGCGAGGCCCTCCTCACCTGCAGCCTTCTCCCCAGGTGAGGACCATGACTCGGTGGCCGTCCCCTCATGCCACCCGGGCCCAGGTGGAGGAGGGGTCACCCGCCGACGACATTGCCCACACATATCCGTTCCCTGCATATACCTAAATTCAGTTAGGCCTAGAAGCCATCTTGTTTAGCAAACATGGCGTGAGTTCAGCACACTGTAACAAGGCCCCCACCTTTGGAGGACCTTTCATGCATCTCTGCCGCCGCAGTAGCCCTGGTAGATCCGCTGCGAGCGCGTTCCCATGAGAAAGTCGGATATGAGCTAACCCGAGATGCTAACACTGTAACATTATTTTCGTCCACAATGTAATATTGCACCCTGCATGACCTGGTCCGCGAGGCCGGGGTGACGGGAAAAAAGCTGAAGCATCACTATCTGAAGAAAGTAGAAAATAATTCAAGTATTGGTATTAACGAACTACCTCGGTTTAAACAGATCCTGTAAACTGTGAATAAACCATAAAGATGTAACGTTACATGATACCACCCCAGGTCTGGACTAGTGCTGCTACAACCACAGAGAAAGATGTCGACCAAATGTATAGCCTTTATTTACTCATATATGTTTTCTTAATCACCTAAAGCAGCGAGCATCAATTTCTGTAGGCCATAACCTAGAACGACCTCGTGTAACGGTTAATGTACATAAAATAATCACATCATGTAGTAAATATAATGTTAGGTAACGAAAAGGTACTCGGACCGACTGTATTAAAGAAATGTGTAACGAAATGAAAATATATATGTGTGTTTAAATAACATCAAAATAAGGCGGAACGTTATAAAAGTTCTGCATTCAAAAGTTAGCAACGCACGAGGAAAAAACCTTTTTGAGTATATGCAAGGCCATTCTCCCTCCCACCCTGCCAAGCCCGCCAGATAAGGAAGCTAAGGCCTGTGCCGCGCTCCCTCACCTCCCCCAACCAAGCTGGAGCCGCTTCAGAGAGTCAGAGGCCCCGGTACCGCACCCAAGGCCACAGCCCACCACCTGTGTTATTTACAGCACGGTAATAAACCCACGTTTTGAATCCACTGATCTACCAGCACCCTCTCGTAAAGTCCACAACCCTCCCCCTAGACCACCCCAAGGACGACCCCCATCACTGGGACAAGACGCAGAGACCCATTTATATAATAACTTCTAACGCGGCAGACAGGCATGTACCAGTCGGCTCAGGCCCCAGAACTCAGCCCCTCGACCTAAAATACCGGTCAATAGGACGCAGGTAAATCTCACCCTAACCGACAATCACCGGACCTCTCAAGAGGTGCATTCCTCATGTGTTGCGTTTATTTTATAAGACAAACTGCCGAGCGATTTATTGATGAACTTAGATGTCGTTTCTTGAATAACTGCAGTGTGCATGGCCTAGGGCAAACGAGTCAGGAAAGGTATTCATCTTTGTCACAGGCTGCCCCAGCATACCAACACCGCTCGGATGACCTCAAGCTGGCCTGCCAGGCCCAACCCAACCCACGAGGCTGACCAGTGACGTCCTCACGCCAAGACCAACCACGCTGCAGCAACACCTATAGTTAGTCGACGCCACCCAATCCCAATTAACTTGTGCCCCCTATAGTGTGTAGGTTTTGATGACGTTTTTTGTATTAGAAATACGCCTGTCTTTGCTATTGTCAGACAGAGCGCTCTCGGAGGTTGCAGAGTTCTTTGCATGCCCTATTCTTTGGATAAACTCCCACTTACGCTCACCCGCACTCTGTCTTGGTCTTATTCCCACTACGGGAGAGTCCTTATTGTCTCTCATTGCGGGGAGGATCGTGCTGAAATTGGGGGCGCTTCCTTTCACCACCATGGCACCCTCATACACCAACAGCTTCATCCATAAATTTGAGACTGATTTTGTATTGAATAGACACGAATGGAACAAGGATATCCGGATGTGGACAAGATATATAGATGATATCTTTGTAGTTTGGAGAGGGACCAAAGAATCTTTTGAGACATTCTTTGAACATTTAAACAACATTGACCAAAGGATCCAGTTCACCAAGGAGATCTCATATGACACCATAACATTCCTAGATGTCCACGTCAGGAAGCAAGCAACCAGTTACAGTACCTCACTGTTTCGTAAAATGACTGACCGTAATAATCTCTTACATCGCCTCAGCTTTCATCAGCCGAGTCTGCTCAAAAACTTGCCATACAGTCAGTTACTACGGGTGAAAAAGATAGTGAGTGATCCTGAAGACTGTAAAATACAACAGATGGAGATGAAAGAAAACATTTTGCCCCGTGGATATAAGCAAAATGAACTGGATTTAGCATCTGACAAGGTCAATGCCCTGTCACGAGAGACTCTATTATCAGCACAGAACCCCAGGAGTAAAAGGGAATTGAAATCACCAGTATACGTATCTAAATTTTCCATCCAAAGTAATAAAATTAAGAAAACCATCATGAAACACTGGGAGATCTTTAAGAATGACATTAGAGTACAGAATTTGTTCAGTGAAAGACCAGTTTTTGCATATCAACGCAGTAGGAACCTAAGAGATTAACTGGTGCAAACCAAACCAACAGCGAAGGGACCCACAACCCAACGTACTGGAACATTCCCTTGCCTCCATTGTGTCAATTGTAACTTTGTTATCAAAGGTAACACCATCAATCATCCGAGAACAGGACATAAGATTATGCTCAAGACTTTTGGTACATGTGACAGCAGCAACATCATTTATGGCATTAAATGCCCATGTGGTAAATTCTATGTCGGACAGTCGACAAGAACAGCTAAATTAAGGTGGGGTGAACATCGATCTTGTATGTGAACACCAACTCAGCTGTGGCACGTCATTGGGTGACCAATGGACATAATGTATCACAGATAAGATTTGTGATTTTGGAAGTACTAACCAAAAATAGTCCTCATGAGGATTTATGCCAACGCCTGAATCGCAGAGAGACTTTCCGGATAGACAAACTTGGCAGTTTGGTACCTAATGGACTGAACGAGGAGATTAATTTTCACTGTTTTCTCTAATTGTATGTTTCTTTCTCTGTTTGGATGAACCTGCTTGGATTTACTTTGAGGTGGAAGAGGTACCATAACTATGGTTGATGTTAACTTGTAATTATTTTGGGACTCTTTATTTCACGTGCATTTGCGATTTTGCAAGAATCTCTGTGTTGGACTCACATGCTGCATTTCCTGGATCCCTATCCAGGACCCAAGGTGCCGTCCTGTAAGGCGACACCACTGGCAGTATCAATACACACCCGTTTAGAATGTACATTGTTAAATGTGAGACATTGGCATGAGTTTTGCCACATATTTTCCATTTTCTATATTCTGTTCTCTATTTTCTATTCTATCCTTTGTGTTCCCCCTTGTAACAATATATCAGTCCACTTGACCCAGGACTTTGGGTTTGAGTATTTCTTCTATATTTATGATTTTCGTATTTACGATTTTTATTTTTTCATATGATTAGAATTCATATTTAGAGCCTAGAAGGTCCCATAAATAATTTTCTCTATCAGGTTCAAGCCTATTGGCTTGATTGCAGCTTTGACACAAAGCTCGCGCCCTCTTTGAGGAGCCGCGATCACGTGTCATCTATAGAATGGTTGCCCGGCAACGCCCCGATGCAGCGCGGTCAGTCTGCTACCGGCAGACTCAGAGAGAACAACTCCGCTTCGCTCTCTGTGACGGTAAGCGGGATAACAATGCTCTGCAATGAACGATCCGTTCAGCAATGCTCTTGATCACTTAGGCCTCTATATAGATACTAATATGCCCTCATGTTTACAGATACTGCTCGACTGAATTATGCACATTGCTGATTTCGGTGTAGCGGTTCGTTTTTGACGCTTTCAGCTCGTATTTGGTTTGCTACATTACATTTACCTTATTCAGGAAATTGACTACTTTCTCTTCATATGGCTATACTGAACCAGTACACACCTTTTAACTGATTGGTTTTTCTTATTTTTACTTTCCGGTCTACCTTCTGCTTCTGCACTCATTACTTCTGGATATGTGTTATATTTATTTATTTTCAAAACGTTACTTTTACATGATGTTCTTGCTATTTTTCGTCATGTTGTCATTCATTCCATGCCTTTCGGGCTGGATAACATACGTTTTTCATGATATTATTTGCACTGTTTATTTCAAACAAATGAATGTATAACTTGTGTTCATATCGCTTAGACTTGCCCTGATGAAGGAATGTCTATGTCTATTCCGAAATGCATTGGCACAAACCTAGTCTGTCGATGGAGTGATGTGTGGCAAACTCTTCCTCACTAAAACACTATTAGTGACTACTTTCTATTTTTTCCTTAAATGAACTGCAACAAGCACATCTTGGCAACTGCCACATATGCCAAAAAGGTGCCTTGCGAGGGTAAGCCAGGTACCAATTTGTGTATCTCTTCCCCGTGGGCCTTATATGGTCCTACTTGCTTGATTAAAGGAAAAATGAAACAGGGCATTTTGATGAACCTGAAGTTAACATCCCTTACTTCTCAGGGAATATCAGTTCCCAGAAGGCCAGCGAAGGTCAGAAACTGCCTGACACCAATCTTGGGGGGGGAGAGACCAACCCCGGGAAGAGGAGAGTTCCCTATTAGAAAAGGAAACATACAATTTTCCTCTAGTTCAGAATAACAACTGTAACCTTACACTAGCCTCTGTGTGTATGTCATATTGTATGATAGAAGATGCAGGGGAAACTCATCATTGTGATTATATGTGTCAGAAAAAATGTACTGAGAGGAAGAAGAACAACAGAGTAATGAAGATTACTCCTTCAGAGAAACCACTGTCACATACTAGTTTTCATCATGTGATCAATACCGGGAACTTTAAAAATGTGAGAGAACCGAGAAGCAATGGTGCGGCGTGGAAAGGCAGATGGAAGAGAAGAGAACCAGAGAAACCCTATCGCGAAGAGTCCTAGGCAGAGAGACCACAGTC
Source organism: Ambystoma mexicanum (assembly GCF_040938575.1). NCBI lineage: Eukaryota > Metazoa > Chordata > Amphibia > Caudata > Ambystomatidae > Ambystoma > Ambystoma mexicanum. The sequence goes on from NC_090932.1 coordinate 1,564,450,465, forward strand.
ACAAGACTGGGAGCAGCGGAGACACCAGAGTGAATGCGAAGGAGTGAGTGGACCGAAAGAGGCTGGAGCAGGCGCTGCATGAAGTAGGAGGTTCAAGCTGCAACTCTCACACAGAGGAGGACGCAGACGTCACCAAGAAGGTCCGGTGCTTCAGTGCGTGTACCGCGAACCAGCAGTAGAAGTAACCCTCCACACGACGGAGATAAGTAAACAAATGAACAATCACTGTCAAAAGTCAATAATGATAACTTGAAGAGAGGAAACAGAGTGGAGTGTCAAATGCCAATAGTACTGACATAAAATATATATGTAAAGGAAGGCAAATAAATGAACCAGCATTGTTAAAAAACAATGCTTATAACACTGAAAAGACAGCGCAGATAAATTAAGGAGTTGAACAAGCATTGGCCGAAGACCATAACCAACACATTAAAAACTTAAATAAAGTTATCCAAGATGGGAGAGAACCCTTGATAAAAGACATTTGTGAATCCATTAAAAGGTGGAAACCGCTGAGAAGAGTAGAGAAGGACATTGGAGTCATCTTGTCAGACGTCAAGAGAGAAGGATCAGGGACCCAATATTGGAGAAAAGTAAAACTACTAGTGGTCTGGGCTAGTTCTGGCAGGCGAGTATACAGGCACTTTGAGAACAGTTACAAAAACCTGGTAGGCGACTATGCCAGGCCTTGCGAAAGTGAAATTACTTAATGAAATACAGGGAATCCTGGAAAGATAGTACACAAGGTATTCCAAAGTAAACTGAAGATTGATTATTGTTTAATAAGGAACTGGGAATCCTGGCCGGAGAGTACACCAGGTATTTCAAAGGAAACTGAAGATTGTTTAATAAAGAACTCGGAATCCTAGCAGGAGAGTATGCCAGGCATTCTAAAGGAACTTTTAACTGTTTAAAGAGAATTGGGATTCCTGGTTGGAGGGTACACCATGTTTTCTTGAAGGAGGTGGAACCTAATAAGCATCTTGGATTCTTAGAAAGTCTGAAAGCTGGAACACTGTAGAATATTCGTGGGGAAGGGAAAAGTCCTTGCTTCCTATTTTTCTGGGACCTGTTGCACATTTATACTTTGTTTTTATCACGTTTGGAACTTTGTGTTTGATCTACTAGTCTAAAGCCTTAAAAGGGTGGCTAAAGATGGTTATCCCTATCATGTCGTGTTATGCTGTAAGTGTTAGGGTCAGATTAGAGTTTTGGACATGCGACTGTTCCCTTTGTTAGTTTTATTGTCGCAGGGAAGCCCCTAATAGTTGTAGTGAAAGATAGGCATGTGTCCAACCTTACTTTTGTTTATACAAGTTTATACTTACAAAACCATACCGTTGTGTCTGACTCATACTCATGACTCGCCGCAGCATCCTCCTACCACTCAAATGTAGGTAATGGGCACATTTGCAGCACAATCCTGAACCACTGCACCAGAGAGTCATGCAGAGTCACTGGCCCTCATTACGACCCTGGCGGAAAGGGGAAAACGATGGCGGAAATGCAATACCGCCATCGAAAAGCGCTCGGTGCGACTATGACCCGTCACCGCAAAGTACGAAGCCATTAGCGACACCGTAGTGAACGCCAACGCTAACTGCACTAAGCACGCGCGCGCGCACCATGCCAAACCGCAAACACCACCATGGTGCAACGGTACGGCAATTCCGACCCTAGCGGACATGTACCTAACGCCATCAGGCATGGCGGAATGGACCATTCCGCCATGGCTAGAAATACGGCATCGTGAACCAACCGTAAATGGCCCACTGAGTGCCTGTACTCCACTCCCTGGCCACATTGCACAACTCCTGGCAGGCGCAATGTACTCACACCATGCAACCAGTGAAATCTACAATTCACCCATGCATGCCAACGTAGAAATGCATGCAGGTGTTCGAAGCGCCCCGTGAGTGGGCATCCATGTACGGCATTTCACCATAGCCGTACTGATGCAGCACAGGCATGTGAAGGTACAAGACATCAAAATGGAAATCAAGAACACATGACACAAAACAACAGTAGTCCCCCATCGCTTGCCACCAGCGCAAGGCAACATCCAAAACAGCATCCTGAGGGGGATTGCACCAGACCTGTACTCTTGCCAGTAAACAAACCAACCATCAGCAGAAGCATGTACCACACAAGTTGGCAGAGTGACTGAGCAGCCAGGCACATCCCAAGAGGGGCCGATGGGAGCTGCAGGGCACAGATGGCATGAATACAGAAGCTATTCCAATGGACATGACCCCAGTCCCCCTCCAACAAACGCACGCAAACACAGGCACCTGTGACCAGCCACATTCTGAACATCCCATCATACCATCAATCGACCTGGCTGACAGGCACCAGTCGGCCAAAAGCCAATCCCCCGCCCCTGAACAGCACATCATGTAAACAGTCACAATGGCAGCCCCTATCCGTGACCACACTGTGCTACGTAGGCAAAAGCGGCCAGTACTGTACCACACAACTCAACTCAGAAGGCGGAACACAATGCAGATCATCTCGCAATACATACCGCCACAAATCGAAAATCGCCACATCACCTGCAAAGAATAACGCAACATGCCAAATATCGGAATACAATTTAAATGCACATCCAAATGACAAAGGCCTCACAGCAATTTGTAAAATAACACCAAAACATCCATCATCACCGAGGGCTGCATCTGCAATAATTGACCAGCTTCCACTTGTGTGACGCCCTGTACCATCATGGCACACAGGGCCAACATCAACGTTCCAAAAGGCAACATGGAAGCGGCAAGAACCGCAGGTCCGTCCCATGAGGCAGGCACTAGTCCAGCTGAAAGGCCGAAATGTTGCACCTAGCCACCAGAACAGCGTAAGGGCATGTGGCCCATTGGCGATCGTCCCATAAGATCGTAATGCTGCTCCACTGATTCACCCGAAGCTGCAGGTGTCGAGAGTAAAAACCATCTGGAGGAGTGGCGTACAGATGGCATCTGCAATAGGGCAGGAGATACCTGTCACCAAAATGAAACACAAATTAACCGATTGCACTACATGACACATGATGCATCACTATCTTCATTCAACACACCAACTCCACACCCATATGCATGCTAGGCCACTCCAAAGGAATATACACACCCCTAAATCAGTATCGATACATAACGAAACCAATCGAGGTTAATACACCATTGGCAACGTCGGTTACTGTGCATGCGTCCGTCAAGATAGAACCCATGACATGGGATTAGTAACGTGCCTAGACACAAGTGTATGAAGGCGCGTCGAGACAGGGAGGATCCGACAAGGGCAGATAGACGTAAGTCCCACTATGGCAGCCTTGCATCACATAGCGCAGGGGAAGGGGATTGAATCAAAAAACACATGTACATGGCAGACCCTAAATGGAATCATCTGTCCATGCATCCATTCATCATTCCCTCATCCCGCAATGAAAACGCATGAACATTCACTCACATAATATGTGAAACTTCCATCGCGTCTGTGCGTAATGCAGTCTGCAAAAACCACTGTGCTCCTGGCCGGATCTGTAGTGTCGTGAAGCTAGATGGACTTGGGAACGTCCTGCCTTATCGTCCACTACGCTATTGCGCATCCCATTCAATTCATGTCATTCATTGCTTGCTCGTTATGGGCCCTGTCCCAAGGACATTCAACAATAGAACGTTACATTTCCAGGCAGACCTGTGGGCGTCTCCTCACCGCTACTTCGCAACCAAAAATCCTGGCCTTCGAATTCCACACTTGCAACATTACGTCGAAAAGGCTTCTGTGAACGCTTGCATTCACAATTACATCAATGTAGTGCGGCTGTGTGTCATAATGCTAACTGGCTGCAATCACAAATGGGACGCCACGCCCGTCGGTGAAGTACGATACTGTGCTGCATGAGGGTCGGCCATCGATCGAGCCCTACATACCACTGACTCTTCACAGGTATGTAAGCGGCTGCAATCATAGCATGTGTAACAATGGGAGCATAGCATGAAAATCAGTCAAAGTACATCACACTGCCATCGGGATTTGATACATGATTCCAACCCCAAGATGCCATGCGGCCAAATGCAGCCTTACGTGCGGGACGTGCTCGGCCAGAAGGGATTGCATCTGCCACAGATTCATTCAATCAGCACAGGTGGAGGCCATACAGGCCGACAGCACATATATAGCAGACCCAAACCCCTCCCACAACCACTCCCACTCCAAAATGCTACCGGCAGGACTAGCGATGTTGGGCCTGGGGCACCAGATAGCACTGCAAGTGCTACAACTACAAGAAGACGACGAACAACAACAGGTACAACAACCGGGCGCACAGGGGAGACGGAGGAGAAGGAGGAGGAGGAGGGCAAGGCAGGGTCAGCAAGGCCCACAAGCACTGCCACTACCACCACGCAGGCGGCCCGCAATCCCACGCCTCCGAGCTGATCCGTTCAACCTCACTGCTGAGCAGATCCACACCCTCTACCGTTTGGACCGGGACACCATAATCGCCATTGTGGACATGACACATGCTGACCTCGTGAGCATGATAGATAGCCCAACCGCCATCCCACCCCTACTGAAGGTGGTGTCTGTACTCCACTTCCTGGCCACAGGCACCTACCAGCACACAGTGGGACAGTTGCATGGCATTTCACAGCCACTGTTCTCACGGACACTCTCCCAAGTGCACGATGCCCTCCTGAAGCACGCCGACGACCACATCACACTACCACGCACGTACCAGGAGATTACCAACGCAAAGGTGGGATTCCATGCACTTGGCGGCATCCCGGGTTGCATTGGTGCCATCGACTGCACCCATGTTGAATTGGTTGTCCCACATGCCATGGAGGTCCAGTACCGCAACCGGAAACAATTTCATTCAATCAATGTGCAAATGGTGTGTGACTCCAACAAGATCTTTACGCATTGTTGTGCCAGATTTCCAGGATCTACCCATGATTCTATGGTCCTGAGGAACACAAGAATACCACGCTACATGGAGCGACACGCAGGGCACAGATCCTGGCTACTCGGTGAGTCTCATTCCATGCATGACATCGTGGCCCATTTGATGCGTCAATGACCTTGCAGGAGGGGGGGGGGCTACTTAGCACTATCATTCCACTGACACCCTTTATTCGTCCCATACAGGTGATGCCGGGTATCCACTGAAGAGATGGCTCCTTACACCAATCCGGAACCCACAGAACCAGCATGAGGAGGACTACAACCATGCCCACTCACGTAGCCGTGTGGTCATTGAACAGGCATTCGGCCTACTGAAGGCTCGTTTCCGCAGCCTCAGCAGGTCTGGCGGGGCACTCATGTACAGCCATGAGAGGGTTTCTAAGATGGTCATGGCATGTGTCATGCTGCACAACATGTGCATACGTAGGAATGTGCCCATGCCCCCTGACGCTGTACTGCATGCACCTGAAGATGATGATGATGAGGGTGGGGATGTGGAGGGACGCCAGGGAGTCCATGAGGCACAGGATGCACGTGCAATCCGACAGAGCATCATAGATGCATGCTTCTAGCAACCACGCATGGTGCCTATTACACGGAAAGGGGACCTGTGGCACTGTGTGTGTGTAGTACACGCACATAGTGGACTGTACGCCTATGAAGGCCTCGTACGCAAATATCAATGTCCACACATGTCATTGGATGATAATGAAGTGCTGTATTGTTAATGTGATTTGATTCATACACCCTATGGACCCGCCACCCAGTGAAGCCCAACACACCCCCTCCACCCTACTTCCTCCCCCCCCAACACCAGTGTCCAGATATGCATGCTGCCCGTGGGTAGACGCTATTGCAAGCCCCCTCTACGGGTATCAGGGGCACCCCTGCCCGTGGAGCGCAGGTTCCTGCCAGATCTGCGTTGGGGGCTGCCCTGGACGGAACTTGCCACGGATGACGTCTCTGCCTGCTCGCGTCCATGCATGTCTCTGAGGGTTTGTGAGAGCTCCGAGAGCACACGGCGCACAGCAGCAAGTTCAGCACAAACGTCTTTGGACGTCGCATGCAGTTCCCCCCTCAGGCTCTCGGTGCTTTTCTCCATTTGTGCTCTCAGGCTCTCGGTGCTTCTCTCCATTTCTCCCCTGAGGCTCTCACTACTTTTCTCTATTTGTGCCCTGAGTGTCTCGGTGGATGTTTCCATGGCTGCCCTGGAACCCCCGCATTCATTTGCATGGTCCTTGAGTAGCGTGGACGCTTCCTGCTGTTGCTCGATCAGCAGGTCGAGGGACTGTTGCCTCTGCTGGGCCATGGACATTTGCGGTGGTGTGACAGGGGGGCTGCTCAACACATGTTGCCTTGGCACAGGACTTGTGGGGGTTGGCCAGTCGTCGTCTTCAGGGTGCCCCTGCGTGGTTTCGTCATGGTGTAGGGGATGGAACATGCAGGGGGATTGGGAAAGGTCATGGATGGTACCTACGTCGCCAGCACTGTTTTCCGTGTCGGAGCATGCTGGCATGACAGCTGTGTCACCTATGGTGCTGCTACCACCAGAGGCAGTGCCATCAGATACGTTCTTTGGGGGGACCTGTGGTGCTGGGGTTGTGGACTTGCTGGCTGCTGGGGTGCCTGTTGCAGTCCCCTCCAGTGTGCTGGCACTTGATTCCTGCTGCTGCCGTGTCTTGATCCTTGCACCTGAGGTGGAGGCTCTTGGGACGTTGGTCCTGGCCCTCTTTGCAGGCGTGCTGGTAGGGGTGTCCTGCAGCTCGTCGTTGGTATCGGACCCTGTGGTGGAGTAAAGAGGGGCGAGCGTTAGTTATGGGTCTGTCGGATTTGGAATGGCAACGTGTCAAATGCATTGGGGTGGTACATGAGGCTGATATGGGACTGGGCCTTGGAGGTGGTCTCATTTTCGTGTGGATTGAGGATGCATTCATTTGGCTGCCTGCAGTTAGGGGGTGCATGCTGCACATGTAGGGGTTGTTTATGGCATCTTGATTAATTTGTTTATTCATTCTGACTTTTAGAGGGCGCTGTCAGGGCAAAGTATGTATTGCACTATGGGGTCACATGGTACTGCACATGTTCGTGGTTTGTGGATTTCGCATTGTTTCTCTTGGCAAACCTACCTGATTCTCCGGATGTCGGCACTCCTTTCTCCATCCCTCCGACTCCCTCTATGCTCTCCATTCCTATGGTGGAGGCGCAGATCTCCTCCCAGGGGGTCAACTTGATGGGCGACTCTGATCCCCCCCCGGTAGCTGTGGCGATGTTCCTGTTCGCAGAAAGTATGCTGCGTACGCGGATCCGCAGGTCGTCCCACCGCTTGCGACATTGCTGTGGCGTGCGGGGTGTTGTCCCCACCGCACTTACGCGCTGTGCCACAAGGGCCCATATGGCCTTCTTGTTGGCAAGGGCCGTCCTGGTCATTTGACTGGAGAAGACGACGGCGCCATTTTCCTGCAGGGTCTCGGTCAGCACGGTCAGTTCCTCTCGGGAGAAGTGGACCTGCCGCTTGCGATCACACGCTTTCTTGGCTACCTTTCCCATATTTATTTTTTGAACTGGGGTTGCTAACGGGTTGGGATGTGTGTCAGGGTCGGATTTTTAATGGTTGTGTTGGGATTCGGATTTTATAGTTGTGCGGCGTGCTGTTTCCCGTTCCGGCCACATGCTTTTACTTCCGTTTCCGTATATTTACGGTGCCCGTAATTTGCGGTGCCCGCTCATTACGGTGCCCGCTCATTACGGTGACCGCTAAGATGGGTGGCGGTATTGCACCTGGTGCAGCGTACGGCGGCGGTAAGGGCCGTTTTGGGGTCATTTCCGCCATCGCAGCCTTTCGGATTCCGCCATGGCGTAATGCTCGTGCCCGATGGGTCGTAATTAGCCGCACTTTGCTCCTTCGTGCAATGGCGGAAACGCTATTTACGCTGTTGCGGTCCGGTCAGTCAATTTCCGCAAGGGTCGTAATGAGGGCCACTGATTTTACATCGATGTCCTTCTGAAAGCACTGCACTGCCTCTCTCCCCACCACAAAGCCTTGAGAGGACCCCCTCCAGCACCAACGCTGTAAGGTAAGCCCTGCTGGGCCCTGAATTCTTTTTTAGCACCCCCAGCTGGAGCGTAGTATTTTCGCATTAGCGCTGACAAAATTGAAATAACTGTATTCATAAAAAAGCATTTTTATTCTGAAGTAACTTAGAAATCTATCGGCAGAGTTCCTTGCCGCACATCTGGCAGTGTGTTCGAGTTTGCACAGTGGTGTGATTGAAGACTTCCTTTCCAGCATGGCTGCCGCTGGAGCTGGTGTACCGGAGGGCCTGCCTTGCTTGGCTCCCCTGATCCGATTAGGCCCTGCCTCTATCTTAGGCCCAATCAGGCGCACCAGCAGGCAAAAGCCGGTCCACACCCAATACCCACTGCTTACGGACCTCTCTGTGCCTGTCCGGCAGAGGAAGGCCTGCAGGTCCTTCTCTGTACTTTGTCCCCTCTCAAAGTATGATTCCAGCTCCAGGCGTCATGACTGCTTCTCAAGTGACATTGCAACTAGGGATCACCACACTTCATGCACAACTTCTAGTGAGTGATGGCTGAACTATCCCTTTGCCTCCTCCACGAATTGAACTTTGTCTTGTGCCTTTGTTCTCTGCCTTCCTGCCTCCCTTCTCACACCTAATCCTACCACTTCTTTCACTGCATTTGCATTTAGAAATCGTTTTTTGCTGTCCCCTTTCATCTGTGCACCATTTTTGCATGCTTTTAAGGCCTATGTTTGAAAATCGAATTTGGCATTGTGCCTGCTTTTAAAGCCTATGTTTGAAACTTGTTTTTAGCTTTGCTTTTTCATCTGTGCACCCTTTTGCTTGCATGTAAGGCCTATGTTTGAAAATCAAATTTTGCATTTTGCCTGCTTTTAGGGCCTATGTTTAAAAATCAAATTTAGCTGTACCCTTTCATCTGTGCACCATTTTTGCTTGCATTTAAAGCCTACTTTTAAAAGTCACTTTCCTTTTGAATTTCATTTTCACCTTTTCTGTCTACTAGGACCCATGGTGAGTTTAGCTAGAAATGTGCAGTGCAGCCACTCTTCCTCATTCCTCTACTATCCACGTTCGCCCCTGTGGCTCTCACCCATCTTGTCTAACTGCTACACTATCACCTATCTCCCGTCTCTCTTGAAGTCAGTTAGGAAAAAGCATAAAAAAGAAATTTTGAGTGCAAACCCTTGGGCTTTCCATCGCAGAAACCTATGGCAGGGCTTCTTCCAGAGAGGCTTTCACTGATATCCTCTTCTCTCCAGACCTATGGGCCCCTCATCTCATCTCTACTCTCACTCCTTCCTCATCCTCTCCCATTAACGGTGGTTCCAAGTGGGAAGTCCTCTTGGCTGGCTTCTCATCTTCACTTTGTTTCGTTCATGTCTACCACACAGGCACTATCGTGGTTCAGGGTCCTCAACCCAACCTCTTTGTCTTTGACTGGATCCTGCTGCCTCTCCTCCCACTATTCTCTCTGCCCATCCCCTTCCTACCAGTGTTCCACACCTTAGTAACCCTCCTCAAAAAACTTTCAAAGACAAAGACCTCCTTCACCTGGCTCCTCTTAACACCCGCAGAGCCAACAAACACTCCGCTGACATCTGCCGCCTCCTTGAAGAGATTGACCTCAACATTCTTGCTCTTACCGAGACTTGGTTGAATGCCAGCTCAGTCACTGCTTTTGTCTCGCTCCTCCCCGATTGTTGTAAAGTAATTTCCAAGCCTCTACCTCACTGGGCTGGCGTTGGGGTTGCCTTAATCTTCCCTGAGTGGGTTCCTTCCACCATCTTACCCACTCAGCTCTACTCTTCCTTTGAGAGTCTGGTGTTCAAATTGGTCAACTCACCCTCCTCCACCTTGACCTTTGCCACGATTTACCAGCCTTCAGGCACTACCACCATGTTGCTCTCTGAATAGGCTGATTTCTGTTTTTCCTTACTTTCATCCACCTCCAATCTCCTCCTATTGGGTGATTTCAACATCCAGTTGGACTCCCCTGTCACAGCATCTACTCCTTTCATTGACCTCTGCTCCTCTCTATCTCTATCCCTCTCCACTCTGCTGGACACACTCCTGATGCCCTCATTCACTCTGACCTTTCTGTCTCCTAATCACTTGTCACCCCTATCTCTTGGTCAGACCATTCTCTCCTCCCCTCTCATTTGAGGCCCTTTGGCCCTCTGACCGCACCCCCAAAAGCTCTGCCAACTTCATACACTCGCCAGTCTCTGTGCAGTCTCTGCCTTGCCCTCCACATTCATCCCACCTCACCCCCTACCACTGACTCTATCACTGACTCTGCTCTCAGTAACCTCCATTTGTCCATTACCAATACACTTGACATTCTTGACCCAGTCATGAGGATCCGCCTGAATCCCACCTTTAAGCGTAACACCTGGTACGACTCTGAACTTGCCGCCCTGAAATGAAAGTGCAGAGCGGCCGAACGTAGGTGGCAAACCACTGACGCATCCTCTGACAAACTGGTCCGTCGCCTGCTCGAAAGGCAATACAGACTCTGTCTGTGCCAAGAAATGAGCCCACATATAGGCATGGATTTCCGGTGCATCCAACAACACGGCAGAACTTTTCAAGATCTGCAGGGAACTAGCCAACCCTTCCATAGTCTCCTCCTCCCCTCCCCCTTCCCAGGCTCTCTGCAATAGACTGGCCACTCACTTCTCCACAAAAATTCAGGACATCCTGAACACCATTGTTACTCACCCTTCCAACCCTTCCAACCCTTCCTACTCCCCCTTGCCTCCCTTGGATCCTCACCCTTCTCCTTCAACCATATCCTTTCTCTACCCTGTCACACCTGAAGAAGTTACTAGAGTTGTCCGCTCCATGAAGGTCTCTTCTAAACACGTTTCCCCTTGCTCATTCAGAACCATTAAGGACAACATTGGATCTCTTGCTGCACTGATGGATTTCTGTAATCATTCTTTTGCCACTGGATCTTTCCCCTCCTCCCTCAAGCACTCCCTTTTGCACCCCTTCCGGAAAAAAGCCTCAGCATACGCTAACTGTCCGGCACATCATCCTATTGGATGGGGAAGCGCCTGCGTGGCTCCGCCCACGCATTCAGTAATTTAGAAGAAGAAGAAGAACTACCACCCAATTTCCACCCCCTCACCCTTCCTGGGGAAACTGCTGGAGACAATGGCCTTGCCCCAACTCAACTCGCACACTGAACTTGTTGGTTCTCTCCACGACCATCAATCTGGATTCCGAGCATCCAGAGGCATGGAAACTGCTCTTCTGAACACCTGTAAAGAACTTATTGCATCTCTTGACTCCAACTCCCCAGCTGTACTCATCCTACTCAATCTCTCCTCTGCCTTTGACACAGTCAACCATTCCATCCTCAAACAAAGGCTCCACGATACCCTTGGTATCTCGGAGTGGGCACTGGAATGGCTGACATCCTTCCTAACTAACCGCAAGTCCCAGGTCATTCTGGGCGCCTCCTATTCTCCTACTTCCTTCTCCACCTGTGGTGTCCCTCAGGGCTCTATCCTCACCACTTGGCTCTTTAACATCTACCTTGCTCTGCTCTGCTTGCACGCCTCATTTCTTCCTTCTCCCCCAAATTCCAGTGTTATGCTGATGACCCACAACCCTTTTTCAAACTGCCTGCTGACCCTTTTGCACCTTACATCGTCCCTGACTGCCTATCTGCCATCCAGTCCTGGTGCATCGTCAACGATCTCTGCCTCAATGTCTAAAACTGGGTTCCTTCCCATTAGGACCCCTGTTCCCTCCTTCTCACCCTCACTCTGGCCTTCCTCCTTGGGCTCTCCCCCTGCGCCTTCCACTGAAGCCAGAAACTTTGGAGTCATCTTCGACTCCTCTCTCTCCTTCCTCCCTCACACTCAGGACATTGCCAAGAAGTCACACTTTTAGCTCTTCCTTCTCAAAGGACTTCTTCCTTTTCTCACTTTCCCCCAGAGGCTCAATGTGACTGAAGCCCTAGTTCTCTCTAGGCTTCACTATTGCAATAGCCTCCTCCTGAATCTACCTTCTTCCACTCTGTGACCCCTCTGGTTAATCCAGAATAGGGCAGCAAGACTTATCCTTGGCCTTAAGCCCAGGGACCGCATTTCTCCTGCCCTAAAAAGTCTTCACTGGCTCTCGGTTGCTGCAAGGATTAAATTCAAATCCTCTGTATCATCCAGAAGGCTGTTTGGGCCCGGGTACCACACTATTTTCAACTTCAACTTTATCTCACTAAATACTCTCCTTCTAGACCTCTACTTTCCTCTGGCACCAACTCTATGTGTGTAACAGAGAGTAGGAGGTCAATCACTCTCCTCCCTTGGCTCACTCCAATGGAACAGCCTCCCCCTCTCTCTGTGCCTTGAGCAGAACATCCTTAAATTCAGGAAGCTCCTCAAGGCTTTCCTCTTTACCTCCTGCTTCCCTTCTCTGTTAATTTGCACAGCTGCTGTGATTTGTGTCCTTGGCCCTCATGCATTCTTGTGGCCCCTGACCTCCCACACCCAATTGTCCCAGCTCCTGTCTACCCTCAGCACTTGCTCTTGCACTTCCTCCGCCTTGGAGGATCGCACTTAGCCATCGGGGCCCCTACCTGTGTATCACTCTCCTCACCATGCACTTTTACTGTGCACTCATCTGTGGCTCACCCACGAGCACAGACACTTCAGCACTTCCCTGATTCCCTTCTCCCTGCTGCACTTGCACGTTCTGTATACTCACAAGGCACAATAGGTTTGTCCTTTCTTCCCTTTTTTATCCCCCAGTTTTAAATAAATGTGTGTTTACTAATGTGTTTTACATTCTTTTTCCACCCTTTGCTCTGTGGACACTTTGAAACAGTATTTACTTGCTGTATAGGCACCTAACAAGTGAACAATAAATAAATACATGTTTACAAGCCCTGCTGTAACACCATCTCTGCCTGTAGATCCAACAGCATGCAGACAATGCTTTTCCCCATCCAGGCACCAGACTGCTATTGCTAAGGATTTTGGGCATGTTACAAAAATCACATACACAAAAATCTCTGTCTATTTAGTGACAACCTTTCTGTAATGTTGGCAATAGGTTTACTGGCCTATTTCTTTGTAGAAAACCATGAATTCAGACAGCTGATTGGCCTCTTTGATCATACTTGGAAATTATAAGTTGGAACTACTTCATGTGAACATCAGTACCACGCGTCTGCCACCATGTCATGAAAGCAGTGGGAATGGCACTGGATCAGTACAAGGATAACAACATCCACCTACTCATGGACATATGGAGCAGTGCTGAAGGGACAGATCTCTTGGCTCTCACTGGACACTGGGTCAGCATCACCCCTAACTCTTGTGAGCAAAGCCCAGGGCAGCAGCCACAAAATGTCAATCACCAACATGCCCGCTTGTGCATGGAAAGGTTTAACTGCAGGTCCCACAGGTGAGTATATCTTTGGGTGAAAGTAAAGGAGATTGTGGCACATGGGAATCACTCCTCCTGGTTTACAATTGGGCTTAGTGACAGACGACAATGGGTCCAAAATTGTTGATACCATGAGGATAGGTGAGACCATATATGCACCCTGCTTTACTCATGTTCTCCATCTCGTGGTGACCTGCTTCATAAGCCAATAGCTGCATCATGATGAAATGCTTGGTGTGGACTAGAAGATCTGTCCCCACTTTAGCCACTCCTACAGTGCACAACAAATGACAACACCTCCTGTGACTGGTCAGAAATGTGAGGCGACCAACTTTGTCAAGGTTTTTTAAAAGATGCAATTTTATTAACTCAAAAGGTTGGATGACGCCTCATATCCCTATCCTGACAAGGATTTCACTGCCTAAAATAAACTAAAGGACACAACAACGGTATTCTCTACCTCACACTTAATCATACACACTTTAACAAGGCATATATATGGCAATTTCAACAGCAGCAAATATAACAGTTAAATTCACTTCATAATAAATGTTTCCTCTTCTAATCCTGGTTAATCCCCTTTCCCCAGATTCAAGTAGGATTTTGTGTAACAGTTCCAAAAAGGTTTAGGAAATCCTGTATCATAACAATGTTCTCTTTGGTTCCAATTTAAGAACACACAATTCCAATTTGATAACACCAAGTCCTTGATAAAAACTTCTGAACATACAGTGCCAATTTGGTAACATCAAGTTCTTGAAAATAACCTCTGTGCATCAACTCAGAATATGTCCTTACTTCATTGGTTTCTACAAAAAGGTCTTTGTCAGGATATGTCTGCACCAGTTCACAAAAACAATTTTTTGACAATATTAAAGACTTCAGTGGCAGTCCACATAACACTTGCTTCAATGTTATTAATTTGTCAGGATGATTCTGCATTGATTAACAAAACATTTGTGTGGTTCTTCAACTTCTTCAAGAAATTTAACCATGCCACAGTACTTCACAGGATTCCACCTGGTCTACTCACCTGCCAGGCTTATTAAGACAAAGTTCTCTGCTCTGGTGTACTCCCTTGCCAGAACAGAGCGATCTACTACAACAGTCTCTGACCTGGTGTACTCTCCTGCCAGAATAAATTGCTGGTTGTCAGTACTTTAGTTGGACCTCGACCAAAACAAATGAGCAATGTATTTTGCTCCACAACTTCAAATATAAGAACCACTTCAAGGGAAACAATAACCACACTGATGCTGTTTGTTACATCTCGGTGGTCACCACATTCTCTGCAGGTTATGCTCCACACCCTCTGGTCATCTTCCCTCAGAAGGGCAGCCTTCCTGCCACTCTTGTGTCTTCCCTTTCCCACTAACCAACCACTGATAAGGGTTCTGTTTCAATGTCATGCTTCTTTGGTAATATGGGTTCAAGTCCTTCTCTCTTGGACCTCCTTTTCATGTGGGCAATAATTTGTATCCACATTGAAAATACCAACTGTCTTCTTTCGGCTTTGGCAATTATGGTTCTTTCTTAATTGCTTTGATATATTTCTTTTTTGGCTTTGGCAATGAATATTTCTCTTTTCTATCGTAGATATTGCCCCTTTTCATTGCTGGTTCTTTTTATGTCCCACAATGTCACAATCACCTGCTTCTGATATGGCATTCAGATTCTTATGCTGCCATCTGTGCCCTTGTAAATCAGCGTGGTTGTTAAGATAGGAATGAACTCGTTTTCTATTAGTTCAGTATTTAAAATGGCTCTTTTCCACTTGTTTTACTTCACTTATTACTTTACTATAGTTGGGGCCCCTGAACTTGGCCAGCGGGAGGATACGGAGGCCTTCGGGATCACTATCTAACAGTGAACTCGCTGGGTCTGGCGTGCGCATCCGTTTATCGTGCTGCCTCCAGGTCCTCTGCTTCACTCTCCCCACGTGGTCCGGGAATCTCTTCTCCACAGTCCTCTGCTAGTGTTTACTGCCAGAAGGGCTTTCCTGGCTCCAACAGCACATCAGTGCTTGCCTGCAACCGGTGTTTGGAAAACAAAGGGGAAAGTTATCAAAAGGTGTGCTTTCCATTATGCAACCTCTTCAGCTGCGTTCCTCAGGGGCAGAGTCATCTCTCGCAATGCTTCCCGCTGTGCCAGCTCTACAATTATGGCCTGAGCAATTAGGACCCTCTACAACCTCACCTGCCAACGTGGTCCCGGCATCTGTGCTCCCACACAACCTCTGCGCCACCACGTGGCAGTAGGAAAACTACCCCACCTTCTACTGTTACTCCTCTCTATGGCCTGTACTTGAGGGGGCTTTTTATGCCTCCCTGTCCTCCTCAGGTGTGGGTCATTATTCTTTATTGATTGCGACCTGCAGTCCTGTTCCCCTGCAGTCTTCTTCCTCATCCCAGTACTTGTGTTTTATGGGATTTGTAGTCCATAATATAGAATTCAGCTTCCTTAGTGAAGTTATCATTATCACGTTCACTTTTCATTTTACATCTATTCCCTAAAGTTCTATGAGGATTGTAAGTATTCTTTGACTTTGCAGGAATTAAATTGGTACCATTTAAAGACTCTTTTTCCTTAGTTCTCTGGGACTCATGGGGTCTTTTATTTTGATAAATGTCATTGACTTTAAGAAAGATGTTCTGGCTTTCAGAATATGACTGCTTGTAGAAATCTTCATCTATATTCCGACAGTCAGTTTGGGGAAATAAAAACGCTCTCTGACAGCAAGCCATTGCATATTCCGGCCAAATGACACAAAATCCCTTCTGTGCAATCTAAAAGACTCTGCTCAATTCCAATCACAATTCACAGTAATACTATGAAAAAAAACATTTCAGAACCTGCTCTGCGGTTACCCAGCTAAACCTAAAGTTCGGATCTATAGTAACCCGCATGAATCAATATACTTCCATCACATACAATGTAAGCACATTTCTGCTGCATCAAAATAAAAGAGGAGCATACTTTAAAGCACAGAATTCAAGTCAGCAAAACCCACTGCAAGTAAAGTGTAGCCCAAAGGCAAAACACCCCCGGTAATTAGGCCCCAGGGCTGCAGGACATCAGGACCTCTGCACACAGCAAGACCCCCAATCAGCCAACGCCCATGTGTGGGCTTCAGGAAGTTCTTTTAGGGTAAATGTGGAAAGTCCCTAATTAAAAAACCTACTTGTCACTTTATAGACAGTCTCCCAGGTTCAAAGGCAGGTTCAATGTAGCAGGGACGTTAAGGCCCTGCCCTAAAGGGCGATGTGTATCAACCACTTATTTGGTACATCCCCTCAGCTTTAAGTGTGGGCAAACAATTTCAATGCTCAGTGACTTATTTGTCGTGCGCAAAAAACTTGCATGGTCTGTCTGTGTCTGGATATCATTCAATAGCAAAAAGTGTCTTACGTGGCTAAGGCCAGGTTTTATCTGTGCCCGGAATAATATTCCTGGGAAAGGCCGTCCTAAAACAATTATGTGTTTTCTATATCAGTTGCCCGCGTTTTGCTTCTGACGACTGGTATCCTAGTCCTGTTATCATAGCGCAACTAAAAGCTTGTATGTATAAAGGGCCATCAAGGATCTTTGCACAGTACATCTATTCCGCTTTATGGGGAATTGAAAAACATTTCACTTGCATGGCTTTCTGGCTCAGTGTGTAAGCTTATATAGACTATGCAGAATTGGATATGCAAACATGGCTGCTTGCATCTATGTCTATCTTAACTACCAATCATTAAACTAAAAGGAATGGCATATATATATATATATATATATATATATATATATATATATATATATATATATATATATATATATATATATATATATATATATAGACATGAATGTAAACACCTTACAATGCAGTATCTACGAAATTAGGCTTATATAGGCCACTACAAGCATATAGTACATTGAGTGCTTCTTGCTGAGTGAAGCGCTATATTGCTATGCAGTATAGACTGGCTTTTTATCTAGGCCCTGTAGTCCAACTATGCGCATTGGCACCTTGCTTGCTAACTTGCTTCAAGGCACTATATGAGGGGAATGCTGACACGAAATGGGGTCTCATGTGCTATAGGTCCTATACATGACATCTCCCCTTGAGATGCCCCTGAAATGGAAAACGTATCCGAATCATAACTATTAATCTACATCTTATTAGAGTTTCCAAACATCACTGTTTTGCACTTCTCCCCTTGCATTGTGCAACCTCATTTCTAGGCGCTTCTAGATCACATTGGGGGATTCATCTTCTCCACTGAAAGGGCCATTAACATAACAATTGTTACACAAATATATGCCTTAGGGTGTTCTCTGTTGATTAGAGGCTATGGACCTCATTACGGGTCTGGAGGGAACTGTGCCGGTATAACTGGCAGGTTGCTGCCGGACTCGTAATGAATTACCAACGCCTGACTTCCCAGTAACACCAGGGTATTCCGACCCTGGCGTCCGGGAATTCAGGCACCAGTGATTTTGTAAGTACCCATTCCCATGGAGTCCAATAGGACTCCATGGGAATGGAGACCACGGAAGCACCGGCGCCATTAATAACTGGTGCTTCCGTGAATCTCTGTGGGCGGGTGCCGTTCCGCCCACTAGGTCTGACCCTGGTGGGTGGGACGGCACTCGCCCACAAAGTCGTACTATGCTGGTCCGGTAACAACGGTGCCAGTAGGCTTACCAGCACCATTGTTACCGGACTGGCATAGTTCGAATGATGCCCAATGACGTGCATATAGTCATGCTAATGCCACACAGACACGTGTGAAGTAGGACGGTGAAGCTTTGTAAAGAGCTTCAAAGCCATGCATCGCCAACACCACGTGGAAAACCTAGGATGTTCAGGTGTTTAACCTTTGCCAGGAACAATCTGAAACTGCATATGGGTGCAATAGTTACTGTGCAATCTCCACTGGCCCCCCAAACATCCCCTGGTTAAATGTGCATTTGGTAATGTTAATTTCTATTGCCTCTCCAAGCCCAGGGGTGCAATGCGCATCTGCAGGCATCGCAGATCCGAGACTCACTGCAATCCAAAAGGAAACATGTACGGAAAGGGGGAGGTAAGGCCTTGGTCTAGCACAGGTAATATCTCCATGCAAAATCGTGCATTTCATTACAGTGCTGGGTCATGTATAATACCCAGTCCTTTGCAGGGGAAATACAGAGTGTACTGTCCCCTATTGGGAGTATAGCTCAATGGCTACGAGCTCGCCTTGGAAACAAGAGAACACGGAGCAACACAGGTTCGGTCCGCGCTTAGAAACCTCTGGGTATTAAGCACGTTATAAATAACCTATCATATCTATATACATTTTGTGCAAAGGGTACGGCCCAATCTGGGGTGTCATCATTATCACGTGTCCCTTCTTGGGACCGTGTCAGTCACCCTTGGCTCTGAATTTGCAGGGAACTGTCCCTCTCCTGGTCTAGCCGAGAGCAAATTCTAGCCTCTTGGAACGAAAAGCTGGAGCTACTGACACTAAATTAGAAAATAGTGAACGTCTTCCCTCACCATCATTCAGCTCTGAATGTGCGCTCACTACGATTTACATTTATTTATGTGGGCCTAGAGATGTTTCCCCTACCAAGCCCGTTAGTCACCTGTTGCAGTACTGTTTAAATAACAAACCTTGCTTGTAACAGTGTTCTGCTCATTTTACAACCTACCAACCAACCAACCTAGCTGAGTTCTTATGAGCTCTCGAACTCTGCACACCCATTTATGGGGCTGTACCCAATGCATACAACTGATGGATAGATGGAGAGAGAGGAAGGTTAGA
Source organism: Ambystoma mexicanum (assembly GCF_040938575.1). Lineage (NCBI taxonomy): Eukaryota > Metazoa > Chordata > Amphibia > Caudata > Ambystomatidae > Ambystoma > Ambystoma mexicanum. The sequence goes on from NC_090932.1 coordinate 1,564,469,651, forward strand.
GACGCTTAATCAGCATCACAAAACGGTTAATGGTGTGTGTGTGTCATTTCATCAGTATACTGGAGTCACAAATGAGCATGTTATAAAAAAGAAAGACAGATTATTTACATATCAAATCCTCAATGAATTCTCACTTCCATAAATAATAAACCTATTGTTATAACACATCTTTTTGTCATCAGGCGTCTCTCCAAAGTTCTCTATTTGCACATAAGATCAAACACCATTGGCAAAAGGCTGACAAGTGACGTCACTGTACTTAAGTCAAGCTACAAAAACCCAAACATGGGCTTCAAACCACATGAGCGTTTCAACACAGCCCAGTCTAGCCCATCATGGGCTCAATGACACAAAATCCCTTATGTCCAATCCAAAGACTCTGCTCAATTCCAATCACAATTCACCGCAATACTGTGAAAGACCTTTCAGAACCTGCTTTGCGGTTACCCGGATAAACATTAAAGTCTAGATCTATAGTAACCAGCCTGAATCAATATACTTCCATCACATATAATGCAAGCACATTTCTACTGCATCGAAATAAAAGAGGACCATACTTTAATGCACAGCATTCAAGTCAGCAAAACCCACTGCAAGTAAAGTGTAGCCCAAAGGAAAACGCCCCCGGTAATTAGGCCCCAGGGCCACTCCTAAAAGCGTGTAGGTATAAAGGGCAAGCAAGGCCATTTGCAGAGTACATCTATTCCTACTCGGAATCCTTATAGTACTTGCATGGCTTGGTGGCTCAGTGTGTAAGCATATATAGACTGTGCATAATTGAATATGTACACATTGCTGATTGCATCTATGTATATCTTCACTACCAAGCATTGTACTAATATGTTTCAAATAATGTAAACACATTACATGGCTGCATCTACAAAATTAGGCTTATATTGGCCACTAAAGGCCTATAGCGCATTGAGTGCTTCTTCCTGAATAAAGTGCTATATTACCATGTAGTATAAACTAGCCTTGTCGAGGTGCTATATTTCAACTCTGCATATAGCACCTTGCTTAATAACTTGCTTCAAGGCACTATATGAGGAGAATGCTGACATGAAATGGTATCTCATACCCTACTTTACCCCCCTGTGGACAGAATGGGTCCTACCGCATGCCAAGGGATTAAGGCAAAGGCTGACGTCCCTCATCCAGTCCTGAGAGTCTGAGATGGGGTTGCTAACAGAGGCAGGACCGTAGGAGATGGAAGGCAGTCTGAAAGTCACCAGCACACATTCGGAAAGGGATGGTGAATGGAGAAATAAGGTCAGCCAGCAGGTGTCTCAAGTAGGCGTTAAGAAGCCAAGGGGAGTGTGTGGAGCCCCGGGGGACACCACAATGCTGAATGATAGATTTAGAATGGAACGCTCCAGTTTTTTATCTGGATTTCCCTATCAGACGGAAAGGGAACAATGAAATGCAGAGCAACACCTGAGATGACACATGATATTTCCAAATGGGGGGGGGGGGGGTGTGTGACGTGGTTAACTGTGTTGAATGCCAGTGAAAGGTCTCGAAGGACGACGGCAGCCTGTGCAACCTGTCTTAGCATCAGCTGAGTTTCCCGAGGCCTTTACTATGTGTCCTGTGATTTTGATGAGATGCTGCCCATACTCTCCAGCGCCTGCATCATTTCCGTCTGATTGAGCTTGGTGTGAGAGCTTCCGTTTGGCTGTCAAGGTCAGTGATGACCTCATACCTCTCAGTGTCTGTCGCTAGTCTCATGTGAAACCCTTGCAGTCGCCTGGTGGTGGAAATTATGAGAAGGCTCACAGATCATTTTTGATAGCGTTATGGTGAACTGATTGACTCTCTACTTATAAATGGTTCAATCTGGTCATCATGAACTGGTCGACAGGCTATACTGGTAGACAGGCCTGGTCGAGCGGTTAGGCGGATTGACCAGTTCATGATGGGGGGATGGACATGGCTTAATTTGGGGGTGAGGTGGGGGGAGGGGATGGCAGCTGAATGATGGGAAAGGAGAAGGACAAACCCAGCGCTGAGGCATCGATCAGGGTCAGAGTGCAATTCTGGGGTTGGGGGAGCAGGGGAGTTTGGGCTGAGGATAAGGGGTAAGGACGGGTAGTAGCATGGCAGGGGACAGGGGGCACAGAAAGTCGGGAAAAGATAGGGGTGGGGGAATACTGGGGTAGGGGGAGGAGTGGAAAAAGATGTATGGGAATAGAGATGGAATGACAAGTATCATGGGGGTTAAGGAGGGAGCTGGAAAGAGGGTACAGGGGGAAGGAAGGAAGGAAGGAAGGAAGGAAGGAAGGAAGGAAGGAAGGAAGGAAGGAAGGAAGGAAGGAAGGAAGGAAGGAAGGAAGGAAGGAAGGAAGGAAGGAAGGAAGGAAGGAAGGAAGGAAGGAAGGAAGGAAGGAAGGAAGGAAGGAAGGAAGGAAGGAAGGAAGGAAGGAAGGAAGGAAGGGCACAATTCAGAAAAAGAGAAGAGAGAAAGAACAAAAAGAAAACGGCAATGAAAAGTGTAATGAAAAATGTAATCAGTAGAACTCTATACAACGTTAACAAGGAAAAAAAGAAAAACGTATTCAAATCTCACTTACATTCGTGAACGTATTAAATAGGTAAAAACTGTAAAGGGAACAATTATTTCAGAAATCGCAGAGCGGCTAATTGCCATGAAATGTGCGTGCCCGCTAACATCTTATGCCATAGGAGCTCAGGAGCGAGTATTACACGTTGTCCAAAACACTGGGCTCCGAGGTCCCTGAAAGCACTACATTCAATAAATAAATGGTACAACGTTTCCACTGCAACAGAATGTGGTCAAATGCGACAGCTTCGATTAGACCTGCCTATGTTACTCTAAGCAGCCCACGTTTCATAAATTGGATGGAGGATGAAACGTAATCTGAGAAAAGAATTTCTAGGCGCGTTATGTAGGAACAGGTTGGATTTCTTACAGTCGACAGTAGCTAGTATCCAGTCGTTCCCCAAAGTCTTGTTTTCGCAATGTAGGGGGCCGATGTGAGCATTTCCTTGGTGGCCGCCAGAGTGCTCAGACTGCACTGGCATTAGTTAAGCCACTTATTAAAGATGTCATCCAAGTTATTATTTAGGAGTATTCAGTCTCCACCACCGTGCACCTCTAAAAGCAAGTGACATGTTCCTGAGCACGTAGAGGAATTGCCACGTAAACATTGCCTCTAGCAAAGCGCTATATAAATACATGGAGAAAAGCGCTATGTAAATACACGCATCATTATCTAGCGAGAAGAGGCCAGATTAGTAACAAACCGTAGCGACTGGAACCCCCAGTGACAAACGCAACAGTCGCCCCCAAAAGCGACCCTGCAGCTTAGACCAGCGCCTCGTGTTGTTTAACGGGGATATTTCCGCTCCATGGGTCGGGGATAGGAGCACTTTGGACTAAATAAACTTTATAACTGGGAGAAGGGAGACGCACCCATTGTTACCATTAATGACATTAGCCTGAGAGACTAGTTAGACTGTCTAAGTTCTCCTGTCCCTCGTTTAGGAGAAGCCTAAATGCGTAAAGGACTTAACACCGATCCAAATAGCATTTGAAAGCAAAGAAGGATTTATTATTCAAAGATCTCTGTCTTAATATTTTCTTCTTCTGGAGATTGATCATTACGTCATTTCCTTTAGCATATATGATTCTGCAATGCTGCACGCTGCCTCTGCAGACCCATAGGGCCTGGTCTAGTAATGCCAGATCGTCGGTATAAACTAGGAACCAAAGAAAAAGCAACACATGTCTTTGACGGACTTTCAATATTTAAAGCTGCAGACGAACAATACATACTAATAACCACTAGGTGGCGACCAGTCACCATGTTTCTATTAGAAATAACATATGTCGTGCAGTGTAAAACTACCATCACTATGGAAGGAAGATCAGTAGTTGTAGAACCGCAGTAAGTACACAGGAAGAACTTACTGATAGTTCTAGGTGTTTAGATGGCTGTTCCACTGACTTTTGTTCAGATTTTTTTTTTAAAACCTCCTACTGACCTTGTTTTGTTACCTGGAGAACTAATACCACATGTTATGTGAGGGTAGAGGGGAATTTTCGAGTGGAGCATTCCTGTATGAAGTAGTTTTTTTGCCAGATGTATGTATCTGAGTTGATGTCTGCCCTGCAGAACACCTCCTTCTTACATCGGTACAACGTCCTTTCATTGCGGGATGTTTTTTCGATGGGTTTTTGACCACAAATTTTTCAACGAATAAATCCATCTAATTTTTTAGGGGGGTGGGGGATTAGAACATTATATATATGGGGTGTGGGTGTAAGAGAATACATTAAAAAATAAAGGTAATGGGAGCTTGGGCGGGAACCCCCCAAAAATAAAAAAATAAAAAATTTGATGGGTTTTTTCATTAAATAATCTGTGATAAAAAAAAACCCTGCGAAAAAAATCCAGTGATGAAATGCCATGGAGCCCTTACATCATATTTAGGGTGGCGTTTGGTTGAAAATTATTGAACTGATACAGAGACAATTGTAGCTACCCGCGACTTCACTAGGAGTGTGGGTGAAAGGGGTCTTCTTCTAGCATTAGACCAGTGGTGCTCGAACAATTTTCAGAGTTGGGGTGCTGGCCAGTGTCACCACCACCCTGAAAGCATTGCGGTTGTGTTCAAAGCAGGTGCTACTGAATCACTTATGGCCGCAAATGACCCCAGCACTTTTAGCAGAAGCGCCTATAGGTTCCCCGCAACATACTTCTACATAAAAAGTGAGGTGGATGTGGGAATTTTACTTCATACTCACCAAATATATAAATAAAGGTAGGTAGAAGGCCATATTGCCGTTCCAAAAAACACATTTCCTGTTCAAATTAATTCATTATACTAGGAATTTAATATAATCAACATCTGAAGAGCCACCTCAGCATATGACAAAGAGAGCCAGGCCTTAATCTCTTCATGCTACTTTCAATGACTTCTTTCAGAGATGCCTCTATAAAGTTATCGTGGGTTTAAAATGGCTTAAAAAACAAAAACCTTTCACCTGAAATGTGAAAGTAAGATAGTCAATTTGAGCCAAGTCACACATTCCACATCGCCACCTAGTAGCCATCGCTGTAAGTACACCTACAGTTCTGAGCCACATCAGCAAGGCATTGTGGGTATGCAAATTAGCCCAAATGCAAACCCTTTTCTCAAGGAAATTGTCTTTGTCTGCTATCAGATTACCCAGTTAACAACTCTGGATGCAGTATATGAGCATTTTGGTTAATTAACATATATTCTACCCAGTCGACACCAGCAGCCCCACCCACCCCTTAGCACAGCCCGCTGCGGTCCTCCTGTTTGATGGCTTTGCATCCCATCCTGGGATTCGACTGCCCTAGCACTTAGCCCAACGCTCTCCCTTGGCTCCATAGGCCCAAGAGGCCCCAGAGTAGTTATGCGATCCCCAGCACAAGGGTCATATACAACCGTTTAATTGTGAATAGGCTGTATACCAGGGAGGACAGGATTTATGTTTTGAGAGCAAAAATATGAACCAGGAGGTAAGGTCTTAGCGGGTATATGACCAGTGAGTAATTCTTCTTTGATCTGAGTGATGTTACAGATTTTTTGTAATCTGCACTCACTCTCTCATATGTTATGTATTTCAGATCTGATCCCTCGCAAACAGGGGCTCTCAGCCTGTTGATAGAACATTGTATGCCAGAAAATGTATTGTGTCAATGTGATTTCCTGAGATTTAAAAAAAATAGCACTTTGCCCAGGGGTGTTGCCAGGTCTGGTCAAGACCCGGAGCTACGCTAATGTCAGAACTGTCAGGACTGGCGGATAGCTAGCCTACAACCAAAAGATCACCAGGGGCTATAGCCCCATTAGCCACCCCCTAGCAACGCCTCTGACTTTGCCCATTGATAGAACATTGTAAGCCCTAATATGTTCACATCGGAATTTAGGGTGATACTATTGAGCCATAATGACCCAGATTAGGCTTGAATGTACTTAGCGCACAAAGATTGTATTTTGGAGCAAATCACTTTGCTAGTTCACATCCTTCTAGTCCTTGAAAGGACACCCAAAGCAAGATGGCCGCCGTCCCAGCCTCGTACCAAGCGTGAGCAGTCGGGCGTTACCATGGCAGATAAAGTTATTTACCTGGACGTGTGGCACCCAACCGGTATCCTGGTCTGCCGCCCCACATGCCGTGTGTCTGAAAGAGCCCAGAACCAGTGAGTTTACTTGACGTTCTTTGACACTATGCATTAGGGAATGCAACTTGTCCATGCCAACTTAGCTGGCGAGCTACTCGAGTGTCGCTGAGATCGCCCGCTTGGTAGCGGCTAAAGCAGGTACGCGTTCATTTTACGATGCATGTCTGGCACTAGAGCAAATAAAGCCCTCATATGATCACGCCCTAAAAGTCCCACTCTCTTTATTTTGTGGAGAGGTAGACGTTTTCCATAAAGAACTCTGAGTATGCAAGATCACCTGGCAGGCTTCTGAGTGCATGGGGCTGGGTGAGTGATATATTTCTTTCTTTTTGAACTCACGTGTCGAAACATGAGAAGTTATTAGCTAATTTTATGGGAACAGATAGTGAACTCTAATTTTTTTGTAGGTTGAGGTTTCCACGAATGCATATAGAACCATTCGAGGTCAGTCTTCGTTACTTCTTTATGTTCAGGTGAAATTTGATGCTCTAGGAGAACTAAAGAGGAAATATTATACTGTATTACTTATCACTCATAGGTGAATTGATGAGCATTGCGGTTATAAATATAGGAAGAAGGACAACTCAAAGCCCTGGAGATGGATATGATTTATACGAAACGCGTCGGTTATTCTAAATACTGTGTTTGAGTTTACTGTATTTAAGTAACCCGTACTTAATGTAAAGGTTTAGTGCAGTGATACTTTCCTTTGGATTTGTGAAGATTATTCACAACTGTTCTTATGTCTTATTAATTTAACACCTGGAAACAGGATATGTTGGTATAAATGAAATAAATGAAATGTTGTTTTGTGAGCATTTGTGTTCTTGAAAATTGAAATTGACTCAAACATAATTTTAGTGAAGTTGTAAAGGGATTATGGTCCTCATTACGAGTATGGAGGCCCATACCAGTATGCCGTTCTTACCGGCATGGCTACCCCCATACCGGGTAACGGGTCCGGGTTCCAGGAATAGGGAATTACCGGGCCATTCCGAGCTTGGAGAGCCCGGTAATTCCTCTTCCAATTTTCAGGACCCGGCACATCCCCATTCCCATTTGAGCCCCGATAGGACTCAATGGGAATGGGGAGGATGCTAACAACAGGCCGTTAATGATGGGCCGGTTATTAGCATCCTGGTTTGCTAGCAGGTCCCGCTAAGGACGCCTGGTCTGACCGGGCGTTCCAGAGCGGGACCCGCTGCAGACCTCGTAATGGGGCGGCCCGTAATGAATGGTGCCGGTCCCTTACCGGCACCATTCATTACGGGTCCGCATTCCTTGTAATGAGGCCCTATGTCCGGTTAGAGTGCAAGTGGTTTACCTCTTGGTTATAATGCTGTATATATTATTTGCTTTGAGTCTCCATAGGCCTGGGGCCTACATCCACATGCACCAGAAGGGTTATCTGTTAACTATTCGGAACTAGACACAAAAGAGTGAAGCAGATGACTGAAATATCATAAGTAGTGCCCCTCCCTTCACATTTTTCTGTATAAGTTCTCCCTTGGCTCCCCTTGGCACTTCCTTCCCGGGCCCCACCAGCACTTGTCCATTCCTTGCTCCCCCTACCCATCCCTCTCTCCTGAACTTCTGTTCACTGCACTTGCACGTCCAAATGTCACAAGGCCTAGTAGGAACATGATTGTATACTTACTGTTTTTGCCATGTTGTTTACTCCACTTGTTCCCTCCACACATTGCCTTATGTCACCTGGAAATGCCATCTTGTTGTATAGGCACCAAAGAAATGCTAAATAAATAAATAAAAAAATAAAAAAATAAATAAATAACTAAATAAATAAAATGAAGTGATGCCCATCACAGATGTGTCATGTTATATAAAGGCCCTAAGTGAATGCTGTGGTATTGTAGAGGAGGTCCCAAGTACGGCCCACACGCCAACCATCCATTTTGAAGTACCAGGAATGTTCACACCGAAAAATGTGACGTATGATGAGCAAATAAACCAGCAGAGAGCCGCAGTGGGGCTCTGTCCAGTACCTATCAGAAGAACTGCACCATTGAGGTAGTGACACCTAAGAAAACCTGGACAATAAGGTATCCATTGAGAAAACCATATCAACAAATGAAACAGAATGAAGATTGTCAGAGTACAGTCTCTGAAGAAGCCAAAAAGATACTGAAGGAAGACGAATGGTGATGCCACATGAACCCGGACTGATTCACATATAGAAGATATGACGACTTGTGGATGACAAACGGAGATGAAATGTTAGTTTACACGTGTGCATATGCTTGGAACCGCAAGAAAGCTAAGAAAATTGTGCGGCTTGCTATGCTTAGTAGTAAGATAGATTGCAGCAAGCACCACCTATACATATCTACCTCAATAGAAGCACGTTATATAAGTATACTTCCACTATGCACAAGGGCAGAATCAAACACAGGTTACTAGGGGTCGCATGAGGAGAGTTTCATAGTTAACAAATCAAGAATAAAAGACAGAAGCGAAACTCAGACAGAGACAAATCGTGCCAAAAAGCCAAGGTCGTATCAGTTAAAATAGACAAAAAGTAGCTACAATTAATGAAGCAAGGAACAGAATATCCTGCTCAGAAAGGTCAAGATAGGAAGCAGAAGGCAGGTGGTGGGCAAAACGAAAATCAAATACACAAATTACATGGAGAATGAGGCAATTTTACGGTGTCTGAATCATGTGACCAGCTGAGCGAGAAGAAGGGGGACTGTCACACCTACGCATGGCGGAGTGCCATGCAAAGATATCAGAACTTTTCCAGACAGAGATGCAGTCTCAAGGCCAACCACAGTGAAATAATTGACACATGACCACTGAAGTGTTGATTGATTGTAGCAATAATTGTAGAAAGGACGGGGGAAGCTGACGAGCACCCTGCACCTGGCCGACCATTATGCATGCTGCTAGGCAAAGTGGAAAAGTATGAGTGGGGTTGGTGCCAATCCAATCATAGTGGAGCAAGTAATCTAGGGTCCTACAGTTAGTAGAACCAATGGGACGTCGTACTTTTAGTGACGTCTACAGTAGCTATTTTTAAGGTAGGGCTTTGATGCCCTACCTGACAGTGTTTACCCAATCCGCTCACTCCGTTACCATATACAGATATAGTACCTATATTAAAATACCTTCCTAAAACCAATAGAATTGCATGCAACATTTTAAGCATTACACGTCAGTGATGACGAGTTTTCAGTATAAATTATGTGTTTTTTATGAAGTTCGGTGGAGTTGTGAAGCGAGAAGGAAGATCTAACAACCGCTGATATTCATGAAACTCCCCGTTTTTTGTACTTGTCATTAAACAGACTCCCTTTGCCAAACCGTTGAGTTGTCATTATTTATTTGATGCTAGAGTATTAATCTGCATCCCCATCCATCTCACAGGTGCTGCTACTCATCTTAAAGTGCCATTGGGCACCTCCCGCCTTATGGGCTGGTTGGGGTCCTGGTGCACACTTGGTAGCAGAGATAGGATGGTTTATCAATTATCGATTAAATAAGACACCCATTGACCATTGACATAAAGTAACTCTAGGTCCTCTGCAATATCACGAGTCCTTTGCCATCCGGCTAAGTAGACCGAGAAGCTCCCCGTAAACAGTGGTTAGAACAAATTGTAAAACCTGCAGGTTAAGGTCTGTGAAATGGGATTGGAGCTTGCAATGATTGGTGCTCGCTCATATTAAAGAAACGGAAAAGCACAACAAGTGTTATACAAAGAGAAGGTGAACAGATTTAAGCATGGAAGACATAACACCATTAATACACTTGTGTAAGCAGTTGCCAAAACACGCAACTAAACTGAAAAAGTAAAGTGCAGAATGGGTTAAGGAAACGCAAACAAAATGTTTATGCCATGGCCCCAGGGTGGATCGCTGTCCAAAACGGTCCTGCAGCGCATGAGGACATATTTGCACGCCACATACACTGGCAAAAAGTTAGACAAACGCCTAGCTAGTTTAGAGCTTTGGAAGATGTACCAAGAGGATAAGGAGGAGGAGCCGCCATTAGATTGGATACTTAACATATGCACAGAGGGGGGCGAAAAGCCTTCAGCGCCACCCGCCCCATCTGAAACGAAAGTGAAGTCAGTAAAGACGAATGATTTTACCCGCTAAGGGAACTTAAAGCAGCCACGGGGTATAGCACCCCGGCATATGAATCACCTATGCAAAGAAGTGATGAAAATCCAGACAAAGATAGAGATAGAGATATCACCTCCAAAGTCCCGAGAGACAAAGAGGCGCGAGAACGAGAGAGAAGACCAGGCAAAAGCAAGTACATTCCTCGATACAGAGAGACTGGGCAAAAGATGGAAAGGAAATTAGGATAGAATTGATGAGATAGCATTCACACAGAAGGAATGGATGGGAGGTCAGATTTTATTGAAACTCGATGGTAAAGGCATTGATGACACGAGACAAAAAGGGAAGCTAGAAAATGTACAGAGAAAGGAGAAGGAAAAGGAAAAAGGATTGAGAGACGAAAGGATCAGGAAAAAAGAGAGGCAGAGACATGAACAATTGTATCACAAAGAGCAAGGAAGACAATGCGATCATAAACAGATAACAGCTAATGATCAGGACAGACAGGACAGACAGGAACAAAAGCGAATAGAAGAAGAAGAGCAAAAGATACGGGATACGGGAACAAAGAATAAAGAGATGAAGGGATGAGGAAATACAAAGGGCAAATGAACATAGAGATGCAAAGAAAAGGGAAGATAGAGTCAGAGAGGAAGCGAGGAAGCACAGAGAAGTCGATGACGACGTAGAACATAAACAAAGACAGAGAGCATGCAATCTTGAATATCTGGAAAGAGAGGTTAAAGAACCCGATCCAGTAGTAGATTGGGAAGACATCGAAGAATTCTTTCCTGAGTTCGATTCAGTACCAGGCACGTCTAGGGCAAATATCAAGGATAACTTCGACACCAGAAGCATCGGAGAGACGATTGATAGGATATATGATGAAATGGGGATAGAATAAGTACCCCAACAGAAAGGAGAGGACGAGCGCTTGGAGAGCACTCAGCTGTACGATGCTGAGGATGCATCCCAAAGTAGTAGAAATAGAGAACTGTCCCTAGACAGGTTGACAATCAATAGGAATGAGGAGGATATGAGAAGTTGCACGAGTTGGGCACAGCCGATATCAGACTCCGAAAGAGAGGAACATGAGGAACATGAGGAAAAGGAGGAAGAGAGGAGACGCGAAAAATCCGTCTCTGGAGGAAAAGGGATAAGATGGTCAGATACTAGCGAGTCTGCACCTAAGGCATCAGAGTCAGCCACACAGTCAGACCGACACGAAGGAGTATTTTACGGTCAGAGGGGGTGTCTCCTCCACCCTATGTGAGCCGACTAAGGACATTACCAGTTAGACAGCGATGCAGGAATATTGCTCCTGCAATAGACAGAAAAATGATGAGAGAAGGAGGGCTAAGCGTCACAATTTCCATTGCTCGAGAAAGGAGAAACAAGGCCACAGTATATTCCATGGCCACACATGGATCGGGAAAACCTGTAAAATAAACTTCCAATGTTGACACCGGGAGACCGAAAATGGATACACGAGCTAGAGAAAATGACGGGAGGGAACACATTAGCTATAGGGGATATCAAGAGTTTTTTAATCACCGTACTTGGTGATAGAGTTGACGATGTGTGGACACCTGCAGGTTATACTGGCGTAACCACAGTTAATACTGCACATGACGGAGCGGCATTTAACAATTGCAGAGCTGCGGTATGGAAAGCATTACGATTGCTATATCTGGATACTTCTGACATGGGAGCAATAATGACACGTAAGATGGAGGAGTCGGAGGACCTTTTGCTTTACATCCAGAATTTCCAAGATGCGTGGCTACTGCAAACGCGGGAATCTTGGGGGAAATCTATACCCGTGTTTTACCATATATTAAGCCAAGGGCTGCCAGATGAGGTACAGAAGCAGCTCAAGAAATTGGTAGGAATCGAGGCCCCAGCGTGGTCTAAAATACAGTTGGCCATAGCGCACTATTGCAGACTGCTGCAGGAAAAGAATCGAAAAAAAGAGGCTGCACGAAAAGCCGAAGAGGCAAAATTAGTGCAGAAAAAATTGTCAAAATATGCCATTGAAGGGTCAATGGTAACTAACACAGATGGATCGAACATACAGCAGGTCAATCATCCACAGAAGGTTAATCAGGGCAATAATGGGTTTTACCCCAGAGGGAGAGGATTTAGAGGAAGAGGATGGCACAGTAATCAGGGAGGCTTTCAGAACATGCAAAATGGCAATCAAGATATGTCAAATGGGCAAATAATCAGACCACCGCCAATATGTTGGACGTGTGGGATGACAGGGCATCTAGCACTCGAGGCATGGTGCAAAACGACCAAGGAACAAGAGCAGGTATGGTGAATCCACCTTTGTTTTTACAGCAGGGAGGAAATGGAGTTGCACAGAATCACACAGTGCAACAGCAAATGCCAGGAGCACAGCAAAGCTTGCAACCTCAGAACTTGATAAGTTTTCTACAAGGACAGTCTCAACAGTCACCGATGAAACTGGTACAGACAGTAAGTGCAGGACAGGCTGCGAACTCTGGAATAAGAGCTAACTCTGCTGATGGAAGAAGTCCATACAAGCAAAACGGGACAAAGTTGTATATGGACTAGGACAGCTCACTGGGAAACCTGATGTGTTCTAGCCTATCAGTGACACCAGATCCTCACCAGGAACCAAGGGTAGATGTCGTTATAGGGGATAAAGAATGTTCCCTCTTAGTTGACACGGGTGCAACACGCTCGTGTATACGTGAAGGCAAGTTTTCCTTCTCCGGCGATGCTATAAATACTCAGGGCTTCACAGGAGCAACAGGCTGTGTTCCTTTTACAGATCACTTCTAGTCTCTATAGGAGAATGTGATATATATGTACCACTGTTATATTCAAGGCAAACCCCAGTAAATAACCTGGGACGAGACCTAAGGACAAAGTTAAGCATGACAATCTCGTTCAAGGAGATGGGCATAATATGTTCAACTCCAGGAATGCATTATTTGAACGTATGCAAGATGATTAGAGCATATGCAGTATACACAGCTATGAGAACTATCCATCAGAGCCAGAAATATTTGCGTATGGAGTATGCATGTTCATGGCAGGGCTACCAGGCCTTGCAGACAAAACCATGAGGACCCCAGATGAATTTCTATTTAGGCCAAGAATACCTATGCACAGGAGAAGGGACAAATATTTCCCTTGGTGATACACACAGCCATAGTGCGAGGGAAAATGGCCTTGATCGATGGTTGCGATGATGAAGGCCGACAGTGGTGCTGTAACGCTCACCTGATTCCCACAGAGGCGCGGGTCTTGGCAGGAAGGTGTCTGTAACACGAAACGTGATGTGCAGGATTCGGTTGGCTTCTGGGGTCGACCCTCTCCGCACTGTGTGTCGAACTCGAAGGGTGAGGTTTCTGCAGGTGAAATAATATGGGGATTAAAGGTCTGGGTTGTTGAATGTCCCTATCTCTCTCTCCATCTGCGTCTAGTGCAGGGTGCCGTTGCCAGTTCCTTCACTGGTGAAACGTGGGCCTCTTGACTTCAGAGGATGGGTACCGTCGTTGGCTGCACGACCGGTAAGTTTCTGGACACCTTTAGTCTTTATAGTCTTTTATGCGTGGCACTGAAGCGCCTGGAGTTGCGTAAGTATGGCCAGCGCTCTTACTGTCTCTTTCTTTGTCTTTGCAGGAGACGATGCAGAAGGAAGAAATCCGGAATTCGCCGCGTGCCGGTAAGTGTGACACTGCTGTTGTCTTTGCAGGTGAAGATGCGGCGTGAAGAATCCGGAATGCACAGTGTGCCAGTAAGTAGAATAATGCTGTTTATCTTTGCAGGTGCAGATGCAGCGTGAAGAATCTGGAATGCACAGCGTGCCGGTAAGTATAATAATGCTGTTTATCTTTGCCGGCGAAGGTGCAGCGTGAGACACGGCCGCTGCCGAAGGATCAGGTAAGCAAGCACTGCGTGTGAAAGTTCGTTATGCTAACCTGTTGTTTCTGGTCTTTTGCAGGTGCTGATGTTGTTCGGGTACCGGAATGGTAAGTATAATTCTTGCAGGTTCAGGATTCAAAGAAGAAATGCTGGAACAGACTCGGTGAGCGTTCTGCTGCAGATGCAGAATAACGCAAAGCAAGTTTCATCAATCGGGTGTGGTTTAAATAGCCTTGGAGTGATGAGGCGTCTCCTTCCACGGCCCCGCCTAGGTAAGAAAAGAGTTCCTGCTTCCAGAAGAGTTCCAGTGCTGTATCCAGGGAGTGGAGCTGCCCCACCCAGGTAAGAAAGTAGTCCCAGTTCACCGAGGACTTCTAAGAGTCTGGCAAGTAAGCAGCATGGTCTGCCGCAGGTAAGTCCACCCAAGCACCTTCACACCAATGATGAGCCCGGCGCTTCCAGTGCCGGGACCGATGCTTCTGATGAGCCTGGTGCCACCGGCGCCATGACAAGGTCCAAAAGGTCCCTGTGGGGACCGGCTGGTGCCTAGGATCAGAGTTAGGGGCCTGCTTCCAAGGACGTTGGGCTGATCCTGGCTCCTTGGAAGCAGTGATCATGACAGTATCCCCCCCTCAAGGCCCCTCCTAAGTGTGTCTTCTCCGGGGGCTTTGGCTTGTCGGGGTGATTCAGATGGAATCTCTTGACCAGACGAGGTGCGTGGACGTGTTCTGAGGGTTCCCACGACCTTTCCTGGGGACCGTATCCTTTCCAATCAACCAGATAGTATAATTTAGACCTGGAAATTTTGGAGTCTAGGATGTTCTTCACTTCGAATTCGAGTTCTCCGTCTACCAAAACGGGTTCTGGGAGTTCAGTCAATCGGGTTTCTGGTTGTACTGGTTTTAATAAGGAGACATGGAATACTGGATGTATTTTCATATGCGTAGGTAATTCCAATTTGGCAGCCACCGGATTAATTATGGCAGATATGAGGTAGGGCCCAAGGTATCTCGGGATGAAAGTGCGGGGTCCTTTTAAAGGCAGGTGCTTAGTGGATAACCAGACTTGATCTCCTACAGCGTAGTGAGGGGCTTCTTTACGGTGCCGATCGGCTGCCTTTTTGAATTGAGCTTTAGCTCTTTGCAGATGGGCAGTGGCTTCCTTAAAAGCACAGGTAATCTCCGAATGCAAGTGATCCACAGCAGGTGCTTCAATTTCTTGGGGAGGATCCAGGTTGGAGGTTCTAGGATTGGTGTCCATATAATAGGAAAAAAGGAGTCTTCCCGGTTCCAGAATGAGTCGAATTGTTGTACGCGTATTCAGCGATCCAAAGAATGTCCTTCCAGGGGTTTTCTGTTTGTTGGAGCATGCAGCGTAGATATTGTTCTAGTGTCTGGTTTGTCCTTTCGGTTTGTCCGTCCGTTTGGGGATGGTGACTGGTCGAAAGTCTTACATCAACTTGGGCTAAACGACAGCAACTGCGCCAGAAGTGGGAGATGAATTGACTTCCCCTATCGGAGACTAAAACCGAAGGAAAACCGTGTAAGCGAACGATGTTCGCCAAGAATTCCCGGGCCAATACTGAGGCTGAAGGCAGACCCTTCAAGGGTATGAAGTGCGCCATTTTCGAGAATAGATCCACGACTACTAAGATGGTAGTATATCCCAAGCATGGAGGTAAATACGTGATAAAATCCATGGACAGGGTATGCCATGGACAGGGAGGAATGTCAAGTGGCTGTAATAGGCCGGCTGGTTTTTGCTTTTGACTTTTATTCTGGGCACACACACCACAGGAGATTACAAAGTCTCTAATATCCCTTTTCCACGATGGCCACCAGAAATGTCTTTTAATCTTTTCCATGGTTTTGGTAATGCCAGGGTGCCCCTCCATTAGAGAATCATGATAACCGGAGATTACTTGTTTTTGTAGTCTCTCACAGGGCAAGTGTAATCGTCCTCGGAAATATGGTATGTCTTGATCTACTGAGAAATCTTTTCCCTTTAATTGCCAGTCCTGCAAATCGGTCGGAGTTAGGAGCGATTTCACCGTGTTCTTGATGTCTTCAAAAGATTGAGTGCTGACCAAACCCAAAATCCTTTGTTCTGGGATTATGGGTATTGGATCTGGATTGATCAAATGTTCATCTACTCCCATCCGGGAGAGGGCATCCGCCTTTCCGTTCTTACTACCTGTTCGATAAGTAATTATAAAGTCAAATTCTGCTAGGAACAGAGCCCAGCGAAGTTGTCTGGAAGACTGAGCTTTGGCTGTCTTTAGGTATTGTAGATTGCGGTGGTCAGTCATTACGGTGACTGTGTGTCTGGCTCCTAGAAGATAATGCCGCCAGGCTTTAAAGGCCGATCTGATGGCCAAAAGTTCCTTGTCCGTAATTGAATAGTTGATCTCAGGAGGCGAAAACTTGCGGGACCAAAAGGCAACCGGATGTAGTTGGTTTGTGACCGAATCTCTTTGTGATAACACTGCTCCCATAGCAAGACTAGAAGCATCCGTTTCCATGATGTAAGGAAGTTCTGGGCGAGGATGTTTTAAAACAGGTGCAGAAATGAATTTAGCTTTTAAGTCTTGAAAAGCTTGTTCCGCTTCAGAAGACCACTCAAAACGTTTGTTCTTTTTCAACAGAGCGGTGATGGGCTGGACTATCCGGGAAAATTCAGGAATGAATCTGCGGTAAAAGTTAGCGAATCCTAACATGCTTTGAACTCCTTTTACAGAGGTTGGTGATGGCCACTTGATAATTGCATCAACCTTCTTTGAATCCATATGGACTCCGTTAGGTGACAATATGAATCCCAGGAACTCGACTTCTGTTGCGTTGAAGACGCATTTCTCAAGCTTAGCAAAAAGACTATGTTGACGCAATCTCTCGAGAACCTTTTTAACATGTCTCTGATGTTCTTCTTCAGATGATGAATAGACGAGGATGTCGTCAATGTAGACAACTACACACACGTCAATGAGTTCTCTAAGGACATCGTTCATAAAATATTGGAAAGCAGCAGGAGCATTACACAGTCCAAAGGGCATCACTTGATATTCGAATAGCCCGTACTTGGTGCGGAAGGCCGTTTTCCATTCATCGCCCTCTTTGATCCTTACCAAGTGGTAGGCTCCTCTGAGATCCAGCTTTGTGTATATACGGGCATCTTTGACTTGGTCCAGGAGTTCAGGGATCAAAGGTAACGGGTATCTGTTTTTAACAGTGATCTGATTCCGGGCGCGGTAATCTATGCAAGTCCTAAGGTCTCCTTCCTTTTTCGGAACGAAGAACAAAGCCGATGAAGCTGGAGATTTGGAAGGACGGATAAACCCGATAGCTAGGTACTGGTCTAGGTACTGTCTGAGGTGAAGGTTCTCTGGCTCGGTGAGGGCATAGATCCTGCTGCAAGGAGGAGTTGTTCCAGGTATCAGATCTATTTGACAGTCGTAAGACCTATGAGGGGGTAGGGTGTTAGCTTGATCCTTCTGGAAGACGTCTTGGAACTCCTGGTATTCGGGAGGTAATTTGAGAATCTCCTCAGAAGAGATCGCCGCCAGTGAAACATCAGGTCGAGGATAACAAGTGGTAGAACACTCTGGAAACTGAACCGTCTTTGCTCGCCAATCAATCTGAGGATTGTGCTTCTCTAACCAAGGGATTCCCAGAATGATCTGGAACTGAGGGGCCTTGATTACATCGAACACTATTCTCTCCCGGTGTCCATTATGACTCAACAGCGTCACTTCTTGGGTGGCATGCGTTACTGGTCCGGAGGCTATCTCCGTGCCATCCACAGTAGTGATGACGTCTTTTACTGCCTTAGGGACAAGGGGTAGATTCATCCTTGACACCATTTCACGGTCCACCTAGTTACCGATTGCTCCGCTGTCAATGTAAGCTTCAATTGCGTGCAAACGATCCAGACGTTCAGGACTAATAAGGACCATGGGTATCATGAAATGCGAGGTCACGGGACAGATCTTAACGCTCGGCAAGAGGACCTCTACTCTTGTCCTCGGGCCATTGTGTTTCCACTATGAGTCTATTGAAAGAGGCTATATAAGTCAAGAGATCTTGGTTACCCTGTCGTAATGAGAGAAGTTCATTGTCCAAGGCCTGCCCTTGTGCATGTCTTGCGAACAGTTTCTCCATGCTGGCCTGGAAGGCTTGAAAATCGTGTAAAACCGGATCATCTTGGGTGACTAAAGGGATCGACCAATCTGCAGCGCTGCCACTGAGATAAGAAAGCACGAAAGCCACCTTGGCCTGGTCTGTTGGGAATGCACCAGCAAAGCGTTCGGGCGGAGCCAAGGGCACATTACCGGGCAGATTGATTTGCACTGGATTTGAAGCTGAGGTAGAAGGATAACTCCCTCCTGGAACGGGCAAAGGTGTCTGTCCTGCCTGCGTTTGTAACAATTGCCTAGCAAGGTCCTCTGTTCGCTCCTTAGAAATTATCAGTTCTCTTCTTAGAGAGCTCGTTTCCTGGCGAGCTGCATGTACTTCTGCTCTTAATTCCCCAAGCAACTGGGCTAGTTGATCAGTATCTGAAGTTTCCATTGCGCCTGGGTAGGAGTTTAGTGGTCGGCTTCGCGTTCTGTAACGCTCACCTGATTCCCACGGAGGCGCGGGTCTTGGCAGGAAGGTGTCTGTAACACGAAACGTGATGTGCAGGATTCGGTTGGCTTCTGGGGTCGACCCTCTCCGCACTGTGTGTCGAACTCGAAGGGTGAGGTTTCTGCAGGTGAAATAATATGGGGATTAAAGGTCTGGGTTGTTGAATGTCCCTATCTCTCTCTCCATCTGCGTCTAGTGCAGGGTGCCGTTGCCAGTTCCTTCACTGGTGAAACGTGGGCCTCTTGACTTCAGAGGATGGGTACCGTCGTTGGCTGCACGACCGGTAAGTTTCTGGACACCTTTAGTCTTTATAGTCTTTTATGCGTGGCACTGAAGCGCCTGGAGTTGCGTAAGTATGGCCAGCGCTCTTACTGTCTCTTTCTTTGTCTTTGCAGGAGACGATGCAGAAGGAAGAAATCCGGAATTCGCCGCGTGCCGGTAAGTGTGACACTGCTGTTGTCTTTGCAGGTGAAGATGCGGCGTGAAGAATCCGGAATGCACAGCGTGCCAGTAAGTAGAATAATGCTGTTTATCTTTGCAGGTGCAGATGCAGCGATAAGAATCTGGAATGCACAGCGTACCGGTAAGTATAATAATGCTGTTTATCTTTGCCGGCGAAGGTGCAGCGTGAGACACGGCCGCTGCCGAAGGATCAGGTAAGCAAGCACTGCGTGTGAAAGTTCGTTATGCTAACCTGTTGTTTCTGGTCTTTTGCAGGTGCTGATGTTGTTCGGGTACCGGAATGGTAAGTATAATTCTTGCAGGTTCAGGATTCAAAGAAGAAATGCTGGAACAGACTCGGTGAGCGTTCTGCTGCAGATGCAGAATAACGCAAAGCACGTTTCATCAATCGGGTGTGGTTTAAATAGCCTTGGAGTGATGAGGCGTCTCCTTCCACGGCCCCGCCTAGGTAAGAAAAGAGTTCCTGCTTCCAGAAGAGTTCCAGTGCTGTATCCAGGGAGTGGAGCTGCCCCACCCAGGTAAGAAAGTAGTCCCAGTTCACCGAGGACTCCTAAGAGTCTGGCAAGTAAGCAGCATGGTCTGCCGCAGGTAAGTCCACCCAAGCACCTTCACACCAATGATGAGCCCGGCGCTTCCAGTGCCGGGACCGATGCTTCTGATGAGCCTGGTGCCACCGGCGCCAGGACAAGGTCCAAAAGGTCCCTGTGGGGACCGGCTGGTGCCTAGGATCAGAGTTAGGGGCCTGCTTCCAAGGACGTTGGGCTGATCCTGGCTCCTTGGAAGCAGTGATCATGACAGTTGCACAGTAATTGCCGTTGAAGAAGGGTACAGATTGACTGACGTCACTGATGACGATCTGTTTGACGAGCAAGCAGATGGAGAAGAAACAACAGTTGAAGTGAATCTCACTTTCTGGGTGAAAATGATCAAAAGAGAAGTGCCTCAGAGAATGATGTTGGCACAGAACCGTCCTGGATATTTTGAGGACAACGTGGCCCAGGTGCCTTTCTCAGTATGGCCCACAGGCTCCTATGACGTAGGCTTATTGAAAGAAGTCAGAGAAGTAAGGATTAAATTGAAGCCAGGAGCAATTTTACCCAAAGTACAACAGTATCCCATGTCGAGGGAAGAAGATGAAGGAATTTTCAAGACAATTTTGGCTATGATGGAACAGGGCATCTTAGTGACGTCAGACTCGTCATGCAATACCGCAGTGTACCCTTTCAAAAAATCAAAGGGAGGGTCTTGGAGACTAATTCAAGATTTACACCCGATAAATGATATTGTAGAGGCCGAGTTCCCTTTAGTCCCTAACCCGGCCACAATCGTATGTAACATACCTGTTGAGGCAAAATATTTCACGGTGATTGACTTGAAAAATGCATTTTTCTCAATCCCATTGCACCAAGACTCACAAGATTTGATGGTATTTACGTTCAGACAGATGCGTCTGAAAAGCACGAGGTTGCCCCAGGGGTACTATGAGTCTCCTTCAATTTTCAACACAGTCCTGCAGATGGACTTAAGCAATGTTGCATTAGAGATTGTCGTCTTGCAATATGTGGATGGCATCCTAATTTGCCCCAAGACAGAGAAAAGATGCAGATGCGATTCTGTTCAGCTATGGACCATATTGGCTGAGAAAGGATATAAAGTTGACAAAGAAAAGTTACAATATTGTCAGCAAGAAGTTCTGTACATAGGCCAACTGATCTCGCATGATGGGAAAAGAGTTTCCCCTGAAAGGGCTGAAGCCATACTGAACACAGTTAAGCCACACACGATAAAACAGATGCAGAGTTTTTTAGGTCTTTAGGTCTTTGCAATTATGTCAGGGCATGGGTCTTTGACTACAGCTCATATACCAAGCCCGTGTTACAGGCCCGAAAGAAGGTACAGGTGATGAAAGGGAAAATTGAATAGTTTGAGACCATGGAAAGCGAATTTACTGAATTCAAGAGAGCCATTTGCACTACACCAGTTTTAGGGATTCCCAATTATGCAGAGGAATTCTACTTGTTTTCACACACGAATGGCAGCGTTATGATGGCAGTGCTCACACAAAGAACTCCGTTGGGGTACAAGCCCCTGGCATACTACAGTGGGAATTTAGACCCAGCTATGAGAGGCCACTTCCCTTGCGAACACAGTTTAGCTGCTGCAGCGTTCGCCATAGAGAAAGCTACAACCATTGTGATGGGGTGCTCCATGACGTTGTACGTCGAGCACGCGCTATTTGCTATTCTAGAGAAACCAAAGGGCACATTGACATCTCAGATAGCTTCTGCTTATGAAGTGATCATATCAAACCCATCGATTAAGATAGTTTGATGTAAGAGAGTAAACCCAGCTATGTTCATAGCAGAGCCAGTCACTGAAGGAGAGCCCATACATGACTGCGCAAATTTTGAAGAATTTCATGATGAGATTCCCAGAGTGAAAGAGAATGCATTGGCAGAAGGAGAAATTGTCTTTGTTGATGGTTCCTCGAGAATCGATCAAAATGTTGGGCAAACATATACAGGCACTGCTGTAGTGAAGCACACAGCAAACAGAGAATTTTGAATACTCATTAGTGCACGATTACCATCTCACTATTCAGCACAGGCTGCAGAATTATTGGTGTTGATACTCGCGATTGAGAATCAGGCAGACCAGGAAGTAACAGTGCACAGTGCCTCCGCCTATGTGACATCAACAGTGCACGCAGGTCTAGCGCGCTGGGAAAGGAGGGGCTACCTCTGAGCAGAGGGCACGCCAGTGCAGCACGCAGCCCTATTGGATAGTCTCATTAAGGTCCTACAGCTCGGAGTGGGCATATCAGTCATGAAATGCGCCGCCCACAAGAAGGGGACAGATTTTTATCTCATGAGATAATCAAGCAGCAGAAACAGAGGCCAAGCGTATGGCATCCAAGGGCGAAACCATAATTGATGTGGAAATAACCAATGTAAATGAAAAAATGATTGTTGCATGAAGTGAACCTGAAAGCTATAATAACATGGGGCAAACTCAGTTAATAGAACTCCAAAGGGAGGCACCACAGGACGAGAAGAACCTCTGGAAGCAGCAAGGGTGCTCTTTAAACCCCTCCGAAAGCTTGTGGTGACAAGACAGCACTGGTAAACCAGTAATGCCTATAGCCCTGTTAAAATTAGCATTGGAACAGTTGCACTATCCAGCGCACATGGCAAAAGAGAATCTCGCGGCAACACTCGCTGAAGACTGGTTCATACTGAACTTAGCAGAGTACGTTGCATTCTTTATGGTGAACTGTATAATCTGCCAGCAGTTCACAGCTGGGCATACACTAAGAGTAATTAGAGGAGTCATCCCAAGGCCCAATAGACCTTTTCAGCACTTGCATGTCGATTACGTCGATATGATTCAAGTATGTAACGGGTGCAGGTACCTAATTGTTGTGGTGTGTCCATTCTCTAGATGGATAGAAGCACATTCATGCACACACCCAGACTCTACCTGGGCAGCCAAATTTCTGGCGTATCGCCAGCAAGGTAATGGGATATGTGAGAAGCTCAACGGATTGTTAAAGGAAACGATAGCCAAGTTGAAGCTTACTCTAAAGAAGAGATGGTTACACTGCCTTCCTTTGGCACTGTATGCACTCATAAACCATCCTGGTTCTGACCATCATTTTACGCCGCATGAAATAGCAACAGGCAGAAGGATGCGCACTCCACTGACACCCCGAGACAGAGCTAGATGTGATGCCCAGCCTACAGGAGAAATCTTAGGGTATGAAATGCAAAATTACTTGAATTGCATGACATCTTGTCTTACTGTAAGTTCAGGCCAGCTGCAGCGACGACGGAAAGGGTGCAGGGCAGCACAGAACACAGAAGGAGATACTATTCCAAACCCAGTTCAGAGTCTATGTGTACCAGCGATCGATATGCAGGGCTGTCTGGAACGAGATGAGAAGCAAGACCGCGAGGATCATGATAAGTGATGGGGACACATCATGTATGATAAAAGGATGGAGGGGGGGCCACCGAAAAAAGACTGTAGCACAGATAACAGGGGCAGGGCGAGGACAGATAACATTGAAAATTGTAACATAGCACACTTGGACTTGTTGGACTAGAATATAAAATGCAAATGTAAATTGGGTAGCACTAAGCGTGTCTAAATTTGAAGCAAACAGGAGCGGCAAGATGGAGACAACCTACCCCAGGAATTAAAGTAGTAGGACCGCCATTGGGGTGCCTTCGCCCTGCTGAGCCGTGAGTACAGGCTATTGCCAGAAAAGGGCTAGATGCGGGGGTGCCTGAGATCCAGGGATGGAGCTGGGCAACAGTTGGGAAGGGCGTTGGGGTGGGAGGAAACGCAGGGGAGAGAGTTGCGGTGGGGAAGGGAGGTGGGAGGGAGGGAGGTTGGGAAATTTGAAGTGTTTTTAGTTTGGGGAAGTTTAAGTTTGGAAACGAGCCTACAGAGAATGGAAATATATTTGGTCATGGACTGCACTTGTGGTGGGGGGAGCGGGACACTAACATGCCATGGGGGATGTTAAAATAATTACTTGGAACGTCAGATGGCTCAATAGGTATCTAAAGAGGAATAAGGTCATGCTGTATTTACACAGACAGAAAATAGATACAGCCCTGCTGCAGGAGACTCAACTTACGCAGGATAATATGGAGATGATCTGGAAGAAATGGAGGGGACTGTAGTGGGTGCATCATATTCGGCCTATGCTAGGGGGGTGATCATCTGGGCGGCGCCGCATGTCCCGTTTCAGCTGTTACAGTCTACAGTTGAGGCAGACGGGAGGATGGTCATAATGAGAGGGCTGGTGGAAAATAGGGAGATAAGCATCATAAACATGTACGCCGCGAACCAAAACATGGCGGCATATTTCAGAACCTTATGTAACAAACTCAGTACGTGCCTGGGAGGGGCGGTGATCTGGGGAGGAGACTTTAATTGCGTGTTAAACCCTAAGGTAGATAGATCAGATGGTAAAATGGATAGACCCACCCCAGCCTCTAGAGCACTGCAGACACTGCTGGAGGATTTTGGGTTCAAGGATGTATGGAGGTCACACCACCCCCGGGAGAGCAATATTCGCACTATTCAGCTCCACAAAATCTACATACTAGGTTGGACTATATGTTTGCTAAACAGGAGTTAATGACTGAGATAACACAGATGGAATATAAAGCGAGGGTCATCTCAGACCACTCGCCACTAATCCAGAGGTGGCAATATCGACCCCGAGAGCAAAGATTCTGACATGGTGCCTCAGAGCAGAGGCGCTGAAAGACACCATTTTTAGGGAGGATATGAGGGAGGAAATAATAAACTACTTTGAGATCAATACTGGCAGTGTAGAGACAGCGGGTATGCTTTGGGATGCCTTTAAAGTGGTAATGAGGGGGGTAGCTATAGCTAAGTCCAAAGGGCTGCAAGGAGGGGTCCTGGCTGAACTGCAAGATACAGAGAGGGAGCTAGAAAGAGCGTCAAGTGGGGGAGGTAATACTAAGGTAGATAATGAAGTAATACTTAGGCTGCAGCAGAAATGTGCGGGGCACTGGGAGAGACTGTGTAATCTTAACTATAAAAATGATATAGAGAGACAGCACGCGGGGGGGACAAACCAGGCAGTGTTTTGGCATGGATATACAAGAGCGAGACCCCCAGACCCACAATTAGAACAATAACGAGGGAGGGTGGAAGCATAGTGGACACCCAAGAAGGAGTTAACCAGGAATTTGCAGAATATTATGGACTCTTGTATGGAGATGATGCAGAAAGTGATTGTTAAGTAATAGTAGAAACACTGGAGGACATAGGACTGCCGCAGATCAGTGCTGGAGAGCGAGAAGAGCCTGGACTCTCCGATTACTTTAGCGGAATTGGAAGAGGTAGTGAGACAGTTGCCCACCAGCAAGACTCCGGGGACTGACGGACTCCCAAGCAAATTTTATAAAACATATAAGGATGAGGTGCTTCCCCCACTTTTAGAAATGCTGAATGAAGCATATGGAGTGGGAAGGCTGCCAGAGTCCCTCAGAGAAGCGATAATTATACCGCTACCCAAACCTAATAAGCCTGGTCACAACTGCGGCTCATGCAGACCCCTATCAATGCTAAATCAGGACAGTAAAATATTGACAGCTGTCTTGGCAAACAGAATAAGGAGGGTTATTGGTAAACTAATACATCCCGACCAGACTGGCTATGTCTCAAACAGGAACATACCCAACAAGCTTAGGTGACTCCATCGAGTTGTTGAGCACGCAAATGAGGACGAAGATGAACTGGCAATTGTATCGTTAGACGCAATAAAGGCCTTTGATTCAGTCAAATGGCCGTGGCTGATGGCAGCCCTGGCTGGCTATGGGATAGGGCCCGGGTACCTACAGTGGGCTAAAATGATATATAGTGCGCCGCTGGCCAGAGTAAAAACAGGAGCAGTGATATCAGAGAGGTGGCAACTTCTTAGAGGTACTAGGCAGGGATGCCCGTGGTTACCTATGCTGTATATCCTAGCCCTAGTACCCCTGGCGATATACCTGAGGCAACAGTATGACCCGATAGGCATCGTTGTAGGAGGGGAACCGCATCTAATCTCTTTGCATGCAGTTGACATGTTGTTGTATTTACGGCACCCGGAAGAAAACCTCTAGTACATTCTGGAAGTGATGGAGAGATAAGCAAAGCTGTCCGGTATAGCTGTGAACCCCCAAAAATCTAGTATATTTCCGCTGGGCAGGTACAAAGGGATCCCGTTAGAACAGCTACCAGTGCTACAGATACCATGGGAGGTTAGCACGTTTCGATATCTTGGGATAGATATATACCATACGGTGGAAGAGGAACACCAGTAGTAAAGCGATCAGGAAAATTGAAAATAGCATGAAGTTCTGGGTGAAGCTACCCTTGGCAATGATGGGGCGAGGGGCAATGTTGAAGATGGTGGTCCTACCAAAACTCTTGCATTATTTTGGGAGCATCCCATACCTGATAACAAGGCGGTTCTTTGCTAGGATAGATGGCATGTGCAGGGATTTCCTTTGGCATGGGACGAGCAGTAGAGTGGCCCTTTGGAAGCTACAAAACGTACATGAGAAAGGGGGTATAAAACTGCCAAATTATGAAATCTATTACATAGCAAGCCAGCTGCAATATGTAGCTAAATGGCTCTCTGAAGCGTCAACCTCGGAGTCCAGGCTGTTCCGACAGGACTGTGCCCCATTCTTCCTAAAGGAAATGATGTGGCTGCCTAAGCCAGACATGGAAGGGCATCCAAAGATGATGATACTTGGGTGGAAGATGTGGCGCAGGGACTGCCAGTTGATGGAGAATCCATTCCCGTGTTCCCCGCAGGTACCACTAGTGGCACTGGCGGGTAAAGAAAAGCAACTAAGGATGATGATTAGGAAACACTGGGAACTGGTGGGGATAGCAACAATGGGCGATATATGGCAGGAGGGGAATATAAGGGACTTTGCAGTGTTGGAGGATGAAACCGGGTTACATGCAGGCCAGTATATAACATACCATAGGGTGGTGCAGAGAATCAAGGAGACATGGACCGAAGTAGCACTAGCAGAAGAACCGAACACCGCCATAGATACAATATATGACATAGCAGAGGGGGGACATGAGATATCTAGAATATATGAGCTGGTGATGCACAAGGTGGGGAAGGAAGTGGCACAACTGAGATGGGATTGGGAAGAGGAAGTGGGAGCCCCAATGAGTGATGGGATGTGGGAACAAGCCCAAGGGTACCACAAAAAAGTGCAGAGGAATGCTGGACTACAACAGATAGAATTATATGTAACCCATAGGGCGTATATGACACCCCAGAGAATAGCCAAATTCAAAAACGCAGGATGACAAGCATGTCCCAAATGTGATGAGGAAAATGCCGGAATGGTGCATATGTTCTGGTCATGCCCAGTCATTGAGCGATTTTGGGGTGAAGTGGCACACAGGCTAGCCGAAAAAGGAATCAAGATTGTGGTGGACACGGTGTGGGCCTGCTTAATAGGAGGTTTTCCGAAACCATGTAAACTCAAGCATGTGAGTAAACTAAAGGACCTAGCGTATGCACTTGCAAAGAAGAGAATTGCTATGGGGTGGAAGTCATGCCAGAGACTACGACTAGAAGTATGGTGGAAAGATCTACAGAAATGGGCTGAAGCAGAAACTGCAGTATGGCAAGAAGCAAGTAATGTCGGGGGGAGGAGGAGGCTGAGACCCTGATAGCCTGGAAACAACTGATAGCAGAGTTATTTGGGCTCATGCGAGACCCAACAAAAACCATGGAAGAGGAATCCCTAATACGAGGCGCAGAAATAGAACATGAAAGGGAGTAGGCTCGAAAGTGGGGAGGGAAGGGGAGAAGCAGTGGACATGATGAAGCAATGTATATTTAAAATGTTATTATATGCACTGCAAGTTTGGTTTGTATTGTTTGTTGAAATAAAATTAATAAAATTATTTATTTTTTTAAATGTGTACCAGCGATCTTCCCTGGTGACACGGTCCTAGTGAAGAAACACATGAGGAAAAAGTGGGACGAGCCAAGGTTCAACGGTCCCTTTATAGTGGAAGATGTCACTACCTCTGCAGTCAAGCTATACGGAAGAAGAGCTTGGATCATTCTGGGTGACATCAAGCCATATGTTGGAGAAGGCTCCCTGCCCACACCCCAACGAATAGAGACTACAGACGACAGGGAAGAACCACAGACACGTACAGACGAGATCCATGACGAGGAAGAAGGACGCATGATCAGCAAAGCAAAGGCAAAGAACTTTTGTGCAAGGTTGTGGTTCAATTTTGGACATTCCCTCTGAGCAAAAAAGGGGATAAGGACATAAACACGGATACTCTGTGCATCCTAGTTGCAGGGTGAAGAAGAAAATTGCACGTATAAGCCACAACATAGTCTGTTGACTTTGAACCTTGGACTGAGGCACGCTGAAGCCTTGATAAGAAAAGGATATGCAAAATTTTAATCGAGGACACACAAATTGGAAGAAAATACAGTATCCAGACCTGTTCCACATGGACATATTGTTCAGACTCACTTATGGGGTCCCACAGCAGTGACATCACTAAAGACGTTTTAATCTACTTTGAGCTTGTATTGAGATTGTACCCGTCGGTGGTGGGAAGGCTCACCAGCATCACTGAATTTCTTCAAGATCTTGAAAATGAAAAGACAATAAGGAGGCTGTTCACTGTGATTGCCGAGCAGTTCCTC
Source organism: Ambystoma mexicanum (assembly GCF_040938575.1). NCBI lineage: Eukaryota > Metazoa > Chordata > Amphibia > Caudata > Ambystomatidae > Ambystoma > Ambystoma mexicanum. The sequence continues at coordinate 1,564,498,137 of NC_090932.1, forward strand.
CTGCTTCCGGAATACAGCGAGGAAAAGTCCAAAGCAGAAGAAGAAGCGAATAGGCTTATCAACGTGCTGTTCTTTCACTCAATTGAAGACTGTCAAGATCTTGCCGGGAAAAAATATGGATGTTTTGACATTTCTTTGAATCCAGCAAACACAGAACGTTTAAGTATAATCCTGAACGGAATTATCATCCATGTTGCTCTATACACACACATCGAGATTGCAGAAACTGCTCACAGTGAGTGAGGGCCAAACAGTTCCAAACTTTAGCAAAGACAGGACAAATGTCCCTGTCACCAGAAGATAGCAGATTAACAAGCAATGTCTTCTTTCGCCTAATTGAGGATTTTCCTGAACTTGTGGGGAGGCCTGCCGTGTTGACGTCCTCACATTCATCAGAGACCCAGCTAATTCTACACAGATGAGCATGCTCTTACATGGTATTGTGATGGAGGTCGAACTTGCTAACAATCAACAGAATTACCTGAGAAGATTTTAAACTTTCCACCGAGGGACAGATCGAGAAGGTATTGCCAGAGACTTCACTCTTGTTATGCTGACAAGGATGCGACATGTCGTCTGGAGTGAAGCAAGTAAGAGGCATTGACTGGGAGCTCGTGTACTTTGAACATGCACAGTAAACTCAACATATTTCCGTATTTGATATTTTTTATAACCGAACAAGAGAACTGTATCCAGAGACAATAGACAATCCAGTGTCCAGGCAAAGAAGGACAATTGTTTCAGAACCTGCAACCCACAAGCAGAAATGGCAGAATCTAGAGATAATATTGTCTAAAGTGTATTAAAAGTTAGTTTTCTTTCCTCAGATGATCAAGATGGGCAACCAAAGTAGCAATGTTGTCATCTCTCAGGAGGAGAGATGCCCGTATTGTCCCGGAACTAAGTGTTGTAGGTTAACCTATGGAGGAATCATGTACCTATCCATTGTTTTCATAATTGTATTACTGCCACTGACGATTAGAACTGCATTTTATTATTGGTGCACAAAGTGTTCCGATTCCAGTGCACCCACCTAATGATGTACACATGAAACCCATGAAGGCACCCAGACCTTATATAGTCATTCCAGTCCCTAGAAAATCTGATAGCAGAATGAGTGAACTTGAAATGGACGTGATTAGCAATGGCACACATGCAGTAACAAACAAATTGAAAAGCCGGAGTCAGGGTCGGCAGAGTAAGAATGATAGAAGGTTACTGACAACCAGACACATGTAAATGATGAATGCACACACACCAGGTCTAGTGTCAATAATTACAGCACCACAGACCAAAGATGACAGGAAAGTTGGACAACCAACAATGAGAAGCTCTACTATAAGTGAAGTTAAAAGCCAAATGAAGAAATCGAACTAGTGAAGAGACAAAAGGAGTTGGAGAGGAAGCCAACTGAAACAACATTAATGAACACCCCTGATACAGCACTGAAAGAGGCAAGTGCAAGCCCAGAAAAAAATCTCACAAGCACAGATGATAGCAGAATCAATATGGTCGTTCATAACCAGAGCTAGGGAAAGACAAGAGGACAAGGAAAGACTTGCCAGACTTTCCTCTACTCGACTGGCACAAATGTAGGTGCCTGCACCATGGATTAGGATACCTGAGAATCCTCCAGCAAGACGAAGCCATACGGATGCATTCAAGGATGTAGTTATAGCAAACTACATGAAAACCTTGAGAATCCAGAGAAGCATACAAGGAGATGACTGTGAGCTAAACGACTACTTGGACAGCACAGCACACTTGGGAAATAACATATGGTACCAGCATATGAAAGAAGATGGAAGACGGAATTCAGAGGGCGAATGCTTTGTTTGTTCACTCCTACCTTACAGCATGGGGAAGTCAAAGATCTTTGTAGCTGTAGAGATTGATGTCCAGACAGCACACTGTCTATCACACGTAGCAATGTGCACGACCAGAGGCCAGTTCATGGGAAGTGATGCCTCACTGAAATGGGCAACTGAAGCAACTGATCCAAATGACGATGATTATGTCCAGGACATAAAGACAAGAAACAATGGAAAGCCAAAACACATTGTGATCAGATATGAGACGCCCGGAGTTAAAGGAGCAGAAATCAGAAGAGAAGCAAATCACAAACTAAATGTTCAAGGGAAGACACCAGAAGAAGATTGAAAGTGGAAGAACAGAGGCCAAATGCAAATTAGGGGAACAGTGCTTTCATCAGAAGGATAGCTTCAAAGGAGTAGTGATATGTAGAGCATGGATGGTCTTCGGGCACTACGAACCCACCATCAACATAGTGAGAAATGGATGCAAGAATTGTGGCTGAAAACTGCTAACATGGATTGAAGACAGAGGAGGACCCTTGCAGATAGTGCCATTGGAAATCTCAAAATTATGCTTCAGGAATAATGGCACAAGGAAGATGGGAGAGAATCAGAACTGTGGACACGTTTTTGACACTCTAGGAATGATACACGGTACTGCAGTGATCATGGACCATTATTGGGCATGTGGATCCAAAGCATATATCAGACTGTCGAGAAACTGGGGAGGTATATGCACAATAGTGAATGTCCATGTTCCATCATGGTGATTCCGAAAAGTGACCTGAATATTGACAGTTTCCCGAAAGCATATGCTCACCTGAGGAAGAAGAGATCTGTGGAATTGATGAACCGAATGAAGCAAGAGAATTACTTTTCTGCCAAGTCCATAGAAGCTTTTGATGCCATCCCTTATAAACATAGGCTGTTCAGTCAGACTTCGTCAGTGTTCACAACAATTTTCATGCCAAGAATTCAGGTTGGAGCAAATACTAAATGGTTGCAGATAACCAGATGGGAGTTACTACAAACCATCAATACGACAATAAAAGGATTCAACGCAATCAAAGAAGAGTTGAGAGCGACTCGACTAATGACTCTTCAGAACAGATATGTCCTTGACATGATCATAGCCATGGATGGAGGTGTTTGTGTAAAAATTGGAGAATCATGTTGCACATGTATACCTTCTCATGACGAAGAAAACGGAACTCTAACAGAGGCCATAGGTATGCTGATGAAACTACAGAACCAAATGATTGAGGAAACTGACGAAGTGGACAACGACAGTTGGTTTGGATCACTATTCTCATGGGTTTCGCAATGGATGGCAGATGCATTCAAATTCCTAGGAGCCCTGCTAGTGATGATACTGCTTGGATTCTGTGTTATCAAGATAATTATCTCTCAGTGCCAGAAAACTGCAAAAAAGGCCAAAGACCTGACTGATGAAGAAATAAGAGACTTTTTGAAAGCTAGCATTAATGCACCAGAAGGAACAAAGTTTCGATAACCCAGGAAACATAGACATGATGTGGGAAGATGGATCTATTGCAGCCCAAATGGACAGTGTCAACTAATGACATGGAACAAAGATGAACACGTAAGAACAGCAGGAAATCTAAAAGGAGTGTGACCAGCCGAGCGAGAAGAATGAGGACTTTCATACCTACGCATGGTGGAGTGCAATGCAAAGATATCAGAACTTATCCAGACAGAGATGCAGTCTCAAGGCCAACCATAGTGAAATAATTGACACATGACCACTGAAGTGATGATTGATTGTAGCAATAATTGGAGAAAGGCCGGGGGAGCTGACAAGCACCCTGCACCTGGCCGATCATTATGCATGCTGCTAGGCAAAGTGGAAAAGTATGAGTGGGGTTGGTGCCAACCCAATCATAGTGGACCAAGTAATCTAGGGTCCTATAGTTAGTAGAACCAATGGCACGTCATACTTTTAGTGACATCTACAGTAGCTATTTTTAAGGTAGGGCTTAGATACCCCACCTGACAGTGTTTACCCAATCCCCTCACTCTGTTATCATATACAGATATAGTACCTATAGTAAAGTTATCTTCCTAGAACCAATAGAATTGCATGCAACATTTTAAGCGTTACACGTCAGTGATGACGAGTTTTTAGTATGAAGTGATGTGTTTTTATGAAGTTCGTTGGAGTTGTGAAGCAAGAAGGAAGATCAAGCAACCGCTGATATTCATGAAACTCCCTATTTTTTGTACTTGTCATTAAACAGACTCCCTTTGCCAAACCGTTGAGTTGTCATTATTGATTTGATGCTAGAGTATTAATCTGCATCCCCACCCATCTCACAGGTGCTGCTAGTCATCTTAAAATGCCATTAGGCAACCCCTAGCTTTATGGGCCGGTTGAGGGTCCTGGTGCACACTATGTTAAAAGAATACTGTATGGAATATGCTGCTGCGCCGTGGAATTCCAGTGCAGTCAGGATAATATTGATGGGCAGATGAACTGTGCAGTGCAGCAATGCTGCTCACAGTGCATTGCCATGGAGCACCGCTCCTCTTCGTAGAATGATATGGATGAATAGGATATAATAATAATCTTAGTTATGCTAAGATAAAGTTTTATACATAACTTGCAAATAAAATAAAAACAGGCTGCCCTTGTTACCTGAAAGCACCCATAATAAAACTGAAGAGTGACATTATTGCTAGTATGTTAAAAGTAATAATCATCGAACAGCTGTTCATTCACCATGTCTGTGTATGGCTTGTGATTATTGTCACTCCCTGCAAGGACAGGCACTGTGAGCATATGATGGTGTGCAGTCCATTTGGTCTTCATAATGCCCAGCTAACTCCATGCTCTGCTCTTGATGCTGCCCAGACTCACTCAGACCTCAATCCCTAACACCTAGAATCATTCAGAGATTTGCTTTAAAGGCTACCCTCCGTCGAGTTACCTGTGTGATCAGACAAAGTCACTGAGAACTCTATGCTTGGTCATAGAGAGCTCCACTCAGACCTCTGCTGCTGATATCACCCACGCTCTATGCCCCAGACTCACTCAGACCTATGCTGCTGATATCACCCACGCTCTATGCCCCAGACTCACACAGAGCTCTATGCATGACTACAGACAGATTCATGCACTCAGAGGTATGTTCAAGATAACGCCCGGGTTCACTCACAGCTCTGCTCTTTGAAAAACAAAGGCCCAGTCAAAGTGCTCCTCTTAATAAACCCAGTTCGCTCAACGCTGCCCTTGATAGTAGGTAAACTGGCAGAGATTTGTTGTGTGTACATCTAAATAAAGGTTTAGGTCTGTGAGGATACTAATGCAAGAGAGTATAGGTCAAATATGCAAAATTCATAGTATGTCCTTAACAAGTATTAGCGCCAAGCGGATAATTAGCCCATCAGCATGCATGGGCCCCGGGCATTACATTTGTGAGCAATTCGACCATCCGTACAGCGGGTGTGCGATCGCCTGGACTTTTTTTGAAATGTTTAATTTAATGGAATGATGGTAGACCAATCTCAGTAAAATGTGTGGGGCTAATCCACACACATTTCCCTATGCTCACAGCACGACAAATGCATAGACCCGTGTACTCTGGGTGGACACAGCCTAAAGGCACAGTACGCCTTTTCATATTTAGTTGGGATATGACAGTCAGGAGTATGCCATGTTACCTTCAGAAAGGGGCCAACCTTTCCCCTGCCATGGCCAGCCTGGTTAACTAACAAAGGCTCCATGGATCCGCCCTGCTCTTTTGTTGTGCACTGCAGCTGATGACAGCGATAATCATGCTAATAGAGTGTACTTTAAGCAGCCCCACATGGGACATGGCTACAGAGGTTAACAAATGAGACAGGAAACTCCAACAACCTTTCATTGCAACTGTGTCAACCTGGAACCAGCTCCCACCCTCAGTATCAATTGACAGTGAGCTGTCATGTCTGGGACTGCATGTTTACAGTAGGCCTCCCCGGTAGGGGGACCCCATTCTGAAAGGAGCCCCTAGGGGACCCTGACGTCTATGGAAACAAGGTGAGTCACCACACACGATAGATATGCCAGACACAAGGTTGTATTCCCAAAGCTATGGTTTATTGCAAAGCAAAAGTCTCAGTTGGCCAACTCGGTCTCACGCCCCGCAACGTGTATCTCTAGACCTCGAGGGACGCAAGAGAGCGAATTACGGACATCAGTTACATATATACAAAATGCACATCAAACAATCAGCTATGACATGTTTAACACCCCCCTTTATTGGGTTTCTTTGAACTTGGTGTGATGATGGACATCTCCGACTACTATGACACCTTCAAACATCTATTCTAGTAACAATTTGCAATTTGTGAGTGCGAAGGCATCTTTCAGTTGTTGAATAGAACACAGCGCTTCTGTTCTTGGAAGCGAGCTACATACGGGAGGAAGAGTTGCATTCCGGACCTTGCTATCTATTAGGTGCAATTCGCGTCATGGGAGCCGACACGCTCTAGCGGGCTCAGCAAAGGGGGGCCGTAAGAAAAGCATAATTCAAGCTTTTAGCAGTATTATTCTAACATATTCTACCATATAATGAGACTGGCTGGCAGCTGTGAAATGATTAAATGCCCTGCAGCTCTGCTTCAAGGCTACATTCGGGAGGGTGCCGGGCATTCTTCCTGGCGCTGCCTACATTTGTGTTTCAGCGAACTCTTGTTATCCTCTCGGCCGAGCGGCCTTGTCCTTTTCACATACAGACAACAATGTTTTATAGTCGAGCAGTGTTAGTGGAAAATATACTGCGAAGCAATAGGAACAGAAAGCAATGAGCAATGGTTAGAAAACAAAATGGCGATTCTTGTTACATCAAAATTTGCCGTTCATTGGCAAACTTGAAAACCTATATTCTGTCATATCGTGCATGAGACGGTTGGCCCACGGCCACCAAAATGTGTTTGCGGTCACAAAGTAGAGGTATCCATTTTTCTAGACTGACAAATCCTCCTTTGGCCGTATGCCAAACGTCTGATCTATTTATTGAAACCTCCTCTAGTGATGATGAATCTGAAGTACTTATGTCTGAATTTTGCATGCTATCGTAGACATAATTGTCTTCATCAATATCTATTGCCATCAACTCTTTTACTGCTCTTATCTCATTTGGGTCTGGGTCAGTTCGATCATGGGGTTGTTTTTTCTTTGTCATCATATGCATACATCCTTCCGTACATCCCTCAGTTACCTCAGCGCAAATTATGGGTAAACAATGTATACAACAACAGCACGTTAAGAATATTCCAAACACCACTACTAATATTGAGATCAACTTCCATCCCCAAGAACGTAGTATTCCCCAAAACCAAGATCCTATTCCCCAGCTCCCTTCTCCAGTAGGGAGTTCAGAGCTTAGGACGTGCATTTTCTTTATTGCTTCAAAGATTGTAGGGGAATAGCCATCTACATATACGCAACACGCTGATCCCACTATTTTTCAAATTCCCCCACAATCAACCATGATCACATCGAGAGCCATTCTATTTTGCAGCGTCATTAACCTGATTCCTCTTTCTTCCAACGTCATGTTAAATAATATATCTGTTGTTGTGTTTATTGTATTTTTTAGGATTCTGGACAGTTGCCTTATATTATAGGAGTTCACTATCTGCCCCAAGAATGGAATGAATGATTTTGCTACATCAGTTGCTATTAAAACACCCTCGTCAGTCCTTTTTGACTCTAGTTCTGGATAATCTGACCATGGCTGCTGTTTCTAAGAGGAATACTCCTGGGAACAGTAACCCTAGGTAACATGTACCCCCCAGTTTCTGGGCAACCAACGGCATGCTTTCTCTCCACATATAAAATAAACTGGATCACCTACATATACTGGTTCTATTTCCCATTTTAATACCACTGTATTCATGCAACCAGTATGTGTTCCGACTGAAAAAGAGCCTTTCTTTTTTAGACAAAAAGGGACAGTTCTTGGGCTATAATTCACTGTGTAAGATGAGGGAATTGCATATTTGTCCCCTTCTGCTCTTACACGAAACGTCATTACAGATGTTTTTTCTGGTGGGGACAATCTATCTCGTCTATTTTGTCGTGTTATCTTTTGTGTACTTTTCCTCGTGGGCTCTGGGGCTATTACTTGTGCTTTATGGAAAATGGAACAACCCACAGGCTTCATTATTATCTCCTCAAACTCATTCATGTTGGTTCTGTCTAATTGACCCGTATTACTCTTATTCCATTTCCCATAGAACATTGCACCTAAAGATGCACTACATGCAGAACTTAATGGTAATGGCTACACATACCACCCTATTCCTTTCCCAGCATGCTGTGGTAAATGGGCACATACCCAGCAATTTGTTTTCTTCAGAATTGCATGTGTCATGTTTATGATCAACAGTAAGGTGTTATTTCCAAAACCTTCCCTGTGTCTTTCTTCCATTGGGGTCAGGGATCACCTGGACCGGGCTTTCAGTAGTGGATATATTGATTATTGGTAAAAACATTTCTAATGGGTGTATTGTTTCCACCCACCATAATATTAGGGCTGTCGATATTGGTGCTACCACGCTCATAAAGCACATTATTATTGTCAGTACCAGCATACAATTCTTTTTACCATGCGTTTTCCTTAAGCTTACAGTCTTTATAATTGATTCATTCTCAGCGATGGTGGTGCAGGAGGAGGCTGGAACCGGTCCCGGCATGTTTCTCGTCGTCCTTCTTCTTTCGTACCACAGTTCGTTGTGGATATCTCTCTTCTCTTCGCTTGCTCTGATGTTAATAAGTTCAATGGAATTGTCACAGTTCAGTTCTGCCTGTCCTTTTTAGCCTGGATCCGATTATTCGTTTTTAGGTGAGATCACTTGTCCTTTCTTATGCTGCTCAGAGGACCTTTGATCAGTTATCTTATCGCCTTAGTATCATGTGCGCCCAGCTTGTCCGCTCTGGTTCCGGACACATGTACTTTTTATGCTCGCACCGAGGAGCCGCGAGTCTTGAATTGTCCGACTTGCACAATTCTCACGCTTCTCTCCTCTACACCTCTGGTTCCTTCTCCGTCCATGAGCTGAACCAGAGGTTGACATAAACACCAAAAAGAACTGCGGATCACTTTGTCTTTCGAGGCCGCAAGTTGTATCGCCTTGCTTCTGGTATCGTATGATCCGTGTACAGTGCCGGTGCACTTCCAGATTCAGGCTCAAAGTCAGCTACTGTAGGTGTTGGTGTGCACCGCGCCAATGATGCAGATCCGTTTTTTGGCGTGCTGGCAAGTGCTGGTGGGTGCTAAAGGGGTACACAATTTGTTTCTGCTGGTATTTGCAAGGCAGATTTTGCGTCGGCCAGCAGTGATGTCGATTCTGCTGGGCAACGTTGGGGCACTCTTTGCCTTTCCCCCTCTTTGGCAATCGTCTCAGGCTTTGTTTCGAGTTTCACTTCTCGTTTTGGCAGATTCGGTGGCTGCTTACTGGCAACAGTTTCTTTTGTTTCTGGGACCGCTGTCTCTTTCCGGTCATCAGTGTCAGGCAAGTCTTTCAGTGCAGTTGGAATCTTCTTGGCATGGGTGGCATGGATCCACCACTTCCTTCCATCCACCCGTATTGCCGTCTGCGTTGCCAAAAGTACTTGATAGGGCCCGCGCCACCTGGGTGCTAATGATGACTTTCTTTCAAAATTCTTTAGCAGCACCCAGTCTGCTGGCTCCAGCGCGTGCCCCGGACCGGTGTATCTCACTGGTAATGCCTCCTGCACCTGCTGATGAATCAAACGCAATTTCTGCATTAAAAGGCCACAATAAGTACTAAGCACAGGATGTTCTATCTCACTAAGTCGTTTTGGCTGAGCTGCGCACCAAACATTTGCCGGCCTCCCCATCACGATCTCGTACGGGGAGAGCCCAGTTTTAGCCTGTACAGATGTACGCATGCATAATAGTGCTATTGGTAATGCATCCACCCAACTCAACTTGCTTCCTGCACAAATCTTGCTAATCTTTGATTTAAGAATCCGGTTGTGCCTCTCCACAAGACCGGCAGAACTTGGATGCCTTGAACTATGGAATCTCTTATCAATCTGAAGACCAGCACATATCTGTAACACCACTGCACCCACAAAATGTGGTCCATTATCAGACCATAGGACTCGGGGCAAGCCAAATCTGGAAAAGTACTCCTTCAACATTACTTTTGCCGTGCTCATTGCTGTGCAGTCCTTCAAGGGATATGCCTCCACCCACTTACTGAATGCACAGATCACCACCAAGACCTATTTTAAGTTTTGGCACCTCTCCATCTCTATGAAATCAAAATGAATTACCTCAAATGGCACGGAGGGCGGGCCAAAACGGCCTGTTGGAGTCACTGTTCCCTTCCCTACATTGTGTTTCAAACACGTGATACAGTTCTGCACCAACCTCTCTGCATTCTTTTTTATGTTTACATTCTGCCAAACTGTAGAAAGGTGCTGTATTATTTTCTTCGCACAGATGTGCGTAGGGCTGTGGGCCATTGTGACCATTGCAGTTACGTACGAATTTGGCAACATCCAGTTTCTAGTTCCCTTGTCCACCCAACAACCCTCCAGATCCAACTCAGCAGATCCCTCTGCCCACCCCTGTATTTCATCGGCCGTAGCCTCGGCCTGCATTTCTTTGACAGTGGCAACTCCATCTTCTATCATACAGGGTACTTCCTCTGTCTGAACCGTCATCATTTTGGTATTCAAATCAGTGGCAGTTTGTTTCGCAATTCTGTCTGCAAACGCGTTTCCCTCTCCTAATTGCATGTTACTTTTTTATGTGCCTCGCATTTCACTATTGCTAGGCGCTTTGGAAACGTGAGTGCAGACAGCAATCGTACAATCAAAGGGCCATGCTGCATTCTGGCGCCATGTGATGTCAAAAACCCTCTCTCAGCCCAGAGTGGACCATAATTATGAACCACTCCAAAAGCATACTGACTATCAGTATATATATTCACATTCAAATTTTCAGAAATCTCGCAGGCTCTGGTTAATGCTATTATTTCTGCGGCTTGTGCTGAATTATAGGGAATTATTTTGCTTTCTACAACGCTCTCTAGGGTAGTGATAGCATATGCGGCAGTTGTCGTGCCATCTGGTAATTTAAAACATGAGCCGTCCCAAAAAAATTTCTTCCTCAGTGACCATTAAACAATCGTGGGTGGGTGATTAATTCTTCCCAATTTCTTTTATGGTTGGTGGCATTAATTCTGCAGGATTCAAAGCACTACACCTCATAATTTGGATATGGAGCGCAAACAAGATAATCTCATATCTTGTCATCATATGCATACATCCTTCCGTACATCCCTCAGTTACCTCAGCGCAAATTATGGGTAAACAATGTATACAACAACAGCACGTTAAGAATATTCCAAACACCACTACTAATATTGAGATCAACTTCCATCCCCAAGAACGTAGTATTCCCCAAAACCAAGATCCTATTCCCCAGCTCCCTTCTCCAGTAGGGAGTTCAGAGCTTAGGACGTGCATTTTCTTTATTGCTTCAAAGATTGTAGGGGAATAGCCATCTACATATACGCAACACGCTGATCCCACTATTTTTCAAATTCCCCCACAATCAACCATGATCACATCGAGAGCCATTCTATTTTGCAGCGTCATTAACCTGATTCCTCTTTCTTCCAACGTCATGTTAAATAATATATCTGTTGTTGTGTTTATTGTATTTTTTAGGATTCTGGACAGTTGCCTTATATTATAGGAGTTCACTATCTGCCCCAAGAATGGAATGAATGATTTTGCTACATCAGTTGCTATTAAAACACCCTCGTCAGTCCTTTTTGACTCTAGTTCTGGATAATCTGACCATGGCTGCTGTTTCTAAGAGGAATACTCCTGGTAACAGTAACCCTAGGTAACATGTACCCCCCAGTTTCTGGGCAACCAACGGCATGCTTTCTCTCCACATATAAAATAAACTGGATCACCTACATATACTGGTTCTATTTCCCATTTTAATACCACTGTATTCATGCAACCAGTATGTGTTCCGACTGAAAAAGAGCCTTTCTTTTTTAGACAAAAAGGGACAGTTCTTGGGCTATAATTCACCGTGTAAGATGAGGGAATTGTATATTTGTCCCCTTCTGGTAATGCCTCCTGCACCTGCTGATGAATCAAACGCAATTTCTGCATTAAAAGGCCACAATAAGTACTAAGCACAGGATGTTCTATCTCACTAAGTCGTTTTGGCTGAGCTGCGCACCAAACATTTGCCGGCCTCCCCATCACGATCTCGTACGGGGAGAGCCCAGTTTTATCCTGTACAGATGTACGCATGCATAATAGTGCTATTGGTAATGCATCCACCCAACTCAACTTGCTTCCTGCACAAATCTTGCTAATCTTTGATTTAAGAATCCGGTTGTGCCTCTCCACAAGACCGGCAGAACTTGGATGCCTTGAACTATGGAATCTCTTATCAATCTGAAGACCAGCACATATCTGTAACACCACTGCACCCACAAAATGTGGTCCATTATCAGACCATAGGACTCGGGGCAAGCCAAATCTGGAAAAGTACTCCTTCAACATTACTTTTGCCGTGCTCATTGCTGTGCAGTCCTTCAAGGGATATGCCTCCACCCACTTACTGAATGCACAGATCACCACCAAGACCTATTTTAAGTTTTGGCACCTCTCCATCTCTATGAAATCAAAATGAATTACCTCAAATGGCACGGAGGGCGGGCCAAAACGGCCTGTTGGAGTCACTGTTCCCTTCCCTACATTGTGTTTCAAACACGTGATACAGTTCTGCACCAACCTCTCTGCATTCTTTTTTATGTTTACATTCTGCCAAACTGTAGAAAGGTGCTGTATTATTTTCTTCGCACAGATGTGCGTAGGGCTGTGGGCCATTGTGACCATTGCAGTTACGTACGAATTTGGCAACATCCAGTTTCTAGTTCCCTTGTCCACCCAACAACCCTCCAGATCCAACTCAGCAGATCCCTCTGCCCACCCCTGTATTTCATCGGCCGTAGCCTCGGCCTGCATTTCTTTGACAGTGGCAACTCCATCTTCTATCATACAGGGTACTTCCTCTGTCTGAACCGTCATCATTTTGGTATTCAAATCAGTGGCAGTTTGTTTCGCAATTCTGTCTGCAAACGCGTTTCCCTCTCCTAATTGCATGTTACTTTTTTATGTGCCTCGCATTTCACTATTGCTAGGCGCTTTGGAAACGTGAGTGCAGACAGCAATCGTACAATCAAAGGGCCATGCTGCATTCTGGCGCCATGTGATGTCAAAAACCCTCTCTCAGCCCAGAGTGGACCATAATTATGAACCACTCCAAAAGCATACTGACTATCAGTATATATATTCACATTCAAATTTTCAGAAATCTCGCAGGCTCTGGTTAATGCTATTATTTCTGCGGCTTGTGCTGAATTATAGGGAATTATTTTGCTTTCTACAACGCTCTCTAGGGTAGTGATAGCATATGCGGCAGTTGTCGTGCCATCTGGTAATTTAAAACATGAGCCGTCCCAAAATAACTCTCCATCTCGCTCTTTCTGTGGGATATCACTTAAATCAACTCTCCCCTTGATTTCTTCCTCAGTGACCATTAAACAATCGTGGGTGGGTGATTAATTCTTCCCAATTTCTTTTATGGTTGGTGGCATTAATTCTGCAGGATTCAAAGCACTACACCTCATAATTTGGATATGGAGCGCAAACAAGATAATCTCATATCTTGTCAGTCTAGCAGAGTTGAGGTGTTGCGTCTGTGTCCTATTTAATAGAACGTCTATGGCATGTGGCACCATCAAAATTAAAGTGTGCCCCAATACCATCACTTCAGTTTGTTTCACTGACGCAGCAGCCACCGCGACAGATCGCAAACATCGTGATAGTGCGCGCGCTACAGGGTCCAGCGCAGAAGAATAATAGCCGCACGGCCTATTTCTTCCACCTTGTTCCTGTGTCAAAAAACACCAATGCACATCCTTCACTTTCACACACAAATAGTCAAAAAATGTTCTCATAGTTCGGCGTACCCAAAACTGGAGCCCAGCATAATGCAGTTTTCAATCCATCAAATGCTTTCTGACATTCCTCATCCCACTGCAAAGGCATAACCGCATCCTTTCTAGTTAAATTCACCAACGGTTTCACAATTAACGCAAAATTACCAATCCATTGTCGGCAATATGAAGCCATGCCTATTATGGCTCTGACTCCTTTTTGTGTCTTTGGAATAGGCATACAAGCAATACTTTCTATGCGTTCTGGCGTTAGACTTCTCCCTCCTTTCGAAAGTAGGTAGCCCAAATAGGCCACCTCCTTTCGATTATACTGAAATTTCTTCAAACTAGCTTTATGGCCATGTGCCGCTAGGTGTGACAGTAGTAATACAGTGCTTTCTTTACAAATCTCCTCTGTGTCTGCAGCTAGCAATAGATTGTCTATGTATTGCAAAAGTACACAACCCACGGGTAATTCCAGCATGTCTAGCTGCTCTTTTAATGCTCTACTGTAAATACTTGGACTTTCCGTGTAACCTTGCGGAATCCGCGTAAATGTAAATGATCGTCCTCCTAATGTGAACGCGAACAAATATCTGCTTTCCTTGTCCACTGGAATACTGAAGAACGCGTTTTTCAAATCTATTACACTACAATATTCTGCTGAAACAGGTATCATTGTCAATATGGTAGTGACGTCTGGCACTAGCGGAAATTGTGGATCTACTACCTTATTCAATGCGCGTAGATCAATTATGAAACGGTATGGTACCTCATTACCTCCTTTTTTATAAACCGGAAGAATCGGGCTGTTGCATGTACTGCCTGTAATTTCCTCGATTACCCCTAATTTCACCAAATCTGTAACAATACTCTTCAATCCTTTCTCACCTTCAACCGAAATTTTGTATTGGGGTATTCGCGGTAGGGTAACACCTTCTTTCAAAATGATCTTTACTAGCTCTATCTTTAAACATCCTACATCATTGTCATGCATTGCCCATATACAGGTTGGTACTATACTTAGTTCCCCTGTTAACGCCTCGGACATGAATTCTGACACAGAGGCATCGTGTGGCCATATTGTTAGAAACACTCTGTCTGCCGTGCAATGTATAACAGAACCTAGTTTTTTCAACAAGTTTAATCCCAACAAATTCTCCCCACAATTTTCTGTTAAAAGGAAAGGACAATGTTCAGTAAATGGTCCTATAGTAACTGGGACTGGTTTGGACACTGGGTTTATGACTGGTGTACCTGCGAACCCTACGGAAATATTCTTTTGCCCTGACAGTGGTATATCCAGAACCAAGTGATGGTCTATTGAACACTTCTGTGCTCCTGTATCTACAAGAAAGCGGTGCTCCTCATTCCCGACTCTCATTTCTACGTAGGGTCCTCTCTGATTCACGGGAATAGACACTGGTTGTGACCCCTGTCCAGGACTGTCCTATTGGGGAAATAACACATCATCCGATGTGCAATCAATACTATTACTGTAATACGTGTTTGGCTGTGTATCGAAAACATTCCCACTCTTCCCTCTATTTCCTCCACTCTGGTTTCCATATTGTTGATTTTGCTGTCCCTGACTCTGGTTTCGGGCATTTTGGTTTTGGTCTTGGTTTTGATTACCTCCATTATTGTGATGCTGCTGCATACTATTCCTATTTGGTCCATTCGCTCCTGGGCGTCCTCTATGCTATCTCCTCTGACCAGACCCATTTCTATCCTGTAGATGCAGACATTGCGCTCGCCAATGTCCTTCCTCCTTACAATACGCACACTGATTCGGTCCCACTGTTCCCCCATGCATATTCAAATTACTCCTTCCTTGTGTGTACCCTCGCCCTCTTATGTCCTACTACTTGCTGCATTAATACTCGTGTCTTTAGATTTACCCTATCCCTCTCTTCTTTTTCTTTTCCTGCAGTCACTCTGCGCTCATAATATTGGGCCATATGTAATACTTCCCCCCCAACATTTTTGCTTGCCATGCCCTCTCTGATGTCATTATTAGATCCTAAATTGGAAGTTTTAACCCCCCTCATATATTTGTCAACAAATAACCTCTTTCCTGCTTCCGAACCCACATCCTGCCCACTGAAATCTGTGAATACTTCTTCAAATCTATTAAAATAATCTGTAGCCAACTCATCCTTGCCTTGTACACATGCAGTCAATTTGTCCCATTGAATTCTTTTCTCTGGGACAATTGCTTTTAACTTCTGCACTATACGTGCTGGTAACGCCGCCAGGTTCGGTCCTGGTGTCCCTCCAACCGCTTTATTCCTGTCTTCTATATTCAAGTCCACCATGTGGCGCCAAAGGCTATTGGGTCATCTACCTTCCTTATTTGTTTCCATATGTCTGCTGGCAGGATCACCGGGAATATTAGGTCTATATCACCCATGGTAAGCACGGATGATTGTAGGCAGGACTCTACTTCCTTGTAAAATCCTGCAGGATTCTTTCTTATATCAGGAATCGTCTGCTTTATGTTGTTCATCTCCTGTCTGGAAAAGGGGACATGCACATATTGGGCGGTGTAATGGGCTGGTGTCACCTGCGCCGCTGCACCGCCCACTGCGGGAACCTCCACTTTGGGCACAAAGGTAGGTGGGACATCTCTCATAGGAAATACCCCACTTACCGTCCCCCCCCTCTCTTAGATGTAACAATATTCCCAGATCCAACGATAGGGCTGTTTCTCTTGTCCCCCTCTCAAGTGCTCTTCTATATACTGCCATTATTTTCGGTGGGCTGGCCTTATCGTTTTTTATATCTTTGTCTAATAAGTGTCCAGCCATCGACTGTAGTGCTTTTCTTTTCATGGGCATGGAATATTCATCAAATATCTCGTGTATCTCCATTGTGGGAATACCAGGATCCGACGTCCATCTAAACGCTTCTTGTATACATACTTTTAACTTATCGCCCCTTTGTACTGACGACATTGAATGTCGTCGTTGTATATATGGCTCTACAGTTTCCTTTCTATTTCTCCTGATATCCCTACTCCTGTACCCAGGTGTAGCAAATATTTTGGCATAATCCTTATCTAATTCCTCTTTAAGCTCAAAAAGTCTATATATATGTTCTCTCACTTCTTCATCCCTCTCCGTGCTAATGCATTCAAATCTAACAATTGCTGCGGTGGTAATTTCCCAATTAACTGTTTCCATTTCTCCACCAAATATTCACCCATGCATTCCAACACTACCTGTCTTACGTTGCTTCTACGGAAGTCCTACATCGAGGCCAATGCTGCCGTCCCATCATTCCTGTCTATATACATCTCTGCCTGTTGCTGCAATTCTACCTTCCTTTCTTTGCTGATTGCGCTGTGGGTTACCCTTGTGCACCCCCGTTGGTCAGTCCCGCCTCTTGCCCCCGTGGTTTCAACTTCAACCCCCGGAGGAACGGACAGTACCAAGTCTGTGCCTGAGGCGGGAGGTGCGGATGTGACAATGGGAACAGGGAGTGTCTGTTGTGGGCTTGATCGGCTAATAGGAAGTGTTACGCGCGCGGTCTGTGGCTGCGGGAGGGCTTGAGCTACCAGAGGGGGAGCTTGAGCTATGGACGGGGTCTGGGCAATAGCTACTGATGTGTCTGGTCTTACTTCTGATCTTGGGCCTTGTTTTGTATGGGTCAATATATTTTCTATCAATTCATCTGCTATGTGTAATTCTCGTTGTGGGTATATCTTTTCTTTATTCAACTGGTCACGCCTACCTGCCCTTCTTAGACTCTCAGTCCACTCCTCCTCTTCTTTCTCTTCCGCTACTTCACCTTTTGATGTATGCCTGCGCGCATGCTTTGCTCTGCTTTTAAATCGGAGCATTGCTTCCTTTCTCCAGTCTTTAATAGTCTCAAATGCTGCAGGACGCGCTTTCTTTCTTATCAACACCCTTTCCAGGTTTTCTATCCTTGCTATCTCAAAACTACCATTAATCGGCCACTGATGGTCTTGTTGCTTTCTGGTTTGCCTATGCCATTTTTCTAGAGTGACAATTCATCAGGTATGAGAATGTGGTTTGCAGGAGCCAGAGAATCTGGTCCCACCACAGCTTCAAGGGAGACCTGTCACGTTGTCAGTCTAGAACAATGGATACCTTTACTTTGTGACCGCAAACGTATTTTGGTGGCCGTGGGCCAACCGTCTCATGCTCGATATGACAGAATATAGGTTTTCGAGTTTGCCAATGAACGGCCATTTTGATGTAACAAGAATCGCCATTTTGTTTTCTAATCATTGCTCATTGCTTTCTGTTCCTATTGCTTCGCAGTATATATTCCGCTTACACTGCTCGACTGTAAAACATTGTTGTCTGTATGTAAAAAGGACAAGGCCGCAGGGCCGAGAGGATAATAAGAGTTTGTTGAAACACAAACGTAGGCAGCGCCAGGAAGAATGCCTGGCTCCCTCCCGAATGTAGCCTTGAAGCAGAGCTGCAGGGCACTTAATCATTTCGCAGCTGCTAGCCAGTCTCGTTATATGGTAGAATATGTTAGAATAATACAGCTAAAGGCTTGAATTATGCTTTTCTTATGGCCCCCCTTTGCTGAGCCCGCTAGAGCGTGTCGGCTCCCAGGACACGAATAGCACCTAATAGATAGCAAGGTCCGGAATGCAACTCTTCCCCCCGTATGAAGCTCGCTTCCAAGAACAGAAGCGCTGTGTTCTATTCAACAACTGAAAGATGCCTTTGCACTCACAAATTGCAAATTGTTATTAGAATAGATGTTTGAAGGTGTCATAGTTGTCAGAGATGTCCATCATCACACCAAGTTCAAAGAAACCCAATAAAAGGGGGGTGTTAAACATGTCATCACTGATTGTTTGATATGCATTTTGTATATATGTAACTGATGTACGTAATTCACTCTCTTGCGTCCCTCGGGGTCTAGAGATACACGTCGCAGGGCGTGAGACCGAGTTGGCCAACTGAGACTTTTGCTTTGCAATAAACCCTAGCTTTGGGAATACAACCTTGTGTCTGGCGTATCTATCGTGTGTAGTGACTCGCCTTGTTTCCATAGACGTCAGGGTCCCCTAGGGGCCCCTTTCAAGATGGCGCCCGAATAGGGACCCTCCCCCACTTGTTCCATCGCATAATGTTGTCATTGAGTAAGGCGGAGAACAGCGAGGACGGGACGATCGAGCCGGGATCAAGAGGTGTTCGGGGCACCCTGTAAAAGTGATGAGAGACTCCTTTGCAGATCTGCACACATCTGATCCCTGATCGACGTGCCTCGCTAGAGAACAAGGAGGCGAGGGTCCCGAAACGAGGCGAAAGCCAAGAAACACAGACACAACGTCCTTTGGTGCGTCAGTATACAGACGACTTGATTTATCAGATGAGTCATTCCCCGATTCAAAGTATTCCTGATATTGGTTGAGAGTTGACTTTGCAAAAAAAAAACGCCCTAGGTAAGGTTGATTAACCAGGGGGAAGGTTGAAACATGCCTGGGGTATTGTCCACCTAAGCTGGGTTTTTCCGCTGTGGTAGACAATCTTTGGAAGATGGCCAAATTGTACCACCTGGGGGAACGCTGGCGTATGAGATGTATGTGAAGTATCGAGTGGGTGCGATAATCTTCTGTGAGACTTGGCATAGGCAAACCAGAAAGCAACAAGACCATCAGTGGCCGATTAATGGTAGTTTTGAGATAGCGACGATAGACAACCTGGAAAGGGTGTTGATAAGAAAGAAAGCGCGTCCTGCAGCATTTGAGACTATTAGGACTGGAGAAAGGAAGCAATGCTCCGATTTAAAAGCAGAGCGAAGCATGCGTGCAGGCATAAATCAAAAGGTGAAGTAGCGGAAGAGAAATAAGAGGAGGAGTGGACTGAGAGTCTAAGAAGGGCAGGTAGGCGAGACCAGTTGAATATAGAAAAGATATATCCACAACGGGAATTACACATAGCAGATGAATTAATAGAAAATATATTGACTCATACAAAACAAGGCCCAAGATCAGAAGTAAGACCAGACACGTCAGTAGCTATTGCCCAGATCCCGCCCATAGCCCAAGCTCCCCTTCCGGTAGCTCAAGCCCTCCCACAGCCACAGACCGCGTGCGTAACACTTCCTATTAGCCAACAAGGCCCACAACAGACACTCCCTGTTCCCATTGTCCCATCCGCACCTCCCACCTCAGACACAGACTCGGTACCGTCTGTTCCTCCTGGGGTTGAAATTGAAACTGGACTGACCAATGGGGATGCACAAGGGTAACCCGCAGCACAATCAGCAAAGAAAGGAAGGTGTAATTGCAGCAACAGGCAGAGATGTATATAGACGGAAATGATGGGACAGCAGCATTGGCTTCGATGTATGACTTCTGACGGAGCAATGAGAGACAGGTAGTGTTGGAATGCATGGGTGAATATTTGGTGGAGAAATGGAAACAGTTAATTGGGAAATTACCACCGCAGCGATTGTTAGATTTGAATGCATTAGCACGCTGTAGGGAGAGGGATGAAGAAGTGAGAGAACATGTATATGGACTTTTTGAGCTTAGAGATGAATTAGATAATGATTATGTCGAAATGTTTACTGCACCTGTGTACAGGAGTAGGGATATCGGGAGACCTGGGAAGGGGAAAAAAGGGTCGCATAATAAACAGCAGCAGTTACCATCACCGCGGCAGAAGGAGATGGTGAATGAATTATCGTTGCTAAAACAGGTGGGGGCAGACTTGAAAGAATGTCTATTGAGAACACAGGTACTATTGCAGCAAGTAACAGGACATAATGTAGGGCGAGGGAACGCACAAGGAAGGAGTAATTTGAATATGCATGGGGGGACAGTGGGACCAAATCAGTGTGCGTATTGTAAGGAGGAAGGACATTGGCGAGCGCAATGTCCGCATCTACAGAATAGAAATGGGTCTGGTCAGAGGAGACAGCATAGAGGACACCCAGGAGCGAATGGACCAAATAGGAATAGTATGCAGCAGCATCACAATAATGGAGGTAATCAAAACCAAGGCCAAAACCAAAATGCCCCAAACCTGAGTCAGGGACAGCAAAATCAACAATATGGAAACCAGAGTGGGGGAAATAGAGGAAAGAATGGGAACGTGTTCGATACTCACCCAAACACGTATTACAGTAATAGTAATGATTACACATCGGACGATGTGTTATTTCCCCAATAGGACAGCCCAGGACAGGGGTCGGAACCAGTGTCTATTCCCGTAAATCAGAGAGCACCCTACGTAAAAAATGAGAGTCGGGAATGAGGAGCACCGCTTTCTTGTGGATACAGGCGCGCAGAAGTGTTCAATAGACCACCACTTGGTTCCGGATATACCACTGTCAGGGCAAAAGAATGTTTCCGTAGGGTTCGCAGGTACACCAGTCATAAACCCAGTGTCCCAACCCGTCCCAGTTACTATAGGACCATTCACTGAACACTGTCCTTTCCTTTTAACAGAAAATTGTGGGGAGAACCTGTTGGGATTAAATTTGTTGAAAAAACTAGGTTCCGTTATACATTCCACGGCGGACGGAGTGGTTCTAACGATTTGGCCACACGATGCCCCTGTGTCAGAATTCATGTCTGAAGCGTTACCAGGGGAACTAAGTAAAGTACCAACCTGTATATGGGCAATGCATGACTATGATGTAGGATGTTTAAAGATAGAGCCAGTAAAGATCATGTTGAAAGAAGGCGTTACCCTCCGCGAATACCCCAATACAGAATTTCGGCTGAAGGTGAGAAAGGATTGAGGAGCATTGTTACAGATTTGGTGAAATTAGGGGTAATCGAGGAAATTACAGGCAGTACATGCAACAGCCCGATTCTGCCGGTTTATAAAAAAGGAGGCAATGAGGTACCATACCATTTTATAATTGATTTGCGTGCATTGAACAAGGTAGTAGATCCACAATTTCCTCTAATGCCAGATGGCACTACAATATTGACAATGATACCTGTTTCAGCAGAATATTTTAGTGTAGTAGATTTGAAAAACGCATTCTTCAGTATTCCAGTGGACAAGGAAAGCAGATATTTGTTCGCGTTCACATTAGGAGGACGATCATTTACATTTACACGGATTCCGCAAGGTTACACGGAAAGTCCATTTACAGTAGAGCATTAAAAGAGCAGCTAGACATGCTGGAATTACCCGTGGGTTGTGTACTCTTGCAATACATAGATGATCTATTGCTAGCTGCAGACACAGAGGAGATTTGTAAAGAAAGCACTGTATTACTACTGTCACACCTAGCGGCACATGGCCATAAAGCTAGTTTGAAGAAATTTCAATATAATCGAAAGGAGGTGGCCTATTTGGGCTACCTACTTTCGAAAGGAGGGAGAAGACTAACGCCAGAACGCATAGAAAGTATTTCATGTATGCCTATTCCAAAGACACAAAAAGGAGTCAGAGCCATAATAGGCATAGCTTCATATTGCCGACAATGGATTGGTAATTTTGCGATTGTGAATCCATTGGTGAATTTGACTAGAAAGGATGCTGTTATACCTTTGCAGTGGGATGAGGAATGCCAGAAAGCATTTGATGGATTGAAAACTGCATTATGCTCGGCTCCAGTATTCGGTACGCCAAATTATGAGAACATTTTTAGACTATTTGTATGTGAAAGTGAAGGATGTGCATTGGCGGTTTTGACACAGGAACAAGGTGGAAGAAATAGGCCGTGCGGCTATTTTTCTTCTGCGCTGGACCCTGTAGCGCGCGCACTACCACGATGTTTGCGATCTGTCGCGGCGGCTGCTGCGTCAGTGAAACAAACGGAAGGGATGGTATTGGGGCACACTTTAATTTTGATGCTGCCACATGCCATAGACATTCTATTAAATAGGACACAGACGCAACACCTCAACTCTGCTAGATTGACAAGATATGAGATTATCTTGTTCGTGCCCCATATCCAAATTATGAGGTGTAGCGCTTTGAATCCTGCAGAATTAATGCCACCAACCATAAAAGAAATTGGGAAGGATGAATCACCCCCCCACGATTGCTTAAAGGTCACTGAGGAAGAAACCAAGGGGAGAGTTGATTTAAGTGATATCCCACAGAAAGAGCCAGATGGAGAGTTATTTTGTTACGGCTCATGTTTCAAATTACCAGATGGCACGACAACTGCTGCAAATGCTATCACTACCCTAGAGAGCGTTGTAGAAAGCAAAAGAATTCCCTATAATTCAGCACAAGCCACAGAGATAATAGCATTAACCAGAGCCTGCAAGATTTCTGAAAATTTGAATGTGAATATATATACTGATTGTTAGTATGCTTTTGGAGTGGCTCATAACTTTGGTCGACTCTGGGCGGAGAGAGGGTTTTTGACATCACATGGTGCCAGAATTCAACATGGCCCTTTGATTGTACGATTGCTGTCTGCACTCAAGTTTCCAAAGTGCCTAGCAATAGTGAAATGTGAGGCACATAAAAAAGGAACATGCAAAGTAGGAGAGGGAAACGCGTTTGCAGACAGAATTGAGAAACAAACTGCCACTGATTTGAATACCAAAATGATGACGGTTCAGACTGAGGAAGTACTCTGTATGATAGAAAATGGAGTTGCCACTGTCAAAGAAATGCAGGCCGAAGCTACGGCCGATGAAATACAGGGGTGGGCAGAAGGATCTGCTGAGTCAGATCTGGAGGGTTGTTGGGTGGACAAGGGAACTAGAAAGTGGATGTTGCCAAATTCGTACATGACTGCAATGGTCACAATGGCCCACAGCCCTACGCACATCTGTGCGAAGAAGATAATACAGCACCTTTCTACAGTTTGGCAGAATGTAAACATAAAAAAGAATGCAGAGAGGTTGGTGCAGAACTGTATCTCGTGTTTGCAACACAATGTAGGGAAGGGAACAGTGACTCCAACAGCCAGTTTTGGCCCGCCCTCTATGCCATTTGAGGTGATCCATTTTGATTTCGTAGAGATGGAGAGGTGCCAAAACTTAAAATAGGTCTTGGTGGTGATCTGTGCATTCAGTAAGTGGGTGGAGGCATATCCCTTGAAGGACTGCACAGCAATGAGCACGGCAAAAGTAATTTTGAAGGAGTACTTTTCCAGATTTGGCTTGCCCCGTGTCCTATGGTCTGATAATGGACCACATTTTGTGGGCGCAGTGGTATTACAGATATATGCTGGTCTTCAGATTGATAAGAGATTCCATAGTTGAAGGCATCCGAGTTCTGCCGGTCTTGTGGAGAGGCACAACGGGATTCTTAAATCAAAGATTAGCAAGATTTGTGCGGGAAGCAAGTTGAGTTGGGTGGATGCATTACCAATAGCACTATTATGCATGCGTACGTCTGTACAGGCTAAAACTGGGCTCTCCCCGTACGAGATTGTGATGGGGAGGCCGGCAAATGTATGGTGCGCACCACAGCCAAAACGACTTAGTGAGGTAGAACATCCTGTGCTTAGTACTTATTGTGGCCTATTAATGCAGAAATTGCGTTTGATTCATCAGCAGGTGCAGGAGGCATTACCAGTGAGATACACCGGTTCGGGGGACGCGCTGGAGCCAGGCGACTGGGTTCTGCTTAAACATTTTGAAAGAAAGTCATCATTAGCACCCAGGTGGCGCAGGCCCTATCAAGTGCTCTTGGCGACGCAGACGGCAATACGGGTGGATCGAAGGAAGTCATGGATCCATGCCACCCATGCCAAGAAGATTCCAACTGCACTGAAAGACTTGCCTGACACTGATGACCGGAAAGAAACAGCGGTCCCAGAAACTAAATAAACTGTTGCCAGTAAGCAGCCACCTAATCTGCCAAAACGAGAAGTGAAACTCGAAACAAAGCCTGAGACGATTGCCAAAGAGGGGGAAGGGCAAAGAGTGCCCCGACGTTGCCCAGCAGAATCGACATCACTGCTGGCCGACACGAAATCTGCCTTGCAAATGCCAGCAGAAACAAATCGTGTACCCCTTTGGCGCCCACCAGCACTTGCCAGCACGCCAAAGAACGGATCTGCATCATTGGCGTGGCGCACACCAGTACCTGCAGTAGCGCCACAGGCTGACTTTGAGCCTGAATCTGGAAGTGCACCGGCACTGTTCACGGATCACACGATACCAGGAGCAAGGCGATACAACTTGTGGCCTCGAAAGACAAAGTGATCCGCAGTTCTTTTTGGTGTTTATGTCAACCTCTGGTTCAGCTCATGGACGGAGAAGGAACTAGAGGTGTAGAGGAAAGAAGCGTTTGAATTGTGCAAGGCGGACAATTCAAGACTCGCGGCTCCTCAGTGCGATCATAAAAGTATATGTGTCAGGAACCAGAGCGGACAAGCTGGGCGCACATGGTACTAAAGCAATGAGATAACTGATTAAAAGTACATGTGTCAGGAACCAGAGCGGACAAGCTGGGCGCACATGATACTAAGGCGATAAGATAACTGATCAAAGGTCCTCTGAGCAGTATAAGAAAGGACAAGTGATCTTGCCTAAAAATGAATAAACAAATCCAGGCTAAAAAGGACAGGCAGAACTGAACTGTGAAAATTCCGTTGAAATTATTGACATCAGAGCAATTACGACGAAGAGAGATATCCACAACGAACTGTGATAAGAAAGAAGAAGGACGATGAGAAACATGCCGAGACCGGTTCCAGCCTCCTCCTGCACCACCACCGCTGAGAATGAGTCAATTATAAAGACTGTAAGCTTAAGAAAAACGCATGGTAAAACAAATTGTATGCTGGTACTGACAATAATAATGTGCTTTATGAGCGTGGTAGCACCAATATCGACAGCCCTAATATTATGGTATGTGGAAGCAATACACCCATTAGAAATATTTTTACCAATAATTAATACATCCACTACTGAAAGTCCGGTTCAGGTGATCACTTATACTCTGCCCCCAATGGAAGAAAGACACAGGGAAGGTTTTGGAAATAATACCTTGCTCTTGATCATGAACATGACACATGCAATTCTGAAGAAAACAAATTGCTGGGTATGTGCCCATTTACCACAGCATGCTGGGAAAGGAATAGGGTGGTATGTACAGCCACTACCATTAAGTTCTGCATGTAGTGCATCTTTAGGTGCAATGTTCTATGGGAAGTGGAATAACAGTGATACGGGTCAATTAGACAGAACCAACATGAATGAGTTTGAGGAGATAATAATGAAGCCTGTGGGTTGTTCTATTTTCCATAAAGCACAAGTAATAGCCCCAGAGCCCACGAGGAAAAGTACACAAAAGATAACACGACAAAATAGACGAGATAGATTGTCCCCACCAGAAAAAACATCTGTAATGACGTTTCGTGTAAGAACAGAAGGGGACAAAGATGCAATCCCCCCATCTTACACGGTGAATTATAGCCCAAGAACTGTCCCTTTTTGTCTAAAAAAGAAAGGCTCTTTTTCAGTCGGAACATATACTGGATGCATGAATACAGTGGTATTAAAATGGGAAATAGAACCAGTATATGTAGGTGATCCAGTTTTATTTTATGTGGAGAGAAAGCATATCCTTGGTTGCCCAGAAACTGGGGAGGTACATGTTACCTAGGTCTACTGTTCCCAGGAGTATTCCTATTAGAAACAGCATACATGGCCAGACTATCCAGAACTAGAGTCAAAAGGACTGACGAGGGTGTTTTAATAGCAACTGATGTAGCAAAATCATTAATTCCATTCTTAGGGCAGATAGTGAACTCCTATAATAAAAGGCAACTGTCCAGAATCCTAAAAAATACAATAAACACAACAACAGATATACTATTTAACATGACGTTGGAGGAAAGAGGAATCAGGTTAATACG
This sequence comes from Ambystoma mexicanum, assembly GCF_040938575.1. Lineage (NCBI taxonomy): Eukaryota > Metazoa > Chordata > Amphibia > Caudata > Ambystomatidae > Ambystoma > Ambystoma mexicanum. Next base: position 1,564,524,755 of record NC_090932.1, read on the forward strand.
CTGCAAAATAGAATGGCTCTCGATGTGATCCTGGTTGATCGTGGGGGAATTTGCAAGATAGTGGGATGTCGATGATTATTCCCACACGATCTTTGAAGCAATAAAGAAAATGCACATTCTAATCTCTGAACTCCCTACTGGAGAAGGAAGCTGGGGAATAGGATCTTGGTTTTGGGGAATACTACGTTCCTTGGGCTGGAAGTTGATCTCAATATTAGTAGTGGTGTTTGGAATATTCCTAACGTGCTGTTGTTGTATACATTGTCTACCCATAGTTTGCGCTGAGGTAACTGAGGGATCTACGGAAGGATGTATGCATATGATGACAAAGAAAAAACAACCTCATGGTTGAACTGACCAAGACCCAAACGAGATGAGAGCAGTAAAAGAGTTGATGGCAATAGATATTGATGAGGACGATGATGTTTACGATAGCATGCAAAATTCATACACAAGTACTTCAGACTCATCATCACTAGAGCAGGTTTCAATAAATAGATGAGACGTTTGGCATACGGCCAAAGGAGGGTTTGTCAGTCTAGAACAATGGATGCCTCTACTTTGTGATCGCAAACGTATTTTGGTGGCCGTGGGCCAACCGTTTCATGCACGATATGACAGAATATAGGTTTTCGAGTTTGCCAATGAACGGTCATTTTGATCTAACAAGAATCGCCATTTTGTTTTCTAACCATTGCTCATTGCTTTCTGTTCCTATTGCTTTGCAGTATATTTTCCGCTTACGCTGCTCGACTGTAAAACATTGTTGTCTGTATGTAAAAAGGACAAGGCCGCAGGGCCGAGAGAATAACAAGAGTTAGTTGAAACACAAACGTAGGCAGCGCCAGGAAGAATGCCCGGCTCCCTCCCGAATGTAGCCTTGAAGCAGAGCTGCAGGGCATTTAATCATTTCGCAGCTGCCAGCCAGTCTCGTTATATGGTAGAATATGTTAGAATAATACAGCTAAAGGCTTGAATTATGCTCTTCTTACGGCCCCCCTTTGCTGAGCCCGTTAGGGCGTGCCGGCTCCCAGGACACGAATAGCACCTAATAGATAGCAAGGTCCGGAATGCAACTCTTCCCCCCGTATGAAGCTCGCTTCCAAGAACAGAAGCGCTGTGTTCTATTCAACAACTGAAAGATGCCTTCGCGCTCACAAATTGCAAATTGTTACTAGAATAGATGTTTGAAGGTGTCATAGTTGTCGGAGATGTCCATCATCACACCAAGTTCAAAGAAACCCAATAAAAGGGGGGTGTTAAACATGTCATAGCTGATTGTTTGATATGCATTTTGTATATATGTAACTGATGTACGTAATTCACTCTCTTGCGTCCCTCGAGGTCTAGAGATACACTTCGTGGGGGTGAGACCGAGTTGGCCAACTGAGACTTTTGCTTTGCAATAAACCCTAGCTTTGGGAATACAACCTTGTGTCTGGCGTATCTATCATGTGTGGCGACTCGCCTTGTTTCCATAGACATCAGGGTCCCCTAGGAGCCCCTTTCAATGTTAATCAGGAATCACAAAGAGATACATTAACCAGAGAGACTCTTCGATGAGCAACAAACCGGAAGATAGGTGGGACTTAGTATCATCCCTTAACCTTTTCTGTTGCAAAGCACTCTGTTTATGATCTCATGTATGCAGCAGATTGTTGGTAGGGACCTCAGGATTGGTTCATTAAGGTAGGCTTAGCCTACACCAATCACTGGGGCCAATCCTCTGAAGACTTTGCAAGGAGTAGCAAGAAAAACTCATCATTGGACCATGGCTGAAGGTACAGTCTGCCTTACATCTTCCACCAGTGAAGGAAGGCCAGCACCTCCAAAGAGGAAAGCACGGTCTCTCCCCTAGAAATCGGCCAGGGAACAGACTGAGATTAAGACTCAGAAGTTCAGAGGACCCTCGAGCCATTCCAGAACCAGTAATTAGCGAGCACACAGCATGCCCCGATAGGTTTTGAAGCAAGCTTCCTAGGTAGGAGGTCCCAGTAGGTCTCTGAACCTACAACAAAGGATAAGGCAGCTGCCTGCAACACACTCCTCAGCATTGAAGAAGCTGGGAGAAGTGCCTTGATGAGCATCTAGTGACATTCACACCTTAAAGGACATTTTCGAGCCAGTTGAGTTCCTCAAGCTGCAACTGACTGCAATGCAGTCACTTAAAGACATCTGAGACGTCTCGACCAGTGCTTCAGAACCGGCGAGCAGCACTGAGACAACGATTCCTGACCCCGAGCCGCTGTGTAGGCCAGCCTGCAGCCATTTGTCTAGCTTTGCTTGCTGAACTGTCTTGCTGCCTGATACCTGCAGATGACTCCCATCTTGAACTCTGTCACAGAAGCCTGCAAACCACCCAGAAGCCAACTCTACCCTGTTGAGCACTTAGAATACCTACAGCACAAGGTACATTATGGTTCTGTCTCTCTAGTCCATCCTGGAAGGCCCCTAGAGAAATTTTAAGACCCATTGCTCTCTTTGTATTGAAGCCAAGAAACCGTAAACTAGTGTGGTTATTAACCATGTTGACTACCCTCCTGTCAGTATCCAGAGTGCAACCCTTTTCCTTAATTGAAACTGTCTGTCCTCTGCCTTCCTCTACAGGGTGGGTTGTATTTCGTAGTGTTGCTAAAACTGTCTGTTGTGATATAAATAAAGTAGATATTTTTGATACAACCTTGACTGGATAGTCCCTTTTATCATTGGGTAATAATTGTATGTCCGCTGTGTTGCAACTAACCAATGATCCTCAACTTTTCGGAGATAAGCCTTCCGCTCTGTGCATGTTGCCAACATTGGCCAAGGAGCTTTTAAATGTGTCTGTTATTCCAATCTGTTTGGATCCGTTTTGGTGTATTAGAGGTGTGGGGCTGATTAGAAACAGATATTCACCCCTGGTCCACTGGTGCCCCGGAAGTTGATTTGTCACAACATTATTATAGATTCTTGTGTTCTGAGCAGCCTGGTTAGCTACTCTGGCTCTCCATCCCTCTCACCCCAGCCTCCATATCTTGCCTCCCACCCTAAGCCACCCTCTTACACCGAACCGACTAAGACAAAGTACCTCAATTATACTACCCGTAGGGGAAATGGGCTGTTTTAAATGATGCGTGACCACGTTTTTACCATGATGTCTTGTTTTTTTAATGTTGATCATGAACTAATGTACTATGTATTCTGTATTTGCTTTTTTGGATAACTATTCAAAATATATTGATATAGTGATTGAATTATCAGTCTCTTAGCCGCCATCCTCTCTCCTGCCTTCTCACTCCGTGCGATAGAAATGTCAGACTGTCTTGTTAGGGAGAACTCCCAGGCAAGCAGGGTGGGTTGCTAGGATTTTGCTGACATCAAACTCATGGAAGGCCTAACTCCTTCCCAATCCCAAAAGGAACGTAAGTCCACACAAGTAGCAAGTTCAACTGAGGTTTATTACAGCCAACAAACCAACAGGGATCAGATGCTCAGAGGCAAATCCAGGCACAGCTCGAAGAACTCTGTCTGGCAGGCCAGTTTTGCTAGAATATTACGTCACAAATAGGTCAAACCCTGGGCCCTTCTCCAAAAACATATCTCCACTCCGGAAAGGTCATTGAGTGGTAGTCCCCCTATAGTAGGCCCTATAGAAGTTAGTGGATTGGATGCAACTATGTCAGGTGTCAGGCCTGGACCATCCCTGAAAACTGTTACTTACGAATTGTTACAGTATGTGAACCCATTGATTGGTCGGTGCCCCAAGCTATCCACCCCTAGGACCCTGAAGTGTGATTGGTTGAGCCGTGAGCCCCCAGGCCTGGGACAGAATCAATTCTCCGCTCAGGGTAAACCTGTTAAAGTTACCATTTGCAGTTATCTGTCTGTGCCATAACCGTGTCAATTACAATCACCATGGGAGCGCTCCTTTCCCAGCGTATAACTTTGACTTGGCTGTAACGACTTTGTTGCAAATCACTGTCTTGGTCTGTGTGACAGCTGCGCTTCCCAGCCACCAATTCTTGGCTTGCTCTCAGCTCGGTAGAATCACGTGTTCGGAGACCGTGTTTGTGAGCTCTGCAGCTCTGAATTAGGTTGTATTTTTATGGAGAATTGTGCACCTCTGCCATCAGCGTTACTTTAGTTCAGGAGAAGGAATGTCCCTTTGCAACAATGCAACCTTGGCAGTGGGTCCGGATTTGTGCTTGCATGGCAGCTCTGACAAGCAGTGTTCAGCTTAACTTTCAGCTGTCTGCGACCATTGTGGCCTACCGTGTCTTCCTAAGCCATGGTCTGATTCCTACTATGTGCTTTCCATAATGTCCAGAGGTTAGTTCGTGTATGGCTCTGTCAGGTCCCTTGAGTGCTCCTGTCATTCCATATGGTTATTGCATATAAGCATCTGCAAGCATGTGCACAAGATCTTCTTTGCTTCTTGCGGTTCTGATTTGCTGTGATAAGCTAATGGCAAAGTAATAAACGTGCAGACAGCATGTGCATGTAAATGTCCTCTATCTCATAGAACTGCACGCATGTGTTCTTTGTGTATTTGGGTGTGTGGGTGTCCCAAATGTGCGGATGGCACGTGTGCTTCATTTCTAACGCTGCTACATGGTGTGGTCTCTAACAACTTTTGGCATGGCTTCTCAGCGCGTTAGTCGATTCTGTAAATGTAGCTGTCTCTGGTCTCTTCTTGTGCGTCTTCATCCACCCTGGGTAATATTCGCAGTGCTCCTGGGTTGTATGGTCGGCTGAGAAGGTATTTCTCATGCTACTTATCCATCGCGGGTGAAGTGGGGTTGGTGCGAGCTCGTACGATCGGCGGCTATATTGTCTTTGTTCCTTCGTACAATTGGGGAGTCTTCCGGGATGGGGTGTATAGTTCGGTCTCCCCTCTTCAGTGCCCCTCTAGTCAACTTGTCGACCACACCACCACACCATCACAATTTCTTCCATCAGCTACCAACCGCCACACTTTCATTATCCCTGCGAGATGTCCATAGTAGTTGACATGATCTTCAAATGACCAGTACATATAGACGCATCCACCTAAACCTACTTCCCTATGTACTTCTTTGGGTTGCGTGGGTTTCCTACTTTAGTTCCAAGCGAAACTAGGCCAGATTCTTCTATTCTTTGTCTTAGTCTTTCTCTTTCCTTCACAATGTCATCCATTGCTTGTCCAGTCTCCATCTCAATTAGTACTTGCATTCAGTTGGCCTCCTCTGCAGTTTTCTTGCATCTGGCAATACATATTCTGATCCCACACAGGGATGCTGCTCCCAGTGCTAGTGCACCAATGATCACCTTCAGTACATCAGCCAACCAGGACGTCATCCATGACCAGAGGTATGCCAGCCAGCTCTTGTCTTTCCCTGTCCCACATGCTTTGTCTTCCATTTGTGCGTGTATCTGGGCCAATTGCGTAACTTCATCTGAAAGTATTCTGTTATCTTCATCATTGGCAGATATTAATGTGCAACAGGAACTTCCTTATCTTTGCGCAAACTCCTCCTTCCATAGCTGTGAGGAGATCCAGAGCACCACTAACCTTATTACTTTGAGCTCTTCTTTTATGGCGTTGAACCCATTCACTGTTGAGTTTATAGTTACCATCAACTCCCAGCGAGTGATCTGCAACCATTTAGCATTAGTTTATTTCTGTAGCCCTGGGATCAAAGATCCAAAGAACATTTATGTTCTGCTGAAGAGTCTGTGGGATGCTGGTATTTCATCCAAAGCAGCTTCTGACTTTTCGAAGAAGTAGTTTCCTCTTTTCACTCTGCTCAGCCCTTGTTGTGCTCCCGCCAGTTCTGCTTGGCCGGATGGAGCTTCTTCCAATGATCTTTTCTTCCTTTTGCTGTCGTCCATTTATGGGAAGTCATCGAGCTTCACATCTTTTCTTGGTACCACCAATGAAGGCATGTTGACGTGTACTAGGGAACATACTTCTCCCCTGTTTGGTGGCAGCTTGTCATATGCCTTGGATCCGTAAGCCCAATAGTGATCCATTAGTACTGCTGTTCCTGCTCCCATTTCTGGTATTTTCTCTATCCTCTGGCTTCCTACATTTTCTCCCACCTCTTCAACACTGTTGGGTTGGTAAGATAGGCCTGGTGTCTTCAGTGGGATTATGGCAGTGGTACAGCTTCATTATCCACCCTTGTCCCTAAGTTTACACTTCTATCCCGTTCCTTGAGGTATTTGTCATTTTCTTCTTGTGCCTTATTTACTGCAGACTTTGTCAGAGTCAGTGCCTTGCTTCCCACTACTCCATCTTTCCATCCATCATTAGTATATACCCTTCCATAGATCATTATCTGTGGCCTTTCCCAGCAACCAGGTTCTCCCCCTATTATTTTACTCGTGACCATGAGCAAGGCAAATACTCCTGTGTGATAGTCTTTGTTTCACCTTTCTCTGGTCCTTCGGTTATGTATTGCAACACTTCAATCAGCTGTCAGTAGTTGTTCATCATAGGTAATGTCTTAATATAGTTGTCTTGGTATGGGAAATCCCCCTTGGACATCCACCTTAGTGTTGCTGTTTTCCCGTGAAATCTTCCTCGTGTTTGGAACATTGAGAAATACATCAAACATTGTGCTCTGGCTGCTGGTATTTCTGTTGCTACAATGGTTCTGGAGGCACTCATGGTGTCACGTCCCTAGGAGTTCCCGTTGTTCCCGATGTCACCCCCTATAGCCCCAGACCCCATACCTCCACTATGCCCCATCCGCAGGCTAGGATCCGGGACTCACCGCTTCCTTTTTCCCATGTTCCAGGGCGGCAGCACCAACGGCCAGGCCACCACCGCAGACGCCTGCTCCATGGGCGTATTCCGTTGCGGTTGCGGATCGGCCCCGTTTCCTGCTTCCGCATCACGTGGCCGACACCTCCCACTCACGTGTAACAACAACACGATCACGTGATGCGGGTGCGGACCACATGACCAGAAGACAAATGTAGCGCCACTATTTAAATGCTCGGATACGAGTGTTCAGTGCTTCACAGCTGTTCTCGTGACTACTGTTTGGCACTATGTTCATTTTTGGCTCATTTGGAATTCGACCTTTGGATTGTTTCACAGACTGTTTCTTGGATTGCCCTGTGTTCTGGCTCTTGGATATTGGAACTCTGGTTACGAATCACGGACTGCCTTTGGTCTTCCATTCTGTAACTCGCCTTGGTTTTGTTTTTTCTGGACTTCTTGGTGGACTCCATCAACAGGTGGGCCCGGTGCCTTCAAGAACTTCACCTACCTTTTTTGGGAGGAACTATCTGCATCAAAGGCAAGAAACTGGTGGGTCCCGGAATCCCTCACTGCGTTTAACTGAACCGCATCTATCAGCCATTGGTAAGACCGTTCCTTTCTTGTTGTTTGGTTTGTGATTATTGTTGTGGCTAGTTACTTAACCAGTGTTTTTTTGCAGTGGCCCAGGGGTTCCCAGAAGTTTGTGGCTCCGGAAGATCATCTCCCACCTGTGGCCTCAAGGGCTGCACAGAGAGTGACATTTGTAGTCTCCCTGTGCGGCACTTGTGGACGGAGGTATCCTCGTTCTACACGACAGTCAAGACATAACAGACTGTAAAGCCACCCTGTCGTGTAGGCGATGGAGGGGGCCGCGGAAGAACCCTTGGCCACTATGGTCCAAGCCATAACCGTGTTACGTGCAGACATGGCCGCAGCAAACACAGCCACTCACCAACGGTTAGACTACATCCAGAGTATCAGACATCCCCTGCCCCCTGACTTGGAATTCGGAGGTACCCCTTCCGCCCCACCGATAGCCCCCCCTCTGGTTCCAGTCCCTCAGGCTCCCACACCTATAGTTCTTCCCACTCCTTTCCCTTTGGCCGCTCCAGAAAGGTATCATGGGGACCCCGGCAAGTTTAGGACGTTCGTCAATCAGTGCAAACTGCACTTTTTGTGTAGACCCCAGGCCTTCCTACACTGAGCTGCAAAAGCCACCTTTACCCTATCACATTCGGCAGGCATAGCTGCCACTTGGGCTAACCCTCATGGAAAGCAACAGCCCGGTTCTTTATGATTTCGACTTGTTGATCACAGAAATGGCCCGAGTGTTTGATACCCGCTATAAGGTGCAGTCCCGAGACTTGGAACTATTGGATCTGGGACAAGGTAGGGGGTCTTTGATTGAGTACATTACCAAGTTCAACCAACTTGCAGCAGAAACTTCATGGTCTGAAAGTAAAAGGGACGTTGTTTTTTACAGGGGTCTAAACAATGTCATGAAGGACGCACTTGCCGTAGTTCCTGCTCTACCCACGGCATACCATAACTTGGTGGATCTGGCATTACAAGTGGATGCTAGGCATTCAGAACGCAGAATCGAGGCTCGTTTTGCTTCCACGTCAGTGCCATCCTCCACCTCTACTGCCTCCAGCTCCAATCAGGAACCTATGCAGGTAGGGGGCATACGTAGTCCAATTACACCATCAGAGAGGGAGCGCAGGAGGGTGGAAAATGCATGCTATTACTGTGGTCTGACTGGCCATTATGTTAAGGAGTGCCCCCGCCAGCCAAAATGGAAAACGCCGGGTTTTCGGAATGCTCGACCCTAGACCCGGGGACTGGGTCGAGCACTGTCCCTCTCACCCCAGACCCGATACCTGCTTTTGGCCGTATCCGGCCCATACGTTTACAGACCACGCTCCAACCCACACCTGAGATTTCACACCCGGTCACGATCATCCTTGATTCTGGGGCTACGGGTAATTACATCGATATTACTCTTGACCACACATTCAACGTGCACCTTTTGACTAAGACCAGGCCGGAACCGGTTCAGGCGGTAGATGGCACTTCCCTGATATCCGGGCCCATTAAACAGCAGACGGCTCCTATGCTTCTTACAATACAAGACACACACAAAGAAATCATAAGTTTCGACCTCATTGCCATGCCCCAGTTCGGCCTAATATTGAGGATCCCCTGGCTCCATGAGCATAACCCGCTGATAAACTGGAAGACGGGTTCAGTTCACTTTGAGTCTGAGTTATGTCAATGCTTCTGTCTTCCTGCAAACACCAACGATCACACTCCTGCTCAGGCCCTAGGGGCTATAGCCCATTTAACCATAGAGGACACCACGAGTTTGCCAACTGAACACCACATGGTGGGACTGATTTCTACACTCATTCCCGCTCAATACCAGGATTTTGCAGGCGTATTCGATCATGGATCTTCCGAAGTGCTTCCTCCGCACCGTCCCTATGATTGCCCAATAGATCTGATACCGGACAGTACAGTACCCACGGGTTGGATTTATTCCCTGACCCCTACTGAAGAGACAGCACTCAAGGAGTACATCCAAAAGTCTCTCCGGGTAGGTCATATCCGTCCATCTACTTCACCTGCAGCCAGTCCAATCTTTTTCGTCCCCAAGAAGGAAGGCGACCTCCGCCCATGTGTAGATTACAGGTGACTAAATGCTATCACAAAAAAACCCTGATATCCCATTCCCCTGATTACGCCACTACTTGACCGTCTCTCTCATGCTTCTGTATTCACAAAATTAGATCTTCGCTGGGCATATAAATCTAGTTCGCGTTCGTCCTGGGGACGAATGGAAGACCGCCTTTTGAACGCGATATGGGTTGTATGAGTATACGGTTATGCCGTTTGGTCTATGCAATGCCCCGGCTTCTTTTCAAAGATTCATGAATGATATCTTCTCCGACATTTTGGATGTATTTGTTGTCGTCTATCTAGATGACATCCTGATTTATTCCCGGACCCTGAAAGAACACATTCCCCATGTTCGAGAGGTACTCTCACGTTTACAAAGACACTCACTCTTTGCGAAACCAGAGAAGTGCCAATTCCATGCTGACACCGTGGAATTTCTCGGTTTTCATATTACGCCTGTAGGCTTAGCCATGAACACCTCCAAAGTAAGGGCCGTATTAGACTGGCCGGCTCCAAAAAATCTGAAAGCACTTCAGTCATTCCTTGGCTTTGCAAAATTTTACCGACGGTTTATCTCCTGCTTCTCTTCTCTAGTGGCTCCCCTTACTTCTTTGACAAGTCCTCGTGTTCCCTTTCTATGGGCTGAAACACACCAACAGGCCTTCAACTCTCTCAAGACGGCATTTACTAACACCCCGGTTCTGCAACACCCAGACCCGGAATTGCCATTCATCGTGGAGGCTGACGCTTCCTCCTTTGCCTTGGGGGCGGTATTGTCACAGGTCTGTCCCGCTACTGGTCGGCTTCACCCCGTGGCCTTTCACTCCCGCAAATTCACGGACACAGAATCCCATTACACGGTGACCGAAAAAGAATTGTTGGCAGTCATGGACGCCTTCCATGTTTGGCGACACCATCTCTTGGGTGCTAAACATCAGGTCACCATGTACACCTATCACCAAAACCTGCAGGATCTGGCTTCTCTAAAGTGCATTAACAGTAGACAGGTCAGATGGCATTTGTTTTTTGCAGCCTTTGACTTTGTTGTCAAACATCGCTGAGGTTCGGCTCACGGGAAGGCCGATGCTCTATCCCGCTCCCCTGGTGGGGTCACTCTACCAAAATATCCCGACACTCTCTTGGACTGCGGCAAGGTGGTTTGTCTATGTACCCCATCACCGCCTTTGCTGGAGGCCGTTCAGGATTGGGTCTCCCTGCATCCTGACCAATTATCTGAGTGGGATCTCACACTTCATGACAATCGACTTTTTCTACCCACTACTGAAACCCATAACAAGGCCCTTACCTGGTCTCATGATGCCCCTATACATGGACATCACGGTCAGAAGCGTACTCTAACGCTGTTGAAACGCTGGTGCTGGTGGCCCTCTATGAAAAGGGACGTAGAGTGCTATGTTAATACCTGTGGGGTGTGTGCGCAATGTAAAAATCGAAGCGGTCGCCCTGTTGGTCTCCTGCTTCCATTGCCTGTTCCCCCCAGACCCTGGCACACTGTTACTATGGAATTTATCACCGACTTGCCCTGGGTCCAGGGATTTGACACTCTGTGGGTGGTCATTGATTCCTTCTCTAAGATGGCTCATTTTATCCCCTGCAAGGACGTTCCCTCCGCTCCAGCATTAGCCAGACTATTCTTTGAAGGGTTTTTTTGTCTCTTTGGTTTACCCACGGTCATTGTCTCGGATAGGGGTCCCCAGTTCACGTCACGTTTTTGGAGTGCATTAGCCAAACTGCTTGGCATTGACGTACATTTCTCTTCAGCATACCACCCTGAGTCGGATGGTCAGACGGAGAGACTCAATCAAACCTTGGAACAATGCTTGCGTTGTTTGACCCTGCAGCAACAAACTTCCTGGCTGAGAGTTGTCCACATGGCTGAGTTCGCCTATAATAATGCAGAACATTCTTGCACTGGGTTCTCCCCGTTCTATGTCTTGTATGGCCAACATCCTCGGGTTCTGCCCTTCCTCGCCATGCCTTCCTCAGTCACCCCTGCTGCCGCCAATTGTGCTAGGGACCTGTCCTCCATCGACGCCCAGACCACGACTCATCTACTCGAGGCTCAGGCATCCATGAAGGCTCAGGCCGATAAGAAACGGGTGGTGGCCCCGTCTTATACAGTGGGTTCCCATGTCTGGTTGTCCACCCGACACTTGCGGCTGGCGGGATGTCGCAAGCTCCTCCCTTGCTTTGTGGGTCCTTATGTTATCACCCGAGTCATCAACCCTGTGGCCTTCCGGCTTGCGCTCCCGAAGTCTTGGCGGATTCACCCGGTCTTCCATGTCTCCCTCCTCAAGCCTTGCCCTGGTCCGACTCGGCTTCGGGCGCCTGTGGCTCCGGTGTCCTTGTCTTCCCCTGATGTTTTTGAGGTCTCTGGGATTCTAGGTTCGCGCTTTTGTAGGGGTTGCCTTCATTATCTGGTGGACTGGTCTGGTTTTGGGCCTGAGGATGTTTGCACCCCGCGCTTGGTGGCGCGTTTCCATAGGGACAATCCTTTGTGCCCACGGGGTCGTGGGCCTTTGGGTGGGGGCTCTGTCACGTCCCTAGGAGTTCCCGTTGTTCCCGATGTCAACCCCCAAAGCCCCAGACCCCATACCTCCACTATGCCCCATCGCCAGGCTAGAATCCGGGACCCACCGCTGCCTTCTTCCCGTATTCCAGGTCGGCAGAGCCAACGGCCAGCCCACCACCGCGGACGCCCGCTCCATTGGCGTATTCCGTGGCGGTTGCGGGATCGGCCCCATTTCCTGCTTCCGCGTCACGTAGCCGACACCTCCCACTCACGTGTAACAACAACACGATCATGTGATGCGGGTGCGGACCACATGACCAGAAGACAAACATAGCGCCATTATTTAAACGCTCGGATATGAGTGTTCAGTGCTTCACAGCTGTTCTCGTGACTACTGATTGGCGCTACGTTCATTTTTGGCTCATTTGGAATTCGACCTTTGGATTGTTTCACTGACTTTTTCTTGGATTGCCCTGTGTTCTGGCTCTTGGATATTGGAACTCTGGTTACGAATCACGGACTGCCTTTGGTCTTCCATTCTGATACTCGCCTTGGTTTTGTTTTTTCTGGACTTCTTGGTGGACTCCATCAACAGGTGGGCCCGGTGCCTTCAAGAACTTCATCTACCTTTTTTGGGAGGAACTATCTGCATCAAAGGCAAGAAACTGGTGGGTCCCGGAATCCCTCACTAGGTTTAACTGAACCGCATGTATTAGCCATTGGTAAGACTGTTCCTTTCTTCTTGTTTGGTTTGTGATTATTGTTGTGGCTAGTTACTTAACCGGTGTTTATTTGCAGTGGCCCAGGGGTTCCCAGAAGTTTGTGGCTCTGGAAGATCATCTCCCACCTGTGGCCTCAAGGGCTTCACAGAGAGTGACATTTGTAGTCTCCCTGTGCGGCACTTGTGGTTAGAGGTATCCTCGTTCTACACGACAGTCAAGACATAACACATGGCATAGGGTATTAGAGATCAGACATAACAGCTCTCCCTGGTCGTATCTTGGCCAATTTTGGTCATGTGCTTATATCACATGTTATTTGTTACGTGTGCTATGTCTGTGAGATACTTGTTAACTCCCTTCATGTCTGTGCTAAAACTTTGCTTACCTCTCCTTACCTTATCAGCAGTGTCTTCTATTCCACCTGACATGGTTATCCTTGCTGCTTGGGTCGGGGAAGTGTTAGTAAGCGATACAGTGGTGGCATGCATAGCAAAGTATAGCTGCCAGAACACAGCACCCAAGAGCCCAGTGGATAGTAGGAACCACATGATAGTTCCTACAATCTTTATTTTATCCATCATAACCACTTATGCTACTGTTATCAGTTGAAGAGAAGATAAAGTTGCCCACCTGAAATTCGCAAGAAAAAGCGTTATTTGTTTAGTAATTGTGAGTATCACTCAAGCTCTGCAAACTAAGTAATCACTAAGTGTCCATGCAAATATTTCCTCCCAGATTTTCTGTATGGATGGGTTTCGTAATGCAGGCAGGACGGGGAATGTGCGATGCTCTAGTTGAGGATATGTTTGTGTCAAATATTCTATGAATACCAGGAAGTATATCTCAGGGGAGCATGCTCTAAAGTGTCTGGGTCTTCTTATGGTGTGGACAAATTGGTTGGAAAATGCTTTGGGGTGATCAATGGGAGGTAACATCAAGCTACTTTCCTAACAATTATAACAGTCGCAGCACCCTGCATGGGGGGCGAGAGAGAAGAAAGGGGTTACATTGTGTTAGAGCTGTAAATATGCATAACATGCATGTGTGAGAATGAGAAGTTTAAATCGTGGTACTGCTGTAGTGTGCATATAGCCATGTTGTGGTTTTGACCATGGGAATATGCCTTTGATTGGGGACAGAACAGTGTTCTCTACTGGTCGATTTGCACCAATATTGCCGTGGGAATTTCAGTGGTTTGGGAGCGTCTGACCATAGGATGGGCAGTAGTCTCTAGTTCAGGGGTATATGGGAGACCTGTGCATTCTTGTGGATTGTTGGTATTTGGATCGTTGGCCCTGTTGATATCTGCAGTTGTGCTTCTGGGCAAGGCCGATGCTTTGTAGGGCTTGACATCTTGAAAGTAATTCCAAATGGTCTTTCCCTCTAGTCTTAGAGATTTATCTGAACTGCCTCAACAACATGAGGCCCAGTAAAGCAGGGTGTATTCCAGCGCCTGGTGAAGTTCCTTAGCAGAATGAGGTCACCAATTAGCACCAGAGGGGTTTTAGGGTTTTCCTCCTTTGTGTCGTCAGTAGTCTCTGGAACGTTGTCTTCTGGCCTGCCCTGAGTCTGCCATATCTGGCGAGAGATAAAAGAAGCACTAGAAACCAGTGAAGTGACATACTCAAAAATCTCGTGTCCCAACACGTCTGCAACATTCTCACAGTGCTTCAGTGCCCTAGTGGGAGGAGCGAGTGGGAAATGCATGCACCGTCCCGTTACCACCTCATGGGGTGTTAAGTGGTGGTCTGAACAAGACTTGTTGCACAGTTCAAATAGCGCCACCGGCAGGCAGTGGAGCCAGTTCTTCTTGGTGCTTTGCTGACTTTTGGCAATGCTCTCCTTCAGAAGGCCATTGAGGCGTTCACACAGCCCATTTGCTTGCGGGTGGTATGCACATGCAAATGTGTGTTTTATTCCTAGAAGGACAGTGATGTGGTCGAACATTTCATTGACGAAGTGAGACCCATTGCCAGACCTTAGGACCTCACAAACACCCTATCTTGGGAATACTTCCCGGACCAGAAATTTGACCGCTCGAAGAGGCGTCGGCATGGGACCAAGGCCATCTTGAAAATGGGCAGACAACCACTATCATGTAGTGTTAACCTTGACATACTTGGACCATGTCCACATAGTCAATATGGAGGTGCAGAAATGGGCCTTCAGGTCTTGGTATGGCTCCTCTTACAACTATTAGGACTGCTAGCATGTCAAACAGTTACTGATAAGAATTTTCCACATGTTCATTCAGATTTGGGCAGAACCATGATTCTCCAATGCGTGTTGCAATGACCGCTTTCCCTGTGTGCATAAGATGGTGAAATTGTGTCAATGCTATTGTTAGTAATGCGAGTGGCATAACCACCTTCCCAGTGTTATTATGTCACCATAAGGCGTCTGTGGGGGGCATTGAACACCCTCTCCTTACCCAGAGCTCCTTTTCATCCTTGGGTGCAGCTGCCTGCAATTCTTTTATTTGTGTTTCTGGTAGGTAATTCTACCCTCCCTTTAGCACCATTTGCCTCACTCCTCCCGTTGCCTGTGCCCTCTCCTTCAACTTTCACAGTTCTCCAAAATATGACGCACATTTTGCCTCATAATCCGCTGCTTTGTTTCCTTTGATATTTCATCTTCCCCTTTGGTGTGTGCTTGGCACTTTACAATGCTATCTCTTGCGGGTATGTTATCACCTTAATCAGTTCTCCCAACAATAGTGCATGCGTTACTGGAGTCCCATCCGCCCTTCAGTACCCTCTCCTGAGCCATCGCACCAGACCCGAAGGGACTGTGAGCGTGACGTATGCACTGTCTGAATATATTTTCACTCTCTGATTTACACTGTTTTGTAAGGCCAGTATGACGGCCGCTAGTTCTGCTGCTTGTGCTGAATAATGAGGTGGTAATCTGGCACTCACCACTACCTCACTTGTCCAATCCTCTTCAATCTTACTACAGCAGCCCCTGTTCTCCTTATCCCATCACTTTGATTGATAGTTGAAGACTCATTAATGTAGAGCACTTCTCCCCACTCAAGTGCATCCTCCTCCACCTTGCGTGTCTCAGTGAATTTATCTATGTTTTTGGTGCAGTCATGAGCCCAATCTCCTGTTTGGTAGACGTCTGCCATTAATAATGCTTGGTTAACAGTCTTGCATCATACTATCCTCAATTCCGCTTTTGATAGTATTATATCATACCCTGATGCTCTCTGTGTTGTCAATGTGCTCTTTGGCTTGTGCAGTATCGCAAACAGGGCGTGTTCCATGTAAAGTATGGTTGTGCATTCTATTGTTATTGTTGATGCCATGCCACTGCGAAAGCTGCAGCGGCCAATGATTGTTCGCAGGGATAGTGTCCTTTCATTACTTGGACAAGCTATCCACTGTAGTAAGCGATTGGCTTATGGCCCATGCTTGTTTTTTGTGTCAGTACTGCCTTCATAACCACACCGTCGGTGTGTGAAAACAAGAAGAATTCCCTTTTGTAGTCTGGGGTCCCTTACACAGGGGCCACGCAAAGGGCTTCCTTCAGTTCATTGAATGCTTCAGTCATCTCTCTCATTCCAGACCAGTGTTTTAGCTCCTCTCTGGGCCTCTTACAGTGCAGTTAGCAAAAACACTGGTGTATGTGCTGTATTCAAAAACGCATGCTCTGCAATGGTTGCACAATCCTAAGAACTGTTTCATCTCCTTCACTTGCATAGGTTGTGGTGGTTTGTGGATCGTCTGTGCTCTCTTTGGGGCAATGTGCCTACCGTCCTTAGATATCAGTTGTCCAATGTACAGTACTTCCTTTTGCCAGTACTGGAGTTTGGGTTTGTCCACCTTGTACCCCTTGTCTGCTAGTATTGTGAGCGTGTGCACTGAGGCTGTCCTGCATTCATCTTCTGTCTTGCTACAGATTAGGATGTCGTCTACGTACTGTAGCACTGTGCTTTCTGTGGTAATGTTGCCTAAGTCCATCTGAATTACCCTGTTGAATAAAGATGGGGACTTCCATTTCTGGTCTTGGTACATAAAGCTAGTCAAGTCTTGTGAGTCTGGGTGTAAAGGTACTGAGAAAAATGCATTCTTGAGATCAATGACGGTGAAACAAGTGGCTTCTGCCAGAATGCCACACAGGATTGTTGCTGGGTTTTCTGCTACAGGGTACACTGCCTCTACAATGTGGTTAAGAGGGCAGAAATAAGGTATGAAATGCCACAAGCCCCCGTTCGCTTTGAGTACAGGGTACACCACAGTGTTGCATGGAGATTCTGGTGGTACCAGGAGGCTTCTCTCAATGAGGGCGTAGATTGTTTCGTAAATGCCCTCATCTGCTTCCTTGGCCGGGGGGTATATCATCATTAATGGCAGTATCGCTCCAGGTTTTAGTTTAATCTTAACTCTTCCTATGCTTTTTATGCACCCCACATCATAGGGACTTGTGGTCCATAAGCTCTGGGGTACTTTGGTCAAATCTTCCTCCCAGAACGACAGTGGTGCTTCCAGTGCTATTGCCATTTTTTGTGCAACCTCTCTGAATGTAATCTGTAACCAGAACCTCACACTCATCTCCAATACCATTTCTGTCTCCACTCTTTCTTCCAAAAATAGCTCCTCATCTGTTACTGTGGTGAGCCTGAATCCTTCTGCCACTGCAATTATTGCCCTCCATGCTTTCCCTTGGTCATCTGTTGCATGTACTGCCACCCAGTCCTCTCTTGCCACAACTGCCTTGATGTCTATAGACACAATTGTTCCCACTTTCTCATCTAGTCTCTGGTCTGAATAGGTACTCACCTGGCACCCTCCATACCTTCCCTGCTAATCCTGGCATCCATGCAAGTGCCAAGTCTGTCCCATACTGGAACATCTCTGGGTCTGATGGCACCCCCCCCTCTGTACCATGTTCCCGCAATATGCTTGGACAATCTGTCTTGCAGTTAGCATGTATATTCCTGGTGTAGAACATAATATGCCCTTGTCTGTGAAGAAGATGCTCATGTTTAGTCTGCTCATTATGTCGCGTCCCAGTATGTTTACAGGTGCTTGTCAGGAATAGAGTAGGGGTAAAGATAAGTTGTGATCTCCGATAGATAAGGAGATGTTATCAGTAAAAGACACCACTTCTAGAGCCCCATAGAATCCTTGAGTGTTCATGGCATTGCCTGACAATGCAAATGTCCCTTCTCCAATACATGACCTAGTTGCCACATTGTCAACAAGAAAGGAAAAGGTTTTGTCACCTATCACCACCCTTATGCGAGGTTCCTCCGCAGGATTAGGTGTGACCAACAGGATTGGACACAACAATTTGTCTGTGGGCTGTCCTACTGATGGTACATGGATAGTCTGTTCCCGGTAAAGGGGTTGTCCCAACCATTGAGACTCCTCCCAACCTCCTGACCGGTGCTGATGCTGCTGTGTCCATGGGCTCTGGGGAGTGATGGTCCTGTATTTGCGCTGGCTGTTGTGCTGCTTGTAAATATTGGGGTAGTGGAGCTGTCATGTGTGGTGCTGCCGTTTGGTGTGCTGTCATTTGGGGGGTGGTCATTTTGGGGGCAGTTATTGCTGCAGCCTGAGCCGGGGTCTGTGCTGGAGGTGGTACAAGTTGATAGGTGTTCTGCACCTGTCCTTGTTGTTGTGCTTCCTGGATATAATAATCATCATGTCCTCCTTGGTAGCTCTGCTGCCCCTGCTCTCCCCATCCTTGTTGCACCCCCCTTGTTCTGCATGCTCTAGAAATATGCCCTAGCTGCCCACAGGTCCAGTACTAGGGTGATTCCCTCCCCTGCCCTGGGAACCCTCCTGTAAATTCTCCTGACCCCTTTGGCAACTGTTGGTTGTACCCCAGAAATCCTCCTGAGTTTTGATGGGACTGTGGCCCGAAGCCATGCCCTTGTTGGAATCCTCCCCTCCTGCGATAACCCTGTTGGTATCGGTCCCTGCCCATGTACCCGCCTCCCATGGGTGGGGCATATTGTTGCATAGAGTGGTGCGGCAGCTGTGATTGGTATTGTAGCTGTGGTGCCGGTGCTTGTGTCTGTTGTGTTAGGGTTGTTATTACCACCCCATCTAGTGCGTATTTTGACAATTCTTTTGAACCAATTTTGCCTCATCTGCCTTCCTCTCTTCAGCCTTTTGTTTAGCTGTCTCCTCCCGCAACCTGCAATGATGCTATGGTAAGCTGTATTTCTGGCCAGGCCTTTGCTTTCATCCCCACCAATTTCTTCAAATTTGTCTGCACTGGGTCAGGTAACCCTTGCACTAGGATATGATCAAAAATTGCTATTGTCTTGTCCCACGGTTCTCGAGTTTCAAGATGCCAAAGCTCTTGAATCTCTTGAATGCAACTAACGGGATCTTCGTCGTCACGCATTTTGCATAATGTTATAGCCCCTATATCTGACGTGTCTGGGTATTGGGTCTGTAGTGCTTGCCATAATGCTGCTCTGCAATTTACAAAGGGAGGTCCATCATGGGCTGTGTTTTGTATGATCACCACTAGAACCCCGCCCTTTTCCAGATGTCGTCAGCTGCGTCACCCAGTATGGAGACCAGCAGTCCCTTGACTTCACCCACTGCTAGCCTGTGTCCTGCTGTCAGATTTTCCATTTCAAATATCCATATACCAGCTCCCGCACTCATTAAGGACTATCTGTATTTGACATTTTCCTTGTCTGTCTGTTTCCAGGGCACGTACTGTGGCCTTGTCCCTCCCCTCTCTAGCAGGGACATCTGAGAGTATGCTGCTCTTTCCTCCAGTGTTCTTCTGTATTGTCTGATCTGGATAGGCCCTCTTTCATCCACAATGTCTGTCTATAGGTTCTAGAGCAGTTGTCCGCTGTAGTTGGTTGTGTGCTCTAGAAAGTCGTTTGTCTAGAGTGTGCTAGCGCTGTCTCGTCTCGCTTGCGCTGTGGAAGATCCCTTATGCAGATTTTGCAAAAAGAGAGAGGAGACACTGAAACATCTTGTTTTAGAGTGTTCCGAGCTGAGAGACTTAAGAACACGATACTTAGGAGTGGAACTGGCGAAGTACACGACATATAGTCAGGAAGAATGGTGGATTAAATTCCATAATAATTATTCACAGCAGCACACGATAGCACTAGCACTTTACCTTGAAGAATTGCAAAAGCTGTTGATGACTGACAAAACAGTCAACAGCCGTTTTGATAAATGAAGAGAATGAGCAGGGTAGACCAATATGCATGAAAGAAAATACATTCTTTGTTTGTCCTTTTTAAGTCGACAGTGAAAAGTTAGAAAATAGTGTAATGAGCGCTCGTTAATTAATAGGTTGTATATAATTTTTGAAAGGGAATGAGCGCTCGTTACGTAATAAGCTGTCTGTAATTTTTAAAAAGTTTGTAACAAACTGTAATAAAATTAAAAAAAAAAAAAAGATCCCTTAGTCCGTTAATGTATGGTGTGGTGCCCCCACCCACGTTCGTAGTGTGTTGCATTAGTTCGTCTGTGTCCTGTCTCCCCTCCCTTTGGATGGTGCTTGCTTTATATAGGGGGCCAAAGTCTGCCTACCTATATTTTTGAACAACTTGTAACTCTCCATACTCCCTGTTAAGAAACAGTACCTAAGAGCAGAGCACAGGGAGTTTTTTTTGTCTTCTTCCATTTCCCAATAGGAGTGTTAATTTAAGTAACATTTTCCTATATTTGGGGTTTTTCTTTTAATCTAAAGTAACCCTAGTTTTACTCAGTAAGTCTACAGGCCATAGGAGTTTTCCTTTTTTTAAACTTTCTTTTCTCCTTATGTACTCACATACATGGGATGCAGTGGCCTAGGACGGACCAGGTTGAATATTTGCCTAGAGCTTTGACCATCTTGAAAAGCACTGGAGAATGTGTTGTTATAAAGATCTCTTTCCTTTCTTTTACTGTCTCATTTTAGATAAGCAGCACACCGGAGCTTTCTAGTATTAGTTTAAAGAGCTAGCCTAACCAATTAACTATATCGTGGCCAGCCCAGGGCTTACTTTCTTTTCATTCAGCAGCATTGCACAGAGTTCCGCAATTGCGAAGCAGAGAGAGAGTACATCTGGCACTGGCCATGATATACTTAATTGGTTAGGCTAGCTCTTGAAACTTTCAGCCTCAGATGAAGAGTCGGTGATGACTCGAAGCACGTGTCAGGCTACTTCGTTATTGAACTCATTGGACTCATGAGAAATCCCTCCTTCTTTGAATTACTTGGAACACTTGTCACTATTGCACTGTTCAGCGCAGTGAGATTGAGAACTGTCTGTGTTCATTTAGGTTCTTAACTGTGGGTGGCATCTGGCAGTGCTCCCACACCCCTCAGCCACCTGCAGCTTTAGTGCTTCCCTAATTTCTTCAGTGTACAAGCGCTGTGGACTTTGACTTGTTCTGCCAAACCTGTGTGTTTCCACTGTATATTACATTTTACAATTTCGTTCTTGTACGGTGGCAGGGTTTTGCACAGATGTTGTATTGGTATTACTCCCCCCACCATCCCATTATACATCGGATACATCCTTTGTTGATTTTATCTTTTCCCCTTTACATGACCTCTTAATCGAAGATTTCGATATTCCGCTGTCAATGGAGGAAAGTTACAATGTAATGGTTAGCACCTTCAATTGCTACGAGCCCCAGTGGCTCGCACTTTACAAGGTGTGTTCCACATACAGCTCCTCCTTCACCAGCACTGCCGTTCTCCGACACACCAATTCAATCGTGCGCATGCGCCTTCTGCGCACCGCCACTCGTTCACCTCTCTACCAATCCCAAGTCCACAATGCTAGCTCCTCACTGTCACAACACTCGGTCATATGCACCGACCTATGCGTGACATCACCAAGCTAAAGTTCGAACAAGTAAATAGACTAGTTGTGCACACATAAAACACTAACCCGTTGTCTCAGCCCCACAAAACCCCCACAATAATCCCACAATAGAAACCCCAACAGCTGTCTTCCTGCCTCTCCAGGCCCAAGTACACCTTTATTTCTGTGCCTAACTGCACCCGTTGCATCGCCAAATGTGGGAAACTGAGACTTAACCAGATAGTGCACCTTCTGCAATCTAGGATAGCTCCAGCTAACCCTCACAGGGATACCACCATCTATGCTTCAAGCTTAAATGCCTTATTCATAGGAATACTTTATTTACAGACTTCTGTAGTCCGAGCCTGTCAAGTCTATAGTCCCGGTTTACCACTGGAACTGTTTACCTCGAAGACTGAACGTTCCTTAGACATAGAAAAGGGACTTCTACTTCCGCTCCGGTTCCCTTCCTCACATGCACCTGCTACCAATACTCTTCAAATACTACACAATAATATACATTACAATCAACACCTCCCTCCTCCCGCACGTGTAATATATTTATATTTATAATTAAAATGTATAAAGCGCTGCTAAGGCCGAACAGGGCACTAATGCCCACCCTCACACCTTCCGTTGCAGATTGTCTGGACCAATACTTAGGTTCTGTGCTTGTTGAAGCTGCACGGCTGCTGGCCTCTTCGTCAATGTTAGGCAAGGTTTGTATGCAGTACCCTTTGGGAACACTACAAACAACTATGACTACAGGTATAGGCAACCCAACCTTTGGTATAAGCTTGTACTACACAGTTTTGGTAGCGTGTTGAGCAGCCAGGCTTATCTCAAGAGGGGAAATGTGAGCTGTAGTGGAGTTACACAAAGATTTGCAGTTACGGGTATTCAAATAAACTCTTACACTCAAGGTTTCTTGCAAAAACAATTAATAATGTATTTATCAGTCAGTTATAAAGCCTTCTTCAGAAGGGAGCCATTTAAACAGTAACACACACATATACTTCAATACTGTACACTCTCAGTTTCCGAATCAGATAAGGCCCTTTTGGGATGGCCCACAGACACAACCTACACCCACAGGTGACTTCAGTAACAAGGGTGCTGGGGACATCAATACCTTTTGTTGGCATTCACAATACTCTTAAAAAGTAAGTAAAAGGCAAAGGAAAATAGAACACAAGAAATTACAAATAGTCATAATCAGGGCAAATACTTTCAGATAGAACACAGAAGAGTCACTCAATTCAATAGGCTAAGCCAAAGTCAATAGGCCAAAGTCTTTGTATAGGATGCAGCAATTCAGGTAAGTAAATGAAAAAATCTTCGCACAAGTTCTTAGGAGTTTTTGAGAAAAAGAAGAACCAAATGTAGGGCAACAAGCTGATTAGACTTGTGAGTTGCAGAAGGTACATACAAGCACTTCCACAATAAGAGGTAAGTTCTCTTAGGCTAGTTTTACATTACCTTAGTAAAGAAGAAAAAGATGCAGCTGAAGACTTCTGCTCCTGTACAGCTCTGCAGATCTCACTGTTCCTGGGCCTCACTTGTTGGGACAAGAGGGAGGACGTTGGGGGAAAATAGGTAGGATGTCGGGGACTCCTGCACTGTACTGGCACCATCAAAGCTGGCAACCGGAAAACTTTACTTTCACTGGCTGTTTCGAATTTCAGCTCCTTGTGGTACAGCAAATAGCAATAAGCGTGGTTCCTGGCTGTCAAGGTGGACTTTCCTCACATATGCGGTCCTGCACTCAACTGAGGGGGGTCAGGCTTGGTCAGTCCTGCTTCGTGGGAGTCCGGAGGACCTTCCAAAAGCTTTAGGCCAGGTCACAAGCAATGCACACAATCTGGAGCCCCTCTCCCTGGCTCTACGGTTTCCTGCAGCAACTCTGAGGAAATTCAACCAGCTCTTAGATGGGTGTCCAGGTGGCTTACTTGGGAGTTCATTGGTCCCACCAACTCAAAGGGAGAAGTCGTCCTTGCAGGGCTTCTCTGTCAATGCGAACCTGGCAATTCAGACCTGCAGCAGGGCTTCACTGGACAAACCAAGGGTCCAGGAGTTGCAGCAGCCATCCTCTTCAAGCTCTTCTTCGGTTCCTTCGTCCAGTGGTCGACTCTGCCTTCCAAGCCAAGAGACTTGTCTTTTATTCAGTTCTCTCCCATTCATTCCAGCCTAGCTGCCACTCACCCAGCAGGGTGGCTGTCCTTGCCAGACAGTCAGCCAGCCAATCGTCACAGAGTGTATTTGGGTCTCCTAGGAGACTAAGCACAGGAAGTTTCGGGCACCTCCCTCACTTCCTGCCTACCCCAGATACTCTGGAGCCAGAGGTGGGTTTCACTCCTGAAGCCCGCCAAAGGCGAATGAACAAAGAGACCAAACCTGGTTTGGCGCGCAGAGTAAAACTCTAGAAGGACCTTTCCACAAAGACCTGGCGAAAAAAGAAGACCGAGCACCATTTTAGCAAGGATATCTGGACGCCATTTTTAAAAAGATGGCTTCCGCGGTTAACGTTACCAGATCCGCGAACGGTTGCGGTAAATGCAAGCCTTGGTAGTTCAAAATGAAACAACAGCCACCAGCCAGTCAAATGAGCAACGGGTAACATAAAAGATGTTACATGAGCATTTAGTCACATGGGATACAAAGTAACCCCTCCAGCACTCTATTGTAGGATAGGGTGTGCTGGGTCTAGCAAGTACAGTTATGTTATGTTATGTTATTTTGCACTTATATAGCGCCTTATATACCATTGGTATGGTCTGAAGGCGCTGGTAGGTTGAAAGCTCTTGGGAACCGAAGTCCTGGTCAGTAGAGGGAGTAGAGAGAGTCCAAAGGTGCATGTGCGCACCAGGTATGTGTGCAGCTGGTGCGGAATTCCTGTGGCAGCTGCTTCCTAGCGGTAGGTGTGGTGGCTGATAGATCAGGAGTATGTGTTCGATCTGGCCGGAATTATCCAGACCGAGAGTGGCAGCGTTAGGCCTGAGGAGAACGCTTGGCTGGGGGTGTGAGACCAGCAATGTTTACTTAGAGTGATGGGGAGTGAGCGGCAGATGTTGATATGAGAACAGTTATACCGAATGGTGTCATAGTATCTCTGTGTTCTAGTTGAATGGTGGTGTAAGGAGAGAGTAAGCGTGGGGTGTGATAAGAGGTATGCATCCACACTCAGCCTCTCTCCACACTCAGCGCCTCTCCACACTCAGCGCCTCTCCACACTCAGCGCCTCTCCACACTCAGCGCCTCTCCATGCTCAGCCCCTCTCCACACTCAGCGCCTCTCCACACTCAGCACCACTCCACACTCAGCGCCACTCCACACTCAGCGCCTCTCCACACTCAGCGCCTCTCCACACTCAGCCTCTCTCCACACTCAGCCTCTCTCCACATTCAGCCGCTCTGCTTGTTCTTCCCCTCTGCACTCTCTTCCGCTCTGCAGGCTCCTCCGTTCTCCACTCTTTTACTCTCTTCCGTTCTCTTCACTCATCATTTCCCCACGCCCCTCTGCTCTCCATACTCAGCTGCTCTCCACATTCAACCATTCTCTATACTTGTCCGCCCTCCCCACTCATTCTCTCTCCGTACTCGTCGGTTCTCTACACTCATCCGCCCTTCATACTCATCGGCTCTCCATATTCATCCGCCAACCGCATTAATCCTCTACACTCGTCCACACTCATCAGCTCTCCACACTCATCCGTTTTCCAGACTATTCTGTTCTTCGCACTCATCCGTTCTTCGCACTCATCCGTTCTCCACACTCATCTGCCCTCCACACTCATCTGCCCTCTACACTCATCCGTTCTCCACACTCATCTGCCCTCTACACTCATCCGTTCTCCACACTCATCTGCCCTCTACACTCATCGGTCCTCCACACTCATCCACCAACCGCCTTAATCCTCTACATTCGTCCACATTCGTCCGCTATACAGCCTCTTCCGCTCTCCACACTCTTCCGCTCTCCACACTCTTCTGCTCTCCACACTCTTCCGCTCTCCACACTCTTCCGCTCTCCACAGTCTTCCACTCTCCACACTCTTCCGCTCTCCACACTCTTCCGCTCTCCACACTCTTCCGCTCTCCACACTCATCGGCCAACCGCATCAGTCCTCTACATTCGTCCACACTCATCCGCGCTCCACACTCATCCGCGCTCCACACTCATCCGCGCTCCACACTCATCCGCGCTCCACACTCATCCGCTCTCCACACTCATCCGCTCTCAGCACTCATCCCCCCTCCATACTCATTGGCCCTCCACACTCATCCGCCCTCCACACTCATTGGCCAACTGCAATAATCCTCTATACTTGTCCACATTCATCCGCTCTACACAGTCTTCCGCTCTATACACTCATCTGCTCCATACACTCATCCGTTTTCCAGACTCATCCGCTCTCCATACTCATTCGCTCTCCACACTCATCCGCCCTCCACACTCATCCGCCCTCCACACTCATCCGCCCTCCACACTCATCCGCCCTACACCCTCATCGGCCCTACACACTCATTGGTCCTACACACTCATGGGTCCTACCCACTCATCCGCCAACTGCATTAATCCTCTACATTCGTTCCTACTCATCTGCTCTACACACTTATCCACTCTACGCACTCATCCGCTCTATGCACTCATCCGCTCTCAGCACTCATCCGCTCTCAAGACTCATCCGCTCTCAGCACTCATCCGCTCTCAGCGCTCATCCGCTCTCAGCGCTCATCATTACATTGCTCGTTTAGTACTGTTTGTCTTTATAGTTTACATTCAAGATTGTTTAGCTGTAAATTTCTTGCATCAGGTCGATTGCTGGGTCGGTGTTATTGTGATGAAGTAAGTTTGGAACCGTTTAGTCTTAGGGGAAGAGACAGGTTTTCAGTAGTTTGCGGAAGGCCGTTAAGTCTTCAGTTAGGCAGATGTGGGATGGGAGCGAGTTCCACAGGGTTGGGGCCAGGGCTGAGAATGATGATCGGCCTAACCTGACTGAGTTTGTCTTAGGAATTACTAGGAGGCCGGCTGAGCTTGATCTTAGGGTGCGAGTGGGGTGGTAAGGTATTAGCTTGTCTTGAAGATATTGAGGTCCAGTTTTATGCAGTGCTTGATGGGAGAGGCATAAGGTTTTGAAAGCCACCCTACGGGCTACTGGAAGCCAGTGCAGTGTCTTAAGGGCTGGGGATATGTGGTCTCTTGGACCAAGCGCAAGTAGCATTTTGGCTGCCGCGTTTTGTGCTCTTTGGAGTTTATTTAGTTGGTAGGTATGAATTCCGAGGTATAGGGGGTTTCCATAGTCGAGTCTTGATATGACGATTGATTGGACTGCAGAGACTCTGTTGGGAAATGAGAGGTATGGAAGGATGCGCCTAAGGTTTTTGAGGTGGTAGTGGCAGGATTTTGAGACATTGTTGACTTGGCGCGAGAGTGTTAGGTCGGAGTCCAGGGTGCATCCAAGATTTTTCACTGTGTTGGAGGGTGTCGGTGAGTTGCCCATGGCGGGTGGCCAGGGTAGTGGGTGCGGAAGAAGGTCGGAGTTGCCGCAGACCATGATTTCTGTTTTGGAGGGGTTTAAAAGGAGGTGGCTTTGGGTCATCCAGAGTTCTATGTTAAGGAGGCAGGATGCCAGGCCAGGTCGGGAGTTTGGTTTCGAGTTCAGGAGTTTTAGAATTAGTTGAGTGTCGTCGGCGTAGTTGTAACACAGGATATTGTGTGAACGAATTGTTGGTGGGAGGGTGATCAGGTAGAGGTTGAACAGGAGGGCGGATAGACATGCTCCTTGGGGGACTCCCGTGTCGACTGGTCGGGCTTGTGAGGTAAAGCTGGAGAGTGTCGTTATTTGGTGCCTATCTTTGAGGAATGAAGCAATCCATTTAAGGGCGGTTCCACGAATTCCTAGGGAGTGGAGGCGGTCTAGGAGGATTGTGTGATTGATCGTGTCAAAGGCGGCCGATAGGTCGAGGAGGATTAGTGTGGCGCATCCCGCGGAGTCTGCTGTCATTTTAAGGTCATCCCAGATCGAGGTTAGGGTGGTTTCAGTTCCGTGACGTGATCTGAAGCCTGATTGGGCGGGGTCTAGAAGGTTGTTGGTTTCGACAAAGGCATTTAGTTGGGAGTAGGCAGTTCGGTCAATGAGTTTGGCAAGGAACCTGGTGTTTGAGATTGGGCGGTAGTTTTTGGGCTCGAGAGGGTCGAGCAAAGGTTTTTTAATTAGAGGTTTGACGTGCACTATTTTGAATGCGTCGGGAAAGATACCGGAGGAGAGAGAGGAATTTATGATAGATCTTGCGTGTTCGCCTGCGCAGGTGGAAGCAAACATTTCTTTAAGGGTTGTGGCAGGGCAAGGGTCCAGTGGTGATCCAGATGGTTTGCGAGCAGATAGAAGTTTGAGAAATTGTTCTGGTGATATTGGACTAAAGGATTCAAACGTTGGTTGCGTAGAGGTCGCGGGTGAAGGGCTGGCCGGTATGGGCAGAGGGTTGCCTGGAGGCTGTAGTAGAGCCAGTTTGGTATTTAGAGTTTTTGTTCTTTCAATAGCCGTGTTGTAAAAGTGGAGGGAGAGTGAGTCGCAGAGTGATTGTGAGGGGGTGGGGACGGTTGTATTACAGGCTGGATTTGTGAATTCTGAGATGATTTTGTGGAGTTCTTTGCTTGGGTTTTTGCAGTTTAGGATTCGGGAGTTGGAGTGGGCTTTTTTTGCTTTCCGAATTTCGGCCTTGTATTGATATAGGTGTCGGGCCAAGGTGGTCCTGCTCTCGTGGGTTTTCTCTTTCTGCCATTTGCGTTCTAGGTATTTGTAAATTCGTTTAGTGGTCTTCAACTCAGGGGTGAACCATCTGGGGAAAGGGCCACGGAGGGTTGATGGTTTACACGGGGGGTGAGTCGCAGGAGAGATGCATTGAGCCATTAGTCAAAGGTCTCAGGGGTTAGTTGGTTATTGGGACGGCAGGTGGGTGGTGGAGATTGGAGGAGTGTCTCGGCTAGGTCCGGGATGATCATTAGTTTTTTCCAGCATTTGCGTAAATTCGGAGGTTCAGATGCGAGTACGGGAAGGGGGTTGGGTGAGTGGATGGCGAACGAGAATATGAAGTGATCGGACCAGATGACTGGGGTGGGGGGCTTTAAATGAATCAGGGTGTTGGAGCTAAAGATGGCATCTAGAGTGTGTCCTTTGTAGTGGGTCGGGCCGTTTATGTGGGGTTGGAGATTAATTGCATCTAAACCGTCAACCAGGGAGTGTGTCATAGGGTTGATGGGGTTGTCGAGCCATATGTTGAAGTCACCAAGGAGGGTGAGGTTGGGATGGTTTAGTTGGAGAGTGGCGATGGAATCGCAAAGGTTGTTTGCGAATTGTCTGTCGTAGCCAGGGGGCCTGTAGATTATTAGGAAGCTGTGTGAGAGCGATGGGGAGAGGGAAAGTTTAACGAGGAGAGATTCGCAGGATGGGATGGAGGGTTGGTTGTCTATGATTGAGGCGCGGAAGAGAGATTTGAAGATGAATGCTACCCCACCTCCTCTGGACGGACGGTTCAGTGGGAAGAGGGAGTAGTCAGGGGGAAAGGCTTCACTAGCGATTGGGCCAAAGTCATCGGAGAACCAGGTTTCAGTGATGAAAACTAGGTCAGGTTTGGCAGAGGCGAGGAGGTCATAGATGGAATGTCTGTTTTTTGCTACGGAACGGGCGATAAATAGGATACAGTTCATATCAGCAGGCAAGGTAGGTCTCGGTGCTGGAGCGGGTTGAGGCGGTGGCGGAGGGAGTGGAACGGGGGTAAGGTGGGTGATGCTAGAAGGGAATAGTGGGCGGGCGGAAAAATTGGCAGGTTTCGGGCGGTGCTGGGTGGCTGGGTGTGATAGGATGATTGGGTTTGGGTTGGGGGATTTGAGGGAGAGGTGTGGGCGGTTGGGAGTTTCAGTTGCAGTTGCTGAGAAATCGAGGGAGAGGGGTTTCAGGAAGGGGGAGGCCATGGGGGAAGGCAGAGATTGTGGGAGAGAGGTGGTGGGTAGAGACAGGGGAGGCAAGGAGTGCTGAGAGATTGAGGGGGACCAGGAGCGTTTCCTCTTTAGTTTCTTTGCTGCGACTGGTGTGTGGGAGAGGGTAGGGGGGTCAGAGGGGGAGAGGGAAGCAGCTTCGGTTCGTGCCAGGGCTAGGCGTGCAATTTTGAGGGAGGGGAAAGAGTGCGGTCGGGGGGGGGGAGGTGGTAGGGTTATGAGGGCTGAGGGCAAGGCTGTGGGTGGGTGATTTCGGGGTGGGGTGTGACAGGTCTGATAGTGAGGGGAGGAGGTATGGGCAATGCTGGCGGGTCGGTGGTGGGGTTCAGGGGATGAATGGTCTTAGGGTGAGTGACTCGCCATCGTGCTCCTCTGGCTTGGTGTTTGGAGAGGGGAGTGGAAGCGAGTGTGGAGGAGGGTGGGGTGATTTGGGATGGAGGGGGCGGGAGTGAAGGCAGGTCGGAGAGTGGGGGTGGTCCACGGGGCTCGTTTCTGAGAGACTCTGGTGGGGTGGGTGCGCTCATGATTGGTGTGGACTTTTATGTTGATTTAGGAGCGTTTCCTGATTGTAGTTATAGGATCGGGGGTGTCACGCCTTTAGGCACACTTCTAGGTTCAACAGGTCAGAGACGAAATTAGACTATTTGAAGCTCTCTAGATGCAATTTGCCGGCAGAGATGATATAAGTTTAATAGGTTACCTTTCTGAGTTCACCTGTATTCGGTCAGTTTCTAGATTCAATTTACCTAGAGAGGGTGTTAGATTATTAGTCACTGTTTTAGATTCTACATTACACAGCTAAGCTGTTAGTTATCTTAAAGGAATTGAGCAGGTGGAAGTACTTCTTCCAATTCACCTTTATACAGGGAGGGTATTAGGTATGCATCTAAATCAACTTTGTATCAGAATCTTAGTTGCCGTCTAGATTCTACATTACACAGCTATACTGTTAGTTATATTCATGTAATGTATTAATGTACATTCCTAATATAAATGCGGTTAGGAATATTCTAAATTCAGCTTTCTCAGAGTGGCTATTGGTCACAACATCTAAATGCAGTTGGGTACACTTCTAAGTTAAACTTTCTCAGAGAGGCTATTGGGTGCAATTTTTAAATGCAATTGGGCACATATCTAATTCCAACTTTCTCAGAGAGGCTATTGGTCACAGCTTCTAACTGCAATTAGGCACACTTCAAATGCAATTGGGTACCCTTCTAAATGCAATTGGGTACACTTCTAAAATCAACTTTTCTCGGGGAGGCTATTGGTCAGAACTTCTAAATGCAGTTGGTCACAGCTTCTAAATGCAATTGGGTACACTTCTGAATTCAACTTTTCTCAGAGAGGCTAATGGGTGCAATTTCTAGAATGCAATTGGGAGTAACTTCTAATGCAATTGGATACACTTCTAAATTCAACTTTTCTCAGAGGGGATATTGGGCGCAACTTCTAAATGCAATTGGGAACACTTCTAGATTCAACTTTTCTCAGAGAGGCTATTGGGCGCAACTTCTAAATGCAATTGGGAACACTTCTAGATTCAACTTTTCTCAGAGAGTCTATTGGGCGCAACTTCTATATAGTTGCGCCCAATAGGGTATACTTCAATGCAAATGGTCACAGCTTCTAAATGCAATTGGGTACACTTCTAAATGCAATTGGGAACACTTCTAGATTCAACTTTTCTCAGAGAGGCTATTGGGCGCAACTTCTAAATGCAATTGGGTATACTTCAATGCAAATGGTCACAGCTTCTAAATGCAATTGGGTACACTTCTAAATGCAATTGGGAACACTTCTAGATTCAATTTTTCTCAGAGAGGCTATTGGGGGCGCAACTTCTAAAAACAATTGGGTACACTTCTAAATACAATTGGTTACACTTCTAAATGCAATTGGGTACACTTCTAAATGCAATTGGGTACACTTCTAAATTCAACTTTTATCAGAGAGGCTATTGGGTGCACATTTAAATCTACTCATACATGTATAGATTAGAGTTTCCAAGTGCAAATATGCTACAGCTATGACTGGTTTACAGTGGTAATGCTTTGTTAGATCCGTGGTAGGGTAGTGTGGCGTGAAGTGATTGCCTCAGGCCCTGCCCTCCCCACACTTACTTATTGTTGGCTTCTTGCTTCTCCTGTGGATACCTGCAGATACGGTCAGGAGCTGTCTCTGTATGAGCTGTCCTTTGTCCCAGGGTCCTTAGTCGCACGGGGCTGCCGGGCAGAGGGCGGCCCTGGGAAGGTCTGCAATGGCTGGTGACTCAGGGCCTACTAGCCAATCAGGGCACGGTGGGTGGGTCTGCTCACGATGCATACAGATGGAAAGGGACGCTGGAGGTGAGTTGCAGGTGGCTACTTCCAACACAGGAGTTCGGTAGCCTATCAGGGGAGGGGGCGGACTGGGAGGCGGGAGGAGGGTCGGGAAGGGGAAAGAGAGAGCGAGAGGGACCGGCAAAAAAAACGACGGTGCACGCAGGTGCACGGAGCCTATACAGGGGCTGGAAGGGGACCAAAACAGGGCCCAGAGGGTCTTGAGAATGCTGCACTCACCTCGAGGCGTCCAGATGGAAAGGGGCGCTCGAGGTGAGTTGCAGGTGGCTACTTCCTACACAGGAGTTCGGTGGCCTATCAGGGGAGCGGGCGGGCTGGGAGGCGGGAGGAGGGTCGGGAAGGGGAAAGAGAGAGCGAGAGGGGCCGGCAAAAAAACGACGGTGCACGCACAGAGCCTATACAGGGGCTGGAAGGGGACTAAAACAGGGCCCAGAGGGTCTTGAGAATGCTGCACTCACTTCGAGGCATCCAGATGGAAAGGGGCGCTCGAGGTGAGTTGCAGGTGGCTACTTCCTACACAGGAGTTCGGTGGCCTATAAGGGGAGGGGGCGGGCTGGGAGGCGGGAGGAACAACTACTAGCTTGACGAAATAACTGCCCCATAATAGGGCTTGAGGATCTTTGCAAGTGTAAAATCGTTTTTCTGCATAGATCAACATATCCATTTTAAGCTTCTAGATATTTGATATCAAAATATACAAATTAATGTGTCACGACTAAACAGTCTTTCTCTTTTTAGACATTGTGTGTATGTTTTATTGTACCAAATGAATGGGGTCGTCCCATCATTTCTTAACTCAAAATGTATTTTTTCTACAAATTATTGAATTAAAATATGACTTTAAATATACCATTTACAGCTTTGATTTAATGAACACAACTGTAAACTGTTGATATGTGTTAACTACCTCCTGATTTTTCAACTATTTGTCTGTGCCATAACTGTGTGAATTACTATCACCATGGGGGTGCTCCATTCCCAGCATATAACTTTGACTTGGCTGTAACGACTTTGTTGCAAATCACTGCATGGGTCTGTGCGACAGCTGTGCTTCCCAGCCACCATTGACTTGCTCTCAGCTCGGCCGGATCACGTGTTCGGAGACCCTGTTTGTGAGCTCTACAGCCCTGAATTAGGTTACATTTTTATGGAGAATTGTGCACCTCTGCCGCCAGCGTTCCTTTAGTTCAGGAGAAGGAATGTCCCTTTGCAACAATGCGACCTTGGCAGTGGGTCCGGATTTGTGCTGCTTGCATGGAAGCTCTGACCTGCAGTGTTCAGTTTAGCTTTCAGCTGTCTGCGACCATTGTGGCCTACTGTGACTTCCTAAGCCATGGTCTGATTCCTACTATGTGCTTTCCATAATGTCCATAGGTTAGTTCGTGTATGGCTCTGTCAGGTCCCTTGAGTGCTCCTGTCAGTCCATATGGTTATTGGATATAAGAATCTTTCCTGTGATAAGCTAATGGCAAAATAATAAACATGCAGACAGCATGTGCATATCACTGTCCTCTCTCATAGAACTGTACGCATGTGTTCTTCGTGTATTTGTGTTTGTGTGTGTCCTGAATGTGTGGATGGCACGTGTGCTTCATGTCTAAGGCTGCTACGTCGTGTGGTCTATAAAGACTTGTGCCATGGCTTCTCAACCGTTTACTCGATTCTGTCCATGTAGCTGTCTCTGGTCTCTTTGTGTGCCTCTTCATCCACTCTGGGTAATGTTTGCACTGCTCCTAGATTGTATGGTCGGCTGAGAGGGTATTTCTCATGGTACTTATCCATCGCGGGTGCAGTGGGGATTGGTGCGAGCTCGTACAATCAGCGGCCATATTGTCTTTGGTCCATCTTACGGTTGGGGTGTCTTCAAGGACGGGGGGTATGGTTTGGTCTCCCCTCTTCAATCTCTCTTATCCAACTCACCCATATGCCATTTCTATAGCAGCCATATCTGTTGTAGTTTTCTTTCATTTTGAAAAATATAGACCCTCATCTCTTTTTGTGGCCTTTGTTCTTTCAAAGAGGGAAATACCCTCAGCACCCCAGACATTGTTTCAGGATCAAAAAGACATAACATGGTAACTACCTGCCCCCTGGTGAAAGTACTAACTTCACTTGAGTCTATTAACTTGGGGGGGTTGCCATTACCACCTAACAGAGCCCACCAACCATGTCATTGTAAACAAAATGAAGCATATTTGTAAGGAATAAACATTGAGTAATGTTGAAAAAATTCTTTGGTATTAATCTTTATCCTTCACTTGAATGGTGCATGTCAATTAAATGCAGTGTGTGGTAAATATATGTAAGAAGCCACAGGTCAGCTGCGGTGCGGAGTGACATGGTGTTGGGTCTTTTCCTCTAGCCTTCTTCCTCTTCCCTCCTACTCGGCGCTTGACATCCTCGCTGACGTTCTCGCTCTCGTGGAAGAGCCATGGTAGAGTTGAGCTCCTTCGTGGCCAAACAGTGCCTGGAGGTAGGCGGACCAGTCGAGGAGTAGGGGACTTGAGAGCGAGGGAAGGAACCAAGGATCCAAGGGAAGGAGTCTTGATTGCTCTGACCTGCTCCGATCTGATTTGGATGTTGTAACCCCTCCCCCCCTGCTCCTGCCTTGCTGTTCTGTTCCATTGCCTGTGCTGTTGTCTGCTTGCCCGCAGCAAGCAGTGAGTGCATACTGCACCCTGTTATTGACTGCAGGCTATGGAGGCAGCTCCCGGGACCCCTAGTCTTCAGCGGCTGAGCCTAAATACCCTGCAGGACTCGAGGACTCGAGACAAGGCCTGGGCTTTTTGTGACTGCTTTATTTTCTCCTCCTGTACCCCACCGTTAGTATACAGATGGAGCTTAAGGAATTTTCCTGCCTTCTGCTTCTGATCCAGTGCGGTGGGGACCAAGGGTGCGGGAGTTGTGTCCTGAGCTCTACCTCCTCCACTTAGCCACGCAGGGCTTTCTTGCTTGCTGCTGCTGTTTGCCATTGGTAGCCATGCCCCCACTCAAAAAACACTCCCAAGTACCCACAGGGCCGAGGCCCGTGGGGATCAAGAGCGTGGGAGTTGTGCTCCCCATGGGAGATACGTGACAAGAGGGTGGAGCCGACACTCCTGGAGTGGATCCGGGAAGCTGGGCTTGGCTTGTACAGCTGCATTGCTGCTTGTTGCTTATGCTTGTGGAGAACAGTCCTGCAGTCCGGCAGAAGAAGATAGGCCAGGTCACCAAGGGCTGGAAGGCGCTTGCATATGAAGTAAATCCGAGTCACACCTAACATTGACCAACTAAACACCAACTGAGAGGTACTGATGTAAAGAGCTGCATGAGTTGTCCTGGAAGTTGGCTCACAGAGTAAATAAATTGACCTGTATATTTTTAATGCATGGGAGCGAAATGTAGGAGACAGACTTCAGCAGCCGTCCAAGCTGTTGAGTGTGCCTCGCTCCGCGCACCTTGTTCCTTGAAGCTGCATGGTGATTCTTTGGTTGCTGTTATTTTGGGATCCTAATCCGGGCGGACTTTAATTCGTACTGGTTTGTCTGTTTTATTGACTCAAACTTTGTCTGTCTAGAGCCAAGGGCTCATGCAGTGATCTGGAAACCAATCTTAATATGGCAATCTGCATAGGAAGCCAATGGTCTTGTGCATGTGCTTATGTTTATGTTTTTGTATTTTAATGAATTTCATATAGAGCATGACAAAACATGTTTTCTAGTTCTTAAACTTGTTTTTAGGTGGCCTCGTACACATTGGCTGTTGGCGTACAAGCAATTTTAAAGTACTCTGGGTACCTTAGGTCCTGACAACTTCCTGAAACCATGTTAAAAGAAAGACGGAAAGCCCCTTACAAAGGCGCTCCGCAAGGAAATGCACCATGAAGTTCATTTAGCGGATTGAAGAAGCCAAGGCCATGATAGAGGAGATTGCTGGGTTTTTACAGGATATC
This sequence comes from Ambystoma mexicanum, assembly GCF_040938575.1. Lineage (NCBI taxonomy): Eukaryota > Metazoa > Chordata > Amphibia > Caudata > Ambystomatidae > Ambystoma > Ambystoma mexicanum. The sequence goes on from NC_090932.1 coordinate 1,564,560,475, forward strand.
GACCCCATTAACAAGGAGCCAGGCAGTGGGAGGAAAGCCAGTGCCAAAGGGGATCAGTGGCGTTCGGGGGTGTCCTCTAATTGTAGTGTGTCAATGGGGGAAGAGGCTATTAAGTTGGCCAACACTGAGAGGGCCCTAAGGAAGAGGCTGAACCCTAGCCGCAAGCTCAGCGTTGCAGAGATACGATCATTGGCCATAGATAGTATGGGATCGTACAAGGCAAGTATGCTCTTGAGGAAGTGGGCAATATATTGCCAGGCTATCCAGTTGAAAACAGCCCAAATGAAAGTGAAGGGAAGTCCTACCACATACCAGTAGAAGTCAATGCGCCCCCTGTGGGAGCTAAAATTGTGGGTAAAGAGAGCAAGGGTATGGAGGCAGGGGGTGGCCGGGGGGGGGGGGGGGGAATCTAGAGATTGCAATCATCAGTAGCTATCCACCAGAGACTGTCATCAGTAATAGGTATGAGGCTCTGAATACTAATGGCATTAAGGATTTTATTATGACTCTGATGATATGACTACTGTAGTTCCCGCACCCCACCTGCCATCGGCACCCACATACACATTGGTGCCGCCCCACGTTATGCTGGAGGTGGGGGGGATCAACAAGATGTAACCCCAGTAAATATAGCAGGGACTACCGGGTGCAGGGGATGTCGGTGTGCCATGGAACTCATAGCACTCATGCGCAAGGAGAATGACAAATTAAAAAGTGATTTGAGCAGACTGGTGGAGGTCGTAGAGGGCCTAGTGCTCCATGTCCCCCTTCACCCACGTATGTGGCTGGAGAGGTGGCCGCGCCAGCTGGGTCAGCTGAGCAGAGGATTGGAGCACACGGTGAGAAAATCAGATCCATAAGAGGCGGTGGGTGCAGTTCGCAAGAAGTGGGTCAGGTGAATAACGACCTGCAATTTAGCTCTCCTATCAACCCACTGAGGGTGGATACTAGTGCGCAGGCCTTGCCCACAGCGCCAATGAGGGCAGGCTCTCCCCCTAAGGACATTAGGCGAGGAACCCCAAGGATATATTGTGTTTATTTAATGAACCTGCCAATACCGCAGGATTGTAAATATGAAGATGAGGAAGGCCTAATTAACAAGGTCACTCATTGGCTGAGGGCAAAGAGAGGTTGCCTCTCGGTAATACATAGTGACTTCGCATTCTGCAATAGAATGTCAGGGCTAAATGGTAGGGACTCAGTTAGAGTCCAGATGAAAGACTCCTCCATACTCCAGGGTATACTGGAAATGGCGCAGCGGTCGCTTCCTCTGACTGGTTTGGCAATCTCAGTAAAAATGTCACCGCCCTCCTGGCTCATCAAAAATGCTGCAGGTGGCCTGGGGATTGACCAGGCCCTTGCGATCATGCTTTCCGATGCTAGGGGGGGGGAGGACCTCGATTCCAGGCCCCTGGCAACCCTCTAAGAGCAGAGGCCGTGGCTGCTTGTAATGCTCGCAGGTCGGATAGATAGACAGCATAGTTCAATTCGGATCCAGCATAGATTGATTCAGCTCAGCGGAGGTTGGGGCTCAGTCCCCTGGAAATGATGGATTGCCTCCCCCGGTTCCCCCCCCCCACCCCCCCGGGCACGGGCAGAGTCCTGCGCCACTCTCACAAGATTCAGACTCTGGGGTTGCACAGGACACGATAAATAATCATCATGGTGCATGTCCCACCCAGAACGGTAGTACGGTGCGGGTCCTCTTATGGAAAGTAGGTGGTGTAAATAAATATATGGTGGTCAATGACTGGCTTAGTTTTGTTTGTGATCATGGGGTAATTAACCTGCAGAAAACCTGAGCTATAGAAGCCCCTAACATCTAAAGGTTTGCCACTTTGGCCGTACCGAAAGGTAAAGAAAGGAAGGGCCTCCCGAGCGGGGGCTTGGTTACGTGGGTGGACATAGCCCTGTTTAAATTGGCTAAGTTAGTGGATACTGGTTCCCCTGACATGATCGAATTACACCTTAAATTAAGGGATGACTCTACAAAACCGTTGATTCATTTTTTACAACAGGATCCTTATTGGGCAGATTATGGATCGTGTTTTGGATTGGAGATCGTCCTCCTTGGGCCCCTTAAAGATCGTGGTCATGGGGGTTCTTAATCCACAGTTCAAGCCTTTACAGGGAATGATTGACATTGTGGACGAGAGGGCAGCCACTGGGGATTGAGGCCTCTCAGTTCCACTTACCCGGTAAGGCAACACAAGATCGCAGAGGAGAAAGCCATTTTGCTAATGTCAGCTAACTTAAGGACTTGTAATGGCCGATTCCCGGGGGATGCCCCGGCTTTGCCTACCTTTGGAAAATGGCAATGCCAATAGCAAAATGGACTATATATTTGTGAACATAGAGGCGTGGAATCTTGTGGATGGCTTTCAGATCTGTAAAAGGGTTGTGAGCGATAACCACCCGTTGATAATGGAGATGAGTGAGCATTTATGGGGGTTACCTGTTAGAAGTACATCTAGTACCATGGCAGGCGCTGTTGAACTGGAAGTCCAAGGTTGTACCAGGCAAAATATTAGGTGGGGTAAGTTTGATTTGGCGGCAATCTTGCCACTAGCATACCATGATATTATCCCCTTCCTGGATGAATTTGTCGAAACAGATGCTTGCAATGTGGACTCGCAGGTTGGAGAAAGAAGGAGACGAGTGTTATTGCTGTTATTTTCCAAACATTTACCTAATACGGTTTCACATTGGACCGGGTGATGAATAATCCTCTTACTGCTTTGACTGCCTGAACATTACCTTACAAGACTGCATCCCTATAAATTGAGACGCTATCCATCTGGTGAAGAGAATTGTGTCAAGGATGGCACTCTAATAAGAGTGGCACAAGACACCCAGAAGAGTTTGGGTGCTGAAATAAAGTGGACAGACAAGTACACACACTGCAGAACGGAAAGAGAACGAAGAGTAGAGAAGAGTAGCAAGGGAAAAGGTACAGCGTGAATACCCTCTTGGGGTGTATGCAGAATAGGAAAAGAGTATTCCACGAACCTTGGAAATACTCTAGCCTTCTGCACAGTTTGCTATAACAGAGTCCAACGCTGTATGCTCATGACTTGGAACAGCAGCTATGGGTGTCTGTAATGTAGAAACAAGACAAAGGAAGGGGCAGAGGTTGACTGATGGGAACCAACAGACAAGCTCTGAACAAAAGGGTCAACAAACAGAACAAGAGATGTTACTACAGACAAATCCAGGAAAGTGGGAGATAGCAAACTAGCAGAAGGTATAGAAGGGAAAGTCGAGTAACAGGAAAGGATAGCAGAGGACAGTAAGGTACAAGGTAGAGAGCTCCGAGGAGCAGGGAAGTGGTGAGTAAGTCCACAGGAGTAGGACGGTAAGGTAGAAAGCCAGAGGAAAAGGGTTTAGGGCAGCCGGAGAGAGGTAGGCTGTAGAGCAGGGAGCCCAGAGGACAAGGGCTAAGGCAGCCGGAGTGAGGCAGGCTGTAGAGCAGGGAGCCCAGAGGACAAGGGCTAAGACAGCCGGAGAGAGGTAGGCTGTAGAGCAGGGAGCCCAGAGGACAAGGGTTAAGGCAGCCGGAGTGAGGCAGGCTGCCGAGTAGGAAGCCCAGAGGACAAGGGCTGAGGCTGGAAAGCAGCAGAGCGAGATCAGCTGCAATGTGGAGAGCCCGGCAGGGCAAGGGCGGAGACTGGAAGGGGCAGCAGAGCGTGATCCGCTGCAAGGTGGAGAGCCCGGCAGGGCAAGGGCGGAGACTGGAAGACAGCAGAGCGTGATCCGCTGCAAGGTGGAGAGCCCGGCAGGGCAAGGGCGGAGACTGGAAGGGGCAGCAGAGCGTGATCCGCTGCAATGTGGAGAGCCCGGCAGGGCAAGGGCGGAGACTGGAAGGCAGCAGAGCGTGATCCGCTGCAATGTGGAGAGCCCGGCAGGGCAAGACTGTGAGGAAGGGAGCCTGGAAGGCTATGGCTGGAGGTAGCAGGGTGGAGCAAGCAACAAGGCAGGGAGCCCAAAAGGCTAGGGCTGTAGGCAGCAGGGTGTAGCAAGCTACAAGGCAGGGTCCAAGCAGGAGTGATGATTAACAGCAAACAAGGATCCGTAGTCAGAAGCGAAAGGTGGAGGAAGGACTCTCAGATGCAAGAGGCCGAGCCACTGCAGGCAGCCGCCTTTATACTGCCTAGCCCAGCACAGAGGCAGGCCAAATGGTTTCACCTGGCGAATCACACCTGCAGGCAATCGGCCACCTCCCTTTCTGTTCCTGGGCTGGTGGAAGCAGGACCAGACTCTAAGGCTTCTGGGGGGTGTAGTTCCATAGAAACCCAATAGGAACGGCCAGGAAACAATGCTTGCGGCCAAGTGCATTATGGTATGCGTAGTTAGTTTACAATAATCATTAAGCAGCAAAGTCCAAATGGAGCATAAATGGATGTGCCCATGGCGCAGGCATGACAGTATGCCCCTCTCCAGGCCCCTCTCCAGGCTCCCTGAAGACCGACCTGTAGGAAGAGTGTCTGTTCCACAGTACAAGAGTCTTACTCCAAAAAGACACATCATGAGGCACCAGAAACGAGTTGTAAGGTGAGAGTCTTGAATGACGGAGCCGGTACCAATGTTCTGAACCTTGGGTGTAGAATTCAGAAAAGATGAAGTCTTTGGAGCACAGACCCCAACTGTGTGTGCATGAAGAGAGGAACTGCGAAAAACTGCTGCAGGCTCCAAGATAGATTTTGCCTTGATGGGCAACAGTATGATGCTGGAAAGTGGAGCCATAGGTACAGCAGAGTTGGTATCTTTAGGAAGGTTTTCCAAAACATCCGAAGTAGTAATGACAACATTAGGGTTAGCCATAGAGAGTTCAGAGGATACAGCAGCGGTGAGATCTTGGATGGCTGTAGGGGGTATCGATGCTGTAACAACTAGGTGTGAGGGAGCCATGAGAAAGCCAGCGGGCTGGAAAACACCTGAGACTGGTAGAGTAAAGTCTGGCAGTCTTAGTGCTATAGATATACCAGCGGGAACAACTGGAGTAGTAGTTTCAGGATTCATAATAGCTATAGCGACCTCAAGATCTGTAGCAGGGACTTCAGGAGTCTCAAATGTGTCCGGGGGTTTAGGAACCACAGCAGCAGGCAGATCATGAATAGCAGTTGGAAGTTCGAGTGCTATAGCAGCTACAGACAGATCAGGTGTTGCAACTACTGGTAGATCGGGTACCACAACCACTGGCGATTCAGGGGGTATTGAAGAAACAGAAGATGTTAATTGCTCGAGAGTGATGTCTGATAGCACAGCCATACTTTGGCAAGCCCCGCTTGCCACTTCAGCATGCTCGGTGTGAACTGTGCCAGTCTCTTCAGCTGCCATTGTCATTGCAGAGGAGGTTGTAGGTGTGAGTACTGGACGATAGGCAAGGGTGAGGGCGGAATCATCCTTTGACTCAGAGGGATTTTCAATCAGTAGACCACCCTTGTCTTGTGGTGTAATGACTGTGTGCGTGATTTGACCCACCGGAGGAGTTAATTCTTTTCTATCAGTACAACAACCCGAGTTTCTGCGGCTGGAAGGTGAAAGAGCTGTGTCAATCTCTAGAAGGGATACATATGATATATTTAGGTCTTCCATCTGCTTGGTAAATGTCTGTATACTTTTCTGTATGGCAACTCCAGGCCTTATCATGTCGATCTCTAAAGATAAGATGTCAGGTGTTGGACATATTGTCAGAAGGTCTGGTGACTTGTGTCCCTTCATAAGATTCTTATAATACAAAGAAACAAAGTCGTCATAGAGGTCTTCGGTCTTTCTTTTAAGGCGTAGGAGTTGTTCGTGTAACAGGTAAGTATCATTAGTTTGATCTAAAACTTCAGAAGCTGGTGTGGCAGAAAATTCGGTTGTAACAATGGGAAGACTGACCTTAGGGTTATCGTGGTTAGCAGATACTGTGGAAGTATTAAGACAACCGATGGTTAGTATAGGTCTTTTGTACCCAGAACCAGATGCACAAACCTCAGGGTAATGACTGCCTTGTCCTGTCAAATAAGGTTTTCCAGCATTCTGGGGAGCTTGCCAAGCTGATCTTGCGCATATTACACTGGCAACGGCGTATTCTGGTTTAGATTCTCTCACAATGAGTGATATGTCCTTAGCTGTTGCGGTGTTAGAAGGCTTATCAGAAGACGCAGGAGAGTTTTCCACTGTTTGGTCTAACAAGATCTGTAAGAATTCATTTTCCTGCTGTAGCTCTGCAACAGATAAGGACTGCGGATCATAGTCGCAAATGTCATAATAATTGTACATGGAAGAAGGGTCAGCTAGCCAGAGAGTATAGTATCGTGCTTGTAAATCTTTGTTTACTAAGGCGAGTCTGTCCTTTAGACTAGGTTTCTTGTCTGCTGTCTTTAGGGAAACCATAGGTTTATGCAAAGGTTTCTTAACTCGAAAGGAAAGCATCGTAGGTCTGTGTGTGCCTTTCCGGCCAATGAAATAAGAAATTTTTGGCTCTTGCATTCTGTCAAGGTTGGCACTCTAATAAGAGTGGCACAAGACACCCAGAAGAGTTTGGGTGCTGAAATAAAGTGGACAGACAAGTACACCCACTGCAGAACGGAAAGAGAACGAAGAGTAGAGAAGAGTAGCAAGGGAAAAGGTACAGAGTGAATACCCTCTTGGGGTGTATGCAGAATAGGAAAAGAGTATTCCACGAACCTTGGAAATACTCTAGCCTTCTGCACAGTTTGCTATAACAGAGTCCCACGCTGTATGCTCATGACTTGGAACAGCAGCTATGGGTGTCTGTAATGTAGAAACAAGACAAAGGAAGGGGCAGAGGTTGACTGATGGGAACCAACAGACAAGCTCTGAACAAAAGGGTCAACAAACAGAACAAGAGATGTTACTACAGACAAATCCAGGAAAGGAGGAGATAGCAAACTAGCAGAAGGTATAGAAGGGAAAGTCGAGTAACAGGAAAGGATAGCAGAGGACAGTAAGGTACAAGGTAGAGAGCTCCGAGGAGCAGGGAAGTAGTGAGTAAGTCCACAGGAGTAGGACGGTAAGGTAGAAAGCCAGAGGAAAAGGGTTTAGGGCAGCCGGAGAGAGGTAGGCTGTAGAGCAGGGAGCCCAGAGGACAAGGGCTAAGGCAGCCGGAGTGAGGCAGGCTGTAGAGCAGGGAGCCCAGAGGACAAGGGCTAAGACAGCCGGAGAGAGGTAGGCTGTAGAGCAGGGAGCCCAGAGGACAAGGGCTAAGGCAGCCGGAGTGAGGCAGGCTGCCGAGCAGGAAGCCCAGAGGACAAGGGCTGAGGCTGGAAAGCAGCAGAGCGAGATCAGCTGCAATGTGGAGAGCCCGCAGGGCAAGGGCGGAGGCTGGAAGGCAGCAGAGCGAGATCCGCTGCAATGTGGAGAGCCCGGCAGGGCAAGGGCGGAGACTGGAAGGGGCAGCAGAGTGTGATCCGCTGCAAGGTGGAGAGCCCGGCAGGGCAAGGGCGGAGACTGGAAGACAGCAGAGCGTGATCCGCTGCAAGGTGGAGAGCCCGGCAGGGCAAGGGCGGAGACTGGAAGGGGCAGCAGAGCGTGATCCGCTGCAATGTGGAGAGCCCGGCAGGGCAAGACTGTGAGGAAGTGAGCCTGGAAGGCTATGGCTGGAGGTAGCAGGGTGGAGCAAGCAACAAGGCAGGGAGCCCAAAAGGCTAGGGCTGTAGGCAGCAGGGTGTAGCAAGCTACAAGGCAGGGTCCAAGCAGGAGTGATGATTAACAGCAAACAAGGATCCGTAGTCAGAAGCGAAAGGTGGAGGAAGGACTCTCAGATGCAAGAGGCCGAGCCACTGCAGGCAGCCGCCTTTATACTGCCTAGCCCAGCACAGAGGCAGGCCAATTGGTTTCACATGGCGAATCACACCTGCAGGCAATCGGCCACCTCCCTTTCTGTTCCTGGGCTGGTGGAAGCAGGACCAGACTCTAAGGCTTCTGGGGGGTGTAGTTCCATAGAAACCCAATAGGAACAGCCAGGAAACAATGCTTGCGGCCAAGTGCATTATGGTATGCGTAGTTAGTTTACAATAATCATTAAGCAGCAAAGTCCAAATGGAGCATAAATGGATGTGCCCATGGCGCAGGCATGACAAATTGACCATAGCCTCATACTTGCTCGATAGAGTGATATAGATCGCGGTGCAGTTTTAAAACGAAAAGAGAGTTTCTCCTATTGAGGAACCTTGTTACTTCTCAGGCATTGATTTTCACTACAATCTAGAAAATGAAGATTGCATTTTCTGGAATGATGATATAATTCTGCTCCTGACGAAGGGTGAATCCCGAAATGCGTAGAGCTCTAATTTACAGACTGTTTTATTGAAAAGAACTATCTGTTCATTCTTAAAATTGTTAATTCTTAAAATTGTCTCTCACTTTGAATTGTGTATTACAATAATACCTACAGCTGGAGGAAATTTGACTTTTATGACTTATTGTCAAAATAAAGCTTATTGAGCTGAACTGAAACACAGAATATCTATCTAATTATAGAAAGAGCCAAAGACCGTCATTCCTTTCCTTATGCAACAGCACAAACAACAGCAGACAGGAATATTACCACATCACAGTTGGAGAACGATATCAGTCACATGATAACAAGCAAAAAGGAAACAGCATTGGCCTGTAACAGAGGATATTTCTGAAAGACCGGTATGGCTGGTCAGTCCCAGGTAACTATCAGGCATGCGACATACAGGGATCCTGGAAGACGTGGCATGGCCATGACGAAACAGGCTGGCACTGCCCCATAAATAGAATAGCAGCCCTGCTGAGAAGTGTCAGCTCTGAATCATTAAGTGTCATGCTCTCAATCATTTACAGATCTAGCAGCCGGGCATTAGCTGACTCGGTAAAGCCCCGGCCGTGAGAGTCATACTGCTATCAGTACCCCGGCCAGCAAGATCTGCGAGACCGGGGTACTAAAAGCAGTTTTTTCTGTCCTGATACGCTGCAGCGTTTTAGAATAGAAAAAAGAAATGACTGAGAAAATGGCCGCTGGGGAAGGGAAAACGGAGTCCGTTTTCCCTTTCCATGGCGGCCATCAGGAGTGGACTTGCTGGGAACACTTCTGGGAGGGGGGAAAAAAGAAAGAAAAAAAACGTACCTGGGTCCCCGGCGGGGGATGATGGAAGCCTCCAGCCATTTGGCGGCTCAGAGCGGGGATGGCCCTGCTTCGAGTCGCCATACTGCTGGAGGCTGCCATTGTATTCCACCGGGGACAAAGCAGGCAGAAGGTAAGTGGGGTTGGGAGGGCGGGAAGGCGAGAGGAAAGGAGAAGAAAAATAAAACCTTACCTGAGTCCACGGCGGGGGTGTGAAGGCAGCTTCCGAGCCGTGGGGAGGCTCGGAGCGGGGATGGCCCGCTTCGAGCCTCCTCATTGGTTGAGGGGCTGCCACGCCCCCGCCGTGGATAAGGCGGCTGGAATCCCGGCAGAGAATAAAGGGATTCTCTGTTGGGTAATGACCTGGCGAGAGCCAATCAGAATGTGTGTTGCATTCTGCTTGACTCTAGCCGGGTACTAATAACAGATCTAGCAGCCCTGCTGAGAAGTGTCAGCACTGAATCATGTACAGATCTAGCAGCCCTGCTGAGAAGTGTCAGCTCTGAATCATCTGCAGATCTAGCAGCCCTGCTGAGAAGTGTCAGCACAGAATCATGTACAGATCTAGCAGCCCTGCTGGGAAGTGTCAGCTCTGAATCATGTGCAGATCTAGCTGCCCTGCTGAGAAGTGTCAGCTCTGAATCATGTACAGATCTAGCAGCCCTGCTGAGAAGTGTCAGCTCTGAATCATGAGCAGATCTAGCAGCCCTGCTGAGAAGTGTCAGCACAGAATCATGTACAGATCTAGCAGCCCTGCTGAGAAGTGTCAGCTCTGAATCATGTACAGATCTAGCAGCCCTGCTGAGAAGTGTCAGCACAGAATCATGTACAGATCTAGCAGCCCTGCTGAGAAGTGTCAGCACAGAATCATGTACAGATCTAGCAGCCCTGCTGAGAAGTGTCAGCACAGAATCATGTACAGATCTAGCAGCTCTGCTGTGAAGTGTCAGCACAGAATCATGTACAGATCTAGCAGCCCTGCTGAGAAGTGTCAGCACAGAATCATCTGCAGATCTAGCTGCCCTGCTGAGAAGTGTCAGCACTGAATCATGTACAGATCTAGCAGCCCTGCTGAGAAGTGTCAGCACAGAATCATGTACAGATCTAGCAGCCCTGCTGAGAAGTGTCAGCACAGAATCATCTGCAGATCTAGCTGCCCTGCTGAGAAGTGTCAGCACTGAATCATGTACAGATCTAGCAGCCCTGCTGAGAAGTGTCAGCACAGAATCATGTACAGATCTAGCAGCCCTGCTGAGAAGTGTCAGCACAGAATCATGTACAGATCTATCATGTACAGATCTAGCAGCTCTGCTGTGAAGTAGTAGAGCTCTTCTGGGAAATGTGTGTACTGCACTCAGGTGTGGTTGAGTAGCGGCACTTAGTGTTGTGTTAGAACACCTGAGTGCTGTCTGTACTATCACATTACATTAAATGCATTGAAGCCTTATTATGAGATGGCAGGGTAGATGTTTTAGCTGATATTCAAACATGCCAAGCACATATATTTGCAGCAAGAACATTAACATGGCAGCATTTCTTCTTGTGGTTGTAAAATGGAATTACAGGTTCAGCATAGATCGCTGCTGCATGTACATTAGCTAGCTAAGCTATATTCTTCAACGACAGGTGCCACTGGAATGACTGTTTGGCTTCAAAAGTCTCATTCAGATGTCAGGAGTTTTGTTGGAGTTTAAGCTGAATGTAGATATCACACAGGTACTACATGTAGTAATGTATGATTTAATCTACACCATTTTCTTTTCCTGTGTCATTCCCTTTGTATCATTTTAAAGTTGATAGAGAGTTCAGATGGTAGAATTAGAGCCTTCAATGTGGAACTTTGTGGTATCTGTTGAGGAGTTGGAATGTATTGTTTCAAAAAGGATGGGGATGCTGGAGGCGAAGGGGTTGACTGGGGCTACTTAAGCTGTGGCTTGAATAAAGAGAATGCCACCAATTTAAGAAGTGCAACGTGTTCTTATGGCAACCCCAAACCTAGTACTGGTGACCAGGTTAATTGTGGGCAGCCCCAGCTTTGCCTTGCGAGTCCCTACTGCAGACCGAACTAGTGCTGCAACTTGGTCATGGCCCGGGACTCTCGTGCATCTGCCAGTTTGCTTCTTTTGCAGAGGAGAGAGGGAGCAGGCATTGCCATCCACCGCAGTGGCATAGTAGTGGAGTGCAGACCTCAAGCACGATACGGCCTGGAGCAATGCAGCCAGTCTTCCATCATTGGTGGGAAGCAGGTGCGCCGATAACGACTGGTGTCTTCTGAGGTCCTGTGGAGCCCTGTGCTCAGCTGAGGACCTGCCTGCTTTGTTGGCCCTTCTTTGAACCTGTGAGCCTGGGCATAGTGTAGAATCAGCTGGCCATTGAGCGGCTAATGGAGCGTTAGTGCCGCCATCTTGGGGTCAGGTGGACACTGTGCAGACGTCTGCTGAGCTGTAAGGATCCAGAGCCCTATTAAGATCAGGCAACCTCTTGGTATGGGGGAGCATGATGATTTTTGTGCTTCTCCGTCACAGTGCTGAAGCCTCATTGAGAACAGGAGAAATATAATAGAACAAGGAACCGATTACCCCTCTCTAGGTCCGTTTAGTTTAGGTTAGTGTACCACCTTTGTGCCTTATCAAAAAATAATTAGTAATATGCTCGCTCAGAATATCTCCAAATCATTTGTTACAGCATACAAATATTCTAATCTTGTCTTCACAAAACATACATTTAAGACTGTTTGCATTCTAAAACTCACAAATCGTTATCAAAAACAAGGGTAATCAAGAAAAAATAGGCGTAGTATGTCATTTGAGTCCTAATTCAGAAAAAATTATCCTTCTTCGAGGACAAAATTTGGGACAATAGATAACAAACACAAATCAATCTGGTTGTTGATACATTGTTTTGTTCTATATAGCTCACAGGCGTTTAATCTAAGAACGGAGATCCTTCAATATGGTCTCCAAAAAATGAGGCTTCGTGCCTCTTCAATAGTCTACATATGTTTCGGCCTTTTTGTTAAATTGGGTACTATCTCTAGTGCCTTTTTCCAATGTTATTGACCGACTTCAGGATACGAGAATTTCTTTCAATTTTGCAAAGGAATCGCAGGAAGCCCCCTTGGGGGCACAACTTAAGAGTTGTGCCGATAACATTGGACGCGAACGGATAAAAGAAGACATTGAGAATGAAGAGACAACAATTAATCAACCAGTGAATGGATGTAATCACGATTGGAAAGTAGCGTGACCACACGGCGCGACAAATAAGAAAATTAGATAACCAGAAAATAAGAAAAATACGGTCCTGACACAGCAGGCAGATACAAATAATAAGTAATCTGCAGAGTCAAGATAATAACAATTTTGCCTGATAAAGATGCTCAAGTTCGCACGGTTCTAAATAACAGAGTGTGTAATACACCGATACCCAAGGGGGGTTCCTGCGATTCCATTGCAGAATTGAAAGAAATTCTTGTATCCTGAAGACGGCCAATAACATTGGAAAAAGGCGCTAGAGATAGTGCCCAATTTGATAAAAAGGGCTGAAACATATGTAGACCATCAAAGAGGCACGAAGCACTAAGCCTCATTTTTTGGAGACCATATTGAAGGATCTCCATTCTCAGATTAAAAGTTTGTGACCTATATAGAACAAAACAATGTATCAACAACCAGATTGATTTCTGTTTGTTATCTATTGTCCCAAACTTTGACCTCGAAGAAGGATCATTTTTTGTGAAGTAGGACTCAAGTCACATACTAACCCCACTTTTACTTGATTACCCTTGTTTTTTATACCGATTTGTGAAATTTGTAATGCAAACCGTCTTCATTGATTTTATGTATGTTTTGTGAAGACAATATTAAAATATGTTTATGCTGGAACAAATGATTTGGAGATATTGTGAGCGACCTTATAACTAATTATTTTTTGATAAGGCACATAGGTGGTAAACTAACCTAAACTAAACAGACCTAGAGAGGGGTAATCGCTTCCTTGTTCTATTATATTTCTCCTATATCTTTACCAGTTTGGGATCGATCCCCTGATAACAAAAAAACAGGGAAGCACCCAATAATTACGACCTCATTGAGAACAGACACATCTGTGCTGATCTTACCACGTCTCTTCTTCGTCACAGTACTTGTTTCTGAACTGTATGTTAACCTTATCTTTTGGGAGGTTATGGCGAACATCCCAGGGCTGCCTTTATTTCTACCAGCTTCTGGGCATCCTGCGATAAAGTGGCAAGATTGGAAGGAGGGATTTCTGAGATACTTAAATGGTGTGTATGGAGGAGACTTGGCCGCTGATATGAAAGATTTACATCTATATCCTTGTCTAGGACCGGAGGCTCAAGCAATATACAAGAGACTACCAGAACTTCCGGCAGCAGAGACTGATGGCATGAATGCATTTAATATAAGTGTAGCCAAATTGGAAAGCACTTCATAGTTAAAGAGAATGAGATTCTTGCAAGGTATAATTTTGCCACCATGGATCAAAAGAAGCCTGGGATCATTGAAGAGTTTCTCACAATCTTACGTTGGTTGGCGACCAAGTGTGGTTTTAAACATTGTAAAGATGAGCAGATAAGGGATCAGCTTAAGATACGCTGCAGCAATCTTAATGTGATAGAGGCCCTGTGGCAGGAAGCCTGATGAAGCTATTGAAGTGGCGAAAATGGTTGAACACACTGAAAAATGTATTAAGGGACTGGATGCTGAGTCAGAAGTCAACTGGAGCTGCGACGAATCAAAATGAGCGTGGCAGCAAAAGCAGGGATATAAAGCAAAGGGACCAAATGGAGGAACATAAGCAGCAATTAAAAAAGAAGGCGGATATAAGACAAAAGTTTGATGGCAGGCCTAATCACAAGCAGTGCTTTTGATGCAGAGGTGCCGATCCTTTCGCCAGTGACAAGGACTGCTTTGCGCATCATGTGATTTGCAGGGAATGTGGGAGGAAGGGTAATTTGGCTTGTTGCTGCAAACAGTGGTCCAGATTTGTAAATGTGAAATGTGTGCAGGAGGGTGTGTCTTCCTTGAGTGGGTGCTGTGATCAGGACAACCAGGATGATGTGTGTGTGGTGAATGCTGTGGAGGCAATACTGAGAAGGGTCCAACCTCATGCAGAAATTGAAATTAATGACGTTCCTGTCAAATCGTTGATTGACAGTAAGGCGGATTACACTTTGATGATCATGAATGGGGTAGGCACCATGTATTTGCCCATTGATTTGTCTTCTCACATTTGAGTGCTGCTGCCGACCTGTAACATGGGGTAGGCACCATGTATTTGCCCATTGCTGGACTTTCGCATTCGTGTGCTGTTGCTGCCGTGTAACATGGGGCAGGCACCCCGTACTTGCCTATTGCTGGACTTTTGCATCTGTGTGTTGCTGCCGCCCTGCAACATGGGCTAGTCACCAGGTATTTGCCCATTGGTCTGTCTTATTGCATCTGTGTGCTGCTGCCACCCTGCAACATGGGGTAGGCACCACGTATTTGCCTATTGCTGGACTCTTGCATTTGTGTGCTACTGCCATCTTGCAACATGGGGTAAGCACCATGTATTTGTATATTGCTGGACTCTCGCATTTATGTGCTACTGCCACCTTGCAACATGGGGTAAGCACCATGTATTTGCCCACTGATTTTGACTTTGCATCTGTGTGCTACTGCCGCCCCGCAACATATGGTCTGGTTCATTGGATGTGATCAATATGTATTTTCACGTTTGCACTTAGAGCGCAATGTATTACCTTTTTGCACGTTCCACGATATAAATCACTTTGTATTCTTCCATCTGTGTAACCTGAAGCACTTACTGCAACCGTATTCATAAATTAAAAGTGCCTAGATACCTCTGGGTTTTGGGTGCTATATAAATGTCAAAATAAAATAAATAAATAGCTGGATAAACAAGTTTGAATTCTGTCAGTTGCAGGAGGCAACAGTGGTGGGACACCCTTATGGAAATGTGCCCAATGACATTGTTGGCGAATTTGAGGCACGTTTTGGCCTTACGGGGTGCAGCGCCACTGGTATGGTGAGGGTGACAAGCAAAGGAGGATACTTGTTGTCATGGGAAGCACAGGCAGACCTTGGAATTAGTTTTTATCCAGAGCATTCTAGTCATGTTCTAGTGGTGGAGGAAGGGGATGGTGATTGGCAAAAGATGGAGATAAGAAAATGGTATCCTGGTGTGTTCGAGGAGACGGCGGGATGGCTTAAGGGTTTTGTGCACTATATTAAGTTAAGGCCAGGGACCACTCCGGTGAGAGCTAATGAGAAGGTAATTCCAGTGGCTTTAAGGTCACAAATAGAGGGAGAAATTAACTGCATGATGAAGGAGGGTATCATATAGGGGGCTAAAGCTGCAGAATTAATGAGTCCGGTGGTGACGGTGAGGAAACCTAATGGTAGCGTGAGGTTGTGTATACATCTCACAGCTATCAACAAAAATACAATGCTGAATAAGTTTCCTATTCCGAAGATTAATGATCTACTAATGCAATTATTCGGTGCCTGTATATTTTCAACTATCGACCTTTGGGCTGCATGTCATCAAGTTCGTCTACATCTGGCATCCGTGGCTTTGACGACATTAATTATGCTTGTTGGTTAATATAGGTGCTGGAGAATGCCATTTGGTTTGATTTCGGCCTTGAGTGTGTTCCAAAGGATGATGACTACATTGTTAGTAGGGTTGAAGGGCGTATGCTGTTATCAAGATGACATAGTGGTCTGCGGAAAGGATGTGCAGGAACATGATGTGAGTCTGAAGGACATTTTAGGATGCTTGTGTGAAGCTGGACTAATAATCTCTCTGGAGAAGTGTACGTTTCGAGTGGAGAAGGTGCAACATTTAGGGCAAGAGTTGTCTGCTCAGGGGATCAAACCAATTGTATTGCCCACTTGCAGGAGTTGAGGAATAAGGCTGAGTTATCCTCTCATCTGGGTTTGATTGAGTATTACGGAAAATGTATCAAGAATTTAGTGGAGAGAACAAGGGGTATGAGGGAGCTGGTAATGAAGAATTCAACATTTAAGTGGAGTGAAGGGTGTCGCTCGAAGTTTGAGGATATGAGGCAAAGTTTGGTGACGGCACCCATGCTCAAAGGGTTCAAGGAAGATTGGGAGGTTCATTTGTTCACTGATGTCAGTGAAAAAGGTTTGGATTGTGTCCTCATGCAGCAGAAGGGTGGAGAACTGCAAACCATGGCGTTTGAGTCGCGGGTACTGGAGGATGCTGAAACAAGATATTCGGTTGTTGAACGGGAGGCCTCGGCATGCGAGTGGGGAGTGGAAAAGTTCAAGACTTATGTGTGTGTAAGGAAGTTCTTCATTGAGGCGGATCAAAAACTCTTTTTAATAGACGAGGATTAGAAGGAGTGTACAGAGGGATTATAAGGTGCATAATGGCAATGCAGGGTTTGGACTTTGAAGTTCGATACATTAAAGGTGAACTAAATGTAGTGGCAAACGCCTTGTCCCGCAATGTTCTAGGTGGTGTCGAAGATTCTGAGCGAGATTGTAAGGATGATATGGAGGGAGACACATTTGTGGTTAGTCGAATCGTAAGAGAAGAGGATTGGCGAGCACAATGTGAAAGGGATGCAGTTTATAAAAGGGTGACAGTTTGTTCAGAAAGGTTAGCCGGAGGAAGAGTTAGGAGATGACTACAAGATATACCAGCGAGTAAAAGATGAGCTGAGTGTAGAAATAGGATTATTAATGCGTGGACAACGAGTAGTTGGAGTGTGCAAAATGAAGGGGATAATCCGACAGAAATACTGGTGGCCTGGCATGGACAACCAAGTGGAAGAATTGTTGATGGAGTGTGAGGAATGTGTAAATAGTGATAAAGTGTTGATGACGAGAGTGCCACCCATATGCGTGGTGGAGCCACTATCTTCATTGTGGGATGTTATGGCAGTGGACATTCTTGGCCTGATTGCAGTGAGGGGAAGTCAAGGAAACTATGTGATAGTGGCAGTGCACATGTTGTCAAAGTTGGCAGAGGTGTGTGTCGTTAGAGTTGTTAGCTCAAGTAGGGCAGTGACATTTCTGGAGTTGATATTCTGGCGGGAAGGTTTTCCAAGAAAGATTATATCGGACAATGGTTCCCAGTTTGTAGTTTGGGAAATGGAGGAGTTCTTGAAGGAGAATGGTGTGCAACATGCTATGATAAGCTTTATACAACCCTAAAAGAATTCAGTGGTGGAGAGATTCTTTAGGACGTTAATGGATGCTATAAGGATCGCAATAGAGACAGGCAGAGATGAGGTGCGTGCTGTTATGGAAAGGGTGTTTCAGTACAGGTTGGCACCACATCAAAGCCAAATACAAGGTTAAATCCAGGTTGGATGAATAAGTACAAAGAGCAGAGAGATGGTGACGTAAGATGAAGTGAGGGAAATGATGCCGTTGAATCAAAGGAGCATTAAAGGGGTAGTTCACTCAAAGGTTTATTGTTTAAAAAGATGATCCATAATCAAAGATATATATTAAAAATATATATTTTTTTATTTCCTATGTAAAATTGTTGGAAAATGAGCCTCAAAGTCTGTTTTTAACACTACGAGGCTGCCATTTTGTTAAATGAAGCAGCCTCCTGTGTTCATGTTAAGCTCTGCTCTCGCTACAGTAATCAAGCAAAATCCCACTACTGGGAGCTTTTGCTTATTACTGCCGGAGAGCAGAGAATGCTGTTAGGCTTCTGCCCTGTGCTGCTGGTGAGTGCTGCCACCCCCAACCCCCTTTTTTGTGTGTTATTCCTGCTTTCCTGGGCTCCCCCGGCCTGGTGGAGCCTGGGAGACTGAAATCAAAAGTTCTGGCAATTATAAATCCCACGCTGTACGCTTTGTACTTATAATTGCCGTGCCTTTTGGTTTTTTTGGTTTTTTTCCAATACATTTTTATTAGGAATTTTCATTGAAACAGGTAAGAATTAGAAACCAACAGAAACTCCCTTCAAACCCCGCCCCCCATCCACCCTTCCCTCCCCCTCCCAGATTCTTCAGGTTAGCTGACAACTCAAGTTCAACAAATTAAATAGATACATTATACATGTTAAGGGGGTGCACCTGCACACGTGAGTTCACAGGTCCGATTCGTCCTGAGGGTGAACTATGCCCAATAGTTCCATCGCCTTGGGGCACCAGGCCCGGTGGGCACCCGCCTTTAGAAATGACAACAGGCTGGCCCAGTCCGAACTGAACCTCAAGTGAGACCCCTGGATCGAGTAGGAAAGCCACTCCATTGCCACCAGTGCCCACAGTTTCGCGACCCACTCATGTGCCTGTGGAGGGTCCTTTGAGTTCCACTCTCTAGCCAGGACCAATGCAGCCGACATCATCATTATCGCATACAGTTTGCGGTCCGCTCTGGTGGGCAGGGTTTTCAGCATTACATTAAGGCCTAGTAAGTCCCGCTCTCTGCCGCTGCTCTGCTGGAAACCTAAAACCTGAGCGATCGCCCGCTGGACTAGAGACCAAAATAGATCAAGTTTTGGGCACTCCCACCAAATGTGAGCCCAGGAGCCCACTGCGCCACCCTCCCTCCAACAATACATTGAAATCGTGGGGTATATTTTATTTAACCTGAGTGGGGTACGGTGCCATCTCAGTAACAGCTTCAACCAAATCTCCCGTATTTTAATAGATCTTGCAAGTTTCGGGATTTAGGACCACAGCCTGACTCATTCCTGCTCCTCTGTGCCCGACCCTAGATCCTGCACCCATATGCTTATGTAGGTCCTGGAGTGTATAGTTTCTTCCCGTTTTATAAGTTTATAAATGGACAAGACCACCCCTCTGTCTCACGTGTCAGTGTCTAGATATTTTCGAAAGTGGGTAAGGGAGCGAGAGCCCGTCTGCCTTACTGACGGATGGGAAATCCAGTGTCTGATCTGGAAATACGAAAACCTCTGCTTCTCCCCCACACCAAAGTCCTTCTTACACTGCTCAAAGTTTTTCACTTCGCCCTCCACTAGCATATCCCGCAGCATCCTGCAGCCCCCGTAAAACCATGGATCAAAGCTCGGCTCGTCCATGGCCGCTGGAGTGAATTGCGGGTTACCATGCAGGGTTGAGTACGGGGAAGGGAAGGAGGTAATCTGGGCTCTCACGATGGCTTGATCCCATGCATCCCCTGTCGTCAATGCTATTGCAGTACAATACATTCTGGTCGGCCTATCGTGCTTCGGCAACCAAAGAACACCCTCCAAGTCTTTACCCACTACTGCTCTGTCCATCGGCCTCCACACCTTGCCCCTGTCGGTCCTTTGTCAGTCCCTAATGACCCTAATCTGTGCTGCTAAATAGTACACTCGGAAGTCAGGCTCCCCTACTCCCCCGCTGTCCGGCAAAGCTTTCATAATGAATGCCGCAACCCTCGGTCGCTTTCGGTTCCATACAAACCGGCTAGTTATTTTTTGCAGAGCTCTGAAGTAGGAAGTTGGGACTCAGACCGGCAGGACTGTGAAATGATACAGGAGCCGAGGAAGGATTGCCATCTTTTAAGTGTTGATTCTACCCAACCACGAGATCTCCAGGGGACCCCTGTCCACCAACTTCGATTTCACCTTCTGAAGGAGCGGGGGGTAATTTGCTGTGTATAATTGCTCAACAGTCTTGGTCAGATGGACCCCCAGATACTTCAGTGAGGAATAAACCCATCTATAATTGTAAGCCTTCCTGAGGTCTTGGATTGCGCTGGCAGACAAGGTAAGGGGAAGCGCTTCAGATTTGTGGACATTGATTTTTAAGCCTGCTACTTGACCAAATCTGTTCAGCTCTCTTCCGACTGCCTGCAATGAGGTGATCGGGTAGGTCAATGACAGGATCATATCATCAGCAAAAGCTGCAATCTTATGGGCCTCGCCCCCAAACGGGAAACCCGCAATATCTTCAGCCTCTTGCACCGTCTCCAAAAACGGTTCCAGGTGGAGGGCGTAAAGGATCGGCGACATCGGGCAGCCCTGCTTGGTACCTCTTCCCACCCATATTGGGACGGAAACTTGGCCATTTTTTGCCAGTCGTATAACTGGGTTTTGATAGTTTGCCCTTACACGTGTAATAAAACCCAGGCCAAATCCCATTCGACCCAAGACCGCAAACAGGAACCCCCACTCAACCCAATCAAAAGCCTTCTCGGTGTCAATCGCCAGAATCGTGAGAAGAAGGGCCGGGATATTCTTTTTCCGGGACTTTTCGACCAGGTGTGCCAGTCGTCTGACATTATCAGACGTTTGTCTGCCTTTTATAAAACCCGACTGGTCGCTATGAATTAGTTTAGGGAGGATGGATTCGAGGCGATTGGCCAGGACTTTAGCATGAATTTTGGCGTCCACGTTTATTAGAGCAATTGGACGGTAGGACGCGCAGTCAGTCGGATCTTTGCCCTGTTTATGTATCAAGATTACTTTAGCTTCATTCATGGAGTTGGGGAGATTTCCCGTGGACCCTATGCAATTAAATAGTTTCGTGAGTATGGGAATCAACACTTCTTTATGGGTCTTATAAAATTCAGAGACATACCCATCAGGGCCTGGGGCTTTACTGGCTGGAAGGTTGTTAATGACTCTCCTCACTTCATCCGTGGTAATCTCAACTTCCAGCATGTCCCTATCCTCTTGTGATATACGTCGAACGCCAATATCTCGTAGATATGCTTCCTGGTCTGTGCTTTTGGGGTAGCTTGAACTATAAAGGGCAGCGTAAAATTTGGTGAATTCACCCTCAATGTCGGTGTTCGATGTGAGCAGGACCCCTTCCTCACCTTTTATTTTTAGTATTGTTTTGTCGCCTGCCTCCTTTCGCAACTTTCTGGCCAGCAAGCAGTCAGCTTTGTTGCCTTTGACATAGAACCTTTGTCGCTGCTGGAGAAGATTTCGTTCGGCCACTCTTGTTTGTATGAGGTTCAACTGACCTTGCACTGCCCTGTATTCCTTTTTCGTGGCAGCCTGCATCCTCGAGCCCATGCGAGCCATGACGTCCTTAAGTCTTGCTTCCCCTTGTAGTTCCTCCAGCCTTAGTTCCCGTTCCCTTCTAGCCTTGATTGCAATGATCCTGCCCCTAATTGTGGCCTTAAGGGCGTCCCACCATATCTGAGGAGTTGTGTCCTCCCACTTATTATGGTTGGTGTAATCAACTACTTCTTCCTCTAACTCCTTAACCAGGACAGGATCCATGAACAATGGGGCTGGGTATCTCCATTTCCAAATGGCTGGGGGACCCCTAGGCTTCGCCATTAACAGGATGAGTGGAGCGTGGTCACCAAGGGTGATCGCTCCTACCTCCAATGCTATTGTCCTTTCCAACAGTGGTTTCGAGACCCATACATAGCCTATCCGCGAGTGCGACCTATGCACATGCGAACAGCAGGAGTAGCCCTCCGCCTGCCCATAGAGTTCTCGCCAGGTATCCACCAGGGCCAAGTCTCGCATTTTCCTCACCAGATCCCCTGACGGTCCCCCCTGATTCTCCCAAGGGTCCCAAGCTAAGTTGAAGTCTCCCATTAAGAGGATGTTCCCCAGAGTTTTGCATAAAGGCATCTTGAGCATGATTGGGCGCATAAAGGGTTGCTACCGTGAAGAACTCCCCCTTCCGCTCGAGTAACACCACTAAATACCGTCCTTGGTTATCCTCCTGCATGTCCCTAATAGTCAGACCTGACCCGCCCCGTAGAGAAATTAAGACACCCCCCTTCTTATATGGTTGTGTGGCCTGTACCAGACGGGAGTATCCCCAGAATCTAATCCTGTGGGAGTCCGTTGTATGCACATGGGTCTCTTGCAGTGCCACTACCTGGGGTTGACCTGGGGTTGTTTGCGCTTGAGGAACCACTCCACCTTCCTCCTCTTAACCTCGGAATTGAGGCCGTTCACATTTAGGGAAAGAAACTTTAAGGCATCTACGCTAGCCATATGTCAGTTTCATAATGGACCTTCTGAGCCCTTTCTCATTTGTTGTTTGCAGCGTGAGCTCCAGCCATGAGCCCCTATTTGAGCTACCCAGCCCTGAACCCTGGATCTAAAATCCCCCCACACCACCAACTTCCCCGTCTCCCCCTTCTAGGCGAGATCGACTGGCACTCAGCCCCCCTCGTGAGTTCTCCACGAGAGCCGATCTCAATATCAAACCCAGAAACTTGCAATGCAGAAAAACCCATTCCCATTCCAAGACCCCCGCCAACCCCCTTCCCCAGACCTGAAACCCATTACAACACTAAAGAACTACCTGTCAACATCAACTGAACCGCTTTCGCTAGCGCCCTCCCCGGGCTCTAATCTAAGACTCAACACGACCATGGAATGTCTTATGTAGCAGTTGGGGGGCTACCCTGTCCCGAAGATCGATCTTGAGCTCTGTTGCTGGCGGGTTTCCTGGGAGCTTAGTCCGTAGCTCTCTTCCTTCCTCTCCTATGCTTAGTTGTAGAGCATTACCATGGCTTACGTGTAGCCGGGTGCGCCTCCGCCCCTCCCCCAGCAGGGGCGAGGCCTGGTCCTCCAGGCCCAGCAAGGCCAACCCCTGGTCGCAAGTAGTGATCTTATGATGGGAACCTTGCCAGCTGAACGACAAACCAAAGGGGTGGGCCCATCTGTAGCGAATCTGTTGGGATCCAAGGAAGGACAGGACAGGACCCATCCGTCACCTCTTAATTAGCGTAATCCTCGCCAGGTCTTGGTACAGCGAGATTTCCTGGCCATTGTAGGCGATGTGAGCGGCCCTTTTCGCCTTCTCCATAATCTTCTCCTTCATTGCATAACTATGGAAGGCCACCAACACATCTCACGGCCTGGATCCAGGCTCCGACCTCCGCGGACCCACCCTGTGGACTCTGTCAAACTGCATTTCTGAGTCCGAGTCAGATTCTAGCAGATCCACAAATATTACTTTCAGCACTGGGACCAGCTCCTGATCCTGGATTTCTTCCGGCAGCGATTTAACTCTGATGTTCGCCCTTCTTGACCTGTTCTCCAGATCTTCTGCTTGTAACTCCAGGTTTTGTGTGGCTACAGCCAAGGTTTCCAGCAAATTGTCCACTTTTCTTGCAACCTCTGTCAGTTCTTGAATGGCCCGCTCATTCATGTCCACTCTCTCCTCAACTTTATTCATATCCCTTTTAACTTCCCTTAGGCTTTCAGCCAGATCCTCTCGCAACTTGTCCATTTGCTGCTGCCCCGCTGCCGTGATCTTCTCCACCAATTCACCCATGAACTGTGAAAGCATAGCTTGAGTTATCGGCTTGTCTTGGACCTCCTGGGATAGCCCGGAGGCGTTCTCGTGTAAATCCTGGGCCGGCTCTTGTGCCACAGCCGTCTCCATATCTTTAGTCCAGAATTTTGTGAGAGGGCCATCTGTAGCTTTTTTGGGGGCTTTCCCCTGGGGTTGGCAGTCTTTTCCCTTATTCCTTGACATCGCTAATCAAAGTGACTGCACACCCCAATCAGCAAAAAACAGGGGGATGGTTAGTCGTCGAGAAGATACCTTCCGGGCAGAGGCGATGCGGGGGGCCGGACTGCTTGCAGGGGGATCCCGTCGTGCCCCGGATCGTATGGAGGAGACCCACCGTGCCCCGACCAGGCCTCACCCGCTGGCACGGAAAAGTACGCCCCGTCCTCTGGTGCACCAAAATAGTAGGTCCGTCTGCTAGCTCGGCCAGGGCACGGCGCAAAGCAAAAGCACCGGTTCCATCAGGGGCCAGGTTGTAACCCCGTACTCAAGGCTAATCGATTTCTTGCTTGGTGTCTGAAGAATCTAGTGGGGGTCCCCACTCCAAAGCTCAACAAATGTCCGCCAACGCTCTCTGACCTGGCGTTGCCCGGGTGCCTGCTCCCGATCCAGGGGCCAGCCTGGCCCGCCTGTGCTCTGTGCCTGGGGAAGCGCCTCCAACCTCAGGCCTCCGGAGCCTCCACACCCCCGCTGGTCAAGACTCTCAGGGGGGCACCCCACACACAGTCTCCTCTCACGCTCCTCACAGCGGCTCCCCAGCACCCCCTCGGGCCCTCACCGTACCTTCAGTCCAGGGGGGTCTGGCTCTCCCTTAGTCATCCACGGGCAGGCAGTGAAGGTCCGCGTCGGCCCCAACAATGCAGCGAGCCTGTGGCCATAGCTCTCCAGTCCCGCTCCAAGCGCCGCGGGACGCCTGCCTACCTCACTTGGCGTACTCGGCACTGAGGCGCCTCAAGAGGGGAGGGGCAGCAACAAGTTGGCGGGCCACCAGCCAAAGCCCGCCAGGCCCTCTCCGCGGACCGCAGGCTCCCTCTCCACCTCGACCTCCAGCAGGCAGCAACAGTCCAGTTGATCGTCTTTTCAGGCCTCAAGGGGGGAGGGGCAGCAACAACTCGGTGGGCCGCTGGCCGAAGCCGACCAGGTCTGCCCCACGGGCCGCAGGCTCCCCCACCACCTTACGTGATGAACGCGGCCCCAGCTCCGGGCTTCCAAGCCGCCGCAGCCCCGGCGCCACCGGCCGCGTCTCCTCCAGGGGCCGTCTCCTTCCTTAAACATCGGCCCCTGCTCCAATATCCCCCCGCCGCCCTGTCTGAAGGCCGGGGAGGGCTGCAAGTGTGGCGGACGGGCTGGCAATTATGTGCAGGACGGGAGCACGGGGCACAGCGTCCCCCTCGCTACGCGGCCATCTTGGAATCCGTGCCTTTTGTTTTAAATCTCCTGGGGTCCCCCGGACCGGGGGACCTCAGGAGACTGAAAGCAAAATTCCAAGCAATTATAAATACAATGCTGCACGCGTTGTACTTATAATTGCTGTGCCCTTCGTTTTAAGTCTCCTGGGCACTCCCAGGCTGGGGGAGCTTGGGAGACTGAAAGTGAAAGTCCCAGCAATTATAAATACAATGCTGCACGTGTTGTATTTATAATTGCTGTGCCTTTCATTTTAAGTCTCCTGGGCTCCCTCGTACCACGTAGTATTCATAAATGCTGGTACTTTCGTTTTCGGGATCAGAAAACTTAAAACAAAAGTTGTAGCAATTATGAATATTTCGGCAGCGGGCCGCGTAGTATCCATAATTGCTGCTACTTTTTTTAAAGTTTCTGGCGGCATAGTATCCATAATTGCTGCAACTTTTGTTTTAAGTTTCCGGCAGCGTAGTATCCATAATTGCTGCAACTTTTGTTTTATGTCTTATGTTTCTCGTGCTCTGGAAACTTAAAAAGAAAATCACACCAATTATGAAGACTCCACCGGCGGCCGGTGAAGTACTTATAATTACTGTGCCTTTCATTTTACATTTTCTGTGCTGCGCTGGATCTTGGGAGCACAGGAAACATAAAAGGAAATTCAGGCAGTTATAAGCACTGTAGCAGCTTCCTCTCTTCGTGTTAAGCCCTGCTCCATGGCAGCAGTAAACAAAAGATCCCAGTAAGGGGCTTTTGCTTGATTATTACGGCAAGGGCAGAGCTTAACATGAACAGAGGAGGCTGCTTAATTTCACAAAAGGGATGCCCCCATATCAAAACTGCGTGGATCATTTCCCAACAATTTTACATAGGAACTTAAAATATATATATTTTTATATATATTTTTGATTATGGACCATCTTTTTAAACAATACAATTTTTGAGTGAACTACCCCTTTAAGGAGATGTATGACAGAGAAAACTGTGTGAAAGACATTCCAATGCCGAAGAGGAAATGATTAAGGTGAAATTGGTAAGGAGAGTGGATAAAGGCATGTCAAAACATTCAAGGCCCATGAGGGTCGAGGAAGATATAGGGAAGGCAGTGCAATGGGGAAATGTGGAGTAAGGAGAGAGTGGCCGTCTTGCAGGGTGGTGAATGGTTGAGACCTTTTGAAATCTGTGAAGGTGGTTGATGAGTATGTTATGAGGAAAAAGAAAAAGACAGCTTTAATAAGGGTAGGAGGTGTGTTATGTTGGAGTTTAAGCTGAAAGTAGATATCACACAGGTACTAAATGTAGTAATGTATGATTTAACTTACATTATTTTGTTTCCTTTTTGTCTTTCCTTTTGTTTAATTTTGAAGTTGATGGAGAGTTCAGATGATAGAATTAGAACATTCAACGTGGAACTTTGTGGTATCTGTTGAGGGGTTGGAATGTATTGTTTCAAAAAGGATGGGGATGCTGGAGGCGAAGGGGTTGACTGGGGCTACTTAAGCTGTGGCTTGAATAAAGAGAATGCCACCAATTTAAGAAGTGCAACGTGTTCTTAAGGTAACTCCAGGCACAAGCAATCTTTACTAACCTTCGGGATGACTGCCCTGGAATGACTGGTGGCTTGGAAAGTCATATTCAGTTGTAAGGTATGCCGGACCTATGACTGCCTCAACCCCGAACCCACTGCCCTTGCATGATCTAACCCATACAGAAATCTGAAGATATTTAAACAAGTAAATGCCTCTGAAAGATAATATCACTTACTTCAGAGGCATGGCAAAGAGACGGGCTATGGTGCGTTAGAAATAGATAAATAAATAAATAAATGTTATGAAAAGAAAAGTACTGCAATCAGAGTATTATAGGATGAACCCACCTACAGAAATTCGAGCCTCTAACACTGCCAGCAGTATGCATGACACCTGCCCTGAAAGGGAAGAGGGGCGTTACACACCGTGTCCATTCAATCCTTGGGCTCTCTCCTGAGACTGCCAAGTGACTGTATGTCTCGGGAGGATAGCTCAGGGGCAACGTGCTCGCCTTGGAAGCAAAACGACACATTCGATCCCCGGGTCTGCGCTTAGAAATCTCTGGGTATTAAGCACGTTATAAATAACCTATCATATCATATGTGACCACAACATGTGTAGCTAATTGTATTGTGTTGTATTTATTATGTTTATATAGCGCTTTCATCCAATGCTCTTCTGAGATGGGCCAGAACATTCCCCTGGAAAAAAGCAATGCCATTCGTTCTTGGCCTTCCTAATCTTATATCATCAATGCATGTGTGTTGACAGGAATATGTTGATAAATTGTTATTTGTACGAAGTCATGATAACCACTAACTTTCTGAGCTAATGGATTTCTCCCTGTGCATTACTATCAAGAGAAAACCTGTAAAAGGAGTCTGCCTGCTCTGTGTGTTCAGGGGTTCATTTTTTCTGATGGGGGGGGGGGGGATACTCTGTTACGTTGTGACCTTGCAATGAAATGGAAATAATCTGACTCTGTTACCTGCTGTTGACTTCGCAAATCCAAATTCGCAGGGTAACATTTGGGTGCCATGACTCGGATAGCATCGACGAGCAGAGGCAACGACAGTACTGCGGACCACCCCTCTCCGAACTCCAGGAGTCAACCCTGGATATAGGAGACCTTTTGGAATCTCTACCTGGGTATCAGAGAGGGGATGCTCGTAGGTTGGTATCTCTTTTTGGGATGACACTATAACCATATTTTATTAGGCCGCAGGAGCAGACACTGATTGAGGTGTGGAGGCTGCTATCCCTTTATGCACAAACAGATGGGTAAAAACTGAACATTACCACTCTGCATGCGAGATGTCCAGTCAGGAGGCTAGAAACGTGTGCTAATACTCCCAATCTAGCCCACGATCCAAGCCGCCTGATCGCTCGCTCCCCAGCTCGCCATCTTCCCCCACCGGCACCGCAATCATTTTGCCCCCCACCCCTCAGTCCCCACTTACCAGGTTGCTGCAGTGGCGGTTGCCGCCACAGCTCCTGCAGCTTCTCTCCTTGCTCCGATTGGCTGCCATGGAAAGGGAAGAGGGGCTCCTTATGGCCATCTTTGTACAAAATTTTCATTAAATGACCGGGACACCGTGTGCATCCCGTTCTTTAAATGAAAATACTTTTCTTTTACATACCTGTTTACCGCTTTTGTAACCCGGGGTGCTAATGGTGTTATTAACCCGTTCCACGGGCTATACAGGGGGTAACGTCCCAGTTCGTTACTCCCGATATAGCCCGTGGAACGGGTTAATAATGCCATCAAGTAAAATGTGCACAATTTCAGTACACAGTGATGCCTACTGAAAATTACAATAAATCAGTAAATCCAGTGGGGATCAACTGGGTAGAAAAAATGAATGATGATGGAAGGACCAGGTCTGGGACTTCAGCTGACTCCAGTCATACCAGGGCACTCCCATGAGGGTGGGTTCCGATAGAAAAGTATTTATGTGTTAGAGTGTTTTGACATGTTTAGGCACCCTAACCAACATTAAGGACTACCAACAAAGTGTATGAACAATCAGCAGGCTTGGCCACCAAAGGCTGCAATATTTTCAGAATAATGTTTGGGATTGAAAAATTGAAATGTATGTTTCTCGCTGCTTGCTTTTATGTTTACCACTTTTGGGCACATTAAGCACCGTCAAATAAAATACCCAAATGACAGGGGATTTATATGTTAGACTTTCTTCATTGGAAACATCATATATGTAATGTTTCCATGTTTAAAAATGGAGGGAGCAACCGTGCACTTAAGTGCACATGTTGGCTGTCTCCTCCAGGCAAGTTGGACCTTGAAGCAAATGACTCCGTATGACTGCAGGGGGGCTATGCGGAAATCCCTGTGAGGCCATTTCACCCACCACCCGCCCAGAGAAAGATTAGTGTTTTAAGGTCTGTGATCAGGGCCTTTAGGTGTATCTTCCTGGCTTGGGTACTTTTAGTGCCTTAAACTCACCAGTCTCTTCAAGTGGTAGTCATGACAGAACAGCCCAGGCCTAACTCTCGGGAGGTGGAGCAGGGCAGGTCACATGCGTAGTGCAACCTTAATACCAAGTAGGAGACTGCCCAAACACTATATATGTAAAATATATACATATATATCTGTATGCAAGAAAAGGCAGAGGGGGTCGTTTTAAACTGGGCAGAGCGGTCAAATGAGATGTAAAGGACGTAATGAGACGTAAAGGCAGGGCGCTATGAGTTTTCATCCCCTTTCAAGGTGTAGGAGGGATGCAAAGTGCAGTTTGCATCTCTGCTTTGCTTTCCTCCTCTGTCTTGGAAGTGCACGGCATTTTACCCCTGCATGACATTTTCATGCAGCCGTGCATAAATGGATTCCTCTGGAGTAGACCTGGCATTAGCACCTGCTAATGAACAGGCAGATTCCACAGGAATCCAATAGTAAACGCTGCCTGCAAAGTATCATTTGCAAGCATTTACTTTTTGCAAAACAGAGCCACAAAGGCAAGAAGAAAGGCGATTTTGCCTTGTTTCACTTTTTTTGCTTTTGCACTCCGCCTTGCAAGCGTTCACGTACGCGCAATCATTGGTGGTTCCCTGCATACAATTAGCATATGCTCTACAACGAAAGAAAAAACAGTACACTCAAAGGTGAGTAACTTTGTAAAACAGAAGATGCCACAATGTCTCGGGTAAGTAACACAGTTCGAAGTAAGATTTCTTTCGAGTCAATAGAGAGCCCACCCTATAAGAACAAGGCAGTAAGTTTTGTAAAGGCTTTTCAATCTAGGCTCGCAAGTTCAAGTAGAAACCAAGAGAGAAGACATGTAGTGTGAATAGGGGCAGTCTTTGGTGAGAACGAGTTACCTTTGTGCGAACGTGCCCCAAGGAGCAGCGACCGGAGTTCTTATGGGGAACAGAAGAAGAAGTAGAAAGAAGCAGAAGGAAGGAAGGAAGAAGGAAAAGGGAAAAGGAAGAAGGAAAAGGAAGAAGAGGAGGAAGAGGAGGTATCATCGCCAGCAGGCGTGGAGAGCCAGGAAAGCAATGCCCTGGGACTGAAACAGCAGATCTGCTGCAGGCGGTGGGCGTTTCCAGATGTGGTTACTATGCAGATTGCTTAGGGACAACTGAGGGATGCAGCGAGGGACACTGGTTCAGGAGGGACCTCAAGATCCTTGGGAAGAGTGACCATTCTCAAGTCAGTGATTTGCAGGTCAGGGGTTGAGCTGGAGGAGCGCAACAGTGAGTGGGCTCTGATGGGCCGTTGTCAGTGACGCAGGGTTGCCACACTGTCCTCGGGCACAGGATCTACTGTGTGCTTATGCGGTTAGGGTGGGCAGCAGGGGTGTTGCTAGGTTTGTAAAATATCTGGGGCTACGCTCATGTCGAGCCTCGGGGCTAGCTCGCCTTTTGATTGTAGCCCCTAAGCTTCTAGCCGGGGCTATATTGCCCCACGCCCCACCCCTTAGCGATGCCTCTGGCGGGCTGAGAGACCCCAAGGAAAAACAAATGTTGAAGAACGGTTGTTGAAGGTACAAAGGATTGGAACCAGCAATGGAAGATGGGCCGGCGCAGCAGTTGTGGGAAGCGAGGCGGTACAGGCCTCTGGAACTTTCCATCTTTCCACCTGAGGCAGATGGAACCAGAGTGCTGCTCAGATGCCCTGGGATGTACACTCTATGGTGGGTTTGGCACACGGTGGTTTTGGGGTCCTGGCAGAGAAAGGGCACCCGCATCCGGCTCTGGCAATGCAGGCACGGCCAGGAGCTCAGAGTGACGAGGCCTGCCAGCAGGAGCTGTGATCCAGTTGTCGCCACCAGATCAGGGGAAAGGAGCGCCACAGGGCTTCCTTTTGGCCCTTCTGGAGAGGCACTGCTTTGCCGTCAGACTCCTCAGAGTCTCAAAGGATGCAGATCGGCGGCGCGGCCAGGAGGCCGTCCAGACTGCAGGTTCCACCTGCTGACCAGGTGAGTGGGTAAGGGGGGAGTCTGCGTTTACCCTCTTCCGCAGGCCGTAAGTGAACACAGCCCCCAATCAGACATCAATCATCATTCAAACAGAGGGAAGGTCAGCTAATGACCAGCCGTCCTAAGTACACCCATGCACAAAGAATGTGCTCCCACACAAAGGGGTAAATACACACTATCCCAGACAGGCATCCGCGTATGCCAACCGGAAATGGTTTCAAGCTGGCTCCAGCCTTCAGTCCTGTGATGTGCACATTCAGTGCCCACACATGGCCTCCTCCTCTTACACACACAGGCACAGGGAGGGGGGCTAGTCACGTGACCCTGCAGTTCTCCAAAGCAAAGACAAACTCCAGTTTGATGAATAAAGGAGGGTGGTTCATAAAAGTCACCAGCCAGGTACAATGGATTCCACCAACCTACCCAGACTAACAGAGAGGGGGTACTCTCGCCGAGAGACTAAGGGATACTACTGTTGGAGTACCCCTAGACGACGAGTCTTAAGGACCCTTATGGTGGAGCACATAAAACACAGAACCAAACACAGAACCAAACTTAGTCAAGCCTGGTTAAGAGAAAAGCAACGGCCAAAACCCAGTAAAGCCAGCATAATAGTAGAGAGGGCTACCACATGTGGTATTATTGGTTAGCAGTTAGCCCAGAACTTTCCAGCCAATCTATATGGACCACCCAGACAGAGATCCATGAAGCAATCACATGATGAAATGCGGAGCTGGCTGAGTGGCCCGGTATTCCCCTGTACCTCGCAGTACGACCAACAGGGTGCCCCGTTCTCTTCTCTAAAGAGGTACTGATGTATCGCCTTCTGTGGCACAAAGTTCCTTCTCAACCTGCAAGTCTGGTTAATAACTGCCTAGGCCCCAACCAGTTAACACAACTGCCACCAGACCCATGGTGCTTAACATTAACAGTGATGCATTTATCAGGTTTTATTCTAAGGGTATTTGTGTCGTTTTCTAGTCATCTCTATCCAAGAGAATGTATGTGGGAAACTGTCTAAAATGCAGAGTGGGCTCCCAGCGTTACCTCTTAACTAGAGTGTGTGATCCTGGCCAAATCATGTTTTCTCATTCTGCCATATCTGCCACAGTTAGGACACCAGGAATGGATGTTGTTAGGACATAGTGGAGGACAAGGTTACCTGATATGGGTGTTGTGGGGGTGGTGCGGAAGTACCCCAAGGATTGGTTTGTGTTGTGGCGAGACAGGCAAGCCAAGCATGAGGTTTGTGTTGTGAAGAAGCCAGACGGCAGGTATTAGGGTTGGTGTTGTGCTGAGGTAGGCGCCAGGTATGGGTCTGGTGTTGTGGGGGTGGGGAAGCAGAAGGCGTCTTTTGCCAACTCGGCTCTGGGTATCTGGTGATCTGATAGGTCGGGGTCGGATGCATGCCTGGGGCAAGCGCTGCACCTTAGCCTCTAGGACCTGGAACAGCCCCCTGGGACGCTAGAAGACAGCACACTGTGCTGTACTCGCTCACTATAGAAAAGGGCTGCAAGCGATGGGTCGCCAGACATTACCGTGCACGCCATGTACCACCCCCCCCCAAACCCCCTGCCGACCAGATGGGCTTGCAAAGCAGAGCACACCGCAATCTGTCTGACAGGAGGGCTGCTGTCTGTGTTCCTGCATTTTATCATAACCACATTACAGCTTCTAAAAATACCAGCTTAGCTCGCTGAGCCAAGGACGCCGCATCCGTCCCCGCCGTCCCACGCAGGCCCTGCGCAGAGAATGCAGAGAGCGCCCCGCGCAGGCCAGTACCTGCGAAAGCACCGCCAAACACTGGCCTGTCAGGAGCTCGGCTCACCTGAAGCCCACACAGGCCAGTCCAGCGCGAGAGCGCGCCTGCTGAACTGCTACCGGTGACATGGCGAGTGGGGGTGTTTATGCGCAGAGGGAGGCGGGGAAGGGAACGCCGGCTAATTAATATGCACCAAAATCTGTTCTCATGCATTGATTCAAACTGTATTCCAAAGGGAAATTGGCAGCAACTTCGGAACCAGTGAGCATGTTTTTTTGTTTGTTTTTTTCACAGCGCACGTCGTGGTTTGAATTATTCCTTGAGTTTGGTGGTGCTGAAAGAGGGCGATGGATAGGTGGTCGGCGCCTATAGGCTTTCGTTCTCAAGGGGGCCGAGCAGTGGTCAAAGTGTAGGAAAAGAAGTAGTGGAACTTTGTGCCCTGCTGGCCTGGCCCCAGCTACCCACAAACCCCCCTCTACCCCCCCCCCATGGCCGCACCACTCCCATGCGTTACTCAACCCCCCAAACAGACGCGCCTGCTGCTGTGCACGTTTTAACTTCTTCCTACATTCTTATTTTCCAAAGAAGCCATTCTGGAACGGTTTCTTTTTCAAATAAAAGTATAGGAACAGTAAAACTTAATCTTAAAAAAAGTAGAGGACACCGCTCCCAACCGCTCACGGCCCCTTCGACCGCTGGGGCTGAGCCATCTCCGTGACTGCACTCACGCACTTGCTCTCTGAAGCGCCGTGGCTTAATGAAAGAAGCAGGAGTCGGTTGAGCAACTTTTAAGAAA
Source organism: Ambystoma mexicanum (assembly GCF_040938575.1). Classification (NCBI taxonomy): domain Eukaryota; kingdom Metazoa; phylum Chordata; class Amphibia; order Caudata; family Ambystomatidae; genus Ambystoma; species Ambystoma mexicanum. Next base: position 1,564,593,744 of record NC_090932.1, read on the forward strand.
ATGTTTAGTTATGAGTTTGGCGGTAAATCTTCCGATTTACCAGTAAACTCGTTTGCTGGTACCGCCACTCGGCCCTGTGGCATTACTATTGGATTATGAGTGCTGGTCGGGCTGTACAAGTCCCCATTTTTGGAGTCCATATGACTTTTTAGCAGTTTTTCTGCAAGCAGCAATGTTGCAGGGAAAAGCTGCCAATGTTCGCAGATAATAATAATATATTTCTTATATAGCGCTACACATCCATAGGTCTCAGAGCGCTGAAATAACAGAAGACATTATTATCCCACAGGCTGGTACTCAATTTATCGACCTCAGAAGGGTGAAAGGCTGAGTTGATCCTCCCGTAATTCAAACCTGCCACAGCAGACTGTGCACAGATATCAGGGGTGAGCGCTTAGCTCACTCTGCTATCTTACCAGTCAAGTCAAAGATTTACCTACAGCTTTTTGATAGAGGCAAAGTCTCTGCCTTACTGCCAAATTCAGAAATCGGTAGTGTGGTAAAAATGTTGGTTAAATCTGTTTCCAGCCCAAATTTTTTTTTTAATGGAATTACTGCCAATTTATTTACTGCACCGCCAAACTCATAATGAGGCCTTATAGCACTGGTCTATAATAATAGTCCCGTATTGCCTCCCCCTGCAAGTGACGCAGAGATCCTAGGAAGTGCATGCTGGACCAGCACATCATTTCCCTCATTCTTTGGAAAAGACACATTATCCCCAGACATAGTTTAAGTCATAATCAGTCTCTTGATCTCTTCCATCTCTTGGGCCGGCCATCAGGGTCCTCACCTGGAGATTTTCCAGATAGCGCCATTGCCATGAAGTGGAGCCTCAGACTTGGCTTTGTACTGTCTGCTATCTTCGACTGTTCCTGGATCTCTCTGCCGAGGTCTTTTGAGAATTCTATGGTAAGACTGGAGGCAAGCATTATGCTTCAACTTCTTTCATTACTACTCCTCAGCAGTTTCAACAAACCAACACAAACCAATAACAAAACACAAAAAATGTCCCAATAGACTTTTTTTCTTTTTGGAACTACAATCCGCACAGACTCTGTAGTTCATCTTATTCCATGCTCAGCTATGACCACTTCCTGACCCTGACGACCTCCTTTTCTTTTACTTCTCTTCATGCAGAGAAGTACATTTTCACCTCATCTCCCTATATAGCATGTCTGGGGGTTGCATGGTAATGAGAACTTAAATATTATGTGTTAGTAAGGATATAGGGCCATCGCTATTAGAACTACCACCAAACCCCCAGCGCTATTAGCGCCGGATCACGGGTTTGGCAGAACGGTTAGTGCCCATTCCCCATTGGACCCATTCAGGAATTCCTCATTCTCCATTGGGCCCAATGGGGAAAATTCGCGCTATTACCGTTGACGGATTTCCTGCCGGCGGTAATAGTGCAGAAAATTAGCAAATTTGCAGCAGATTTCCCCCATCTCACAGCTGGGGGGAAATCTGCCAAGGCCATGTTCTGACGGACCCTTAAATGCGGTGTTAATAACGTTACCGTCGCATTTAAGGGTTACCGCCAGACTCGTGATGAGGCCCATAATATCTAAAGTAATAGAGTTTAGCAGCACATTAGCTTAACAGGCCTACCTCAAATAATTGGCGCGGGGCGCGCAAGACTGTCCTTTCAATGCGCGCAGCATTCTAATCAGATAGTTACTGTAAGGTGAAGTACAGGCCCCGCAGCGCCCTCACCCTGTGCCGCATCACCGGCACATCAGGGGTTGCTCGCGCTGTACCCGCGGGAGCCCAGAGAGCCTCGTAAGAGGCAGGCGAACGCCAAGTTGCTCCGGTCCCCTCCTTCGCGGAGGCAGGGCCGGAGCTCAGATCGTCAGAGTCCACGTCACATTTACAGTGCGATGCGGAGCGAGTACATCACAGACCCGGGCACGGCAGTGATTTTTCAGAAGCTATCTCCCGGACCTGAGGCGAATATAAAGTCATAATCTGACACAGGCTGTGACCGGAGACATTTCTGAGGAGCATCGTACACGCTCACGACCTGCAGCATCAGCTGTACACGAGCAAGGAGCAGATAAACTCAGTGAAAAACACAAGCCCAGGCTCCGGATGTAAACTGTGCCCTCCAAAGGGATCCCTTGAGACATAATTCACCCATCACAGGCACTAAAAGAACAATTTACCCGGTGCTGCCACAGAATACATACAGACAAAAAAAAAGTTTGCATAATAATTACAGAGGTAACACAGTAGTTACCGGAGATTAGCAGAACTCTCTACAAGCTACCAGCTAGTGAAGTGGGCGTGCTCAGACACCTGTTCAGGTACAACAGGCAACCTCCCAGAATGTCAGAGTTTGAATGGAGTGAAGAGGAGCAGTCTTTGGACTTAGCTGCCAGCTTCAAAGAGGTGCTGGGAAACTCACTAGTGGATGCATTGGCGCAAGGGGTGAGACCCCTACAAGATTGGCCAGAGACCCTAGAGGCTATCCTGCACCAGCCTAAAGATAGCACGGTATGGCAGATCGCACGCCCACCGAACCCTTTGCAGCAGGGTATAAGGGGAGTACTCAGGCCCATAAGAGGAAATCCTCTTGTGACCCCCAGAGCCATTCAGATGGGGCAAAAGCAAAGGCCCCAGAGGTTGTCGACACTTTCGCAAAGCTCAGAGAAGCATATTTGCAGCGTCAGACAGTGCCGAACCTCACAACCCCCACTGCAGGGGAAGAAGATGATGGAGAGGAAAACTGAGGCTTGGAAGAGGAGCTAGTGGAAGGTGACCCGACCTCCCAGGACGAGGAAGAGACAGTGGAGGAGGAAGAGGTCAAGCCCAGCTGAGACAAGAGAGTCCGCAAAGAGAAGCACCTCGAGGAGGTAGAAGAAGATATGTTCGACCCGGACAGCATCCGGAACCCGAGGTCATCTGACTGGCAGCCATTACCAAGAGTGGCACAGTACATGACCATAAGATTAATGAAGGCACTCGACAGGGAGGTTCGACAACGCCTTCACGCAGAGTGCCCAAGACCAGACCTTCCGGGTAAAGTAGCCGAGACCCCGGAGCTAGATCCCAAGATGCTTACGTTAGTATCGAAAACCAGCAAGGACCCCGTGAAGGCATCGACAGATCTTGGAAGAGTTGTCAAGAAAAGGTGCTAGACTTAGCCGGTCCTCTGGCAAAGATCATGGACCTGGCGGAGAGGGCTACAGACACGGGGGAAGTAGTAGACCCCGACACCCTGGCAGGCTGGGCACAGAGAGCAGTCTGATTTCTAGGCAATGCCAACTGCGCTATCACGTTGGAATGAAGGAGAGGTCTACTGCTGAAGATTGATCCCAAGCACAGCAACCTTGCATCATACGAAGCGGGAGAAGCATACAGGGACTCCTGTTTGGAGAAACCTTCGGGAAAGAAATGGGCCATTTCGTCAGTACCTACACTTCTCTGGAGAAGGCTCATGCCTCGATCCGAAAGATCTTCCTTAACTGGGTTTTTACTGGGACCAGTCGCCACAGGGGTCGCGTGGCTGGTCGAAACCTGGGAGGCAGAAGACCCCCAAATCCCAGAGCTCAATACTGGGAAAACAGGTAGCAGGATTCCTTCTTCCCAGCCAGAGGACGTTTCCTGAGGGGACGCAGATGGGGAGGATCCAGCCGAGGTCAAGGATTCCCACAAAGTGAGAGTAGCACATTGCCCTCCGGTAGGGGCGAGAACTGGTATGTTCTGGAGAAACTGGCACATGCTTTCCAGTGATGCTTGGCTATTGCAAACCATACTAGGTCTGCATCTACAATTTGTAGAACCGCCCATACAAGAGCGCAGGCCGCACCAGCAGCAATTAGCGTGCACAGAGCAGAGACTTCTGGATCACAAGTTATTCCAGCTCATGCAGAAGAACGCCATAGAGAGATGTTCGAGGGCTCTCATCTTCGTAAGGAACATGTTCCTAGTTCACAGGAAGGAGAAGGTGTGACCGGTCATAAACCTGAAAGAACTGAACGGTTGGATAGTCTACCGCCATTTCAAGATGGAGGGTATCTACAAGCTTCGAGACTCCCTCAGAGAAGGAGACTGGCTGACAAGACTGTACCTGAAGGATGCCTACCTGACGGTCCCAGTATTAGAGGAATTCAGGACCTTCCTGGCTTTTCGCTGGAAAGAGCGGTTTTGGCAATTCAAGACCATGCCCTTTGGGCCTGCGTCGGCTCCTTGGGCCTTTACCAAGCTGATGAAGCCAGTCACAGCAGCAATAAGGGAGATGGGTATAAGGTTGATCATATATTTGGACGACCTCCTGCTGTTGCCCGAGAAGCACTACTTTATCAGACAAAATGGGTGCAAGACCTGCTATCGTCCCTAGGATTTCCAGTCAATGTGGAGAAGTCAGACACCACACCAGCGTAGAGACTAGACTTCCTAGGAGAGCTCCCAGCATGGAAAATATGCAATATCAAGAGGGAGATAAGAGTGTGTCTACGGAAACAAATGGTTACACTCAGGATGTTAGCGAGAACAGTGAGGCTACTGGCAGCTTCCATTCAAGCCATATTTCCCGGACCCTTACACTATCCCGTGATGCAGAGATTAAAGATAAGACACTTGCAGCAGGGCTTGAGGTATCATCAGTTGGTACCTTTGGATCAAGAATCCGTGACCGAACTGGAATGGTGGTGGAAGAATATGGATGCCTGGAATGGCGGAGCCATTTTCGGAGATCGGCCAGACTTGATCATAGAGTCCGACGCCAGCCAGTTGGGCTGGGGTGCTCGATGCGGGGACCTGCAGACAGGGGGGGAAGTGGAGCCTCCAAATAAACTGCCTGGAACTATTGGCAGGGTCCTGCCTTCACGAAGGGGAAGATGAAATCGTGTGTCTTATTAAAGATGGACAACATCTCTGCAGTCTGCTATATAAACCACCCAGGCAGCACCAGATCCAAGATGCTAGCAGAACTAGCGAAAGATTTTTGGCATTTTTGCCTCCAGTCAGAGACGTCGGTGACAGCGGAATACCTGCCCGGAGCACTGAACATAGTAGCGGACTGGAACTCACGCTACCTCACGGACTCCAGAGATTGGAAGCTGGATCCGATAGTATTTCAGAAGATGAAGCAGAGATGGGGACTGCTACTGTATGGGAGTGAGGGGGCCCCAGGCCCCCTCGCGCCATACACTCCTCAGTACAAAGCTTGGACCAGGTGCCTCCGGTAGTGGGGTTGCCCCTTGCCCTTGTGTAAAGTTAACCACGGTTGACCGCTACATAGACGGGACTACTGAGCAGGACACGGGACATCCATCTTTTGTTCCCCCTTTCGACTCCATCTTGGGTAAACAGGCCTCACTGCGATAGTACAGCAAGGCTCAACTCCCCTTCCACTGCAACAGCCAAGGACAGAGACACACACAAGGCGCGCAGGCAGCTGGCTGGCCCCCACCCTTGCACTCCCCCTGCGAAGGAAAGCTCCGCGCTCCCATTCTCACGCTGAAGCTGGAGAAAGTTGCAACAACCAATATGATACAGTTTTCTTCCTCTGAGATCACTGCCAGCATGAGAACCAGCATGTGAACCAGGATGAGCTAAGCACTTTTTGCTCGTTCGTCCCCATAAACGTGCAAGCCACCCACCCCCATTTAGAGTAATTTATTGCCATCCTGACCCTGCGCTCCCTGTAAGGTATTTCTTTCAAGTGCCAGACCCTCGCCTGCGCTACGAAACCCACCCAACACACCCGCTACTAACTTAAGCACTTTGCCACAATATATGTTTTTACTTATGCTAATAGGTCTAAACCTTAGGAGATATGTGAAACACAGCTTGACTTTTTTTACATGCACAATAAAGGTCAAGGCCTCCAATTAAAGCCACGAATGACCCAATTGTACTGACAATAAATACTATGTGTGATTTGTGTAGAAATATGAAAAGTAACATAAAATGTTTAGATAATTTGTTATTTAGTGTTTTTTTCGAATGTAACATATTAGCTTAGGTAGTGACCACAGTGACCGGACCCTGACCTGCGTGGAGCACAAGATATTTGACGTCCATCATCTCGTCAGCCACTCAGCCAATCAGAAGGTAGAGATGCCACCCACACCTACAGCACCACACCGCCTGGCCAATCGGGTCCATTTAGTATTTTTTTTAGAGTTACTCTAATTGATATATATATGAGTGATGATGTAAATGTGGTTGGAGGGTTTTTTGGGGTTATTTCCTAGCTGGAGAAATAAACCATCCTTTGAACTCTTGCAGCCGGTTCTCAGTGCCTCTTTCCCCGACAGGGGTTGTGTTGGTTATTTCATTTTCTCTTACACGTAGTAAGCCGGGGAAAGGCACCTACATTTTTGGTGACCCCCGCGACGTGATTTAGAGAGGTGCCTCGAGGCCTGCACCGCCCGGCAGCGAGATCCAGGGCGCCCCCACAAGACCATTGCCTCCGCAGTTGACCAGACTGTGCACATCAAGAAGAAAGGGTCAAGGGTTCCCGGTTGACGAATACCCGATCGAAAAGGCTGCTCGCCAAGGCAGGCCACGGCTTGGTTGGGGGACAGACCTGAGCGAGGTCCGGCCGTGAGCGGTGACCCTCGGAGTACCTGACTGAACACGTGGAGTCCCGGTTGCAAAGACCCCAAAGGAAGGTAAGGGGAAATACGGGAAGAAGGGAATTAGCAACAAAGGGAAGGTAGTTAAGAATAGGGTCTGTGTGAGTGACGGCGAGGCTTTTCTGATCTATCCTTTAGATGGCCATTAGGTGTTGTAAGAAGTGAGAAGAAGAGAAGTGGTATCCTAGCCCGTACGGGGTAGAAGGCGGCGCCGCATAGCATTTGTCCCGACCAAGTGCAGAATAGAGATAAAGAGAAAATAGTAGGGGTCTCGTATATTGAGTAGACTTGGAGTGGTTTTAGAATATTCTTTTTCCGTGAAGGTAAGAAATCTTGAGAGATAATAAAGGTGAAAGAGGTGGGGAGTGAATGCGAAATAGTAGGTAGAATAGGGAAGAAGAAAAACCGGGGACAGTAACGGGAATAGGGAAAGAACAAACGCGCGCAGGCAGTGCATGTGTATGTTGCATGATTATATGTTTGTTGGTCTGCTTTGTGTATATGTCCTGTTGAACACGCTAAAGTATTTCAGTACAAGTAACTTGTTGATTAATGAATAATAGGCAAAGAAATAAATTGTGAGAGGTGACCAGGTAACACCTCTCAGAAAGAACAGCTAATGTGACATACCATAATTGCGAGCATTGATAAAGAACGTATTTTCACATATTGTAACTGACATACCAAATGAGAGGTGGGAAGGGACTCAAGGGTACCAGAACACACAAGAAAGGAAAAGAAGCATTGCCGTGGGGGGAGTAACGCCACTAGCACATATTTGCCAGCACCTTTCACTATATAGCGACAGGATACAGAAGTATCACGGTCAGTGGATCACTGAGATAAAAGGAGATGGGGTTATACCAATTTTGCCAGAAGGAGGGTCATTCGACAAAAGAGTGTTCGACCTAGTATCAACACATTTGCTAGCATGATACAAAGGGAAACAGTTACAGAACCGGAGAGAAGTATTAGATTTATGGCGAATGTTCGAGGAAGTTACCCCCACGGCAGAGGTAGGCACAAGGCGAATGATAGAAAAGCAGAAAATACCTGAAGAAGTAAGCGGGACACCAAAAGGGGAGTGCTCAACAACTACAACCGAGAACTAAGTAACAAAAATCTATCCCTAAATGACCAGGCCAGCAGTAGGGTTTAGTGAGCCCATGTATATACCACCCACCCCCACTGCTCCGTGCGGGGCAACAGGCCCCGAATCCCCACCATATGACAAAGGAGGCCTATACGGCCCCACGAGTGCGCCTCCTGTGAACTTAGCACGTTTAACAGGCGATTTAAATCGCCAGCTAGCACACACACAAATGGAAATAACACGGTTAAGAGCTCTATGCGACAAAGGGCAAATGCTGCCAGGGGGGGAGGAGAGGTACCCCGCTGTCACTGGCAGATCTCACACCTCCGATAGGGGCAGCAAGCAATGCAACCCCAGCAGTCTCGGTATCAGGACAATCTATAGCATCGCAAGGGACGTCATCACAGTAAAGACAAGAACAAGAGTGGCAGTCAGGACAGTTCCTGTTCCGATTGAATAACAAGCCAGTGAGAATTATACGCCCAGATACACCAGAGAGTCAACAAAGTGAAGATCAGGGTGAAAGACAAGGAAGTGAACCCAAGGAAAACTGGGAGGATAATAACGAGCCAGAGTCAGAAATAGAAGAAGTATGGGATGATTTAGATGAATTCGAAGAGGCAGCTGCCGCAGATGGTTCCCCACTGCCAAACTGCCGTTACCGAGACACACTATCACCAACATTATGGCAGGGTATATTAAGACAACGAACAGGGAGGACAGGGAACATACTGGTAAGTAAAACGAAAAAAGGGAGAACGAGCAAAACAGGAAAGAAACAGAAACTACAAATGCCACTGATACATAAAGGAGCAGGTAGGCCAAACTAGATCCCATGGGCCCAAATGGACAAAAACAACCTGTTAAAACACCTCCCCCCGCTGACAGGAGGAGCAGGTAAGTGGATACATGTATTTGAGATGAACACGGCAGGCGTGCCGTTAGCTATAGGTGATGTGAAAAGCTTATTAGTATCAGCAATCGGGGACCAAGCAGACACAATCTGGGAAAGGGCAGGATTCCCGGGAGTAACAATGAGCTGTGATCGCCACGATGGATCGCCATTCAACAATGTTCGAGCACTAGTGTGGGATGCATTGCGGCGTGCATTTCCAGACGTTCCAGACTTACATGCAGTGATGCAGTGCACGGTTGAGGAGAGCGAGGATCCTGCGCAATTCATTTTGCGAGTGCAAGACTTATGGAGAAATGAAACTGGTACGGCATTGAATCAATCAACAGCCTTATTTTATTTTATCATTAAAAAGGGGTTGCTGAAAGAGGTGCAGAAGGCCTTGGACAAAATAGCTGGGATTGAAGCCAAAGGGTGGCCTGAAATTCAGAGCATAATTATACACCATTGGAGGAGGATCAAAGAGAAGGAAAAGGAGGTCACACAAAAGAGGTTGGCCGACGAAGCAAAACTAGTGCAGACAAAATTAGTGAAGGTCGCCGCCATTACTGCCAGTGTAACCGCAGATAGAGAAAACGAAGGAGAGGGAAACGCGGGAGGCAGGCCCGTTGGGATAGCAGTGCAGTGGGTTGGAGAGGACCAAGGACAGTGGAACGGAGAGGAACAACCATGCCAAGGATCGCAGTGGCAGAAGAGGCCGGCCCAAGGAAGAGGTGGGTACCATGGGCAGAGGGGAGGATACAGAGGAATGGGAAACAGAGGGTATGGTGGGCAAGGACCAAGAGGAGGACAACAGGGGTCATGTTGGAATTGTGGAAGGTGGGGACATTATTCACGAGATTGTAGAATACGAGCATCAGGGTATTTTCAGGGGCAGCAGCAGCCCATGAACAATGAACATGGGTGGGGAAGCCCACAACCAGGTAGCCCTTGTGGAGCTCCAATGAGGAGTGGGGGGCAACAAGACCAGTACTGCTATGACCCCCAAATGCAACAAAGACAGCCAGCCCCACCACAGCAGCAACAGCAGCAGCCACAACATCAAAACGCACTACAGCCCATGGCAAGACAAAACTCAGTAGGGAACATAAACATTAACCCTTTTGCAGTGGCTGCAAATGGTGCCCTTGCACCATTCCGTGGCGTAACGGTCGTAGGTGCCAATGTTTTTTTAGTAGCGTTCCAACAACTGCACTTCCCAACTCACGTTGCAAAACAACACATCGCCTCAGACGTTCAGGAGGATTGGTTTGTTCCCAATCTGCACGAATACTTGTCTAAATTTGTGATTGAATGTACTACATGCCAAACTTACAATTCAGGAATGACATTACGAACTCTGCGTGGCACTTTGCCACGCCCTACAGGTCCATTCAGAGAACTACATATCGACTACGCCGATATGGGAGAAAGATGTAATGGAGCGAGATACTTGATTGTGGTGGTATGCCCTTTTTCACGGTGGGTGGAAGCGGGCCCCTGCCCCCATCCTGATGCAAAATGTGCTGCCAAGTTCCTTGTGCGAGAAGTATTCTCGTGGCAGGGAATATGTGACGTGATCCGTTCAGACAAAGGCACACATTTTGTGAATGATCTTTTCAAAGAAGTAACCTCCCTTCTGGGGGTGAAACATAAACTATGTTCGATTTATCATCCAATGGCCAATGGAATTGTGGAGAGGATCAACGGGCTGCTCAAAAGCAATTTATCGAAATTATGCAGCACGTTGGAAAAAAAAATTGATATATTGTCTGCCCCTAGCACTGTTCCAACTCAGAAATCAACCATGCAAGGATCACCATTTGAACCCCTACGAAATCGTGACGGGGAGAAGAATGCACACGCCGCTCTCTCCTGTTAGGAGGGCGTCTGATGCAGACAGGGCTGCCACAGTGTTGGGGGAAGAGTGCAGTACGCAGCATAGCAAAACAAATTGCTCTGCCATTTACTGAAGATGTAGCAACAGACACCTCCATGCCAGCAGCAGATAGCCCAGAGGGGCCATTAATGCCAGGGGAACACATCTATGTTAGAAGCTTTGTAAGAAGGTGGAATTCACCAAGATTTCATGGTCCATACACAGTGGTGTACAGCACACCAACTGCAGTTAAGGTGAAGGGACTGAAATACTGGGTGCACCTCTCGGATGTGAGAAGGGCACGCGGTGTTGCACTCCCCCAAAACGAAACAGACTGTGTGGATGGCATTATTAACACAGTCTGTCATGATGAAAACTGCAACTAAGAGAGGAAAAGTATAGTGGAAAATCAAAATGTTTTTTTTTAATATTCTCTCTCTCTCTCTTTTTTTTTGTTTCCTCTTACTCTCATATGAATTGTGTTATTTCTCCTATTTTTCTTCATTGTTTTATGATAAATGGAAAGAAATTGTTAAATGCCTAACTAAGCAAAAAGATGAAAAAGAATGAACAATTGCAAATATGTTTCTTTTCATGATGACTTAACGAATTTGTCTCTCCTACATAGGTTCAACATGAGCCAATGCGATGAAACGGCTGAGCAGGCAGAAATGTTAGATAGAAATAGGGATGCCACTAGGGCCAGTAGATTAAGCAATGTGGAATGTGTTATAAAATATGCTGCCATACTATTTGCAATAATGATGTTTTATTTTATTTGGTATAACGTCGTTTTATTTGTGGCAAATTAAATGAACAAAGGGGGGTAGCGGGGCTAACATGATAACACCAGGGTCTAAACTAATATGGACTGGAGTAACAACCATTTGGAAGGACACTTATACAGTTGAATCGAATAATATAAATACAACGCCACCCTATGAACCATCGCATGAAAACAAAACTGCTATCCCATTGTTGAGTAATACTATGGCCAAGGAAATAGAGCCTGGATGTAATGTAAATGACGATTACTATTGGTTGACTAACTCCAGAAATACAAGCATGCGTACACACACTGCACCAGAAACCACTACTGAATACACACATGTCACTATGAACAACATTGATGATGTATGGTCCAGAATATTCCCGCTGCAATATCAACGAGTTGGTACCCAATTAAAAAACAAAAGAGGGAGGAGAAAAAGGGGGGTGGGAAAAAACAGATATGATATTTATCACAACCTGGGGTTAGATGAAATAGAGGACCCCCGACACCCTGACCAATCAAATAAATGGTATTCAGACATGAGCACCGCAGCAAAGCAAGCAAGTAATGAGAGTTGCTACGTGTGCTCACTTATTCCTCATGCAACTGGAACCCCAAAAATGTTAATTCCACAGAAAGTACCCTTGTCTGAGGCCCAATGTTTGATTCATCTGATGCTGTGTAGAATAAAAAAGACATTTCAGGCACACACAGTCACCATGGAAAAATTGGAAAACGAGCAAACATGCACCAGCAGACGACAAGGAGTAATTTGCCTCCAAGAGCCATTTTTCATCATAAAAGGGACAAAGTATGCAGAGGACAAGTGGCATGATGAAACAATTGAATGCAAAGCTGAGGGGCTTCGAGGGCTGCCAGACGAAACATACGAGTGGGCAAAAGAAATGTGCATCCCCATCTGGTCACAGCATATAACCAAGATGACATGAGGCACACCACTGGAGAGACCCATAAAGATTCAAAAGGAAATAATGCACGAACTTTGCTTCCATGGAGAAGGGAAGGTGAATATGGGAAACGCACAGCAGTGCAATAAGACTTTAATAATACCAGATATGAAAAAAGGCACTGCCGCATTAATGGACATATACTGGATCTGTGGCAAACGAGCTTACCTGCATCTCCCAGCATCCTGGAGGGGCACTTGTGCCCTAGTCACACTTCACTCAGCACTAATGTTGATACCAGAGAGCCACGTTCAGTTTACAGCAAGGCCTTCAGCTGACAGTTCGACAGCAGGCTAATCGGCTGACAGTTCGACATCAGGCCAATCGGCTGACAGTTCGACAGCAGGCCAATCGGCTGACATATCGGCAGCAGGGCAATTGGCTGAACCATCGACAGCGCCCGATGAGACAATCACGGAGCCCCCAGCATACAAACTATTGTCAGAAGAAACATTGAGAACCAAGTTGTCATGCAGCAAAAGATCCAATTATATTTCGTCCAAATCGTCAGAACTCCTTGCTGAAATCCCACAGCAGTACAAGCTTTTCTCATCTGCAGAGACATTTTTTGCATCATTTCTAGCACCAGGCGTTCAAGCACGCACAAACGCGAAATGGCTGCAGATAACACGCTGGGAGCTCATCCAGCTGGCTAACGACACAGAAGAAGGATTCAACATCATAAAAATAGAGCTCAGTGCACTGCGCCTGATGACGATGCAAAACAGATATGTCTTAGATCTTATCACGGCGATGGACGGCGGTGTTTGAAAAAAAATTGGGGGGGCGTGCTGCACGTTCGTACCAACTTCAGATGCTGATAACGGGACACTGTCACACGTGATAACAGCAGTGCATAATTTAGGAGAAAGAATGAGAACGGAAGGTTGAGCAGACAACAGCACGTGGTTCGACAATCTGTTCAGCTGGATACCATCATGGGTGAACATAGCAGCGAAGATACTCATTCCCATTATTGTCTTTCTTCTCCTAATATTCTGTGTGTGCCAACTGGGACTAAGATGCTGTGAAAATAATATGCCTAATTCAGCGATGATGATGGTAACAGGGGGCCGACAGACAACGGTGGGTCCTCTGATAGATGCCCAAGTACAAACTGGAGAATACACCACACCGCAGTATAGAATGACTGCCATCTATAGGCAGTATGGGGATGTGGTCGATAATCTACATCACACTACCATTAAAGAACCAAAGGACTTGCTGTGGCATAACGAGGTTTGGATGGATTTGGATGGGGATGGTGGGATATACTTAATGGTCACCCCAGAAGAATACGCAAGAAGGGGTAACAGCTTAAGAAGTGTGTGCAAAGCATGGATTCTAATAAAGGGTACACCTGCTTGAGATGAGGCTGTGGCTGAAGCTGAGCGCTACCGAAGGGAGAACGGAAAGAACGAGATAAGTAGTTAATTACTTTAGATGTAACGAAAGGGGGGAATGTATGGGAGTGAGGGGCCCCCAGACCCCCTTGCGCCATACACTCCTCAGTACAAAACTTGGACCACGTGCCTCCGGTAGTGGGGTTGCCCCTTGCCCTTATGTAAAGTTAACCACGGGTGACCGCTACATAGATGGGACTACTGAGCAGGACACGGGGCATCCATATTTTGTTCCCCCTTTCGACTCCATCTTGGGTAAACAGGCCTCACTGCGATAGTACAGCAAGGCTCAACTCCCCTTCCACTGCAACAGCCAAGGACAGAGACACACACAAGGCGCGCAGGCAGCTGGCTGGCCCCCACCCTTGCACTCCCCCTGCAAAGGAAAGCTCCACGCTCCCATTCTCATGCTGAAGCTGGAGAAAGTTGCAACAACCAATATGATACAGTTTTCTTCCTCTGAGATCACTGCCAGCATGAGAACCAGCATGTGAACCAGGATGAGCTAAGCACTTTTTGCTCGTTCGTCCCCATAAATGTGCAAGCCACCCACCCTCATTTAGAGTAATTTATTGCCATCCTGACCCTGCGCTCCCTGTAAGGTATTTCTTTCAAGTGCCAGACCCTCGCCTGCGCTGCGAAACCCACCCAACATACCTGCTACTAACCTTAAGCACTTTGCCACAATATATGTTTTTACTTATACTAATAGGTCTAAACCTTAGGAGATATGTGAAACACAGCTTGACTTTTTTTACATGCACAATAAAGGTCAAGGCCTCCAATTAAAGCCACGAATGACCCAATTGTACTGACAATAAATACTATGTGTGATTTGTGTAGAAATATGAAAAGTAACATAAAATGTTTAGATAATTTGTTATTTAGTGTTTTTTGAATGCAACATATTAGCTTAGGTAGTGACCACAGTGACCGGACCCTGACCTGCGTGGAGCACAAGATATTTGACGTCCATCATCTCGTCAGCCACTCATCCAATCAGAAGGAAGAGATGCCACCCACACCTACAGCACCACACCGCCTGGCCAATCGGGTCCATTTAGTATTTTTGTTAGAGTTACTCTAATTGATATATATATATGAGTGATAATGTAAATGTGGTTGGAGGGTTTTTTGGGGTTATTTCCTAGCTGGAGAAATAAACCATCCTTTGAACTCTTGCAGCCGGTTCTCAGTGCCTCCTTCCCCGACAGGGGTTGTGTTGGTTATTTTATTTTCTCTTACACGTAGTAAGCCGGGGAAAGGCACCTACACTACACATAGACCTTTTCGCATCCCAGCTGAACGCACAGACAGCCGAGTACTTCAACTGGAGGCTGGACACGGGTGCTCCTGGGATGGACGCATTCCTGCAAGAATGGAGTGAGAGCCCGCACTACGCTTCCCCCCATTCATGATGCTGAGCAGAACTCTAGCGAAAGGTCAGAGGGAGAAAGCAGAACTGCTGCTAGTAGTACCACTGTGGAAGTCACAAGTATGGTTTCCAACTCTTATGGAGCTAGCAGTGGACCTGCTGCGAGTGCTACCAGAAGGAGAACAACTGCTCACGGACCCAGTTGGGTCGTATCATCCTCTGAGAGCCAGAGGGACACTCCCGCTCATCGCGTTCAGGATATCAGGAGACGTTGGGCATTGCCAGGCATTTCACCGCAGGCTGCAGAGCTTATCGCAGAATCCTGGGCTCCATCCACTAGAAGGAGCTACGACGCGGCTTGGGCCAAATGGACTAGCTGGTGCAAAGGGAGAGGTGTTCGTCCAATTTCAGTGCCTGAAGTGATGATCCTAAACTTTCTAGTGCAATTGTTGCAAGACGGGAGAGCGTTCCGCACAATAGGCATATACAGATCGGCGATCTCTACAGGGCACCTGCCGATCGAGGGCATACCAGCTGGGGAGCATCCAGCAGTGGTCAGACTCATTCGAGGCGCCAGACTTAAGGTTCCCCCGGATCCTCGATATAATACAGTCTGGGACGTATCAGTAGTCCTTCAGCTTTTAGAAAGTTGGCCTGTAGACAGGTATTTATCCTTTAAGCAATTGTCGGGTAAACTAGCAATGCTTTTGTGCCTAGTTTCTTGCAAGCGCGTATCGGATGTGAAAGCGCTTGAGATAAATAGAAGATCCTTCAGTCCAGAGGGAGTAACCTTCGCGATAGTAAAAAGGACTAAGACAGGGACCTCTTCAGTACACTATCCATATTTTCCAAACAGACCTAAGTGGTGTGTAGCAGGCTGTATCAGAGAATATGAAAACAGGACAGCAGAACACAGAGCAGCCAGTTCCACACAATTGCTCATAGTGCGTAGGAAGTCTTTTCAGGGCGTATCCACAGCCATCATTGCTAGATGGATTAAGGAAATCATGCAAGCAGCAAACATTGATTTGGGGAATTACAGAGCGCATTCTGTGCGGAAAGCTATGGCATCTAAAGCCTTTACGGCAGGAGTGTCTTTGAGAGAGATTATGCTAGCGGCAGACTGGGCGAATGATCGTACATTTAAAGAGTTTTATTGTAAGCCGACCGAGAGCCTAGCGGTCACTGTGTTGGGAAGCTTTGAACAAGCATAATGCTCGCCTCCAGTCTTGCCATAGAATAGAGATTACCCCTGCTAGCTGCACAGGGAGTATTAATTCTATTAAAGACTAGGAGACAAGCATTACATTCCCACCCAATTTATGTATTGTGTACATTATCGCATTTGTATATTGTGGTTGATAATGCTGTATATGGTAATGGCAATACATGGACACCACCCTGAATTTTCGGCTTTGTATTATCCCTAGGAGAGGAGCAGAAGAACAATTGAGATTGGAGAATAGCAACTATAGTCGCTTGGAGTCGAGGAAGATCAACATTCAGTTTGGAATGGTTTAAGTCTTCGCTCTGTTGGCTGGACATAGTGTGGAGTTTAAGAGTGACAATTCAGAGTGAGTAAAAGAGAGGCGGAGCTCAGGAGCAGGAAGTGATCATAGCTGAGCATAGAGTGAGATGGACTACAGAGACTATGGGGATTGTAGTTCCAAAGAGAAGAAAAGTCTATTGGGACATTTTCAGTGTTTTGTTATTGGTTTGTGTTGGTTTTGTTGAAAGTGCTGAGGAGTAGTAATAAAAGAAGTTTTTTTCCACGTAAAAACAGTGTCTTTTCCATAATGGACATGGTTTGTAACGCCCCTCTTCCCTTTCCGGGCAGGTGTCATGCATACTGCTGGCAGTGTTAGAGGCTCGAATTTCTGTAGGTGGGTTCATCCTATAATACTCTGATTGCAGTACTTTTCTTTTCATAACATTTATTTATTTATCTATTTCTAACGCATCATAGCCCATCTCTTTGCCATCCTCTGAAGTAAGTGATATTATCTTTCAGAGGCATTTACCTGTATAAATATCTTCAGATTTCTGTATGGGTTAGATCATGCAAGGGCAGAGGGTTCAGGGTGGAGGCAGTCATAGGTCAGGCATACCTTACAACTGAATAAGACTTTCCAAGCCACCAGTCATTCCAGCGCAGTCATTCCGAAGGTTAGTAATGATTGCTTGTGCCTGGAGTTACCTTAAGAACACGTTGCACTTCTTAAATTGGGGCAATTTCTTTATTCAAGCCACAGCTTAAGCAGCCCCAGTCAACCCTTTGCCTCCAGCATCCCCATCCTTTTTGAAACAATACATTCCAATCCCTCAACAGATACCACAAATTTCGGGGGGCGTGGCTAGGCGCCGATGGAAGCGGTCGCCTGATTATGATGCTGCGCTCCGGTGGAGATCTCCTAATACTTTTTCTCATTTTAACACACCTTCTTTATGACTGTGCTCAGCAAGCCACCTTGATTCTGAGGCTTCATTGTGAAGATTCTGGATTCCTGTAAATGTATAACCGGAACCTCCGGAGGGCCGGGCCTGAGGCTGCATCATCCCGTAGTTCGTGCAGCCAACCTCTCCTGTCAGCTGGTCAGCTTCTGCAACGCGGGCAACACGCTGCGCGTTAGGATAGCAGCTTCTTCATAAACAAAGGTTTTTCTTTCTTTTTTTCTACCTGATACTACTTTATAGCCCTAATATCATTCCTAGACCTGTTTTTACGTGGAAAAGAAGCATTTATCTTCAGAAATTATGGGTTCACCTTACAAAAAACTATAATTGATATTAACCATTTGACTAATCTTCACACGGACTGTCTTTTATGCAAATTAATTTGTCTGCACTTCATTACAAGAGGAAATACTGAGTCAATTCACCTCACACCTTAGTTTTTACATGCTTTTCTTGCCTCACATTCTGATACATAAGTTATATACTGGTTTTCGAGCACCATAATAACTTATATCAGTCTTGCTGAGAAGAGAGAGGAAGGTAAAGAGAGGAAGGTGAAAAAGAAAACAAGAAACCTAAGATATTAGAAAAGTGAAGCTGGATTCTGTCAGAATAATTTGCTCATACATCCCCATATATATATATATATAATATGGCTACTAAAAAGGGACAAACTATAGGGGCATGTATGTCGTCTCCCACTACCCCAAAGAGACAAAAAAGTGAGTCTCTGACACCTAAAGAAGACACAGCAGACCCAGTCATGCAGACCATTTTATCAGAAATTAGAGCTTTAAAGCCATTCATGGAGGATAAAAAATGCTACGTTGCACCTACTTGACAACAAATGGTCTGTCTTCGAATCTCGCATCAATGAAGTTGAAAAACGCGTGAGTAATGCTGAAGATATTTCCAATAAGGTTACTAATTTAGAAACTCAAGTTGCCTCCCTACAACATCAGACTGAAAACCTTGAAAACAGAAATAGAAGAAACAATTTACGTATTGTAGACCTTCCAGAGGGAATCAAAAGAGAAGATCCTATTGCCTTCCTATATATGTTTCTACCTCAAATTCTCAGCCTACCGCCATCTGTGCAACTCAACATTCAGAGAGCTCATCGAATTGGCCCGAGTAAAGCAGCCTCAAATCCTCGCACTCCTTCTAGAACTCTGATTTTAGCTCTTCCTGACTTCACGCACATTACCCTAATCATGCAAAAAGTCAGGCAACTTAAACAGCTGACATCGGAAGGGAATAAAGTTTTTATCACACAGGATGTTTCCAGAATAACAGCTGCAAGGAGAAGAGACCTTTTAACTTTCTGACCTGCTCTGAAGCAATTAAATGCCAGGTACGGTATTATCCATCCTGCTATCCTGAAAGTTACGTTAAATGGGCACACCTCAAACTTTCAATAAACAGCGGATCTAAGAAATTATATCCAATCTCACAAAAGGTCAGATATGGATACCTCTAACCCTATCTCATGAATGAATTCTACAACCATGTGCGTTCTTCATTTTGAAATGTAATATCCCTCATCGGAGCAGGAATGGTGGGCTGTCTTTCTCTTTATCTGCCTCGGCTCTCCTTCCCCCATCTCTTCACTTTTGGACATGGATTGGTGTGTCTGGTTCCTGTTCGTCGCCGTTCTTTTGATCTTTTTTGATTACAACTATCTTTTACCAAATTTCACGGCTTTTTTCTGTTTGTCTTACCCCCTCCCTTGTGTATCATTCCTTTCATGTTATAACCTGCCTTGTTGGGTAGTTGTACTTTTTTTACTTGCTAACAGGTTTTTATGCTTTAAAGTTACGGTTTCACTTGTATTACTGTTTATATTATTACATATTTATTCTTATTCTTGAGTGATGCCTCTCAATATCATATCCTGGAATGTTAAAGGATTACATAATCCCATTAAGAGACAAAAAGTACTTTCACACCTCAACAGATTAAGGCCCTCTATAGCTTGTATACAAGAATCACATCTTTCCGCTGACGAAGCATCAAAACTCAGGCGACATTGGGTAGGTCAGGTTTTTTCAAGTGCAGCTAACGGGGAAAAATGGTGTAATTACACTTATTAACAAAACCCTTAAATGTAAAGTTATATCTACGGAATCTGACCGGTTAGGAAGATAGGTTATTCTTAATATAGAAGTAGAATCTACAACCTATACAATTCTGAATATATATGGACCTACCTCTGCAGATCCTTCCTTCTGGAAACAACTCAGAAATCATATACTACTTAGTAATCCCCTCAGTCTGATTGTATGTGGAGCCAAAATCCATTTCCGCGCACAGCGTATTCATGGATTTGAACATCCATTACCAGCCGTGGCGCAGCGAGCCTGTAGCAGCGTCAGTTACGCCCCCAACTCCTCCCTGTGCGCCATGTACAGCGCACAAATCCCGTACATGGCGCACAGGCCCCCAACCATGAAAACGCCTGTAAAACTCCCCACGCACCCCTCCGAATACACGTACCCCGCTGCGCCGTAAGTTTCACACGCGATTGGCCCTGTGCGAGCGGGGTACATGCATTTCAGGGGTGCGCTGGAAGTTTCATACGCAATTGGCCCTGTGCGAGCGGGGTATGTGTATTACTGGGGTGCGCGGGAAGTTTCACACGCGATTGGCCCTGTGCGAGCAGGGTATGTGCATTTCGGGGGTGCGTGGGAAGTTTCACACGCGATTGGCCCTGTGTGAGTGGGGTACGTGTATTACTGGGGTGTGCGGGAAGTTTCACACGCGATTGGCCCTGTACGAGCAGGGTACGTGCATTTCGGGGGTGCGCGGGAAGTTTCACACGCGATTGGTCCTGTGCGAGCAGGGTACGTGCATTTCGGGGGTGCGCGGGAAGTTTCACACGCGATTGGCCCTGTGCGAGCGGGGTACGTGTATTACTGGGGTGTGCGGGCAGTTTCACACGCGATTGGCCCTGTGTGAGTGGGGTACGTGTATTACTGGGGTGTGCGGGAAGTTTCACACGCGATTGGCCCTGTACGAGCAGGGTACGTGCATTTCGGGGGTGCGCGGGAAGTTTCACACGCGATTGGTCCTGTGCGAGCAGGGTACGTGCATTTCGGGGGTGCGCGGGAAGTTTCACACGCGATTGGCCCTGTGCGAGCGGGGTACGTGTATTACTGGGGTGCGCGGGCAGTTTCACACGCGATTGGCCCTGTGCGAGCAGGGTACGTGCATTTCGGGGGTGCGTGGGAAGTTTCACACGTGATTGGCCCTGTGCGATTGGGGTACGTGTATTACTGGGGTGCGCGGGAAGTTTCACACGCGATTGGCCCTGTGTGAGCAGGGTATGTGTATTTCGGGGGTGCGCGGGAAATATCACACGGGATTTCGCTTTCAGAGCGGGGGACGTGTATCCAGTGGGGTGCGCGGGGAGTCCCACACGTGAATCGGCAGTGTGGGTCCTACCAGGTGTGCCCTCTACCCCCTCCACGGCCCCTGCAGGCAACCCACACCACAGGGGACTACCCTGCACCCCTGGTCATGTCCCGCACGCAGCCCATCCACCATGGGCATGCCCCCCAGCCAGCCCACATGTCACCTTCCACTAGTGATCACCAACCCATGTCCCCCAGCACCCCCACCCCCAGCAGTGATGGGCACCTGCCAGCAGGCCCCGACTCATGTCCCCCAGCACCCTCACCCCCAGCAGGGAGCCTCAGGTCCAGACTTATGTCCCCCAGCACCCCCACCCCCCAGCAGTGGTGGGCACCTACCAGCAGGACCCGACTCATGTCCCCCAGCACCCCCACCCACCCAGCAGTGAGGGGCACCTGCCAGCAGGCCTCGACTCATGTCCCCCAGCACCCCCACCCCTCAGCAGTGAGCCTCAGGCCCGGATTCATGTCCCCCAGCACCCCCACCCTCCAGCAGTGATGGGCACCTGCCAGCAGGCCCCGACTCATGTCCCACAGCACCCCCACCCCCCAGCAGTGAGCCTCAGGCCCAGTCTCATGTCCCCCAGCACCCCCACCCCCCAGCAGTGATGGGTACCTGCCAGCAGGCCCCAACTCATGTCCCCCAGCATCCCAACCCCCATCAGTGAGCCTCAGGCCCAGACTCATGTCCCCCAGCACCCCCACCCCCCACAGTGATGGGCACCTGCCATCAGGCCCGACTCATGTCCCCCAGCACCCCCACCCCCCAGCAGTGAGCCTCAGGCCCAGACTCATGTCCCCCAACACCCCCACCCCCCAGCAGTGATGGGCACCTCCCAGCAGGCCCCGACGCATGTCCCCCAGCATCCCAACCCCCCAGCAGTGAGCCTCAGGCCCAGACTCATGTCCCCCAGCACCCCCACCCACCCAGCAGTGAGGGGCACCTGCCAGCAGGCCCTGACTCATGTCCCCCAGCACCCCCCCCAGCAGTGAGCCTCAGGCCCAGACTCGTTCCCCCAACACCCCCACCCCCCCAGCAGTGAGGGGCACCTGCCAGCAGGCCCCAACTCATGTTCCCCAGCACCCCTACCCACCCAGCAGTGAGGGGCACCTGCCAGCAGGCCCCAACCCATGTCCCCCAGCACCCCCACCCCCCAGCAGTGAGCCTCAGGCCCAGACTCATGTCCCCCAGCATCCCCACCCCCCAGCAGTAAGCCTCAGGCCCCGACTCATGTCCCAACAAACAACATGTCCTAACAAAACAGACCCATGTCCCTAAAGCCAACCCTAATCCCCCTTGCCCCCCAATCCAAGCATGCAACCATCCACAGAACCCAATCCCAAATTACACATGCCATGATAGTTGAAATGAACCACCATGCCCATGCAGGAATGCACAACGTAGCCACACAGTGGCAACACGTGACTGAGGAAATGTTCAATGAGACATGCACAAAACCAATTACAGAACACAACACCAATTCTGAAGTAATAAAAATTGTATTAAAAACATAAAGAACTGACTTGGAGGAATAGTAAAATGAAAATCAATGTACAATGACCGATGAAGAAAAAAAATATTGTAAATCCAATGAAGTAAAAAAAAAGAAAAATCACGTAGAATAAAAAAGTGGTCCATTGACAATGTCCATAATAAAAACATAATCCAAAAAAAAAAGTTCAAATGGTCCATGATCCACAAACAAACGGAAACCTACAAAAAAGTCCTATGAAGAAAAAACTATATACACACGAAGTGGAGCAATGTCCATTAACTTCAAATTAAAAGAAAAACAAAGGAAACCTAACACTATCTAACTATATACAATGGCGGCGGGCAAGTCCTGCGGCTCACTCTGTGATGTCCCGGGCCAGGGCATCATCGAACTCCATGTCGATGTCCCGGAGGCAGGCCTCTGCCCTGGCCCCGAGGTCTTGCAGGGATGCACTCATGGCCTGTTCCAACTCCCTGCGAGTTGCCTCGAGACACTCTGCCCGCCTCAATGCCTGACGCATGGAGAACTCCACCCTGACCGTGGTGAGCCGCGCCTCTTCTGCCCGCCGCCGCTCCGCATCTATGCGCTGGCCCAACCGCAGCCTCACGGAAGACACTCCCATTCCAGGGTTCTCCTGCCCTCTGGCCGATGCCTGCCCCTCTGATGTCGATAGCCCCAAGCCATCATTGCTCCCACCTAGAGCCTGCTGCTGTTGCTGCTGTCCATGTGCCCTGTCCGATGCCTGCACATCCTCCATCTGCTGGACTCCAGTTGTTGGGGTGTCCACCTCTGCTGGACCACCGACTCCCGACTGTGGCAGGGATGGGATCTCCACCAAGCTGGCTGTGTTGGTCAGGCCAGGTCCACAGGGGGCCCTGGTGGAATCTGGGCCGGAAGACGGCAGGGAGAACGACTGGCGCATAGTCTCCACAGAGGAGAGGTCCTCCAGAGGGCATGACACATGTAGGAACCCACGGACCAGGGCCCCTCCCAACAGTGCCACGGCGTGACGCTGCTGTTTGTGATGGCGTGCGTGCTCCGCCCAGGAAGCACGCACGTCATCACGAATGTCACGCGTGCGCAACGCGACTCCAACCAGGACGGAACCCATACGGTCGTGGAACCCCTCGTCCGCAGGTAGTGGAGAGGCAGATGACGTGACATTCCCCCCCTACCTGCGGACAGGCCTGGGACGGGGCATCCCTGCTGGTGCATGGTGGTGCAGTCACAGGCTCAAGGACAGCGACATGCACAGGCCCCTGCGCGGTGACTTGTGCTGCCTCATTACCCTGGCCCTGGACTGCACCACTTGCACCAGTGGTACTACCCCCACCAGGCCCCATGTGCGACTCAGTAGCGGGCTCCTCCTCCTCTGTGGAGACCACCAACCTGGATGTCTCCACAACATCTTCCGCCATTGCAAGCCCCTGTGGGGGCTCACCCGGCCCTTCCGCTACAGCCGTAGTGGCAGACGCAGCACCAGCCCCCTCACTCCCGGATGTTGGCAATTCCTTGGAGGGTGGCTGGGCCTTGCGTCGCCGCCTGGTTGAGGCATCCCCTCTGCTTGGCTCCACAGCGCTGTCTCCGCCCTCTTCTTCACTTGACGCTGCGTAGAGGGAGACATGGAACACAAGCATCAGGGTACAGTACAATATTCCCCTAGACAGGAAGCAATAACACATGAGTGGCACTGTCAAATGTCACTTCCATCCTGTCCCTCCACAACACATGGGTGAATGCACGCAACACACATGCAGAAACAGTCCCGGCTCCTACAATCAACATCAGCATCCATGTACAAGGGCCTCTGTTAACCAAAATGTTGCCTTCAAACTCACATGCATCATGGCTCACACTGATCCCATGCACACACATCACCGGAGGGTCATGCATCATGGCTTGCACACCACAGACACAGTGGATAGACACAGTGGATACAACGGTGACGGCACTGCATGAGTGAATCTACACATCAACACAGACATGTGTCATGCATCCATGGCGTTTCAAAGTCACACACACACTTCTCAGACACACACACATGTGCACCATACATGTACATGACAGCAGCACCCATCCCTCACACCCCCTCCATGTCCAAGAACAGAGACTGGCCTGCTTTCATGTGTGCATTCCGCATACAGCTCCCCATGTTGCATTGGAACACATGCACCATCCATGTGGTTCACACATTACTGGTCTGACATGCATGACCATGATGTCCCTGCACACACACATCCATACATGGCCTATGTCAGACATACAGGCAAGTATCAGACTACCAGCACACTGCAACATGCCCTGTCTCACACAGCAATGCTTGCCACTTACCGCTCAACTCCAGACGGGTCTGCCTCTGAAGGATCTGAGCGTGGAGCGCTGGGGCTACATGTTCCAGGACCCTCATTTGGATTTTGCTCATGCTGCCCCGGCCCCCCTCCGCGAGGCGCCGGGCCTTGTAGAGGGTCCTGGACCTCAAGTCCTCCCAGCGCTTCTTGACATGCTTGATGTCGCGGGTTGCCACCTCCTCTGCGTTGATGACAACCACTGCATCCTCCCAGATCCTCGACCGTCCTTCCTTGTTGGCGCGTGATGTTCCGAAGATGGCATCATAATGCCCCAGGCCATGCTTCACTAGGACACCAACTACCTTCTCACTGAAGCTGGTGGCCCTCTGCCTCTCTGACTGGGGGTCGCCAGTGGTCTCAGATGGTGTTTGCCCCGACATGGCGACCCCCGAGGCAGGCGTGGGTGGGCAACTGGGTCCTGGGGCTGGGCTGTGGAGCAATGGTATCCCAGTCGGGAGTCTTCTGTTCCAGCAGGGGTGGACACAGCAACTGGATCCCTGCAGATGGCTCACGTGCAGGCACCAAATAGCAGGGCATGTGGGAAGCAGGCAGGCAGTAGCAGATGGCTGGTGGGAGTGTGCTCAGGGCTCTTGGGGGCAGGAAAATGGCCTTTTGGGCAGGAGTGTTGTCGTCCGTGCGTATTCGCATGGCCAGCTTGATACGGAGTGATTTGGCACGTGAAAAAATTGCACGTCAGCGTGTAATTCCAGGAAAGGCCCTTAGCGCGGAAGCGCGGAAGCGCATCTGTGACGCGACGTGCGTGGGCATTTCCCTCAGCACGGGTTAAAGGTGAGCAGGGACAGCATTTCGCTGTACGTGCCTTTCGTGGAGACCGACGTGTGTTGCTACTTCGTGTTGTTTTGTGCGCC
The DNA here is from genome assembly GCF_040938575.1 of Ambystoma mexicanum. NCBI lineage: Eukaryota > Metazoa > Chordata > Amphibia > Caudata > Ambystomatidae > Ambystoma > Ambystoma mexicanum. The sequence continues at coordinate 1,564,619,296 of NC_090932.1, forward strand.
ATCACAACTTCACAGCGGATCAAGGGCGATCTCTTCTTTTGGCGGGGGTATTGGCTACGCGTGTTTTTCATTATCACGCTACTCAGACGGTGAGTCGTGCACGCTATTTTTCCCACTGCAGGTGCCCCTGTGTATCGCACCCGTTTTCGAGGTCATATTAGCCTGTGTGTCCCACGCGTATGCGTTTTTCGTGTTACTGGGTGCCACCGCGTACTGCGGGAGGTTGATTCCACACATGTAGGCTGCAGGGTTGCGTGCACGGTTTTACTGCAGTTTTGGGGTGCCTGAGCGTTGCGTGACCCGTCGCTACATCACCGGGGTCACATACAGCCTTGCAGGTGCAGGGGGGCTGTTAACATCTTGCATCCCACCCCCTTCACCCCAATTGCCCAGGACAATTGTGATGTACACCTCCCATTGGCACTCCTCCATCTGTGCCGGCACTACTCCATCTGTGCCATGGTTGGGAGGCCACCAAAGGTGAGGGGCGCCTCAGCTGGGCGTCCTCCTCGTAGTGGGCATGGTCAGGGACGTGGCCGGGGTGACCAGGGGTAAGGGGACTCCAGGGTGTCCAGGGTGGCTGCAGAGGGGGAAGAGGCAGGGGTGCGCCACTTGAGCACGATGTTGTGCCATGTGTCGGTGCAGTCATGCCACCACCCCCTCTGGTTCCGGGGGATGCAGCTTCTGCATCTGGCACTGGTGCCCGCATGACCCGGCAGTCTGTTTCATCGACTGCCACGGGCTCAAGGGTAGTGGTAGCTGCAGGTGCAGCTTTGGACACCACCACCCAGGCTCAGGGTCTGCCAGTGTAGGCTGCGTTGGCACTTGAAGAGCCCTTGGAAGATTTCCAACAGGCCAGGAGGGAAATCGTAGGTGCACGCAGGGCTGCCCTGACCAGGACACGTGTCCCTGGGGCAGTAATGTCATCTGCTGCCCCGACCAGCCAGGTGTTGGCAAGTGCAGGGGCAGATGCAGCCAACAACACCCCGGTTGTGAGTCTGCCAACCAGGCCAGTCGCGGTCAATGACCCTGCCACAGCGGATGTTGCTGCGCAGGGTCCATTAGAGGGCACCCAGCTGCCACTGACGCAAGTCAGGCCTTTGGTCGTCCCTCCACCTGCCACTCCCTTGGCTCAATCCACCGGTGCTTCTGGCCATAGTGATCAGGACGGCATTTGCCAGCCAGGGTCTGCGCCACAATCCAAGAGGAGGAAGGTTGCACATGCAGCACAGGCTGGGACCCCACACACAGCCACAACCTCCAGTACATCGAGGAAGAAGCCTTTCTGCAACCAGGAACTGGACTACCTCGTGGACTACGTGCTGGGCCACCCCGTGACATGCTAGTGGGTCCTAATTGTCAGACTATGGCTGCCCACCGTGATACCCACTGGAAGCAATTTGCAGAACATGTGAGTGCATTCGGCCATGAGGTGCACACGGCGCAAGAGTGCAAAAAGCGTTGGAATGACCTCAAACGTAGCACTAAGGCTAAGCGTGCCTCAAATTACAACTTGACTCTGGTGACTTGCAGTGGGCCTGCACCTGAGGAGGAAGACCTCACTCCGCATGAGTCACTCGTTGCGGAGTTCATACCATCTGAATCGGTTGAAGGAGTGGGAGAGATGCCGGACTTTGATGCCCAGTCCAGTGAGTGTTGCTGCGTGTTTGTTGTGGACATGTGTGTTTTACTTGTCTGATGTGTTGTGCATGACTGCCTCTACATGTCACGTGTACATGGTTCTGATATGCAAGTAATGCAATGCTTCCCTGATGCATGTCTGCTCTACTGGATGGTGGACATGTGGAGCGGACGGGGACTGTCCGCATCACCACCATTGCACCCTACTCACATGCTGGTCACCAGGATGCCCCTCAGGTCCATGTTCCAGCTCACTGGCCCTTCTGCATGTAGCGTGGGGTGGCCTTCCTCTCAGCCCAGGGACTATGTCATTGCATGACTGACGTGCATGTGTCCTCTGCCTGCATGCGGGTACTCCATGTAGGCATGCTCCCTTGCCCCTCCACCCCCCCTCTGCATCCCAATTCCACCTTAGCACTGGTATGCTTCAATTTTGCCGTTGAGTATTTCCCTGTTCATGCGTCCTGTGTACATGCTAACTTCAGCAGCCAATCTGCCAGACATATGCTGTGTGGTACATCCTTTGTACTTGATGAAGGGTGTCTCACTTGGACTGTGCAGAGGTCAGATGCCCCGCAGGGACATGAGTGCCCATTCATGCCCCATGTGTATTCCACTCATGCCCCTATGTGTCCTTGACTGGATGATCATTGTAGTAGGAGTCCAGGGGGACCTACATTGCATAGCATTTCATCAGCCTTCCCATGTCCACTGTGGCTCAGTCCTGCGTTGCACACATGTTTAGGGTGTGACAGTCTGTGTGGGTCACAGGCCTCAGCCTGTTTAATGGCCAATGACTCTGTCCAACTGGTGTAGTGTCTTCTTCACACGTGGGTGTACTCCGGAGGTTTCATCATGTGTCCTGCTTACTGTCCCATCATCATTTGCTGTGTTGTCACTTGACTCACATGATGCAGTTGATGCTAGTCTAAACTGTCTGTCAATACACAGGTCTATGGTCAGCTTTTGATACCATGCTAGGCATCCCTGCATTTGCACCTGGGGGGAAGGGTGGTTTGCTTGTAGCCATGCTAGCCATTGAATGCACATTGCATGTGATGGCTGAAGTTGACCTTGCAATGCCTTCACATTTTCAGATACACATCATGAAGTACTTGTAAATGTAGACAGTGAGTAACGTACATAATTGCTGCACTGCATCGACCCACTTCTGTGCAAAATGACACCATTCTACATGACTGATCACATAAGCAGTGTCAAGCTGACCCAGCATGCATGGCAGGTTCTCTTTTGTGTGTGACATGTCTGCTTGATGTGTTTGGTGTCTGTGTGATGTCTGTGTGTGTGTGTGTGTGTGTGTTGTGTGCTTCTAACATGTGTAGTGACCTTTTTTCTCTCTACTTTTCAGATGATGATGCAATGGAGCCAGAGGATGGTGTTGTAATGCCAGGCACAGGGTTGTTATCACTACAGCAACCCGGCACACGTGGGGGTCATGGGGTGGTAGGCTACGAAAACCCACATGTGCTACAGTCCATCTTGTCTCTGGCTGGCAATGAGTCCAGCCCTGATGACCACTCTGACGTCCATGTCGAGTTGGATGAGCATCAGGTCCATATGTCAGGGGTGAGTGATTCTGATGTGGGCACTCCTCTGTCCGCGACACCTGCACTGAGGGGTCAGACAGTCTTGGAACCTCTGCCTGTGGTGGATCGGGATGCAGGGTCACCCTCCACACCAGTCACTGATGTGCCTGGGCCATCACATCGACGGGGGCATGTAGTTGTGCGGCCGCGGGTAGTGCCAACACAACGAGGACACCCAGTCCTTGGGTCCCGCAGGGGTCAAGCCCAGCAACGCGGCCGCCGCAGGCAGCCGCTGTATACTGAGTTGGAGCAAGACATGACTGCCAATTCTGAACGGCAGGGGCAGCAATGGAGAACATTGCTGAGAGCATGGAGCGTGTGGCCCAATCCATGCTCCCCCCTGCTAGGCAGGTGCTTCTTCAGCAGCAGGTGGCATGGTCCATGGCCGGCTTGCTCAGGCTGGGCATGGCGGCCTCAGACAGGACACGCCAGGATGAGATGGTGTCTTTGTGTCAAACAATTGCTGCTCATACAGACGCACACATGGAGGCCCTGAAGGAGGAGTATGCTTCCCTCAGATCCACTCTGCGTGTCCTTATGATGTCCCAGAGGGAGCGGGCAGAGGAGAGGTTTGCGCAGCTTGAGCGTACCATCTCGGCTGAGCTACATGCTTGCTGGGAGGTGCAACAGCTGTCCAGCCAGGCCTTGCAGGTGGAACTCCGTGTTACACGTGTTACCTTGCAAGAGGAAGCACGCGTATCACGTGAGGTCCTGCATGCAGACCTACGTGTGATCGCCGCACAGAACCAGGCTCACCCGTCCGGCAGACTTGCTGCCAATGAGGGGCAAGCTGCGGCTAGGCGTGGTCAGGCTCCTGTGCCACGTCCTCCATTCCAGGAAGAGCCAGACTCGGACGACAATCTATCTCCCACATAGGTCTGGCTGTGCAGGCATTGAGCCCATGGAGGTTTTTTTTCCTCAACATCATCGCATGTGGGTGTTGAGCAGCACCCTGTACCTCCCCCCTCCTGGTTGCCCCCCCCCCCAGGGTCGTATATGGACATTTTTGATTTTTCTTTTAGTTTAGTTAGTTAAGTTTCTATTTGATAGTTTAATTAGGTAATGTAGGTTTTTCATAGTGTAATTAGTTAATATAGTTTAAAATTGCTTGTCTATTGTGCTTTCATGTGACGGTGTGGTGCTTTGTGGCTTTTGAAAGCATCCACTGTCTGTTCCAGCTGGGCCCTTCAAGCTTGTCTTGTGTATGTGTTTGCAGCTTGGGGTCCTTGACTCACATATGCCATTCCTGCTTCCCTTATCCATGGGCTCGCAAGGATGGTTCGGTGTAACAGCCTATTACACAAGGGCTTTGGACTGTCATATCTGTGGCATGTCTGCTGCTGTCAAACTTGTGTTAGCACCCCTAGTGGGGATGATAGGGGTGTTATTGACCACTGTTCTTCTTTCGCTAGATGGGGGTTTCATGAATCATGTGTACATTAATTGCTATGCATTGGGTAGTATGTTTCTTATCTTTACTGTACATGTGCTTGTTGCAATTCATGCCATGGATAGTGTGTTCCACACTTTGCCTGTGAAAGACGGACTGATGGTGTGATTTCTGGTGTACGTCTCTGACATGGTCCGGTCATGAAATGCCTGAAGAGACACACACAGATGAATTTAAAGCATTAATCATGTGTTTCATGCCCTTTCTGCAGGGGGATGAGCCTCCAGACCACCTTTGCCAGCAGACATGGGCCATTGGTCATCTGCAAGCTGGACACGTTTGATGGTGCCGACATGCGCATGTGTGCGCAAGCAGAGGCACAGGGATTGCGCTCATACATCCGAAAACAGCTGACGTGTTTCAAGGGACTCCAGGCAAGGTGAGCAGCACAGGGGGGCCACAACACAACAAACCTTCCACCAGGCCAGTTGCACATGCATGCTTAGTAGCAGCACTGACGGTGAGCTTGGACAAATATTGGTGTTGAAGCGCACAATACAACTGAGATGTGTGGGTGGACTAATGGCTAGTTGATGGGAAAGTTGTCTGGGGCACCTGCAGGGGCAGTGGCACATACCCTACGGTCCACCCTGGTCCATTGAGGCACTTGTATTAGCCATGCAGCGTTGCGAGACATGGAAAGAAGCAGCTCACAGGGACAGACAGCAAGGGACAGACTTGTGTGCAGTGCATTTCATTTCCATGTAGAATTTGACACATGCACTACCTACTTTATTTCGGTCATGGTGGAACACGACTTGTTCTGAAGTCATACCTTGCTATATGCGTCTGGCTGCTTACCCAGGGAACATTGCATGTTGTGTAAATCATGACACATTGGTCTTCCATTTGCCACGCACCCACAGGCGCCTGACTTACTGCATTGACTGTGTATGAACCATCACAGGGGTAATGTTACATATGTGTACGAAGCATCCACACCAGATTGTTTGTTTGTAGAGTTGTTTGTTAGTTTGGGGCATATATGGTGGTGTGTTTGTGTGTTATGGGCACGCACAGATTAGTAACTGTGGCTCTATTTGCAGCATTGAACTGCTCCTGTTACCGGACCTGAGAGTGCGCAGGCAGGAGGCCAGCACTCACCCCAGAGATAAGTTTCTCTTTGTCTTCCATTTGAGTAATGTGTTACTATGTGCATGATGATCAAGTTTGGTGTACTTGTGTATGTGTTAATGTGAGTAGTACAGTTTTGTGCATTTCCTACTTTCCCGTGTCAATCCTACTCCCCTCTCCTGCCCTGCATTCCGGTTATCCAGTATAGCAATGCCTGTCCCGACTGCATATCCCTGACCCTCCTTCCCCACCAGGGTCTCAGAGGCCTGTGTGAGTTTGACCTTGCAGGCTCCCAGACCACGGTGGGGGTGGTTGGTTCGTGCCACTCCTGCGCCTGTACATGGGAGCTGTGACAGTACACATCAGTTCGTGGTGCATCATTCTGTGTTATGTACCACATATGGTACACATCCTGTTGTGACATTGTTTTACTGTGCTACCTTGGTTGTTACGTCATTGTGGTAGTACTTGGGCTTTGTGACGTACTGCTACTTCAAGTCATCTACTGGAGGCTCTTCTGGTTTGTTTTGCTGCCTGCAGGCTTTTTGCTTGGCTTTTGTGTTGGCCTGCTTTGAGTTCTCTTTGATGTGGTGTTTTCGCAAGTCAAGGTGGCCTATGAGGGTGCTGAACGTTTTTTGCACACAAGGCGGGAGATGGTGGCAAAGGGGTAGGGTGATCCTGTGGCCAGGTGAACTTCAAGGATGAAGGCTAGATAACCCAGGTGCAGTTGTTCAGTGGGTCATGGTGATTTGTGAGGGAGGGGGGGTGTTTTGTTGTTGACAGTTGCCTTGCCCTACAGTGTCATGCGCACCATGACATTTTAATTGCGGTATCCTATGTACATGATGTATTCTGCTGATCAATGCCTGTTCATGTGTTGTGTTTACCTTTCAGGTGTGAGTGAATGGTTGTGGCTTGCCATGCTGGGGTGTACACATGGTGAATGTTCACATGTGATGTGTAGAGGAAACTGATGGTCACTTGATTGCACATGCATATATTGAGTGCATGTCCCTACTGACCCACACACTCGCACTATGATCCACTACATGTACAACCACCCTTCCATGTCCACATGTACACTCTGTTTGCCTTCTGGTGCCCACTGTGTCCCTGCAGCACATGATCTATGACCAATTGTTGATCCTGTACATGCGTAATTTGCTTTTTGATGTAGTTTGTCACTTAGATGTGATGCTCAGGGTGTGCATCACACACAATGGCTGTTCACTATGCTGTGTGCTGAGCAGTGTGTTGCAGGAGGTGGGCACGGCACACAGAAGCTGCAGTGTTGATTTTGCAATGCACAATGTGCATGTAGACAGGCATTCATTGTTATGTTACAACTACAACTGTTGGAATGCATTTGGGTATGACTTCTTTTGGGTGGGAGGTTGTTGGTCAGTCATTTCATCTGATTCCATGTCAGGCATCATTGTCTGATGCCACTTTATATTTTTCACATGTCAATGTGTACCTTATTGGTACTGTGTTGGTGTATAGCTATTGCTTGCCATGTCATGTTGTGGTTTGGGAGGGTTTGGGTGACATACCAGTGATAGTCATGGCCTGTTTTGCAGGTCTGTGTGATTCACACCTTGCATGTGTGCCTTTTGGTCACACAGGACTACTTATGTTTAAGTAGCTAGGGATGCACACAATGTGGCACTTCCATGGCAACATTCTCAGGGTGGTAAGGTTGTGACAGTTGACTGTCTCTTTGTCATCATCGATTGTCACCTGGTATGTGCCAGGCCTGTGTGCACTCCACAGGGGTGGGAGTTTAGGTTAAAAATGTGGCCACAAGCTGGGTCCGGGCTTCCTCGCCACGTGCCCTGTCCCCTCCCATGTGGTCCACCGGTACGCCCTGCCGTGTTGCAACATTGTGCAGGACACATGCTGCCACAATGATCCTGCACACTACTGGGGGTGCATAGAGTAGCTGCCCGCCAGAGCGGTCAAGGGAGCGGAAGCGTGACTTGAGCACTCCGAATGTGCGCTCCACTATGGCCCTGGTTGCAATATGGGCAGCGTTGTATCTTACCTGGGGTGGTGTGGTGGGGTTCCGGATTGGCGTCATCATGTGGTTGCTCAGAGGGTAGGCACTGTCCCCTGGAGAGGTGATGATGGTTGTGATTATTGGGGTTTGTGTATTTTTGTGTGTGTGACATGCATGCATGTGCACAGGCATTTGTACTCACCTAGGAGCCATGTGTCGCCATGCTGCCCAGCTTCCGGGGAGGACATTCTGTATATGGAACTGTCATGGATGGAGCCAGGGTAGTTTGCATAGACAGAGGTGATGATTCCCTTTGCATCGCATACCACCTGCAAGTTGATGGAATGCCAGTGCTTGCGGTTTCGGTAGATGTGCTCAGTGGCCCTAGGTGGACATAGGGCCACATGGGTGCAATCTATGGCACCAAGCACTTTGCGGAAGTGTGCCACCCTGTAAAGGTCCTGGACAACAGCCTGCCTGTCTGCGGGTGTTCTGGGCATGTATATGTGCCTGCAGACTGAGGGGCGCGCTGACATGATTGCCAAGACCTGGTGTAGGCAGCATGACTGTGTGGCCTGTGATACCCCCCCCCCACTATGGCAGTAGACCGCTGAAATGACCCAGTGGCCAAAAAAGCAGGACATTGAGCACCTTCTCCAAGGGGCTCAATGCTTGGGAGCAGAGAGGGTGGGGGATGTAAGGTCATCTTCCCACTCCCTGACCAGGTCTAGGATGATACAAGGTGGAAACCTATACCGGCCGTAGACCTGGTCGTCAGGCATCCCAAAAAGGCTTGTCCGGGGTGAAAAAATGCGTGCCCTGGCTATTCTCCTCCTCCTGCGGTGTCCCACGATCAGTGCTGTGACAAATGGGGCATTCATCGTAGCTGTATATACAGGCTTCCGCCTGCCTTCCTGTGGTGGACGCTTTGACGCCTATGCACGTCTTTTGCCGTGCGCAGGTTTCCCGTATTCGAATCCATGAATATGGGTTGTTCGTGTGGGCATTCTGTGTAGTTCCCTGCAGTACTTCCCCAGTTACGCCTTCTTTTTCATGCGTTATTCCCCATTCCGCGTGTTACGCCCACTGTTCCGCCCACTTTTGTTGTGTGCGCCGCGCTACGTGCGCTTTCGCTGTGCGCGTAGCGCACGCCGTTTTATGAAGTGTGTGCCCGCTTGCTTTCTTATGCTTGCGCCACCTTGCGCATGCTTGCGCTGGGATTTTCGGTGCACATTTGTTCCATGAATCGGTCCCTTACAGTGTATGTCAAGATAAAATGTCTCAGCAATGTAAATACTTATGATTGTAATAAGTATTCATATTTTTGTTCAATATTGACACATCACAGTTGATTCTTTTGTAATAAATTATAGATATTGAATATTATGTTTGAGAATGACTTTAAGCTATTGCTTTCTGTTCAATAAATTGATGCATATATCATTTCACTAAAAGCGTGTTCGGTGCATTAAACACCCTTGCAAACTAAATGTGTGTTTTCTTCATTTGAAGTCTTCGTCCAGAATTTATTTTTGTTATTGACTAAACATTTATCAGCCCTAGGGCTCTTAAAGCGTAGATTGTGTCTAAAGTATAGCTGTAAGCTTATAAACCACATATAAGATTCTTTGACAGGGCGTAGGCCCGTGGGGAGTGCAAGAAGGTTTCCCTGTTGGCAACAACAGGCCTTTGTTTGTTTTGAAATTTTCACTGCTGGTCTGCGGTGGCCTAGAGACCTTCTCCCTCTTGCACCTGAAATTGTATTTTAATGCTACATATATAAGGATGTTTATTGATTTTTGATTAAGGATTCTTGACAGAACCCTGACAGTACTTTCTCATTTACCCGGTAGTTCCCTTCTCCCCTCTCTCTCTTAGCATACTCCCTTTCAATATTCAACAGGGTCTTTCAGATGGATGTGCACCTTGACAGTACAGTAATTCAATACGTGGATGACATTCTGGTGTGTGGGGTGACAGAAGAGCCGTGCAGGAAGGACTCAGTACAGTTGATGACAGTTCTGGCAGACAAAGGATACAAAGTAGAGAAGGATCAATTACAATATTGTCAGGAAGAGGTCCTATACATTGGACAGTTGATATCCAAGGCGGGCAGGAAAGTGACCCCCAAAAGAGCAGAAGCAATCATGAAACCCCTCAGCCAAAGACAGTGAGAGAAATACAACAGTTCTTGGGCCTTTGCAACTACTGTAGGGTGCGGGTCTTGGATTACAGCACATACGCCAGTCCCTTCCTAAAGGGACTTAAAGAGGCTCAGAGGGTTGATTGCAAAATAGCCTGGACAGGTGAAATGACAGAAGCATTCATCGACTTGAAGGAAGCAATATGCACAGCGCCTGTTCTAGGGGTTCCAGATTACAGCGAGGAATTCTATCTATTCTCACACTCGAATGGGGTGGTAATGACAGCAGTGCTTACACAGAAGACTACCTTGGGGCACAAACCACTAGAATATTATACCAGACTCTAGATCCAGTGATGAGAGGCCATTATCCCTGCGAACAATTGTTGGCTGCAGCAGCTTTTTCAATTGGAAAGTCAGCAAGAATCACGATGGGCTGCGGAGTTACACTATTTGTGGAGCATGCCCTGTTTGCCATTCTTGAGAAACCTCAAAGCACACTGACAACACAGAGCATCAGCGTAGAAGTGATCATTTCAAATCCAGCTATTAAAATAGTGAGATGCAGAATAATGAGCCAAGCCACATTCATAGCAGAGCCAGTGCAGGTAGGAGATTATGTGCACAACTGCACCAAATACACTGGACGATATAACCCATGTAAGAGAAAATGCACTCGGAAGGGGGGAAGTGCGCTGCACTGACCGGTCTTCATCAATTGATCAGATTTCAGGGGAAAGGCACACTGGGACTGCAGTGGTAAAATAAAAACAGAATGGCAACTTTGAAGTAGTAGCAAGTGTGAGATTTCAGTGCAGGCAGCAGAATTAGTAGTGCTTATTGCAGTTCTATGAGCACATGAGGATGGAGAAAAATAGTGTATTCCGACTCTGCCTAAGTACATACAGAACTGTCACATTGGAAGAGGCGGGGCTTCCTATGTGCTGACGGCATGCCAGTGCAACATGCGCTCTTATTGTATAGGCTCATAGATGCACTACAACCCCCATCAGCCATTGCCGTGGTGAATTGTGCAGCCTGTATGAGAGGAGAAGATGTAATCTCACACGGCAATGACACCACAAACACTGAGTCCAAAAAAACAACATATTTCAATGAGACATCTGAATTTGACACACCACCTAATAAGTGCACACGAGCACGTAATATGATAATGAAAGAAGGTTTCAATTCCCTGCCCATCACGCAGATAATTGAACTACAGGGACACACATCACCAGAAGAGCAGGAGCTATGGAAAAGGAGGGGTGCTCAGTATCCTCCACCAATGCAATGTGCCACCAGGACAGCACTGATAAACCGGTTATGCTCCTCGCATGACTTAAAATAGCATTAGAGCAGCTTTATTATCCTGCTCACACAACACGAGAGAGTCTTACAGTCCAGAAAGTGGAAGACTGATACACCCTCAACCTTGCAGAGTATGTTGCTCATTTTGTTGTTAATTGTGTTGTATGTCAGAGGTGCACAGCAGGGCACACACTGTTAGTAGTGAGAGGAGCAATGCCCTGTCCCACTGGACCCTTCCAGCATTTGAAAATCGATTATGTAGACGTGATCCAAAATTGTCACAGCTCCAGATATATACTGGTAGTTGTGTGCCTTTTCTCCCGGTGGATCGAAGCCGGTCCTTGCACACATCCCAATGCCACATGTGCTGCACAATTCCTCGTACAAGAGGTATTCCCATGATGACGTGTGTGCGAAGTCTTTAGGTCTGACAATGGACTGCACTTTGTGAATTAATAATTTGAGCACATCATAATTCTACTGGGGTTTAAGCATACATTGTCTTCCGCTTATCACCGGCAGGAGAATGGGATTTTGTGGTGAGCACCTCAAGGGCCTCCTCAAAGAGAGGATAGCCAAATTAAAAGTGACCCTGAAACAATTATGGCTCCACATGATGGCCTACCCTTAGCCCTCGAAGCATTACACAACCGGCCCAGCTCAGACCACCACCTGACTCCTCACAAGCTGGTGACGGTACGCTACATGCATATACCTCTTGATCCTACCCCTAGAGTGCTAACTGATGCCCATAGTGCCGCTACTGTTTTGTGGTCTGAGATGCGTTAAAACCTGGCGGTGATGACGGCTAGTGTTTCTTTTACATCCCAACAGCTTCGAGCACGGCACGGGAGGTTGAAGAAGAATGATGAAGATGACGCTCAAGTAGATCTGCAGAATCATCTTAAGCCTCCTTCCCTATACCCTGGTAACCCAGTCCTTTTGAGAAATTTTACTGGCACAAGCCCTGGTTTGAAGGCCCATTTGTTGTCGAGGACATTAGCCCCACAGCTGTTGAAGTGTTAGTCAGGCGTACATGGCTTCACATTGGAGACGCCAAACCCTACAAAGGTGAGACCCCCCAGCCCCAAGTCCCAGAAGTTGCAGCTGAAGAAGAAGAAAGAGGAGTGCAGACTATCTATGACAATGAGCAGACAGCAACTCACAGAGAATTAGTAAATGCACACTGTCCTTTTTTACAGAAGCAAATAGTCTGCTCATACAAACTTTGCCCTGAAGAACTTTTTACCTGCAGTTTAAGAAGGAAACATACTTGTGATAAAGAAAGAGATAATTTCTAAATATGACCTCTCCAGATACTTAATGCTATTCTCTCTTTTGTAGTGAACAGTTACAGTGTGTTAAAGAAAATTAGAGTACCAATTATTGCTTTACTAACACACCCCAAGACAAAATGTGTATTTGAGAGGATTTTCCTAGCAATAGTAATACAGTTTTTCTTGTAAGAATTTAGTGGCTTTTTCCCTGAAGACAACTCAATGACCATGAACCTGTGCAACATGTGGACTCATCAGTAAAAATTATTGAAGAAACATTTTTTGCCCTCTGCTGTCTCTACCTCTTAACCCTCCTGGAATTACATAGAGTAGTTCCCTATCACGCGCCTAACAAGCATATGCTAATGTGACCACTATCCCCTTGTTAAATGTAGTGATAACCCAGTCCTTCACCAGTGCCACTAGTCTCATGAAAAGGCTCAAACAAAAGGCTGATAATCATTTTGAACACATTAATGCCTATATGGCTGATTTGACTCACATGACTAATAATATGCGGTATCAGCACATGACCCGCGTGGGGAGAGAGACATCAAGGGAGAGCTTCTATGTGTGCTCCTCATTCCCTATGCCATGAGCGCTTCCAGGACAATTGTGGCCACTGAAATCCCAGCGCCTATAGCACAGTGCCTGATGCATTTGGTGCTCTGCATGACTAGGGGCCAGTTTCAAGCGAAATGGGCCACGTTACGATGGATGTCAAAAAAGACTTTCCCCTATGAGGACAGCTACATAAAAGACGAGCATTGATAGATGATTACTAGACCAAGCATAACATGATACTATACATATTGGATGGCCCAAATAGAGGAGAAGCTAGAATAGTCGATCAAAAAGAATTACAGTGTCCAAATAATGGGATAAGAGAGATAGGGGAATGCCAGGGTGCTGGGAAAGACCTCAACTACTAGTTTATGGATATGTGTTTACATCCGAAGGATGGGTTGAGGGAATGATGGGGTGCAAGACACAAGCACTTCTAACAGTACCAGTAGAAGTGGTGCAGACAGAGACTGATGAATGCCTCATGGATTGGGTGGAGTATTCCAAGTGGCTCACTTGTGTGGAAAATGAAGCAGGTATTGTACACATAATACCCCTCAAGAATGCCTCACTATGTTTCCAGAATGATGGCCCGATAAAGGTTGGAGCAAATGAAGGGTACAAACGCATTTTGAAAGTGCCTGATATGAAAGTTGGTACTGCAATTCTCACGGATCATTACTGGGCCTGCAGCTCCAAATCTTACATTCAGTTGCCTCAAAGCTGGGGGGTGGGGATATATTCCCTAGTACTATTAAATACACCAGCCCTGGCAGTAGCTCAGAAAGAGATACAAATTACCATGTTTCCCAAAATGGATACATACTAGAGGAAGAAAATATCCCTGACACTCGGACGAGAAAAAAGAAGCAGCAATTAAGTCTCCGAAAAGATGGAAGAAGCCCTCAATCATATACCAGAGGAATATAGACTGTTCAGTACAAAAGAAATGTTCTTTGCATCCGTCATTCCTGGGATACAAACAAACGTGAATTCCAAATGGTTACCAATAATGCATTGGAACTGCTACAAATGATTGACTCGACCGTGAAAGGCTTTAATGCCATAAATGAGGAGTTCAGAGCCGTGAGGCTCATGACTCTTCAAAAAAAGTATGTTCTTGACCTCATCACGGCCATGGTGGGTGGCGTGTGGACAAAGATCGGTCCGTCCTGCTGTACCTACGCACCTGTCCACGATGAAGAAAATGGGACTCTCACAGCGACTATAACACTGCTAACAGCGCTTCTCACGAAGATGGAGGAGGAAGTTAACACAGTGGAGCAGGATGAAGATTGGCTCTCTTTTCTTTTCTCCTGGATCCCCTCCTAGCTGCTCAACAGATCAAAAGTACTCATAGATGCACTAGTGTTAGTGTAATTTGGATTCTGTGTCCTGAGAATAGCCATAGCCCAATGATAGATATGGACACTAAGACAGATGAGCAAACCCAAACTTATAATCTACTGTGTCACACCTGAAACAAAGCCCTATTGTTCCTCCAGGTACAACATTTTGTTATCCGTGAGACACTCGTAATTACGTAGGACATTGTGTGTTCTGCAAACCAGATGGGGAGTGCTGCTATATGACCTGGAGCGTGGACAAGCACATAAAGCACTCAGGTGACCTGAGGGAGTGACGAAGATATGGATCACAAAAGTACCTTACAGTGGGGAGGGTCATCCAAGAAATGTGGTTGAGGACTCGACCAGAGGGGGGAATGTTGACAGGCAAATGAATGTGTTATTCATTATGTCGGCACCTCCCCTGTCTCAATGCTACAGGAACAGAAGGTTCAAGTCGCTTATAGCACCTGACTCCTCCCTGCCACCATATTGCATATGTTAAAGGCATTACTTATTAAGGCAACCCTACTGACCCTACCCTGGAGAGATCACAGAGGAGCTAAATCTGCTAAATCTGCAAGCTATGGAGGATATGAACATGCTGTGACCAAGATGATGAAAGCAAATGATGTCACTGCTGAGAGCTGACACACATTGGTGCATTAGACACAAAGCAAATACCCATCCACCACGAAGATACTGCACTTAGATATGAAGAATATGCTTGGATTGAATAGGCTAGGAAACATATACTCTCCATATATACGCTGAAACGCAAGATGCACAAGAAAACACATAAAGCTTGCTTAATGCAGAAATGTAACAAGAATGTGTGGCCATTGTAAACAAGATGGATGGTGTAGCCATGCTCGAGTGAATGGGAGACATCAAGAAACCTCGAAGCTGCAGAGCGACAGGGCTTGCTAAGTGAGCAGAACATTCAGACCTGAGTAGCCCAGACAATAGTTGCATAGCTCTTGCCGAGGTTACCGTAGAAAGTACGGTCCAGATCGATACCCAAAAGAACAGATAATAACAGTTAGTTCCCAGACGTGAGACACAATTCCCCTACATTAAGCAGAGAAACAAATAACGCTGGAAGGTCAGATTCCCATTAACCAAGACATGATATTGAGGAGAAAGTAGCTCGAACAAGTCTCTAGCAGCCAGAAAGGGTAAAGACACTGGCATTAATAAGAGCTAAAATCCTAGTAAATACTGAGCAGAATAATCCAAAATGTGGTCTCCACACACGGACCGACTAACGCTTTCGTTAGCATCAAGTTTTAAGACACAGATACAAAATGTGCCAAGTCCTGGCTTGGGGCCTAGGGAATCAGAGATGTTTTTTTTTTTATAACTTTATTTACAAAACCTTAAAATTACATACATCTGAACACATTCCACAAGAAGTTAAAATTCCAAAATTATTGAAACGTTTTACATAGCAACTAAATACAATACAAGATATAATCCCACCCAGAATCACAACAACTCCCCGTTACCACCCCACAACCCCTATATACACAAGTACAATACCAAGTCTAGTATAGCTGAAGAAATGTACCCCAAATTTTCTCGAATAAACCCAACTTCCCATCTCTACTGTAAAGTGTCTTCTCCATAGCCGCCAAGTCTTGCATTTCAGTCAACCACGTCTCAATATTCAGATTCAAAACAGACTTCCAATTTCGCAAAACAATTTTCTTACCAATCATCGTCCCTCGGAACAACCACTTCTTCTGACTCAGAGTCAGATCTTCCAATGACTCATCATCCCCCAGTATCACCATTTTGAAGTCCAAGGCCGGCAAATCCTCAATCACCTCATCACACACACGACCAACCTCACCCCAGAACAACCCCACCAACCTGCAGTCCCACAACATGTGCTCCAGCGTACCTTCCACGTGAATACACCTCCAGCAATCCAGGCTCCCTGACATCCCTCTACTCACCATTCTCTCCGGAGTCCAAAAAACCTGATTAAGAATCTTTATCTGTCTCGACCTCTCCGTGAGCCCCTAAGAACATAACTTAACATTCCCACACATCCGGCGCCACAAGTCCTCAGATATATCCAAACCAATTCTTCTACCCCACTCTTCTCTCAGCTTGTCATTACCATTGCATTGCGACACAATCTCCTTATACACTCGACTAGCCGGGCCAGGAATCAGAGATGTTAACCATTCATGAGAAGCAGCACCTTGGTGCCGCTCCCCCTAGCTACTATTGTTGCTCATCTGCTGATAACCTTCCAAATGGCCAAGGCTGAAAAAGCCAATACTGACCAATCCTTGCCCACCAACAATTCTCTCCAATAAATGTTGTATCAGCCAATGAAGTAGTGTGTAGATAACATGTATTCACTTGTATCGATTAGGTAGGTGTTCTCAGGCGGAGCCACCAGACAGAGTGTAACCGATGAAAATACTAACCCCAATGGAAAGTATATTTAGTTGCTTCCCGTAACCAATCCCCACACACCTTAGGTTTTTGTACTCATGAATTTTATGAAACATCAGCTGTGACGTATTTTTGGTTCGTATCCTGTTGTCAAGCTTGGAAGGAGTAAGAGCCTCCGGGATTTCCTTAATGTTCGTTGCTGCCTCTGTTTTACGTGGGTTGTTAATAAAACAGGTTTTTGTCAAAATAGGGGATTTCGACCTTTGTAACACTACCTTTCTCTCACTCACTACTGTTACTTCACATGCAGTTGCTATCACTCACTGCCCCTCCCTCCACTACCACGACCCTCACTCACAGCTACTACTACCTTCTACCACCACTTCCTTCTACTCTATCGCTATACCACACACTCCTAACTCTCACACACAAACATTCCAAAGACTCCCTCTCTCTGATAGTTTCTGCACTCCTTTCAGTCTCGTTCTCGCCTCCTCTGGTTTCTTGGACATCCTCCTCCACCTCCTGTCCTCACCCAACTAACCCACACTGTAAACTTCCCAGGCCTCCCTTTATGTAACCCTACCCACTCCCCTGATTGGCCAACTCACCCTAACCAATAGACTTCCTTGACTCCAGGGATGTGAGAGGGGAAAGGCTTGAGGAAGGCTTAAAATGGCTTATAAGCCCCACCCCTATTTATGCAGTCTAACTGCATTATTACATTGGTAGTGGCTCAAAGGGACTAATAGTCTTTTCAAGCCTCCCGGGAGCCCATTACCCACTAAAATGTTTCCCTGGGGGTATAGTCGGGTTGTTATGGCCTTTCCTTATTTCAGAAACCTCCCTGGTGGTTTAATTGGGTTCCTTTAGTAAGACCTTTGTAGAGGTCTTTATAAAAACAAACTCCCTGGTGGGTTAGTGGAGGAACCTTTCTGCTTAGACTCCAGCTGACACTGTCAGCTGGAGCTGCACTTTTCTTCTCACGCCTGTGTCTGGTGTTATTATGCGCACAACTCCCTGTGGTAAAGCGCAACCCGATGCTATGTTCGATAGCCTCTGCGGCACCGTCCTCCTTCTCCCGGCATCCGGCAACATCTTCCTTGGTTTTGGTTACAGCGGGTCTCCCCCCAAGACCCCAGCACCATCATCTGCTGACTCCAGGACAGCCGCCCACATTCTGGGGACGCTGCAATTTGCGCGGGTAATGGGTGTGTGTGTGTGTGTGTGTGTGTGCGTGCATGTACGCTGGATGGAATGTTAAAGCAAAGAACAATAGGAAAGAACTCCCCTGCCCAAGAATGGGCTGGGCAGGGGGGAGAGAAAAAGAATCCAGAAGGATTCAAGAAAGGACAGTTGAAGAGGCAATTAAGAAAAGGTGAGAGAAAAAGAGAGAGACTTACCTCGGGGGTCCCTGCTTTCAGTGGCACACTGGGGCCTTAATTCTGTGAAAGGTGCTGGGCAGCGCAGCAGAGAGCCCCCGCAAAGACTTTGAGCAGGGGGGCCAAGCTGATATGTAGGGGCAGCTCAGCTGCCCCTGGGCCATGGCATCTGTCTACTCGCCCAGGGGCCTGACTGGACGGGTTCCAGAGACATTTGAGGCTGGGGCAGCGTGGCGGTGGCTGCCCAGGCCTGTTAAGAATAGCCTGACCAGGCCTGCGTGTGGGGGGCGGCCCTGACTGGGCTGCCTGGCGTGCCCCCAAAAGCCCGCCTCATGGTCAGTGAGGCGGGCCTGTTAGCAAAAGAAATCCCCACGGGCTGTGTATGTCAGGAGCAGCCTGGGAGGTTGCAGAGACGTGCTGCAGAAGCCCACTCAGCCCCAGAGGGTGGAGAAGTGAAGCTGGAAGCCCTGAGTTGGCCGCCGCCAACCTGGTGAAGAGGAGACAGGTGGTGGAGTCCCAGGTCGCTTGAAGAAAGCCCTGGGATGCCCAGCAGAGCGACCCAGGTGAAGAGGCGGCCCTTCACCCGGTTGCTACAATGCATTTCTGAGGGTGCGTGCCAGGAGGAGGCCCGAGCATGAGCATGGCGGCATCCCCATAGCAACTGGGATGCTGCCAAAACAGAAAATGGTGCCTGGCCCACACAGTGACGTCAGGTGGGCCCCCAGCCTATGGGGCCCACCCATGGACGTAACAGATGTTGCAGGCCGCGGCGGTGATGTCGGGAGGGTCGGGAGGGTCGCCCAGCCAACAGGGACCTCCCTAAAAGAACATATATACCACGGGTCGCAGTGGTGAGTGTGGCTAGTCCCCAAGTGCATAGGGGGCTGCCAGGACATTATAAAGGGCACGTGTTATTGTTGTGCAGTGACCCCACGTGGTGGACGGGGCCACCCTGGAAGAAGAGGAGGGGTCAGGCCCCATCATCTCTGGTCAACAGCCAGTGCCATCTCCTTGGACAGACCTAAATGTACTGTAAAGGGGTGGCTGTCTGCAGCAGTCACACAATTGTGACATTGGGTTCTAGTGGTTGTGTAGTATGTTCTATATATATGTATGTTGTGTGTATACTTGTGTACTGTTAAGTAGGGTAAATGTTAAGTAGGGGAGATTAGGGAGTTGGGGTAATAATTAGAGGTAATGTTAAGTAGGATAATTGTTAAGTAGGAATAGATAAGATGTTAAATAGATGGCCATTAGTTTAAGTCGGGGGTAGAGGAGAGGCACCCTGGCGTGAGGAGTTGGGATAGGTTGGCTGCCTACCTAAGGCCGCTTTGCAAGATGGGGCGTTATATGTGATTTTACCAATGGAAAATTCAGAGTGGTACATTGCATTGCGACCAAAATACCAAAAAACACTGTTTTTGTTTAACTTTGGGAGCCCCCTCAAGCCCCTGGATTTCTACTGTTATAACGCCGCCCCAACCCCATACCGACTCATTCTAACCCCTTAACCCGCTACCCTTTATATATTCATTTAATATTTTTGGTGTTTTTCGGTATTATGGTCTTCTGTGAAATGTACCACTCTGAAATATTTTTGTTGAATTGATTCGGTGCCGATGGGACCACCCACATAGGCCATCCTCTGGCCTCACACTCCATGTGTGTGATACCTGAGCTTGGGAAGGGGATTGGTAGAGGCAAGCTCATCCTTAGGGTCCCTGAGACTCCTCCAAGGAAGGGTGAGCTGACGTATCCGGTTCCCGCTTAGGTGTAGCTCACGCCAGGGGAATCCTAGAGTTAAAGTGTAATAGATAAGGAGTAAGGTATGTTCAATAAAGAGCGGTCCTCCTGGGGAGCTCTATAAAAGTTTACTTTGGTGTCTGTGTCCGTTAGTCATCAAAGAACTCAGGGTGTAGCCCATCTCCTGAATTGATAACCTTTTTATTTGCAGGTTGCTCATCGCCACACCAGAGCAGCTGGTCTGGGGTGGTGGGGAGTGGTGTCGGTGAGTCAGTTCCTGTGGGGCTACAGCAGGGTGATTGGGGCTCCCTCCCGTGTTTGCTCCCTCTCTTCCACAATGCTTGTATTTTTGTAAAATGGTCTGAGACGACAGGTTACCTGTTCTTGTATAGTTGCCTTGGCATTGCACCATCATACTGGTATGAAGAGCACACTCTTCTTGTAACGTTCCCGAAGCCAAGAGCTAGTGTGTCAAGACTGCAGGCTTCTTGTTCACTTTAAGCTAGGATGAAACTAACAGTGTGGACTAAGTGGAGAGAGGAGAGTGCAACATTTAGTTAAATGCTGGGGGCAGGCCGGGAAAATTTGCACCTGAATGAAATATATGAGTGAAGTAACACCATTTATTTAGAATAACAAGAGTCTAGCCAACCATTGACGGATCTATGTGATTACTACGACCCCCAGAATTCCGACGCCCGGAAATGCCACTTTTTTTTTCAACCCCCTTTACACCACAGAAATATGCGGGGGGAGACCCCCTGCACACCCCCATACTACTATTATATCCCATAGCACCCACACATATATGTGGTGTAAGGAGGGGTCGACATTTTGGTTCCTTTCCATTCAGGATGGCAGCACTTGTGCATTATTTTCGAAACTTGTGTGTTTTTTTGCAACCAGATATCGCGCCTAGAGACACTTGTGTACAGGCGCGTTATAAATGACTCTTCATGTCATATCTAAGGGTTTCTAGTTTTCACACGCAGGCAAAGTGATGAAAACATTTCACACAGACTGGGCAGTCACCACCTCACCGCCGGCTCTGGCTCCACCAACTTCTTAGGGTATAACCCCATAGGCCAAGCAGGCAATCATGGCGGCCAATCAACAAAAGCTTCTACCTAGATGCTGTAGCCAAGGCCGACAAGTGTTTTGCTATGCTAATAAGATGTTATACTGCGCCAAGCACCACAATAGTTTTCTTACAGTTCCAATGTTTGTCTCGTTAATGTGGAAAGAGAGAAGAGGGCAAAAGGTAGAAGAAAATTAAAGACAAAGCAGGAATTGAAGATGAATTGACAACCTTTTGGGATGATACAAAGGCAATTATTTAAAGGGTGTCTGACAGTGGTAGTAGAGATAATGTTTCATATTTGGAAATAGATCAGCCAGAATACTGTGAGGAGTTCGACCATCTGCACGGCGGGTGTGCACTCGCCGGGGCTTTTCTGATGCTTTTTAAAGAAATTAAATGATGGGAGATCAGCCTCGGAAAATGTGTGGGGCTAATCAGCACACATTTTTCTATGCTTACCGCACAACAAACACATAGGGAGTCATTACGACCTGGGCGCAAAGGGATACCGGGCACCGGTATTGACACCGGTGCCGGTAATCCCTTTGCGCCCTATTCCGAGGTCCCTTTGCGGGTCCCTCCCTTAACGCCTGGTTTTACCAGGCGTTATGGACAGGACCCGCAAAGGGATACCGGGGTCAATAATGGTACCGCAATTTGCAGTACTGTTATTGACGCCTTCCCCCTTTCCATTGAGCCCTATGGGGGCTCAAATGGGAATGGGGAATGGCTTTTCAAATGGGGACTTACCGGTCCTGCAAAGGTCGGAATAGACTGGTAAGTCCCCATACCACCAAGTCGGTGGCGGTACCGGTATTGGTGGTGGTCATGGCGCTAATAGCGCCATGACCAACACCAACCTCGGAATGAGGGCCATAGTCACGTATACTCTGGGTGAACACAGCCTACAGGCGCAGTCCTCCTGTCATGTTCAATTGGAATGTGACAGCCAGGAGTATATGAAAGCAGCAAGAGGAGGAGGGCAACACCTTCCTCCTGCCATGGCCAACCTAATTAAATTTCAAAGGCTCCATGGAACTGCCCTATCCTTTGTCTGCCTGCTGGTGTCAGCGCATACTGATGAGACTTAATTGAAGCAGGCCTGCGGAAGGCCTGGTCGCAGGACTGACTAAGGGGACAGGAAACCCAACACCCTTTTGATATGCATGTGTGTCAACTTAAAGTCAGCTCCCACCCCTTAGAATGAAGGACAGTGACTGTCATGCCTGGGACAACTGTTTACAGTGGTCATCCCCGCATGGGAACTCATTCAGGAAGGTATGAATGAGTATGTGATTTGATGGAGAAAGAAAGTCTGTTCTCGCCATAGCTTCAATGGAGACCTGTGCTTTGATCGGGAGCCACAGAGAGCTCAATTAACCACAGAGACACTTTGATCCACAACAGACAGGAAGAGGGGTGGGACTTAGTAGTACATGTTGTTACCTCTTTAACTATCCTATTGCAAAGCACTCTGGTCATGACCTCACACATAAAAGAAGATTGTTGGTGGGGACCCAGGATTTGTTCATTAAGGTAGGCTAAGCCTGCACCAATACATGGGGCCCATTTGGCTTTAAAAGAGGGTTGAGCCCCTCTTTTGGCAGATCATCTGACGACTTCGAAAGGAGTAAGAAGAAGGACTCATTTGGACCCTAGCAGAAGGAACAGTCTGCCTTACAGCTTCCGCCAATGAAGGAAGGCCAGGATTTCCAAGAGGGAAGCAACATCCCTCCCTTAAACATCTCCCAGGGAACAGAGGGAGATACCAACCTCAGAGGACCCGTCCAGCAGCTCCAGAACTGGTACCCAGCCAGCACACAGCGTGCCCTGCTAGGTTCAGTGAGCAAGCCTCCTAGGTGGGACATGCCAGAGAGCCTCTGTCCAAAGGACAAGACAGTTGCCTGCAAACACTCTCCTCAGCTTTGGGCCATCCGCCTTAATGGATGACACAATTCCAGCGAAGAAGCTAGGAGGAGCACCACAACATGCATCAACCAGCGTCCATATTTTAAGGACATTTTTGAGGCAGTTGAGCCCTTGAACCATTACTGGCTGCACCACTGACTGTTGCAATGATTCAGTCACTAAAGCCGTCCAAAGCGCCTCGACCAGCATTCCAGATCCAGCATCGTGACAGTGATTCTTGACACCGAACCGCTGTGTAGGCTAGCCTGCAGCCGTCCATCCAGAGGCCGTCCATTCTGTCTCGCTTGCTGAACTGCCTGCCGCCTGATACCTGCAGCTGTCTCCCGTCTTGAACTTTGTCGCAGGAGCTGCAAAGCATCCTGGAACCGATTTGCTGCTGTTGAGCATCAAGATCAGCTCACTCACAAGGTACATTGTGCTTCTGTTCCTCTGGTCCTTCTCTAAAGGCTCCTAGTGACATTTACGACCACTTGCTCCCTTGGTGCTGAAACAAAATAACCATGAACAGTTAAGACTGATTACTTTACCGACTACCCTCCTGTCAGTACCCAGAGTGCATCATTTTCCTTCATGAAACTGTCGGTCCTGTGTGTTCCTTTACACGGTGGGTTGTATTTTGTAGTGTGCTAGAACTGTCTGTTGTAATAATAATGATAAAGTAGATCTTTTTATACAACCTTGACTGGACAGTTTGTTTTATCATTGGGTAATAATTGTATTTTCGCTGTGTTGCAACTAACCAACGATCCACGACCTTGCAGAGATAAGCCTGCCGTTCCGTCCACGTAACCAAACTTGGACAAGGAGGTTTATAATTTGCTTGTGTTTCCAATCTGTTTGGATCCTTTCTGGTGTACTAGAGGGGTGGAGCTGATAGATGGTTTAGAAACCGATATTCATCCCTGGACCACTGGTGCCCCGGAAGTTGATTCATCACAAATACTGATCAGGAAAAGGCAATAACAGCCACCCCTCGAGACGAGCATTTTCAGTGGATACAGTTTCTAGTACTTTGATTGAGTTGTACCAGAAGACAGCGTATGATTGCGTGTTGGTCTCGTGATATGCTCAAGCGTGTATTTGAAGTGTAGAGGCTTAATTTCAATATAACATTTTTAAATAACGTCATTTCCTGTGCTTTGAGGTGGCCGAAAGTTGACATGTAGCGCTACACAAAGCGCCTAAAGTTTGAACAATTTCTAAAAATAAGGCTGTGGAGGATTGCTTTTTGCGTGCAGTCCTACAGTGTGAAACCCAGTCCTAGTTTTCTGGATATTAACACAAAATACCTTTGGATATAGGGAATCTAAATCGGAGTGGTTGACATGGTGGGTGGTTAGCCCAAAAACCTGGTAGGCTCAGGGTGTAAAGGACTGGACTTGGAGACGTCTAGGAACAGATGCAATAGTCTTCCCTCTGTACAGAAGCCTCTTGGGCAGAGGGCTTTGATGTGGGGAGTGGGCATCAAATGAGCAGGTGCATGGCCCTTCCTCTTTGGCCTGGCATAGGCATTAGGTCAGCTCGGCTCAATGACATATATTAATTGAGGATGCCTAGGGTCTAGGATAGCATAGTGAAGGTTGTTTGAGTGGTTGGTGGGGTGTGTTCAGCCAGGTTGTTAATTGCTTGCTGAGTCGGTGGGCTCTTACCAGGGTAAGGCACATTGAGGTATGTAGCAATGGGGTGCTGTACACAGGTGAACAGAGAGGTCATGTAATGCTCTTATCTAGTCTCTGGAAGCTCCGATTTCTTAGCCCATCGATTGAAGCATGACATAGTCAGTAAGCTTCTATTGTGTCACAAAGAGAAGTGTTGAGTGAACAGAACCTATCTAATATTAGTACCCGGCCAGGGCGCAATCAGAATGAAAGAGCCATTCTGATTGGCCCTCGCCGAGTTGTTACCAGGCCGGGAATCCCTCTGTCGGGATTCCATGGCCTTTGTCCCCGGCGGGGGGCGTGGCAGCCCCTCAGCCAATGAGGAGGCTCGAAGCAGAGCCATCCCCGCTCCGAGCCTCACCAAGGCTGAGAGGCTACTGTAGTATTTACTATTCTGATAGAAGCTGCCTGATCTATGTGGGACATGCCTGATCACATTATGGTATGTAGAATCAGAATACTTGGAACTCAGGTGTTAACAGAGTTCTAGAAGGGAGGACTGTAATTGAATCATAACTGTCCAGCTCCCTTTGCTACTAGTTGTCTCCCTCCTCCTTTTTCTACATTGTAACATTCTTATATTATTATACGTATCATTCAATAAATATACTTACGTGTATAACTGCCTCCTGCCGTTTGTACAATATCTAATTGCGGCTACTTCATTTGACGACGAGGATGGCTCCAATTGAATTGCTGCTGTATCAAGGTGTACGGAGCTGCTCCGCTCATGCCCGAGCGTAGAAGCGGCCCCGTCTTCTCGTTCCTGAAGGTAACGCTCGGCTTTCGTTTTAATTGTATCGAGCCGGTGCTGTGTTGTATTCACTTCAGTGCGGCACATGAGGAATCTAACCGATTTTGATGGTCCGTGCTACGTATCACTGAGCCGCTGCAGTCTTTTCTTTTGGCTTGTTCCGTCTACATTACCCATCGGATTTCGCGCATGCGTTGAATGCGCTGAAGAAGGAAGGCATTCTTAAAGGCGCAGTACGCCGTTTTTTTTTTCCAACGCAAGCCTGCATCTCTCATGCACTTTGACAGTGTTTAATAAGCATAACATCATAGGAGGCGGAACCAACTGTTTTGTTTATAGTGCAAATTTAGGGAACATTTATGTTAATTATTATACGAGTGAACACTCACCTTCTGACTTATAGCAATGATTCATCTCTCCACTGATCAAAAGTGCATCGAACAAAATACTCAATCGAAAATGAATACTCTTATACTGGCGAGGATTGAGTAGGAAGTGCTGCGTCACCACGCTTCTTAGACATTGCTGTACCCTGCACATAGTACTCAAGCACAATCTGAATTGGCGCGGTTTTGCACTTTACTCATATATATTTTTGTGGTTTTCATAAACACAAACTGTCATGGCATTTAGCAGTGTGCCTCCACCTGCTTTCTTCATGCCCAGCACTGACGAACCTGCTTTACCTTGGAAGAGGTGGATAAAATCTTTTGAACATTATGCAGGGGTGATTTGTGGTCCCAATTGCAGTGCAGAGAAAAGGAAGTCATTGCTCTTGCACTGTTTAGGTCCTGTTGGCCAAGAAAAATATGAAACACTTCCAGAATTACCAGAAGAGGAGAGTGTGGACCTAAATGAATACCAGCTAGCTGTAAAGAAAATTGATAAACATTTTGAAAAGAAGGTGAGCATAATTCTAGAACGTTACAAGTTTGGCAAACGCACACAGGAGGAGGGAGAGATTGTGGAGAAGTTTGTCACTGCATTAAGGAAATTAGCAAAGTCATGCAATTTCAATGAGCAACTGGATGAGAGACTCAGAGACCAATTTATGTTAGAGTGTCGCAGTAGCAAAGTGAGGGAAAGATTGTGGTCAGAAAGTGATCCTTCCCTTGACACTGTTCTCCGAGTAGCAAAAGAAGTGGAACACACCGAGGAATGTGTTAAAGAATTGGAGAATAAGCTGAAACAAGTAAAAATAGGAAGCAGTAATAGTAAAATGCATGATACACCTGATGAGGAGTCAATTTCCATGATCAATAATGACACCATTAAGAGGAGATCTGTCACAAAACAATGCAATTTGTTGAGAACGGACAAAAGATCAAGCAAATATGGTCAAAAGGGTTCATCATATGAAGTTTCTAAGAAAAACAGTCCAGAGAATCAATTAAGGAAAGTGGAAAAAAACGACAAGGAAGGTGTTACAGATGCGGCAATGTGAATCATTGGGCTGATGACCCAGATTGTCCAGCATTAAAGATCATTTGCAACAAGTGCAAAGGAAAAGGTCACTTCTCTAAATGTTGCAGATCTCGCGACAATGCCATGAACTGGATAGGGGACAATTCTGATAGTGATCGTAGTGAAAGGGAAATTCAAGACGATTGTGTATGTACTATAACTGATGATGATGATGAAGAAGTGTTGGAAAGTCCCAGGGCGATGGTGTCCATTGATGGCAATGAAGTATGTATGATGATTGATACGGGTGCAAAATATACGCTCCTGCCGAGACAATTTTGGAACAAGAATAAACATGAATATTTACATGAGACGGATATCAATCCAAGAGCCTATGGAGGTGTGAAAATTAATGTCATCGGTTGGCATTGGGGAAAGTTGAAATTTAAGAACAGAGTTGCCAATGGCAAAATATATATCACAGGTGAAGGGAAAACCGCCCTACTCAGCTGGACCCACCAGAGTAAATTACGAGTCAAAGTGGACTCCACCACTGTGGAATCAGTCTTGTCTATAAGTAGTGGAGGTGCTGAATCGATTAATGGTGGTGATGTTATACGTAAAGCTGGTTTGCTAAAGGTTTTCCGAGATAAGATAGGATGTCTTCAAGGTTACACTCATCAGATATTACTCAAGCCAGACAAAAAACCTATAGCTCAAAGATTAAGAAGCATTCCTTTAGCTGTACGAGGAGAAGTCAGCAAGGAAATAAAGAAAATGGAAGAAGATGGAATCATAGAAAGTATTGATGCCAGCGAATGGGTTTCTCCACTTGTTGTGATAAGGAAAAAATCAGGAAAACTTAGAATTTGTGTTGATTTACGTGAGTTGAACAAATGTGTCATACCTGATCGCCATCCTTTACCAAATATACAAGAAATTGTTTCTACTATTGGACCCTCTAAAATATTTTCGACGTTAGACTTATCATCTGCTTACCATCAGATTAAATTGCATAGAGGTTCAAGGAAACTGACTGCGTTCATAACTCCTGATGGTTTGTATCAATTTAAAAGAATGCCGTTCGGATTAGTGTCGGCAGCATCAGTCTTCCAGAAGGTTATGCATGGTATGTTCAAGAATACTAATGGAGTGATTTGTTTTCAAGACGATATATTAATTCATGCTGTCACTCAAGAATTACACGACAAGAGATTATTACATGTATGTAAAAAATTGTATGATGCTGGCATGACTTTGAACAAAGACAAATGTAAGATAAATTGCACGGAAATCGAATATTTGGGACATAAAATTACAGCAGAAGGAATTTTTCCTAAACCACAATTAGTCAATACCATTGTGGGAATGCCGAGGCCGAGTAACAAAGATGAAATTCGTACATTTATTGGCATGGCTGAATATTACTCAAAATTTGTCAAGGATTTTGCCATACACACTGTTCCATTACGAGAGGCACTCAAGAGGAAATTGTTTGAGTGGAACGTGGAGTGTGAAAATGAATTCAATTTTATAAAAAATGCGATAAATTCTGCTCCTGCATTAAAGAATTTTTGTACCAATGACAAGATTATCATCACTACGGATGCCAGCAACATAGGCTTGGGAGCTGTGTTGTCCCAAGAGAAAGATGGTCAGGAAGCAATAATTGCTTTTGCATCGAGATTGCTTAAGGGAGCAGAGATTTCATATGCCACTATAGAGCAGGAAGCTCTAGCTATTAAGTGGGCAGCTGACAAGTTTAGAAGCTTTATATGGGGAAACCAAGTTGAGTTTCGAACTGATCATAAGCCTTTAACTCAAGTGTTCATGTCAAAAGGTCTTAATAAAGTATCCAACAGAATGAGAAGATGGGTCATGATGCTGCAAGAGTTCAACTATACTGTGATATATGTTCCAGGAATAAAGAATGTGTCTGTTGATTGTTTATCTCGCTTAACTAACATGTCTGAGATTGTCGATGAAGATGAAGACATGGAAGTTGTCTTTTGTGTGGAAACTTCTTCCATATCCAAAGATGTTTGGGATCAGGCTGAATCTAATGATAATAACATCAAGAAATTGAAAGAATTAATTCAAAGTCATCATTTTATGAAGAAATCTAAATTTGAGGAGGCCGACTTAAGTGCTTTTTGGACGGTTGCAGATGAACTGCATGTTCACGGTAATTTTGTAATGAGAGGAGATAAAGTCATTCCTCCGACGGATCTGCGTTTGAAGATTATAGAACTGGGTCATGAGGGTCATCAAGGAGTGATAAAGACTAAACAAAGAATTAGGAATGACTATTGGTGGCCTGGTTGTGACTTGCAGATTGAGCGATATATTAGGGAATGTATCCTTTGTTGTGATGATGAAAAAAAATGTGTGGGTTCCAGGCAACCAATGGTTATTACTGACATTCCCAATAGCGTATGGAGGGATATAAGCATGGATATTTTAGGTCCCATATGTTGTAAAGGTGTACAAAAGTATTGCTTGGTAGTCATAGATCTTCTCACCAGGTGGGCAGAGATTTTAATTACTTCTAGTGTCACGGGTAAAACTGTGGTTGAATTTTTATCAAATATATGTGAGAGGGAAGGATATCCGGGAAGTATTCTTTCCGATAACGGTACTCAATTTAAGTCTAAAAAAGTGGCAGACTTCTGTAAAAAATTTGCCATTGAGCACAAGACTAGCTCAAATTATCATCCCCAAACTAACGGAATAGTAGAACGTTTTAATAAAATCTTGAAAGAGACCATCAGAATGGCGTGGGCCAATGGGTTGGATTGGGAGGATGCTCTCAGGGAGAAAGTAATTGCTCATCGTTTTACCCCACACACCAGTACAGGTATTTCTCCTTTTGAGCATAGCAGAGTAAGAAAGGCAAAAACCAAATTAGCTCCCATTTGGCTTATTAAAGGGGGTAAAGAAATAGAAAAAAATCTGGTTAACGCAAAGGACAAAATTAGGGAAACACAAAAGAGAAACAAGGTGAATTATGATAAGAAGGTACGTAGCAACAAGTATGATATGTATACAGCTGTTGGTAAGTTGGTTAAAGTGTTACTTCCTCCTGCTCTAAGAAATGGACCATGCAAATGGTCCAATCCTATTAGGGTTATAGAGGCGTTTCGTAATGCTGTCAGGACAGAGGACAAAAGGATATGGAATGTAGAAAGAATTTGGATGTGTGAAGGTAATGATTGTAACAAGAAAGAAATGAAAAATGTAGGCCAGAATACAGTTAGAAATGTTAAGATATCTAGAAATTTAAGCAGTGGTGCGAAAGGTTAAGGTAGTAGTACTGTTGAGAAGAGATATAATGGCAATTCTGAGCAGTTTCAATTTTCCTTGCCAACCACCTCCAGACATGGAGGATGTATGTCCAGATCTGGCAGATCTTATCGTTTACCGAAGAGGATGCAGGACTATGTGGAGTTCAAGTGAACCAGCTGGAACAATTGTTACATCAGTTGTTGTACATAGTTTGTGAACAATGTAAAGGGAATATAGTTTGTTTGGAACAATATAAAGGGAAGGAGATGTGTAGTATTTACTATTCTGATAGAAGCTGCCTGATCTATGTGGGACATGCCTGATCACATTATGGTATGTAGAATCAGAATACTTGGAACTCAGGTGTTAACAGAGTTCTAGAAGGGAGGACTGTAATTGAATCATAACTGTCCAGCTCCCTTTGCTACTAGTTGTCTCCCTCCTCCTTTTTCTACATTGTAACATTCTTATATTATTATACGTATCATTCAATAAATATACTTACGTGTATAACTGCCTCCTGCCGTTTGTACAATATCTAATTGCGGCTTGCTGAGTCGGTGGGCTCTTACAAGGGTAAGGCACATTGAGGTATGTAGCAATGGGGTGCTGTACACAGGTGAACAGAGAGGTCATGTAATGCTCTTATCTAGTCTCTGGAAGCTCCGATTTCTTAGCCCATCGATTGAAGCATGACATAGTCAGTAAGCTTCTATTGTGTCACAAAGAGAAGTGTTGAGTGAACAGAACCTATCTAATATTAGTACCCGGCCAGGGCGCAATCAGAATGAAAGAGCCATTCTGATTGGCCCTCGCCGAGTTGTTACTAGGCCGGGAATCCCTCTGTCAGGATTCCATGGCCTTTGTCCCCGGCGGGGGGCGCGGCAGCCCCTCAGCCAATGAGGAGGCTCGAAGCAGAGCCATCCCTGCTCCGAGCCTCACCAAGGCTGAGAGGCTACCTTCCCCCCCGCCCCCTGCCAAGGACAGAGGTAAGGTTTTTTTTTTTTCCTTCCCTCCCACATAGCTCACACAGCTTCGCTCGGGGCCTATAACTATGGGCCCCGGGGCATTACCTGAGTCGGTAATGCCCCCGCCACTCGGGGCATATTGCTTAAATAAAGCAACAGTACCCAAGAAGGGGGCATTACCAGTTGGCTGATGCCCCTGGGGCGTTAGCTACAAGCCCGAGTGAAGCGAGGGCTTGAACCTAGACCCAGGGGCATTACCCCCCTCCAAGGGTACTATTGCCATTATTACCCTGGCCCGTTGTACCTGGGCACTAATAGTATTTTTACTGGAGTTGAGAAACGGCGTGTCAACCGTTTTACGACTGGAGCAACAAACAAAAAAAGTGCCTGTCAGGGATTGGGAAGAAGGACTATACGTAGCCTCTTCTCCCTTTGCATGGCGGCCGGTGAAGAAAGGATAGGAAATCTGAGCTCTGTTCAGAGCGCAACAGGTAAGTCTTTGTCGGCCGGGTAATGACCCGGTGAGGACCAACCAGATCCTTTGTAACAATCTGATTGTCCCTGGCTGGGTATTAATTAATGAAAACTGCACGTGGGACAGGCCAGGGGGATGACAACAGTAATGTAAAAACAACAGGAGTTTGTCCCAGAAATGTTAGACATCACCCAAGTATCCCTTTAGCTGACCACCGTCTTGGTGGCTGGTGTGCACTTCAAAGGGAGAACCACCCGCTATTAATTTGGCTCTCTAATGTAAACAATAATCGACTGGTCATATCCTATTTTAAAGGTAAATCAAGTTACATCTCCTTTCTTTGCCTATGAGTATATTTTAGTGTCTACGCTTCTGTGTGTGCGGCAGATACAGAGGATCGAGGGACATTTCTGGCGTGGGGACTACATCCTTCACCCCTCTATGTACTCCGATGAGCAGCAATGGTGGCCCTTTGCTGCAAACGATGACAGGAGGATGACTCAGGATACAGGAAAGTTAGCGGCCCTGTATCATCTACTAGCAGGTAAGTGGTTCCAAGAATGTGCCTTTCTCTCCAGGTCTTTCTCTCACTGTCCAATTGACAATGGCTACATCCTTCCACTGACGTGCTTTCATTCCATTCGCCCACACACCGCACATTGCAGCTCACTCCCTTCTCCTTCTAGAGAAAGGCACCAGCCACACATGTATTGAGAATGGTAAATTCGATAGGCAACATGTAATTGTAATTGGTTATTTATAATGTGCTTAAAACCAAGAGGTGTCCAAGTGCGGACCCGGGGATCGAACCTGTGTTGCTCCACGCTGTCTTGCTTCCATGGCGAGCACTTGCCCCTGAGCTATCGTTCAGAGACTGTAGTGTGTGCAGACAGATGGAACGCCACTGTTGAAGATGTTGACTGCAACGCTGGCTCTGGGTTGGCCAGATCTCACAGTTCAGTACCATTCGATGTGGTTTCAAACCTAAAGCCAGCACCATCCCTCTGTGGTAGACTTGGTGCTGAAGAGATGGACTTTGACCCTGGAAAAACTGGATTTAAATGAATGTCTCAGGACTCAGAAGACAACATGCTGTCAATTATGTTACACGGGTTGCTTCTGAAATTGACGAAAGAGACTCACAAGGGGAAGTTAATTTTAACTTTTTTTTCTTCAAATCAGGGATTTCTGCAATAACCTTGTGGAGGTAAATTCTCTGGAAGACGCTCTGAGACTTGTGGGTTCGGGAATGTCCTGTTTATTCAGGTAAGTTCACTGGTACAGAGAGGTGAGGCCCACCAGTGCCCACCACCCAGACAATCTCCATCTGCCCCTGAAGGAACATAGGGGACCGAACATTCCACACGCTTACATCCCACACACGTATGACATCACAACCCAGACACTCAGCAGCAGCCTGACCTCAGCTAAGCACCATTCATACAGACTCACACTACCTCCACATCCACTCTTCCTCATCCCAGTACTTACCTCATGAGGCCGTGCCTCCGACCCAGGACCTTCTTCTATTCCTTTAAATCCCTATAACTCCTCCCCTACATCCACGTCACTCAGTAGCTTTTTCCCACCAATCTGATAGTCTTCTGATTGCTTGTGATCCGGCTGGGGCTGGGCATAACGCATGTGTGGTTTCCATTTTTTCCGGTGAATCCGGGTTGTGATCTCCAGGGCCTATGTGGCTTCTGGCCGGCCTGTGCCTGCGCACGATCAGGGGCGGTCCGCCAGGGGTTTGGCGGCTTCCTGGGCCGATGCAAGGAGGGTTTTTTCTGCAAGAGATTTGTATGGCTGCCGCGTTGGCTGGTCTAGGCATTGTCATCAGCGGCTATGGGTTGAGTTTCTCCCACTCGGGGGTTGGTTCCTTCGTGGTTGGAATTTTGTCTGTGGGGATGTGAATTAAGAGTTATTGTGGGTGTGTTTTGCTGCACTGTTTTTGGCTTTGTGTCGCATTGCACCTTTTCCCCATTGCTGCTTTGGTATACCTCATGAGGTAAGTACTGGGACGAGGAAGAGTGGACGTGGAGGTAATGCTCCGATTACTTACCGGTAATCTTCATTACTCCGAGTCCTACTCTTCCTCGTCACAGTACTGACGACCCTCCTCACCCTCCCTGTGGGCAAGGTCCCATGCTCTGGCTTGGTAATATGAAACTGAGTGACGTGGATGTGGGGGAGGAGTTATAGGGATTTAAAGAAATAGAAGAAGGTCCTGTGTCGGAGGCAGGGGCCTCATGATGTAAGTACTGTGACGAGGAAGAGTAGGACTAGGAGTAATAAAGATTACCAGTAAGTAATAAGATCACTCCCACGCCTCTCCCCCAAAGGTATAGCGAGTGAAGTTTGCTCATGCACACACTAGGAGGCAATCAAACAGAGACTTGTGCAGAGCAGAGGGCACACACACAACAATCAACCAGAGATACATGCAAGGAAACAAAGCAGACACGATCTCACACCGCCACCCACGAAAGGAAAAACAGCGCAGGAAACGCAAGGGAGAGCAACGGGCCAAGCTGGGCAGGAAGGAAATAGGAAAACTGAAGGGGAGAAGCAGAGGAACTCGTCGAGCAAAATACATTGCCTACCACATGGCCAGGTAATCAAACAAAAGAATCCACGCTGGGCCTGCCACACCCAGGTAGCCATCTTCAACACATAACCCAATGATGTGCATGTAATTGTTCTTATAGACCGCAGTCTCACTATGAGGCAAAGCATAGTCATTACAGTTGAAATGTATGTTGGCCGGTGTGTACGCTTCAGGGTAGCAGTCATGGCGATCCAGGTTCGAATCTCGGCTTGGTTTCTTTTTTCCCATTTTTTACTCCTACCCCTGACCTCGGTAATGGTCACTGTAAATTAATGCAAACACAATCTGTGCCAGAATGGTCACTGTAAATCACTTTGGTGAAGCTGCAACCTTTGCAGGGCACAAGTCCTAAAGGAAGAACTTGGACCACTCATTAACGTAGTACATGGGACGTAAGAACACAGGAAGGGACATTGCCGGACACGACATGCACGTGTCACCTCAACTTGAATACTGGTGTCAATGCAGAGCCTCTGATGGACAATTTGATATCAATAGTTCCTCCTGCCTGGTGACTGTAACTTTAAATTACCTGCAAACAGCACCCTACTATCTGTTTTGCTCCAAACCTCTGCTGCAAAACATGCCACCATTAGAAGAACATATGCTGTTGTACGTGGCGTTCCCATTATCAGTTCCCTGGAAACATTATGCCACTGGAAAGTCCCGAAAGAAAATACTATAGCAAAGAGCAAAGTGCAAATCTAAGAAGTCTAGTGCAAACTATAATCTCTATGCAAGCTAACATTGTAACGTTTGTAACCTATCACCACTGCAAACAACTACTGTAACCAACTTTCTTATGAA
Source organism: Ambystoma mexicanum (assembly GCF_040938575.1). Lineage (NCBI taxonomy): Eukaryota > Metazoa > Chordata > Amphibia > Caudata > Ambystomatidae > Ambystoma > Ambystoma mexicanum. The sequence goes on from NC_090932.1 coordinate 1,564,654,214, forward strand.
AAGCGCCTAGGTGCTGCCGGGCTTGGTGCGCTATACAAATGATAAATAAATAAAAAAATGTAATATTGCAGACTAAAAATGACACGATTCAACATGAATCAACGTTGCTATGTTGATTTTCAACCACAGCAAACGCTAAACATGCTTCTTCACTTACATCAGGACAGAGAAGTGCCAGAGGTTTTGGGAAAGCTTTTCGGGATACAGATGTAGCTTTGTGAATCCGCTCATTGACACGTAGGGCTCTTACCACTAGTACACCCTGCGTGAGGGAGTGGCCCAGAGTACATGTTCAGATCTGAAGGTGGATATGTGATATGAATGCATACGTATACACATGGCAAATGGGACTGATTAATAGCTATGCTATGTGACGAATCCCAAGATATCGTCCCCGCTTCCCTGGGGGACCCTCTTCCCATGAGGCCAGGGACGTGAGGCCGCTACCCGATTATCCCCCTGGGGGTGGTACTCAGCGGGTGGGTCTCATAGGGAGGGATCCCCCTTGTGGGACGAGGGACGCCTATCCAGGAGGAACGCAGTATATCCAGAATATGCTACACCCTCCCCCATCCTCCTACCCGGTGTCCAGACATTTGGTCGACCTAAAACTGGTCGAATGACATTTGGTCGACGCAATTTGGTCGAAAACCAAATGGTCGAATTTTTTTTTTAATTATATATTTATTTTTCGGGTTTTCGTTTTTTACAAAAATGGGTTTTTAAAAAAAAAATAAAAAAGGGGTGAAAATAAAAAAATAAAAAATTGTCTGGTCGACCAATTTTTTTCTTCGACCAAATGTCTGGTAACCCTCCTACCCTATACTGCGTAACATAGTTCCACATTCTTCCATGTACATCTGTAAGGTAGTCCATCCAACCCCCTTAAAACGTACTCAGATGAGGAAGAGTAGGAACTACCTCTGTGAGTCATGCCGAAAGACTAGGATGAAGAGGAATCCAACAAACCCAGTTGAGTGGAATAACATCAATACTGAGACAAAGAAGATACACAGAGTAATGAAGAATGCTCTGTGGAAACTAACAACAACAGTGTAGTCAATATGGGCAATATGTGTGTAACTGGAACATAAAAAGGGAAGAAGTACTAAAGATGGAGTCGAGCACTCCATGGAGGAACCGCAAGAGGCAGCATGGTCTGGGCAGGAGGAAGAAGGCAGACCGAGAGGCTGAGGCAGGAGCAAGAAGGTCCGGAGCAGGTCCAGAGAGTACAGACCGCTTGGCAAGGCAAGAATCAGAAGCTCCTGGCGTTCCTGAGGTCTGAGTAGCATGGGAATTAAGAGCCACATCGTCGGAGGAAGATCACATCTGTGGAGATGCCGCAGACCGAACGATGCAGCAGACCGAATGAAGAGCAAGAGAGTCAGAGAACCCCCACGGCACACCGCAGCCATCCAAGGAGACCAGGAACTACCACGGACCAGGAGAAAAGGTACGCAGATTTCAGGGGAGGAACTGGGGCCCTATAGAGGTGGTAGAGACCCCTGAGAAGATAGGGTCTGGATCCTGACAGAGAGAACGGAATTTGTGCATATGGGAAAGAGTCCAATAGTATTTGGCTGGAGAGTGAACCAAATCTATAAAGTGGAAGGAACAAACAAGAAGGGGAGTCTGGGACCCGCACCCATAGGAGAAAAAATATCATTGTTGTTCTTGATAGTCACAGTACCTGACAGGGTAGTGAACCAGGTTGACTGTGCCTGAGAAAGCCCAGGGGAAGAGAGACATACCCCCATCACTTGTTTAACTGCCTAAGAAGCCTGAGAAAGGCTAATGGAAGGGAGACATTCCCTCGTCACCTGTTGAACTTCCTAAGAAGCCTGAGAAAGGCCAGGGCCAGGGAGACAGTCCCTGATCACTTGTTGAACTGCCTAAGAAGCCTGAGAAAGGCTAATGGAAGGGAGACATTCCCTCGTCACTTGTTAAACTTCCTAAGAAGCCTGAGAAAGGCCAAGGGAGACATTCCCCCATCACCTGTTGAACTGCCTAAGAAGCCTGAGAAAGGCCAGGGCCAGGGAGACAGTCCCTGATCACTTGTTGAACTGCCTAAGCAACCTGGGAAAGGCCAGGGCAAGGGAGACATTCCCCCATCACTTGTTGAATTGTCACACAGTCTGCGAAGAACCAGGGGGGAGGGAGTCATCCTCCTAGTATTGTGAACAGGATAAGTGGCTTGGAGAGACTTTCCTTTCTGTTCCTACTGTTTATGAAGAAAGCACTCAGGAGAAATATTAGAACCTTTGTTTTGCACATTTTGGAGCATACATTTCGTCACCAGGAGATGATCACTAACCCTCAATCCAGGAGAAGGAAGTCATTCTTCTGGACCAAGAAGATCCCAATTTTTCTTAGTTAGTTGAGAGTGCAAGGGACAGAACTAGGTTGTAACACAGGACGGTGGACTATTTGCTTCAGATGGACATCCTGACAGAGTCCTTAATATTTAGATGAGGCAGGGAACCCCTCTTAGCGTTAGGGAGAGTTAGGGATTTCCGCCTTTATTTTCACTAAATCAATGTTTAAAGACACAACAATGCCACCCGTGTGTCAGTATCCTCCTTGCGCACCCTTACAGCTATCTACATACACAGGAGCCAGTGAAGTGCATGCGGCTGGAGCCTGTATTTGGAATGAAATCTGTTGTGAGGGCAGCTGTGGTTGTTTTCAGTACTACAGCCGGTGGATGCCATGAAAATGATTGTGAAGAATTAATGAATTCCTATCTTTGTTCTTCTAACTCCAGCTCCTACTCCAAAGAGAAACACTGAGAAACTGAGGCTATATGCCTTTATAATGCTGTGCTCCCACCTTCCAGTCTCTTTCTGGTGAAATATGATTTTGGCGCGTTAGCTGGCATGGGGGTTTGCTGTCTTGATGTCAGCCTCCGGGATGGCTTGGGACTGGCTTATCCCACCTCTTCAGTAGTCCTCCCTCTGGCTGTCACGTCATGACCCTGTATTTCAGCCTCTCTCTGAGTTAAGGAAACTCAGGTGTATCTTTTCAGGGACTTGGTATAGAGATTGGCTGGTGGATTCCATCCCTAAGGAAGACATCTGGTTCAGACGTGGAACCTGTGGCTGACTACTCCCTCCTCTTGGATGGTCCACTCTCTGGTTGTCATGACCTAATCTTCCCCCTCCTTGCTGCTAGCACCTGATTTCCGTGAACTGGGTCCTGGAGGACGGCACGGGATGAGGAGAGACAAGCCACCAAGTTCGCTAATGATTCCTGCTAATTTGGGGAAGCAAGGATCACTCAAACCCTGGTTTGCCTGCCTGGTATGATCGTGGGGTTGGACAGACGTGTCTTAATGGCACATTCGTCATCACAGGTGAAGAGACGAATCCAAGGAAGGATGTCAGGCTAAGGATAGAATAATAAGGATACACACCGGAGAATAAGTTACATAGGGGTAAATAATATAGGGTACAGAGGGAGGAAATGGTCGTATCTTGGTTGAGGTTGATCACAAAGGAATGGTACAGTATTTAAGGGTTCTTTGAAGTATGCAGGGACCAGACTAGAGGCAGATAAGTACAAATAGAAGTTGCTTTATTAGTTACAGGGTAATGCTATGAAGAGGGAGTAGGAGCTACAAGGATATGCATCTTTCTTCATGTAATCTCCCATCCTGAATCGCTAACTGCTATTCATGGAATCCTGAAACCCCACAGGGTTCCATGCTACCTCATACCATTCTACTGCCTGCATCAGTACACTTGATGCAGAGCAGCTACATCCAAACACAAGACACTACAAATGGTGGGGTGGTAGTTTTTATGATGCAGAGAAAACAACTCTGTCTTTACATAGCAAAAGTTGGAAAAGCACGTTTTCCAGTAGACAAGATAAACATGACATGAAATACAATGAGAGAGTATTGTGAATGAACCCTAACTATGAAGACCTAAAGTCTTCCTAAATGGCCCTAAGACTAATGTAATTTACTGTACTGGTAACAGTATTCCTGGATATGTAATGCACCCCCTGGTTCTTGCGCTGTTGCAAAGACGCTGAGATGCCCGTGCTTTAAAGCCATGAACCAGACGCTGAGATTCCTGTGCTTTAAAGCCATGAACCAGAAGTCGTTATATCACTTTTGGTTCGTGTTATGGTGTGTGCCTGACTATCATCTGGCGTGCCGCCATCTTAAGCTCAGGCGCCATGCCAGACGCCAGTCCTGATGTGTAGCGCAATTATAATACCCCTGCAAAGCGTTTCGCTTCCTGTGCAGGGTCTCCTGGCAAAACGGGTGAGTACGGGAGGGGGGTAGGTTGGATTGGTGTGTCCCCGAGGAGCAGAGTCTGGGAAGGGCTTTGCTGACACTTGCAATCCCTTGGTCGATCTTCTCATAGGTGTATAAGGGTGGATGTCATGTAATGACTGGATGTCTGATGAGTCTCTTACTTCTTCCTCTTCCTCTTTGTAGATTTGGCTAGGATTCATGCACCAGTATGAGGAGAGTTGACCGTAGAGGTGCTGCTGTTGCTGCGAGGTCGCAATTGCTCGCCACCCTTAAAGCGGCAGAGTCTGACTTCTGATTTCCATCATGGGATGGGCATCCGGTGAGGGTGACCAAGGATCCTGCCTATACCGCCCCTTGCCTATCATCATCTAGTGTCAGGTGCTACATTACTACCTCAGTCACCCCACTGGGAAGCTCCAGACTCTATCACCCCTGATATGCAGTCACTTCCTTCTCAATAACTCATTTATCTTATTCTTGCAGTGCTGGGTGTGATCCCATATGAAGCAGAATAAACAAATTACAAATTTGTGCTCCTCAAATTAAGAGGCAGGGATGAATTGTTGTCCAATACACCAAACATTTTTAAATAATCCCTGACACTGTTTGAAACTGACCAAATGTTGGACGATCTCACTTGGACTGTATTTGGGATCTATGTGATTATTGCGACTCAGTTTACTGCGCCGGCTGAAAATGCTGACTTTTTTTCTTTTTTTCGACCCCCTTTTAACAGAATATATATGCGGGGGGAGTTCTACTCTGAAAATTCCTTACTTTGTTCTCTTCGAAGTTCTGCCATGCTATGCGAGAAGTTCACCTTGATGGTGTTCCTTCACACTTTGCTTGGAAAGTATTTCAACCTAATTGGGATGCCGAGCAAAGTGCATTTGACCACCGGAATACTGTAGTAGTGGGAAGTCCTTCTGTTGTGAAGGACAGGGTATGAGTTTGCGATGTGCACCCAATGTTACAGAAGCTGCTGCTGTCACCTGTCCAGCAACAGCTATGGGGTGGGCAGAATTTGCTGAAAAGGGCTGTCTCGCAAGGGATGCACTGCTCTGCAGGACTCAATAAAAATGACATGGCCCACACGTGAAGAACTAATACTATGAATTATGGGTGGAGAAGTAGAACAAAAGGACAGGTTAAAGGGGAATTTAATAGTATACCAGAGGATGGGGGGGTTTGCTTCAACAATACCACCAATTAGCAGAATGTGTGGGGCTCATCCACACCCATTTCCCCCAGCAATAACGGAGAACTCAGGCATGGGGTAAATAAACCATCTTTATTCTCCTTAAGAAAGGGATCATACAGGAAACAACAAAATCTCTGGCAATCTCAGCGTCTGAGCCTGTGCCACCCAGTTATATTACTTGGTGATGTTACAAACACCAATTCATCCCCAAAAACCTAAGCGACATCCCCATTGGGTGGCTTGGGTTGTAGTACCTACAGAAATCCCCTATGCAATTATGCCATTGGTTCGCCATGGCAGGTGGCTTCGCCTGAGACTTCCCCAGAAAACAATCTATTACTTTGTTGCAGGGTCACACGATGACCATTGGCCCATGCAACATTCTACACCACCCCATGATCTGAGTGTCTGGATTGACTGGAGCGGGGCCCCCCAGCCTGGGACCTTGTTTTGTTCTCAGCACTTGGTGTACCTTTTCAAGGTAATGAGAAAGACTCTGTGTCCCCATTGTTGCCACTGATATGACAACCTAGCCTGAGAGAGTGCCTGCAGGTTGCAATTTTCGATGGCCAATGTATGTATCAATCTCATCTGCTTCACTGGGAACCACTCCTCTTCTCACCATGAGTAAATAGCCATTGTTCGGCTCGGCTGGGTCAAGAGTGCGAAGACCACAAAACTGAGCTTTTCTGCCTGCAATTATTGAGGATTTTACTCTGCATTTCGCAGGTGGCTCACCGCCCAGGGAATCAGGAGTTTTCCACCCGCCCTTGTCCTTGGCTGCGAATTTTGAAACAGTTGCCGGTGTATAGGTGCTATATAAATAAAAATATCATACCATTGCCTCTGTGCTTCGTGCTGCAGAGTCTGCATCTCTTCTTCCATATTTTGAGGCCTATGGCTTCATGCAAATTCACTACAGTCATTCTATGGTTTCCCTATAGGTTCTAATATCTTCTTTAGAGATTAGTTTAACAGGAGCTTGGCTATGCTGGTCAGGTCTAACATGGCGACATATTTCTTCTGATGAATAGGTGATAATGACTTTTTCTCCCTAATGAATTTCACCTTTGGTCGCGTCCCCTTGGGTAGTGGTTATGCCAAGTGAAAACCACATGTAAAGTGTTTAAGGCAAAAAGGAAAAATCACAGTTTTGAGACTGCGCCCAATTTTTAAAACATTATTTATTAATTGAATGCCCTTTAGGATGACACGTGTCAAATCAGGGCTTATTCTCCCTTAATAGGTTAAAGCAAATGGCAGTCACTCATCCAATCTCGGGTTCGATCCCTAGGAACTATTCTCGCATCTGATCGCGTAACCGCCAAGTCTGACACGTGTTTCGGTCCTTTAAGGACGTTTTCAAATCAGGGCTTAATATGTAAACAAAAAACATTGTATAGATGTTTTCCAAACAAAATAATGGTACATTTAGTTATAAGTGAAATCAAATATGTTTATTCACATAATTAAAGACACAGTGATATAATGAGATAAATGGTTGGTATCAAAACATTTTTTAATTAATAATTGATAAGTCAAAGAAAGCAAAAAGCCAGACAGAAATGTGGTAGGGGATAAGGAAGGATGTTTAAGGGTCAAGAGATAAATAAAAGACACGTTTTCATTAGTTGCTGCTAGATGTATTGGCACATTGTTACTTGGAAAGGTATCAAATTGTTATTGTTTTACCTTATTCTCCCTTAATAGGTTAAAGCAAATGGTAGTCACTCATCCAATCTCGGGTTCGATCCCTTTAATAAAGATGTAAATCAGACATAATGTCACCTCTAACTATATTGGCAAAAACACCACATATGTTACATAAAAGTGCGGGATGGTCATTTTATATATCGGTGTCTCTGGATTCCTTATAAGTTATAAAGAGTGCTCATTCAAAACGGACAGTAATGACAGAGCGTTGCAGCTTTTGTAATAATTGTAAGCATTGGTCTGTGCGTGCGAATGTAGCTGCGCACGGCAAAGTAGTAATAGAGCCTGCAAGCATTCGAACATGGACTCGCGACAGGCATTTGTACAAAATGCAGCGTGTGCTGCACTTGAATGACGGTCTCTTACCTAGGAAGTATTCTCGCGTCTGATCGCATAACCGCCAAGTCTCCAGAACGGGCGTAGAATGGCATTATTCCCCTCATTAGTGCATTTGGGTTGCCATGGAATCAGATCCTAGCTCAAGTCCGTTTTCTAGTCTAATGCCAACTATTCTCCTATGTTTCTGTGGCGGCCATTTTAAAACGGTGTTAGTAACCTTAATCTAATGCTAATTGGACATGTTCAAGGTTCCAAATCATGTTAAATGATTAATGTGGAGATGTTTATAGATTACTAATGTCACTTCCACATATTTACAGTTATAACTCAGTTAATGGGTTTTATAATAAACATTATTATTGTGTACTGTATTAATTCTATTGCTTATGCTATATGCTTAGAATGCACTGTCAGATGATAGTTTTTATGACCAATGTGTGACTTATAGTTCTTAAACATGAATCACAGATGAAAGAAAACGATATTCCAAAAAACACAAGTCCTGTCGCATGTCCAGAATAATAATTAACAATATATAGATTATTTTATATTCAAAGTAATTCATTTAGACCAATACGGTTAAGAGGGGGAAACAGGTCCCCTAAAAGAAGGAGACCATTTCATTAACCTATTAAGGGAGAATAAGGTAAAACAATAACAATTTGATACATTTCCAAGTAACAATGTGCCAATACATCTAGCAGCAACTAATGAAAACGTGTCTTTTATTTATCTCTTGACCCTTAAACATCCTTCCTTATCCCTTAACACATTTTTGTCTGGCTTTTTGCTTTCTTTGACTTATCAATTATTATTTAAACAATGTTTTGATACCAACCATTTATCTCATTATATCGCTGTGTCTTTAATTATGTAGGTGCAGTTAGTGGAAGTATTGTTATTGGATCCTTGTCCTTCTCTAGCCATGTTACAAGTGCTGCAGTCCTTGTCCATCTGTTGTAACATTTATTGTTCTCTTCAGTTACTGTTACTAGTGTTGCTTTTGTTAATGTTACCATATTGCTTCCTACACTTCCATCTGCCAATCCTTCTTTCATGTATACCTTTCCATATATTAGTATAAGTGGTCTTTCCAAGCACCCTGGTATCCTAGGACCTTCTCTTGCGCGCCATTCACATGGTAGGTAGTTCAATGTTACTTCCTTCGTTTCTCCTTTATCAGGACCATCCGTCACATTTTGGAGCCCTTGTGTATGCTGCCAGTAGTTGTTGTAAATGGGTAGTGTCTTGATGAAGTTATTTTCATACGGGTAAGTGTCCCTCGTTTTCCATTTCAGCGTTGCTAGTCTCCCTTGGAATCGTACTTTTGTTTGGAACAGGGCCAGGTATAGCAGGCATTCCACTGATGTTGCCGGTACCTCAGTCGCCACAAATGGTCTGGATGCGCTCATGGTGTATGGGATCAATGAGCACACATAGCAGTTGTCCTTAGTTGTCCCCTTACCAATTTTGGACATGTGCTGGTACCACATGTTATTTGAGACGTGTGCGGATTCTGTGAGATATGTGTCTACCCCGTTGTTATCAATAGAGGTACTACGCTTAATCCTCTTCCCATTTTCTCTTGGGTTACTTGTACCACCTGACACTGTACCTGCTGCAGCCGTGGTGGGAGGTTGATTAGTAGGAGTTACAGCCATGACATAGGAAGCATAGTGTGCCTGCCATACAGTGGCAGCAAGTAGACCAGTGATAAATAATAGGCCTATAATCTTTATAACAATTGCTAATATCACTGGCATGGTTCTCTTACCTTTGCTGCGGTCCTGCAGCTTGTTATTTTTGATGTTATAGATATCCGCCTGAAAATTTCTAAAAATAAGCATTCATTTTGTTAGTTTGTTTATTCAAGCTCTCTCTATCATGTAGTCGTTCAATGTCCAGGCAAAAAGCTGTTCCCACGCTTTCCTTAGCATCCTATCTCTTAGGGCTGGTAAGTGCTCGTGGAGATGTGGGAAGGATTGTTCTATGATCAAAATGAACGTGTTGTAATACACACATATTCTTCGTTTCTTTAGGTATTTTGGTCTTTTTATAGCGTATACAAATTGGTGTGACAGTGCTTCTGGGGTATTGTCATCCGTGGGCAGCATCTACCTCTGGGCAAAGACATATGCTTTAGTACCTTTATTGAACTCCTTCTATATAAAACAGTACTGCGCGGTACCTGCATGTGCGAGACAAAAAGAGAAGCGAACATGCATGTGTCTACACAGTGTGGTGTAAAATTGCATAACTTTTGACAATTTCCTTTATTTAGGTAGTGGCTGGGTGGGGCTTGTCGGGTCGGGGCTTGTTGGGGCAGTGTTTGTCTTACTCTGGGATCTCGTGACCATGGGGTGGGCTATGGGCAATTTTCACTTGTGTCCTTAGGGGGGTTTGGGGTTTGGGCTGTGTTGCCGTTGTCGTTGGTTGTTGTTGCTGCTGTGTTGGCCCTGTCGTCGACGCAAGGGCGGGTCTGATCTTTGTAGGGCTTGATATCATGCAGGTGGGTCCAGACGTTTTTATCTCTGAGCTTCACAGCTCCAGGAGCTGTTTTCTCCACCTGGTGGGGCCCAGTAAACCGGGGGGGGCTGTTCCACCGGTGGTTGAAATTGCACAAGAGGACGTTGTCCCCCTCTTTTACTGTCCACTGTGCTGTTTGTTCCTGTTCTTCCTTTGTTTCTCCTTCTTGGTTCTTCGACCCGCCCCTCGTCCACTCGATCTGTTGAGAGATAAAGGCGACACTAGTAACCAAGGAAGAGACGTATTCGTACATTTCTTCACCAAAGATTTTCTGTGATGCGTGACAATCTGTTATAGCTCTTGATGGTGTGTGAGTGGGCGGTGCATTTGGCGTCCGGTCACCACCTCATGGGGTGTGAGATGGTGGTCCGACCCTGGTCTGTTTCCTAACTCGAATAGGGCTAAGGGGAGGCAGTAGAGCCAACTTTTCTTGGTTGTTTGCTGAATTTTTGCTATCTCTTCTTTTAGGAGGCCGTTGAAGCGTTCACAGACACCATTTGCCTGTGGGTGGTACGCGCATGCAAACTTGTGCTTTATACCATGGAGAGTGGTGATGTTTTGGAACATTTCATTGGCAAAGTGTGGGCCATTGTCAGACCGCAACACTTCGCATGCCCCCCACCTCGGGAACACCTCCCTCACCAGGAACTTCAAAGCTCTGAAGGCATCTGCATGGAAGCATGGACCGGCCTCGATCCACCTTGAGAATGGGCACACTAGCACAATCATGTATCTGTATCCTTGACATACATTGATCATGTCAATGTAGTCAATATGTAGGTGCAGGAAGGGTCCTTCCGGCCGGGGTATAATACCTTTGATCACTTGCAATGTGTGACCGGCTGTAAATTGTTGGCAAGTGAGACAATTGCTAATGAAGTTTGCCACATGTGAATTTAGCTCGTGACAGAACCACGCCTCTTTTATTCGTGCTGCAATCACCTCTTTTCCTGTGTGTGTGGGATGATGTAGTTGGGCAAAGGCTGTTTTCAATAGGGCCAGGGGCATCACTATTTTGCCTGTATTGTTCTGTCGCCATAATGCGTCTGTGGGGGACATTGTGCATCCTCTTTTGACCCATAGCTCCTTCTCCGCCATGGGTGCTACTGCCTGTAATTCCATTATTTGATTTTCAGAGATGTGTGTGTACCCATCCTTCATCAACATCTGTCTTGCCCCCACCCTCCCCTTATATTTTTCTTTTGTGTGGGGGTCCAGATCTCGCCGAAATACGCAGCATGTTTAGCATGTGGTCTGCTGTTTTGTTACCTTTGGAAATGGGATAATCCCCGTTTGTATGGGCCTGACACTTCACCAAGACTATTTCTTTGGGGTCTTCAACTAGTTCAGCGAGTAGTAGAGCATATTGCACTGGGGTGACGTCTGCTCTTCTGAACCCTCTCCGCTGCCATTTCATTAATCCAGAATGTACAGTTGATGTGACGTATGCACTGTCAGAATATATGGTTACTCTTTTGTCATTGCTTTCCTTTAGTGCTAAAATTAGGGCCACTAATTCTGCTGCCTGGGCAGAGTAGTGTTGTGGTAACTGAACGCATTTCTCTGAGACATAGGTCCAATCCTCTCTCAGTCTCACCACTGCTGCTCCTGTTCTGCATACCCCATCACTCTGGTCAATTGTTGAGGACCCATCAATGTACATTATCTCTCCCCCCTCTAGAGCGTTTTCCTCAACTTTTCTTGTGCTGGAGTAAATTTCAATGGCCTGTGTGCAGTCATGAGTGTAGTTGGCATTTTCTACTACCTCTGCTATAAACCTCGCTGGGTTCACGTTGCTGCACCTCACAATTGTTAACTCTGGTCTGGATAAGATTACTTCGTACCCTGATGCCCTTTGGGTGGTCAAGGTTGTTTTTGGTTTGTTCAGTATTGCAAAAAGGGCATGTTCCACGTGCAGTGTGGTTGGGCAGCCCATGTTATTGAGGATGATTTTTCTACCGCAAAAGCTGCGGCGGCCAGACTCTGTTTGCAGGGAAAGTGACCTAACATTACAGGGTCCAGGAGTCCACTGTAGAATGCTACTGGTTTGTGTCCCATGCTAGTTTTTTGTGTCAGTACTGCCCTCATTAGTGCTGATTTACAATGTGAAAAGATGAAAAATGACTCCTCATAATTTGGGGTGGCCAGTACTAGTGCTGTGGATATGGCATGTTTTAGTTCCTCAAATACCTCTGTCATTTCCCTGGTCCATCCCAACTTCTTCTCCCCCCCTCTGTGCTTCTCTGAGGGCCTCAAGCATTGGCCCTATGTATGAGCTGTAGTCAAAACCCATGCCCTGCAGTAGTTGCATAGGCCCAAAAACTCCTGCAGTTCTCTCACCGTCTGTGGCTGTGGTGTGTTCTTTATGGCCTGTGCCCTTTGTGGTGAAATGTTCCTTCCATTTTGTGTGTGAAATGAGCTGGCCTATGTAGAGCACTTGTTCTTGGCAGTACTGCAGCTTTTTCTTGTCTACCTTGTACCCTTTCTCTGCTAACACTGTGAGCATATTGATAGAGTCTTTCCTGCACTTCTCTTCTGTGGTGCTGCAGCACTGTGCTTTCAATGTCAATGTTACCCAAATTCATTTGTATCACCCTATTAAAGATGGATGGTGACTGGCAGTACCCTTGGGACAGCCTGGTGTGTTTCCATTTTGTTTTGTGGTATGTGAAACTTGTCAAATCTTGTGAGTCAGGGTGCAGAGGTATTGAGAAAAATGCGTTTTTGAGGTCAAGCACAGTAAATCGTGACGCCTCCGCTGGTGTTCCACATAGTATAGTGGCTGGGTTAGCTGCAATAGGGTATTGTGCTTATACGATGTGGTTCAGGGGTCTTAAATCCTGGATGAAATGCCAAGACCCTCCCTTAGCCTTGCGCACTGGGTACACAGCAGTGTTGCATGGAGACTCTGATGGTACTGTTTATTAGTGCTGTTATTGTTTCATATATCCCCTCATCTGCCTCTTTTGGGTATTGCTTTACTCTTGGCAGCATTGCTCCTTTTTTCAATTTTATTTTCACCCCTCCAATGCTTTTGATGCAGGCCACGTCATATGGACTTGTGGTCCATAGAGATGCTGGTACTGCTGCCAGATGCTCCTTGTAAAATGGCACAGCTGAAGTGGCTGGTGCCTCTAGCGCCAGTGCAATCTTTTTTGCTACTTTTTGTATGTCACTGTCACCCAGATGTGAACACTCATTTCAAACCACCATCTCCCCCTCACCATTATCGGCTGAGAAGAGCTCCTCATCAGAGACACCTGGGTTAGTCAGCACCCCTCTGCTAGTGCTATTACTGCTCTCCATGCTCTCCATGCTCTCCCTTCCCTGTCCTGGGCATGTACTGCAATTTAGTCTGGTGTTGCTACAATGCTGTCAATGCTCAGTGATATTGTTGGCCCTTCCTTCTTGCTGGCTGGTGTTTCAGGTCTAAAAAGGTAAGCTGCTGGTCTCCTCCAAACTTTTCCTTCAATTCCTGATAGCCATGCTATTGCCATGTCTGTCCCATATTGGAAGATTTCTCCGTCTACTGGTTCTGCCCTGGCTACTGTTTTGCCGAAATAGGCCTGAAGTATTTGTCGTGCTGTGAGCATGTTGATGCCTGGTGTGGAGCATATTATTCCTTTTTCAGTAAAGGAGATGGTCATGTTCAATCTGCTCATGATGTCTCTACCTAGTATGTTTACTGGTGATTGTTTTGAGTATAGCAGTGGGAGAAACATATTGTGATCTCCTACAGATAAGGAGATGTTATCAGTGAAGGGAACCAACCCTCGAGCCCCAGAGAATACTGGAGTGTTCATAGCTTCGCCTGACAGTATGAACTTTCCCTCCCTTATGCATGACCTAGTGGCCCCTGTGTCAACTAGGAAGGAATTTCTTTGTCACCTATCACCACCTGTATGCGTGGTTCCTCCGCAGGGTTAGGTGTTACTGATAGGATGGGACACATCAAAGATATCTGTGGGCTGTCCTATTGTGGGTATAGTGACTGTCCATTCCCTGTGTAAGGGTTATGACCCAATATTGTCACCTTACCCAGCTGGGTCTGTGTTACAGGTGTGTCAGTCAGTGTTATTGCGTTGTCCTGTATTTGTGTGAGCTGCTGTACTGTTTGGACCTGTTGTTGTTGTTTTACAATTGTCTGCTGCTGTGGTTGCGTGTATGTTTGCATGTGTAGCTGTGGTTGCTGTTGTGTTTGCAGTGCCTGTTGTGGTTGTTGGGTGTACGCTTGTTGTAGTGGTGGAGGTTGATGTGTCTCTTGCTGTTGTTGGTAAACTTGTTGTCCCCCCATAGGCCCTTTCTGTCCTTGCTCTCCCCAAGCTGCCTGTGCTGGCCTCATTCTGCATGTGCGTGACATGTGTCCCACCATCCCACATATCCAGCATGTCGGTGGTTTCCGTGCTTGCCATGATAGTCCCCCCATGCTGTCTTGGGACGCCTGCTGTCCTTGTTGAGTGTAACCCTGGCACCCTCCCCCTGTTGTTGTTGTGTTGGTGGGCTATAGCCCCTCCCTCTCATTTGTCTGCCCCTCCCTCTGTAGTTATTTGAGTACCCGTTTCCTATTTGCATATAACCTCCCCCCTCGTGCGATGTGTATGGTGGGGGTGGAGGCATCTGATGTGTCATTATCTGTGCTTGCTGCATTGGTAATACCTGTTGTTGTGTTGTGTCTTGTGTCACTGTGGCCTGTGTGGGTGTGGGCGCTGTTATCAGTGCTCCTTCCATGGCATATTTAGATAACTTCTTTTGGACCAATTTCGCTTCCTCTGTCTTTCTATCTTCCTCTTTTTGTTTCATTTTTTTCCTGCCACATCCTGCAGTGGTGCACTATTGTCAGTTGTATTTCTGGGCATGCTTTTGATTCCATCCCCACTAGCTTCTTCAACTGCCTTTGTACTTGCTCCGGGAGCCCTTGGATTTGTATGTGATAGAAAATTGCTAGTGTTTTGTCCCACGGTTCCCGCGTTTCCAAGTGCCACTTCTCCTTAATCTCCTGGATGTAATGAACAGGATCTCCATTCTCACGCATCTTGCGTGAGGTTATGGCTTCTATGTCTGATGTGTCTGGGTATTGGACCCTCAATGCCTGCTAGAGCGTATGTCTACAGTTGGCGAATGGTGCTCAATCATGTGACGTGTCGTTTATTGTTACCTCTGGGAATCCCGCCCTTTTCCAAATGTCGTCAGCGGCAACCCCCAGTATGGAAATTAGCAGCCCCTTCACGTCTCCTAATGCTAATTTTTGCCCCGCAGTTTGTTTTTCCATCTCATATATCCACTTCACAGCTCCTCCACTTAGGGATGGAAGTCTGCATTTTATATTTTCCTTATCAGCATGCTTCCAGAGGACATATTGTGGTCTCGCTCCTCCCGTCTCTAGTAGAGCCATTAAATTGTACTCCCTCACCTCCCCCTGTGTCCGCCTGTGTGAGGTTATGTTCGTATATTCATCATCTTCCTCAATATCTGATAACTCTTCAATGCTATCAATGTTACAGTAGTTTACTCTATCCCCTCCTACGTTCTTCCTTCCCTTCCTGTTACCCTCTTGCCCCATTATGGGTGTGTTTGCTCGCTCTTCCTGCCTGCGTCCTGGGAGGTCCCTAAGTCGGCCGACATATGGGGTGTGTACAGGGGTTGGTGTTACTGGGCGTGGTGTTTTCCTGTTCGCTTCTCTTATTTTTGTTTCTCCTGAGTTTGGTTCTCCCCATGTCTCGCATGCCCATGGTGAGTCGCAGTTAGTGCGCGTTATCTATAATTTGTCTAAACTCTCCCTATTTCCATCTCTTCCATTGTCGCACGAACCTTCCTCTTCCTCGCTGCAAAATCCATCAGAAAATGTCAATCCCCACTCTGTGCGTTTTCCCCCCACTGTCACTGTCCTTAAATCTATTAGGTCCACTTCTGTGTACTCACCTCCTTTAACCGCAGTCCCCTGTGTTGATGTTGTTGCCACCGCCTTGTCCTGGCGTGTATACTTTTTTGCTCCATGTTCCACTCTCCTATCTCCTCTTTCTTCAGTCTTCTTCTCCACTACCTCGCCACCTATTTCTGCTCATTTCCTGTGGAGTTCTTCCAATACTTCTGTGCACCCCTTTGCTAATATCTTTTACTTGCCTTCTTTTCTACCCCATATTCCCCCTTCCCTCTTTAGTATGCTTTCTATAACCTTCCCTTCTTCATATTTCCGGGCGCTTTCTGATATAATCTTCTTTTTCCACAATCCCATTTCCCTATCATTCTCTTCCCTCTCCTCTTCCTTCCTTCTCATCTCCCTGTGTTCTGCGTGTGCCACTCCTTCTGCTATTGCCCTTATGTGCTCTTCTTCCTTTCTTCTGCCTGTTCCTTCATTCTCGCCATCTCTTCCTTATGTGCCTTCTTTTCCTCCTGTCTTGCCCGTGTTTGCTTCTCGAACTGCCTACGCTTCGTAAGTTCCTCAATTCTGCCAAGCTTTCCTCCAACATCTCTTCCTCTTCTTGTGAAAGTCACCCTTCTCTCCCTTTACTTACCTCATGCCCTGTTTGTATGTGATCCATTTCTTCCTTGTTTACCTTTCTCACTGCGTCCTCCTCTTCCTCTGTTAGCGTCCCCCTGAGTTTCAGAAGTACCTGTGCTGCTATCCACTCATCTGGGCCTCTATTTGCAAAATTTCCCATGGCCCTCCTTTCACCCCCCATTCCTGCCAACGTTGTGGTTGAATCTACTGTGCCCGTCGCCCCCACCCTCTTTTGAGAATCACCTGTGGGTGCGTATGGTGGAGGGCTGTATGTGGGGTTGGAGTACCCCTCAGCAGCCGTTAGTTGATCCTTCCTCCTTCTTCACTACCTTAGCCATCAGCATGTCCTCTGCCCCAACTTTTTTAACTTTTGCCTCTGCTACCGCAAATGATCCTTCTGCCTCCTCCTCACTGTCTTCAGTGCTGGGCGGGTTTTTGGTTGCCGTACCCTCCTTTCACCTTCTCTTCTTTTACTCCCTTATCCTCCCTTATCCCCTTCTCCTCCTTTATCCCCTGTACCGCGAACATTCCCGGGGCTCCTACTGTACCTCCCTGGAACATCTTCCAGAGATCGAAACCTCTAAATAGTTTGCTAACTTTTTCCCTTTGTATGTGTTGTGTAGATATGTCAGCAAGTAGTGTTGGGTAAACGTGTCGAAGCTGCCGTTGGGCGGCCACGGTACCCTTATTTTGTTGTCTGTTCCTTGTGTACACTCAATACTGTACTTTATTATTTTTTCCTTGTGTGGTGACAATGTTGTGCAGATGTGCTGGAGTGGTGTAGTTAAAGCTCTCCCCATGTATCTCCACCCTGCTCCCCCCCTGATCCATAGTACGTTGCCATGTTACAATTTTACTTCTCAACGTCAACCTTTTACCTGGCCCCGTAAGCTGGGGACTTTCGACTGTCTGCTGAAAGGAAAAGCAATTTTAATTTTACAATATTTTGCTTTTGTTGTTCTTTCTTCCCGATGCTACAACTTTGGCCCCCTTTGGCCTTGGCGCACAAAGCCCCCTGTGGCTATGTGCCCTGTGCGGCGTGCCTTTGGGCTGCCCCACCTTCATGTGCCGCCTGTACTTGGCACACCTTCAACTTAGTTCCTCCTACTCCACGTCTCCACTGTCTACTCACCCCCCCCTCTTTTTCTGGCGCAACCCCTTTGTCGAGTGCAGCCGGCGATCACCGTGCACGGCCACCTCCCCCTTTGGCTCCTCCCTGTTTGAGCGCGGCCGGCGTTCTCTGTGCACGGCCGCCTCTCCCCCTTTGCCCCTACCCTTTCATACCTCCTGCCCCCGACCACCCCTGGATGAATGTGAGATGGTCGTTGGGTCCTATACAAGTCCTATGGGTGACGTCACCAACCTCTACAAGATATTACATGTACGTACAATTTTAGAACCTTATGAATGCGTGCTATCCTTTTACACTTTTATTCCCCGTTAACCTCACAGCTGTCCTCCCACTACGTCTGGAGTGGAGTAATCAACAATAAATATACTTAGTATAATCAGACTGCGCACACTGCGTCACCTCGCGTGTGACACGCCCCCTCCCTAGGGGAGCTTAACCAGCCAATTATCTTCCGCACTCGGGAAACAATCTAGCTACCTCCTGCAGGAAAACATCATCTACCTAACAAGCTTCAACACTCAATTAGTAGGGACTCTCATCTACTCATTGAACTACAACGTCAATTCATAGGAAAACCACACCTCCCTTATACAGGTGTCCGCTATCTAGACCAATCCGTGCCCTCTAACAGTCACACGTGGGTGATCGAAGCCCCACCCAATCCACTTCTTGACGATGTAGCGTACGGCCCTCATGTCTGTCCCGCTACACCTCACACCTCAATCGCCGCTTATCAGTCGAAATCAATGTCCACACACTGTGACAACCACCCGCCACCCTCTTAACAATTCCTCCCCCCTCCCGCACAACATTACGTTGCTGGTTGGGTGTGCCATACTCACCAAGTCCTTGTGAGCCGGGGCTGATCGACCGCGGGCACCCCTCCAAAGCGGCTCGCTGTCATGATGCCCGCTCCCGGGGAGCCGGTTCAAGCCCTGCATCCCCGAAAGCGGACATCCAGTCCCCAAGGAAAGACCCAGCAACCCCATATAGGGGCCCTTTGGACAGTGTCCTGGCGCCTATGGCGACAGGCTCATAAAAGACATCAGTCCTGGCGCCATAGGCGCCAGGCTCATTATGGGAGTGCTTGGGTGCACTTACCTGATGCAGACCATGCTGCAGGATCCCAGCCTCCTTGAGGCCTGAAAGGAACTACTTTACCTGTGGGACTAATTTACCATCCGGGCGTGGTCGGGGAAGGATACATACCTGATTGGAGGAAGGATACATACCTTGAACTTCTTCCAAGGCTATTTAAACCCCACCCGAACAGCCACACGTGCTTCGCGTTGTTCTGCATCTAGCAGCTGGACGCTCACCGTGTCTGCTCCTGCATCCTGACTTCTGCCACGCCTGCCAGCATCCTGGATCACCTGCAAAGGAAGAGAAGAAGAGAACAGAAGAAGGAAAAGTCCTTACCTGCTAAATCTGCATCCCGGAGACATCTCGCCGACAATCCTGAAAAGGAAGACTTTTATTTAAAAGCTCATTGCGTCGATCGCTGCAGCGCCGCATTCCACTCACCTTTACAGGGCGCCTCCATGTTCAGCAGCGATCATCTGGATTCGCAGTCACACCCCAGCGCCTAGGGAGAAAAAGGCAAGAACAAAAGGTGAGAGAGAGAAGGGAATAAGGAAAGCTAAATCTCCATGTTAAGACTTACCTGTTGATTCATTCCCTTTTCACTTCGGGTCCACGCCGCATCCTGGCATTTCCGGACCCCGGCCCCTAAGGGGAAAAAAAGACATCAGCGTTAATGAGCGAATGAAAAGACATTACCAAAAAACGCTCATTAAAGACTTACCTGATTTCTACAAGGATTTCACCTCTCATCTCGGGTCGGTGCCTGTTCCCCGGCATTCCGTACCCTGGCCCCTATGGGGAAAAAGACACTAGCATTAGTACATTAATGCATGGACACAAGGGGAACCTCTTATAAAAAAAAAACTTACCTGGAAGCCAAGCAAGTTTGGTTCTCACCAATCCGAAAATCCAGTGAAGTAACTGGATACCAACGCGCCCCTGCATCAGAAGCAGGATGGAGAGCTCGTCCTTCCAGACCCTAAGGTGAGACGCTATGGGGAATCACAGAAGGGTTTCGAGGAGGGTGAGAGGGGAAAGTGGGAGGCCGATTGCATTACCCCGCAGTCAGTTAATCCCCTATTTTCGCCTACAGAAGGATACTTCTGCGAGCCAGACAAGCCAGATTTGGGGGCCCGGTCCAGTCCGTCTTCCGAACCCTGCACATCACCTTAGAAGAGGTCACAGCAGCGCGATCCAGGCCAGCTCCTCAGTGGGAGTCAGGTGAGCGTTACACTCGCCACCTCCCCTCGTCTGGACCACGTGTGGACACTCGCCAACCGTGGGCGGGATACTTCTCAAGTCGGCTCCCGACAGCCAATGTCCGGATTGCGCTGTCCAGTCTTCTTGCAGTTCCACGATATGATATGATATGGCATTTATAACGCGCCTATACACAAGTGTTTCAAGGCGCGAAAATGGTCCTGTAGTCCTCAAAAGGGGGCAACGGCAGAGGGGGCCGCGCTGCCGGGTTGCCTTTTTGCAAGAGGCCTGGTAGTTGCCGTTAGGTTAGGTAGCTCTCAAACAGATCTCAGCAGTGCCTCCAACTTGTCGGGGTGATTTCCCGGGGGCGGGCAGAGCCGTCCGCGGACCTCCGGGGCTGGGGAGGCCCCAACTCCTCCCGCGTCCCAAAAGGAGTATGAGGCACACACAAGAGTAAAGTAATTACTGCTGTTTATTATAGTAACGGCAGGGATAGTTCTCAGCTGGTATGCATCCGGTGAGGCTCTCAGTGTTAGTGTGGCCTCGAAGGCCCTTTTTACCGTAGTATGAGGCGCTACTGGCGTGACCTGGGAAAATTGTCACAAAACCTAACGCCACTTCGTGTTGGCTCCCCGGGTGGTAGGGTTAGTATAGTTACCTATAGGAGAAAGGATAATTGGATAAGGACAGGTCAGGTGGTACACTTGGGTTGTCCCTAAAGGTTGCTACACAGAAATTGTTACAAGGGGATACTTGGTGATTGGTTAACTAAAATGGCGTCAGTGATGAGCCCCCGTATTCTGACTGGTTCCCTCGCGAGCCCCCAAGCCTGGGACCATCGCTGTTCCGAGCCCGCGATGTACCTGGTGCTGGCAACAATGTGCAACTATGTGTTAGAGGTGGACAATGGACAGGTCTGCCTAGTGGCTAATGTGCATGTCTTTCCCATCTCTATAGATGTCCAACTTGTCGCTTCCTTGTTGCAGCCTGTGTCCCAGATGGGGGACTCCAGTGACTTTCTGTCTCGTAAGCTTGGCATCTTGTCAGTTTGGCTTGTTCACGTGTGGAGAGACCGTGGCTGGAGCAGAATTATGAGCATTTGATTTGTATTTCGGCTCTGAGGAGCGATTGGCGGTGGCAGGTGTACCCTTGGTGCTGGGAGCGCGGCATGTGGGTTGCACCAGTGCGGCCTTGGCTGTGGGCTCTCATGGGGGTTCGTTCTGCGTGGTCAGCGCTTTGCTTTTTCGTTCTGGGAGGATTTTCATCTGAGAGGCTCCTGCATGGGGATTCTTGCATCGCGGCCTACTTTGGGCCTAGCTTCTGGGTGGCGGTACACAATCCATAATATGGGGTCGTGAAGGCGACAGAGTGTCACAAGCATCAGTAAATACATAGGGTGGCATCTTCATAGGGATAGGTAGCGAGAGAGCCTCTGCAAGCTTGTATACACAAGCTCTTCCGGCGTCTTTCGTTTCTGCGTTGCTGTAGGAGGCATATGTGAAAAATAACAATGATGCGTGTCTGTGGCTGTGTCAGTCCGCTGTGTCAGAGCACTGAGTATGTCCTTCGTGTATGTTCTTCGTGTGGGTTGGTGTGTGAGTTAGCAGTGTGCATGGTGGCACATGTGTTCTTGTCTGTGGCTACGTCGTCATGGCATCTCTAACGATGATGGTGCTTGTGGCTGTTGTCTAATCGAGTTGATCCATGAGGCTGACGTCGGCTTGACTAGGATATGGTAGGGGGCAGGCTCCCCGGGTGTGTGGGCCATGGACGCAGGGAATCTGGGCATCTGGTGAGGAGGTGAATTGGATGAACTCCTCTCGCGTGGGGTGCGTGGGTCTTGATGTCCTGGGCCATGGTCTAGATGAGACTGGGGGGAGAGTATTTTCCCATTTTCCCACTTCAACACTTAATTGGTGCCTGTCATGCGCAGTAGGTAGGTCAGACACACCAGGCACACCGCCTTACAGAACACTCATACCCATGGGGACTCCCTGACACATAACACAGCGAGACTCTCCAAGTCACAGTCAGCCCTTCACATGATCACGCTACCTGTGGTGTGAGGGAAGCGTCACCAACTTGCAGCTATGTTAGAGGGCGATATTATTTGTTCCCTTGTTTCCGCTGGCAACTGCCATGGAGATTGCGAGAGGGCTGGAGCAGGAGCAATCGGCGGCAACTACTTCCCGGTTCCGGGCCGAATTCTCGGTCACGTGCCCTGAGCTCCGCTCACGTGATCAGGAGACAGCACGTATAAAAGCGGCGCACTTTGAATCACTCGCCGCTTCACAGCTGTTTCACGGCACTGTTTGGCATTTTCGATTCAGGTTGGATTCATTTGTTTACAGATCTCAAGCCTACGGATTACGGACTGGTTTTTCTTGCTCCTTGGAATTGGCGTTTGGTTTCTGCTCAGATTTACGGACTTTTGGACTTTAGCTAACGTTTCACGGATTGATTGGATTACCCTTCTCTGCTTTGTCAAGTGTTCTACGTTCTCCAGAGTTCCTGGAACTGCTACGGTACCACAGTGTTAAGAATTCATCCAAGAATCATCAGGTGGTAGCCAGCGCTGAGTTTTCTGGCGCCTGGCTTTTAAGGATTACTGACGCTTCCCTGCACCACAGCCTCAGAGTTCCTAGCAGTTAGAAAATCACCCTTGGGTAAGCCCTGTTTTAATAACAGTTATATTGTTGACAGTATTGTGCTTGTTTGCACTAATACCTAAATTCATTCCACAGCTCTGGGGTCCTCGGCGGCGTCTGGTCCTGCAAAACAACAACAACCACCTGTGGCCTCAAGGCTCGCACAGGGAGTAGTTTTTCTTTCTCTCTGTGAGGAACTTGGGGAAAGAGGCCCATATATTCTTCACGACGAGTCAAGTCAAGACAGACTGTGAAGCCGCGGGTTGTTTTGAATATGGAGGCCGCAGCCGACGACCCCGTGGCTGCATTGGTACAGGCAATCACAGTGTTGAGGGCGGATATGACAGCTGCCAATACCGCCATACATCAGCGGTTAGACCTCATCCAAACTGCTCACAATCCCTTACCCGCTGATGCAGAGTTTGGCGATTTGGCGGTGGCCCCACCAGCAGTAGCGCCACCTATCGTTCCCACGGCAGCACCTCAGGTTCCCGTACTGGTGCCCACGCCCTTTCCTTTGGCTGCTCCAGAAAGATTTCATGGGGATCCCCGAAAGTTTCGTACATACAACCGCTCAGCTGGGGGTGTAGCCCTGATCTTTCCCGAGTGGATTCCTGCCTCTGTCACTCCTACGCAGGCCTACTCCTCTTTTGAATGCCTCATCTGCAGGCTCTCTCTCCAAGCCATTCCCTTACTGTGGCTACTATCTATCGACCCCCTGGTCAGATCCCATCCTTCCTCTCTGAGTGGGCGGACCTCTCCTCCTCACTCCTGGCCTCAACTACTCAACTCCTCCTTCTTGGAGACTTCAACATCCACCTGGATACCTCCTGTCCTCCCTCAGGACTCTTTTGCGACCTTTGCTACTCTCTCTCACTCACTATTCTCTCTCATCCTTACACAGCCCTCCTCACTTTACATTCTGCCATATCTGATACTCTTGATATCCTTGCCTCTGTCATGAGAATCCGCCTGAAGCCCAAAGCCAAATGCAATTCCTGGTATGACTCAGACCTCGTCACCCAAAAATGCAAGTGTAGGGTTGCAGAGAGGAAATGGCGTGCTTCATTTACATCCTCTGACAAACTGGCCTGCCGCTTGCTGCAAAGGCAATAGCGGCTCTCTGTCCTTACTAAGAAGAGAGCTCACATCCAAGCCCGTGTCTCTGCGGCATCTAACAACTCAGCTGAACTCTTTAAAATCACAAGGAACTGGCCAATCCTGCTGCAGTCTCTACCTCTCCTGTCCCCTCCCAGGCCCTCTGCACGGCACTGGCTTCTCACTTCATCTCTAAAACTCAGGACATCCTGTCCTCTCTTTCCTCCTATCCTCCCACTCCCCCCCACTCCCTGCTCTCCCTCTGGCCTTCCTGCAGCCACCCCTCCTCCCTCCTTCTCTGCCTTTCCCCTGTTCTCCGCAGACGAGGTTTCTAGACAAGTCCGATCTATGAAAGTCTCGTCAAAACAGGTTAACCCCTGTTCCTCCAAAACTATAAAGGACCACATTGACTCCCTGGCTCCAGCCCTGGCCGATTTTTGCAATCACTCCTTCGCCACTGGAATCTTCCCATCCCCCCTGAAGCACTCCCTTGTGCACCCCTTGCTTAAGAAATCCTCTGCCGACCCCTCCTGCCCGGCTAACTATCGCCCAATCTCCATCACTCCTTTTCTGGGCAATCTCCTTGAGAAACCAGCCATCTCCCAGCTAAATCTCCACACTGAATCTGTTGGTTGTCTTCATGATCATCAGTCTGGCTTCAGAGCTGCCAGAAGCACGGAAACTGCTCTCCTGAACATCCGTGAAGACCTGCTCTCCAACCTCGACTCTGACACCCCCTGCGTCCTCATCCTGCTTGATCTCTCTTCTGCCTTTGACACTGTTAACCATGCCATCCTGCTCAACCGTCTCCGTGATAATCTGGGTATCATTGGTTAGGCTCTGGCGTGGCTGACTTCTTTCCTCTCTGACCGACCCTCCCAGGTCCAACTTGGGTCCTTCCTCTCTGAGATCTTTTTCTCTACCTGTGGTGTCCCCCAGGGATATAACCTCTCTCCCTGGCTGTTCAACCAATACCTGGCACTCTTGGCCCACCGCATCGCCGCTCTCTGCCCCAATTTTCAGTGTTATGCGGATGATACCCAGCTCATTTTCAGGCTACCCTCTGCCTCCTCCTCTCCCTCTCTCATCTCTGAATGTCTGTCTGCTATCCAGGAGTGGTGTGCCGCAAATAAGACTGAGAGTCTACTCATCGGCACACGCACTCCCTCTTTCCCTGTTGCTCTCTGGCCGGCCTCTCTTGGCCCTCTTCCTGCCCCCACCTGCAAGGCTAAAAACCTCGGGGTCATCTTCGACTCCACACTCTCCTTCTCTCCTCACATATCTGACGTCTCTAAGAAGTCACACTACCAGCTGCACCTCCTCAGAGGTATTCTCCCTTTCCTCTCCTTCCCCCAGAAGCTCACTGTCTCCAGAGCCCTGGTTCTCTCTAAGCTGGACTACTGTAACAGCCTCTATCGAAAACTGCCTGCCTCTACTCTCCGCCCTCTGCAACTTATCCAAAACAGGACTGCGAGACTTGTCCTTGGCCTCAAGCCCAGGGATCGTATCTCTCCAGGACTGAAATCTCTGCACTGGCTCCCAGTGGCTGCGAGGATTAAGTTCAAAACCCTCTGCATTGTCCACAAGGCCTTCTGGGGCCTGGGGCCGAAATATCTTCAACTCTGTCTTCCTAAATATATCTTCCTTCTCGAGCTCTTCGCTCATCCGCCTCCAACTCCCTCACGGTCAGTCGCTTCTCCAAGCAACGAGTGGGCGGTAGATCTCTGTGGTCGGCAGGGGCCTCGCTCTGGAACAGCCTTCCTGCCTCCCTTAAACTTGAAGAGGACCATCTCTGGTTCCAGAAGCACCTCAAAAACCTTCCTCTTTGCTTCTGCTTTCTCTCCCCCTCTCCCCTGCTGAATTCCTGGCTGATACTACACTGGTTACCTGGCCACCCTTCTGTTCTCCGGCCCAGGCCCCGCCAGCTGCACTCCCGCACTGCCTCCCTGGCAACCCTTGTACCTGGGGACTGTTTTCTGTAGCCCTACAGTCCCCTACCAGCACTTATCTGCACTTACCCTGCACTTGGCGCCTTCTGGCCGTTACTATCTTGTTATTCTACTATCCTATGTACTGCACTTCCCCTCTCCCCTCCCCCTTGCACTTTTCCCTTTCCCCCCTCCCATGCACTTGCGCGATCTGAAGGACACTTGGCCTTGTAAGATCGTTGTCTGTCTTCCCTTGTTCCCCCTCCCTTGCCTCGTCGCGCCTTGAAACACTTGTGTATAGGCGCGTTATAAATGCCATATAATATCATATCATATCATTCATAAACCAATGCAAATTGCATTTTCTCTGTAGACCTCAGGCTTTTCCCGATTCCACCACAAAGGAGGCATTTACATTATCTCACCTAGCTGGTACAGCTGCCGCTTGGGCAAACCCGTTATTGGAAAACAACAGTCCTGTTCTTTATGATTTTAACTTACTTGTCACAGAAATGTCTCAGGTATTTGACACACGCCACAAGGCCCAGTCCCGGGATTTTCGAGTTATTGGAATTATCTCAAGGAAAGGGTCCACTCATAGAATATATTGCCCGATTCAATCAATTGGCCACTGAGACTTCTTGGCCCGAAACAAAGAAGGCAGTGGTATTTGAAGGACGCTATGGCCGTCATACCCTCTCTGCCCTCACAACATGTTGAACTAGTTGACCTCGCCCTACAGATAGACGCACGGTGTTCTGGACGTAAAAATGAAGCAGGGTTTCCTAATACAGTTCAGACCTCCTCTTCCACAGATACAGGTGGTGAACCCATGCAAATAGGCGGAATCCGCAGTCCGATTTCCCAAATCGAGCGAGAATGCCGTAGAACGGACAACGCCTGTTATTATTGTGGCTTAAAATGTCATTTTGTAAAGACCTGTCCTCGGCGTCCCAAGACTAAAAATTCGGTTTTTCGGACTGCTCGACCCTAGATTCGAGGGCCGGATCGAGCAGTTCATCCACTCCCTCGGAAATGATACCTGCTTTTGGGAGGGTTAGGCCAGTGGTGGTACAGGCTACTTTGAAACCCACTGCAGATGTCATTCACACAGTTTCTATTGTTATTGATTCAGGTGCCACAGGCAATTATGTTGATATAATATTGGCAAATTCATTGAATCTACCCCTGGTTACCAAGCAACACCCAGAACCTGTACATGCAGTTGACAGCAGGGTATTGATTTCCAGTCCGATCAGACAACAAACTGCCCCAATCACCATGAATATACAGAACACCCATCAGGAAGTGATTTCCTTTGACTTAATCTCGACACCACAGTTCGGGTTGATATTGGGTATTCCGTGGTTGAAACAACATAATCCATTAATTGACTGGAAGTCTGGGCATGTTCATTTTGAGTCGGAAATATGTCAAAATGATTGCCTCATCGCACCCAAAGGCATTGATTCACCCCCATGTGCTTTGGGGGCCATAGCACAGCTCACGTTGAACAATGACACTCTTTCTTCATCATCAGAGCCACACTTGGTGGGGGCGGTTATAACTGGCATTCCTTCTGAATACCAAAATTTTCAGGAAGTTTTTGATAAGGGCTCTTCCGAAATTCTTCCTACGCATCGCCCTTATGATTGTCCTATTGACATAATTCCTGATTCCATCATTCCTTCGGGACGCATTTATTCAGCATCTCCCTCGGAGGAACAAGCCCTCAAGGACTACATCCAAAAGGCCCTAAGAATTGGTCACATGCGCCCTTCTACCTCTCCAGCGGCCAGCCCTATTTTTTTTGTCCCCAAAAAGGAGGGCGATTTACCTCCTTGTGTAGATTACAGCCGCTTGAATTCCATCAGCATAAAAAAACGGTATCCTATCCCTTTGATCACTCCATTGTCGGATAGATTAAGTCACGCCACTGATTTTACGAAACTCGACCTCCGTGGAGCATATAACTTGCTTAGGATCTGCCCCAGAGACAAATGGAAAACTGCTTTTTGTACTCGGTATGGGCTATTCGAATATGTGGTTATGCCCTTTGGGCTCTGTAACGCCCCAGACACATTTCAACAGTTCATGAACGAGATATTCCATGACTTGCTGGATGTATGTGTAGCGGTATATCTTGATGATATCCTCATTTTTTCACAAAACCTAAAGGAACATGTGACACACGTCCGCGAGGTTTTGTCCCGTCTTCGCCAAAATTCACTCTTCACTAAACCTGAGAAGTATCAGTTTCATACTGACAGTGTGGAATTCTTGGGTTTCCATATTACGCCCGGGGGTCTATCCATGAATCATTCTAAAGTTTGTGCTGTGTTGGATTGGCTGAAGCCCAGTAATCTTAAGGCATTACAATCATTTCTGGGTTTCTCAAATTATTACAGCATTTTATTCAGGATTTTTCCTCCATTGTAACACCCCTGACTGCATTAACCAGTCCCAAAGTGCCTTTTGTGTGGCTAGAAGAACATCAGACAGCCTTTGACGCATTAAAGACAGCGTTTACCACGGCCCCCGTTTTGAAACATCCCGATCCAGAACGCCCTTTTATAGTGGAAGCAGACGCATCCTCATTTGCCCTTGGCACAGTGTTATCCCAGCATTGCCCTTATTCAGGTCAATTACATCCAGTGGCATTTCATTCCCGAAAGTTTTCCCCTACCGAAAGCCATTACACTGTTACGGAAAAAGAATTATTAGCCATCAAAGATGCCTTTCAAGTTTGGCGACATCATCTATTAGGGGCAAGACATCCTATCACGGTATTCACAGATCACCGTAATATCCAGGACTTAGCCTCAATCAAGTGTATCACTAGCCGGCAGGTGCGGTGGCATTTATTCTTTGCGGCCTTCGACTTCCAGATTAAACATAGATCAGGCTTATCCCATGGAAAGGCAGATGCATTATCACGTTCCCCTGGCGGAGTCTCCCTACCTGTTTTTCCGGAAACCCTATTAGATCAACATGTCATTTGTCTATGTACACCTCTTTACCACTACTGAAATCGATTTGAACATGGGTTGCACTACACCCTGAACAAGTCTCAGAGTGGAATCCAGTGTTTCATGATGGTTTACCTTTCATCCAGAATAAATTATGGTTACCAACAGCCCCCCAGAAAAAGAGAGAGAAGCTAAAAGAGATTCAATCAGAGAACTTCTCTGATTTAATCTCTTTTAGCCTAGATGCTGCTGCATTTCCTTTGCCAACAGCGCGGGGGCGCTGTGGCAAGGAAACAATCAGTATAGCCGCCCGACCCGGCAGCGGGGCGCGTCCCAATTTAGTATTTTTTTTTTTTATAGTTGAGTGCGTGGAGCTCGTAGCTCCACACACTCTACGTAGCCCCTTTAATTAGAGGCCTGGCGGGGCGCTTCAGGGGTGGCCCCGCCAGTGCGCAAACAGCGCACTTACATTATTAATCCCTCCATCCCGGCCTGCCCTGCCATGGATACAGTATGTCATTGGCTGGCAAACAGCCAATGACATACTGTATCTACTGGCGGCGCAGGGTGTGTGTGTGCGCCTGCGCCGCCTTCACACCCGACCCGACCCTTTCTTTTCGAATCTCCCCCGACGCCGGCCGAGCATCAGCACACAGGAGAGGAGTGCTGCTGCAGCACCAGGCCACACCAGCCCAGCAGCGACGCCGCGGACCCGCGGTAAGTAATTTGCACGCACTGCGCAGCGTTCGTTCGTTGTAGTCCCGACTCCGAGTCTCCGAGTCCCTGTTAGTTTCGGCCCGGGCCGGGGACTCGGAGTCGGGAGTGAGTCCCCCCCGCCGGGCCCAAACTATGTGGA
The DNA here is from genome assembly GCF_040938575.1 of Ambystoma mexicanum. Lineage (NCBI taxonomy): Eukaryota > Metazoa > Chordata > Amphibia > Caudata > Ambystomatidae > Ambystoma > Ambystoma mexicanum. Next base: position 1,564,683,673 of record NC_090932.1, read on the forward strand.
CCACTTTCCACTACGGGGCCCAGCAGGCAGGCCCAGTCACTCAACACTGAACAACGTGTAGGCTTAGGCTAGGCCTACACGTCGTTCAGTGCTGCCGAGCTGAGTGACTGCTGCCGTCAACTTACTTAAGGCGAGCCTTGGTGGTAGCGGGGCCCGCTACCACCAACGCTCGCCCAAAGTTGGGCATCCACGGCACGGACCGGGGGGCTAAACAAAGTAGGCCCAGGCGGCCCCCGCCTTGGTGGTAGCGGGCGGTCCAACAGTGGGCCGCCCGCTACCACCAAGGCGGGGGCCGCCTGGGCCTACTTTGTTTAGCCCCGGTCCGTGCCGTGGCCGTGGGTGCCCATGGGCCTTGCCTTGGGCCACCACGTCGGGACCGGTACGCAAGGCCCAGGAAGGGATTGCTGCTACTTGGGCAGCAGCAGCAGCGCACGCCTGCCTGCCAGTACCCTGGGCCTGTGGCCCAGGGCACTGGCAGGCAGGCTTGTGCTTCTGCTGCTGCCCAAGTACCAGCACAAATTCAATCCCAACACCGAAAATAGCACTGTGTACTAGGCCCAGGCGGTCCCTGCCTTGGTGGTAGCGGGCGGCCTGCTACCACCAAGCCAGGGGGCCGCCGTGCCTGGGACTACTTTGTATTATTAGCCCCGGTCCGTGCCGTGGCCCATGAGCCTTGCCTCGGGCCACGCCGAACCGGTACGCTGCAAGGCCCAGGAAGGGATTGTGCTGCTACTTGGGCAGCAGCAGTGCACGTCTGCCTGCCAGTGCCCTGGCCCAGGGCAATGGCAGGCAGGCGTGCACTGCTGCTGCCCAAGTAGCAGCACAAACCCATTCCCTAGAGCACTGTGATCTTTTTTTTTCTTCTCTAAAAAAAAGCCCTCCTAGTACCTACATGTAAACCCCAACTCCCATGGGGAGAAACTAAGCCAAAATAAAATAAAATAAATGAAGGCCTCCGCTGGCGAGTGAGCCACCCTGGGGGCTCTTCAAAACAAAACTGTATTGTTAGGAAGTCATGCACACAGCAACTTGGACACTTGTTGCCCAAATGCAATCCTCATCACAAAAGTGCTCACTGAGCACCGTTACGGGCTGGGATGTTTGTGGGGCACTCCCCTGTGAGAGGGAGAGGGGAGCCCAAACTCACCACCACCTAGCCGCGGCCGCGACCCTCCCGCATTTGTGCCGTTTTATATTTTCGTCATTTTTAATGCCAAAAATATAAAACGGCAAACACAAGTCACCAGGGAGAGCCCTGGCAGGGAGAGGGCCTCTCGCTGCCAGGGCTCTCCCTGGTGACTTGTGCCATTTTATATTTTTGGCATTTTTTGTCGAAAAATGCCGAAAATATAAAACGGCACAATTAGCATGATGCGGGAGTGCTTGCGGGCCGTGGCTGCCTTTCAGCCCCGGCCGGGCCAGTATGTAGTCCGTTTTGTAGGACCACCACCATAGGGGTAGTAGCCTGCCCAACACATGTGTGGAGACCCATGCCAGAGCACTAGATGGAGAACCCCACTAATGCCACGTTCACACGGCCACAGTGGGCAGAGCGGGCCCTGGGGCACAGCAGGCAGCCAGGCACTACACTACCCCTAGCACTGAGAAGGCACGAAGCATGCACATTCCTTACCCACCCTGGTCTACTGGCACAGTGTCTGAATGGGCATACGAACATCTAAATAGGGATGTGCAGGCTTCGCTGCTCTGTGCCTGCTCTCCCTGCAGCCCTCCCTTCCTGGCAGTTTCTCTTTTGGTATCCTACTGTCCCCCCACCTCTTCATTGAGCGCTTTGAAGCATGTCTCTATGTACAGGCGCTCTACATATAAACAATATATTAAATAAATAACTATATCCCACTGGGGTGTGCCATCTGAAGCCAGTGCCAGTCTCGGCTGAAAACCATGTGCCTTCACCGCTCTTTGCTAAAGCTGTGCCCAGGATGAACCCTGGATGTGCAGTCAAAGGCTAACACAGAATTGCCTGTGCCAGGGGCTCTGGTGCCACACACCGTGAGGTCAGCATTGCCAGTTGACGCATGCGCACACACAATCACTGCACAATTTCTTCATTGTGAACAGGTTTAACCATTTGATGGTCCTTATGTCGTGTATATATACAACATTCTTTACAAAGAGGTTCATTTTTCTCTTAGGCTATCTAGGGGGTAGTCAATTCTGTGCCTCCCTCTACCCATGTCCATGCGTACCCCTGTGTGCATGAGCTGCCAGTCTCAGTCCAATTCCAGCTGGGCAGCTGTGCACACGTCACAGAGCTCCCATTTCTATTGGGCACTCTTAGCAGCAGAGAGGCCTACGGTGGAAGGGGCAATAATAACCTATCATCTCATATCATATTTGGACAAAAACAAATAATATCTTTGTTGAAACACTGCTTTCACTGCTCTGCTTTCAAAGTTTTGTAATATAGTGTAGCATGTGTATGCAAGATGATTTCAGCTGTTAAAATATAATGTGTATTATATTTACATCCAGTAAAATATCCATGATGCCCTACTCAGATTTAATTATTGGCAGAACACTAGCAGTATATATTAACATATAATTGCCTTGCAATGTTTGGCTTCATGACAATATGTGCAAAGCTGAGCACTTAATATTCATGTAATATGCTGCCTCAACCGTAACACCGCCACATTTGCGGATATGAATTGTAATCCCCTTTCCTGGCACAGGTTAATTCCGATAAAATATTAAATGCATTTTCTAATCTGATTGAGTTCATTAGGCGTGCCATGGCCCTGAGAATACCAAACTCCCCACAGGGCTCAGCTTCATTACCGCTGCGCGCGCTGGATTTCTAGGGCTGTTGACTGACTGACAGAATTTGCACGCAGAATGAATCTCCCTTGCTATTGGGCCACTGTCATCATTGAAACACATTTTGATGCAGTGCTTTCTAATATTCCGTGCATGTTTTGTATGACCCGTGGCCTGTTGCGTGGCATAATAGTCCTTTTGTATTGAAGTATGCGTGATCTAATCTTATCCATTACCGATTGGGCCATTAGTCAATGTTACTGCGCCCAGCTTACGGACGAAACACTTCTTAGCAAATGTTTCACCAGGGCGCATTCCTGTGGTGTGCTGGGCGCAGACCATGTTCTTATGATGCCAGCCCAGCCAGCAGGCTACGTGAGAGCAAGAGTGTTGGGTAGGAATTCCATTGAGATGATCTCTCGTGACAATCTTTAAAACAACATAAGAATCATCTGGAAACAGTACATGGTGAGAGGTATTTCCCTGTGTAAATAATTATGCACCTCAAGGTTATGTGCCCCCATGTTGTCTGTCTTTCCCAACCCTGCGCTTTACTACCCCTTCACCCTATTTAGCTGACTGCCCTTTCGGCTGTTTACCATCTGGTTGATACTTTGCCTCCTGGGCTGTGCAATGTAGCACCTACTTGCATCCATTGATCTGCCTTTTGAACCGCTTTCCTTGATTTCCCCCCTTCTCTTCCTTCTGTCCTCCACGTTCTTTGTTACCCCCTCGCTCCTCTTCTCTCTGATCTACAACCAGTTCTCTGACTTGCCGTTTCTCCTTCTTGCTTATCTGCACCCCTGGTATTTAACTGTCAGCCTGTGCTGCTTCTTCTTGCTGTTTACCCGGTGTGCAGTCATAATGTCGACAGTCAAAATGTCGACAGTCAAAATTTCGAAAAATAAATGTCGAAAAACAATAATGTCGACAAACAAAAATGTCGACATTTTTCGATATTTTTTCGAAATTTTGAATTTATTGTATAAATAAATAAATATATATATATATAAGATGTGTTGAGTATGAGGGGTGGTTGGGGGGGTGTGGGGGGGGGGGTGGCAGGGGGGTGTTGGGTGAGGGGGGGTTGGGGGGGACCCCCCCATAGTAAATGATACTATTTTTATTTATTTAATTATTGACTAAATAAATAAATAAATAAATATATAATTGGTATGTGTTGAGTATGAGGGGTGAAAGGGTGGTTGGGGGGTGTGGGGGGGTGGCAGGGGGGTGTTGGGTGAGGGGGGGTTGGGGGGGACCCCCCCCATAGTAAATAATCCTTTTTCTGGTTATTTATTTATTGAATAAATAAATAAATAAATAAATATATAATTGGTATGTGTTGAGTATGAGGGGTGAAAGGGTGGTTGGGGGGGTGTGGGGGGTGGCAGGGGGGTGTTGGGTGAGGGGGGGACCCCCTCCATAGTAAATGATCCTTTTTTTGGTTATTTATTTATTGAATAAATAAATAAATAAATATATAAATAGAATGTGTTGCATATGAGGGGTGGGAGGGTGGTGGTGAGGGGTGTGGGGGGGTTGCAGGAGGGTGTTGGTTGATAGTTTTAAGGGTTTATAGTCATAATGCCAAAAAAAAAATGTCGACATTTTTTTTTCGAAAAAATGACTTTTTACATTATAAGTATAGGATGTCGACATTATTATTTTCGACATTTTTTTTTCGACATTTTTGTCTGTCGACATTTTTTTTTCGACATTATGACTATAAACCTGTTTACCCACCTTCCCCTTTGACCTCGGCTCACTGCCTTGTGCTGTGCTTATTCTGTCTACCTTCACCCCTTCATCCCTTGTTGCGGCCAGGCACAGCTGTAGCACAGCTACACTTGCCAGGTACTTGCCAGGCACAGTGCCACTTGCCAGGCACAGCTGTAGCAGAATTAACTACCCGTTGTTGTAGAAGCAGAAACATGGTGCAAGTTCCTGGGCATCATGATCTAATAGCAGTACCTGGCAAAAGCTTACACCGCATGCACAAGGCCAAAATGTTGTCTTTGTCAATGCTTGTGTTTGAACAGGATCTCAGTGGCTTTGCCAATGCTGTTTTTAACAGGACTTCAGCGAAAGACACGCAGAGTGCTTATAAATCGGGTGCCTGAAGGGCTGCAGCAAATTAATTTTGTAATCTGAGCTCCACAAAGCGCACTTTTAAAGCCCCAGAACAAAAACATTACAAAAATGTATATATTGCAGCATTATACAACTGATGACTGGAACATGGTGGGAGTTGCTAGTACTTTCTTTACACATTGCACTAATGATTATTCTGGTGCAGCTTCAATGTTACAAGCTGTTAACTCTCCTTCATGTGTGAAAAACCATTTTAATACTGCTCTGAGCCTATGTTGCCCTTTCTCAGATCAGTCTCTCGCTTTCTCTTTACAGAACATCAGCAACACCTTAAATGAACAAATCCAACCAGTCCAGGGCAATTGTGCAACTAAAAACATCGGACTTCAACCTCCACAGTGCACCTTCCGAGATTTGGATTTCCCATAGCCTGCGAAGGATTTCATTGCAGTAACCATTCTCCATAACGAGGTGAGCTAGCATGAGTCTTTTGTAGGGTTTGGTGCTCAGGACACTCCAACTCGGCTTGTGTTCATCTGTAGTAAAGAAGGCACACAGCTATCTTGTTCACATTTATTTTAAAAGAAGCCCATATTTGTGGGGATCAATGAGGTGGGGGAAAATGTGATGAACAGTACAGACTACAGATACAGAATGGCATCTATGACTAGCTGAGAGGGTGGCAAGTGAAAATGGAAAGTCATACATATAGTGCAAAAAGGCCTGCTTATGGTTCAATGGAAGCAAACCTGTCCATTTGGAAACAGTTTTTCGAAGGATAGCATTGGGTGGTGGTTCCCACTTACCTCATGATGTCCTGGTATCTTCCAGTTGAATGGCATACAGTAATTTGTTTTACTGCTGTAAAATCCCACAGTCTTTCAAACATCAGAATACCTTCTTTCTAATCTTCACCGTTGCTCCCACAGTGCTTGGGAGGGGCTGGGGTTGTGTCATGCAGTCAGAAAAATCTCCCTACATTCTAAACAAAGTTTTTTTTTTAACAGTATTAACAGAACAAACTTGCCTCATTTCTTCCATAAGTTCTCATTTGCCAAACAAGCTGCAATACGTACTGTGTGGCTTGTGTCACATTTGCTAATGGGCATATGTGTTAACGCATGCATAGATAACATCGGCAATTATACTCAATTGTACTGGTCGATGATAAGTACAGCAGAGTTGTGTATAATTGCAGACGCTATCTGTGTCTAGTACTGACTAATTATACGTATGTGTTATTGAAGAGCATACCTAGCAATGACTACATGATCCCATATACATATACATGTACATAATCATTTTGCTTATTAACAGGTGTCACTGTTGCCGAAAATGAATTCAGTGGACCAATTACTCTCAAAACCATTTTCCGGACTCGCACACAATGAAAAACTGGAGGTGAAAAGACTAGGGCCTGATCGGCCAGATGTAAAAATTGAACAGTCCGCAAAAGATAGGGGAAAGGCTTACACACGCACATTTTTCATGGTGTGGTATGAAAAGAAGACATGGCTCACTGGTAGCATTGCTAAGCGGTCTTTGTTCTGCTTCCCTTGCCTGCTGTTTGGAGGTGAAACGGCATGGACAAAAACCGGAGTCACTGACTTAAAGCATTTGTCAGAAAAAAGCAAGAGACATGAATCGTGCAAATCTCATATTGAGAATATATTACAGCTGCGCATGTTGGGAAGTGTAAATATTGCAACACAGTTGGATGATGCCTATCGCCGGAGCGTGATGAGACATAATGAGGATGTGGATAAAAACCGATACATCTTGTCAAAGTTAATAGACTGTGTGCGTTTTTGTGGTGCATTTGAATTGGCTTTACGTGGCCATATGAAACTGAAGACTCTCTAAATCCTGGTGTATTTAGAGGCCTGGATGATTTTGTATCCAGCATAGACAGTGCAATGGAACTACACTTAAAAAATGCAACAGTATTCAAGGGCACTTCAAAAACAATTCAGAATGAACTGCTGGGCTGCATGCTCATGGTCACCAGAGAGATCATTGTAGAGCAGTTAAAATGCACAGATTATGTGGCTATTCAGGCAGACGATACAACTGATGTTTCCACTAAGACTCAGTCTGTGCTAGTCTATCACTACATTGATGAACGATACAGAATTGTTAAAAGGTTTTATGGATTCTCTCATCTGAAAGACTCTAGTGCGCAGACCATTGCTACTGCCATAATGGAAAAATTGGACAAAGTATTCCCTGAAGATTGCCACAAAAAAAAGTAATTGCGCAAACATATGATGGTGCGAGTGTATTGAGGGGGGTGTCTGGTGGAGTCCAAAAGAAAGTAGCTGAAGTGTATCCAAATGCACATTATGTACATTGCTATGCACACCAGCTTAAACTCATCATTGAACAGGCTGTTTCAAAAATCTCAGAAGCTCAAGTTTTTTTTGTGATATCTCTGGCTTCTGTACATTTTTTTCTCGTTCTCCAAAAAGAACCGCAGTTCTAGATGAGGTATCAGATCAAAGACTTCCAAAACCATCTCGCACTCGCTGGAGCTTCCATATTCGGGTAGTGGAAGCCATATATCAGCACAGGGAAGCACTCCGTACATGCTTTGAGACCATTATTGAAAGACGACTGATTTTGAGGGGGTTACTGTGCATGAGGCCCAGGGATTCATTCGAACTCTGAAAGAGAAAGAGTTCCTTTTCTTCCTTTTTTTGTTCAATGACATAATGCCCCATGTCGACATTCTATATAACCAGCTTCAGAAGCGAGACATTGACTCTGTGTATGTACAGAAAGCTACTGCAACTTTTATCAAGTGCATTGGCAGAGTATGTGAAAGCACTGACAATCTGGAAGCTAAACTTCCATCAGAAGCAACTTTTTCAGGTCGCAATGTAAATATGAACACTTTCAATCGTTTGGCTAAAGAAGTATGTGACATTATAGTTACACAAGCCCAAGAACGCTTTCTATTTACTAACCATTTGGAGGGGGCCAAATTGTTGCAGAGTGACCTATTTCAAACACATGGACAGTCTTCTCCCAATGATGCACTGAATGCAACTGTCCAAGCGTACTCCATGTTAAACAAGGAAAGTCTGCGCACTGAGCTTTCAATTGTTTATGAGAGGCCAGAATTCTGTAGTTCAAGTGGGGCAATTTCTTTATTAAAAGTGTTCGTTGAAAACAATCTCGAAGAAGCATTTAGTGAGACAATGCAGTTATTAAAAATTCTGATTACTACACCCATGACAACCGCTGAGTCTGAGCGCTGTTTCTCCACCCTGAAGCGAATTAAAACATTCTTGAGAAACACAATGACTGAGGATCGTCTGAATGCTTTGGCCATGCTGTCCATGGAAAAACAACTAATTCAAGAGATCCCTGACTTCAATAAATGGACTATTGATAAATTTGCCTCTCTGAAAAATAGACGTGCACAATTTGTGTACAAACTTTCAAAATGATTGACCAGTGAATGTTCTGTTACAAACAAGCTATTTGCAGTTATTTTGTGGGTTACCTTGAATTCTTTGTTTCAATGGCCTTATGTATGTTAGGATTTTGTGTAGAACAGTGAGAAATGTGAAGTATGTTTTGATGTTATGGTTGTTGGTTGATAATAAAGCACTCAACATAATAAACTTAGTAAACTATTTCTGTTGCATTTTTCTCCATGCAATATGTATGTGCTATTTCTGAGACCTGTGCATTCCACGTGTTGCAACTTTGAGAAACTGAAGCAATGGCAACTCAGCGTGGCAGACAGCCATTAAAGGTAGGACAAATGTCGCATTAATTAAGTGGTTAAAAACTAAAGTAATATTTTAGCTTAGTTTCCCCCTTTCAGAAAATGCCTAAAATCCCACCTTAGTAAGAGGATGAGCGCATGTGAATGCCAGTAACAGCATGACAAACATGTTTCCATCATTACTGACTATATAATGAATTTCTTTATGCATACACCATAGTACCAGCTATTCTCAATACAAGCTGCTGTAAAATACACCATCACACTTGCACACGTAAGAAAAGTGTACCACCATTAATATGTAAAACCGAATGCTTTTTTCATATTTCGGTGGGTTTTTTGGACAGTAAATTGCACATTTTGTAGGCCATTTTTCCAAAATTTTCGTGGTGGGAGAACCGCCCCTCACCGCCCTTGGGGGGGTGGGCTCGCGCGCTGCGCGTGCTCACTACTAAATTCGCCCTGGAAAATTTACGCCCCACCAGCTTTCAAACTCACCAGCCGCCACTGCCAACAGCAGAGACCCGCAACTTTTCTCTGGAATGGTCCCATGACAGTGCCATCAATGGACATCCTGGACAAAAGAGGACGTTGGATCTCCTCAAATGCTGGTGTTGGTGGCCATCCATGAAACACGATGTTGAGGGCTGTGTGAACACATGTGCAATATGTGCCCAGTGTAAACATTGCCGGGGGCATCCAGTGGGCCTTTCACATCCTTTGCCTGTACCTCCTCGACCCTGGCACACAGTGTCGATGGATTTTGTGACAGATGTACCCCGAACCAAGGGTTTTGACACAGTTTGGGTGGTTGTGGATTCTCTTTCTAAGCTTGCCTGATTTATTCCCTGTTCTGGCATACCGTCCGCCCCAGCCCTGGCCAACCTTTTCTTTAAATCTGCCTTCTGTCTTTTTGGGCTACCCACGGTTATCATCTCGGACAGGGGGCCGCAATTCACGTCTCGGTTCTGGCGGGCGCTCACAGGTCTCCTGGGCATTGATTCCCGTTTTTCATCCACATATCATCCAGAAACGGATGGCCAGACTGAGAGGGTATTTACGCTGTCTCATCTTACAGCACCAACAATCATGGTTAAATGTCCTACACCTTGCTGAATTCGCTTACAATAACTCTTTGCACGCCTCTACTGGTTCTTCTCCCTTTTATGTTCTTTATGGTCAACATCCCCGTACCTTGCCTGTTCCTGATTTCACACTTTCTGTTAATCCTGCTGCGGTTGCTTGTGCTCGTGACCTATCGGCTATTCATGCCCAGACACTCACTCATCTTCGCGAGGCTCAGGCGTCGGTGAAGTCTGCGACTGATAGACGGAGGGCTGTGGCACCTTCCTATTCTGTGGGGGACAGGGTTTGGCTTTCTTCACGTCACCTCCGATTGCCACGGTGTCGCAAATTACTTCCCCGTTTTGTGGGACCCTATAGGATTTCTGCAGTAATCAACCTGGTGGCTTATCGCCTCTCTGTTCCTACTTCCTGGCGCATCCATCCCGTGTTTCATACCTCCTTGTTAAAACCTTGCCCCGCTCCTACCCGTCTTCACTCTGCCCTGGGACCCATTTCTGTGGTAGAGGTGTCGAGCATTCTAGGGTCCCGTGTGGTTAGGGGTGGTCTCCAGTATCTTGTGGACTGGGCGGGTTTTGGCCCGGAGGAGCGATGTTGGATTCCTGAGGCAGATGTCCATGCCCCGCGGCTGGTTTCTCGTTTTCACCTGGACCATCCCGCATGCCCACGTGGTCGTGGGCCATTGGGGGGGGGCTCTGTCATGCGCAGTAGGAAGGTTAGACACACCAGGCACACCACCTTACAGAACACTCATACCCTTGGGGACTCCCTGACACATAACACAGCAAGACTCTCCAAGTCACAGTCAGCCCTTCACATGATCACGCTACCTGTGGTGCGAGGGAAGCGTCACCAACTTCCAGGCTCTGTCATAGGGCGATATTATTTGTTCCCTCGTTTCCGCTGGCAACTGCCATGGAGATTGCGAGAGGGCTGGAGCAGGAGCAATCGGCGGCAACTACTTCCCGGTTCCGGGCCGAATTCTCGGTCACGTGCCCTGAGCTCCGCTCACGTGATCAGGAGTCGGCAGGTATAAAAGTGGCGCACTTTGAATCACTCGCCGCTTCACAGCTGTTTCACGGCACTGTTTGGCGTTTTCGATTCACATTGGATTCATTTGGTTACAGATCTCAAGCCTACGGATTACAGACTGGTTTTTCTTGCTCCTTGGATTTGGCGTTTGGTTTCTGCTCGGATTTACGGACTTTAGCTAACGTTTCACGGATTGATTGGATTACCCTTCTCTGCTTTGTCAAGTGTTCTACGTTCTCCAGAGTTCCTTGAACTGCTACGGTACCACAGTGTTAAGAATTCATCCAAGAATCATCAGGTGGTAGCCAGCGCTGAGTTTTCTGGCGCCTGGCTTTTAAGGATTACTGACGCTTCCCTGCACCACAGCCTCAGAGTTCCTGGCAGTTAGAAAATCACCCTTTGGTAAACCCTGTTTCAATAACAGTTATATTGTTGACAGTATTGTGCTTGTTTGTACTAATACCTAAATTCATTCCACAGCTCTGGGGTCCTCGGCGGTGTCTGGTCCTGCGAAACAACAACAACCACCTGTGGCCTCTAGGCTCGCACAGGGAGTCGTTTTTCTTTCTCTCTGTGTGGAACTTGGGGACAGAGGCCCATATATTCTTCATGACGAGTCAAGTCAAGACAGTGCCTCTGTTAAATGGCTGAAAAAAACAAGAAAGGAGAACAGTATTGATGAGGCTTGCACTTTCCACTGATTGCATTACCCCGTGCACTAAGACTTTGTCCACCAATGCTCAGTCGATGACGCACACGGCCACCGGAATGTGCATATGCCTGAGAAGAATGTATTCATGCGTGTTGTAGATAGGGCATGCCGGTACAGGCGCTATGATCTCTGTTGAATGACAAGGATTCACTTAGTGGAAACTTGATAGACAGCACTTTATGCAGCGATATGCACAAACGTCAGTCTCAAGTACAGTTCTGCTAAAGGACCTTTGGCCTCACAGAGATTCCTCATGCCAAAGCACTTATCCAATTAGTCTTCATAATGTACGACACATATGCAGCTGCATTTTTAGGTCCTTGTATGATGTTAAATATCTCTGGGGCTGAGCTGGAAGCTTCAGACCACGTAATGTCTAATTCCTGATTGGAGTTCTCATACTTAGTAACAGATTGCCAAATTGTACAGCTGGAATCACCCCCATGCTAATGTGTTCACACCCAAGTATCTATAACACAAATGGAGCTCCTTTGAAAGTGAAGAATTTTGTTCGACAACACAAATCAATGATGTATGCAGTTGGATTCAATTCATGTTTATTGAAAAACAAATTACCTCTTTCTATTTTTCCAGTTTCTGCCTCCTTAACTATATCTTTTTGAAATATGTTTTTCTAAAGAAATGAGAATAAAACCAGCACTCATTTCCCCTTTGGTGGTTGAAGCCCATCACCATTTGTGCCTCTGTATTTCCAACAAACATCAGCAGCACTACTTCAACCAAAACAGTGTTGGCGTGGATAATTAATTCTGCGATGTGCTTGCCGACAAGGTTAAGCCAGCACATCATCTATGTCGTCGGTACATAATGTTACATCTTTGATGTGTTTCTTTCCTACCTTGTTCAGGAAATCAGGGTGAATGGAAATACTATTAATCGCACTCATGGTGGAGACTGTGGCCAAGCCAACCTCAGAATGCTGGCAATAGCCGCTGGTATTGAATTGAATTTAAGGTAATCTGATAGTCTGGCTGTCCTCTGTCGCAGTTTATTAGGAGGTCATGCTCAACTCAGTGAGTTCCCCTTACCCCCCCGCACCCTTCAAGCGAGTTGGCACACACCCAAAGTGTTTATATAGATTCACCTTTAGTGAGGCCTCCAACCCGTCTCGCATCCAGCCCAACAAATACTGGTGTATAGCAAGAATATATATATATATTTATTTATTTAAGGTTTGACATAACAGAAAAGCAACCAACATCAACCACAAATGCTGTGGCAACACCCGATATCACAACTTTCCGTTATTAAAGCAACACAGGTAACATTTAGAAACAGTCCATCACAAGATGCATCAGATTTAATTGCAAATTAACCAATAGAAAACATTCACAATAAAATGGAAGAAATCGTTTTGCAACACACATTAATGCTTGGTAATTCTAGTTTGGGATGCAAGGGAATAAATGGGAAATTTTGTTTTGCTCCACACATACAATTGGGATGTAATGCTTGGTAATTGTTGTTTGGAATGCAAGGGAATCAATGGGAAATTTCGTTTTGCAACACACATACAAATGAGATGTAGTGCTTTGTAATTCTGACTTTGGAATCACTGGGAATACATGGGAAGTTTTGTTTTATACCCTCTACATTCACTTGAAAGGTAGCGTTTAGGATTACTTCTTTTGGGATTCCAGACCCCACTTCTGGACAGAAGTCAGGGATTTCAGAAAGACAGTCACCCAAGTCATTATTGTCTATACCGGCTCCAACACACTGGGCATGAATTTAGTTCATTTCAAATTCTAACAACACTCATCCTGTGATTTTCTATATGAGAATAAATTGATTTAACTTCAATTCAATGCGCTAAAGATCGACACAGTTTCCCTCCTCCCCACATTTAATGCAAAGCATTAAGGTGGGCTCTTTTCAACCCAATGCAATTTACCTGGATAGGGTGATTTTCTATAGTGGAATTAATTTGACTTGGATAAAATGCAATGTGCCAAGGGCCTTCCCAGTACCACCCCCTACCCGCTGTGCCATATGGAGATTAAAGCTGGCACATTCCCCCTCACACTTTTGATGGCATTTAGGATAGCTCTACTTAAATGGGTGGCTTTGGTCAGGGAAAAACAGCAGGGCTCCTCTGAGGGCAGCACAGATCTGGTCAAGGATTTTCAGTCAAGGATTTTCTCCTGCACCCAGAGTCCCTCTGGCTCCTCTGGGGGGGGGGGTCCCAGCTAGCATCTAGATTTCCCTGTCACTGTCTCCAATGCAAGGATTGGGGCATCTCTGCTAGTTTTTCCTCGCAAGAGTCTAGCAGCAGGCTATCTCCAGGAATACAGTGAAAAGGCCCTGTTCTGAGGCAAAATTGACTTCTTATAGGGCTGATGACACTCCTATATTATCATACTTTCCACGGTAAGCATTGGCTAGCACTCTCCCTTCATCTCCCAGACACCCACTGGCTGCTAATAGGACCAGAAGTTGGGAGATATGTATGATGTAGGCTGAGGGAGGAGAAAGATTTGTCATCTCAAAATGACATGTGGGATTTATCCTTTTGTGGATCTGAAAATCTAACAACATGACAGCTACGCTAAGTTTTCAGACAGCTACATACATCTATATATTGTTGGATTCTACATTTTATAACGAGTCGGAAAATACTAATTCAATTTCGGCACGCCCTTCCTGGGCAGAGCCACTGTTTTTCACGGTTTGCTGCTACACCTGAAATAGTTACAACTCTGACACTACATACTTCCAACATTAATTTCACTCTCTATTAATCTATCAATATTTCCAATTCCTCAGATTTATGAAAATGCCAGAATCATCCCAACTGGATGTGTATCCCCTTTAGGATGAAACCGGGGTGATCTCAAAGGGGCACACAATGTGCTTTTTATTTGTGAAAATGTATTCAATGTTCAATCAATGGCACTGCATAATAGGTACTCCCAGTTTCAGATGGCTCCCTCCAATTCCTAAGTTTCTATTTCTCCTTAATCATATGACCAGCCACCTGCTCGAGCCAATGTTTATTCTACCCTCTCCTCCTGAGATTCAAATGGTCTTTGTTCAGAGCTAATGCACCATTAATGGGGAACATGACCTCAAAGGTAGGTGGTGCAAACTGAACATCCCATAATTTCAATCTACTTCTTTGTATATTTTAGCATTTAAATTGACAAGCAGATCTTCTTCTCCTGGGGTCCTTGGTCAAAGGTCTTGAGTTCAGATTTTCAAAGGCACAGCCCTTTCAGTTTAGTGAGAAAAACACCAGCTGCAACCAGCCTTCAGAAAATACAACTTTAAATCGACAAGATGCGCTTACATCTAACATTTAAGCATTATATCTAGGCCTGCTGTTCATAAATACAATCTTTCTTTTCTACTACATTGAAATAGAGGTAGATTCGCTATTACTCTGGTGCACACAGATAGGCCACAGTTACCGAAGAACCAGTGTTCATTTATGCAAAAAACGAAAGAGGCCTTTCCCTATAAATGTTGGCATTTTATGTGCTGAAATTAAGTCTCTTTGTTCCTGAAAACGCAATCTGTCATTCGACTTTATTTTTCAAATGTAAGGCATCATTCCTCCTTTTTAGCTTCCAAATGTACAGTAATTCAAATGTATGTATTTCCTTCCATGTGCACTTCACACGAAGTCAGCATCTGAAATTCCATATGTCCTTGGAATCCATTGGACGCACTCAACAGTATTCCAGTTCTAAGTCTCACTCATTTTCAGCTGAATGCTTGTACATTCCAACAAAATGGAGGAGGCCCATTCTCGCTCATTCACTAGGCCTCATGTTGAAAATCACTGTTTTGTACTGGCTTTTATATTTCAATGGAACTCCACACTTAGCCAGCCTCACTCTCACAATGGGGCCTCTGTCACTATGGGGCTGTCTTTTTACCCCACACTCTCTATTTCTTAAATGTGTACTTGTCCTCTGCTGGGATGTTACTTCTGTTGACATCTCTTTTCTTCACTTGCTCCTGCTTCTCTGCTTCTCCCTCTTAGGCTGCCATTGAAATAGCAAGATGGGTCTCAGGTTTATGAAGACGCTCCATTTCATGTTCCCTGGTGGCTATATTTGAAGTGTAGTCAAAGCAGGGAACTTGTTTGGTGGTCAGATTACATGGCATCTGCGTCTCCCTATTAATTAATCTGCATGAAGGAAATTGCTGCTACATAGGAAACCCAATAGCACACAACCCAGTGCTTTGAAACCATATAATATTAGCAATTGTTTTCCTGCAAGCTCTATTTTCTAAATTAAACATTTTTCTCCTTATAAGTAAAAAAGATGTTTGTTTTATTTGCAACGAGTAATTCAAAAATCAATCTCAAATAATGTGTGTTAGTCTTGTACCATTACAAGACAATCCATACAAATTGCAAAACTCCTTATTATCATCAATGTTTCCAAATCAATTACCAACAACAAAATGCATGCAGTTTCCTTATGATCTACTGCCAACACATGGCCATGGGTTTCGCCCACCGGGGCTTTTTCAAGGCTCGCTCTGTTGCTAACTACCTATAATTGACAATTTTAACATCTTTTGATTACTTAATATATTCTCTGTGTTTCAATCGAACCACATAAATACACAAACACACTGAAAAGAAAAAAGAAAAGATTTGGGAGAGAAAATGACAAACAAATAGGTTATTGACTAATGCACATTGTTAAAATATTGCCAGTAAGTGAGTAATTCACATGGTGTGCCAAACACATTCTGATACAAGCATTTAGCTCCCAGAAAATGAAAGAACCGCATAGGTAGGACATTAATGGCTATATTATTACAGCAGGTAAAATCAGCAACTCAATAATGGAAGAGGGGGTTCAGGAGGTTCTTTTCTATTTTTCCAAAAGCTACCTCAGTGTAAAGATTTATGTATACAGGGCCTCATTACAAGCATGGCGATTTTGTAAAGACAGCAGTAAAGTGGCAGTGATTCTCTAGCCAACACTTTACCACCACATTACCGCACTGCCATTTCTACTGCCGGTAAATCCTCTACTTGACCCCCAAAACTCATTAGGTTTAGGATGCAGTATTACCGCTCATGGTAAATCCATTGAAAACCCCCCTAGACTCCAAAACTGGGGATTAACACTGCCATATCATCACTTGTAAGCCCGTGGTAATGCCAAGGGACTGAGTGGCACTAATGGTAAATGAGTTTGGAGGCAATTCAATGGATTTGCTGGCAAAGGATTGCCAATATAGTAATGAGGACCACAGTGACTTGCGCTGGCGGTGAGTCTGCGGCGCGCTGTGTGCAAATCAGAGATTCCCGTAGCTTGTGTTGTCAGTCGTACCATGTGTTAAAAAATATCGAACAGTGATATAGACAAGGTTGGCAACAGTTTCAGAATGAATACGTATGTAAAAACAATGCTAGAAACACAAATGTACATTAAACTCCTCGGGGGTCGTTCAGTGGTCGTTGCTTAATACATAGTAACCGTGTGAGAAAAGTGCAAAACATAAAAGGAGAGAGTGATATACATAAGCGTGTGAAAGATGACTAGGCGTTGGCTATGCTCGCTGATTAAGGCACGCCTAGCAGAGGTGAGGTGATGCTATCTGGAGCGTTCCTGAGAGGCCTGCGTCTCTGAAAGGCTGGGAGGGTTGGAGGAGGGTTAGATACACGAAACCCTAATGCATGGAGAGGGTTTGACTCTCCTCTGTCCTTTGTGGCTCTTCAGAGGTGCTTTCACATAGTTGCCAACATGATCCATTCAAATCTGTAGGTGCTTATCCAAGACGACATTTTTCTTTGCATTCTGGAACTTGTAGTTCAGTTTTTCTCATTGCAAAACTCGGACTACAAGTCCCAGAATTCAAAGAAAAGAAAAACCCAGTCTGGATAAGCAGCTACAGATTGGAATCGATCATGTTGGCAACTGTGCTTTCATCACACATTTGCTTAAGACTTCACCTTAGATTTCTAAGCGTGACCTGCAGTCAAAGGGTGCAACTCCACCAGGGTCGGAAAAGCCCATCATTCATCTGTGGTCGAACATTCGGAAATGTTAAATTAGGTCATAATGACAAATATTACGGCGCTTAAAAGATAGAAGAATCTCGTATACAGCACTATGTTTGCACGGGGAACAGAATAAAAGAAAATAGGACTCTTATCATGGTCGCATTATGTTTCTATGGGCCTTAATAGGAGTTGTGCAGTCATGGTAAAACAGGCAGCATTTTAGGATACTGCCTCTTTTACCACTAAGCACCATGGGTTCTGAAAACCATATGCGCAAAAAACTGCCTGTTGGCTAGTGAGGGTGGTAGCTTCACTTAGAATGGCAGCACAGCCACACGTGGTAATACCACATGCCACCAAATTAGTCCAATGGGATGCCAAAATGGGGTGGTCCAACTCCAGGCCTCAAGGGCCAGAAACCTGACAGGTTTTCATGATATATCTCATTAATATTCAAGAGGACAAATTTGCATACATTCAGAATCATTGTATACAAATGTATCTCATGAACAATAATGAGGGGTATCATGAAAACCCGACATGGATCTAGCCCTCGAAGTCTGGAGTTGGACAAGAAGTCTGTACCCCTCTAAAGCCATGAGACACAAAGAAGCATTAAGTTGAGGCCCACATTACCTACATTGTGTCATGGAAACAAATCTCGCACACGTCACTGCAGTATTTATTTCATTTTTTTTTTTTTTGGAATTCATTTTTATTTTTATTTTTCTTACAGGTTTTCTCTTGTTTTTTTCTAAAGCAAAACATATTGAAAAGAAAATACTAAAATCAATAAAAAACAAAGTGCTTTCAGTCTTGCATCACAGAATGATCAAATAAGTCAAGAAATAGGCAGTGCACTTTCTTTGTACAGTAGCTACTTGTGCCGGGTAGGAATTGCTACCGGCCCAGTGTCATTTTTTTGGCACCAGGTTAGACACACAAAAAATCCCTTGAGGATAATTGCCTGGCAGAAGAAAACGTAACAATCAGTTTCATTGCATACCAGCCCTGGGCTTGGGGATAGCTCTAATGTTGTTTGGGGAGTTGGAGTTTTGAAAACCAAGGTTGTGTGAAAGGACTACAAGTACCACAATGCATAGGAGTCTGGGGTGACACATTCCTGAGTGAACTGTGCGGCCACTCAGAACTGCCAGTTTGTAGGAGTCTCATGTTTGTCCCCTCTTCTGTAACAGTCATCTCGTCTGGTCCGGCTTAGAAATAAAAAGAATGTTGCAATCGGAAAAGAAGCCACATTTCCGTGGTTATGGGGGGAATGTTGTCATTGCGGACCCCCAATGCTGAGGCGAAAAAGGCCGAATGTTTCCATTGATAACGTTCTGTTCCATGTTGTAAGAGAAGAGATTCTGCCATGCTAACTCGCAATGGCTTGCTGCAATGGCAGGAGTGTGTTCTGCGCCCATGTAGAGCCAACCAGGGAAACACGAAATGTGGTCATCGCTGCCTTTCTGCCCAAAGGGAATTCGAGGGCTGGGATATTTGGTGTGTCCCAATGACCAGGTGGAATAGAAGGATTGCGGTCATTGTTGACATACGATGCCCAGAAGTTATAGAAGAAAATGTGTCTTTGATGCCACCAAATTCCCATCAAAAATAAATGAATATGGTAATTGTTGCATCCATAAGACCAGATGGAATGTGGTCATTGTTTGTTCCTTAGTTCCAAGACGGAATAGAAGGACTGTGGTCACTGCTGGGTTGCTATGTCCTGTCATATCAATCATGATGGTGTTATCTCTGCCTCTCAATGTCCAGATGAAACAGAAGGGGGTGGTTTTGGCTGCCTCCCAATGCCTAGATGGAATGAGGACATGGTTGGCTCCTTGATTCCCAGATGGAATAGAAAGGAAGGTGGTAAAGAAGGTACTGACTAGGCCCTGCCAGAATAAAAGTGATGTTGTTATCGATGCCTACGATGTGCAGATGAAACAGTAGGAATGTGGTTATCATTGGCTGCAATGCCCAGATGAAGCGCAAAGAATGTGTTCAATTATGCCTCTAATGCCCAGATGAAACAGAATGACTATGGTCATCTCTGTCTGTAATTATGACCAGATGAAACAGAAGAAATGCAGTAATTGCTGTGTGCAATTCCCAGATGAAACAGAAGGAATGGGGTCATTGCTGTGTGCAATGCCCAGATGAAAAAGATGGAATGTGGTCATTGCTGTGTGCAATGCCCAGATGAGCGATGCCCAGATGAAACAGAAGTAATGTGGTCATTGCTGTGTGCAATGCCCAGAGGAGCAATGACCAGATGAAACAGAAGAAATGTGGTAATTGCTGTGTGCAATGCCCAGATGAAAAAGATGGAATGTGGTCATTGCTGTGTGCAATGCCCAGATGAAACAGAAGGAATGTGGTAATTGCGGTGTGCAATGCCCAGATGAGCATTTCCCCGATGAAACAAAAGGAATGGGGTCATTGCTGTGTGCAATGCCCAGATGAAACAGATGGAATGTGGTCATTGCTGTGTGCAATGCCCATATGAGCAATGCCCAGATGAAACAGAACGAATGTGGTCATTGCGGTGTGCAATGCCAAGATGAAACAGAACGAATGTGGCAATTGCTGAGTGCAGTGCCCATGTGGTCATTTCTGTCTTCTCAAGGCCCAGATGAAATTGAAGGACTGTGGTCTTTGCTGTGTGCAATGCCCAGATGAACAATGACCAGATGAAACAGAAGGAATATGGTCATTGCTGTTTGCAATTCCCAGATGAAACAGAAGGAATGGGGTCATTGCTGTGTGCAATGCCCAGATGAAACAGATGGAATGTGGTCATTGGTGTGTGCAATGCCCAGATGAGCAATGCCCAGATGAAACAGAAGAAATGTGGTAATTGCTGTGTGCAGTGCCCAGATGAGCAATGACCAGATGAAACAGAAGAAATGCGGTAATTGCTGTGTGCAATTCCCAGATGAAACAGAAGGAATGAGGTCATTGCTGTGTGCAATGCCCAGATGAAAAAGATGGAATGTGGTCATTGTTGTGTGCAATGCCCAAATGAGCAATGACCAGATGAAACAGAAGGAATGTGGTCATTGCTGTGTGCAATGCCCTGATGAGCAATGACCAGATGAAACAGAAGAAATGCGGTAATTGCTGCATGCAATTCCCAGATGAAACAGAAGGAATGGGGTCATTGTTGTGTGCAATGCCCAAATGAGCAATGACCAGATGAAACAGAAGGAATGTGGTCATTGCTGTGTGCAATGCCCAGATGAGCAATGACCAGATGAAACAGAAGAAATGCGGTAATTGCTGTGTGCAATTCCCAGATGAAACAGAAGGAATGGGGTCATTGCTGTGTGCAATGCCCAGATGAAACAAAAGTAATGTGGTCATTGCTGTGTGCAATGCCCAGAGGAGCAATGACCAGATGAAACAGAATAAATGTGGTAATTGCTGTGTGCAATGCCCAGATGAAGAAGATGGAATGTGGTCATTGCTGTGTGCAATGCCCAGATGAGCAATGCCCAGATGAAACAGAAGGAATGTGGTAATTGCGGTGTGCAATGCCCAGATGAGAATTTCCCCGATGAAACAGAAGGAATGGGGTCATTGCTGTGTGCAATGCCCAGATGAAACAGATGGAATGTGGTCATTGCAGTGTGCAATGCCAAGATGAAACAGAAGTAATGTGGTAATTGCTGAGTGCAGTGCCCATGTGGTCATTTCTGTCTTCTCAAAGCCCAAATGAAATTGAAGGGATGTGGTATTTGCTGTGTGCAATGCCCAGATGAGCAATGACCAGATGAAACAGAAGAAATGTGGTAATTGCTGCGTGCAGTGCCCATGTGGTCATTTCTGTCTTCTCAAGGCCCAGATGAAATTGAAGGACTGTGGTCTTTGCTGTGTGCAATGCCCAGATGAACAATGACCAGATGAAACAGAAGGAATGTGGTCATTGCTGTTTGTAATTCCCAGATGAAACAGAAGGAATGGGGTCATTGCTGTGTGCAATGCCCAGATGAAACAGATGGAATGTGGTCATTGCTGTGTGCAATGCCCAGATGAAACAGATGGAATGTGGTCATTGGTGTGTGCAATGCCCAGATGAGCAATGCCCAGAAGAAACAGAAGAAATGTGGTAATTGCTGTGTGCAGTGCCAATGTGGTCATTTCTGTGTTCTCAAGGCTCAGATGAAATTGAAGGAATGTGTCATTGCTTGCTGCCCAGTGCCCACGGGGAGCTTGTGAGGGCGGCCCATTCATAACAAGACTGATATATCTTTTAAAATCTGTGCACAGAGATTTTACGCTCACACGATTGAGGTATTTCCTCATATATAAAGTACTGCTAGCTAACCCCTCCCTACCTGTACCTGTATTTTTGGGATTTCAAATATATATGTTACGCGGCCATAACTTGCCATTGCATCTCCATCTGTATGTTGTATAATGTCTATGGGCAAATGATGGCCTCGCTTTTTTTGCCACATACATGATCACTGCACAGGGATCAATGGGAGCGGTGACCCAAAACTCATCTCACTTTAAGGAATTCCCGCAAGACGGGACAAGGCGCCTGAGCGGCCGGGTCCAGGTCCCCTCGGATGACGAACTCTGGGAACAGCCCGGAAATGATCCCTGGGAGGAGAGTGAAGGCGGACTGGAAGGTACGTTGGAGTCTGGTGAAGGTCGGTCGATGTCAAAGTCAGGGGCGACTCGACCACAGCGAATTCGGCACCGACCTCGCAGGTGGATTGAAGAAATGGACTAGGGACTCGTTAAACCACCGCCTGTTGCGAAGAGTTTGAGCGTTTGTTTAAAAAGGGGGGAGATGTCATGTTGATGTATCCATGGGGATCAGGACGGGAAGAGGGGAACAGGACAGGGAAGTGACGGAAGAGGGCGGGGGCAGGGAAGAGGGAAGTTCATGTTGGGTTGTGAAATAAAGAGGACGTTTATTGGAACGCTCCCGTGTGAGGCCCATTATTGCTGCGCACCGCGCTCCCGCTCCGCGGGACATCACAATGGCGACGAAGGTGGGATGAGCCGCGGCGCCTCCAGACACAGGAGAGACGAACGCCGCCCACCCACCCACACCCGTGAACGGGAGAAGAGTCGCAGGGGGAAACGCGACCAGCACCAGTAGGTGGGAACGCGAGCTCGCCTGCGCCGCCCAGGCCCAGCCTCGCCCGACTCCCCAGAGTGCAAGGAGACGCCCGCGGCTGGGGGAGCCGGAGCTCGCCGCTACATCCCCGCTGAAGCCAGCTCCGCCCGACGCACGAGAAGCGGAGGGGGACACCCACGGCTGGGAGCCGGAGCTCGCTGTGCCTCTCCCTCTACGGAAGAGAACCCCGCCCGACACGTATGAGCAGCAAGGACACACGTGGCTGGTAGCACGCGCTCGCCCGTGTTTCCCCACCTTCCCTGCCCACGCAGCCAAAGCAGAACACAAACAAGGCTTGGGCCGCGACGGTGAACGCGTGTAAGAGCGGGAAACACGCCACAACCCTGTGGCCTGAAGGTACGCCATCCAAGCAAGAGGGAGAGAGAGACCCAGAGAGAGCAACACACGCACGAGAAGTCGCCATGGAGGAATATCCAGCACCAACCCCACCCCGAGCACGTCTGCTGCCCAAGACCATACCCTGACCGACCAACGGGACAAGGACTCAGGTGAAGACCGCCCAAGACGGAGGGAAAGAAGGAGATTCGTGATGCGTGCTAGACCAGAGAGAAGATCACGACGTCACGTGCGATATTTGGTAGAACAATCGCACACCGAATCAGATTCCAGCTCGTCGGGGAGCGATCAAAAGAAGAAAGCTTACGTCTACGCTCTAGGAAACCCCACAGCCACAGCACATAGTCCAATGCTTATTATAAAGCTGCAGGAAAGACCAACTGAATTCCTCATAGATACTGGCGCCACCGTCAATGTGGTGAGTGAGCAAGTGTTCGCCGAACTGACACCAAAACCCAAGCTCCAACCGGCCAAGGTTGACATATATGTATACGGAGCCAAGGCACCACTGAAATGCCTAGGGCTATTCAGTGGACTATGTCGCTACAAAGGACAAGAAATGAGAGTACCAATCCACGTCCTGGCCACCGAAACCAACAGCGGCTGTGTGTTAAGTTTCAAGGCTGCGGCAGACATGGGTCTGATACACATATTATATAACATCATGGTTCACAAATACATCGACCCCGTTGAAATGGTCAACAACCTGTATCCCAGAATATTCAAAGGGATAGGGAAACTCTGAAACCGACAAATCAAACTACACGTCGACAATTCAATACACCCGGTAGCCCAACCTTACCGAGGAATCCCAGTGAACATTCAGAGGAAGGTGGAGGACGAACTCCAGAAGCTCCTAGAACAAGACATCATTGAGAAGGCCACGGGGCCCACCACATGGGTGTCACCCATCGTCCCAGTCCCAAAAAAAGGGTCCGAAGCGATCAGGTTGTGTGTCGACATGCGACGCCCAAACCAAGCAATCCTAAGAGAAAGACACCCTGCGCCACGAATCACCGACATGATTCATCTGTTGAACGGAGCGAAAGTCTTTTCGAAATTGGACTTACAGAAAGGATATCATCAGCTCGTCCTACACCCCGAGAGCCGCAACATAACCACGTTTGTCACTCAAGTTGGTCTTTTCAGGTATAAGAGACTGAGTTTCGGGGTATCATCTGCTGCGGAAATCTTCCAAGCGGAGGTGCACAATGTAATAAAGCACATCCCGAACTGTCTGAACTATTCCGACGACATCTTAGTATTTGGTACCGATGCAAACAAACACGATGAGACCCTCCTGAAAGTGTGTAAAGCTCTACATGAAGCCAACCTCACGCTTAACAGAGACAAATGTGAGTTCCGGAAGAAGACGCTAAAGTTCTTTGGCCACATCTTCTCAGAATCCGGCATGACCCCAGACCCAGATAAGGTGTCGGCCCTAAACAACACGGCAGCACCCAGCAACGTTTCGGAACTTCGTTCATTTCTAGGACTTGCCAGCTATTGCAGCAGAGACATCAAGGACTTTGCATCCGTAAGCGAGCCCCTGCGGAAGCTCACGCACCAGAACGAAAAATTTGAATGGACAGAGGAGTGCCATGAAGCTTTCACAACCATCAGGAAAAGAGTAGCACTGGCAGAGAACATGTCCTATTACGACCCCAACAGGAAGACTGAATTAACGGTCGACGCCAGTCCCGTCGGCCTGGGCGCCATCCTAGCTTAATTTGACCCAAGGGAACCACTACAGAGACACATCGTGGCCTACGCCAGTCGCAGCCTGTCTAACACAGAACAGGCCTATTCCAAAGCAGAGAAAGAGGGGTTGGCCATCGTATGGGCATGCGAACACTTCCATCTATTCCTGTACGGAAAACCGTTCCAAGTAGTCACAGATCATCAAGCACTGCTTTTTCTCTATGGTAACCCCCAGGCAAAATTGCCACCAAGAATTGCCTGGTGGGGACTTCAAGATTACGCATTCGACATCATCCACCGGCCAGGGAAAGGTGATAACCACACAGATTTTCTATCGCGGCGATCACGGGGAGAAAGCACTCCGGAGCCTTCAGTCGCGGATCGCGATCTTAGATACCTGATCCATCAAACCACGCTGGAGGGTGTCAACACAGAAGAACTAGCGAGAGAAACAGAGAATGATCCCGCATGCAACATCATCCGAGAAGGCTTAGAATCAGGATTATGGCGGAGGGCCAAAGAAAGAGGAAAAGCAACTGGGGGACAGACATGGGAAGATGTAGAGCGACTTCTACTGGTGAAAGAAGAGCTGACCTTGTCGGAAGATCACCTCCTACTCAAAGGCTGCAAATTAGTAATCCCGGAGGCCATGAGAACATAAATAATCAATCTAGCCCATGGGATTCACAGAGGCATAGTCTCCACTCAGCGCATGTTACGCCAAAAGGTCTGGTTTCCGCACATGGATGCCCGAGTGGAAACCATACTAAAAGCATGCCCCACGTGCTGCCTCATTACGCCCAAGCGGCACCCTGAACCCTTACGGATGTCAGCACTTCCGCAGAACATATGGGAAGAGTGGCCGCGGACTTCTTTGGGCCCATTGAAGGAGGAAATTATGTTCTGGACTCATGGACGAATACTCGAGGTACCTGGAAGTGCGGTTGATCTCCTCCACGGCCGCACATCACGTCATCCCTCCACTGGACCACATCTTCTCGGCATATGGCATACCCAAGATACTCAAGACGGATAACGGCGCCCCATTCAGCGGACACCAATTTGCCCAGTTCGCGGATTACCTAGGGTTCCGCCATAGGAAGGTTACACCTTTATGGCCGGAGGCCAATGGAATGATCGAACGATTTATGGCCAACCTCAAGCGGGCCCTACAGGTTGCCCACATCACGGAACAACCCTACGAACAGGTACTGAATCAGTTGTTGCGGGACTACCGCGGGACCACCCACAGTACGACCGGGAAGACTCCCGCAGAACTTATGTTTGGGCGAAACACGCAAACCAGACTTCCTCAAGCGGAGGCCATCACGTCCCGGCCAACCGCGGATCCAGAGGTCAGGGCAAGAGATGATGCCGCTAAGAGCCGAATGAAGGAGTACGCTGACACTCGGAGGAGAGCTCAACCCTCTCCGCTAGCCGTGGGTGATGTAGTGGCAGTTCGACAACCAACAACACACAAATACACCTCGGCATTTCGAGATGAACCCCTCCTCATCACGCACCGGAAAGGGACAATGATCACTGCACAGGGATCAATGGGAGCGGCGACCCGAAACTCATCTCACTTTAAGGAATTCCCGCAAGATGGGACAAGGCGCCTGAGCGGCCGGGTCCAGGTCCCCTCGGATGACGAACTCTGGGAACAGCCCGGAAATGATCCCTGGGAGGAGATTGAAGGCGGACTGGAAGGTACGTTGGAGGCTGGTGAAGGTCGGTCGATGTCAGAGTCAGGGGCGACTCGACCACAGCGAATTCGGCACCGACCTCGCAGGTGGATTGAAGAAATGGACTAGGGACTCGTTAAACCACCGCCTGTTGCGAAGAGTTCGAGCGTTTGTTTAAAAAGGGGGGCGATGTCATGTTGACATATCCATGGGGATCAGGGCGGGAAGAGGGGAACAGGACAGGGAAGTGACGGAAGGGGGCGGGGGCAGGGAAGAGGGAAGTTCATGTTGGGTTGTGAAATAAAGAGGACGTTTATTGCAACGCTCCCGTGTGAGGCCCATTATTGCTGCGCGCCGCGGGACACCACACCATCATTCCCAATGTTCACTCTTCTAGGCGTGGTGCTGTTATCACACATCCGCTGTAGTGAGCTGGCCGAGGGTGGTTAGAGCAGTCCGCGAATCAATACGCCCTCTGACAGGATTCGGCCGGTGACAGCAGCTCAGGGGGCAGGCTGACCACCTTTAATTGGAAACATTTTAACGGTTTGGCAAAAGGAACGTTTTAAAGGACCCCAGGTCGCGAGAGTGAACTTTTGCGTCATCAGAGATGGCCAGCGGTGGCCAGGCCGTGCAATGCTGCAGTCGGTATCACACCGCGCACCAAGCCACACAGTAAGAAATCAAGAGTTCACACGCAGCGTGGCCGTGATGAGCCTCTCTGGGCATCTGATTGCAATGCCACGACGACCCCCCCTTGCCCTCGCCGCCTCCTGACACCGCAGTTCTGACGCATCACGCGGCCTCCTCCACACCCTGCACACCCCACTGCGGGTCCCCGATCAGCTTTTGTTGTGGAGATTAATCCGTGGCATACCGTGAATGAGATGAACCGAGGAACGCTGCCGTGCACATCCCGGGCACTCGCTGGACGTGTCCCTTATGCGGCCACACAGGCGGCCAGACACCGGCCCGAACCAGTCGACGCGGAGGTCCCCCCTCGTACTAGAAATGTCCTAAATTGTCTCGCGATGCTCGCACTGGACTCGTCCGGCCATGCTGCCATGTGTGCCTGTTCCCGCTGTACACCAGACACGCTATGCAGTGAGTATAGCAGTACCAGGCGTGTCACAATATTCTGATTACATTGAAGCAGAAGTTACCTTGCGCCGCTGCAGAGCGCTTAGGGCACCTTGTCTATATGAGCCCCACTACCCACATCGCCTGGAAGTGGCAGCATGGGGTGTAGACGGAGCCTCGCCCAACGTGAGGCAAAGGTATGCGTGGTCCCCTCTCCCTGCAGATGCACAGAGAGTTCCTTGTCCAGGCGCGCCAGTGCAGGGATTCCCTCTTCCCTGGGCAAGGTGACATGTTACAGGCCACCAAATCCACATTCTGCTTGCTGTGATGGCGCCCCCTGCTGGCCAACAACCTAGCCAGTTGCCTCAATATCCGACTGGTTTGGGCCAGCTCCGTGTTCCAGGGTTTCCTCTGGGAAAGGTCTCTTGCTGCAGAAGCTTGCGGGACACCTTCTGTCTCTTCACCTCTGGCATGTCTCAAAAGGTAAGGAGTAAGTCGAGTCCTGGCGCCCTCCTTCTGAACACAGGTGCCCCGCCTCCCACTGCTCTTCTTTCAGCGGCTGTTGCCCACTGCGGGCGGCGGCCTGGCCATCGCCGTCTGGGCTCTCATAGATGGTGGGCAGTGTGGTTTGCTGGCACAGCCGCCGGCGCAGCCCCACCAGTAGCGGCTGCGGCATGGAGGAGACGTCCACGTTGTTGCCCAGGTCTACCCATGCCAGGAAGGGGAACTTGACAGCGTCCTTGATGGCATCGGTTAGGTCCTTCATGGTGGCCTTGGTGAGGCGGTTGCCATTGAGTGCCAGGTGGGTGAGCTTGGGTAGGGAGGCCAGGGTGGGTAGAAGTAGTGCCACGGCGTCGTCTGTCAGCTCGGTGAAACTCATGTCGATGGCGGTGAGGTTCTCGCCGTGGTGCTGCAGGTAATAGGCGATGCGGTGGGCATCTCTGGTAGAGAGCGGGATGCCGGACAGATCCAGGGAGTCACTGCGGACCATCTTCTGCAGGCCGGCCTTCAAGCTGCACGGAAAGGGATGGGAGAGTACAAGTTAGGTGTGTTTGCGGAAAACATGGCTGCTTACATTTCGAAATTGTATAGTAAGTTAATACCAAACATCCTCTATTTAAGTCAGGGTTTTAAGTGGCCTGGAGCTAGATGGGCAGAGCCCTGGCAGTTTTCAAAAAGTGCTCTGGAGCCAGGGCTCTGCCTCGCCCTATAGTCCCAACCCAGTCAGGCACTCATCAGAGCAGCATAGTTAAAGGGCTGCCTGCAGAGGTTGGCACTTCTAATTAGAAAAAAAGAAGAGGCGGGAGCACCAAAACAGTATAATAGCAGTGTGCTGCCTATCATCATGTTTCTCAATTGGTGTCGCCGGCCCCACAGGCAACCCTTTAACCACTCAGCTATGTTGAATTACCGGGCTATCTGAGGGGGTTGGCGCCTCTCATGAGGAAACAAAAGGAGAGGTGAGCACACTGCTATCATTCCTTTTGGACTGCCGGCCTGCCTTTCTTTTTGTTTGTTAATCACAGACCCTCACCTCCCCCCCCCCACCCTGCAGGCAGCCCTTTTACAGCTGCCTGTCGAGGGCGGAATCTGTATTTAAGAAACAAAAAGAGAAGAAGCCACATCAAAAGCAATGACAGCAATGCGCTCTGCCACTCCCGCTTACCTCCCACTGCCTGCCCAAGTTTGGAGCCAAACAAGTCCCCTCCATGCACTTAGGACACGCTCCAGTGCTAACGCCCCATCGCGATTCCTCGCCCCACTTAAAGCACTGACATTAGAGGATGAGAAAGGAGGAAACCCATCCCCTTTATGTGCACTGCAAAATGCATCTTTAAGGTACTTCTACCCAGGATCATCTTTGCCTGTGCAGCTCCGGGACTTTCCTCCGGGAACTAAAAGCCCGAGCAGAAGATGTGGGTATGCGCCTTACTGACCAGGGAAACCACCGCTTTTAGCTTCTATAATTTAAATAACAAGCTCAGAAAAAAACATGGGTATCTGGAGACAGCTTTCATTTCAAACATGACTTTGCCAGCCAAAGACTCATATGTTTGCCATTTGCCAATGTGTAAGCTTTTGGCCTGTGAAGGTCGGACGGTGGCTAGGCACTGAATGGGCAGTGGGAGAGTAACAGATACAGTGAATGGTTGCTGGATTGGCCATAGATGCAGTGACTGGGCAATGGATGGCCAATGGGTGCAGCGAATGAGCACTGTGTGGGGAATAGAGGATACAAGATGGCACCCTGGCATAGCACAGAAACTGGGTCACTGATGTGTAGCCCCCTTTTCAGCCGGTTTATCCTTCTGTAATTGTACCTGATCCTGGTGTAGGACCCTTTGGGGAAAACCTTCTGGGGTATGACCCCTCTTGGTGCGATACCTCTTACTCTGATTTAAAGCATTTTGGTGGAAGCCCTCCCAGTATATCGCACCCTGGTCTAGGCCCCTTGGTGTCAGACCTCTAAGTGTAATTCACCCTGATGTAAGATCTCTCGGTAAAATACCTCTTATGGTGTGCTGTCCTGGGTATGGGCTCCTGCTGTAAGACCTCTTAGAGCATGGCATCGTGGCATAAGGCCTCTTAGAGCATGGCATCCTGGTGTAAGATCTCTTAGAGCATGGCATCCTGGTATAAGGCCTCTTGCGTAAGACCTCTTAGAAATGGCATCCTGGTATAAGGCCTCTTGCGTAAGACCTCTTAGAAATGGCATCCTGGTATAAGGCCTCTTGCGTAAGACCTCTTAGAGCATGGCATCCTGGTATTCTGCTGCATTTATAAAGATCGCATTGCTGAGAGGAACGTTACCTTCTCTTCTACGTCTGCCACAGCATTGCGAGCACTCGAGAGCTCTTGCTGTGGGGCCGGTGCTTCCTGGAGGAGGCGGACCTCGTCCAGGTCACGTGACCGATCACGGGTCTTTAACCCACCATTTATTGGAGGACCAGCCACCCTTGCGGCGTTAAGCCCGCAGCGGGGACAAGGGCGCAGCTTTAACTGTACTGTTTGGCTGCTGTTCAGCTCTGGTAGGCTCCCGCCTTGGCAGGAGTCTTTGTGGGTAACATTAACATCCGGCAAATGTGTTCTACTTAAATTGATTATAGTAGGTTTATTAGCCTTCCTACCAGGATTTTGAGTTTTGGGCCAGGAACCTCTAGTAAGCCCGGATATTGTCCATCTTGTCTGGCTATTTTGGTTTCTGTTTTGGAGGGTTGTCATGTGGGAGGATTCATGATTATTTAACCCCTCAGGAGGATACTAGAGCCAGTTGACTGCTACATTTAGTTGGACACTGGGGAGGAGAGACGGACTAAGGCGGCTCCTCAAGCCATCAGGCGTTCCCAAGGCAGTGAATACTTAATAAGAATATTTTAAATTTTGGTTACAGCCATTCTGAAATGTGTTGAATGTGATATATATTTGAACCAAATTGCTTTCCCTCTCAGCTTTTATTCTACATCTTATTTCCAATTTCTACAGTGGGGTATCTTTTTAATATTCACTATTGTTTTATTAGGTTGTGATTTATTTGCTGGAAAGTTTAAAGTTTTACTCTGCTGATTTCTAATTAGAGGCTGCGAGTTATACTCTCCTCTCTCCTTTTTCTATTTTATTTGAAAAGAGTGTTTGTGTACAATTGATATATATGAATAAGCCTGCACTTAGAAGCGGGTTTGAAACTGTGGAAAGTGACGAGTATAATGTAATAGAGGGGCAATCAAGCTCGCCGATCAATAGCAAGGTGCCTCCTAACATGGATTCTATGGAAAACAGGGTTGCCGCTAGCATATCAGTGGCAGTCAGTGGTGGAGAGACAAATCATGCAACGGAGGTGAGTGGGGACGGACGTCCCATCACTGATTTAGTAGTTTTGGAGACGCAAGTTCTTAAGGGAGGGAATCAAGTCATGCTAGACACAGATGCTCCTGGGACTTATAGGGAAAGGTTGGACTGTAGACAAGACCTTACAGATGAAGAATGTCTTCAACAAAGTTTATGTGGTACTAAAAGGGTGGTTCGTTTTCATGCATCCACCCCTCTTCAGAAAATGATCTTTAGTGAAAAATTGAAAGCTAGGAAAACCCTTGGTTTAGATCAATCTAGATTGAATATGACAGGTAATAATAAGGGTAATTGTTAGGAAAGATTTCTTAATTGTGGGTAATTTTCCTTCCCTGTGGCAACCCCTAAACTTTTTGCTGTTGTTTTCACCATGATCTAGACTTTGCCAGAGAAGTGCAGCCTTCGGCCGCACTCCTCTGGGCTTTCGCTCCATTCTTACGGGGAAACTGACATGCCCTTAAGACAGTCAGTACCGGGAAACGTTGTTTTCCATAGTTCTTTTATCATGTTGCAGCTTTCGCGCAACATGGCACAAGAGGGCACTGTAAGCTAAGTTACTGCTCTCTTGGGTCTCTAGTCTTCTACAGGCCCTAGATACTCTCTTTGGATTGTTAACGAACGGTGCAAGTGAATCACGGACGGGACTGGTGGCAGCAATCGTTTCTTTGTGTTTTGAGCTCCTTTTGGCTGTTTAAGCGCGTTTCTCGCGCTTGGCCCAAAATGGTGGTCTGGCTCCCGAAATGGCCAGACCACGAGGCTCTTTGTCCTGTCCGCTGACCGTCTTTCCCCCTTCACCTTCCCCAGGTCGAGCCGACCCGGGGCCTCCCTTATTTGGGCGTGTACTTTCCCACGAAACACAGATGCTTTTGCGGGCTTCTACAGGCCTTGTGTGTGCCTCCAGGATGTGGGCTGGGATGTCTGGTCCCAATACACATCCTGGGTGCCAGAGAGTCTATTGTGTCGTGAATGCCTGGGACCACTGTGGTCCGTGATAGGTCCACGTATGGTGTGAGTGTTTTGTGAGCAGATATCCCATTGGGTCTCCTCCGTTTTGGCGCGAAGGGAACCGTGGATAAGAGGAGGCTGGAAACACCATTACCATGTCGATCTCCTGAGTTCGCACGAACAAAGGAATACAGGAGCCAAGTATTCTGCAACTACGAGGCTGAACCGAGGAATCGCTGGTGACCCGCTGACGCACTGCTCCTCTGCACTGCTGTCGCTTGGTGAAACCCTTTCTACCTCTGATCTAACGAGAAGGCCTGTACTGGTACTTCGACCCCTTGGAATAGTGGGAACAACTATTCTCGGCATCTTCATCATCTCCTGCACGTAAGCCTTTGGAAGTGTCTCTGGACCATCCAGTGGACTGACCAGCCTACCCAGGAGTCTTGCTCTGTAACCACCGTCAGGTTGTGTTGTATTACGAGTCCTTATCACTCTCACACGATTCTTACACTTGGCATTCCCAGGTCTGAAGTGAATATTGTACATTGGGCTGAAATACACACGGCCACTCCGTTGCCCTGCTGTGGTAACAAACTGTGGGGGTTCACTGCGTTTGGGACATCCTCAACTCTAACTTCTGCTGCTGCGGAATCTACACGACGCCAAGACGTCCCCTGCTCGTATCTGAACCTGCCAGCATTGAAACTGACGTGGAGAAGCCTGGGTCTGCCTGCATCAGGGACCGGTGAGTAGCATCGCTAGGAACTGGTCGCCCTCCTACAGTAGCCCATAGCTTTTCCCCGCTGTGTCTAACAGCATGCCTTTCCGTACTCGCGCTCTGCTTCTGCCCACAGTGGAGGCTGCGCTTGAGTCACAGAGCTCTGTTCATCTTCATTTGTTCATCGAACTAAACTGCCTGATTCCCTCGAAGAGACTCCCCTTTGCCCGTTGGCACCAGCGTGTGCAGGTACTTTTGAGCACAAGGCTCCACTCTTCGTAGGGCTCGGACTTCCTTTTAGTTAGGTGTCTCTGAAGGCGGACTGGGTCTAACTATTATTCTCACTGCCTGTTTTCCTCCCCATCTAGGTGGTCTTCACATTTCGTGCGTCTAACTCGTTAGACTCGTTGGTAATTGTATATATATTGTATTTGATTGTGATGTGTTGGTTTACTTGAGTTTTATTGTGATTTCTCGCTACGGTCAATGTTACAAAGGCCTTGTAATAAATGTGTCTATATTTTTAATATAACACCTGCTTGGAGTAATTTGTAAGTGTCCTTGCTTTGTGTGCTCATTGCCGGCTTTCAGTCACCCTCACCCCTCTTGAGACCTAGTCTTGACCGCCGCGATCGCTACCTTGATTGGTCTGGCTTGTTCAGAGGTTACCCTGTTCCAAGAAACTAGGCGGGCCTTCTGAACCTCTGCCCCTCCAGGACAGAGTTCAGAAATCCATCTTAACAAATTGGTGTACAGCGGTGGGATACGACTGAAGGTATCCAGTGTTGCGCACGAGCGAAGGCATTTCAAGTTATTCCTACCAGGACACATAGTGAATTGTCATGGTATAACTTTTAAAAGGCCATAGTCCTATCTAACAGTATGGAAACAAATACCTTGTAAACTTTAAATGCTTCTAAATCCGAAACATTGAAAAAGATGTGTGCGGAGAGAGGTGTCTCCTCTCAAGGCACCAAAATGGATATGATCCAAAGAATCATGGCGTGGCAAGAAGCGCAGCTTGACGCTATAACTTCTGAGGACAGTGCGGAAGGAGGTGGGGCTGCTCTCACTGGTAGAACCGACGGTTCTGCCGCTGCACTGGTCCACCGCAACCACGAGGACAGGGAGGATGAGATGTCTAATGTTTCCTCTGCCAGTGTTGATGGGGAGGCCATGCTTGAATTCAAGAAGCAAGAACTGCTGTTTAGGCAGAAGGAGCTTGATTTCAACATGACCAAACTGAAAATCAAACAGGCTGAAAAACAGAAAGACAGGGATCACCAGTTGGAACTGGCCAAGCTTCAGGTTGCAAATGGATCCAAGGGTCCTGGACATGGGTCTGGGGCGTCCTCTCATCCACGGTTTCCGAAAGATCTGCTCAGTGTGTATGAGGAAAAGAATGACGTTATGGACTGGCTGAATGCGTTTGAGTATGCATGTGAAGTTCAACAAGTTGACAATGCTGATAAGATTGCCTGGTTACTCAGCAGACTGCCCCATTCTGGCTGTAGTGCCATAATGGAAATGTCGAAGGCTGAGCAAGCGGATTTCGCAATGTTAAAGCAAACTTTCATTTTAAATTTTGGAAAGACTCCTGCCCAATATTTAAAACGATTCCGAGAGTATTAGAAAAAAGAAGGTGGTACTTGTGTATCTTATGTAACCGAATCCTTAAAAAACTTGACTGGCTGGGTCGAAGGTTATAAGGTTTCAACCTTTGAAGGCATGATAAGTCTTGTCATGCTGGAACATATTTTTGCATCTTCTTCCCCGGAGCTTAAGCAGCATTTGGCCGATTCAAAGGAGATAGATCCTAAGAAGCTGGCCATTGCAG
Source organism: Ambystoma mexicanum (assembly GCF_040938575.1). Taxonomy (NCBI): domain Eukaryota; kingdom Metazoa; phylum Chordata; class Amphibia; order Caudata; family Ambystomatidae; genus Ambystoma; species Ambystoma mexicanum. Next base: position 1,564,718,418 of record NC_090932.1, read on the forward strand.
CAGACTTATGTGTGTCACATTGAGTGTCCCATAAGGACAAAACTCATCCTGGTAAGCAGGAGGAAGGGAAAAAGTCCAAAGATAAGGAGGGCGGAGAATCTGATAAATCTTCTTCTCAAAAGGGCCACAAAAAGAAAAATAAGGGTAAGACACAAGAGAACTCACAGGGTAGTGGAGGTCAGCCTCCGAAACAGAACTCTGGTTACAATAAGTCTCCCTATGTAAACAGACCCAATGGATCTTGTTTTGCTTGTGGAGTAACTGACCACGTGAAGGGGGATCCCCGTTGTAAGGTTAAACCTTTGGGGGTCCACTCCGCTAATCTGGCCTTCTCCTCCTACGAGGAAGAAGAGATTACAGGAGCATCCTTCTCCTCAGACTCCTTCCCCAGCGGGATAGAAGCTGAGGTAGTTTTAGTTTCCCTGGTTTCCTGGGAGCCTAAAGTCGCAGAGGCTTATGCTAGGATTCCAGATAATACCAAGCACTACTTTAAAGACAGTGTGCTGATCAATGGAGTGGATACTCCAGCTCTTAGGGATAGTGGGTGCAGTCGAACTGTAGTGGATTCTACCTTGGTAGACTCAGAGGAAGTTGCCAGAGCTACTCTGATGCCCACTAAATTGGCTGACGGCCCACCTCGCATGTTTCCAGTAATACCTGTAAATCTTACTTTAAATGGTACAGCAGTCAGGATTCCAGTAAGCATTCAGAGAAACGTCCCAGGAAAGGTTTTGTTAGGCAATGATCTCAGAGCTTTAGGTCTCGTAGGAGACACGGCCGACAGACCCTGCACACGGTCTCAAACACGGGCAGCGTTGGCCAAGACCAATACGCCGCCCCAGCCAAAGGGGAAACCCAAGGCGAAAGGAGTAAGAAAGTCAAAACGAGGGAAAGAGAACATTCCCCCGAACTCGCCTACCACTGCGGTGGAGGAAGTTGGTCAATCGCCCAGGCCTGATGAGGAGGTGGCGATGCCTAAAGTATTTGACCCCAACGACCATCCTGAACTAAAAGACTTGTTAGTAGAAGGTTGTCCTGACAGGGAAGAATTCAGTAAAGGCCAACGTGAGTGCCCATCTCTGGAAGGCCTAAGGAGACTGGCCTGCTCCCAGCTTGAGGGTGAACCTCCTGGGACGCATCAGATTTATTGGGAAGGTGGACTCCTGTATAGTGAGCCCACAGAGTCTACAGAAGGAGACCATAGGAGGTTGGTGGTTCCCCTTGCTGTAAGACCCTTCATCCTGCAGTTGGTGCATGAAGTGCCCCTTGCTGGTCACCTTGGTATTAAGAGGACCAAGCAAAGGTTATCCATGCACTTCTACTGGCCCAAGATGGGGGTGCAAGTAGAAAGTCACTGCAGGAGTTGTGCCTCCTGCCAGTTATCTGGTAAGAGTGGCTCAACAATCCAAGCTCCATTGGTACCACTCCCAGTTGTGGGAATACCATTCGAAAGGGTAGGGATCGACATTGTTGGTCCCCTTGACCCGTAGACATCCTCAGGCAATAGGTTTATCTTGGTGCTAGTCGACTATGCTACCAGATATCCCGAGGCCATCCCATTGAAAACTGTAACTGCCAAGTCAGTTGCAAAAGCGTTACTTGGCATCTTTACTAGGGTTGGCTTCCCTAAAGAAGTTGTGTCTGACAGAGGCAGCAACTTTATGCATATGCAGGCTATGTGGAAAGAATGTGGGGTCACCTACAAGTTCTCTTCTGCATACCACCTCCAGACCAATGGTGTGGTGGAACGTTTCAACAGAACGTTAAAGAGCATGATTGGGGCTCTGGAAGAACCTCAGAGAAGAAAGTGGGATCTTCTTTTACCATGCTTACTGTTTGCCTACCACAGGAGGGTGTTGGCTTTAGCCCCTTCGAACTTCTGTTCGGTCATCCTGTACGGGGACCCTTAGCCATAGTCAAAAAGGGATGGGAGATGCCCACTCCCCCTGTCACTACCAACGTAGTAGATTATGTGCTGGGGCTCAGAAAACGGATGGTACTTCTGATGGGCTTGGCTAGTGATAAATTGAAGGCAGGACAAGCGCTGGTGAAACATGGTACGACCAGAAAGCTTCCCTCATCAACTTTACACCTGGTCAGCAAGTCCTGATCATGAATCCCATAAGGCCTCGAGCTTTACAGGACAAATCGTCAGGCCCTTACACAGTGGTGGAGCCCCTGGGTGACATCAACTATTTAGTGGACCTTGGAAGGCCTGGACAGGCTCCAAAAGTGTTCCACGTAAATAGGCTGAAGTCTTTCGTCCCAAGAGTCGAAATCCCAGCACTGCTACTGGCTTCAGATGTTGAGGAAGAGGAGTCTGAACCTCTCCCCAACCTGTTCCAAAGCGGTCCTTCAGATAGCTCCTTTGAGGGTGTCCGAGTGGCCCCTCACCCGACTTCTGATCAGCAGACTGAGGTGAAAAGTTTGCATAGGCAGTTTTCCCCCCTGTTTTCACAGCCGCCTGGTTTGACACCTTGGTGCAAACATAACATAGACACAGGACACAGGAGACAGTGTACCTACCAAAAGTAGGGGATACAGGATGTCAGACAAAGTACGGTCTTACATTAAGACCGAGGTCAACAAGATGTTCGACCTTGGGGTGATTGAACCCTCTAGTAGTCCTTTGTCCAGCCCTGTGGTTTTGGTTCCAAAGACAGGCACTTCTGAACTGAGGTTCTGCGTGGATTACAGGGCTCTGAATGCTGTCACCAAGACAGATGCCTCGAACAGATGAGCTGGTGGATACTTTGGGTGCCTCCAAGTACCTCAGCACGTTTGACCTCACTGCTGGCTCTTGGCAAATAGCTTTAGCAGAACATGCCAAGGAGAAGACAGTGTTTTCTACTCCAGACGGCCTTTACCAATTCAGGGTAATGCCGTTCGGGTTGAAGAATGCACCTGCCACTTTCCAGAGGCTTGTGAATCATGTGTTGAATGGGTTGCACGAATTCTGCCTTGCATATCTGGATGATATAGCAGTTTTCAGTGCCACCTGGGAAGACCATGTGAAACACCTCGGGATTGTGCTCCAGGCTCTTCAGAAAGCACACTTGACCATAAAGGCTAGTAAATGCCAGATTGGACAAGGCTCAGTGGTTTACCTTGGACATGAAGTAGGTGGAGGGAGGATACAGCCTCTTCCCAGTAAAGTACAAGCAGTACAAGACTGGCCTACCCCCACTACACAGACCCAAGTGGGAGCCTTCTTAGGACTCACAGGGTATTACCGCAACTTCATGGCAGACTATGGCACCATAACTGCCTCTCTGACTGCCCTCCGAAGAAACCCAAGAAGGTAACTTGGACCGACGAGTGTGAGAAGGCCTTCAACGGCTTAAAATAATCCTTGTGCCAGGCCCCTGTCCTCAGGGACCCTGATTATCAAAGACCTTTTATTGTGCAGACGGACGCCTCTAACACTGGAATAGGAGCTGTACTATCGCAAGTGGATGAGAAGGGTAAGGAACACCCTATTGGTTTCATTAGTCGCCAGTTTAAGGACAGAGAGCTCAGATGGTCCACAGTGGAGAAAGAATGTTTCTCTGTTGTGGGGGCCCTACGGAAGCTGAGGCCCTACCTCTATGGGACCCACTTCACTGTGCAAACTGACCATAAGCCCTTAATGTGGCTAATGAACATGAAGTGAGAGAATCCAAAGTTGCTTAGGTGGTCCATAAGTCTACAAGGCTTCGACTTCACTATTGAGCATAGGCCAGGTGTCCAACATAGCAATGCTGATGGGTTGTCCAGAATGTTTAACCGACCTGAACAAGAGACTCATCCAGGGGTGGATTAGTTCCCCCTGTCCATAGTCTGGGAGGGGCGAGTGTTAGGAAAGATTTCTTAATTGTGGGTAATTTGCCTTCCCTGTGGCAACCCCTAAAATGTTTTGCTGTTGTTTTCACCATGATCTAGACTTTTCCAGAGAAGTGCAGCCTTCAGCCGCACTCCTCTGGGCTTTCGTTCCATTCTTACGGGGAAACTGACATGCCCTTAACACAGTCAGTACCGGGAAACGTTTTCCGTAGTTCTTTTATCATGTTGCAGCTTTCGCGCAACATGGCACAAGAGGGCACTGTAAGCTAAGTTACTGCTCTCTTGGGTCTCTAGTCTTCTATAGGCCCTAGATACTCTCTTTGGATTGTTAACGAACGGTGCAAGTGAATCACGGACGGGACTGGTGGCAGCAATCGTTTCTTTGTGTTTTGAGCTCCTTTTGGCTGCTTAAGCGCGTTTCTCATGCTTAGCCCACAATGGTGGCCTGGCTCCCAAAATGGCCAGTCCACGAGGCTCTTTGTCCTGTCCGCTGACCGTCTTGCCCCCTTCACCTTCCCCAGGTCGAGCCGACCCAGGGCCTTCCTTATTTGGGCATGTACTTTCCCGCAAAACACAGATGCTTTCGCAGCCTTCTACAGGCCTTGTGTGTGCCTCCAGGATGTGGGCTGGGATGTCTGGTCCCAATACACATCCTGGGTGCCAGAGAGTCTAGTGTGTCGTGAATGCCTGGGACCACTGTGGTCCGTGATAGGTCCACATATGGTGTGAGTGTTTTGTGAGCAGATCTCCCATTGGGTCCCCTCTGTTTTGGCACGAAGGGAACCGTGGATAAAAGGAGGCATGGAAACACCACTACCATGTCGATCTCCTGAGTTCACACGAACGAAGGAATACAGGAGCCAAGTATCCTGCAACTATGAGGCTGAACCGAGGAATCACTGGTGACCCGCTGACGGACTGCCCCTCTGCACTGCTGTCGCTTGGTGAAACCCTTTCTACCTCTGATCGAACGAGAAGGCCTGTACTGACATTTCGACCCCTTGGAATAGTGGGAACAACTATTCTCGGCATCTTCACCATCTCCTGCACGTAAGCCTTCGGAAGTGTCTCTGGGCCATCCAGTGGACTGACCAGCCTACCCAGGAGTCTTGCTCTGTAACCGCCGTCAGGTTGTGTTGTATTACGAGTCCTTGTCACTCTCACACGATTCGTACACTTGGCCTTCCCAGGTCTGAAGTGAGTATTGTATATTGGGCTGAAATACACACAGCCACTCCGTGGCCTTGCTGTGGTAACAAACTGTGCGGGTTCACTGTGTTTGGGACATCCTCAACTCTAACTTCTGCTGCTGCGGAATCTACATCCCCTGCTCGTATCTGAATCTGCCAGCACTGAAACTGACGCGGAGAAGCCTGGGTCTGCCTGCATCGGGGACCGGTGAGTAGCATCGCTAGGAACTGGTCGCCCTCCTGCATTAGCCCATAGCTTTTCCCTGCCTTTCCGTACTCGCGTTCTGCTTCTGCCCACAGTGGAGGCTGCGCTTGAGTCGCGGAGCTCTGTTCATCTTCATTTGTTCATCGAACTAAACTGCCTGATTCCCTCGAAGAGACTCCCCTTTGCCCGTTGGCACCAGCGTGTGCAGGTACCTTTGAGCACAAGGCTCCACTCTTCGTAGGGCTCAGACTTCCTTTTAGTTAGGTGCCTCTGAAGGCGGACTGGGTCTAACTATTATTTGCACTGCCCATTTTCCTCCCCATCTAGGTGGTCTTCACATTTCGTGCGTCTAACTCGTTAGACTCGTTGGTAATTCTATATATATTGTATTTGATTGTGATGTGTTGGTTTACTTGAGTTTTATTGTGATTTCTCGCTACGGTCAATGTTACAAAGGCCTTGTAATAAATGTGTCTAGTTTTTAATATAACACCTGCTTGGAGTAATTTGTAAGTGTCCTTGCTTTGTGTGCTCATTGCGGGCTTTCAGTCACTCTCACCCCTCTTGAGACCTAGTCTTGACCGCCGTGATCGCTACCTTGATTGGTCTGGCTTGTCCAGAGGTTACCCTGTTCCAAGAAACTAGGCTGGCCTTCTGAACCTCTGCCCCTCCAGGACAGTGTTCAGAAATCCATCTTAACAGTAATTACCAGTTTGCTCATATTTCTCCAGCAGTGTTCATTTTTGGGAAAAGTGCACAAGATAAGTTACAAGATGTCACTAGCCCAATAATATCTAAGGATATTAATGGGGGAAAACAATATAAAGGAATCCCTGTTTGCTTAAACCATAAGCTCAATCAATCTATTGAGGAGGCCGATTTAGACGACTCTTTTTTGCTTATGGCAGATGCCACTGGTGATTTGCTCAAAGAAATCATTGACTTAGATATGCCATCAGGGAGAGTGCAAACTAAGGGTAAGGAAGGGAGAAGTCTATCGGAGGGGGCTTTTAAGTGGTCCACCATTAGAGATACTATTATGTTGGGAAAACAACAAGGGGGTAAACAAGAAACCTATATTAGCCCAGTATTAGAAACATCCAAGATTTGCATACATAAAAAGATAGCATCTACCCAAACTGATGAGGAAAGACACTAGCATCTACCCAAACTGATGAGGAAAGACACAATCGATTTAAAACAATAGATAGTGCCACTGAATCAGATCCCATAACATCGGATAGCCCTATTGTAGGTAAGGATAAACATGAAAAATCATGTTTGGATAGGGAGGATAGAGGAGGTTCTCTTCTACTACTCCTATCTAACCTACACATTAGTTTGAATTTGGCCTTGAAAACCCTGGGTGTGTCCCAAGAGATACTCGGTGGTACCATGCTGGGCCAACAAGCCGCCTTCAATCAATTAATTACACGTTTGGCATTTTTGGAGGGCCTTGCGGAAGGTAAGGCTGATAAGGATCATAACATTAAAGAACATTAAAGAACAGAAGCAATATGAGAAATACAGAGAGGACCAAGATAGGAGGTTGGCAACCATGGATGCTAAAATTACCACTCTGTTGGAAATTATGCTTTCCGAGGATTGCCTACCTCATCAGATAGAGGGATAGTGGACCAAGAATTCCCTACACAAGGAGGTAAGAAATTACAAAATAATAACCAAGGAAAGGATTTGATTTGTCCAGACAGTCCTTCGGTTCTATTGGATGCTATTGTAAAAGGAACAGGGGATTATAATAAAGAACAGGATATAGAAAATCTTAGTGCTCAGGAGAATGAGAGGGGAATGTCCAAGGAGGGGGAATGTTTGAATATTAGTAGTGAAGATGCCATAATTATTCAGCAAACCCCCACTAAAAAGGGGCAAAAATGTAAACAAAAGATAAAACATATGGAGAAAAATTAAGTAGATCCGATATCGGAAACGAGTAGAACAACGGAGCCCAATGAAGTATGTCCTGTTAATAGCTCTAACTATGACATCAATGAGGTAGCCCAATCCCCTGTGTATAGACGTAAAAAAACAAAAAGACAAGTTAGGATGCTCATAAAAACATGCCCAACACGAAAACTAAAGGCAGAAATTCCAATCTTAAAGCAATTAGGAATATTTCTATCCAAAAAGAGATTGATGATAGTGGGGTAGCTAAGGGCTTAAATATTGAAGAAGGCCAGGTGCAGGGGGAAGTTATTAATAGAGGGCCTCCAATGAGGGGGGAAAACAACTTAAACCCTAATATAGAAGAGAGCAATTTATTGAGAATTAGGCAAGACCACCCACAAACTAAGCAAACCAAGATGACAGCTTTAGGTAAAATAATTAGCACCAAACATGCTAGAACATCAATAGGTACGCAACACATTATTCCTCCTCCCATCGCCCAAGTAATGGCACATTCCAATATGCCCTCTTCTAATGGACCGATTGATGTGGTCGAGTGGGGGAGTGGTTCTACCCTTAATAATGTGGTGGTAAGTCCCCTAGATACGCCGACATCTAAAACTCAAGATTCTAAGGGAAATGCATTAGCAACATTTTCTGTAGAGAACACTAAGATCCAATCGACTCTGGCCCAGACACTTCCTAGGATCCATACAGGTAAGATTTTGGGTTGGATTAATAATAATAAAATAAAATAATAATAAAATTGACCCCCAGGCAAATCTAAATAGAACTTTAGAAATGTGTTCAAAAAAATTCCTTTATTGCGGGCTATAACAACAGATGATATAGACGCTATTTCATTACCTGATTATAACAACCCTCGAATGGTAAATTGTTTTCATTCAGTGATGGTTGCAGATATCGTACGTGCCCAAGAAAAAAATCTTAATTCTTTGGGCTATGATCTAATCACACTAGCAGACGATAAAGAGGCCGACAATTTCCTTCAATATAAGGAACCAAGTAACTCCCAAATAGAAGAAATCACCCATCTGGATAATAAAAAAGTAGAAACTTTAGATCCAGGATTGGCCCTAATTTCCAGTTTTCTAAACAGTGGTAAGGATTGGGCATGGGTGCAACCAGTGCTTAAAACTTTAGAGACCCTTAGACAAGGCAATGGATGTTCCTAACTATGTTAATATTGACGTCATTTCCTGGAACTCATGCGGGGGATCTCATCTAAACACGTTTTTGACTAAAGGGGAAAATTATACCTGCCCCCGTATATATTTTTTCCAGGAAACTATGATGTTGTCTGATATGTATATAGAAGGTTTTTATACCTTCTCCTCAATAGCATCGAGGGGGCTTACCGAGCGGCCAAGTGGTGGTCCGATTATTGCTGTGGATCGTAATTTGGGGTTTATGGCTCTGTGATTTTTAAGAGTGAGTGGCTTCCAGGCATTGTCTGATCGTCAGAGAATAGCGTATATCCTATCCTCCTGTTGAATATATATTGGAATCCACTAAAGGTGCCCATAGATACAATGGAGGATTCTCTTGGAGGGATACTGGGGGGTTGGTTTGAGAAGGGGTATGGTAATCGTATTATTATAGGAGGTGATTTCAATTTGGCCTGTGCTCAGGGAGCCATGTTAAATGAAAGAGGGGTTATCCCTAAAATACTTCATCCTAAGCTCAAGAGAGGTATATGGTGGGATAAATTCCTTGACCATTGGGACCCTTGGACTTTTAGATCATGCCTCGGATTGGAATTTGCCCAAATATACCTGGAAAAGAGGAAGTAACAGTTCCAGAATTGACTTTTTTAATGTATCCAATAGTTGGAAACAGGCTTGTTGAAAATTGACACTCATGGAGGTAGAGTTGGGTGATCACATCCCCCTGTGCTTTTCCCTATCGCTTTTAGGTTTTGGTACACACATTAACCCTATGTTGATGGGCGCAAAGGCTTCAAATAACAGGAGAAGGATTGTATGGAATAAGAAAATTATTAAGAAATGTTATACTTTGGTGTTAGAAAACCCTAGAGTCTCATCGAATTAGTGGAGAAGAGAATCCCTTATTAGGGGGATTTTACTACAACAATATTATATTGTCATGTGTCTACAAAATCAATAGGATAGGTGTTATGGAGAAGTTGAAATTTAGGGAGAAGATTAGTGATCCTAGAGTCCAAAGATCCAAGTGCACCAAAAATAGGAAACTAAAGATTCTGAAGAAACTACCCATCTCTTTTGCTGAGTTACAACTCAGGAAGAAAAAAAATTATCATGAAACACACAAATTTGATCAAGTCCCTGAATATCGATCATCATCTTGAAGTTCATCAGTTGATGATGCACAATCTCTGTAAGGGCAGAGAGGTTAAATTTTGGGCTACTATTAACAACATGTTTAGGCCGACTAAAGACCAACTTGATTGCCCTGTCCAAGCAGAGGTATGGTGCTCTTATTACAAGAAAAAGTTTGCATTGCCTTCTGCCCTCTCTAGGGAACAGGACATGGATTTAGGTCCTCCAGAGGTGGGCGATTGTCCGTGGGATTTTGAGGACATTATGTGGGCCATCAATAAACTCAAACCATCCAGAGCACCGGGCCCCGACGGCATTCCTCCTTTTGTAATAAAGACAGCACCTGAAATGTGGGCTAAACTGTTGAAACCCATATTTGATGATATTTTTAAAAACCATACCATTCCGAAATCTTGGACCCAAAGTATTATTGTACCCATATTCAAAAAAGGAGATGTTCTCAACCCCAAGAACTATAGACCCATAACACTTTTAGATGCAGCTAGTAAGATCTTTGGCATTCTTCTCCTAAGGGATCTTAATAAAGTGATTAGAAGAAATGCCTGTTTTAATAAATTTCAGGTGGGCTTCAGAGAGGGTTTAGGAACAGATTTAAATGGGGACATTCTGGCCCATCTGAGAGATACTGTCCATCAAACTAACATGGGTGAAGTTTTTATGGCATCCTTGGATCTTTCCAATGCCTTTGACGGAGTTATCAGAACAAGATTGTGGACTAAAATGTTAGGAATGAATTTTCCCCGTAAGATTGTCCAACTCCTGGCTTTGCTGCATAACAATACCTCGGTCTGGGTTCGTTTGACTCAGGAAGGTACGTTATCTGATGCCATTGACACTAAGGTTGGGGTTAAACAGGGCTGTTCACTTGCTCCCACGCACTTCAACCTATATGTCAGCGATGTGGAGGACATGTGGCAGGGCCCTTCCATTGCGCCGGTTAGGTTGGGGAGCTTGGCTATTGAGTGGATGGCCTTTGCTGATGATTTTATTCTCTTTGATCGTTCTCCTCGTGGCCTGCGTAGAAAGATGGATATTTTCTATCAGTACGCGATAGCGAACAACCTTTCCCCGAATGCATCCAAATCTCGAACGATTGTGGTTACTAAGAAAAGAGCCAATAAGTCCTATATTTGGAAGATGGGAGATGAACAGGTGGAACAGGTCCAGGCAATAACATATTTAGGTTATAATTTTACTAACAAATCTACTTTGAAGATGTGGAAAATGAGCCTGGAAGAGAAAATGTTAAAACTAAAGGGTCAAATTAAATTTTTGAAGATCAGGGTATGTACATTTTCGCTCCTACCGATACAACGTTTCTATCTTGCAAAATGTGAGCCGGTCCTTTTGTATGGTTTGGATATCTGCACCTATCATATGAGCACATGGCTGAATGTGGTTCCGGGGAAAATGTGGAAAGAAGTACTGGGCCTATCTATGGCAGTCCCCAATGCCATTATTCGACATGAGTTTTGTCTTACTTCACTCAAAGCAAGATACTTATGGAGGGAGCTATCCTTCTATAGAAAGATAAATGATCCAGCCGTAAACACCCTCTATGAGCTGTTGAATAGGGTTGTTAAATCCGGATGAGTAAAATCCATCAGAAAGTTTGGTGATAAAATGAATTGTTTATTAGATAGTCTAGGGTTTTGCCTAGAAGATCTGGTAGAGCGGCCCGGACTAGTCAAAAGATCTCTATTTATGGCAGATTGGGTGGACACAGTAAACAGTATAGAGTCCTACTCCTCATATAAGGAATATGCTAACTTTGCTCATGCAAGGGAATGCATTCCTCTCTACTTACAAAGATTCCTGTGTGATAAGGCGAGATTAACATATATGCGCTTTAGATTTAACCATATGCCGACCTTAAAAAGGATTAAGCACTGGGGATATAAAGAAGAGGTGCTTAACCAAAATCGTATTAGTCTAACATGTTGCTTCTGTGAAGAAATTAACATCTTAGAAACTTTAAAGCACCTTGTTCTTTTTTGTACTCATTTTGAGCCCAAACGAACATTCTATTTTAAAGATAGATTTAATAGAGATCTTGCGATGTCTAGCCATTTGTTTTGGAGTCGTTGCATGTGGGGAGTAAATGTTTCTTTAATCCTAGCATTGAATCCATTGCTTCAAAATATAATGGAGGAATTGGAAACTAAGAATTTAATATGCAAAAATGTACAAAGTAATTAGAGAACAATATTAATTAAGGGCTGACACAGGATTTTATTGAAATTCTTTTTTTAGAAATACTTGTGTATTTATGTGATTTTCTGTATGAAATCTCCTTTTATCGATTAGTTGAGAATTGTATATGCTGTATTATAAACTAATGAAATGTATATTTGCATTGTGTATGAAATGTATAAGGTTTTATGCAAACCAAAAATGCAACAATTAAAAAGATAAAATAAAAAAAAGTATGGCATCCTGGTATAAGGCCTCTTGCGTAAGACCTCTTAGAAATGGCATCCTGGTATAAGGACACTTGATGTAAGACCTCTTAGAGCATGGCATCCTGGTATAAGGCCTCTTGGTATAGGACCTCTTGGGGTAAGGCCTCTTAGAGCATGGCATCCTGGTATAAGGCCTCTCGGTGTAAGACCTCTTAGAGCATGGCATCTTGGTATAATGCCTCTCGGTGTAAGACCTCTTAGAGCATGGCATCCTGGTATAAGGCCTCTTGGTATATGACCTCTTGGGGTAAGGCCTCTTAGAGCATGCCATACTGGTATATGGCCTCTTGGTGTAAGACCTCTTAGAGCACGGCATCCTGGTATAAGGCCTCTTGGTGTAAGACCTCTTAGAGCACGGCATCCTGGTATAAGGCCTCTTAGAGAATGGCATACTGGTATAGGGCCTCTTGGTGTAAGACCTCTTAGAGCATGGCATCCTGTTATAAGGCCTCTTAGAGCACAGCATCCTGGTATAAGGCCTCTTAGTGTAAGACCTCTTAGAGCACGGCATCCTGGTATAAGGCCTCTTGGTGTAAGACCTCTTAGAGCACGGCATCCTTGTATAAGACTCTTATAGCGTTTATTCCTGGAGTAAAGTCCAATGGAGAAGGACCTCAGAGTTGTCCTCTTTCTAGTATACGCTCTCTTGTTGTAAGACCGCTTAGTATACTTTATCCTCGTGTACATTCTCTCTGTAAAGGTCCTCTGAGTGAGGAATATTCTGGTTAAGGGATCTTGGTGTAAGACCTCTCAGTGTGTGACATCCTAGTGTCAGGTTTCTTGGTGTGATACTTCTTAGCATGCATCATGTTGGTGCAAGACCTATTGGTGTAAAACCTCTTAGTTTGCTTCATCTTAGTGTAAGGTCTCCTGGTAAAAGACATCTGAGAAGCTGATACCCTGGTTAAGGGCTCTTGGCGTAGGACCTCGTTGTGTATTTCATCCTGGTGTATGACCTTTTGGTGTATGACCTTTTGGTGTAAGACCTCTTGGCGTACAACATTCTGGTTTGGGACCACTTCGTGTAACACCACTTAGTGTATGACATCCTAGTATCAGATCTCTTGGTTTAAGACCTCTTAATGTGCTTCACGCTGGTGCAAGACCTCTTAGTTTGCTTCATTCTGGTGTGAGGTCCCTTGACTGAGACCTCCTTTTAGAGTACTTATTCCTAGAGTACGGTCTCTTAGTTAAAGACATCTGAGTAGCCCTGGTTAAGGGTTCTTGGTGTAGGACCTCTTTGTGTATACTCTCCTGATGTGTAAGACCTCTTAGCACGCTTCATGATGGTGCACGGCCTGATGGTGTAAGACCTCTTATTGTTCTTCATCCTAGTGCAAGGTGTCTCAGTAAATGACCTGTGTGATTTTATTGTTATGCCCCCTTTTGCAAGACATCCTTGTGCAAGCTCTCTTGGTGTGATATCCCTTAGTGTATGACATTCTGGTGTAAGGCTCCTAAGTCCAAGACCTTTTACTGTATTACATCCTGGTAAGGTTTGTCACTACAAGCCACCTTAGTGTGGGATATTCTGGTTAAGGACTCATTGTGTAATACCTCTTTGTGTACCATATTCTGATGCATAGCCTCTTGGTATCATCTCTCTTGTTGTACGAGATCTGATCTAAGGCCCCTTGGTGCAAGATCTCTTAATGTACAAAATCCTGGTGAAAGGGCACTCGCTATAAGACATTCTAGTGTACACTAGCTTGTATAAGAGCTCATGGTGTATTATCCTTTTGAGTATGATAGCCTGATGCATGGCCTCTTGGTATCATCTCTCCTGATGTATGACATCCTGATCTAAGGCCACATGGTGTTAGACAGGGGTCTGCAATCTGTGGCTCCCCAGATGGTTTGGACTACAACTTCCACGATCCCTCATCATTGACTATGCTGGCTTTGGCTTATACAAAACATCTGGAGAGTCCAAGGTTGCAGAGTCCTGGTGTAAAACCTTTGAGTGCCTGACATTGTCAAATAAGATCTTTTTGGGTTAAACCTCCTGGGCTATGACCCCTTGGTGGAAGCCTCCTGGTGTAAGGCATCTAACTGAAGTACACCCTGGTGGAATGTCTCTTGCTAGACGATCTCTCAGTCTGTAACTCCTGGTTAAGGGATCTTGGTGCAATGCTTATTTGTGTATGATATCCTGGTGCAAGCCCTTTTGGTGTGATGCCTCTTAATGTGCAGTATCCTTATCTAAGGCCCCTTGCTGTAATACCTCTTCCTGTACAATGCTTGAGGTTCTAAAACCTCTGAATGTGCTGGTGCAATGTTACCTGTTGTAAGACCTCTAAGTGTGCAATATCCTGGTGTGAGGTCTCTGAGTCTAAGACCTCTGAGTATGTGACATCCTGATTAAGGCCTCTGTGTATGACATCCTGGTTTAAGGACTCTCGCTGTGATAACTCACAGCGTATGACATCTGTATCTATGGCCTCTGTGTGTGATACTTCTTAGGGTATGAAATGCTGGTTAAGGCCTCTGGTTGTAACACCTCTTAATGCAATTCCTTTTATTGTGCCATATCCTGATCAAAGACCCTTTGCTGTAAAACTGCCTACTCCGCTACATCCTTATGTAAGGTGTCTCGCTGCAAGACATCAACGTTTATGATTCTTGGTGTAAGGCCTTTCATTGTACAATGTCCTTGTGTAAGATCACTTGATTTAGGACTTTTCCGTGTACTACCTCCTGGGTGGTGTAAAAGCCACTCAGTGTGATACCACTAGGTGTACGATATCCTTGTGTAAGGCATCTCCGTTTGATATTCCTGAGTGTACTAACTCCTGGTGTAAGCTCTCTTGGCGTGACACCACTAGGTGCATGATATCCTTTATTATTATTATTATTATTATTGTATTTATTTATTTTTTATTGATACAACCGAAGTAAATCAGCTTTACAATACTTTTTTTCTAAAAAATGAAAAAAGTTGAATCATTGAAATAGAACAATTACAAATACAATTAATGTTACACATCTTAAAAATGGCAGGTCTTAAAAGTTACAAGAAAAAGGAGAAAAAAAAGAAGAAAAAAACCCAGACATTTTAGAATCCCAGAATTAAATCATAAAACCTAAAAATAAAAAAATGCAAACCACCTCCTAGAAATACTCAACAAGAAAAAGTAAAACCCAACCATACAAGGAAAGATAATCTAAACTTAAAGTACTAAAGTCTGCTCATCATATAACCAACTTTGGCAGCTTTACCAAAAATGATCACACCTTGATCATGAATACACACAAAGGATAAGAACCTTTGACAAAAGACAGTTTGAATAATACTGTGCAAATATAAAATACTAAGTCTAATTTTGCAATGTGTATGCTTAATGTGATTTCTTTTGTTAATACTTTGAATTGATCTCTGTTTGAACATGTTTTAATCATTTATTTAATTATTTCTGTTCTCATGGTTTATGTTTTCTGAACAGCTTATGCAAAAAGTTTTTACTGCATTGTCCAGAATTATTATTTTTCATTTTTCTCTGGTTGTACATTGGACATTTTAACCAATTTCCCCCTTTTTTTTCATTAAAAAATGTATGGTCAATGTTTTTGCACCATTTGTTCTCCTTGGTACATTCCTATTTCTCTGACTCTTTAGGAGCAGAATATTCGTTGGTTTGGAAAACTAAGTATAAAACTGGACCTTAACTTTATGGTCATTTTACAGTGAGAGTTACAACTTTTTTTGTTTACCATCATATAACTTTAAATCATTTAAAAAAGTAATAACTGCACTCCTTACTGCTGTCGTTTGACCACAATAACCCATCCACCACATACTTTCGGTTGTCAAGCTTTTAAAATTCCGAAATACCTCTTTAAAGTGCTGTTCACTTTTCTGTCTCAACATTGGGCACTCTGTTATCATATGTCTAAGGGTCTCTGATTGATCAACAACCTCACAAAACCGACAGAAATGATCTTTCACTAATATGGATTTTTGTCTAGCTTGAAGATCTTTGGTTGGCCACAGGTTGAATCTTAGTCGCATGAATTGTTCTCTATGGGTGGGAGATGGCGATTTAAGCAAACACAATTCACAGAGGCCAGCCTTTTTATGCAAAAACGGATTTTTAGGAAAGTCACAATATGTGAGGCATTTCTCTCTTGTAATACGGCAATCATATTGAAATAATTTGGTTTTTGCTCTGTTCGGATTTGCGAGAAGGTCATCTGCAGAGACGTCATCAGCAGCCATAGCATTTATAACAAGGCCACGCCATTGGCATATGAACACGTCATATTAGGGAATTTATTGAGCGCTGACCTATCTTCGGAAGCAATGTATCGCTTTACAATCATAGGGTGAACAACACAGTGAGTGAAGCAGAGAAAAAGGAGCGGGGAGCTAACAGGGGAGTATGGGGAATTGGCAGAAAGGGGGGAAGGCAGTGGGGAGCCGACCACTGAGTCTCAGATAGTGTGGGGAGTGCAGGGTGTGTGGACCTGGGTGTTAAGGAGAAGCCATTCCTTGCGGACGAAGGTCCTGAGCTCTTTCCTGAACTTAAGAAGTAATGGGGCAAGTCTGATGTTAATGGGGAGGAGGTTCCAGAGTCTTGGAACTTAGACAGCGAAGGCCTGTCTTCTGGTTCTTTCCTTCCTGATCGTGGTATAACGCCTCGCTCCCGGTTTGAAACCTCTTAGTGTGCTCCCTCCTGGTGTAAGGCCTCACAGTGTGATACCTCCTGGCACAAGGCCGCTTGGTGTAAGACTGCTTACTCCACTGAATAGTGATTTGAGGTTTCTCGCTACAAGACATCTTAGTTTATCATTCCTGGTGTAAGACCTTATGTTTGTAAGACCTCTAATAGTAAAATATTCTTGTGAAAGATCACTTGATTAAGACATTTTCGTGTGCTACCTCCTTGGTGTGGTGTAAGGCCACTCAGTGTGATACGACTACGTGTACGGTATCCTCGTGTAAGGCATCCCCGTTTCATGTTCCTGAGTGTACTACCTCCTGGTGTAAGCACTCTTGGTGTGATACTGCTAGGTGTACGATATCCTGTTATACAGCCCCACTCCTGGTTTGAAACCTCTTTGTATGCTACCTCCTGGTGCAAGGCCTCTTTGTGTAAGACTTCTTAGGGTACTACCTCCTGGTGTAAGGCATCTTTGTGTAAAATGTCTTAGGGTACTACTTCCTGGTGCGGGGTATCGCAGTGCGATACCTCCTGGTGCAAGGCCTCTTTGTGTAGGACTTCTCAGTATGCTACATCCTAGTGTGAGGCATCTCAGTGTGATACCTCTGGTGCAAGGCCTCTTTGTGTAAGATTTCTTAGCGTACTACCTCCTGGTGTAAGGCCTCTTTGCGTTAGACTTCTCAGGGTACTAAGTCCTGGTGTAGGGTATGGTAGTGTGATACTTACAGGTGTGTGATATCCTGATTAAAGACCTTTGGTGAATGACCTCCTGGTGTAAGGCCTCTTTGTCTAAGACCTTTTAGTGTGCTACCAGCTGCTGTAAGGCATCTTAGTATAACAGTTCTTGTCTTGAGGTGAGACCTTTTAGTGCAAGACCCCCCTTAAGGGAAGGCCACTTAATGTGCAACTTATGTCCGTGGAGCCTCTTATTGTGTGGCCTCTTAGTAAAACACATTGGTAAAAAGTAGGAGAGCTGCAGAGAACAGCAATAACATGTCTATGTTAAAGCACCCTACTGCCCCCTGTGCCGCTCCTACTCCCTTAGCCACACCTCACCTGTGCTTCTCCTCTTCCTGTGTTCAATAATTGCTAGCCGTGCTGCCTTGTTACATATGCTGCCTCTGTAGTTTATGCAATCCCCATTTCCTGTGCTCCCCTCTTCTTCCTCAGTATCTCCCTAACTCTCGTGCTGCCCCCCACATGATGCCCCCCACTGACACCCTGCTCCTTTTGCTGGCCTTGTGCTCTCTGTGCTGGTTCCTACAGTCCCCTGTCCTGCCCAAACCTCTCCCCTGGGCTGGCCTTGGCTTCTGTGAAGCACCTGGTTATATGAAACCCTCTGATTTAGGTTCTAGCCAGCTCAGGCACATAATTTTGGCTACATATGTGTTTACCAGATGACACTAATTTCCCTTGGTATGGTTTTGTCTAAATGTATCAGAATTCGAAGTGGCTAAAACAAATGGCCTGGCCTGTAGTGTCACACATGGCAAGGGGCTACTTGACAACTAGTTTCCTGGTCTGGTAATGACGTGCTGGTAATAATGTTTACCAGCACTTTTACCGGGAGGGAGGATTTATCTCCAGCTAAATGTTGGAGGACCCCAGCGGGATTATCGCCGGGATACCGGCAAACTCGTAATGACCCCCAAAGACTTGAACAATCTAGTTGAAAGGTAATCACATTGCCATATACTTGGTGCTATGCTCACTACGTACCAGATACTTCTCGCTTGGCACGCCAGTGTTTACCATGACTAATGCCGCTCCCCCGTGTGCACAGGTACTTGCTACACCTGGGACCTCTCCCTGTGCCTGCCTGTATTGATCATGCAAGGGAGTTTCCTCTGGTCAAACACTGTCCCGGTTGCCCACCATGCCAAGTGTTTCCACCAGGGGGCATAAATGCTTACCATGCTTGGGACTTCCGCCTGGGTACACTGTGTCGGTGCCACTTGGAGTGAGGGGTCAGGTGGTAGATAAGCTGCCTGCAGATCCGGTCTGTGGACTTCAAGGGGTCGTGATCCTGAAAAGGAAAGGGAGAGTTCAATACGGGTCTTGGGAGGAGTGGGGGCAGAGTACAGAAACTTTGCACCACTGCAAGTGCAAAGCTACACAGAATTAGCCCAAGGATAACATTTGTTTGACCGAGAGCAAAAAACATATACTTTCAATGTATTTTTTCACCAGGGCACTTGGCCCTATTGCTAATAAAGAATTTTATTAGCACTAGCGCAAACTTTGCCTGGGTGCAAACATGAATTGAAAGTATATGTTTGATGCACTAGGGCAATTTTGGCCTTACTGTTTATACCATGAAAAAATGCACTTGCCAAAGTGCAAAGGTTTTCTAATATGGCGCAAATGTGTTTTTGCACTAGCGCAAGCCTTGCCCTAGGCCTGACAGTGTGCAACTTTGCACTTGCACCGGTGCAAGGTTTCTGTAATCTGGCCCCTAGAGTCTTCGCCAACAGATAAAAAGCGCCATGTGGTCACAGAGCAGAGATGCCAACTCTCTTTACCCTGATGGGATTTCCAGGTGACCAGTTACAGCTGGTTCTGACGGGTGGCCGTTGTGCCCTACACATTTTTGGACATTGGACTATCTATGCAGAGAAATCAAAATACGAACTGAGGCCAAAAGACACCAGTAACCAGTTCCAAGATACCACTCATGGTCCTCATTAGCATGTCAGTGGATTTCCAGAAAAAACATATTCCAAGAAGTGGACACGCTAGGAACTAGTTGCACATGGTTAACTGGAATTTACATCCGGGGGGAAGGCGAGCTGTTACTCCTTGTGTAGCTCACCAAATGTTTTGGTTCACAATTTACCTCATATTTTACCAATGACTAAGCTGGCTAGGGCTGATGGGAGTTGAAGTCCAAAACATCTGAAGAACCACATACTGATCAAGCATCTAAAATGTTGTCATTGTCAACCTTTGCTCAACACCCTCCATCCTAAAATGGTACACACTCCAGTGTAAACGAACAGGCAAATATAACTCCTTCCACAAAGTTGCCATCTTGTATGTTGCAAATATTAGAGTGCACAACAGTGTCCACCAGGAGTAATAACGGCAGTCACTGTCAGCATAAATGCTTGTGTTGGATTCCTATACACTTGGCGCTATACACAACTTATACATGTTTCCTTTGTCTGCTTTTGGTCATGAAAGGTATAGTCCACTCGTTTGAGTTTGATACCATTTACATCTTTATTTATGACCATGGGTGCCGACACGTGTTTCGACCATTACAAGGTCTTTATCAAGGCTACAACCATTATTCATAGTTAGTTATACTCTCCCACCTGCACAATTCACTGTCATCCTCTTTATGGGACTCAATATAGCTCAATTAAACATATGCCCTCTACAAGTCGACATAATGAATACATGGCTTCCACTAATTAGCAGCGGAGTCTATTCAGTAAATATAAAGTGCAGGCTTGCAGGTTTATCAGCATGTTGGCTATGCTACAGCCTTCCCATGGCCCTGCGTGGCAGCCCCACAGCTTTGAAACACAATTTACCTGATCTATAAGCACCTTACAAATGCACAATAAATAAATAAAGTAGAGGGGTGGCTCTTGTTAATAATTATTCAATATGTTGTTTATTTTAATGATGTGAGCGAAACAACTCTCTAGCATGCAGAGTTTGGAACCTGCACATTCATTACACCCAAAGTGTACCCAAAGTTCTGATTTGTGTTGTGTGAAAAAGGACACCGCCTGATGCCGCCAACATCAAAGGCCATGCCTCAAATACTGCCTCACTGGAACTGTGCTGCCGAAGAATGCCCCACAACAGTACAGGCACGCCAGGAGGCTGACAGAGGGTTTAGGGTACAGCTCTCGCAGCACATCTGTCACGTCCCTAGAAGTTCCCGTTGTTCCCGATGTCACCCCCAAAGCACAAGACCCCATACCTCCACTATGCCCCATCCGCAGGCTAGGATCCACCGCTGCCTTCTTCCCGTATTCCAGGGCGGCAGCGCCAACGGCCAGCCCACCACCGCGGACGCCCGCTCCATTGGCGTATTCCGTGGCAGTTGTGGGATCGGCCTCGTTTCCTGCTTCCGCGTCACGTGGCCAACACCTCCCACTCACGTGTAACAACAACACGATCACGTGATGCGGGTGCGGACCACGTGATCAGAAGACAAACGTAGTGCCACTATTTAAACGCTCGGATACGAGTGTTCAGTGCTTCACAGCTGTTCTCATGACTACTGTTTGGCGCTACGTTCATATTTGGCTCATTTGGAATTCGACCTTTGGATTGTTTCACAGACTGTTTCTTGGATTGCCCTGTGTTCTGGCTCTTGGATATTGGAACTCTGGTTACGAATCACAGACTGCATTTGGTCTTCCATTCTGTTACTCGCCTTGGTTTTGTTTTTTCTGGACTTCTTGGTGGACTCCATCAACAGGTGGGCCCAGTGCCTTCAGGAACTTCACCTACCTTTTTGGGAGGAACAACCTGCATCGAAGGCAAGACACTGGTGGGTCCCGGAATCCCTCACTAGGTTTAACTGAACCGCATCTATCAGCCATTGGTAAGACCGTTTCTTTCTTCTTGTTTGGTTTGTGATTATTGTTGTGGCTAGTTACTTAACCAGTGTTTATTTGCAGTGGCCCAGGGGTTCCCAGAAGTTCGTGGCTCCGGAAGATCATCTCCCACCTGTGGCCTCAAGGGCTGCACAGAGAGTGACATTTGTAGTCTCCCTGTGCGGCACTTGTGGACGGAGGTATCCTCGTTCTACACGACAGTCAAGACATAACAGACTGTGAAGCCGCCCTGTCGTGTAGGCGATGGAGGGGGCCGCGGAAGAACCCTTGGCCACTATGGTCCAAGCCATAACCGTGTTACGTGCAGACATGGCCGCAGCAAACACAGCCATTCAGCCATTCACCAACGGTTAGACTACCTCCAGAGTATCAGACATCCCCTGCCTCCTGACTTGGAATTCGGAGGTACCCCTTCCGCCCCACCGATAGCCCCCTCTCCGGTTCCAGTCCCTCATGCTCCCACACCTATAGTTCTTCCCACTCCTTTCCCTTTGGCCGCTCCAGAAAGGTATCATGGGGACCCCGGCAAGTTTAGGACGTTCGTCAATCAGTGCAAACTGCACTTTTTGTGTAGACCCCAGGCCTTCCTAGACTCAGCTGCAAAAGCCGCCTTTACCCTATCACATTTGGCGGGCATAGCTGCCACTTGGGCTAATCCCCTCATGGAAAGCAACAGCCCGGTGGTTTATGATTTCGACTTGATCACAGAAATGGCCCGAG
The DNA here is from genome assembly GCF_040938575.1 of Ambystoma mexicanum. Taxonomy (NCBI): domain Eukaryota; kingdom Metazoa; phylum Chordata; class Amphibia; order Caudata; family Ambystomatidae; genus Ambystoma; species Ambystoma mexicanum. The sequence goes on from NC_090932.1 coordinate 1,564,740,305, forward strand.
TGTTTGATCCCCGCCATAAGGTGCAGTCCCGAGACTTGGAATTATTGGATCTGGGACAAGGTAGCGGGTCTTTGTTTGAGTACATTACCAAGTTCAACCAACTTGCAGCAGAAACTTCATGGCCTGAAAGAAAAAGGGCCGTTGTTTTTTACAGGGGTCTAAACAATGTCATGAAAGACGCACTTGCCGTAGTCCCTGCTCTACCCACGGCATACCATGATCTGGTGGATCTGGCATTACAACTGGATGTTAGGCGTTCAGAATGCAGAGCCGAGGCCGGTTTTGCTTCTGCGTCAGTGCCAACCTCCACCTCTACTGCCTCCAGCTCCAATCAGGAACCTATGCAGGTAGGGGGCATACGTAGTCCAATCACACCATCAGAGAGGGAGCGCAGGAGGGTGGAAAATGCATGCTATTACTTTGGTCTGACTGGCCATTATGTTAAGGAGTGCCCCCGCCGGCCAAAATTGAAAACGCCAGGTTTTCGGAATGCTCAACCCTAGATCCGGGGACTGGGCCGAGCACTGTCCCTTTCACCCCGGACCCGATACCCGCTTTTGGCTGTATCCGGCCCATACGTTTACAGGCCACGCTCTAACCCACACCTGAGATTTCACACCGGTCACAATCATCCTTGATTCCGGGGATACGGGTAATTACATCGATATTACGCTTGCCCACACACTCAACTTGCCCCTTTTGACTAAGACCAGGCCGGAACCGGTTCAGGCGGTAGATGGCACTTCCTGATATCCGGGCCCATTAAACAGCAGACGGCTCCTATGCTTTTTACAATTCAAGACACACACAAAGAAACCATAAGTTTCGATCTCATTGCCATGCCCCTGTTCGGCCTAATATTGGAGATCCCCTGGCTCCATGAGCATAACCCGCTGATAAACTGGAAGACGGGTTCAGTTCACTTTGAGTTATGTAAATGCTTCTGTCTTCCTTCAAACACCAACAATCACACTCCTGCTCAGGCCCTAGGGGCTATAACCTATTTAACCATAGAGGACACCACAAGTTTGCCAACTGAACACCACATGGTGGGACTGATTTCTACACTCATTCCCGCTCAATACCAGGATTTTGCGGGCGTATTCGATCATGGTTCTTCCGAAGTGCTTCCTCCGCACCGTCCCTATGATTGCCCAATAGATCTGATATCGGACAGTACAGTACCCACGGGTCGGATTTATTCCCTGACCCCTACTGAAGAGACAGCACTCAAGGAGTACATCCAAAAGCCCTCCGGTTAGGCCATATCCATCCATCTACTTCACCTGCAGCCAGTCCAATCTTTTTCGTCCCCAAGAAGGAGGACGACCTCCGCCCATGTGTAGATTACAGGCGACTAAATGCTATCACAAAAATAAACGATATCCCATTCCCCTGATTACGCCACTACTTGACCGTCTCTCTCATGCTTCTGTTTTCACAAAATTAGATCTTCGTGGGGCTTATAATCTAGTTCGCGTTCGTCCTGGGGACGAATGGAAGACCGCCTTTTGCACGCGATATGGGTTGTATGAGTATACGGTCATGCAGTTTGGGCTATGCAATGCCCCGGCCACGTTTCAAAGATTCATGAATGATATCTTCTCCGACATTCTGGATGTATTTGTTGTCGTCTATCTAGATGACATCCTGATTTATTCCCGAACCCTGAAAGAACACATACCCCATGTTCGAGAGGTACTCTCGCATTTACAAAGACACTGGGGGTCATTCTGAGTAGGGCGGTAAGGGTTAACGGTCACTGGTAACGAGACCAGTGCCGTTAAACCCTTACTGCCCTATTCCGAGTTTCCTTTGCGGGTTGGTACTTAACGCCTGCCTTTTGCAGGCGTTAAAAAAACAACCCGCAAAGGGACCTAGGAGCTAATTACGGCGCCGTAATTTACGGTGCCGTAATTAGCGCCTTCCCCATTCCCATTAAGCCCTATGGGCCAAAAATGGGAATGGGGAAGGGCCCATGGTGAATGGGGAATTACCGCCCCCGCCAACCTTGGAATGGGGCGGTAATTCCGCCATTCACCATGGCGGATTCGGAAACATAACGGCGTCAACCAAGGCGCTAACAGCGCCTTGGTTAACGCCAGGGTCGGAATAAGGCCCACTCACTCTTTGCAAAACCAGAGAAGTGCCAATTCCACGCTGACACCGTGGAATTTCTCGGTTTTCATATTACGCCTGGAGGCTTAGCCATGAACTCCTCCAAAGTAAGGGCCGTATTAGACTGGCCGGCTCCAAAAAATCTGAAAGCACTTCAGTCATTCCTTGGCTTTGCAAACTTTTACCGACGGTTTATCTCCGGCTTCTCTTCCCTAGTGGCTCCCCTTACTTCTTTGACAAGTCCTCGTGTTCCCTTTCTATGGGCCGAAACACACCAACAGGCCTTTGACTCTCTCAAGACAGCATTTACTAACGCCCCAGTTCTGCAACACCCAGATCCGGAATTGCCATTCATCGTGGAGGCTGACGCTTCCTCCTTTGCCTTGGGGGCGGTATTGTCACAGGTCTGTCCTGCTACTGGTCGGCTTCACCCCGTGGCCTTTCACTCCTGCAAATTCACGGACACAGAATCCCATTACACGGTGACTGAAAAAGAATTGTTGGCAGTCATGGACGCCTTCCGTGTCTGGCACCACCATCTCTTGGGTGCTAAACATCAGGTCACCGTATACACCGATCACCAAAACCTGCAGGATCTGGCTTCTATAAAGTGCATAAACAGTAGACAGGTCAAATGGCATTTGTTTTTTGCAGCCTTTGACTTTGTTGTCAAACATCGCTCAGGTTCGGCTCACGGGAAGGCCGATGCTCTATCCCGCTCCCCTGGGGGGGTCACTCTACCAAAATATCCCGACACTCTCTTGGACTGCGGCAAGGTGGTTTGTCTATGTACCCTGTCACCACCTTTGCTGGAACCCGTTCGGGATTGGGTCTCCTTGCATCCTGACCAATTATCTGAGTGGGATCTCACACTTCATGACGGGCTACCATTCATTGCTGATCGACGTTTTCTACCCACTACCGAAACCCGTAACATGGCCCTTACATAGTCTCATGATGCCCCTATACATGGACATCCCGGTCAGAAGCGTACTCTAACGCTGTTGAAACGCTGGTGCTGGTGGCCCTCTATGAAAAGCGACGTAGAGTGCTATGTTAATACCTGTGGGGTGTGTGCGCAATGTAAAAATTGAAGGGGTCGCCCTGTTGGTCTCCTGCTTCCGTTGCCTGTTCCCCCCAGACCATGGCACACTGTTACTATGGATTTTATCACCGACCTGCCCCGGGTTCAGGGATTTGACACTCTGTGGGTGGTCATTGATTCCTTCTCTAAAATGGCTCGTTTTATCCCCTGCAAGGGCGTTCCCTCTGCTCCAGCATTAGCCAGACTTTTCTTTGAAGGTTTTTTTTGTCTCTTTGGTTTACCCACGGTCATTGTCTCGGATAGGGGTCCCCAGTTCACGTCACGATTTTGGCGTGCATTAACCAAACTGCTTGGCATTGAGGTACATTTCTCTTCAGCATACCACCCTGAGTCGGATGGTCAGACGGAGAGACTCAATCAAACCTTGGAACAATTCTTGCGTTGCTTGACCCTGCAGCAACAAACTTCCTGGCTGAGAGTTGTCCACATGGCTGAGTTCGCCTATAATAATACAGAACATTCTTCCACTGGGTTCTCCCCGTTCTATGTCTTGTATGGCCAACATCCCCGGGTTCTGCCCTTCCTCGCCATGCCTTCCTCAGTCACCCCTGCTGCCGCCGATTGTGCTAGGGACCTGTCCTCCATCCACGCTCAGACCACGACTCATTTACTCGAGGCTCAGGCGTCCATGAAGGCTCAGGCGGCTAAGAAACGGGTGGTGGCCCATCTTATGCAGTGGGTTCCCGTGTCTGGTTGTCCACCCGACACTTGCGGGTGGCGGGATGTTGCAAGCTCCTCTCTCTCTTTGTGGGTCCTTATGTTATCACCTGGGTCATCAACCCTGGGGCCTTCCGGCTTGCGCTCCCTAAATCTTGGCGGATTCACCCGGTCTTCCATGTCTCCCTTCTCAAGCCTTGCCCTGGTCCGACTTGGCTTCGGGCGCCTGTGGCTCCGGTGTCCTTGTCTTCCCCTGATGTTTTTGAGGTCTCTGGGATTCTGGGTTCGCGCTTTTGTAGGGGTCGCCTTCATTATCTGGTGGACTGGTCTGGGTTTGGGCCTGAGGAGAGGTCCTGGGTTCCCGCTGAGGATGTTTGCGCCCCGCGCTTGGTGGCGCGTTTCCATAGGGACAATCCTTCGTGCCCACGGGGTCGTGGGCCTTTGGGTGGGGGCTCTGTCACGTCCCTAGGAGTTCCCGTTGTTCCCGATGTCACCCCCCCCCCCAAAGCCCCAGACCCCATACCTCCACTATGCCCCATCCGCAGGCTAGGATCCGGGACCCACCGCTGTCTTCTTCCTGTGTTCCAGGGCGGCAGCGCCAACGGCCAGCCCACCACCGCGGACACCCGCTCCATTGGCGTATTACGTGGCGGTTGCGGGATCGGCCCCGTTTCCTGCTTCCGCGTCACGTGGCCGTCACCTCCCACTCACGTGTAACAACAACACGATCACGTGATGCGGGTGCAGACCACGTGATCAGAAGACAAACATGGCGCCACTATTTAAATGCTCGGATACGAGTGTTCAGTGCTTCACAGCTGTTCTCGTGACTGCTGTTTGGCGCTACGTTCATATTTGGCTCATTTGGAATTCGACCTTTGGATTGTTTCACGGACTGTTTCTTGGATTGCCCTGTGTTCTGGCTCTTGGATATTGGAACTCTGGTTACGAATCACGGACTGCCTTTGGTCTTCCATTCTGTTACTCGCCTTGGTTTTGTTTTTTCTGGACTTCTTGGTGGACTCCATCAACAGGTGGGCCCGGTGCCTTCAAGAACTTCACCTACCTTTTTGGGAGGAACAACCTGCATCGAAGGCAAGACACTGGTGGGTCCCGGAATCCCTCACTAGGTTTAACTTTACCGCATCTATCAGCCATTGGTAAGGCCGTTCCTTTCTTCTTGTTTGGTTTGTGATTATTGTTGTGGCTAGTTACTTAACCGGTGTTTATTTGCAGTGGCCCAGGGGTTCCCAGAAGTTTGTGGCTCCGGAAGATCATCTCCCACCTGTGGCCTCAAGGGCTGCACAGAGAGTGACATTTGTAGTCTCCCTGAACAGCACTTGTGGACGGAGGTATCCTCGTTCTACACGACAGTCAAGACATAACAACACCTGCAAGTCCAGAAGGAGGTTGAAAAGGGGGTGAGGAACATGAGGGCCAAGATGTGTAGGTGTTTGGGGCAGAGGTAGGGAAAACGAGGTGAGAGGACTGGCATCATTATAGGGACTTTGGGGACACATTAGAGGGGGAATGGGGGCATTGGAATGGAGGGTATGGCGCAGGGGGCATGGTCGGAGGGGCTTGGGCGGACACCCCAAAATAGCAAATAAGTAAGTCTGCTGTAAGGGGGGGGAATCCAAGATGTTGTAATAAGTGTCCTTTGACATTGTACACAGAGTGCTTTGGCTGTAGGAAGGGGGAGGTACTGGAGATTGAAGAGAGCCCTAGCAAAAAACAAAATGGTGAGGCACCTTTTCTGGACTACCCTCTCCACTTGGCTACTCTAACACTGCCCCATTCCCAAGTCTGCTGACTACAAAGAAAATGTAGTTATCAGCACCCTGGTGTGAGAGTTTATTTGTTCTGGCAGGGATGCCTTTGAAGCACCGATTCACAGGGGACCTCCCAGGGAGGGATCCTGTTGCTTGAGAGAAAGGTGTTACCCTTCCTCGAGGAGAATTAAAAGGCAGCTTCCTGGTCATTGTGTCACATGGCTGCTGTGGAAACATCCAGCCCATACAGCTAATACACATCAGCATGTCATAGCTGGGTTCTGCTCACCAAGCTGAAACAGATACAATATCAGGCTATATAATTGTGTGACACTAGGCCATACTACAACTAGTCCTGGCTTATATTTGCAGTTTAAAGGGCCACCAGGCTGACTAGGATGCACATAAATTATAATTTTGATCAGAGGTGCAGAGGATCTGTAAGCCACCTTGGCCTGTTGGAACTTGGTGTTTGAGCAGCTGTCAGGAATGTATTTTCCGACCATTGAACCTGTCCTGTGCCAATGCAGGGGTGGTCGGATACCATCTCAGAAAAGGCACATGAGTGCACTATAACTTTGGCATGGAGCATATTGAAAATGGGTCTGGTTAGCAGACCTCCCTTTCAGAAATAGAAATACCTGCATCATTTTATTTATTGAAAATCAAAAAAAGATTGGGCAGTCTTAACCTCGCCACATGGCATTCTGTCACACAGACAGACATTGGAACACAGGGATAAAAACACAGACACACACTGGCACACAGGAAGATGCAAAGACACACACTGGCATATATGTGAATTCACAGACACACACTGGCACAATGGGGATACACACACACACACGGAGCTTGACAAACACATTAGTGGCAGTAGCATACACAGACACACACTGGCACATGGAGGGACAGGGGGGACTCACAGAGACCAATTAGCACGCAGCATTACACTGGTGATCATGAGAATACTGAACATTTCTGATGAGCACTGAAACTCAACAATCAACATCCATGACTCGGGCACACACTGATACTCGTAGGCACACTGGCACATAGACACAGATTCACCCACATTGCCACACACACTCACAGAAGTCTTGATCCAGACCTCATAGTTCTTCTTACACTGGGCCTGTTTTTCATCCATGTGCAGGGAAGTTTATTGCCAAATGTAATCACTGCGGTGGAATTCTAGGCACTGCACACTGAGGGGCTTTTCATCATACACTGATCCTGGGTTTTCTCCATAAGTCACGCCTATACACACGAACAAGAGCTGGGCAAGCCCCACCTAGGGCTTTGGCCTGACCCCGCTCTCGGGCCAGTGTCTGCCCCCGCTCTCGGGCCAGTGTCTGCCCAAAGCAGGGTCCGGCAATGAGTCACACCGGGTGCTATCCCACTGCTTAGATTTAAAAATAAATAAATAAAAAGACACGCTTCTGTAAATGTGCCTGTCTTCTGGTCCCAGCTGCCTTACTGCTGGTCCCAACCCAGCCACTCATTGATTGGCTGGGGCAAGACAGGAAGTCAGGTGGCACGACAGGAAGTCAGGCAGGCATGCTTCTGTAAGCGCTGCCGGCAACAGGAGCACATCTTTTTTTTTTACCTCGTCCCCAGCCACGGCATGATTCAAACACTTACTGGTGGTGCTGTGAGGTAGCGGCAAATTCAAAAGGTGTATGAGCCCCTTTGTTTCTCCAGTATCCTATATTCCCTTTTGTTGCCACAACCCCTTTAGCTGCCACAGACCAATTTATCCCCCTTTCCTGATCCTCAGTCCCATTTAGTCCCTTTTTGTCCCCCCTTAACCTTTTTAGCTGCCCCAGGACCGTTTTGCCCCTTTTCTTGACCCCAGTCGCATTTATCCCCTTTTGTTGCAACTTAACTCTTTTAGCTCCCCAGGTGTGTTTTTCCTTTTTCTTGACCCACAAGTCCCATTTAGCCCTTTTGTTACCCCTAGCCCTTGTTCTTGTCTCCGTTAATCCCTGTTCTTGTCCGCGTTAGCCCCATTTCACTGCCCCACAACCTTTTGTTGCCACGTCACCCTTTATCCCCTGTTCAGGCCCCTTTTGTAGCCCCCGAATTCTTTAGCCAATTGTTGACCACGAGTCCCGTTTAGAACTTTTTTGTTGCCCCTAGCACCTGTTCTGGCCCCCTTCTGTCCCTGTTGGTGTCCCTTGTTGTCCCAGGCCGCTTTAGCAAATTGTGATGCCCCAGTACTGTTTATCCCCTTTTCTTGCTCCCTTTAGCCCCTTTTCTCACAAAGTCCCTTTTGTTGCCCCCAAACCTCTATGGCCTCTTTTATTGTCCCAATCCATTTCCTTCCCCACAGCCCCTTTTTTCTACCCTTACACATGCATTTCTCTTTTTGCGCAGCCATTTCCCAGGCTCGGCTCGTGTTGGGCCCTAAGAGCCAGGCCAGACCCCCAGGCTCGGCCATGGTGCCATGACATCTCTGGCTCCCCTGGGTCTAGAGTGAACACTTCAACTTCTGAAAGCATCTATTTCTCCAGCATGGGGTCTTGCATGGATTCACATGCTCATGAATATCCCTGTCGTCATGCTGGGAATCCTGTGTACATATAAAGCACTTTAGCTTTAAGCTAAAAAACTGCTTGTCTCATGTATAACCTATCAGTGTTACTTTGGGTCCTATTTCCCCAGCCAATGACACTGTTCCTCCTAAGCGCCGCCTCTGGTGGACATCTTCAGATTTTTACTGCACATTTCTCGTGTTAGGAGTCCTCATGCTGCACGCCTCGAAAATCGTTAGCTTTCAGCTTTTTTCTGCCTATTTTTGTGAAATGTCTTAATCTCTTCATCGTCTTCTGTCACGTTTTGACTACCGGTGGTGGGGACGCATTGCCAGGGAAGATCCTCAGTCTGTCGTCGGATCTCCAGTTCTTGGCGACATATGCCCAGGCTTGCGCCTTGCTCAATCACCACGGCAGAATGCACAAAGAAACATTTATTTTCAGGTCATGTGAAAACTGCAGACTAAAGAATATCTTCATCGAGGATTTCCACCTCAAGTGTATTTACTGTCTCCATCACGACCACGATGCGGACGGATGTCCAATTTGCCAGTCGTTTTCCTCAAAGACAGAGAAGGACCGTAATTGGACATTGGTGGCATGGATCGAATAGGAGAAGGCCTCTCACGTGGCCTCTGGTCATAGTCATGCCTCTTCCAGGGCCGACAGGTCCAAATAGAATGCTTCCTCCAGTAAAAAGAGGCTGAGGTCCATAAAGGATGCTTTCTTGGCAAAGATCCAAAAGAAGGTTAAATCACACACTCCAGTGCCTTCCTCGTCGATGGTCACTGCGGGACCCTGTTTAGAGAGAGGCCGGTCACCGTCACTGGCTCCATTAACAGTTAGCCTACCGGCAGGTGGGCTACCTCCCTCTGTGAGAAAGTCGGTGACATCAGTGACCAAGCACAGGTCTTCGTCGAGGAGCAAGTCACCGAAGGACCTGTTGCCAGCTCCACCGTCATTGAACGATGACTTCATCCATCAAGACTGTCAATCTGGCGATAACTCCGTCTATGAAGTCTGCTCTTCCTTCGACGGCTGCAACACCAAAGCATGTGTCTACAACTGTCGCCTTTACCGCTGAGATGATTACCACTCCCAGGGTTTCCCTGCCATCTAGACCACCGTCAGTGGTTCCAACAATGGTCCTGTCAACGACGGCACCTTTTCCTGCTCCACAGGCTCCAGTCGTCACCACTTTCCCTAAGGATTAAGTGAGAGACACGCCTCCAGCTTTGGTACTCCTACCCAGACCCACCAAGGCTGCACCACATTTCACTCTGGCACCTCTGGGATTCTCCAGAAAGTCTCCAGCAATCTATACCAGCTGTGAAGAAGACCTTCGAGAGGGGTTTTACTCAGATCAGGAAGTGGGCCAAGGGGAACCTGACCCCATTATGCCCATGCCTCATCAGCAGTCACCAGCCCGCAGGCCTTCCCTGCGGTTTAGCCCTCCAAGGGGCTCTGGCCCGCCTCCTACAACTGCTGCACCTGCTCCTGCACCAAGTGACATGCCCTTGGAAATTCTGACCACCTTATACACATGGGTGCCTGAAATCCAGCAGTGGCTACCTACTACTCCTATCCCTGTTCCGGCAATAAGCCCTCCAAAGCTCAGCCCTGCCACCTCATAAGGCCTGTGTCACCCTTCGGACAATGCTAGTGGCGCGCCCCATCTGGTAGAAAAAACAGATCAGACAGACACTGACAACATCACCACCGGTACACACATGGATGAGTTTGATGACTACATTCCCGCTGATGGGGAACCTGCAGATGTCGATGCGCCCACCAGGGCATCTCCCCTGGAGCAGATTGGTTCTTTCCACTAAATGATATCAAAGGCCAAACTATTGATGCCAAACTATTCAACCTGGTACCAGACGGAAGAAAGGAGGGTTTCCTTGTTGAACGACAGAAGTCCTCTAAGAAGACCATCGTCTCGGTTCCCTTGTTGGATGACATAAGGGAGGACGGGTTAGTGGTCATGAAGGCTCCTAATACCACTCCTGCTAAGCGTGACTGATTGGAGAAGAAGTACTGGGATCCAGACTCAGGTTCCAGCCCTCACCCCTCTTCTTTGTCCTTGGTGCCTCCAGACCAGGCACCTAAAAAGCTAGATGCTGCAGGGAAGTGCATAATCACTATGGCAGCATAGACAATCAAGGCCGCCAACGCCCTTGCCCTCGCCATCCTGTCAAGAAATGTGGTATACGTTGGGCCCATCCTCGACTTCCTCCTTGATGACAAGAAGGCAGAGCCTTAGCCCTATTCCAGGAGGCAGAGGTGGCTTCTGACCACACCATCACCATTGCTCTTGACATTGCAGACTCATGCTTTTGCCAGATGGGGAATGGTGTGGTTCTCTGTGGCCAAGGTTGGCTCAAGGCCACCAACCTCTGCAGAAATGGGCGGACCAAGGTGGTTAATGTGCCTTTCAATGGCCTTTCAATGGCACCTGTTTGGCAAGGCGTTCATCGAAACTCTTCAGGCCATAACGAATGACACTGAGATGGCACATTCTCTGGGAACCCTTCAGCCGGGGGGCCGTCCTTTCGTTCCTCGAAGGGGAGAGGCTCCAGGTTTTCAAAGAGTTTCAACCCCCCTATCGTCAGCCCTCCCTCTCTACCACTTAGGAGGCTTATTCGGGACACTCCCAGGCCTACAGAAGTGGGTTCCAGAGTTGTCGTCACCCCCCATTTAGGGCACAGATGCCAAAGTAGGTCTGAACTGACCCAGGACACGCACCCCCATTCTGCAACCCAGTGGAAGGCGACTGTCAAACATTGTTGATCAGTGGCGAAAGAGCTTCACCGACAAATGGGTGCATGATGTCCTTCAGCAGGGGCACATTTTGGAATTCCAGGACAGATGCCCACACATTCACAAGACAAGAACTGCACGTGGTCAGCTGATAAAGGAGGTTCAATTCATGCTAGGCAAAGGGGCAATAGAACCAGTCCCTCAGTGCCTCCGAGGCTAGGGAGTGTACTCCAGATACTTTCTGGTAAGGAAGAATTCAGGGGTGGTGGCGAATCCTAGACCTATGGCACCTCAACAAGTTACTCAAATTCCAAAGGTTCAGGGTGGTCACATTGCAACACATACCCGACCAACCGGCGGTAGAGAATTTTCTGGCGACCCTCGACCTGCAAGATGCTACTTCCATATCCCCATTCATCGCAAACACCGGAAGTTCTAACGGTTTGTCGTTCAGGGGTGACATTGCCAGTTCAAGGCCTTGCCCTTAAGCCTAAAATCAGCCCAAGAGTATTTACCAAATGCCTGCTACTGGTGGCAGCACATTTGCGCCACAAAGCAATCCACGTTTACCCTTACATGTACAGTTGGCTCATCCGGTCCCGCATCCGTGCACTGGCAGCCCAGCACACCGCAGAGACCATCCAACTTCTGACTTTGCTCAGATTCTCAATCAACTATCAGAATTCCTGCATAGTGCCATTGCAGAATGCACTGTTCCTGGGTGCCTGACTCAACACAGGATTGTGTCTGGCAACTCCCTCAGAAGAGCGGGTGTAGGCCATCCAGGGAAAGGCCCAACAGCTTTTGACAGCTTCCGTGGCAACAGTCCGGTCCATTAAGTACCTGCTGTGGATGATGTCTTCCTGCATCCATCTGGTCCCCTTGTGCAAGCTACAGATGAGACCCCTTCAAGAATTTCTGAATGCAGGTGGCAACAAGTCACCTATACATGGACCGACAAGATAGCCCTCAATCGGGCCTCATTACAAGTTTGCCGTTACAGTAACAACAGTACTGGTAAGCTTGTCGGTTCCGTTGTTACCGTACCGGCAAACTACGAATTCTGCTCGCAGGAGCCTTTGCGGCCGCCAGGTCTGATGTGGCGGCCGTACCGGCACCTGCGAGCAGAGCATGACGCATGCACCGGCACGGTTCACGAAGGGTGCTGGTGCATCCGGCTTCCCCATTCCCATTGAGCCCTCTGCGGCTCAATGGGAATGGGGAAGAATATTTTCCGGCGCCCAGGAATGAGCAATTACCGGGTCCGGCAAGGCTGTACAATCACTGTGAAACTACTCACTCACAAGCAACTAGCCCCTAAAGTTGCTTCCAAACTGGATTGCCTGCCACATCCTTCCACATGGCTGTCCACAAAGCATGTGGACAGGTGGAGCTGGGGCTTTTTGGTTTTTTGTTTAAAAGGAGGGGCTGGGTGCATCAAAGTTAATAATACCAGTGTACCCCAGCTCCACCTCTTTTACCAACTAACCCGCCGATCCTTAATCGCCAGGGGAGGCTCTCATTAGGGGGCGTGTCCTGCGGCCACACCCCCTAACGAGAGCCACCCCTCCATTTCCAATCCTACTTTACTTTCTGAGATTGAACCTGAGTCAACTGCACAGGAGTCACAAACATCAGAATGTATGCACGTGCACGCTCTCATATATATATATATATATATATATATATATATATATATATATATATATATATATATATATATATAAACACACACACACACTCCCCCCCCGCCCCCCCGCGCACGAGAGAGGTACCTCTATTAACACCCACAGGTAACGGTAATACATATTGAACTTCCTGATTACAAACAAATACTAATTATCTTGCTTGTGTAGCAATTTTCCACTTCCCGCCCTGTCCAACGACCAAGCATTTTAAACGTAGTTCCCCGTAAGTGGTTAATTCCCCACGAAATCTGGCACCATTTTCAGGAACATTTTTCAAAGCAAGTTTCTGCTGTTTTAGACCCATTTTTTATTTTTTTTAAAAGTTTGAATCCCTTTCATTCATTGGATTAACTGAACTGATTATGCTGAGCTGGAATCAGCAGGAGCTTTCGAAGTCATACAGACCGTCTTCCTCAGAGTGTGATGAAGACGATTCGTGTTCCTTCGAAAGCTCCTACAGTATTATTCCATCTCAGGAAAATGATTAAAACCTGTGTCTTCCCCTCTTTGCGAATAAACCACATCTGCGCATTCAAATTACATGAAGTGCAAATTGCGCATTGCTCATATAAGGTCATTTGTAACTCGACATGTGCAAACTATTTGAGTACAAATGGTCTCTAGTGTGCCATGTATCGCCCCCAAAGTCTACTTCCTGAGAAATCCTGTTTTTTTGGCTAAACATATGATTTTTTTTTTAATGGTGTGGCTTCAGTAAAAATAATAGTTGGCTTTGCACCTAAAATGAAATCATGGCAGCGTAAAATCATAGAAAAATATATTCAATGCCTGTAAGTGGGGTAAGCATGTACTATAAGCATGCAAATAATAACACAGAATATGTTGCCGAGTGGTAATGAATTGCATGACCTGTAGAAATGCCAGGATATCCCGGGGTGTTTACCTGTTGGCCTGGTTCGGGCGTCCCCCTCTCTGACAAGGTCCCCTGGCTTATTGCTGCCCCCTAACCCCCCGTCTGCTGGGCATAATCGAAAATGCTACTGTGCGTCTGCAACTCTCCAGATGTGTTGGTCTAGGACTACCAAGACCCCTCACCATTGACCATGCTGACGGGGGCTGATGGGAGATAGAGTCCAACACATCTGGAGAGCCAAAGGTCGCAGGCAGACCCCTTGGCTAGCGCTATGAAGTAACATTCATCGTTGAGTGATGATTAGGAAAAAAAGGCTGCTTAATACAGTGCCAAGAAAAGTGGTTCATGTTTGGCTGAGTGAGTGACAAGATAACAAACAAAGACCTTTGACCTGGCGAAGAATGGCGGCCGTGTCTCTCGCGTGAGAGACAGATGGGCGAATGAAAGAGAGAGGCGAGGAAGGGGGGAGGCAGCTAGGGTGGAGGGCGGGGGGGGGGGAGAGGAAAGAGACACAGAGAAGGGACAAGAGAGACAGGTGAGAAGGACGTGAGGCACACGGAGAGAGGAGAGAGGGGAAGACAGTCAAAGAAAGGAGAGGGACAGCTAGAAAGGAGAGAGAGAGGCGAGGAGGGGGAAAGGGGGAGAGAGAGCGAGAGAGAGAGGCTAAGTGGGAAGAAAGGAGATAGAGAGAGGAAGAAAGATGAAGAGGAAGAGAGTCAAAGAGGAAGAGAGAGAGAGCAAGGGATAGAGATAAAGAGCGAGAGAATATAACACTGTTCTGCATAGATTGGAAGAAAGGAGATAGAGAGGAACGAGGCAGAGAGAGAGAAAGAGACAAGAAGAGAGAGAGAGAGAGAGAGAAAGAGAGAAAGAGAGGAAGAGAGAGAGGAAGAGACAAGAAGAGAGAGAGAGAGAGAAAGAGAGAAAGAGAGGAAGTGAGAGAGAGAAAGAGACAAGAAGAGAGAGAGAGAGAGACAGGGAGACAGGAAGAGAGAGAGGGAGAGAGAGAAAGAGATCTAGAGAGAGGGGGAGAGAGATAGAAAAAGATAGAGCGAGGGAGATGGGAGAGATAGAGAGAGATAGAGAGGAACGAGGCAGAGAGAAAAGCAGAGAAAGAGAGGAAGAGAGAGAGAAAGAGAGAGACAAGAAGAGAGAGAGAGAAAGAGAGAGGGAGAGGGAGAGAGAGAAAAAGAGATAGGGAGAGAGAGAGGGCGAGAGAGAGAAAGAAATCGAGGGAGAGGGGGAGAGAGATAGAAAAAGATAGAGCGAGGGAGAGGGGAGAGAGAGATAGAGAGATATAGAGAGGGAGAGGGAGAGAAAGAGGGAGAGAGAGATAGAGAGAGGGAGAGGGAGAGAAAGGGATAGAGAGGGGGAGAGAGAGAGAGAGAGAGGGACAGAGGGAGAAAGAGACAGAAAGAGAGAGAGAGGGGGAGAGAGATAGAAAAAGATAGAGAGAGAGAGAGAGAGAGAGAGAGAGAGAGAACGAGATAATGAGAAAGGGGGAGAGAGAGAGAAAGAGATAGAGGGGGGAGAGGAGGAAGAGAGAGAGAGAGAGAGAGAGAGAGAGAGAGAGAGAAAGAGAAAAAGAGAGAGAGAGAGAGAGAGAGAGAGAGAGAGAGAGAGAACGAGAACATAAGCCTGTTCTGCATAGATGGAAGCAGAAGATGTTGGAGGCTGCTAATGGCCGCTCCCCTGGATGTGCAGACATTGCAATGACATGTTCACTGTATTTCGTCTTGCAATGCAGGCTCCCATCGTGACGGGCACACTGTGTTTACACCCCATTCGCGTTGCTGTGCTGATCGACAGGGCTGCACTCCCTGCACTTTCTGTGAAGAACATGTTGATTGCATTTTCCAGAATTCAGTCACAATAACCCTTCCAGCAAGAACCTTGCTCTACAGCCTCACCCGCACTCTACAGTAATAACCTGGGCTCTTGCGGCTTATTTATACCCTCAAGGTTGACTGTTTCCATTGTACTAATCCGGGGTCTATAAAGAAATCACTCTAGTCTCTGCCCATGGGGGCTATCACGAGGCGCCCGCCCCTGCATTCGCTCGGCTGCATTGGAAAATATCTGTCTACATTAGACACTTTATTCGTACATTTGACATTGAACACTTTGAAAGGTTTGGATGTTTAGGGCTCAATTATCTTTAGAGGAGTATTAATGGGCAGATGACGAGCAGTGTGGGTAGACTAACAGTGAAGAGTGTGGATGGCCTCAGAGTGATGAGTGTGAGTGACCAATTGATGAGCAGTGTGGATAGACTAACAGTGAAGAGTGTGGATGGTCAGAGAGCGAGAAGTGTGAATGGACAAATGAAACGAAGTGTGCGTAGACTAACAGTGAAGAGTGTGAGTGGGCACAGAGTGAGGAGTGTGAGTGGGCAGATGATGAGCAGTGTCGCTAGACTAACAGTGAAGAGTGTGGGTGGCCACAGAGTGAAGAGTGTGAGCGGACAGATGATGAGCAGTGTGGCTAGACTAACAGTGAAGAGTGTGAGTGGCCAGAGAGTGAAGAGTGTGAGCGGACAGATGATGAGCAATGTGGCTAGGCTAAAAGTGAAGAGTGTGGGTGGCCACAATGTGGGGAGTGTGTGGACTTATGATGAGCAGTGTGAATAGACTAATAGTGAAGAGTGTGGGCATCCACACAGGGAGGAGTGTGAATGAACAGATGATGAGCAAGGTGTCTAGACTAACAGTGAAGAGTGTGTGCAGCCACAGAGTGAACAGTGTGAGTGGGCAGATGATGAGCAGTGTGGCTAGGCTAACAGTAAATAGTGTGGGTAACCACAGAGTGAGGGGTGTGAATGAACAGATGATGAGCAGTGTGGGTAGACTAACAGTCAAGGTGTGGGTAGCCACAGAGTGAGGGGTGTGAATGAATAGATGATGAGCAGTGTGGGTAGACTAACAGTGAAGAGTGTGGGTAGCCACAGAGTGAGGGGTGTGAGTGGACAGATGATGAGCAGTGTTGGTAGACTAACAGTGAAGGTGTGGGTAGCCACAGAGTGAGGGGTGTGAATGAATAGATGATGAGCAGTGTGGCTAGTCTAACAGTAAAGAGTGTGGGTAGCCACAGAGTGAGGGGTGTGAACGAACAGATGATGAGCAGTGTGGCTAGGCTAACAGTGAAGAGGGTGTGGAGCCACCGAGTGAGGAGTGTGAATGAACAGATGATGAGCAGTGTGGGTAGACTAACAGTGAAGTGTGGATGGATGGATATACAGAGACAGAGAGATATGTGGACAGAAGCTAGGGAGGAGTGTGGAGGGGCATTTACAGAGGAGTGTGGTTGGCAGATGGTAGGAAGTATGAATGGACCGGTTTTGAGGGGTTTGGTAGACTGAAAAGTGTGTGATGACATGCAGGCAAGAGAGTGGGTGTGCAGACAATGGTTTCACCTTTTTGGGGCACTGCAGGTCTCTGGCCAGGCTCATCAGCAGCTCATGGGAAATAGGATCCACCAGGTTCAAGAAGGTGGCGTGCCTGTAAAGGATGTCCTTGAGGAGTGACCCCTCCAGACCAAGATCCTGTTAACAAAAGAAGAAGAGACAGAGTTGGGAATTTAAGGAGACTCTCCAAGAGTTCATGTTGTTTAACCAAGCACTTAGACCGCTTAAATAGGACCCACCACAAACAGATTCATCCGTGGTACTTAAATGAAAAATATAATTCAGGAGTGTTCATTGTAGAAGGATGAAAGACTTAGTAGAGTTCAAAGGCCATGTGGATGAAATGTTTCTCCTGTGACAAAAAAACACCCATTTGGAAGTACAATTATCATCTCGGTATAACAGGTTCTGGGTAAAGAAAAATGAAATCTGAGCCCATCACAAAATGTCACTGTTGAGATTTGACTAATTCCTCTTTTCAAGCTCTTCTGAAATTCTGATGTAGAAAAGCATGGACTGTCGAAATCATGGCTGGAGCGACAAGAAGGACATTCTAGGTGCTACAATAAAGACATTCTAGGGGCTACAATAAGGATATTCTAGGTGCTACAATAAAGACATTCTAGGGGCTACAATAAGGACATTCTATGTGCTACAATAAGGGCATTCTAGGGGCTACAATACAGACATTCTAGGTGCTACAATAAAGACATTCTAAGTGCTACAAAAATGACATTCTAGGTGCTACAATAAGGGCATTTTAGGTGCTACAATAAGGGCATTCTAGGTGCTACAATACAGACATTCTAGGTGCTACAATAAGGGCATTCTAGGTGCTACAATACAGGCATTCCAGGTGCTACAATAAAGACATTCTAGGTGCTACAATAAGGACATTCTATGCAATTGACCTGAACCAACCGGGCCTTGTTTTAAGGCATGGGACTGCGACCTGTGACTCTCCGGTTGTTTAGATTGCAGCTCCTATGTTCCCTGATGTTTGACTACACATGCAAGGCCTGATTGGAGTCATAGTCCAAAACATCTGGAGAGCTAAAGGTTGCAGACCTTTGTAAAAGGTACAGCACCAAAATGGCCCTTTGCGTGGAGCACAAAAACACCTTCAACCAGCCCTGGCCACAAAAGAAAGGCAAACGGTTCCCATGATGAACTGGGGCAGAGCTTCAGTCCAGCTTCATCCAAGCCATCTTACCAGTGTACCTGCCAAGGGGTTATTGTTGGAGGTTGAGTAGGCAGGATGATGGGTATGGGTTCTGTGTTTGAGGGTGGGAAGGCAGAAGCAAGGTATGGATGTTTTGGGGGAATAGGACAAAATGACCGACCCCCAAAAGTCCGACCCCCATTTTTTGCAGATATATATGTGGGGGGTAAAGTTAATAAAAATGTATAGGGTTAATGTGTGGGGGGTATAGGGGGGTCTCCCCCCACATATATAGTTTGCGGAAAAAAGAAAAAAAAGGCCAGACTTTTGGTAGTCTGACTTTTGCATTTGGTCATTTCACGCAGATCCGTTTTGGGTGCCCAGCTCCCATTTAGCTCTTAGACCCAAGCCACACCTCATGGCTCATCCCTGGCTCAGTTCTATACATGAAATATTTGGCTCCCACCCCTCAATGTTTGACGTATGCCAACAAGCACAACTTGAATTTATATAGCAGTGCCCCACAGAGTACATGCATATAATGCTGTAGCGATTTGCTGGGGGATCTAGGGCTGTACTTGGGCTACATTTGGTCAGTAGATGGTAAGTTGGGGTGCAGAGGTATATGCATGTACTCTGTGGGGGACTGCATTGTGAATTCAAGTTGTGCTTGTTGGCAGATGTTAAATGTTGATTTGGGGGAGCCAGGGACGTCATTTGTGGGTTGCTAGTCGCCCTTGTTACCCCTGTGGTCTCCCTTGCTACCCCTAGAAAAAAAAGTTTAAAAAAAATATATGAGATACATTACTCACCGTAATCATATTTCTGATGCTTGTATCTGCTTAGACTCACATGCTGTGTATAGGCAGACATCTAGTGGAAGCTGCGGAGTATTAGTTTGTTTTTCGAAACTCAAAAATGGGCGTCGACACAGGGCGTGCCAGTAATACTATCCCTAGTGTGACGTCCACTGTACCCATGATCCCTGACACGTGAGCAGTGACGCTAAATAAGAAAGAATAGGAATAACAAATTATTCGTCTTTCTGGAATTCTATCCAATAATTGCCAGGCTCATAAAGTTTTATTTCCGGGCACACTTCAGGGGGTGAGTCACTGATTTAACCTGTTGTTAAACACCTTAACTCAGCCTTTCACCCTTCTGAGGTCGATAAATGAGTACCAGCACAGGTTGGATGATATTGTATGTATATTTGTTCTATGTAAAGCGCTTACGCATAAGTGCTATATGATAACATATCATTATCATTTGGCCTTGGACGTCTGCTTGCATTCACAGTAATTTGGTAATATGGGCCTATACACACTGATATTAATCATACATATGGTGATCCATTCTTGTATGAAATGTATATAACATTATGGTGATATTGCAATGATATTTCTTGTAGTGTACTTAGGAACAATATGTTATGTCACTTCCTGTTTTGTCAAGGGGTGAAAGGTTGTGTTCCATCACTTGTGTGCCATCCATGTGACGCTGGTGAAGGACAAGAAAAATGACAGTCGAAAGACTCTCGCGACGGATCCGTTTCGGCCTTGGAAGGCCGCTACGGACTTCGGCCCACACAGTAGGGAGAGAGGGGGGGGACATTTTAGAATGTATGTGCCCCTTTTCTTAAACTACATTCGCCTAGCTGCTGTATCATTCTGTTATGGACAAGACCCCCTTTAAATGTTACCCCAAGTGCAATAGGACATTTCCGTGGGTCGATAAACACCTTGTGTGTAACTTGTGTCTCCCGCGAGACCACGTCGAGGGTTCTTGTCGAGCATGCAGGCTCTTCAAGCCCAAGACTTTGAAGGTCAGATCTACTAAACGCCAGGTCCACTACACCAGGCAGCTTGAGGCCATGGAAGTTGAGGGTGCCTTCAGCGATGGCAGCAACGCCGCGGTTTCTGACGGCGAAGGCTACGAGGTTACTCCTGTTACCCAAGCGCAGGCCCCCGAGCCCAGAAGACAGGCCTGCGGCCTTGTTATGGGGACAATAACTAGCGGCGGAAGCGCCATCACTTCATCCTCCACTAAACACACAACCCATGGTCGAGACTAGACACGTATCGAGCAGATGGCAACGCACGACATCCAGGGAAAGATCTGTGGAATCTCTGTCCTCTGGGCACTCTCGATCGAGATCACCACATGACTGGTCCCGGCCGTCGAAGGACGGTACAGAAATTGTGCAAACTCCCACTGAGGGCTGATCGTCCATGGACGAGGCTCCGGTTCAACCCGCACCCGGAATTCAACATTCTATGTGAAATCAGGTACAAGACACCTTATAGTTGGGGAAACACGCCTCAGGGGGCCAGGGTAAGGAGAGCGAGTCCAAGAAAAAGTAGTTTGAGACCCCTCATAGGGAGAGATCCTCTAAAAGCCCTCATAGGGAGAGATCTCAGGATGCTATGCCCAACGAACTTGTATCTCATGATTCTCTGCCTTCCATCCTAAAAAAGAAGGCTCCTCCTTCTACCTTACTTCCTCCCACAGATGAAGATTTAGGGCTCTCTTCTCAACCATTGGTCATCCCTAGTTCTTCCCAGTGGTCGGCTGAGGATATAGACAGGGTCTTGAGGAGGATGTCCTTCATGGCCAACTTCTATGAAAAAGACCCTGACTATTTCAAGAGTTTCCACTCCACTCCCCCCACTTCAGCACCCTCTGGTTCGCAGATCCCTGTTCAACCTGCTCAAACCTCTGCTAAGAGACTTCGCCCTGAGCATCCAGTGCAAGGCACAGTCATTGACCTCTATGACCCGGACACCGACCATGAAGACCTCTTTATTCAAGAGGCAGCAGACCCTTATTACAGGGATGATGCAGCAAACCCTTATTAGTGGGATGATGAGGACCCTGAGGTTGACCCCGAGACAGATCTGTATCTCATGGACTCCCCTGTTAAACGGGACCCCCCCCCCCCGCCATGGACTCGCCCATTGACAGTCAACACCTACTAAATGAGGTGCTCGTCAAGGCGGCAGAGCATTTTCAGATAGAAACTAAGGAAGTACAACAAGATAAATATTTTGTAGAGGATCTTAGGAGATAAGAAGGCTGTTGGGCAGTTTATCCCTCTCCTCAAGTCCATTCAGCGAAAAATACAGCCATCGCTAGAGACCGCTAATCTTACGTGGGCAGTGAACCCCAGCATAGAGAAACAGTTTAAACCTGCCCCTTCTGACTGGCTGTATATCAGAGGGCAACTGAAGCCCGATTCATTAGTTGTCACCACAGCAAGGAAGAGGGCTGGTACTCCCATAGCTACCTCTGATGCCCCGCCTGACAAGGAAAGCTAGAGACTTTGCATGATGGGCAGAAAGGTGGCCTCTTCCGTGGTATTCAAGACCAGGATTGCTAACGATTCTACCCTGTTGGCCAGTTACAACTGCCACAAAAGGGATGAGGTCTCGGCCTTACTCTCATCATCCCCGGAACCACTTAAGTCTCAGCTTGCCCAGGTGGCCGCAGAAGGCAGGGCAGTGTCAAGCTGCTTATTAAAAACCAATCTTGATGCCGCAGACAATGCAGGCAGGATCATAGCAGAAGGGACTATTATCAAGTGTCCCGCTTGGTTGCGCCAAGCGGGTTTTAAACCAGACACGCAAGCTACCCTTATCAACATGCCCGTTGAGCCCAATGTGCTCTTATGCAAGGCTATCGAGGACACCTTAAAGACAGCCAAAGAAGAATACAATACTCTCAAGTCATTGGGCCAACTAACCAATAAACTTACTGGCCAGAGGGTTAATGGGAATTTTCGTCGCTCACGCAGCTAAAATTCACAGAGAGGTTCCACCTATAACCAGAACCAAGGTACTGCCTGGGGAAACAATCGGGGTCAGTCCTCCCAGAATACCCTAGAGGAGCGTACAGACCCCACGGTCGCGGCAGGGGCACCTTCTCCCCAGGTGGCACCCCACCTCAAAAGCAGTGACTATCTGCTCCAGGTGCCTTCCCATGCCTCTCCAGTAGGAGGGCGTATATCCAGCTTCACCCATGCATGGGAGGAAAACACCACAGACAGATGGGTGCTGACCACCGTAACAGGCGGATATTGTATAGAGCTCCTCGACCAACCCCAGAACCACCCCCATGACAAAAGACCCATTCCAAGGAACACCAGCGCATCCTCCTCGAGGAAATCGACACACTTCTACTAAAGGACGCCATCAAAGTCGTCCTGTCCAACCAGGTAAACTGGAGTATTTATTCAACTTACTTCCTTGTGCCAAAGAAAGATCTAACAATGTGCCCAGTATTAAATTTGCGCCCTGCAAACAAATATGTGAAGCCACAATAGTTCTGCATGACTACAGTTCGTATCTGCAGGTATCCGCAGGAGAAGCAAGAAGACAACAATAAGTAAGTGTGGCAAGGGCAGGGACTGAAGAAACGACTTCACGCCATACTACCCTAGCACTCACCCTTAGAAACTAAACCACTGTAAAAATCTCCATACTGTGGTAGCCTTGCATTTAGAAGTACGTATTATAGCATGTCGGTGGCATAGTTGCATTTATGAAGCAGGAATTCTCCATTGACCTCAGAATTATGCCCAGTATCCTCTCTGCATAAAAGTAGAATTTAGAAGTGTTTAGAATTGTGCCTAATAGCCACTCTGTGTAAAGTTGATTTTAGAATTGTGCCTAATAGCCACTCTGTGTAAATTTGAATTTAGAAGTGTGCCTAATAGCCACTCTGTGTAAAGTTGAATTTAGAAGTGTGCCTAACAGCCTCTCTGTACAAAGTTGAAGTCGGAAGTGTGCCTAATAGCGTGCCCTAGTTGAACTGACTACTCTCCCTAATAGTCTCTCTGTGCATAGTTTTAATTTAGAAGTGTGCCTAATAGCGCGCCTACTTGAATTTAGAAGTGTGCCTAACAGCCTCTCTGTACAAAGTTGAAGTCGGAAGTGTGCCTAATAGCGTGCCCTAGTTGAACTGACTAGTGTCCCTATAGTCTCTCAGTGCATAGTTTTAATTTAGAAGTGTGCCAAGTATCCTCTCTGTGCAAAGCTGCATTAAGAAATGTGCCAAGGATCCTCGCTGTGCAAAGTTGAATTTAGAAGTGTCCCAAGTATCCTCTGCGTACAGTTGAATTTAGAACTCTGCCTAATAGCCTCTGTGTGCAAAAATTGAATCTTGAGTGTGCCTGATAGCCACTCTGTGTAAAGTTGAATTTAGAGGTGCGCCTAGTAGCCTCTCTGTGCAAAATTGAATTTAGAAGTGTTCCTGATAGCTTCTCTGTGCAAAGTTGAATCTAGAAGTGCCCCTGATAGCCTCTCTGTGCAAAGTTGAATTTAGGAGTGTCCCTGATAGCCTCTCTATGCAAAGTTGAATTTAGAAGTGTGCCTGATATCCTCTCTGAGTAAAAGTTGAATTTAGAAGTGTGCCTAATAGCGTGCCCTGGCCGAATTTAGAAGTGTACCTAATAGCCTCTCTGTGTAAAGTTGAATTTAGAAGTGTGCTTAATAGCCTCTCTGTGTAGCCTCTCAGTGTAAAGTTGAATTTTACACAGAGTAAAGTTGAATTTAGAAGTGTGCCTAATAGCGTGCCCTACTTGAATCTAGAAGTGTCCCTGATAGCCTCTCTATGCAAAGTTGAATTTAGAAGTGTGACTAATAGCGTGCCCTACATGAATTTTGAAGTGTCCCGAATAGTCTCTCTGTGCATAGTTTAATTTAGAAGTGTACCTAATAGCGTGCTCTGGCTGAGTTTAAAATTGTGCCTAATAGCCTCTCTGTGCAAAGTTGAATTTAGAAGTGTCCCTGATAGCCTCTCTGTGCAAAGCTGAATTTAGAAGTGTCCCTGATAGCCTCTCTGTCCAAAGTTGATTCTAGAAGTGTCCCTGATAGCCTCTCTATGCAAAGTTGAATCTAGAAGTGTCCCTGATAGCCTCTCTGTGTAATGTTGAATCTAGAAGTATGCCAAATATCCTTTCTGTGCAAAGTTATATTTAGGAGTGTCCCAAGTATCCTCTCTGTGCAAAGTGGAATTTAAAAGTGTTCCTAATAGCGTATCCTAGATGAATTTAGAAGTGTCCCTAATAGCGTGCCCTGGTGAATTTTGAATCGTCCCTAATATCCTCTCTGTGCAAAGCTTAATTTAGAAGCGTACCTATTAGCCTAGTCCAACTAACTAGTATTCCCTAATAACCTCTCCGTACAATAGTCCACCCTGGTTGAATTTAGAACTGTGCCTAAATTCCGCTCTGTGTAATATTGAACTTAAAAGTGTACCTAATAGCCTCTGTGTGCAAAACGTGAAGTTTTAAGCGTGCCTAAATATCCCTTCTGTGCAAAGTTTAATTTAGAAGTGTGCCTAATATCATCTCTGTGTAATATAGAATTTAGAAGTGTGCCTATTAGTCTAATATCCCCTCTGTGGAAAATAAATGAATTTAGAAGTGTGCCTAATAACCTCCCTATGCAAAACTTGAAGATTTAAGCGTGCCTAAATATCCCTTCTGTGCAAAGTTTAATTTCGAAGTGTGCCTAATATCATCTCTGTGTAATGTAGAATTTAGAAGTGTGCCTATTAGTCTAATATCCCCTCTGTGGAAAATAAATGAATTTAGAAGTGTGCCTAATAGCCTCCCTGTGCAAAGTTGAATTTAGAAGTGTCCCAAGTATCCCCTCTGTCCAAAGTTGTATTTAGAAGTGTCCCTAATATCCTCTCCGCGCAAAGCTAAATTAGAAGTAGACCTAATAGCGCACCTTGCACAAATTTAGAAGTGTGCCTAATAACATGCCCTAGTTGAATTCAGAAGTGTCCCTAATATCCCCTCTGTGCAAATTGAACTTGGAAGTGTACCTATTATCCTCTCTGTGTACACAAAATCCCTCTCTGTGCAAAAGCACCTAAAACTACACCTAATAGCACGTATTAACCATGAGTGGACCCAATCCACGGCCGGAAACCGTGGACCGCCTCCACTCTCCGGTCAGCCCTGCCCCGTCACCCCCTTCCCAAACCATCCCACCCTCCTTCACATTCCCTACCCATCCCCTTTCCAAATACCAAGCCAGAGGGGCACGATGGCGAGCCAACCACCCTAAAACCACTGCTCCCCTGAACTCCACCACCGTCCAACCTACATTGATCATGCCCACTCCCCTCACTATCATACTGGGCACTCCCTGCCCTGCAATCATGCACCCCCCGCTTTTCCCACCAACCCCCACCATCATCCCCTTCCGACCACACCCCTTCCCTTCCTTGAAAACCGCATGCCTAGCCCTAGCAAGAACAGAAGCCTCATCTCTCTCCCCCTCCAACTTCCCTACCCTCTCGCACACACCAATCGCAACAAAGACACTAAAGAGGAAACGTACCTGGTCCCTCTCAATATCTCAGCACTCATCACCTACCCTGTCCCGACCCACCACCTCTTTCCCCCAATCACCACCATCCCCCCTTGCTTCACCCTTCCTAAAACCCCTCTCCCTCATTTTCTCACCGACCGCAACTGAAATTCCTAACCGCGCACACCACACCTTCAAATCCCCCATACCAAACCCAATCACCCTAACACACGCATCCATCCCGAAACCCGCCAACCTTACTGCTCGCCCACTTTTCCCACCGATCATCAACCACCCCAACCCTCTCCAGTCTCTACCCTCTTCCCCCCAACCCCCATCTGCTGCAGCTCTGACACCAACCTCACCCACCAAAGTGACTTGCATCCTATTCAATGCCCGATCCGTAGCAGAAAACAGACACAGCATCTTTGACCTCCTCGCCTCTGACAAACCAGACCTGGTTTTCATCACCAAAACTAGGCTCTCTGACTACTTCGCCCCAATCGCCAATGAAGCCTTCCCCCCTGACTACTCCCTCATCCCACTGAACCGACCCTCTAGAGGAGGGGGAATAGCATTCGTCTTCAAGTCTCACTTCCACGCCTCAATCATCAACAATCAACCTTCCATTCCTTCCTGCGAATCACTCCTCGTTAAACTATCCCTCTCCCCGTCGCTCTCACACAGTTTCCTAATAATCTACAGACTCCCTGGCTACGATAGACAATTCTCAAACAACCTCTGCGACTCTATTGCCACCCTTCTACTAAACCATCCCAACCTCACCCTTCTTGGAGACTTCAACATATGGCTTGACATCCCCACCAATCCTATGACTCACTCTCTGGATGACGGTCTAGACGCGATTAACCTCCAACCCCACATAAACGGCCTGACTCACTATAAAGGACACACTCTTGATGCCATCTTTAGCTCCCACAACCGGATACATCTAAACCCCCCCCACCTCTATCATCTGGTCCGATCACTTCATTGTTTGTTTTGCCATTCGCTCACCCGACCCGCTTCCCATACTCAACCTGAACCTCCGAATCTACACAAATGCTGGTAAAAACTAATAATCGTTCCGGACCTAGCCGACGCACTCCTCCAGTCTCCACCACCTATCTGCCAACTCAATAAACAACTAACCCCCGACGCCTTCGACTCATAGCTCAACGCCTCACTAATGCAGCTCACACCCTCTTGCAAACCATCAGCCCACCGTGGCCTCTTCCCTAGATGGTTCACACCTGATTTGAAGACCACAAAACAACTATACAAATACCTAGAACGCAAATGTCAGAAAGACAAAACCCAAGAGAGCAGAGCCACCTTAGCCTGACACCTTCATCAGTACAAGGCCGAAATCCGGAAAGGAAAGAAAGCCCACTACAACTCCCGAATCCTAAACTGTAAAAACCCCAGCAAAGAACTTCACAAAATCATCAACAAATTCACCAAACCGGCATGCACTACCACCGTCCCGACCCCCACACAATCACTGTGCGACTCACTCTCTCTCCACTTTTACGTTGTTTCTCGAAAGGACAAATGCGCTAACCACCAAACTGGCTCTCTTGCATCCACCAGGCAACCCTCCCCCCATACCGGCCAATCCATCGCCTGCGACCACTGCACAACCAACGTTCGACTCCTTTAGTCCAATATCAGCCGACCAATTTCTCAAATTTCTCTCTGCCCGTAAACCATCCGGCTCTCCGCTAGACCCTTGCCCAGCCACAACCCTCAAAGAAATATTTGCTTCTACATGCTCAGGAGAACACGCAATATCCATCTTAAATGACTCCCTTTCCTCAGGTATTTTTCCCGATGCATTCAAAACGGTTCATGTCAAACCTCTAATAAAAAAACCTTCCCTCGACCCACTGGAGCCCGAAAACTACTGCTCTATCTCAAACACCAGGTTTCTTGCCAAACTCATTGACCGAACTGCCTACACCCAACTAAATGCCTTTGTCGAAGCCAACAATCTCCTTGACCCCGCACAATCAGGTTTCAGAGCCCGGCACAGAAATGAAACCATCCTAACTTCAATCTGGGATGACCTTAAAATCACGGCAGACTCCGCGGGATGTGCCGCATTAATCCTTCTCGACCTATCCGCCGCCTTCGACACAATCAATCACTCAATCCTCCTTGACCGCCTCCACTCCCAATGAATTTGTGGAATCGCTCTCAAATGGATAGCCTCATTCCTCAAAGATAGGTACCAAATAATGATACTCTCCACCTATTCCTCCCAAGCCCGACCAGTCGACATGGGAGTTCCACATGGAGCATGCCTATCTGCCCTCCTGTTCAATCTCTACTTGATCACCCTCCCACCAATAATTTGTTCACACAATATCCTGTGTTACAACTATGCTGATGACACTCAACTAATTCTAAAACTCTTGAACTCAAAACCCAACTGCCAACCTGACCTTGCCTCCTGCCTCCTTGACATAGAGCTCTGGATGACCCAAAGACACCTCTTGTTAAACCCCTCCAAAACTGAAATCATGGTATGTGGCAACTCCGAACTTCTTCCACACCCACTACCCTGGCAACTCAACGACTCCCTCTAACTCAGTAAAAAACCTTGGATGTACCCTTTACTCTGACCTAACACTCTCGCGTCAAGTCAACAACGTCTCAAAGTCATGCCACTACCACCTTAAAACTCTTAGGCGCATCTTTCCATATCTCTCCTTTCCCAACAGACTCTCAGCAGTCCAATCAATTGTTATATCAAGACTGGACTATGCTAACCCCCCTCTACCTCAGAGTCCACGCTTACCAACTGAATAAACTTCAAAGAGCACAAAACGCTGCAGCCAAACTGCTACTAGCGCTCAGCCAGAGAGACCACATCTCCCCAGCCCTTAAAACTCTGCACTGGCTTCCAGTGGCCCGAAGGGTGACTTTCAAAACCTTATGCATTTCTCATCAAGCAGTGCATAAAACCAGACCTCAATATCTTCAAGACAAGCTAAAACCCTATTACCTTCCACATACTCTAGGATCAAGCTTAGCCGGCCTCCTAGTCATACCTAAAACAAACTCAGTCAGGTTACGCGGATCATCATTCTCAGCCTTGGCACCCACGCTGTGGAACGCACTCCCACCCCACATCTGCCTAACTGAAGATCTAATGTCTTTCCGCAAACTACTGAAAGCTTGGTTCTTCCCCTAAAACCAACCCGTATGCAAACTAACCCAAACTGAATAACAGCATCTCAATGACACCAACCCAACAAACTACTAGATCTTGAATAACAATAAAGACAAATAACAACACAACATCAAGATCCATGCGAGAAGGCGACAACTAATAACCGCTAATGTAAACTAGAAGGACAAACAGAATAGAATGAGTGAAGTAGATCAAAGCAGTGAAGAGATAAAAAGAATAAATCGTACGAAAATAGTAATGAGGTTTAAACTAATGAAATGGATGTAATGAGAACAATGGACAAAATGAACAAAATGGGTAAAACGAATAAAGAGAAGAGGATGGAAAGATGAATACAAGAGACTGTAATGAGTGCAATGAACAAAATGAACAAAATGGGCGAAAGGAATAAAGAAAAGAGGATGGAAAGATGAATGCAAGAGTCTAATGAGCACACAGACAGATCACCACGATTGTATGACTGAATGGCATAAATGGAAAATACAGAATAGACGATTGAAGTACATGAGACGTGTGTAGTGCACAAAACAGATAGAGATCCAGGAAAGGATCCAGTGTGTATGACGAGTGACATGGCCTGAAATCGATAATGCACGATGAATGAACGAAGTGAATGGAACAGATGAAATTGTTAGAATGAATGAAGTGCGTGGAAGAGATGATTGCACTGAGCGGATGAATGCGTTGAGCAGATGAGTGTGTTGACCGGATGAGTGTATAGAAGGCATGAGTATGCTGTGCGGATGAGTGTGTTGAGTGGATGAGGTGTAGAACGGATGAATATGTAGAGCGGACGAGTGTGTAGAGCGGATGAGTACGTAAGTGCGGAGGAGTGTGTAGAACGCAGGAGTGCATAGAGCAGATGAATGTGCTGAGGGGACAAGTGTAGAGCGGATGAGTGTGTAGAGTGGTCGAGTGTCTAGGGCGGGTGAGTGCGTAAGTGCAGAGGAGTGTGTAGAACGCAGGAGTGCATAGAATGGATGAATGTGCAGAGTGGATAAATGTGCAGAGTGGATGAGTGTATAGAGCGGATGAGTGTATAGAGCGGATGAGTGTATAGAGCAGATGAGTGTATAGAGCAGATGAATGTGTGAAAAGAACTTGTTTATAGAGCGAATATGTGCAGGGAACAGATGAGTGTATGGAACGGATGGGTGCGCAGAGCGTGATAGGTGCGCAGAGTGGAAGAGTGTGCAGAGTGGAAGAGTGCGCAGAGCGGAAGAGTGCGCAGAGCAGAAGAGTGTGTAAGAACGGTGGAGTGTGTAGAGTGGATGAATCCGTAAAACAGACTAGTGAGTAAAGCAGACGTATGTATGGAGCAGGCGAGTACATAGAGCGAATGAATGTGTCAGAGCGGAGGGGTGCATGAGAGCGGGTGAGTGCGTAGAGCGGGTGAGTGCGTAGTGTGGGTGAATGCACAGAGCGCGAGAGGGCATAAAGCAGACGAGTGCCGTGAGTGGATGAGTGCGTAGAGCAGACGAGTGCATAGGGCGGATGACTGCGTAGGGCGGATGACTGCATAGGGCGGATGACTGCATAGAGCGGATGAGTACATAGAGCATGCAGAGCAGATGAGTGCCTAGAGGGGATGAGCGCCTAGAGCGGATGAGCGCCTAGAGCGGGTGGGTGCTTAGAGCGGATGAGTGCGTAGAGCGGATGAGTGCGTAGAGCGGATGAGTGCGTAGAGCGGACGAGTGCGTAGATCCGTTGAATGCCTAGAGCGGACGGAACGGTTGAAGTTTTAAGGATGGAATGGGTGACGTATGTAGATAGAATGTGTGATGTATGTGAATGGAACGGGCGATGTATGTTGATGGAATGGGTGATGTATGTGGATGGAACGGGTGAGGTATGTGGATGGAACGAGTGATGTATGTGGATGAAACGGGTGAAATATGTGGATGCAACGGATTAAGTATGTGGAAGGTACTAGTGTAATATGTGAAAGGTACCGGGAAGTATGTGGATGGTATGGGTGAAATACGTGGATCGATTGCATAAAACAACTTAGAAATGCACTGAATGGATCAGAGTACATGGAACGGACTGGAATGCGTGGAACGGATTGGAATGTGTGGTGCAGACTGGAGTGCCTGGTGCGGACTGGAATGCATGGACCGGACTGGAGTGCATGGAGTGAACTGGAGTGCATAGAATTGCGCGACTTACATGGAATGGTTTGGAATGCATGGAACGTTTGAGGAGCATGTAACCCACCATATCACATCACCACGTTTACGCTCTTCTTTACACCACCATTCAACTAGAACACAGAGATACTATGACACCATTCGGTATAACTGTTCTCATATCAACATCTGCCTCATACTCCCCATCACTCTAACTAAACACTGCGGGTTACACCCCCCCCAGCCAGGCGTTCTCCTCAGGCCTAACGCAGCCACAATCGGACTGGATAAATCCTGCCAGAATGAACACATACCCCTGATCGCTCAACCACCACACCTACCACTAAGAAGCAGCTATTACACGAATACCACACCAGCTGCACACATATCTGGTGCTC
Source organism: Ambystoma mexicanum (assembly GCF_040938575.1). Lineage (NCBI taxonomy): Eukaryota > Metazoa > Chordata > Amphibia > Caudata > Ambystomatidae > Ambystoma > Ambystoma mexicanum. The sequence continues at coordinate 1,564,771,429 of NC_090932.1, forward strand.
ACACGCACCTTTGACTCTCTCTACTCTCTCTACTGACCTGAACTTCGGTTCCTATGGGCGTTCAACCTACCAGCGCCTTCAGATCATACCAATGGTATATAAGGCGCTATATAAATGCAAAGTAACATAACATAACTTGCTGTGATGTCACTTCGGGTGGGGGTAAATGACATCACTTCATGTGATGTCATCAGAGGTCAAAGGTTGTGTGATGTCACTTCTGCTACCCCTGGTATTTTGGTGAAATAGTGTCCCTGGGGGAACCAAATATTTCTAGGATTAGATCGGTAGATGGAGGCAGGGTGGTGTAGGACTAATGTATTGGGACATTAAAGGGGAAAAGTGGTGAAAGGAGAGAAACAAATATCCTGCCTATTGATGTGTATCGATTTACATGAATTCAATTCACATATACACAGTGTTCAATAGTGCCAGATGCATCACCACCTTCACTGTGTTGTAATGCCACGATAGGGTGTCTGTTGGAGATACTGTACATCATCTTTTTGCCCATAAATCCTTCTCTTCCCTGGGTGCAGCTCCCGCAACTCCAATATCTGTGATTCTGGCAGTACATTGTACCCTTCCTTTAGTATAATTGTCCTTGCATTATGGACATTTGATGCTGTCTCCATCTCTAGTAACTCTCCATAATACGCTGCGCACATCGCTTCTGTGTCTGCTGCTTCGTTTCCTCTTGAAATAGCGTCTTCACCCATGTGTGTGCCTGGCAGTTGACTATGGCTACCTGTGTACGATAATTCAGTTTGCCAAATTGAAGTGCATGCTGTACTGGTGTCTCCTCTGCCCTCGTGAATCCTCACCTGATCCATCATGATAGTCCTGAATGTACTGTTGACGTCATGTACGCTGAGTCCAAATATACTGTCACTTCTTTTTCTCTGCTGTTTTCTAATGCTACTATCTGCTGCTTGTGCTGAATAATGTGGTGGTAATCGCGCAGTTGCCACTACCTCACTTGTTCAATTCCTCCATCAATTGCACCATTGCTGTCCCTGTATGTCTCACCCCATCTGTCTGGTCAATTGTTGAAGACCCATAAATGTACAGCACATCTCCCACCTCAAGTGCATTCTCGTGTACTTTGCGGGTGTCACTGAACATCTGTATGTTTGCTGTATAGTCGTGTGTATAGTCCCCCACCTGCAGAACATCTGAGAGAAAATTTGATGGAAACTCTGCACCTCACTATCTTAAGTGAGGAGTTTGATAGTATCACGTTGTATCCTGATGCTCTCTGTGTTGTCAATGTGCTATTGGCTTCTGCAGTATCGATAAGAGTGTGTGCTCCATGTAAAGCATGGTAGTGCATGCTGATTTCTCCACTGCAAATGCAGCAGAAGCCAAAGCTTGTTCGCACTGATAGTGTCCTCTTATTACAGGGTAAAGTGTCCCACTGGAGTAAGCTATGGGTTTGTGCCCCAAACTTGTCTTCTGTGTCAGTACTGCCTTCATCAAGACCTCGCCATTGTGTGACAGTAGGAAAAAGTACTTTTTGTAGTCTTGGATCCCTAACACGGGAGCTGTGCATATTGCTTCCTTTAGTGTGTTGAATGCCTCAGTCATCTCATCATCCAGTTCATTTTCTTGTGTCCCGTCTGTGCTTTCTTAAGAGCGCTCAACAATGGCCTTATGTATGTACTTTAGTCGAATACCCATGCTCTGCAGTAATTGCATAACCCTAATCTGGAGGACCCTGTTAAATATAGAGGGTGACTCGCAGTACCCTTATGGGAGCCGTGTATGTTTCCACTTCTGGTTTCTATACATAAAGGAAGTCAAGTCTTGTGTGTCTGGGTGTAGGGGTACTGAGAAAAATGAATTTTTGAAGTCTATGGCCGTGAAGCAGGTGGCTTCTGCCGGAATGATGCACAATATTGTCGCCGGATTTGTGACCAAAGGATACTCTGCCTCTAAAATGTGGTTTAGGGGGCATAAGTGCTGGATACAATGCCACAACCCCCTTTGCTTTCTTGACAGGGTACACAGCTGTGATGCATGGGGACTCTGATGGTACTAGGATGCCTTGCTCCACTAGTGATGCAATTGTCTCATAAATGCCTTCATTTGCGTCCTTTGAAAGTGGACACTGTTTTACTCTGGGTAGAATTTTTCTTGGTTTCAATATTAGCTTCACTCCACCTATTCCTTTCAGGAGCCCCACATCATAGGGATGTGTGGTCCATATGGTGCTGGGTGCCTTGGCCAGATCCTCCTCACAGAAGGATGGTGGTGCCTCCAGTGCCATTGGCATCTTCGGTGGCACCTCCCTGTAATGTATCCTGAGCCAGTATGTCACGTCCATCTCAAATACCATCTGGTGTGCTGATCGTTCATCCCTGAATAATTCTTCACCTGTCACTGTTGTTAGCCTGCACCCTTATGCCACCGTGAGCACTGCTCACCATGACCGGCCTGTGTCGTCCATCCCATGTATTGCTATCCACCCGTCCCTCAGCACTACTGACTCTATCCCTATTGGCACTATTGTCCCTTCTTTCCCGTCCATAGGGATCACTGGTCTGAACCAGTATCCATTTGGCATCTGCCACATCTTTCCTGCAATCCCAGGGAGCCATGCAATTGCCATGCCAGTTCCGTACTGGAACAGCTCCTTGTCCACTGGCACCCCCCTCTGTACCTTCCACCCACAATAGGCTTGAATAATACCTCTTACATTGATCATGTGTATTCCTGGTGTGGAGCTTACTATCCACTTGTCTGTGAATGAAATTGTCATGTTCCAGTATATTTACAGGTGTCTGTCGCGAGTATAGTAAAGGCAGAGATAGATCGTGTTCTCCTATAGAAAGAGAGATGTTATCTGTAAAATGAATCACTTCCCGAGCCCCAGAGAATCCTTGAGTATTCATGCCATCGCCTGACAATGTAAATACTCCTTCCCGAATGCAGGACCTAGTCGCCCGTGTCTACAAGAAAGGAAAATGGCTTGACACCTATCGCCACCCCTATGCGAGGTTCCTCTGCAGGGTTGGGCGTGATCGACAGGATGGAACACATAAAGTCTGTAAGTGGGCTGTCATATTGAGGGTACATGGACATTCTGTTCCCCGTAAATGGGTTGTTCCCTGTCATTGTGACCCCTCCCAGTTTCCTAATGGGTACTGTGCCCATGGAGTCCATGATTGGGCCTGTGCCATTGTTTTGCTGTACGTTGTCCTGTATTTGTGGCACCTGCTGTGTGCCTCCTCGAATCTGTAATGCTTGTAGATATTGTGGTATGGGTGCTGGCATCCGCGGTACTGGTGCCTGCATTTGTGGTATCTGTGTCATGGGCTGGTGTGCCTGTGTCTGTCCTTGCTGCATCTGTAGTTGGTCCTGTGAATAATTATCCACCTGGTCCCTCTGGTACATCTGCTGGTATGGCTCTCCCCAATTCTGCTGCATCCCCTGTTCCTGCACGCTCTCGAAATGTGTCCCAGCTGCCCACATAACCAACACTGTGGTGGCTCCCTCCCTTGATTTTGAAAACCACCCCATAATTCCCTGGGGCCTGCTGCACCTGCTGCCCGTACCCTCGAAACCCTCCTGGAAATCCCCCTTGGTTGTGATGTGTCTGTGGTCCGTACCTGTGGCCTCTTGATCGCCCCCCTCTTCTTCTAAATCCTTGCTGCATGTGACACCGCCCCATGAACCCTCCCCCATGGGCAGCTGTGTAAACTGCTGCTGTGGTTACTGTCTCCTGTTTGCTTGCGCTCATCAGTCCCGCCCCTTCCAGTGCATACGTCGATAATTTTAATCGGCACTAACTTCGCCTCGTCTACCTTTCTGTCCTGCTTTTTCTTGAGCTTTTCTTGCAACAGTCTACAGTGGTGAAAAATCATAAGTTGTATTTCTGGCCAAGCTCTTGCTTCCATGCCTTTTAACTTCTTTAGCTGTTTCTCTACTGGTTCTGGCAGCCCCTGGCATAGTATGTGGTAGAACACTGCTCCTGTTTTATCCCATGGTTCTCGAGTTTCCAGGCACCAAAGCTCTTGGATCGCCTGAATGTATTCTATGGGGTATTCTATGAGGTCTTCGTCCCACCTCATCTTCATCTTCACCTTCGCCTACCTCCTCTTCCGTGACATAATTGCCCCAATGTCAGAAGAGTATGGGTATTGTGTCCTCAGTGCTTGTCATACGGCAGTTCTGCAGTTTGCAAACGGCGAACCATTGTGTGCCGTGTTCTGTGTTGTCACTTTAGGGAACCCCGCCCTCTTCGTACGTCTTCAGCAGCGTCTCAGAGGATTGCCACTAGCAGTCCCTTTATGTCTCCCACTGTTAACCTCTGTCCTGCTGTCAATCGTTCCAGCTCATAAATCTATTTTCCTGCACCCAGGCTCAATGAGGGTACCCTGAACTTCACATTCTCTTTGTCGGAATGTTTCCATGGTATATACTGTGGTCGCCCTCCTCACTTTTCTAGCAGGGGCATCTGTGTGAACCCTACCTCCCCATTTACGCTGTGTTTATAAAAGATGGCTTGAAAAGTACACAATCGACAAATTCTGAGGTGTATTTCTCCATCGGCAAAGTTTTATAAAAGATGGCTTGCAAAGTACACAATAGAAATGTGGCATGGAGTTCCTATGTTCGCCGAGGGTCAAAGACGCCTCGGTGATCTGGGTAGGGGACGGGGAAACAAAAGGACAGTAACTTCCACCTGTGACCCCTCGCGCGACTGGTCACTGGAGGAAGTTACACAGACTGACAAAAGTGAATCGAAAATGGCGGGCGCATCACCCATCACGGCTGCAGCCGTGGCTTGATAATGTGTCCCACCGTGATGTGGTGTGGTGGGGCCAAGGGTACCGGCTCAGCCCCACTTTTTGGAGACTGCCGGGGCCTGGCCGAAACCACTTAATGCATTGGTTATGTTTACTTATACTGCGCACCACTACCATTTCTACTCTTACCGGCCCTCTATTATAGCTGGCAAAACACACTTGCCTTACACTCCATTCCTCCAAAGCCATCATTATGTAATTTACATGTATTCCTCCTACTCGATTTCTGACTCAATGTTTTGTTATAACTACTCGAACCGCGGCCCGGTAACTTCTAGAATGCAAGCAATAGGCTTTGATTGCCTCACTATGAGCGAACCGACAAACAGGAGCTTTTTGGAAATACCACTTGCCTTACTCGCTCTGCCTGATTGTAGATTTTGCAGCCGAAATCTGGAACAGTTGCTTGTTTTTGATTGGAGGCATTACCTCCTCAGAAAGGTGGTCATTATTGTATCTTATTATTGTTTTTTTAATATGTATGGTGGCAGCATTGATACGACCAAGGATTGCAAAAAAGGACTGAAGACATTGCTATTTAATCGTCCACTTGACTAAAGCCCAGGCTGATCCTCCCCTGTCTGATAATACTGATTCACTTAACCCTGACTGTCATCTCTGTTTTTGATCTGGTCGTTGGTACGGTTATGTGTGCGCCCAGATGCCTGCGGGCTGTCGCGATGTATACGAATTCAAGTGAATAAATAAATAAATAAATACTTCAGAATGGAGTAACGCTGCCAATTCTCCATTAGGTCCTAGTTAACTAATGCTAATTGGGCGGTACTTGTTTTTACTGCCTGCAGAAAGGGTTATGGAGCTAGGCGGTATTAACTAGGCTAATAACGCCCATCTTGAAACGAGGCCCTTAGTATTTGTGGACTGTTATTCATCGGCCTCTATTAGCAGCATCACTGAGCTCTTCAGCTTCTATATGTCATCTTCCAAGCTGCCTTTCTTCTTATTGTTGCAATTTGATTAGAGCCCTTTCCATAAATATTTAATGGTGTGTCGTCTGTTTAAATGTCTTGAATTATGCATCTCAAATTGGACCTTTAGAGCCTGATTCATGGAAGTGTTTTATAATGGCGCAATCCCATAGGAAAACGTTCTAATCAGGCCCTTAATTTCATTGCATCTGTTGCTTGCGCGGCCCTTGCCCCATGGATTACTGGGAATTTTAGTTAATTTAATTCAGGGGTTTGCAACCTTTCACTCTCTAGATGATTTGAACTACCACTCCCATCAGCCCTAGCCAGCATGCCCAACAGTGAGAGATAATGGGAGTTGTAGTCCAAATCAGAGCCACAGGTTGCAGACCTCTGATCTAATTCATGGATGTGGACACAAATCAGTCTTTTTTCTTTCCTTAGCGAAACGTATATTTTGTTGCGCCTGCTAACCATGCTTTATTGCTAGCAGTCTTGCTTTTAAGTGTGCTGCCCCCATACAGCTACCCCACTCAGTGTCTAAGTCATGCTGGACTAGCTCTCATCTCCTCGCCACCCCACTCCGCAGGCCTTGCAGAGCAGAGAGGCGCGGATCCAAACACACCAAAAACTGTACAGCAGAGTTCCCCAAAGCCAGTCAACCGGAGGAAGCGATAGAGCAGGAAAAAAGGTGGGGCTTCTGTCCAAATCCCCACAGGTAGAATGAAAGGACAAAACCCCCGAATAAAACAGAGGCATGTTCTCCCCAAAATCCAACAACTGGGCAGGTTGGAGCAGCCAGAGAAAGTTGTCACTCCTGAACAAACTTGCGAGAGTTGAGCAGGAGGAGAAGGTGGTCACACCTCTGCAAACTCTGCCCAGAGGGACGTGTGACTGTCTGGAGGTTTGTTTTTCAATAAGCTTTCTTTTCCCTTGGCCGCATGCTGCTTTGCAATGGGACACACTTCCCTTGCACCATCTGAGGGGTCCTCCCTTCAAAACCAAGCTTATTGGGCCTGCAGCACCCCAGACTTTACCTGCAAGTGTGGACGCCGTCTGGAACACTGCAACTGGCTCTCAGAGGGCATGGGACACATTGCCTCCCCTATTCAGTCTCCCCTGGGCATCCAGCTTGGGTGTCTGCAGCAAAGAGCCTGATGAATCGAAGGGCCGATCCCACTTTGGGCATGTCAGGGCCGGGAAGGGCCTAACGCCAGAACGCCTGATCAAGCCAGGACTTCACCAAGCTCTGCCTTTCCCTGGCTTCTGCTTCCACGCATAGGGTTCCTTCCACTCATTGGCTATCCATTCACCACAGAGCTTCATTTTCTTCACAGGACCAAGGGACATTGCTGTTTTGGGTATGTTAACTGTCATTTGGTTACCTAGCCAGGTCTGTGGCTCAGTTGACAAATGTATCCGCTAAGGGGGCCTGTGTTTGACATAATGGTCACAGGTTCAAATCCTGGCAGGTCCACTCAACCCTTCATCCTTCTGAGGTTGATTATAATGAGTACCATTAAGTTGGGTAACAATAAACTCCTGTTATCTGTCAATAGTGCCAATCGTGATTGTACTCCTTTCCTCATTCTCCTTCCCTTCTCTCGTTGTCTTCAGCCTCAACGTGGTGTAACTTCTGCATCAATCTACGGCCTCCCCATCTTCCTCCTGCCCCCTGCACTCCTCAAATGAGACACTCCTGTGCTCCAAGGATCTCCAACATCATCTAGCCCACTCGCCTACTGTCACATATCGCCCATGGAAAGTATGGAGGAGATGGTCGATATGGAAGAAAGACTGAATTATTCCATGCAACGCACAGCGCGTTCTAGTCTTCCGGTATTAGCCGCCTTAAAGACCAGCAGATGAGAAGCATCTGTGCGTTGCAACTTCCTTACTTTGTTCCCGCAAGTAAGTTTGCTTACGCTCCCTCTTGTGTTCCCTTCCCGGTTTCTGCCTACCTTGTTGGTCGTTTGTTAGTGGGTTGCTTCCCACTCAAACGGTACCTTGCCTCCTTCCGTTCTGGACTATTTTCCTCTCCACTTGTGCAGCGTCTATCCCCGGAACTTGTTTGCATCTCTCTCAGCCCTTCCTGAAACTGCTGCCCTCTCTCCTGCGCTGGGCGGTTCCCCAGCTTTCATTGTTTTCTGTGAGCTGTGTCTACCGTTGGAGCGGTGTGATCCCGACACACAGTCCTTTCCTTGTGTACCACTATATCCGCGTGTTATCCGCATGCCAGCTGGACCTCTACCCGGACAACAGGCAATCGCCTCCTACAACAACCAGTGCATTCTGGTACTTGTAGGCAATACTACCCTTGCCTTCACTCTTACTGGATTTCTCTATGGACTGCATCAACTACCATCCATATCAAGATCTACCAGGGTTTTTTCATCCAGTTTTTCCCTGGTTTGGGGTGGGCACCCTGGAGTCCCCGCTGCCGGGCACATAGCCTCTTTGGCAAAGTGGACTCTAGGCGAGCCCGTCCTTCTATCTTCAAATCCAAGAACACAAGAACCACCTGGAGAGAAAAGAAGAAGGAAAGTTCTACAGACGAATCTACTGCATCTCCAACAGATTCATCAGGTGAGGAGTGGGCTAGTGGGGCTAGTTGTGTAGACACTTTACTTGATCAACCTGTCAAACCTGAGACCTACTGCACAACACCTGTTCCTCTCACCCACCTCCTATCATGTTTTCACTTGGCCTCTGGAATGCACAATCCCTCTCCAACATCTCTTCCTACATCACTGACCACTTTGACCCTCATAACGCGCAACTTTCACTTCTTGCTGTCATAGAAACCAGGATCTTCCCTCATAACCCTGCTACACGAGCAGCCCTCCACATGGACTCTGCTACCCTTGCCCACTTTCCCAGACGTGTAGGTAGGGGCAGCGGTCTGGGAATCCTTATCAATAGGGTCCTTAACATTGCCCTTCTACCCCCCTACCATCACATTTTTCTCTTATGAATATGCCACTATTCAGCTCCTCTTCCCTGATCTGACCCTTCTCCTGGAGTCACTTCGTACCGAGATCCCCATTGTCATTCTGGAAGACTTTAACCTTCTCAAGCCCTCAATAGCCTCCAGCCTTGAAATTAAATACCTCCTATCTGACCACTCCCTCTACTCCATCCACGACCAGCCACTCTGGTAGCAACTCTCTTGACTGTGTCTTTCTCTCTAATTCACTCTTCTTCTCTGACCTCTCGATTTACCCCCTCCCTCAAGTCACTCCATTGTTCACTGTAAAATCTCGGTTTCTCCACCTTCCACTCCTCACCTTCCCTCTTCAATGACTAAGAGGAAATTCAGGCAGTACTCTCTTGCCCCTTACCTTGATGATGGACCTCTCTCCTGTCTCTTTCCTCTATTCATGCCTTTTCCATTGACTGCGCTTTCTTTGATTTTCACTATGCACTTAAGGCTCCATTTGATCAACACTATCCTGCTCGCACATTTGTACCTTCTCATCTCCGTCCTCAGCCTTGGATCACATCTGAAGTTCAGACCCACAAAACAAACATGCGCCATGGCCTACGATGCTGGCACACATTTTCTGGTTGTTTCCTTTTTGCTGCAGCGGATTCATATTCTTCTAAGGATGAGATTCACATAATTCCCAAATACCTAATAGCATACTGTCAGTGTTCAAATCCCTCCCATATAACTACCCAAAGCACATGATATGAAATGTATGCTAAACGGAATAAGGTTGGTACGATGGGAGTTCAGGAAGTAAATATGACCACCTCTAAGGGCACTCCGAACAAAACAATTAGCAGAAACCCATATTTTTGAATATTGACAAGTAAAGCAAGACAACGGCAGCAAGGGCGCGATTCCTCTTACATGGGACACCAATTGGGGGAAACCTGTAACATGGATTCCTAACAGCCAGGATGCGCAGGAGAATAATACAAAGGCAGCAGGGGAGCAACTCTCTTTATATCGGACACCGACTGGGGGAAACCTGTAACCTGCAATACAGAGGCAAAAAAGGGCACACACCCCTTTTGTGGGATACGAACTTGGGGTAATCTGTAACCCTCAAGAGACTATAAAAAGAAGCAGCTATTGTTCAAACCTCTCCACATAGGATACTAGTGTGGAGAATCTTGGAACACAGACGGCCACGAAGCACAATTGTAGTTGTAGGAGTTTTTCATCCTGGCACGCGAGAAAGCCAGGAAAGGAACCAATGGTAGTGCTGGCAGGCGAGTATACCAGGAAAGAAGATGATTTTAAAAATTGTATTTTGTTGTTTAACGTGTCATACAGCAGAACAATGCCAGCTTTTTAACACAACACATCATAAAAGTTGATTTGAAGAAGTGCGTTTATGGTAAAAAGGTGTGGTAGAAAGAACCTTTTGACAAACTGTTGCATTACCAAAAGTGGTTGCTGTGCTATCCTTATGAAGGTGTTTCATTTGGAGAATAAGTGTGAAATGCTAATAGCTGCTTGGCATTCTGAAGAGAACGATTGCCTTGGTGTATGAACTTACGTTTTGAGAGAGACACATTTGCTTTACCAAGAAGGATACTTTGGAGAACAATAGTTGTTTGGATTTTGTGACCAAGCATCCATGAAAGAGACATTTACTTTACTAAGTGGAAGAAAGCAATGAATGGAAAATACTTTTTGTGTTACATTGAACCGAACTTTGTTAAATCAGAACTTTGCTCGGGGGACTCCTGAATTGATACAGGTGAAGGGAGTCCAATCCTGGTCACAAGGTGTACTTTTCAAAACCTTTGAGTTTGAATTGGTATTTTGCTTTGTTGAACTAAAGACAGTCAAACATTCCTTGTATAATTTTGTTGTGTGTATTCGTGTGATGGGTGAGGTACTTTTTGGACACCAGGTCCCCTTATTTAGTTTTAATTTGATAGGCAGGAACTCAAACTTTTGGACCTTTCTGTCGCTTTTGACACTGTCGCCACGCCTCCCTCCTCCTCATTCTCCAGTCCTTGGGTTTCGCAAATCTGCTCTTGCCTGGATTGCCTCCTACCTGGAAGTTCAATTCTTCTAAATCTCTTGTAACTTGCAAACCTCTGACCCCACCCCTCTCCCTTTCGGCGTCCACCAAGGACCAATCCTTGGACCTCTGCTCTTTAACCCTCTACACCTCTAAGACTTATCTCATCCTTTGGCCTTCACTACAACCTTTTTGCTGATGACACTCAAATAATGTTCTCCTATCTCTCCTTCACACCAGACATTTCAGAACAAATTACAAACTGTCTCAATGCAATTCATCACTGGATGGCTCTCCGCTGCCTCATACGTAACTCTTCAAAAATGCAAGTCATCTTTCTCCCAGCTTCCAATGCCACCACTAGTCACCCTTATCCTATCTCTTTCCCACCTGACCTTCTTCCTCCCTCATCCAAGGCCTGTGATCTTGGGTCCTCTTTGAGAGTGACCTACAACTGCATTAACTGCAAGGGCGGGTACAGAAGCAATTACTTCTCGCCATACTACCCTACCACTCAACCTAGAATCCCATATCTGTAATATATTTGCATTTGGAAACTCTGTCCTATACATGTAAAAGTTGAATTTAGAATTGTCCCCAACAGCCGCTCATTGAAAGTTGAATGTAGAAGTGCGCCCAATAGCCTCTCTTTGAATTCAGAAGTGTGCCCAACAGCCTCCCTTTGAATTTAGAAGTGTGCCCAACAGCCACTCATTGAAAGTTGAATTTAGAAGTGTGCCCGATAGCCTCTCTTTGAATTTAGAAGTGTGCCCAACAGCCTCTCTTTGAATTTAGAAGTGTGCCCAATAGCCGCCCATTGAAAGTTGAATTTAGAAGTGTGCCCAGTAGCCTCTCTTTGAATTTATAAGTGTGCCCAACAGCCTCTCTTTGAATTTAGAAGTGTGCCCAACAGCCGCTCATTGAAAGTTGAATTTAGAAGTGTGCCCAATAGCCTCTCTTTGAATTTAGAAGTGTGCCCAACAGCCGCTCATTGAAAGTTGAATTTAGAAGTGTGCCCAATAGCCTCTCTTTGAATTTAGAAGTGTGCCCAACAGCCTCCCTTTGAATTTAGAAGTGTGCCCAATAGCTGCCCATTGAAAGTTGAATTTAGAAGTGTGCCCAATAGCCTCTCTTTGAATTTAGAAGTGTGCCCAACAGCCTCTCTTTGAATTTAGAAGTGTGCCCAACAGCCACCCATTGAAAGTTGAATTTAGAAGTGTGCCCAATAGCCTCTCTTTGAATTTAGAAGTGTGCCCAACAGCCGCTCATTGAAAGTTGAATTTAGAAGTGTCCCCAACAGCCGCCCATTGAAAGTTGAATTTAGAAGTGTGCCCAATAGCCTCTCTTTGAATTTAGAAGTGTGCCCAACAGCCTCTCTTTGAATTTAGAAGTTTGCCCAACAGCCGCTCATTGAAAGTTGAATTTAGAAGTGTCCCCAACAGCCGCCCATTGAACGTTGAATGTAGAAGTGTGCCCAATAGCCTCTCTTTGAATTTAGAAGTGTGCCCAACAGCCGCTCATTGAAAGTTGAATTTAGAAGTGTGCCCAACAGCCGCTCATTGAAAGTTGAATGTAGAAGTGTGCCCAATAGCCTCTCTTTGAATTTAGAAGTGTGCCCAACAGCCTCTCTTTGAATTTAGAAGTGTGCCCAACAGCCGCTCATTGAAAGTTGAATTTAGAAGTGTCCCCAACAGCCGCCCATTGAAAGTTGAATGTAGAAGTGTGCCCAATAGCCTTTCTTTGAATTTAGAAGTGTCCCCAACAGCCGCCCATTGAAAGTTGAATGTAGAAGTGGGCCCAATAGCCTCTCTTTGAATTTAGAAGTGTGCCCAAAAGCCGCTCATTGAAAGTTGAATTTAGAAGTGTGCCCAACAGCCGCTCATTGAAAGTTGAATTTAGAAGTGTCCCCAACAGCCGCTCATTGAAAGTTGAATGTAGAAGTGTGCCCAATAGCCTCTCTTTGAATTTAGAAGTGTGCCCAACAGCCTCTCTTTGAATTTAGAAGTGTGCCCAACAGCCGCTCATTGAAAGTTGAATTTAGAAGTGTGCCCAATTGCCTCTTTGAATTTAGAAGTGTGCCAACAGCCTCTCTTTGAATTTAGAAGTGTGCCCAACAGCCGCTCATTGAAAGTTGAATTTAGAAGTGTCCCCAAGAGCCGCCCATTGAAAGTTGAATGTAGAAGTGTGCCCAATAGCGGCTCATTGAAGGTTGAATGTAGAAGTGTGCCCAATAGCCGCTCATTGAAGTTGAATGTAGAAGTGTGCCCAATAGCCTCTCTTTGAATTTAGAAGTGTCCCCAACAGCCGCTCATTGAAAGTTAAATTTAGAAGTGTGCCCAATAGCCTCTCTTTGAATTTAAAAGTCTGCCCAACAGCCTCTCTTTGAATTTAGAAGTTTGCCCAACAGCCGCACATTGAAAGTTGAATTTAGAAGTGTCCCCAACAGCCACCCATTGAAAGTTGAATGTAGAAGTGTGCCCAATAGCCTCTCTTTGAATTTAGAAGTGTGCCCAAGAGCCGCTCATTGAAAGTTGAATTTAGAAGTGTCCCCAACAGCCGCTCATTGAAAGTTGAATGTAGAAGTGTGCCCAATAGCCTCTCTTTGAATTTAGAAGTGTGCCCAACAGCCTCTCTTTGAATTTAGAAGTGTCCCCAACAGCCGCTCATTGAAGGTTAAATTTAGAAGTGTGCCCAATAGCCTCTCTTTGAATTTAGAAGTGTGCCCAACAGCCTCCATTTGAATTTAGAAGTTTGCCCAAAAGCCGCTCATTGAAAGTTGAATTTAGAAGTGTCCCCAACAGCCGCCCATTGAAAGTTGAATGTAGAAGTGTACCCAATAGCCTCTCTTTGAATTTAGAAGTGTGCCCAACAGCCTCTCTATGAATTTAGAAGTTTGCCCAACAGCAGCTCATTGAAAGTTGAATTTAGAAGTGTGCCCAACAGCCGCTCATTGAAAGTTGAATTTAGAAGTGTCCCCAACAGCCGCTCATTGAAAGTTGAATGTAGAAGTGTGCCCAATAGCCTCTCTTTGAATTTAGAAGTGTGCCCAACAGCCTCTCTTTGAATTTAGAAGTGTGCCCAACAGCCGCTCATTGAAAGTTGAATTTAGAAGTGTCCCCAACAGCCGCCCATTGAAAGTTGAATGTAGAAGTGTGCCCAATAGCCTCTCTTTGAATTTAGAAGTGTGCCCAACAGCCTCTCTTTGAATTTAGAAGTTTGCCCAACAGCCGCTCATTGAAAGTTGAATTTAGAAGTGTCCCCAACAGCCGCCCATTGAAAGTTGAATGTAGAAGTGTGCCCAATAGCCTCTCTTTGAATTTAGAAGTGTCCCCAACAGCCGCTCATTGAAAGTTGAATGTAGAAGTGTGCCCAATAGCCTCTCTTTGAATTTAGAAGTGTGCCCAACAGCCTCTCTTTGAATTTAGAAGTGTGCCCAACAGAAGCTCATTGAAAGTTGAATTTAGAAGTGTGCCCAATTGCCTCTTTGAATTTAGAAGTGTGCCAACAGCCTCTCTTTGAATTTAGAAGTGTGCCCAACAGCCTCTCATTGAAAGTTGAATTTAGAAGTGTCCCAACAGCCGCTCATTGAAAGTTGAATGCAGAAGTGTGCCCAATAGCGGCTCATTGAAAGTTGAATGTAGAAGTGCGCCCAATAGCCTCTCTTTGAATTTAGAAGTGTCCGCAACAGCCTCTCTTTGAATTCAGAAGTGTGCCCAACAGCCTCTCTTTGAATTTAGAAGTGTGCCCAACAGCCTCTCTTTGAATTTAGAAGTGTGCCCAATAGCCGCCCATTGAAAGTTGAATTTAGAAGTGTGCCCAACAGCCTCTCTTTGAATTTAGAAGTGTGCCCAACAGCCTCTCTTTGAATTTAGAAGTGTGCCCAACAGCCGCTCATTGAAAGTTGAATTTAGAAGTGTGCCCAATAGCCGCTCTTTGAATTTAGAAGTGTGCCCAACAGCCTCTCTTTGAATTTAGAAGTGTCCCCAACAGCCACTCACTGAAAGTTGAATTTAGAAGTGTGCCCAATAGCCTCTCTTTGAATTTAGAAGTGTGCCCAACAGCCTCTCTTTGAATTTAGAAGTGTGCCCAATAGCTGCCCATTGAAGTTGAATTTAGAAGTGTGCCCAATAGCCTCTCTTTGAATTTAGAAGTGTGCCCAACAGCCGCCCATTGAAAGTTGAATGTAGAAGTGTGCCCAATAGCCTCTCTTTGAATTTAGAAGTGTGCCCAAGAGCCGCTCATTGAAAGTTGAATTTAGAAGTGTGCCCAACAGCCGCTCATTGAAAGTTGAATTTAGAAGTGTCCCCAACAGCCGCCCATTGAAAGTTGAATTTAGAAGTGTGCCCAATAGCCTCTCTTTGAATTTAGAAGTGTGCCCAACAGCCTCTCTTTGAATTTAGAAGTGTGCCCAACAGCCGCTCATTGAAAGTTGAATTTAGAAGTGTGCCCAATTGCCTCTTTGAATTTAGAAGTGTGCCAACAGCCTCTCTTTGAATTTAGAAGTGTGCCCAACAGCCGCTCATTGAAAGTTGAATTTAGAAGTGTCCCCAAGAGCCGCCCATTGAAAGTTGAATGTAGAAGTGTGCCCAATAGCGGCTCATTGAAGGTTGAATGTAGAAGTGTGCCCAATAGCCGCTCATTGAAGTTGAATGTAGAAGTGTGCCCAATAGCCTCTCTTTGAATTTAGAAGTGTCCCCAACAGCCGCTCATTGAAAGTTAAATTTAGAAGTGTGCCCAATAGCCTCTCTTTGAATTTAAAAGTCTGCCCAACAGCCTCTCTTTGAATTTAGAAGTTTGACCAACAGCCGCACATTGAAAGTTGAATTTAGAAGTGTCCCCAACAGCCACCCATTGAAAGTTGAATGTAGAAGTGTGCCCAATAGCCTCTCTTTGAATTTAGAAGTGTGCCCAAGAGCCGCTCATTGAAAGTTGAATTTAGAAGTGTCCCCAACAGCCGCTCATTGAAAGTTGAATGTAGAAGTGTGCCCAATAGCCTCTCTTTGAATTTAGAAGTGTGCCCAACAGCCTCTCTTTGAATTTAGAAGTGTCCCCAACAGCCGCTCATTGAAAGTTAAATTTAGAAGTGTGCCCAATAGCCTCTCTTTGAATTTAGAAGTGTGCCCAACAGCCTCTCTTTGAATTTAGAAGTTTGCCCAACAGCCGCTCATTGAAAGTTGAATTTAGAAGTGTCCCCAACAGCCGCCCATTGAAAGTTGAATGTAGAAGTGTACCCAATAGCCTCTCTTTGAATTTAGAAGTGTGCCCAACAGCCTCTCTATGAATTTAGAAGTTTGCCCAACAGCAGCTCATTGAAAGTTGAATTTAGAAGTGTGCCCAACAGCCGCTCATTGAAAGTTGAATTTAGAAGTGTCCCCAACAGCCGCTCATTGAAAGTTGAATGTAGAAGTGTGCCCAATAGCCTCTCTTTGAATTTAGAAGTGTGCCCAACAGCCTCTCTTTGAATTTAGAAGTGTGCCCAACAGCCGCTCATTGAAAGTTGAATTTAGAAGTGTCCCCAACAGCCGCCCATTGAAAGTTGAATGTAGAAGTGTGCCCAATAGCCTCTCTTTGAATTTAGAAGTGTGCCCAACAGCCTCTCTTTGAATTTAGAAGTTTGCCCAACAGCCGCTCATTGAAAGTTGAATTTAGAAGTGTCCCCAACAGCCGCCCATTGAAAGTTGAATGTAGAAGTGTGCCCAATAGCCTCTCTTTGAATTTAGAAGTGTGCCCAACAGACGCTCATTGAAAGTTGAATTTAGAAGTGTCCCCAAGAGCCGCCCATTGAAAGTTGAATGTAGAAGTGTGCCCAATAGCGGCTCATTGAAGGTTGAATGTAGAAGTGTGCCCAATAGCCGCTCATTGAAGTTGAATGTAGAAGTGTGCCCAATAGCCTCTCTTTGAATTTAGAAGTGTCCCCAACAGCCGCTCATTGAAAGTTAAATTTAGAAGTGTGCCCAATTGCCTCTTTGAATTTAGAAGTGTGCCAACAGCCTCTCTTTGAATTTAGAAGTGTGCCCAACAGCCGCTCATTGAAAGTTGAATTTAGAAGTGTCCCCAAGAGCCGCCCATTGAAAGTTGAATGTAGAAGTGTGCCCAATAGCGGCTCATTGAAGGTTGAATGTAGAAGTGTGCCCAATAGCCGCTCATTGAAGTTGAATGTAGAAGTGTGCCCAATAGCCTCTCTTTGAATTTAGAAGTGTCCCCAACAGCCGCTCATTGAAAGTTAAATTTAGAAGTGTGCCGAATAGCCTCTCTTTGAATTTAAAAGTCTGCCCAACAGCCTCTCTTTGAATTTAGAAGTTTGCCCAACAGCCGCACATTGAAAGTTGAATTTAGAAGTGTCCCCAACAGCCACCCATTGAAAGTTGAATGTAGAAGTGTGCCCAATAGCCTCTCTTTGAATTTAGAAGTGTGCCCAAGAGCCGCTCATTGAAAGTTGAATTTAGAAGTGTCCCCAACAGCCGCTCATTGAAAGTTGAATGTAGAAGTGTGCCCAATAGCCTCTCTTTGAATTTAGAAGTGTGCCCAACAGCCTCTCTTTGAATTTAGAAGTGTCCCCAACAGCCGCTCATTGAAAGTTAAATTTAGAAGTGTGCCCAATAGCCTCTCTTTGAATTTAGAAGTGTGCCCAACAGCCTCTCTTTGAATTTAGAAGTTTGCCCAACAGCCGCTCATTGAAAGTTGAATTTAGAAGTGTCCCCAACAGCCGCCCATTGAAAGTTGAATGTAGAAGTGTACCCAATAGCCTCTCTTTGAATTTAGAAGTGTGCCCAACAGCCTCTCTATGAATTTAGAAGTTTGCCCAACAGCAGCTCATTGAAAGTTGAATTTAGAAGTGTGCCCAACAGCCGCTCATTGAAAGTTGAATTTAGAAGTGTCCCCAACAGCCGCTCATTGAAAGTTGAATGTAGAAGTGTGCCCAATAGCCTCTCTTTGAATTTAGAAGTGTGCCCAACAGCCTCTCTTTGAATTTAGAAGTGTGCCCAACAGCCGCTCATTGAAAGTTGAATTTAGAAGTGTCCCCAACAGCCGCCCATTGAAAGTTGAATGTAGAAGTGTGCCCAATAGCCTCTCTTTGAATTTAGAAGTGTGCCCAACAGCCTCTCTTTGAATTTAGAAGTTTGCCCAACAGCCGCTCATTGAAAGTTGAATTTAGAAGTGTCCCCAACAGCCGCCCATTGAAAGTTGAATGTAGAAGTGTGCCCAATAGCCTCTCTTTGAATTTAGAAGTGTGCCCAACAGACGCTCATTGAAAGTTGAATTTAGAAGTGTCCCCAACAGCCGCTCATTGAAAGTTGAATGTAGAAGTGTGCCCAATAGCCTCTCTTTGAATTTAGAAGTGTGCCCAACAGCCTCTCTTTGAATTTAGAAGTGTGCCCAACAGAAGCTCATTGAAAGTTGAATTTAGAAGTGTGCCCAATTGCCTCTTTGAATTTAGAAGTGTGCCAACAGCCTCTCTTTGAATTTAGAAGTGTGCCCAACAGCCTCTCATTGAAAGTTGAATTTAGAAGTGTCCCAACAGCCGCTCATTGAAAGTTGAATGCAGAAGTGTGCCCAATAGCGGCTCATTGAAAGTTGAATGTAGAAGTGCGCCCAATAGCCTCTCTTTGAATTTAGAAGTGTCCGCAACAGCCTCTCTTTGAATTCAGAAGTGTGCCCAACAGCCTCTCTTTGAATTTAGAAGTGTGCCCAACAGCCTCTCTTTGAATTTAGAAGTGTGCCCAATAGCCGCCCATTGAAAGTTGAATTTAGAAGTGTGCCCAACAGCCTCTCTTTGAATTTAGAAGTGTGCCCAACAGCCGCTCATTGAAAGTTGAATTTAGAAGTGTGCCCAACAGCCTCTCTATGAATTTAGAAGTTTGCCCAACAGCAGCTCATTGAAAGTTGAATTTAGAAGTGTGCCCAACAGCCGCTCATTGAAAGTTGAATTTAGAAGTGTCCCCAACAGCCGCTCATTGAAAGTTGAATGTAGAAGTGTGCCCAATAGCCTCTCTTTGAATTTAGAAGTGTGCCCAACAGCCTCTCTTTGAATTTAGAAGTGTGCCCAACAGCCGCTCATTGAAAGTTGAATTTAGAAGTGTCCCCAACAGCCGCCCATTGAAAGTTGAATGTAGAAGTGTGCCCAATAGCCTCTCTTTGAATTTAGAAGTGTGCCCAACAGCCTCTCTTTGAATTTAGAAGTTTGCCCAACAGCCGCTCATTGAAAGTTGAATTTAGAAGTGTCCCCAACAGCCGCCCATTGAAAGTTGAATGTAGAAGTGTGCCCAATAGCCTCTCTTTGAATTTAGAAGTGTGCCCAACAGACGCTCATTGAAAGTTGAATTTAGAAGTGTCCCCAACAGCCGCTCATTGAAAGTTGAATGTAGAAGTGTGCCCAATAGCCTCTCTTTGAATTTAGAAGTGTGCCCAACAGCCTCTCTTTGAATTTAGAAGTGTGCCCAACAGAAGCTCATTGAAAGTTGAATTTAGAAGTGTGCCCAATTGCCTCTTTGAATTTAGAAGTGTGCCAACAGCCTCTCTTTGAATTTAGAAGTGTGCCCAACAGCCTCTCATTGAAAGTTGAATTTAGAAGTGTCCCAACAGCCGCTCATTGAAAGTTGAATGCAGAAGTGTGCCCAATAGCGGCTCATTGAAAGTTGAATGTAGAAGTGCGCCCAATAGCCTCTCTTTGAATTTAGAAGTGTCCGCAACAGCCTCTCTTTGAATTCAGAAGTGTGCCCAACAGCCTCTCTTTGAATTTAGAAGTGTGCCCAACAGCCTCTCTTTGAATTTAGAAGTGTGCCCAATAGCCGCCCATTGAAAGTTGAATTTAGAAGTGTGCCCAACAGCCTCTCTTTGAATTTAGAAGTGTGCCCAACAGCCTCTCTTTGAATTTAGAAGTGTGCCCAACAGCCGCTCATTGAAAGTTGAATTTAGAAGTGTGCCCAATAGCCGCTCTTTGAATTTAGAAGTGTGCCCAACAGCCTCTCTTTGAATTTAGAAGCGTCCCCAACAGCCACTCACTGAAAGTTGAATTTAGAAGTGTGCCCAACAGCCTCTCTTTGAATTTAGAAGTGTGCCCAATAGCTGCCCATTGAAAGTTGAATTTAGAAGTGTGCCCAATAGCCTCTCTTTGAATTTAGAAGTGTGCCCAACAGCCGCCCATTGAAAGTTGAATGTAGAAGTGTGCCCAATAGCCTCTCTTTGAATTTAGAAGTGTGCCCAAGAGCCGCTCATTGAAAGTTGAATTTAGAAGTGTGCCCAACAGCCGCTCATTGAAAGTTGAATTTAGAAGTGTCCCCAACAGCCGCCCATTGAAAGTTGAATTTAGAAGTGTGCCCAATAGCCTCTCTTTGAATTTAGAAGTGTGCCCAACAGCATCTCTTTGAATTTAGAAGTTTGCCCAACAGCCGCTCATTGAAAGTTGAATTTAGAAGTGTCCCCAACAGCCGCCCATTGAACGTTGAATGTAGAAGTGTGCCCAATAGCCTCTCTTTGAATTTAGAAGTGTGCCCAACAGCCGCTCATTGAAAGTTGAATGTAGAAGTGTGCCCAATAGCCTCTCTTTGAATTTAGAAGTGTGCCCAACAGCCTCTCTCTGAATTTAGAAGTGTACCCAAAAGCCGCTCATTGAAAGTTGAATTTAGAAGTGTCCCCAACAGCCGCCCATTGAAAGTTGAATGTAGAAGTGTGCCCAATAGCCTTTCTTTGAATTTAGAAGTGTCCCCAACAGCCGCCCATTGAAAGTTAAATGTAGAAGTGGGCCCAATAGCCTCTCTTTGAATTTAGAAGTGTGCCCAAAAGCCGCTCATTGAAAGTTGAATTTAGAAGTGTGCCCAACAGCCGCTCATTGAAAGTTGAATTTAGAAGTGTCCCCAACAGCCGCTCATTGAAAGTTGAATGTAGAAGTGTGCCCAATAGCCTCTCTTTGAATTTAGAAGTGTGCCCAACAGCCTCTCTTTGAATTTAGAAGTGTGCCCAACAGCCGCTCATTGAAAGTTGAATTTAGAAGTGTGCCCAATTGCCTCTTTGAATTTAGAAGTGTGCCAACAGCCTCTCTTTGAATTTAGAAGTGTGCCCAACAGCCGCTCATTGAAAGTTGAATTTAGAAGTGTCCCCAAGAGCTGCCCATTGAAAGTTGAATGTAGAAGTGTGCCCAATAGCGGCTCATTGAAGGTTGAATGTAGAAGTGTGCCCAATAGCCGCTCATTGAAGTTGAATGTAGAAGTGTGCCCAATAGCCTCTCTTTGAATTTAGAAGTGTCCCCAACAGCCGCTCATTGAAAGTTAAATTTAGAAGTGTGCCCAATAGCCTCTCTTTGAATTTAGAAGTCTGCCGAACAGCCTCTCTTTGAATTTAGAAGTTTGCCCAACAGCCGCTCATTGAAAGTTGAATTTAGAAGTGTCCACAACAGCCGCCCATTGAAAGTTGAATGTAGAAGTGTGCCCAATAGCCTCTCTTTGAATTTAGAAGTGTGCCCAAGAGCCGCTCATTGAAAGTTGAATTTGGAAGTGTCCCCAACAGCCGCTCATTGAAAGTTGAATGTAGAAGTGTGCCTAATAGCCTCTCTTTGAATTTAGAAGTGTGCCCAACAGCCTCTCTTTGAATTTAGAAGTGTCCCCAAAAGCCGCTCATTGAAAGTTAAATTTAGAAGTGTGCCCAATAGCCTCTCTTTGAATTTAGAAGTGTGCCCAACAGCCTCTCTTTGAATTTAGAAGTTTGCCCAACAGCCGCTCATTGAAAGTTGAATTTAGAAGTGTCCCCAACAGCCGCCCATTGAAAGTTGAATGTAGAAGTGTACCCAATAGCCTCTCTTTGAATTTAGAAGTGTGCCCAACAGCCTCTCTTTGAATTTAGAAGTTTGCCCAACAGCTGCTCATTGAAAGTTGAATTTAGAAGTGTCCCCAACAGCCGCCCATTGAAAGTTGAATGTAGAAGTGTACCCAATAGCCTCTCTTTGAATTTAGAAGTGTGCCCAACAGCCGCTCATTGAAAGTTGAATTTAGAAGTGTGCCCAACAGCCGCTCATTGAAAGTTGAATTTAGAAGTGTCCCCAACAGCCGCTCATTGAAAGTTGAATGTAGAAGTGTGCCCAATAGCCTCTCTTTGAATTTAGAAGTGTGCCCAACAGCCTCTCTTTGAATTTAGAAGTGTGCCCAACAGCCGCTCATTGAAAGTTGAATTTAGAAGTGTCCCCAACAGCCGCCCATTGAAAGTTGAATTTAGAAGTGTGCCCAATAGCCTCTCTTTGAATTGAGAAGTGCGCCCAACAGCCTCTCTTTGAATTTAGAAGTTTGCCCAACAGCCGCTCATTGAAAGTTGAATTTAGAAGTGTCCCCAACAGCCGCCCATTGAAAGTTGAATGTAGAAGTGTGCCCAATAGCCTCTCTTTGAATTTAGAAGTGTGCCCAACAGACGCTCATTGAAAGTTGAATTTAGAAGTGTCCCCAACAGCCGCTCATTGAAAGTTGAATGTAGAAGTGTGCCCAATAGCCTCTCTTTGAATTTAGAAGTGTGCCCAACAGCCTCTCTTTGAATTTAGAAGTGTGCCCAACAGAAGCTCATTGAAAGTTGAATTTAGAAGTGTGCCCAATTGCCTCTTTGAATTTAGAAGTGTGCCAACAGCCTCTCTTTGAATTTAGAAGTGTGCCCAACAGCCTCTCATTGAAAGTTGAATTTAGAAGTGTCCCAACAGCCGCTCATTGAAAGTTGAATGCAGAAGTGTGCCCAATAGAGGCTCATTGAAAGTTGAATGTAGAAGTGCGCCCAATAGCCTCTCTTTGAATTTAGAAGTGTCCGCAACAGCCTCTCTTTGAATTCAGAAGTGTGCCCAACAGCCTCTCTTTGAATTTAGAAGTGTGCCCAACAGCCTCTCTTTGAATCTAGAAGTGTGCCCAATAGCCGCCCATTGAACCTTGAATTTAGAAGTGTGCCCAACAGCCTCTCTTTGAATTTAGAAGTGTGCCCAACAGCCTCTCTTTGAATTTAGAAGTGTGCCCAACAGCCACTCATTGAAAGTTGAATTTAGAAGTGTGCCCAATAGCCGCTCTTTGAATTTAGAAGTGTGCCCAAAAGCCTCTCTTTGAATTTAGAAGTGTCCCCAACAGCCACTCACTGAAAGTTGAATTTAGAAGTGTGCCCAATAGCCTCTCTTTGAATTTAGAAGTGTGCCCAACAGCCTCTCTTTGAATTTAGAAGTGTGCCCAATAGCTGCCCATTGAAAGTTGAATTTAGAAGTGTGCCCAATAGCCTCTCTTTGAATTTAGAAGTGTGCCCAACAGCCGCCCATTGAAAGTTGAATGTAGAAGTGTGCCCAATAGCCTCTCTTTGAATTTAGAAGTGTGCCCAAGAGCCGCTCATTGAAAGTTGAATTTAGAAGTTTGCCCAACAGCCGCTCATTGAAAGTTGAATTTAGAAGTGTCCCCAACAGCCGCTCATTGAAAGTTGATTGTAGAAGTGTGCCCAATAGCCTCTCTTTGAATTTAGAAGTGTGCCCAACAGCCTCTCTTTGAATTTAGAATTGTCCCCAACAGCCGCTCATTGAAAGTTAAATTTAGAAGTGTGCCCAATAGCCTCTCTTTGAATTTAGAAGTGTGCCCTACAGCCTCTCTTTGAATTTAGAAGTTTGCTCAACAGCCGCTCATTGAAAGTTGAATTTAGAAGTGTAACCAACAGCCGCCCATTGAAAGTTGAATGTAGAAGTGTGCCCAATAGCCTCTCTTTGAATTTAGAAGTGTGCCCAACAGCCGCTCATTGAAAGTTGAATTTAGAAGTGTGCCCAACAGCCGCTCATTGAAAGTTGAATTTAGAAGTGTCCCCAACAGCCGCTCATTGAAAGTTGAATGTAGAAGTGTGCCCAATAGCCTCTCTTTGAATTTAGAAGTGTGCCCAACAGCCTCTCTTTGAATTTAGAAGTGTGCCCAACAGCCGCTCATTGAAAGTTGAATTTAGAAGTGTCCCCAACAGCCGCCCATTGAAAGTTGAATGTAGAAGTGTGCCCAATAGCCTCTCTTTGAATTTAGAAGTGTGTCCAACAGACGCTCATTGAAAGTTGAATTTAGAAGTGTCCCCAACAGCCGCTCATTGAAAGTTGAATGTAGAAGTGTGCCCAATAGCCTCTCTTTGAATTTAGAAGTGTGCCCAACAGCCTCTCTTTGAATTTAGAAGTGTGCCCAACAGAAGCTCATTGAAAGTTGAATTTAGAAGTGTGCCCAATTGCCTCTTTGAATTTAGAAGTGTGCCAACAGCCTCTCTTTGAATTTAGAAGTGTGCCCAACAGCCTCTCATTGAAAGTTGAATTTAGAAGTGTCCCAACAGCCGCTCATTGAAAGTTGAATGTAGAAGTTTGCCCAATAGCGGCTCATTGAAAGTTGAATGTAGAAGTGCGCCCAATAGCCTCTCTTTGAATTTAGAAGTGTCCGCAACAGCCTCTCTTTGAATTCAGAAGTGTGCCCAACAGCCTCTCTTTGAATTTAGAAGTGTGCCCAACAGCCTCTCTTTGAATTTAGAAGTGTGCCCAATAACCGCCCATTGAAAGTTGAATTTAGAAGTGTGCCCAATAGCCTCTCTTTGAATTTAGAAGTGTGCCCAACAACCTCTCTTTGAATTTAGAAGTGTGCCCAACAGCCGCTCATTGAAAGTTGAATTTAGAAGTGTGCCCAATAGCCGCACTTTGAATTTAGAAGTGTGCCCAACAGCCTCTCTTTGAATTTAGAAGTGTCCCCAACAGCCACTCATTGAAAGTTGAATTTAGAAGTGTGCCCAATAGCCTCTCTTTGAATTTAGAAGTGTGCCCAACACCCTCTCTTTGAATTTAGAAGTGTGCCCAATAGCTGCCCATTGAAAGTTGAATTTAGAGGTGTGCCCAATAGCCTCTCTTTGAATATAGAAGTGTGCCCAACAGCCTCTCTTTGAATTTATAAGTGTTCCCAACAGCCACCCATTGAAAGTTGAATTTAGAAGTGTGCCCAACCCAATAGCCTCTCTTTGAATTTAGAAGTGTGCCCAACAGCCGCTCATTGAAAGTTGAATTTAGAAGTGTCCCCAACAGCCGCCCATTGAAAGTTGAATTTAGAAGTGTGCCCAATAGCCTCTCTTTGAATTTAGAAGTGTTCCTAATAGCCTCTCTTTGAATTTAGAAATGTGCCCAACAGCCTCTCATTGAAAGTTGAATTTAGAAGTGTGCCCAACAGCCGCTCATTGAAAGTTGAATGTAGAAGTGTGCTCAATAGCCTCTCTTTGAATTTAGAAGTGTGCCCAACAGCCTCTCTTTGAATTTAGAAGTGTGCCCAACAGCCGCTCATTGAAAGTTGAATTTAGAAGTGTCCCCAACAGCCGCCCATTGAAAGTTGAATGTAGAAGTGTGCCCAATAGCCTCTCTTTGAATTTAGAAGTGTGCCCAACAGCCGCTCATTGAAAGTTGAATTTAGAAGTGTGCCCAACAGCCGCTCATTGAAAGTTGAATTTAGAAGTGTCCCCAACAGCCGCTCATTGAAAGTTGAATGTAGAAGTGTGCCCAATAGCCTCTCTTTGAATTTAGAAGTGTGTCCAACAGCCTCTCTTTGAATTTAGAAGTGTGCCCAACAGCCGCTCATTGAAAGTTGAATTTAAAAGTGTCCCCAACAGCCGCCCATTGAAAGTTGAATTTAGAAGTGTACCCAATAGCCTCTCTTTGAATTTAGAAGTGTGCCCAACAGCCTCTCTTTGAATTTAGAAGTTTGCCCAACAGCCGCTCATTGAAAGTTGAATTTAGAAGTGTCCCCAACAGCCGCCCATTGAAAGTTGAATGTAGAAGTGTGCCCAATAGCCTCTCTTTGAATTTAGAAGTGTGCCCAACAGCCGCTCATTGAAAGTTGAATTTAGAAGTGTGCCCAACAGCCGCACAATGACAGTTGAATTTAGAAGTGTCCCCAACAGCCGCTCATTGAAAGTTGAATGTAGAAGTGTGCCCAATAGCCTCTCTTTGAATTTAGAAGTGTGCCCAACAGCTTCTCTTTGAATTTAGAAGTGTGCCCAACAGCCGCTCATTGAAAGTTGAATTTAGAAGTGTGCCCAATTGCCTCTTTGAATTTAGAAGTGTGCCAACAGCCTCTCTTTGAATTTAGAAGTGTGCCCAACAGCCGCTCATTGAAAGTTGAATTTAGAAGTGTCCCAACAGCCGCTCATTGAAAGTGGAATGTAGAAGTGTGCCCAATAGCCTCTCTTTGAATTTAGAAGTGTGCCCAACAGCTTCTCTTTGAATTTAGAAGTGTGCCCAACAGCCGCTCATTGAAAGTTGAATTTAGAAGTGTCCCCAACAGCCTCTCTTTGAATTCAGAAGTGTGCCCAACAGCCTCTCTTTGAATTTAGAAATGTGCCCAACAGCCACTCATTGAAAGTTGAATTTAGAAGTGTGCCCGATAGCCTCTCTTTGAATTTAGAAGTGTGCCCAACAGCCTCTCTTTGAATTTAGAAGTGTGCCCAATAGCCGCCCATTGAAAGTTGAATTTAGAAGTGTGCCCAATACCCTCTCTTTGAATTTAGAAGTGTGCCCAACAGCCTCTTTTTGAATTTAGAAGTGTGCCCAACAGCCGCTCATTGAAAGCTGAATTTAGAAGTGTGCCCAATAGCCGCTCATTGAAAGTTGAATTTAGAAGTGTGCCGAATAGCCTCTCTTTGAATTTAGAGGTGTGCCCAACAGCCTCTCTTTGAATTTAGAAGTGTGCCCAATAGCTGCCCATTGAAAGTTGAATTTAGAAGTGTGCCCAATAGCCTCTCTTTGAATTTAGAAGTGTGCCCAACAGCCTCTCTTTGAATTTAGAAGTGTGCCCAACAGCCACCCATTGAAAGTTGAATTTAGAAGTGTGCCCAACCCAATAGCCTCTCTTTGAATTTAGAAGTGTGCCCAAAAGCCGCTCATTGAAAGTTGAATTTAGAAGTGTCCCCAACAGCCGCCCATTGAAAGTTGAATTTAGAAAAGTGCCAAATAGCCTCTCTTTGAATTTAGAAGTGTGCCCAACAGCCTCTCTTTGAATTTAGAAGTTTCCCCAACAGCCGCTCATTGAAAGTTGAATTTAGAAGTGTCCCCAACAGCCGCCCATTGAAAGTTGAATGTAGAAGTGTGCCCAATAGCCTCTCTTTGAATTTAGAAGTGTGCCCAACAGCCGCTCATTGAAAGTTGAATTTAGAAGTGTGCCCAACAGCCGCTCATTGAAAGTTGAATTTAGAAGTGTCCCCAACAGCCGCTCATTGAAAGTTGAATGTAGAAGTGTGCCCAATAGCCTCTCTTTGAATTTAGAAGTGTGCCCAACAGCCTCTCTTTGAATTTAGAAGTGTGCCCAACAGCTCATTGAAAGTTGAATTTAGAAGTGTCCCCAACAGCCGCCCATTGAAAGTTTAATTTAGAAGTGTGCCCAATAGCCTTTCTTTGAATTTAGAAGTGTGCCCAACAGCCTCTCTTTGAATTTAGAAGTTTGCCCAACAGCCGCTCATTGAAAGTTGAATTTAGAAGTGTCCCCAACAGCCGCCCATTGAAAGTTGAATGTAGAAGTGTGCCCAATAGCCTCTCTTTGAATTTAGAAGTGTGCCCAACAGCCGCTCATTGAAAGTTGAATTTAGAAGTGTGCCCAACAGCCGCTCATTGAAAGTTGAATTTAGAAGTGTCCCCAACAGCCGCTCATTGAAAGTTGAATGTAGAAGTGTGCCCAATAGCCTCTCTTTGAATTTAGAAGTGTGCCCAACAGCCTCTCTTTGAATTTAGAAGAGTGCCCAACAGCCGCTCATTGAAAGTTGAATTTAGAAGTGTGCCCAATTGCCTCTTTGAATTTAGAAGTGTGCCAACAGCCTCTCTTTGAATTTAGAAGTGTGCCCAACAGCCGCTCATTGAAAGTTGAATTTAGAAGTGTCCCAACAGCCGCTCATTGAAAGTTGAATGTAGAAGTGTGCCCAATAGCGGCTCATTGAAAGTTGAATGTAGAAGTGTGCCCAATAGCCGCTCATTGAAAGTTGAATTTAGAAGTGTGCCCAATAGCCTCTCTTTGAATTTAGAGGTGTGCCCAACAGCCGCTCATTGAAAGTTGAATTTAGAAGTGTCCCCAACAGCTACTCATTGAAAGTTGAATTTAGAAGTGTGCCCAATAGCCGCTCATTGAAGTTGAATGTAGAAGTGTGCCCAATAGCCTCTCTTTATATTTAGAAGTGTGCCCAACAGCCTCTCTTTGAATTTAGAAGTGTGCCCAACAGCCGCTCATTGAAAGTTGAATTTAGAAGTGTCCCAACAGCCGCTCATTGAAAGTTGAATGTAGAAGTGTGCCCAATAGCGGCTCATTGAAAATTGAATGTAGAAGTGTGCCCAATAGCCGCTCATTGAAAGTTGAATTTAGAAGTGTGCCCAATAGCCTCTCTTTGAATTTAGAGGTGTGCCCAACAGCCGCTCATTGAAAGTTGAATTTAGAAGTGTCCCCAACAGCTACTCATTGAAAGTTGAATTTAGAAGTGTGCCCAATAGCCGCTCATTGAAGTTGAATGTAGAAGTGTGCCCAATAGCCTCTCTTTATATTTAGAAGTGTGCCCAACAGCCTCTCTTTGAATTTAGAAGTGTCCCCAACAGCCGCTCATTGAAAGTTGAATTTAGAAGTGTGCCCAACAGCCTCTCTTTAAATTTAGAAGTGTGCCCAGCAGCCGCTCATTGAAAGTTGAATTTAGAAGTGTCCCCAACAGCCGTCATTGAAAGTTGAATGTAGAAGTGTGCCCAATACCCTCTCTTTGAATTTAGAAGTGTGCCCAACAGCCTCTCTTTGAATTTAGAAGTGTGCCCAACAGCCGCCCATTGAAAGTTGAATGTAGAAGTGTGCCCAATAGCCTCTCTTTGAATTTAGAAGTGTGCCCAACAGCCGCCCATTGAAAGTTGAATGTAGAAGTGTGCCCAATAGCCTCTCTTTGAATTTAGAAGTGTGCCCAAGAGCCGCTCATTGAAAGTTGAATTTAGAAGTGTGCCCAACAGCCGCTCATTGAAAGTTGAATTTAGAAGTGTCCCCAACAGCCGCCCATTGAAAGTTGAATTTAGAAGTGTGCCCAATAGCCTCTCTTTGAATTTAGAAGTGTGCCCAACAGCATCTCTTTGAATTTAGAAGTTTGCCCAACAGCCGCTCATTGAAAGTTGAATTTAGAAGTGT
Source organism: Ambystoma mexicanum (assembly GCF_040938575.1). Classification (NCBI taxonomy): domain Eukaryota; kingdom Metazoa; phylum Chordata; class Amphibia; order Caudata; family Ambystomatidae; genus Ambystoma; species Ambystoma mexicanum. Next base: position 1,564,800,285 of record NC_090932.1, read on the forward strand.
CCCCAACAGCCGCCCATTGAACGTTGAATGTAGAAGTGTGCCCAATAGCCTCTCTTTGAATTTAGAAGTGTGCCCAACAGCCGCTCATTGAAAGTTGAATGTAGAAGTGTGCCCAATAGCCTCTCTTTGAATTTAGAAGTGTGCCCAACAGCCTCTCTCTGAATTTAGAAGTGTACCCAAAAGCCGCTCATTGAAAGTTGAATTTAGAAGTGTCCCCAACAGCCGCCCATTGAAAGTTGAATGTAGAAGTGTGCCCAATAGCCTTTCTTTGAATTTAGAAGTGTCCCCAACAGCCGCCCATTGAAAGTTAAATGTAGAAGTGGGCCCAATAGCCTCTCTTTGAATTTAGAAGTGTGCCCAAAAGCCGCTCATTGAAAGTTGAATTTAGAAGTGTGCCCAACAGCCGCTCATTGAAAGTTGAATTTAGAAGTGTCCCCAACAGCCGCTCATTGAAAGTTGAATGTAGAAGTGTGCCCAATAGCCTCTCTTTGAATTTAGAAGTGTGCCCAACAGCCTCTCTTTGAATTTAGAAGTGTGCCCAACAGCCGCTCATTGAAAGTTGAATTTAGAAGTGTCCCCAACAGCCGCCCATTGAAAGTTGAATTTAGAAGTGTGCCCAATAGCCTCTCTTTGAATTCAGAAGTTTGCCCAACAGCCGCTCATTGAAAGTTGAATTTAGAAGTGTCCCCAACAGCCCCCCATTGAAAGTTGAATGTAGAAGTGTGCCCAATAGCCTCTCTTTGAATTTAGAAGTGTGCCCAACAGCCGCTTTTTGAACGTTGAATTTAGAAGTGTGCCCAACATCCGCTCATTGAAAGTTGAATTTAGAAGTGTCCCCAACAGCCTCTCATTGAAAGTTGAATGTAGAAGTGTGCCCAATTGCCTCTTTGAATTTAGAAGTGTGCCCAACAGCCCCTCATTGAAAGTTGAATGTAGAAGTGTGCCCAATAGCGGCTCATTGAAAGTTGAATGTAGAAGTGTGCCCATTAGCCGCTCATTGAAAGTTGAATTTAGAAGTGTGCCCAATAGCCTCTCTTTGAATTTAGAGGTGTGCCCAACAGCCGCTCATTGAAAGTTGAATTTAGAAGTGTCCCCAACAGCCGCTCATTGAAAGTTGAATGTAGAAGTGTGCCCAATAGCCGCTCATTGAAGTTGAATGTAGAAGTGTGCCCAATAGCCTCTCTTTATATTTAGAAGTGTGCCCAACAGCCTCTCTTTGAATTTAGAAGTGTCCCCAACAGCCGCTCATTGAAAGTTGAATTTAGAAGTGTGCCCAACAGCCTCTCTTTAAATTTAGAAGTGTGCCCAGCAGCCGCTCATTGAAAGTTGAATTTTGCAGTGTGCCCAATAGCCTCTCTTTGAATTTAGAAGTGTGCCCAACAGCCTCTCTTTGAATTTGGAAGTGTGCCCAACAGCCGCTCATTGAAAGTTGAATTTAGAAGTGTCCCCAACAGCCGCTCATTGAAAGTTGAATGTAGAAGTGTGCCCAATAGCCTTTCTTTGAATTTAGAAGTGTGCCCAACAGACTCTCTTTGAATTTAGAAGTGTGCCCAACAGCCGCTCATTGAAAGTTGAATTTAGAAGTGTCCCCAACAGCCGCCCATTGAAAGTTGAATGTAGAAGTGTGCCCAATAGCCTCTCTTTGAATTTAGAAGTGTGCCCAACAGCTGCTCATTGAAAGTTGAATTTAGAAGTGTGCCCAACAGCCGCTCATTGAAAGTTGAATTTAGAAGTGTGCCCAATAGCCGCTCATTGAAAGTTGAATTTAGAAGTGTGCCCAATAGCCTCTCTTTGAATTTAGAGGTGTGCCCAACAGCCGCTCATTGAAAGTTGAATTTAGAAGTGTCCCCAAGAGCCGCTCATTGAAAGTTGATTGTAGAAGTGTGGCCAATAGCCGCTCATTGAAGTTGAATGTAGAAGTGTGCCCAATAGCCTCTCCTTATATTTAGTAGTGTGCCCAACAGCCTCTCTTTGAATTTAGAAGTGTCCCCAACAGCCGCTCATTGAAAGTTGAATTTAGAAGTGTGCCCAATCGCCTGTCTTTGAATTTAGAAGTGTGCCCAACAGCCTCTCTTTAAATTTAGAAGTGTGCCCAACAGCCGCTCATTGAAAGTTGGATTTAGAAGTGTGCCCAATTGCCTCTTTGAATTTAGAAGTGTGCCAACAGCCTCTCTTTGAATTTAGAAGTGTGCCCAACAGCCGCTCATTGAAAGTTGAATTTAGAAGTGTCCCAACAGCCGCTCATTGAAAGTTGAATGTAGAAGTGTGCCCAATAGCGGCTCATTGAAAGTTGAATGTAGAAGTGTGCCCAATAGTCGCTCATTTAAAGTTGAATTTAGAAGTGTCCCCAACAGCCGCTCATTGAAAGTTGAATGTAGAAGTGTGCCCAATAGCCTCTCTTTGAATTTAGAAGTGTGCCCAACAGCCTCTCTTTGAATTTTAGAAGTGTGCCCAACAGCCGCTCATTGAAAGTTGAATTTAGAAGTGTGCCCAATAGCCTCTCTTTGAATTTAGAAGTGTGCCCAACAGCCTCTCTTTGAATTTAGAAGTGTGCCCAACAGAAGCTCATTGAAAGTTGAATTTAGAAGTGTGCCCAATTGCCTCTTTGAATTTAGAAGTGTGCCAACAGCCTCTCTTTGAATTTAGAAGTGTGCCCAACAGCCTCTCATTGAAAGTTGAATTTAGAAGTGTCCCAACAGCCGCTCATTGAAAGTTGAATGCAGAAGTGTGCCCAATAGAGGCTCATTGAAAGTTGAATGTAGAAGTGCGCCCAATAGCCTCTCTTTGAATTTAGAAGTGTCCGCAACAGCCTCTCTTTGAATTCAGAAGTGTGCCCAACAGCCTCTCTTTGAATTTAGAAGTGTGCCCAACAGCCTCTCTTTGAATTTAGAAGTGTGCCCAATAGCCGCCCATTGAAAGTTGAATTTAGAAGTGTGCCCAACAGCCTCTCTTTGAATTTAGAAGTGTGCCCAACAGCCTCTCTTTGAATTTAGAAGTGTGCCCAACAGCCACTCATTGAAAGTTGAATTTAGAAGTGTGCCCAATAGCCGCTCTTTGAATTTAGAAGTGTGCCCAAAAGCCTCTCTTTGAATTTAGAAGTGTCCCCAACAGCCACTCACTGAAAGTTGAATTTAGAAGTGTGCCCAATAGCCTCTCTTTGAATTTAGAAGTGTGCCCAACAGCCTCTCTTTGAATTTAGAAGTGTGCCCAATAGCTGCCCATTGAAAGTTGAATTTAGAAGTGTGCCCAATAGCCTCTCTTTGAATTTAGAAGTGTGCCCAACAGCCGCCCATTGAAAGTTGAATGTAGAAGTGTGCCCAATAGCCTCTCTTTGAATTTAGAAGTGTGCCCAAGAGCCGCTCATTGAAAGTTGAATTTAGAAGTTTGCCCAACAGCCGCTCATTGAAAGTTGAATTTAGAAGTGTCCCCAACAGCCGCTCATTGAAAGTTGATTGTAGAAGTGTGCCCAATAGCCTCTCTTTGAATTTAGAAGTGTGCCCAACAGCCTCTCTTTGAATTTAGAATTGTCCCCAACAGCCGCTCATTGAAAGTTAAATTTAGAAGTGTGCCCAATAGCCTCTCTTTGAATTTAGAAGTGTGCCCTACAGCCTCTCTTTGAATTTAGAAGTTTGCTCAACAGCCGCTCATTGAAAGTTGAATTTAGAAGTGTAACCAACAGCCGCTCATTGAAAGTTGAATTTAGAAGTGTGCCCAACAGCCGCTCATTGAAAGTTGAATTTAGAAGTGTCCCCAACAGCCGCTCATTGAAAGTTGAATGTAGAAGTGTGCCCAATAGCCTCTCTTTGAATTTAGAAGTGTGCCCAACAGCCTCTCTTTGAATTTAGAAGTGTGCCCAACAGCCGCTCATTGAAAGTTGAATTTAGAAGTGTCCCCAACAGCCGCCCATTGAAAGTTGAATGTAGAAGTGTGCCCAATAGCCTCTCATTGAATTTAGAAGTGTGTCCAACAGACGCTCATTGAAAGTTGAATTTAGAAGTGTCCCCAACAGCCGCTCATTGAAAGTTGAATGTAGAAGTGTGCCCAATAGCCTCTCTTTGAATTTAGAAGTGTGCCCAACAGCCACTCATTGAAAGTTGAATTTAGAAGTGTGCCCAATAGCCGCTCTTTGAATTTAGAAGTGTGCCCAAAAGCCTCTCTTTGAATTTAGAAGTGTCCCCAACAGCCACTCACTGAAAGTTGAATTTAGAAGTGTGCCCAATAGCCTCTCTTTGAATTTAGAAGTGTGCCCAACAGCCTCTCTTTGAATTTAGAAGTGTGCCCAATAGCTGCCCATTGAAAGTTGAATTTAGAAGTGTGCCCAATAGCCTCTCTTTGAATTTAGAAGTGTGCCCAACAGCCGCCCATTGAAAGTTGAATGTAGAAGTGTGCCCAATAGCCTCTCTTTGAATTTAGAAGTGTGCCCAAGAGCCGCTCATTGAAAGTTGAATTTAGAAGTTTGCCCAACAGCCGCTCATTGAAAGTTGAATTTAGAAGTGTCCCCAACAGCCGCTCATTGAAAGTTGATTGTAGAAGTGTGCCCAATAGCCTCTCTTTGAATTTAGAAGTGTGCCCAACAGCCTCTCTTTGAATTTAGAATTGTCCCCAACAGCCGCTCATTGAAAGTTAAATTTAGAAGTGTGCCCAATAGCCTCTCTTTGAATTTAGAAGTGTGCCCTACAGCCTCTCTTTGAATTTAGAAGTTTGCTCAACAGCCGCTCATTGAAAGTTGAATTTAGAAGTGTAACCAACAGCCGCTCATTGAAAGTTGAATTTAGAAGTGTGCCCAACAGCCGCTCATTGAAAGTTGAATTTAGAAGTGTCCCCAACAGCCGCTCATTGAAAGTTGAATGTAGAAGTGTGCCCAATAGCCTCTCTTTGAATTTAGAAGTGTGCCCAACAGCCTCTCTTTGAATTTAGAAGTGTGCCCAACAGCCGCTCATTGAAAGTTGAATTTAGAAGTGTCCCCAACAGCCGCCCATTGAAAGTTGAATGTAGAAGTGTGCCCAATAGCCTCTCATTGAATTTAGAAGTGTGTCCAACAGACGCTCATTGAAAGTTGAATTTAGAAGTGTCCCCAACAGCCGCTCATTGAAAGTTGAATGTAGAAGTGTGCCCAATAGCCTCTCTTTGAATTTAGAAGTGTGCCCAACAGCCTCTCTTTGAATTTAGAAGTGTGCCCAACAGAAGCTCATTGAAAGTTGAATTTAGAAGTGTGCCCAATTGCCTCTTTGAATTTAGAAGTGTGCCAACAGCCTCTCCTTGAATTTAGAAGTGTGCCCAACAGCCTCTCATTGAAAGTTGAATTTAGAAGTGTCCCAACAGCCGCTCATTGAAAGTTGAATGTAGAAGTGTGCCCAATAGCGGCTCATTGAAAGTTGAATGTAGAAGTGCGCCCAATAGCCTCTCTTTGAATTTAGAAGTGTCCGCAACAGCCTCTCTTTGAATTCAGAAGTGTGCCCAACAGCCTCTCTTTGAATTTAGAAGTGTGCCCAACAGCCTCTCTTTGAATTTAGAAGTGTGCCCAATAACCGCCCATTGAAAGTTGAATTTAGAAGTGTGCCCAATAGCCTCTCTTTGAATTTAGAAGTGTGCCCAACAGCCTCTCTTTGAATTTAGAAGTGTGCCCAACAGCCGCTCATTGAAAGTTGAATTTAGAAGTGTGCCCAATAGCCGCTCTTTGAATTTAGAAGTGTGCCCAACAGCCTCTCTTTGAATTTAGAAGTGTCCCCAACAGCCACTCATTGAAAGTTGAATTTAGAAGTGTGCCCAATAGCCTCTCTTTGAATTTAGAAGTGTGCCCAACAGCCTCTCTTTGAATTTAGAAGTGTGCCCAATAGCTGCCCATTGAAAGTTGAATTTAGAGGTGTGCCCAATAGCCTCTCTTTGAATTTAGAAGTGTGCCCAACAGCCTCTCTTTGAATTTATAAGTGTTCGCAACAGCCACCCATTGAAAGTTGAATTTAGAAGTGTGCCCAACCCAATAGCCTCTCTTTGAATTTAGAAGTGTGCCCAACAGCCGCTCATTGAAAGTTGAATTTAGAAGTGTCCCCAACAGCCGCCCATTGAAAGTTGAATTTAGAAGTGTGCCCAATAGCCTCTCTTTGAATTTAGAAGTGTTCCTAATAGCCTCTCTTTGAATTTAGAAATGTGCCCAACAGCCGCTCATTGAAAGTTGAATTTAGAAGTGTGCCCAACAGCCGCTCATTGAAAGTTGAATGTAGAAGTGTGCTCAATAGCCTCTCTTTGAATTTAGAAGTGTGCCCAACAGCCTCTCTTTGAATTTAGAAGTGTGCCCAACAGCCGCTCATTGAAAGTTGAATTTAGAAGTGTCCCCAACAGCTGCCCATTGAAAGTTGAATGTAGAAGTGTGCCCAATAGCCTCTCTTTGAATTTAGAAGTGTGCCCAACAGCCGCTCATTGAAAGTTGAATTTAGAAGTGTGCCCAACAGCCGCTCATTGAAAGTTGAATTTAGAAGTGTCCCCAACAGCCGCTCATTGAAAGTTGAATGTAGAAGTGTGCCCAATAGCTTCTCTTTGAATTTAGAAGTGTGTCCAACAGCCTCTCTTTGAATTTAGAAGTGTGCCCAACAGCCGCTCATTGAAAGTTGAATTTAAAAGTGTCCCCAACAGCCGCCCATTGAAAGTTGAATTTAGAAGTGTACCCAATAGCCTCTCTTTGAATTTAGAAGTGTGCCCAACAGCCTCTCTTTGAATTTAGAAGTTTGCCCAACAGCCGCTCATTGAAAGTTGAATTTAGAAGTGTCCCCAACAGCCGCCCATTGAAAGTTGAATGTAGAAGTGTGCCCAATAGCCTCTCTTTGAATTTAGAAGTGTGCACAACAGCCGCTCATTGAAAGTTGAATTTAGAAGTGTGCCCAACAGCCGCTCAATGACAGTTGAATTTAGAAGTGTCCCCAACAGCCGCTCATTGAAAGTTGAATGTAGAAGTGTGCCCAATAGCCTCTCTTTGAATTTAGAAGTGTGCCCAACAGCTTCCCTTTGAATTTAGAAGTGTGCCCAACAGCCGCTCATTGAAAGTTGAATTTAGAAGTGTGCCCAATTGCCTCTTTGAATTTAGAAGTGTGCCAACAGCCTCTCTTTGAATTTAGAAGTGTGCCCAACAGCCGCTCATTGAAAGTTGAATTTAGAAGTGTCCCAACAGCCGCTCATTGAAAGTGGAATGTAGAAGTGTGCCCAATAGCCTCTCTTTGAATTTAGAAGTGTGCCCAACAGCTTCTCTTTGAATTTAGAAGTGTGCCCAACAGCCGCTCATTGAAAGTTGAATTTAGAAGTGTCCCCAACAGCCTCTCTTTGAATTCAGAAGTGTGCCCAACAGCCTCTCTTTGAATTTAGAAATGTGCCCAACAGCCACTCATTGAAAGTTGAATTTAGAAGTGTGCCCGATAGCCTCTCTTTGAATTTAGAAGTGTGCCCAACAGCCTCTCTTTGAATTTAGAAGTGTGCCCAATAGCCGCCCATTGAAAGTTGAATTTAGAAGTGTGCCCAATACCCTCTCTTTGAATTTAGAAGTGTGCCCAACAGCCTCTTTTTGAATTTAGAAGTGTGCCCAACAGCCGCTCATTGAAAGCTGAATTTAGAAGTGTGCCCAATAGCCTCTCTTTGAATTTAGAAGTGTGCCCAACAGCCTCTCTTTGAATTTAGAAGTGTCCCCAACAGCCACTCATTGAAAGTTGAATTTAGAAGTGTGCCCAATAGCCTCTCTTTGAATTTAGAAGTGTGCCCAACAGCCTCTCTTTGAATTTAGAAGTGTGCCCAATAGCTGCCCATTGAAAGTTGAATTTAGAAGTGTGCCCAATAGCCTTTCGTTGAATTTAGAAGTGTGCCCAACAGCCTCTCTTTGAATTTAGAAGTTTGCCCAACAGCCGCTCTTTGAATTTAGAAATGTGCCCAACAGCCACTCATTGAAAGTTGAATTTAGAAGTGTGCCCGATAGCCTCTCTTTGAATTTAGAAGTGTGCCCAACAGCCTCTCTTTGAATTTAGAAGTGTGCCCAATAGCCGCCCATTGAAAGTTGAATTTAGAAGTGTGCCCAATACCCTCTCTTTGAATTTAGAAGTGTGCCCAACAGCCTCTTTTTGAATTTAGAAGTGTGCCCAACAGCCTCTCTTTGAATTTAGAAGTGTCCCCAACAGCCACTCATTGAAAGTTGAATTTAGAAGTGTGCCCAATAGCCTCTCTTTGAATTTAGAAGTGTGCCCAACAGCCTCTCTTTGAATTTAGAAGTGTGCCCAATAGCTGCCCATTGAAAGTTGAATTTAGAAGTGTGCCCAATAGCCTTTCTTTGAATTTAGAAGTGTGCCCAACAGCCTCTCTTTGAATTTAGAAGTTTGCCCAACAGCCGCTCTTTGAATTTAGAAATGTGCCCAACAGCCACTCATTGAAAGTTGAATTTAGAAGTGTGCCCGATAGCCTCTCTTTGAATTTAGAAGTGTGCCCAACAGCCTCTCTTTGAATTTAGAAGTGTGCCCAATAGCCGCCCATTGAAAGTTGAATTTAGAAGTGTGCCCAATACCCTCTCTTTGAATTTAGAAGTGTGCCCAACAGCCTCTTTTTGAATTTAGAAGTGTGCCCAACAGCCGCTCATTGAAAGCTGAATTTAGAAGTGTGCCCAATAGCCTCTCTTTGAATTTAGAAGTGTGCCCAACAGCCTCTCTTTGAATTTAGAAGTGTCCCCAACAGCCACTCATTGAAAGTTGAATTTAGAAGTGTGCCCAATAGCCTCTCTTTGAATTTAGAAGTGTGCCCAACAGCCTCTCTTTGAATTTAGAAGTGTGCCCAATAGCTGCCCATTGAAAGTTGAATTTAGAAGTGTGCCCAATAGCCTTTCTTTGAATTTAGAAGTGTGCCCAACAGCCTCTCTTTGAATTTAGAAGTTTGCCCAACAGCCGCTCATTGAAAGTTGAATTTAGAAGTGTCCCCAACAGCCGCCCATTGAAAGTTGAATGTAGAAGTGTGCCCAATAGCCTCTCTTTGAATTTAGAAGTGTGCCCAACAGCCGCTCATTGAAAGTTGAATTTAGAAGTGTGCCCAACAGCCGCTCATTGAAAGTTGCATTTAGAAGTGTCCCCAACAGCCGCTCATTGAAAGTTGAATGTAGAAGTGTGCCCAATAGCCTCTCTTTGAATTTAGAAGTGTGCCCAACAGCCGCTCATTGAAAGTTGAATTTAGAAGTGTGCCCAACAGCCGCTCATTGAAAGTTGAATTTAGAAGTGTCCCCAACAGCCGCTCATTGAAAGTTGAATGTAGAAGTGTGCCCAATAGCCTCTCTTTGAATTTAGAAGTGTGCCCAACAGCCTCTCTTTGAATTTAGAAGTGTGCCCAACAGCCGCTCATTGAAAGTTGAATTTAGAAGTGTGCCCAATTGCCTCTTTGAATTTAGAAGTGTGCCAACAGCCTCTCTTTGAATTTAGAAGTATGCCCAACAGCCGCTCATTGAAAGTTGAATTTAGAAGTGTCCCAACAGCCGCTCATTGAAAGTTGAATGTATAAGTGTGCCCAATAGCGGCTCATTGAAAGTTGAATGTAGAAGTGTGCCCAATAGCCGCTCATTGAAAGTTGAATTTAGAAGTGTGCCGAATAGCCTCTCTTTGAATTTAGAGGTGTGCCCAACAGCCTCTCTTTGAATTTAGAAGTGTGCCCAATAGCTGCCCATTGAAAGTTGAATTTAGAAGTGTGCCCAATAGCCTCTCTTTGAATTTAGAAGTGTGCCCAACAGCCTCTCTTTGAATTTAGAAGTGTGCCCAACAGCCACCCATTGAAAGTTGAATTTAGAAGTGTGCCCAACCCAATAGCCTCTCTTTGAATTTAGAAGTGTGCCCAAAAGCCGCTCATTGAAAGTTGAATTTAGAAGTGTCCCCAACAGCCGCCCATTGAAAGTTGAATTTAGAAGTGTGCCCAATAGCCTCTCTTTGAATTTAGAAGTGTGCCCAACAGCCTCTCTTTGAATTTAGAAATTTGCCCAACAGCCGCTCATTGAAAGTTGAATTTAGAAGTGTCCCCAACAGCCGCCCATTGAAAGTTGAATGTAGAAGTGTGCCCAATAGCCTCTCTTTGAATTTAGAAGTGTGCCCAACAGCCGCTCATTGAAAGTTGAATTTAGAAGTGTGCCCAACAGCCGCTAATTGAAAGTTGAATTTAGAAGTGTCCCCAACAGCCGCTCATTGAAAGTTGAATGTAGAAGTGTGCCCAATAGCCTCTCTTTGAATTTAGAAGTGTGCCCAACAGCCTCTCTTTGAATTTAGAAGTGTGCCCAACAGCCGCTCATTGAAAGTTGAATTTAGAAGTGTCCCCAACAGCCGCCCATTGAAAGTTTAATTTAGAAGTGTGCCCAATAGCCTTCCTTTTAATTTAGAAGTGTGCCCAACAGCCTCTCTTTGAATTTAGAAGTTTGCCCAACAGCCGCTCATTGAAAGTTGAATTTAGAAGTGTCCCCAACAGCCGCCCATTGAAAGTTGAATGTAGAAGTGTGCCCAATAGCCTCTCTTTGAATTTAGAAGTGTGCCCAACAGCCGCTCATTGAAAGTTGAATTTAGAAGTGTGCCCAACAGCCGCTCATTGAAAGTTGAATTTAGAAGTGTCCCCAACAGCCGCTCATTGAAAGTTGAATGTAGAAGTGTGCCCAATAGCCTCTCTTTGAATTTAGAAGTGTGCCCAACAGCCTCTCTTTGAATTTAGAAGAGTGCCCAACAGCCGCTCACTGAAAGTTGAATTTAGAAGTGTGCCCAATTGCCTCTTTGAATTTAGAAGTGTGCCAACAGCCTCTCTTTGAATTTAGAAGTGTGCCCAACAGCCGCTCATTGAAAGTTGAATTTAGAAGTGTCCCAACAGCCGCTCATTGAAAGTTGAATGTATAAGTGTGCCCAATAGCGGCTCATTGAAAGTTGAATGTAGAAGTGTGCCCAATAGCCGCTCATTGAAGTTGAATGTAGAAGTGTGCCCAATAGCCTCTCTTTATATTTAGAAGTGTGCCCAACAGCCTCTCTTTGAATTTAGAAGTGTCCCCAACAGCCGCTCATTGAAAGTTGAATTTAGAAGTGTGCCCAACAGCCTCTCTTTAAATTTAGAAGTGTGCCCAGCAGCCGCTCATTGAAAGTTGAATTTTGCAGTGTGCCCAATAGCCTCTCTTTGAATTTAGAAGTGTGCCCAACAGCCTCTCTTTGAATTTGGAAGTGTGCCCAACAGCCGCTCATTGAAAGTTGAATTTAGAAGTGTCCCCAACAGCCGCTCATTGAAAGTTGAATGTAGAAGTGTGCCCAATAGCCTTTCTTTGAATTTAGAAGTGTGCCCAACAGACTCTCTTTGAATTTAGAAGTGTGCCCAACAGCCGCTCATTGAAAGTTGAATTTAGAAGTGTCCCCAACAGCCGCCCATTGAAAGTTGAATGTAGAAGTGTGCCCAATAGCCTCTCTTTGAATTTAGAAGTGTGCCCAACAGCTGCTCATTGAAAGTTGAATTTAGAAGTGTGCCCAACAGCCGCTCATTGAAAGTTGAATTTAGAAGTGTGCCCAATAGCCGCTCATTGAAAGTTGAATTTAGAAGTGTGCCCAATAGCCTCTCTTTGAATTTAGAGGTGTGCCCAACAGCCGCTCATTGAAAGTTGAATTTAGAAGTGTCCCCAAGAGCCGCTCATTGAAAGTTGATTGTAGAAGTGTGGCCAATAGCCGCTCATTGAAGTTGAATGTAGAAGTGTGCCCAATAGCCTCTCCTTATATTTAGTAGTGTGCCCAACAGCCTCTCTTTGAATTTAGAAGTGTCCCCAACAGCCGCTCATTGAAAGTTGAATTTAGAAGTGTGCCCAATCGCCTGTCTTTGAATTTAGAAGTGTGCCCAACAGCCTCTCTTTAAATTTAGAAGTGTGCCCAACAGCCGCTCATTGAAAGTTGGATTTAGAAGTGTGCCCAATTGCCTCTTTGAATTTAGAAGTGTGCCAACAGCCTCTCTTTGAATTTAGAAGTGTGCCCAACAGCCGCTCATTGAAAGTTGAATTTAGAAGTGTCCCAACAGCCGCTCATTGAAAGTTGAATGTAGAAGTGTGCCCAATAGCGGCTCATTGAAAGTTGAATGTAGAAGTGTGCCCAATAGTCGCTCATTTAAAGTTGAATTTAGAAGTGTCCCCAACAGCCGCTCATTGAAAGTTGAATGTAGAAGTGTGCCCAATAGCCTCTCTTTGAATTTAGAAGTGTGCCCAACAGCCTCTCTTTGAATTTTAGAAGTGTGCCCAACAGCCGCTCATTGAAAGTTGAATTTAGAAGTGTGCCCAATAGCCTCTCTTTGAATTTAGAAGTGTGCCCAACAGCCTCTCTTTGAATTTAGAAGTGTGCCCAACAGAAGCTCATTGAAAGTTGAATTTAGAAGTGTGCCCAATTGCCTCTTTGAATTTAGAAGTGTGCCAACAGCCTCTCTTTGAATTTAGAAGTGTGCCCAACAGCCTCTCATTGAAAGTTGAATTTAGAAGTGTCCCAACAGCCGCTCATTGAAAGTTGAATGCAGAAGTGTGCCCAATAGAGGCTCATTGAAAGTTGAATGTAGAAGTGCGCCCAATAGCCTCTCTTTGAATTTAGAAGTGTCCGCAACAGCCTCTCTTTGAATTCAGAAGTGTGCCCAACAGCCTCTCTTTGAATTTAGAAGTGTGCCCAACAGCCTCTCTTTGAATTTAGAAGTGTGCCCAATAGCCGCCCATTGAAAGTTGAATTTAGAAGTGTGCCCAACAGCCTCTCTTTGAATTTAGAAGTGTGCCCAACAGCCTCTCTTTGAATTTAGAAGTGTGCCCAACAGCCACTCATTGAAAGTTGAATTTAGAAGTGTGCCCAATAGCCGCTCTTTGAATTTAGAAGTGTGCCCAAAAGCCTCTCTTTGAATTTAGAAGTGTCCCCAACAGCCACTCACTGAAAGTTGAATTTAGAAGTGTGCCCAATAGCCTCTCTTTGAATTTAGAAGTGTGCCCAACAGCCTCTCTTTGAATTTAGAAGTGTGCCCAATAGCTGCCCATTGAAAGTTGAATTTAGAAGTGTGCCCAATAGCCTCTCTTTGAATTTAGAAGTGTGCCCAACAGCCGCCCATTGAAAGTTGAATGTAGAAGTGTGCCCAATAGCCTCTCTTTGAATTTAGAAGTGTGCCCAAGAGCCGCTCATTGAAAGTTGAATTTAGAAGTTTGCCCAACAGCCGCTCATTGAAAGTTGAATTTAGAAGTGTCCCCAACAGCCGCTCATTGAAAGTTGATTGTAGAAGTGTGCCCAATAGCCTCTCTTTGAATTTAGAAGTGTGCCCAACAGCCTCTCTTTGAATTTAGAATTGTCCCCAACAGCCGCTCATTGAAAGTTAAATTTAGAAGTGTGCCCAATAGCCTCTCTTTGAATTTAGAAGTGTGCCCTACAGCCTCTCTTTGAATTTAGAAGTTTGCTCAACAGCCGCTCATTGAAAGTTGAATTTAGAAGTGTAACCAACAGCCGCTCATTGAAAGTTGAATTTAGAAGTGTGCCCAACAGCCGCTCATTGAAAGTTGAATTTAGAAGTGTCCCCAACAGCCGCTCATTGAAAGTTGAATGTAGAAGTGTGCCCAATAGCCTCTCTTTGAATTTAGAAGTGTGCCCAACAGCCTCTCTTTGAATTTAGAAGTGTGCCCAACAGCCGCTCATTGAAAGTTGAATTTAGAAGTGTCCCCAACAGCCGCCCATTGAAAGTTGAATGTAGAAGTGTGCCCAATAGCCTCTCATTGAATTTAGAAGTGTGTCCAACAGACGCTCATTGAAAGTTGAATTTAGAAGTGTCCCCAACAGCCGCTCATTGAAAGTTGAATGTAGAAGTGTGCCCAATAGCCTCTCTTTGAATTTAGAAGTGTGCCCAACAGCCACTCATTGAAAGTTGAATTTAGAAGTGTGCCCAATAGCCGCTCTTTGAATTTAGAAGTGTGCCCAAAAGCCTCTCTTTGAATTTAGAAGTGTCCCCAACAGCCACTCACTGAAAGTTGAATTTAGAAGTGTGCCCAATAGCCTCTCTTTGAATTTAGAAGTGTGCCCAACAGCCTCTCTTTGAATTTAGAAGTGTGCCCAATAGCTGCCCATTGAAAGTTGAATTTAGAAGTGTGCCCAATAGCCTCTCTTTGAATTTAGAAGTGTGCCCAACAGCCGCCCATTGAAAGTTGAATGTAGAAGTGTGCCCAATAGCCTCTCTTTGAATTTAGAAGTGTGCCCAAGAGCCGCTCATTGAAAGTTGAATTTAGAAGTTTGCCCAACAGCCGCTCATTGAAAGTTGAATTTAGAAGTGTCCCCAACAGCCGCTCATTGAAAGTTGATTGTAGAAGTGTGCCCAATAGCCTCTCTTTGAATTTAGAAGTGTGCCCAACAGCCTCTCTTTGAATTTAGAATTGTCCCCAACAGCCGCTCATTGAAAGTTAAATTTAGAAGTGTGCCCAATAGCCTCTCTTTGAATTTAGAAGTGTGCCCTACAGCCTCTCTTTGAATTTAGAAGTTTGCTCAACAGCCGCTCATTGAAAGTTGAATTTAGAAGTGTAACCAACAGCCGCTCATTGAAAGTTGAATTTAGAAGTGTGCCCAACAGCCGCTCATTGAAAGTTGAATTTAGAAGTGTCCCCAACAGCCGCTCATTGAAAGTTGAATGTAGAAGTGTGCCCAATAGCCTCTCTTTGAATTTAGAAGTGTGCCCAACAGCCTCTCTTTGAATTTAGAAGTGTGCCCAACAGCCGCTCATTGAAAGTTGAATTTAGAAGTGTCCCCAACAGCCGCCCATTGAAAGTTGAATGTAGAAGTGTGCCCAATAGCCTCTCATTGAATTTAGAAGTGTGTCCAACAGACGCTCATTGAAAGTTGAATTTAGAAGTGTCCCCAACAGCCGCTCATTGAAAGTTGAATGTAGAAGTGTGCCCAATAGCCTCTCTTTGAATTTAGAAGTGTGCCCAACAGCCTCTCTTTGAATTTAGAAGTGTGCCCAACAGAAGCTCATTGAAAGTTGAATTTAGAAGTGTGCCCAATTGCCTCTTTGAATTTAGAAGTGTGCCAACAGCCTCTCCTTGAATTTAGAAGTGTGCCCAACAGCCTCTCATTGAAAGTTGAATTTAGAAGTGTCCCAACAGCCGCTCATTGAAAGTTGAATGTAGAAGTGTGCCCAATAGCGGCTCATTGAAAGTTGAATGTAGAAGTGCGCCCAATAGCCTCTCTTTGAATTTAGAAGTGTCCGCAACAGCCTCTCTTTGAATTCAGAAGTGTGCCCAACAGCCTCTCTTTGAATTTAGAAGTGTGCCCAACAGCCTCTCTTTGAATTTAGAAGTGTGCCCAATAACCGCCCATTGAAAGTTGAATTTAGAAGTGTGCCCAATAGCCTCTCTTTGAATTTAGAAGTGTGCCCAACAGCCTCTCTTTGAATTTAGAAGTGTGCCCAACAGCCGCTCATTGAAAGTTGAATTTAGAAGTGTGCCCAATAGCCGCTCTTTGAATTTAGAAGTGTGCCCAACAGCCTCTCTTTGAATTTAGAAGTGTCCCCAACAGCCACTCATTGAAAGTTGAATTTAGAAGTGTGCCCAATAGCCTCTCTTTGAATTTAGAAGTGTGCCCAACAGCCTCTCTTTGAATTTAGAAGTGTGCCCAATAGCTGCCCATTGAAAGTTGAATTTAGAGGTGTGCCCAATAGCCTCTCTTTGAATTTAGAAGTGTGCCCAACAGCCTCTCTTTGAATTTATAAGTGTTCGCAACAGCCACCCATTGAAAGTTGAATTTAGAAGTGTGCCCAACCCAATAGCCTCTCTTTGAATTTAGAAGTGTGCCCAACAGCCGCTCATTGAAAGTTGAATTTAGAAGTGTCCCCAACAGCCGCCCATTGAAAGTTGAATTTAGAAGTGTGCCCAATAGCCTCTCTTTGAATTTAGAAGTGTTCCTAATAGCCTCTCTTTGAATTTAGAAATGTGCCCAACAGCCGCTCATTGAAAGTTGAATTTAGAAGTGTGCCCAACAGCCGCTCATTGAAAGTTGAATGTAGAAGTGTGCTCAATAGCCTCTCTTTGAATTTAGAAGTGTGCCCAACAGCCTCTCTTTGAATTTAGAAGTGTGCCCAACAGCCGCTCATTGAAAGTTGAATTTAGAAGTGTCCCCAACAGCTGCCCATTGAAAGTTGAATGTAGAAGTGTGCCCAATAGCCTCTCTTTGAATTTAGAAGTGTGCCCAACAGCCGCTCATTGAAAGTTGAATTTAGAAGTGTGCCCAACAGCCGCTCATTGAAAGTTGAATTTAGAAGTGTCCCCAACAGCCGCTCATTGAAAGTTGAATGTAGAAGTGTGCCCAATAGCTTCTCTTTGAATTTAGAAGTGTGTCCAACAGCCTCTCTTTGAATTTAGAAGTGTGCCCAACAGCCGCTCATTGAAAGTTGAATTTAAAAGTGTCCCCAACAGCCGCCCATTGAAAGTTGAATTTAGAAGTGTACCCAATAGCCTCTCTTTGAATTTAGAAGTGTGCCCAACAGCCTCTCTTTGAATTTAGAAGTTTGCCCAACAGCCGCTCATTGAAAGTTGAATTTAGAAGTGTCCCCAACAGCCGCCCATTGAAAGTTGAATGTAGAAGTGTGCCCAATAGCCTCTCTTTGAATTTAGAAGTGTGCACAACAGCCGCTCATTGAAAGTTGAATTTAGAAGTGTGCCCAACAGCCGCTCAATGACAGTTGAATTTAGAAGTGTCCCCAACAGCCGCTCATTGAAAGTTGAATGTAGAAGTGTGCCCAATAGCCTCTCTTTGAATTTAGAAGTGTGCCCAACAGCTTCCCTTTGAATTTAGAAGTGTGCCCAACAGCCGCTCATTGAAAGTTGAATTTAGAAGTGTGCCCAATTGCCTCTTTGAATTTAGAAGTGTGCCAACAGCCTCTCTTTGAATTTAGAAGTGTGCCCAACAGCCGCTCATTGAAAGTTGAATTTAGAAGTGTCCCAACAGCCGCTCATTGAAAGTGGAATGTAGAAGTGTGCCCAATAGCCTCTCTTTGAATTTAGAAGTGTGCCCAACAGCTTCTCTTTGAATTTAGAAGTGTGCCCAACAGCCGCTCATTGAAAGTTGAATTTAGAAGTGTCCCCAACAGCCTCTCTTTGAATTCAGAAGTGTGCCCAACAGCCTCTCTTTGAATTTAGAAATGTGCCCAACAGCCACTCATTGAAAGTTGAATTTAGAAGTGTGCCCGATAGCCTCTCTTTGAATTTAGAAGTGTGCCCAACAGCCTCTCTTTGAATTTAGAAGTGTGCCCAATAGCCGCCCATTGAAAGTTGAATTTAGAAGTGTGCCCAATACCCTCTCTTTGAATTTAGAAGTGTGCCCAACAGCCTCTTTTTGAATTTAGAAGTGTGCCCAACAGCCGCTCATTGAAAGCTGAATTTAGAAGTGTGCCCAATAGCCTCTCTTTGAATTTAGAAGTGTGCCCAACAGCCTCTCTTTGAATTTAGAAGTGTCCCCAACAGCCACTCATTGAAAGTTGAATTTAGAAGTGTGCCCAATAGCCTCTCTTTGAATTTAGAAGTGTGCCCAACAGCCTCTCTTTGAATTTAGAAGTGTGCCCAATAGCTGCCCATTGAAAGTTGAATTTAGAAGTGTGCCCAATAGCCTTTCGTTGAATTTAGAAGTGTGCCCAACAGCCTCTCTTTGAATTTAGAAGTTTGCCCAACAGCCGCTCTTTGAATTTAGAAATGTGCCCAACAGCCACTCATTGAAAGTTGAATTTAGAAGTGTGCCCGATAGCCTCTCTTTGAATTTAGAAGTGTGCCCAACAGCCTCTCTTTGAATTTAGAAGTGTGCCCAATAGCCGCCCATTGAAAGTTGAATTTAGAAGTGTGCCCAATACCCTCTCTTTGAATTTAGAAGTGTGCCCAACAGCCTCTTTTTGAATTTAGAAGTGTGCCCAACAGCCTCTCTTTGAATTTAGAAGTGTCCCCAACAGCCACTCATTGAAAGTTGAATTTAGAAGTGTGCCCAATAGCCTCTCTTTGAATTTAGAAGTGTGCCCAACAGCCTCTCTTTGAATTTAGAAGTGTGCCCAATAGCTGCCCATTGAAAGTTGAATTTAGAAGTGTGCCCAATAGCCTTTCTTTGAATTTAGAAGTGTGCCCAACAGCCTCTCTTTGAATTTAGAAGTTTGCCCAACAGCCGCTCTTTGAATTTAGAAATGTGCCCAACAGCCACTCATTGAAAGTTGAATTTAGAAGTGTGCCCGATAGCCTCTCTTTGAATTTAGAAGTGTGCCCAACAGCCTCTCTTTGAATTTAGAAGTGTGCCCAATAGCCGCCCATTGAAAGTTGAATTTAGAAGTGTGCCCAATACCCTCTCTTTGAATTTAGAAGTGTGCCCAACAGCCTCTTTTTGAATTTAGAAGTGTGCCCAACAGCCGCTCATTGAAAGCTGAATTTAGAAGTGTGCCCAATAGCCTCTCTTTGAATTTAGAAGTGTGCCCAACAGCCTCTCTTTGAATTTAGAAGTGTCCCCAACAGCCACTCATTGAAAGTTGAATTTAGAAGTGTGCCCAATAGCCTCTCTTTGAATTTAGAAGTGTGCCCAACAGCCTCTCTTTGAATTTAGAAGTGTGCCCAATAGCTGCCCATTGAAAGTTGAATTTAGAAGTGTGCCCAATAGCCTTTCTTTGAATTTAGAAGTGTGCCCAACAGCCTCTCTTTGAATTTAGAAGTTTGCCCAACAGCCGCTCATTGAAAGTTGAATTTAGAAGTGTCCCCAACAGCCGCCCATTGAAAGTTGAATGTAGAAGTGTGCCCAATAGCCTCTCTTTGAATTTAGAAGTGTGCCCAACAGCCGCTCATTGAAAGTTGAATTTAGAAGTGTGCCCAACAGCCGCTCATTGAAAGTTGCATTTAGAAGTGTCCCCAACAGCCGCTCATTGAAAGTTGAATGTAGAAGTGTGCCCAATAGCCTCTCTTTGAATTTAGAAGTGTGCCCAACAGCCGCTCATTGAAAGTTGAATTTAGAAGTGTGCCCAACAGCCGCTCATTGAAAGTTGAATTTAGAAGTGTCCCCAACAGCCGCTCATTGAAAGTTGAATGTAGAAGTGTGCCCAATAGCCTCTCTTTGAATTTAGAAGTGTGCCCAACAGCCTCTCTTTGAATTTAGAAGTGTGCCCAACAGCCGCTCATTGAAAGTTGAATTTAGAAGTGTGCCCAATTGCCTCTTTGAATTTAGAAGTGTGCCAACAGCCTCTCTTTGAATTTAGAAGTATGCCCAACAGCCGCTCATTGAAAGTTGAATTTAGAAGTGTCCCAACAGCCGCTCATTGAAAGTTGAATGTATAAGTGTGCCCAATAGCGGCTCATTGAAAGTTGAATGTAGAAGTGTGCCCAATAGCCGCTCATTGAAAGTTGAATTTAGAAGTGTGCCGAATAGCCTCTCTTTGAATTTAGAGGTGTGCCCAACAGCCTCTCTTTGAATTTAGAAGTGTGCCCAATAGCTGCCCATTGAAAGTTGAATTTAGAAGTGTGCCCAATAGCCTCTCTTTGAATTTAGAAGTGTGCCCAACAGCCTCTCTTTGAATTTAGAAGTGTGCCCAACAGCCACCCATTGAAAGTTGAATTTAGAAGTGTGCCCAACCCAATAGCCTCTCTTTGAATTTAGAAGTGTGCCCAAAAGCCGCTCATTGAAAGTTGAATTTAGAAGTGTCCCCAACAGCCGCCCATTGAAAGTTGAATTTAGAAGTGTGCCCAATAGCCTCTCTTTGAATTTAGAAGTGTGCCCAACAGCCTCTCTTTGAATTTAGAAATTTGCCCAACAGCCGCTCATTGAAAGTTGAATTTAGAAGTGTCCCCAACAGCCGCCCATTGAAAGTTGAATGTAGAAGTGTGCCCAATAGCCTCTCTTTGAATTTAGAAGTGTGCCCAACAGCCGCTCATTGAAAGTTGAATTTAGAAGTGTGCCCAACAGCCGCTAATTGAAAGTTGAATTTAGAAGTGTCCCCAACAGCCGCTCATTGAAAGTTGAATGTAGAAGTGTGCCCAATAGCCTCTCTTTGAATTTAGAAGTGTGCCCAACAGCCTCTCTTTGAATTTAGAAGTGTGCCCAACAGCCGCTCATTGAAAGTTGAATTTAGAAGTGTCCCCAACAGCCGCCCATTGAAAGTTTAATTTAGAAGTGTGCCCAATAGCCTTCCTTTTAATTTAGAAGTGTGCCCAACAGCCTCTCTTTGAATTTAGAAGTTTGCCCAACAGCCGCTCATTGAAAGTTGAATTTAGAAGTGTCCCCAACAGCCGCCCATTGAAAGTTGAATGTAGAAGTGTGCCCAATAGCCTCTCTTTGAATTTAGAAGTGTGCCCAACAGCCGCTCATTGAAAGTTGAATTTAGAAGTGTGCCCAACAGCCGCTCATTGAAAGTTGAATTTAGAAGTGTCCCCAACAGCCGCTCATTGAAAGTTGAATGTAGAAGTGTGCCCAATAGCCTCTCTTTGAATTTAGAAGTGTGCCCAACAGCCTCTCTTTGAATTTAGAAGAGTGCCCAACAGCCGCTCACTGAAAGTTGAATTTAGAAGTGTGCCCAATTGCCTCTTTGAATTTAGAAGTGTGCCAACAGCCTCTCTTTGAATTTAGAAGTGTGCCCAACAGCCGCTCATTGAAAGTTGAATTTAGAAGTGTCCCAACAGCCGCTCATTGAAAGTTGAATGTATAAGTGTGCCCAATAGCGGCTCATTGAAAGTTGAATGTAGAAGTGTGCCCAATAGCCGCTCATTGAAAGTTGAATTTAGAAGTGTGCCGAATAGCCTCTCTTTGAATTTAGAGGTGTGCCCAACAGCCTCTCTTTGAATTTAGAAGTGTGCCCAACAGCCTCTCTTTGAATTTAGAAGTGTGCCCAATAGCTGCCCATTGAAAGTTGAATTTAGAAGTGTGCCCAATAGCCTCTCTTTGAATTTAGAAGTGTGCCCAACAGCCTCTCTTTGAATTTAGAAGTGTGCCCAACAGCCGCTCATTGAAAGTTGAATTTAGAAGTGTCCCCAACAGCCGCCCATTGAAAGTTGAATGTAGAAGTGTGCCCAATAGCCTCTCTTTGAATTTAGAAGTGTGCCCAACAGCCGCTCATTGAAAGTTGAATTTAGAAGTGTGCCCAACAGCCGCTCATTGAAAGTTGAATTTAGAAGTGTCCCCAACAGCCGCTCATTGAAAGTTGAATGTAGAAGTGTGCCCAATAGCCTCTCTTTGAATTTAGAAGTGTGTCCAACAGCCTCTCTTTGAATTTAGAAGTGTGCCCAACAGCCGCTCATTGAAAGTTGAATTTAAAAGTGTCCCCAACAGCCGCCCATTGAAAGTTGAATTTAGAAGTGTACCCAATAGCCTCTCTTTGAATTTAGAAGTGTGCCCAACAGCCTCTCTTTGAATTTAGAAGTTTGCCCAACAGCCGCTCATTGAAAGTTGAATTTAGAAGTGTCCCCAACAGCCGCCCATTGAAAGTTGAATGTAGAAGTGTGCCCAATAGCCTCTCTTTGAATTTAGAAGTGTGCCCAACAGCCGCTCATTGAAAGTTGAATTTAGAAGTGTGCCCAACAGCCGCACAATGACAGTTGAATTTAGAAGTGTCCCCAACAGCCGCTCATTGAAAGTTGAATGTAGAAGTGTGCCCAATAGCCTCTCTTTGAATTTAGAAGTGTGCCCAACAGCTTCTCTTTGAATTTAGAAGTGTGCCCAACAGCCGCTCATTGAAAGTTGAATTTAGAAGTGTGCCCAATTGCCTCTTTGAATTTAGAAGTGTGCCAACAGCCTCTCTTTGAATTTAGAAGTGTGCCCAACAGCCGCTCATTGAAAGTTGAATTTAGAAGTGTCCCAACAGCCGCTCATTGAAAGTGGAATGTAGAAGTGTGCCCAATAGCCTCTCTTTGAATTTAGAAGTGTGCCCAACAGCTTCTCTTTGAATTTAGAAGTGTGCCCAACAGCCGCTCATTGAAAGTTGAATTTAGAAGTGTCCCCAACAGCCTCTCTTTGAATTCAGAAGTGTGCCCAACAGCCTCTCTTTGAATTTAGAAATGTGCCCAACAGCCACTCATTGAAAGTTGAATTTAGAAGTGTGCCCGATAGCCTCTCTTTGAATTTAGAAGTGTGCCCAACAGCCTCTCTTTGAATTTAGAAGTGTGCCCAATAGCCGCCCATTGAAAGTTGAATTTAGAAGTGTGCCCAATACCCTCTCTTTGAATTTAGAAGTGTGCCCAACAGCCTCTTTTTGAATTTAGAAGTGTGCCCAACAGCCGCTCATTGAAAGCTGAATTTAGAAGTGTGCCCAATAGCCGCTCATTGAAAGTTGAATTTAGAAGTGTGCCGAATAGCCTCTCTTTGAATTTAGAGGTGTGCCCAACAGCCTCTCTTTGAATTTAGAAGTGTGCCCAATAGCTGCCCATTGAAAGTTGAATTTAGAAGTGTGCCCAATAGCCTCTCTTTGAATTTAGAAGTGTGCCCAACAGCCTCTCTTTGAATTTAGAAGTGTGCCCAACAGCCACCCATTGAAAGTTGAATTTAGAAGTGTGCCCAACCCAATAGCCTCTCTTTGAATTTAGAAGTGTGCCCAAAAGCCGCTCATTGAAAGTTGAATTTAGAAGTGTCCCCAACAGCCGCCCATTGAAAGTTGAATTTAGAAAAGTGCCAAATAGCCTCTCTTTGAATTTAGAAGTGTGCCCAACAGCCTCTCTTTGAATTTAGAAGTTTCCCCAACAGCCGCTCATTGAAAGTTGAATTTAGAAGTGTCCCCAACAGCCGCCCATTGAAAGTTGAATGTAGAAGTGTGCCCAATAGCCTCTCTTTGAATTTAGAAGTGTGCCCAACAGCCGCTCATTGAAAGTTGAATTTAGAAGTGTGCCCAACAGCCGCTCATTGAAAGTTGAATTTAGAAGTGTCCCCAACAGCCGCTCATTGAAAGTTGAATGTAGAAGTGTGCCCAATAGCCTCTCTTTGAATTTAGAAGTGTGCCCAACAGCCTCTCTTTGAATTTAGAAGTGTGCCCAACAGCTCATTGAAAGTTGAATTTAGAAGTGTCCCCAACAGCCGCCCATTGAAAGTTTAATTTAGAAGTGTGCCCAATAGCCTTTCTTTGAATTTAGAAGTGTGCCCAACAGCCTCTCTTTGAATTTAGAAGTTTGCCCAACAGCCGCTCATTGAAAGTTGAATTTAGAAGTGTCCCCAACAGCCGCCCATTGAAAGTTGAATGTAGAAGTGTGCCCAATAGCCTCTCTTTGAATTTAGAAGTGTGCCCAACAGCCGCTCATTGAAAGTTGAATTTAGAAGTGTCCCCAACAGCCGCTCATTGAAAGTTGAATGTAGAAGTGTGCCCAATAGCCTCTCTTTGAATTTAGAAGTGTGCCCAACAGCCTCTCTTTGAATTTAGAAGAGTGCCCAACAGCCGCTCATTGAAAGTTGAATTTAGAAGTGTGCCCAATTGCCTCTTTGAATTTAGAAGTGTGCCAACAGCCTCTCTTTGAATTTAGAAGTGTGCCCAACAGCCGCTCATTGAAAGTTGAATTTAGAAGTGTCCCAACAGCCGCTCATTGAAAGTTGAATGTAGAAGTGTGCCCAATAGCGGCTCATTGAAAGTTGAATGTAGAAGTGTGCCCAATAGCCGCTCATTGAAAGTTGAATTTAGAAGTGTGCCCAATAGCCTCTCTTTGAATTTAGAGGTGTGCCCAACAGCCGCTCATTGAAAGTTGAATTTAGAAGTGTCCCCAACAGCTACTCATTGAAAGTTGAATTTAGAAGTGTGCCCAATAGCCGCTCATTGAAGTTGAATGTAGAAGTGTGCCCAATAGCCTCTCTTTATATTTAGAAGTGTGCCCAACAGCCTCTCTTTGAATTTAGAAGTGTGCCCAACAGCCGCTCATTGAAAGTTGAATTTAGAAGTGTCCCAACAGCCGCTCATTGAAAGTTGAATGTAGAAGTGTGCCCAATAGCGGCTCATTGAAAATTGAATGTAGAAGTGTGCCCAATAGCCGCTCATTGAAAGTTGAATTTAGAAGTGTGCCCAATAGCCTCTCTTTGAATTTAGAGGTGTGCCCAACAGCCGCTCATTGAAAGTTGAATTTAGAAGTGTCCCCAACAGCTACTCATTGAAAGTTGAATTTAGAAGTGTGCCCAATAGCCGCTCATTGAAGTTGAATGTAGAAGTGTGCCCAATAGCCTCTCTTTATATTTAGAAGTGTGCCCAACAGCCTCTCTTTGAATTTAGAAGTGTCCCCAACAGCCGCTCATTGAAAGTTGAATTTAGAAGTGTGCCCAACAGCCTCTCTTTAAATTTAGAAGTGTGCCCAGCAGCCGCTCATTGAAAGTTGAATTTTGCAGTGTGCCCAATAGCCTCTCTTTGAATTTAGAAGTGTGCCCAACAGCCTCTCTTTGAATTTGGAAGTGTGCCCAACAGCCGCTCATTGAAAGTTGAATTTAGAAGTGTCCCCAACAGCCGTCATTGAAAGTTGAATGTAGAAGTGTGCCCAATACCCTCTCTTTGAATTTAGAAGTGTGCCCAACAGCCTCTCTTTGAATTTAGAAGTGTGCCCAACAGCCGCCCATTGAAAGTTGAATGTAGAAGTGTGCCCAATAGCCTCTCTTTGAATTTAGAAGTGTGCCCAACAGCCGCCCATTGAAAGTTGAATGTAGAAGTGTGCCCAATAGCCTCTCTTTGAATTTAGAAGTGTGCCCAAGAGCCGCTCATTGAAAGTTGAATTTAGAAGTGTGCCCAACAGCCGCTCATTGAAAGTTGAATTTAGAAGTGTCCCCAACAGCCGCCCATTGAAAGTTGAATTTAGAAGTGTGCCCAATAGCCTCTCTTTGAATTTAGAAGTGTGCCCAACAGCATCTCTTTGAATTTAGAAGTTTGCCCAACAGCCGCTCATTGAAAGTTGAATTTAGAAGTGTCCCCAACAGCCGCCCATTGAACGTTGAATGTAGAAGTGTGCCCAATAGCCTCTCTTTGAATTTAGAAGTGTGCCCAACAGCCGCTCATTGAAAGTTGAATGTAGAAGTGTGCCCAATAGCCTCTCTTTGAATTTAGAAGTGTGCCCAACAGCCTCTCTCTGAATTTAGAAGTGTACCCAAAAGCCGCTCATTGAAAGTTGAATTTAGAAGTGTCCCCAACAGCCGCCCATTGAAAGTTGAATGTAGAAGTGTGCCCAATAGCCTTTCTTTGAATTTAGAAGTGTCCCCAACAGCCGCCCATTGAAAGTTAAATGTAGAAGTGGGCCCAATAGCCTCTCTTTGAATTTAGAAGTGTGCCCAAAAGCCGCTCATTGAAAGTTGAATTTAGAAGTGTGCCCAACAGCCGCTCATTGAAAGTTGAATTTAGAAGTGTCCCCAACAGCCGCTCATTGAAAGTTGAATGTAGAAGTGTGCCCAATAGCCTCTCTTTGAATTTAGAAGTGTGCCCAACAGCCTCTCTTTGAATTTAGAAGTGTGCCCAACAGCCGCTCATTGAAAGTTGAATTTAGAAGTGTCCCCAACAGCCGCCCATTGAAAGTTGAATGTAGAAGTGTGCCCAATAGCCTCTCTTTGAATTTAGAAGTGTGCCCAACAGCCGCTTTTTGAACGTTGAATTTAGAAGTGTGCCCAACATCCGCTCATTGAAAGTTGAATTTAGAAGTGTCCCCAACAGCCTCTCATTGAAAGTTGAATGTAGAAGTGTGCCCAATTGCCTCTTTGAATTTAGAAGTGTGCCCAACAGCCCCTCATTGAAAGTTGAATGTAGAAGTGTGCCCAATAGCGGCTCATTGAAAGTTGAATGTAGAAGTGTGCCCATTAGCCGCTCATTGAAAGTTGAATTTAGAAGTGTGCCCAATAGCCTCTCTTTGAATTTAGAGGTGTGCCCAACAGCCGCTCATTGAAAGTTGAATTTAGAAGTGTCCCCAACAGCCGCTCATTGAAAGTTGAATGTAGAAGTGTGCCCAATAGCCGCTCATTGAAGTTGAATGTAGAAGTGTGCCCAATAGCCTCTCTTTATATTTAGAAGTGTGCCCAACAGCCTCTCTTTGAATTTAGAAGTGTCCCCAACAGCCGCTCATTGAAAGTTGAATTTAGAAGTGTGCCCAACAGCCTCTCTTTAAATTTAGAAGTGTGCCCAGCAGCCGCTCATTGAAAGTTGAATTTTGCAGTGTGCCCAATAGCCTCTCTTTGAATTTAGAAGTGTGCCCAACAGCCTCTCTTTGAATTTGGAAGTGTGCCCAACAGCCGCTCATTGAAAGTTGAATTTAGAAGTGTCCCCAACAGCCGCTCATTGAAAGTTGAATGTAGAAGTGTGCCCAATAGCCTCTCTTTGAATTTAGAAGTGTGCCCAACAGACTCTCTTTGAATTTAGAAGTGTGCCCAACAGCCGCTCATTGAAAGTTGAATTTAGAAGTGTCCCCAACAGCCGCCCATTGAAAGTTGAATGTAGAAGTGTGCCCAATAGCCTCTCTTTGAATTTAGAAGTGTGCCCAACAGCTGCTCATTGAAAGTTGAATTTAGAAGTGTGCCCAACAGCCGCTCATTGAAAGTTGAATTTAGAAGTGTGCCCAATAGCCGCTCATTGAAAGTTGAATTTAGAAGTGTGCCCAATAGCCTCTCTTTGAATTTAGAGGTGTGCCCAACAGCCGCTCATTGAAAGTTGAATTTAGAAGTGTCCCCAAGAGCCGCTCATTGAAAGTTGATTGTAGAAGTGTGCCCAATAGCCGCTCATTGAAGTTGAATGTAGAAGTGTGCCCAATAGCCTCTCCTTATATTTAGTAGTGTGCCCAACAGCCTCTCTTTGAATTTAGAAGTGTCCCCAACAGCCGCTCATTGAAAGTTGAATTTAGAAGTGTGCCCAATCGCCTGTCTTTGAATTTAGAAGTGTGCCCAACAGCCTCTCTTTAAATTTAGAAGTGTGCCCAACAGCCGCTCATTGAAAGTTGGATTTAGAAGTGTGCCCAATTGCCTCTTTGAATTTAGAAGTGTGCCAACAGCCTCTCTTTGAATTTAGAAGTGTGCCCAACAGCCGCTCATTGAAAGTTGAATTTAGAAGTGTCCCAACAGCCGCTCATTGAAAGTTGAATGTAGAAGTGTGCCCAATAGCGGCTCATTGAAAGTTGAATGTAGAAGTGTGCCCAATAGTCGCTCATTTAAAGTTGAATTTAGAAGTGTCCCCAACAGCCGCTCATTGAAAGTTGAATGTAGAAGTGTGCCCAATAGCCTCTCTTTGAATTTAGAAGTGTGCCCAACAGCCTCTCTTTGAATTTTAGAAGTGTGCCCAACAGCCGCTCATTGAAAGTTGAATTTAGAAGTGTGCCCAATAGCCTCTCTTTGAATTTAGAAGTGTGCCCAACAGCCTCTCTTTGAATTTAGAAGTGTGCCCAACAGAAGCTCATTGAAAGTTGAATTTAGAAGTGTGCCCAATTGCCTCTTTGAATTTAGAAGTGTGCCAACAGCCTCTCTTTGAATTTAGAAGTGTGCCCAACAGCCTCTCATTGAAAGTTGAATTTAGAAGTGTCCCAACAGCCGCTCATTGAAAGTTGAATGCAGAAGTGTGCCCAATAGAGGCTCATTGAAAGTTGAATGTAGAAGTGCGCCCAATAGCCTCTCTTTGAATTTAGAAGTGTCCGCAACAGCCTCTCTTTGAATTCAGAAGTGTGCCCAACAGCCTCTCTTTGAATTTAGAAGTGTGCCCAACAGCCTCTCTTTGAATTTAGAAGTGTGCCCAATAGCCGCCCATTGAAAGTTGAATTTAGAAGTGTGCCCAACAGCCTCTCTTTGAATTTAGAAGTGTGCCCAACAGCCTCTCTTTGAATTTAGAAGTGTGCCCAACAGCCACTCATTGAAAGTTGAATTTAGAAGTGTGCCCAATAGCCGCTCTTTGAATTTAGAAGTGTGCCCAAAAGCCTCTCTTTGAATTTAGAAGTGTCCCCAACAGCCACTCACTGAAAGTTGAATTTAGAAGTGTGCCCAATAGCCTCTCTTTGAATTTAGAAGTGTGCCCAACAGCCTCTCTTTGAATTTAGAAGTGTGCCCAATAGCTGCCCATTGAAAGTTGAATTTAGAAGTGTGCCCAATAGCCTCTCTTTGAATTTAGAAGTGTGCCCAACAGCCGCCCATTGAAAGTTGAATGTAGAAGTGTGCCCAATAGCCTCTCTTTGAATTTAGAAGTGTGCCCAAGAGCCGCTCATTGAAAGTTGAATTTAGAAGTTTGCCCAACAGCCGCTCATTGAAAGTTGAATTTAGAAGTGTCCCCAACAGCCGCTCATTGAAAGTTGATTGTAGAAGTGTGCCCAATAGCCTCTCTTTGAATTTAGAAGTGTGCCCAACAGCCTCTCTTTGAATTTAGAATTGTCCCCAACAGCCGCTCATTGAAAGTTAAATTTAGAAGTGTGCCCAATAGCCTCTCTTTGAATTTAGAAGTGTGCCCTACAGCCTCTCTTTGAATTTAGAAGTTTGCTCAACAGCCGCTCATTGAAAGTTGAATTTAGAAGTGTAACCAACAGCCGCTCATTGAAAGTTGAATTTAGAAGTGTGCCCAACAGCCGCTCATTGAAAGTTGAATTTAGAAGTGTCCCCAACAGCCGCTCATTGAAAGTTGAATGTAGAAGTGTGCCCAATAGCCTCTCTTTGAATTTAGAAGTGTGCCCAACAGCCTCTCTTTGAATTTAGAAGTGTGCCCAACAGCCGCTCATTGAAAGTTGAATTTAGAAGTGTCCCCAACAGCCGCCCATTGAAAGTTGAATGTAGAAGTGTGCCCAATTGCCTCTCATTGAATTTAGAAGTGTGTCCAACAGACGCTCATTGAAAGTTGAATTTAGAAGTGTCCCCAACAGCCGCTCATTGAAAGTTGAATGTAGAAGTGTGCCCAATAGCCTCTCTTTGAATTTAGAAGTGTGCCCAACAGCCTCTCTTTGAATTTAGAAGTGTGCCCAACAGAAGCTCATTGAAAGTTGAATTTAGAAGTGTGCCCAATTGCCTCTTTGAATTTAGAAGTGTGCCAACAGCCTCTCCTTGAATTTAGAAGTGTGCCCAACAGCCTCTCATTGAAAGTTGAATTTAGAAGTGTCCCAACAGCTGCTCATTGAAAGTTGAATGTAGAAGTGTGCCCAATAGCGGCTCATTGAAAGTTGAATGTAGAAGTGCGCCCAATAGCCTCTCTTTGAATTTAGAAGTGTCCGCAACAGCCTCTCTTTGAATTCAGAAGTGTGCCCAACAGCCTCTCTTTGAATTTAGAAGTGTGCCCAACAGCCTCTCTTTGAATTTAGAAGTGTGCCCAATAACCGCCCATTGAAAGTTGAATTTAGAAGTGTGCCCAATAGCCTCTCTTTGAATTTAGAAGTGTGCCCAACAGCCTCTCTTTGAATTTAGAAGTGTGCCCAACAGCCGCTCATTGAAAGTTGAATTTAGAAGTGTGCCCAATAGCCGCTCTTTGAATTTAGAAGTGTGCCCAACAGCCTCTCTTTGAATTTAGAAGTGTCCCCAACAGCCACTCATTGAAAGTTGAATTTAGAAGTGTGCCCAATAGCCTCTCTTTGAATTTAGAAGTGTGCCCAACAGCCTCTCTTTGAATTTAGAAGTGTGCCCAATAGCTGCCCATTGAAAGTTGAATTTAGAGGTGTGCCCAATAGCCTCTCTTTGAATTTAGAAGTGTGCCCAACAGCCTCTCTTTGAATTTATAAGTGTTCGCAACAGCCACCCATTGAAAGTTGAATTTAGAAGTGTGCCCAACCCAATAGCCTCTCTTTGAATTTAGAAGTGTGCCCAACAGCCGCTCATTGAAAGTTGAATTTAGAAGTGTCCCCAACAGCCGCCCATTGAAAGTTGAATTTAGAAGTGTGCCCAATAGCCTCTCTTTGAATTTAGAAGTGTTCCTAATAGCCTCTCTTTGAATTTAGAAATGTGCCCAACAGCCGCTCATTGAAAGTTGAATTTAGAAGTGTGCCCAACAGCCGCTCATTGAAAGTTGAATGTAGAAGTGTGCTCAATAGCCTCTCTTTGAATTTAGAAGTGTGCCCAACAGCCTCTCTTTGAATTTAGAAGTGTGCCCAACAGCCGCTCATTGAAAGTTGAATTTAGAAGTGTCCCCAACAGCTGCCCATTGAAAGTTGAATGTAGAAGTGTGCCCAATAGCCTCTCTTTGAATTTAGAAGTGTGCCCAACAGCCGCTCATTGAAAGTTGAATTTAGAAGTGTGCCCAACAGCCGCTCATTGAAAGTTGAATTTAGAAGTGTCCCCAACAGCCGCTCATTGAAAGTTGAATGTAGAAGTGTGCCCAATAGCTTCTCTTTGAATTTAGAAGTGTGTCCAACAGCCTCTCTTTGAATTTAGAAGTGTGCCCAACAGCCGCTCATTGAAAGTTGAATTTAAAAGTGTCCCCAACAGCCGCCCATTGAAAGTTGAATTTAGAAGTGTACCCAATAGCCTCTCTTTGAATTTAGAAGTGTGCCCAACAGCCTCTCTTTGAATTTAGAAGTTTGCCCAACAGCCGCTCATTGAAAGTTGAATTTAGAAGTGTCCCCAACAGCCGCCCATTGAAAGTTGAATGTAGAAGTGTGCCCAATAGCCTCTCTTTGAATTTAGAAGTGTGCACAACAGCCGCTCATTGAAAGTTGAATTTAGAAGTGTGCCCAACAGCCGCTCAATGACAGTTGAATTTAGAAGTGTCCCCAACAGCCGCTCATTGAAAGTTGAATGTAGAAGTGTGCCCAATAGCCTCTCTTTGAATTTAGAAGTGTGCCCAACAGCTTCCCTTTGAATTTAGAAGTGTGCCCAACAGCCGCTCATTGAAAGTTGAATTTAGAAGTGTGCCCAATTGCCTCTTTGAATTTAGAAGTGTGCCAACAGGCTCTCTTTGAATTTAGAAGTGTGCCCAACAGCCGCTCATTGAAAGTTGAATTTAGAAGTGTCCCAACAGCCGCTCATTGAAAGTGGAATGTAGAAGTGTGCCCAATAGCCTCTCTTTGAATTTAGAAGTGTGCCCAACAGCTTCTCTTTGAATTTAGAAGTGTGCCCAACAGCCGCTCATTGAAAGTTGAATTTAGAAGTGTCCCCAACAGCCTCTCTTTGAATTCAGAAGTGTGCCCAACAGCCTCTCTTTGAATTTAGAAATGTGCCCAACAGCCACTCATTGAAAGTTGAATTTAGAAGTGTGCCCGATAGCCTCTCTTTGAATTTAGAAGTGTGCCCAACAGCCTCTCTTTGAATTTAGAAGTGTGCCCAATAGCCGCCCATTGAAAGTTGAATTTAGAAGTGTGCCCAATACCCTCTCTTTGAATTTAGAAGTGTGCCCAACAGCCTCTTTTTGAATTTAGAAGTGTGCCCAACAGCCGCTCATTGAAAGCTGAATTTAGAAGTGTGCCCAATAGCCTCTCTTTGAATTTAGAAGTGTGCCCAACAGCCTCTCTTTGAATTTAGAAGTGTCCCCAACAGCCACTCATTGAAAGTTGAATTTAGAAGTGTGCCCAATAGCCTCTCTTTGAATTTAGAAGTGTGCCCAACAGCCTCTCTTTGAATTTAGAAGTGTGCCCAATAGCTGCCCATTGAAAGTTGAATTTAGAAGTGTGCCCAATAGCCTTTCGTTGAATTTAGAAGTGTGCCCAACAGCCTCTCTTTGAATTTAGAAGTTTGCCCAACAGCCGCTCTTTGAATTTAGAAATGTGCCCAACAGCCACTCATTGAAAGTTGAATTTAGAAGTGTGCCCGATAGCCTCTCTTTGAATTTAGAAGTGTGCCCAACAGCCTCTCTTTGAATTTAGAAGTGTGCCCAATAGCCGCCCATTGAAAGTTGAATTTAGAAGTGTGCCCAATACCCTCTCTTTGAATTTAGAAGTGTGCCCAACAGCCTCTTTTTGAATTTAGAAGTGTGCCCAACAGCCTCTCTTTGAATTTAGAAGTGTCCCCAACAGCCACTCATTGAAAGTTGAATTTAGAAGTGTGCCCAATAGCCTCTCTTTGAATTTAGAAGTGTGCCCAACAGCCTCTCTTTGAATTTAGAAGTGTGCCCAATAGCTGCCCATTGAAAGTTGAATTTAGAAGTGTGCCCAATAGCCTTTCTTTGAATTTAGAAGTGTGCCCAACAGCCTCTCTTTGAATTTAGAAGTTTGCCCAACAGCCGCTCTTTGAATTTAGAAATGTGCCCAACAGCCACTCATTGAAAGTTGAATTTAGAAGTGTGCCCGATAGCCTCTCTTTGAATTTAGAAGTGTGCCCAACAGCCTCTCTTTGAATTTAGAAGTGTGCCCAATAGCCGCCCATTGAAAGTTGAATTTAGAAGTGTGCCCAATACCCTCTCTTTGATTTTAGAAGTGTGCCCAACAGCCTCTTTTTGAATTTAGAAGTGTGCCCAACAGCCGCTCATTGAAAGCTGAATTTAGAAGTGTGCCCAATAGCCTCTCTTTGAATTTAGAAGTGTGCCCAACAGCCTCTCTTTGAATTTAGAAGTGTCCCCAACAGCCACTCATTGAAAGTTGAATTTAGAAGTGTGCCCAATAGCCTCTCTTTGAATTTAGAAGTGTGCCCAACAGCCTCTCTTTGAATTTAGAAGTGTGCCCAATAGCTGCCCATTGAAAGTTGAATTTAGAAGTGTGCCCAATAGCCTTTCTTTGAATTTAGAAGTGTGCCCAACAGCCTCTCTTTGAATTTAGAAGTTTGCCCAACAGCCGCTCATTGAAAGTTGAATTTAGAAGTGTCCCCAACAGCCGCCCATTGAAAGTTGAATGTAGAAGTGTGCCCAATAGCCTCTCTTTGAATTTAGAAGTGTGCCCAACAGCCGCTCATTGAAAGTTGAATTTAGAAGTGTGCCCAACAGCCGCTCATTGAAAGTTGCATTTAGAAGTGTCCCCAACAGCCGCTCATTGAAAGTTGAATGTAGAAGTGTGCCCAATAGCCTCTCTTTGAATTTAGAAGTGTGCCCAACAGCCTCTCTTTGAATTTAGAAGTGTATCCAACAGCCGCTCATTGAAAGTTGAATTTAGAAGTGTCCCCAACAGCCGCCCATTGAAAGTTGAATGTAGAAGTGTGCCCAATAGCCTCTCTTTGAATTTAGAAGTGTGCCCAACAGCCGCTCATTGAAAGTTGAATTTAGAAGTGTGCCCAACAGCCGCTCATTGAAAGTTGAATTTAGAAGTGTCCCCAACAGCCGCTCATTGAAAGTTGAATGTAGAAGTGTGCCCAATAGCCTCTCTTTGAATTTAGAAGTGTGCCCAACAGCCTCTCTTTGAATTTAGAAGTGTGCCCAACAGCCGCTCATTGAAAGTTGAATTTAGAAGTGTGCCCAATTGCCTCTTTGAATTTAGAAGTGTGCCAACAGCCTCTCTTTGAATTTAGAAGTATGCCCAACAGCCGCTCATTGAAAGTTGAATTTAGAAGTGTCCCAACAGCCGCTCATTGAAAGTTGAATGTATAAGTGTGCCCAATAGCGGCTCATTGAAAGTTGAATGTAGAAGTGTCCCCAACAGCCGCCCATTGAAAGTTGAATTTAGAAGTGTGCCCAATAGCCTCTCTTTGAATTTAGAAGTGTGCCCAACAGCCTCTCTTTGAATTTAGAAATTTGCCCAACAGCCGCTCATTGAAAGTTGAATTTAGAAGTGTCCCCAACAGCCGCCCATTGAAAGTTGAATGTAGAAGTGTGCCCAATAGCCTCTCTTTGAATTTAGAAGTGTGCCCAACAGCCGCTCATTGAAAGTTGAATTTAGAAGTGTGCCCAACAGCCGCTAATTGAAAGTTGAATTTAGAAGTGTCCCCAACAGCCGCTCATTGAAAGTTGAATGTAGAAGTGTGCCCAATAGCCTCTCTTTGAATTTAGAAGTGTGCCCAACAGCCTCTCTTTGAATTTAGAAGTGTGCCCAACAGCCGCTCATTGAAAGTTGAATTTAGAAGTGTCCCCAACAGCCGCCCATTGAAAGTTTAATTTAGAAGTGTGCCCAATAGCCTTCCTTTTAATTTAGAAGTGTGCCCAACAGCCTCTCTTTGAATTTAGAAGTTTGCCCAACAGCCGCTCATTGAAAGTTGAATTTAGAAGTGTCCCCAACAGCCGCCCATTGAAAGTTGAATGTAGAAGTGTGCCCAATAGCCTCTCTTTGAATTTAGAAGTGTGCCCAACAGCCGCTCATTGAAAGTTGAATTTAGAAGTGTGCCCAACAGCCGCTCATTGAAAGTTGAATTTAGAAGTGTCCCCAACAGCCGCTCATTGAAAGTTGAATGTAGAAGTGTGCCCAATAGCCTCTCTTTGAATTTAGAAGTGTGCCCAACAGCCTCTCTTTGAATTTAGAAGAGTGCCCAACAGCCGCTCATTGAAAGTTGAATTTAGAAGTGTGCCCAATTGCCTCTTTGAATTTAGAAGTGTGCCAACAGCCTCTCTTTGAATTTAGAAGTGTGCCCAACAGCCGCTCATTGAAAGTTGAATTTAGAAGTGTCCCAACAGCCGCTCATTGAAAGTTGAATGTATAAGTGTGCCCAATAGCGGCTCATTGAAAGTTGAATGTAGAAGTGTGCCCAATAGCCGCTCATTGAAAGTTGAATTTAGAAGTGTGCCGAATAGCCTCTCTTTGAATTTAGAGGTGTGCCCAACAGCCTCTCTTTGAATTTAGAAGTGTGCCCAACAGCCTCTCTTTGAATTTAGAAGTGTGCCCAATAGCTGCCCATTGAAAGTTGAATTTAGAAGTGTGCCCAATAGCCTCTCTTTGAATTTAGAAGTGTGCCCAACAGCCTCTCTTTGAATTTAGAAGTGTGCCCAACAGCCACCCATTGAAAGTTGAATTTAGAAGTGTGCCCAACCCAATAGCCTCTCTTTGAATTTAGAAGTGTGCCCAAAAGCCGCTCATTGAAAGTTGAATTTAGAAGTGTCCCCAACAGCCGCCCATTGAAAGTTGAATTTAGAAAAATGCCCAATAGCCTCTCTTTGAATTTAGAAGTGTGCCCAACAGCCTCTCTTTGAATTTAGAAGTTTGCCCAACAGCCGCTCATTGAAAGTTGAATTTAGAAGTGTCCCCAACAGCCGCCCATTGAAAGTTGAATGTAGAAGTGTGCCCAATAGCCTCTCTTTGAATTTAGAAGTGTGCCCAACAGCCGCTCATTGAAAGTTGAATTTAGAAGTGTGCCCAACAGCCGCTCATTGAAAGTTGAATTTAGAAGTGTCCCCAACAGCCGCTCATTGAAAGTTGAATGTAGAAGTGTGCCCAATAGCCTCTCTTTGAATTTAGAAGTGTGCCCAACAGCCTCTCTTTGAATTTAGAAGTGTGCCCAACAGCTCATTGAAAGTTGAATTTAGAAGTGTCCCCAACAGCCGCCCATTGAAAGTTTAATTTAGAAGTGTGCCCAATAGCCTTTCTTTGAATTTAGAAGTGTGCCCAACAGCCTCTCTTTGAATTTAGAAGTTTGCCCAACAGCCGCTCATTGAAAGTTGAATTTAGAAGTGTCCCCAACAGCCGCCCATTGAAAGTTGAATGTAGAAGTGTGCCCAATAGCCTCTCTTTGAATTTAGAAGTGTGCCCAACAGCCGCTCATTGAAAGTTGAATTTAGAAGTGTGCCCAACAGCCGCTCATTGAAAGTTGAATTTAGAAGTGTCCCCAACAGCCGCTCATTGAAAGTTGAATGTAGAA
Source organism: Ambystoma mexicanum (assembly GCF_040938575.1). Classification (NCBI taxonomy): domain Eukaryota; kingdom Metazoa; phylum Chordata; class Amphibia; order Caudata; family Ambystomatidae; genus Ambystoma; species Ambystoma mexicanum. The sequence goes on from NC_090932.1 coordinate 1,564,835,822, forward strand.
GTGTGCCCAATAGCCTCTCTTTGAATTTAGAAGTGTGCCCAACAGCCTCTCTTTGAATTTAGAAGAGTGCCCAACAGCCGCTCATTGAAAGTTGAATTTAGAAGTGTGCCCAATTGCCTCTTTGAATTTAGAAGTGTGCCAACAGCCTCTCTTTGAATTTAGAAGTGTGCCCAACAGCCGCTCATTGAAAGTTGAATTTAGAAGTGTCCCAACAGCCGCTCATTGAAAGTTGAATGTAGAAGTGTGCCCAATAGCGGCTCATTGAAAGTTGAATTTAGAAGTGTGCCCAATAGCCGCTCATTGAAAGTTGAATTTAGAAGTGTGCCCAATAGCCTCTCTTTGAATTTAGAGGTGTGCCCAACAGCCGCTCATTGAAAGTTGAATTTAGAAGTGTCCCCAACAGCTACTCATTGAAAGTTGAATTTAGAAGTGTGCCCAATAGCCGCTCATTGAAGTTGAATGTAGAAGTGTGCCCAATAGCCTCTCTTTATATTTAGAAGTGTGCCCAACAGCCTCTCTTTGAATTTAGAAGTGTCCCCAACAGCCGCTCATTGAAAGTTGAATTTAGAAGTGTGCCCAACAGCCTCTCTTTAAATTTAGAAGTGTGCCCAGCAGCCGCTCATTGAAAGTTGAATTTTGCAGTGTGCCCAATAGCCTCTCTTTGAATTTAGAAGTGTTCCCAACAGCCTCTCTTTGAATTTGGAAGTGTGCCCAACAGCCGCTCATTGAAAGTTGAATTTAGAAGTGTCCCCAACAGCCGTCATTGAAAGTTGAATGTAGAAGTGTGCACAATACCCTCTCTTTGAATTTAGAAGTGTGCCCAACAGCCTCTCTTTGAATTTAGAAGTGTGCCCAACAGCCGCTCATTGAAAGTTGAATTTAGAAGTGTCCCCAACAGCGGCCCATTGAAAGTTGAATTTAGAAGTGTGCCCAATAGCCTCTCTTTGAATTCAGAAGTTTGCCCAACAGCCGCTCATTGAAAGTTGAATTTAGAAGTGTCCCCAACAGCCGCCCATTGAAAGTTGAATGTAGAAGTGTGCCCAATAGTCTCTCTTTGAATTTAGAAGTGTGCCCAACAGCCTCTCTTTGAATTTAGAAATTTGCCCAACAGCCGCTCATTGAAAGTTGAATTTAGAAGTGTCCCCAACAGCCGCCCATTGAAAGTTGAATGTAGAAGTGTGCCCAATAGCCTCTCTTTGAATTTAGAAGTGTGCCCAACAGCCGCTCATTGAAAGTTGAATTTAGAAGTGTGCCCAACAGCCGCTAATTGAAAGTTGAATTTAGAAGTGTCCCCAACAGCCGCTCATTGAAAGTTGAATGTAGAAGTGTGCCCAATAGCCTCTCTTTGAATTTAGAAGTGTGCCCAACAGCCTCTCTTTGAATTTAGAAGTGTGCCCAACAGCCGCTCATTGAAAGTTGAATTTAGAAGTGTCCCCAACAGCCGCCCATTGAAAGTTTAATTTAGAAGTGTGCCCAATAGCCTTCCTTTGAATTTAGAAGTGTGCCCAACAGCCTTTCTTTGAATTTAGAAGTTTGCCCAACAGCCGCTCATTGAAAGTTGAATTTAGAAGTGTCCCCAACAGCCGCCCATTGAAAGTTGAATGTAGAAGTGTGCCCAATAGCCTCTCTTTGAATTTAGAAGTGTGCCCAACAGCCGCTCATTGAAAGTTGAATTTAGAAGTGTGCCCAACAGCCGCTCATTGAAAGTTGAATTTAGAAGTGTCCCCAACAGCCGCTCATTGAAAGTTGAATGTAGAAGTGTGCCCAATAGCCTCTCTTTGAATTTAGAAGTGTGCCCAACAGCCTCTCTTTGAATTTAGAAGAGTGCCGAACAGCCGCTCATTGAAAGTTGAATTTAGAAGTGTGCCCAATTGCCTCTTTGAATTTAGAAGTGTGCCAACAGCCTCTCTTTGAATTTAGAAGTGTGCCCAACAGCCGCTCATTGAAAGTTGAATTTAGAAGTGTCCCAACAGCCGCTCATTGAAAGTTGAATGTATAAGTGTGCCCAATAGCGGCTCATTGAAAGTTGAATGTAGAAGTGTGCCCAATAGCCGCTCATTGAAAGTTGAATTTAGAAGTGTGCCGAATAGCCTCTCTTTGAATTTAGAGGTGTGCCCAACAGCCTCTCTTTGAATTTAGAAGTGTGCCCAACAGCCTCTCTTTGAATTTAGAAGTGTGCCCAATAGCTGCCCATTGAAAGTTGAATTTAGAAGTGTGCCCAATAGCCTCTCTTTGAATTTAGAAGTGTGCCCAACAGCCTCTCTTTGAATTTAGAAGTGTGCCCAACAGCCACCCATTGAAAGTTGAATTTAGAAGTGTGCCCAACCCAATAGCCTCTCTTTGAATTTAGAAGTGTGCCCAAAAGCCGCTCATAAAAAGTTGAATTTAGAAGTGTCCCCAACAGCCGCCCATTGAAAGTTGAATTTAGAAAAATGCCCAATAGCCTCTCTTTGAATTTAGAAGTGTGCCCAACAGCCTCTCTTTGAATTTAGAAGTTTGCCCAACAGCCGCTCATTGAAAGTTGAATTTAGAAGTGTCCCCAACAGCCGCCCATTGAAAGTTGAATGTAGAAGTGTGCCCAATAGCCTCTCTTTGAATTTAGAAGTGTGCCCAACAGCCGCTCATTGAAAGTTGAATTTAGAAGTGTGCCCAACAGCCGCTCATTGAAAGTTGAATTTAGAAGTGTCCCCAACAGCCGCTCATTGAAAGTTGAATGTAGAAGTGTGCCCAATAGCCTCTCTTTGAATTTAGAAGTGTGCCCAACAGCCTCTCTTTGAATTTAGAAGTGTGCCCAACAGCTCATTGAAAGTTGAATTTAGAAGTGTCCCCAACAGCCGCCCATTGAAAGTTTAATTTAGAAGTGTGCCCAATAACCTTTCTTTGAATTTAGAAGTGTGCCCAACAGCCTCTCTTTGAATTTAGAAGTTTGCCCAACAGCCGCTCATTGAAAGTTGAATTTAGAAGTGTCCCCAACAGCCGCCCATTGAAAGTTGAATGTAGAAGTGTGCCCAATAGCCTCTCTTTGAATTTAGAAGTGTGCCCAACAGCCGCTCATTGAAAGTTGAATTTAGAAGTGTGCCCAACAGCCGCTCATTGAAAGTTGAATTTAGAAGTGTCCCCAACAGCCGCTCATTGAAAGTTGAATGTAGAAGTGTGCCCAATAGCCTCTCTTTGAATTTAGAAGTGTTCCCAACAGCCTCTCTTTGAATTTGGAAGTGTGCCCAACAGCCGCTCATTGAAAGTTGAATTTAGAAGTGTCCCCAACAGCCGTCATTGAAAGTTGAATGTAGAAGTGTGCACAATACCCTCTCTTTGAATTTAGAAGTGTGCCCAACAGCCTCTCTTTGAATTTAGAAGTGTGCCCAACAGCCGCTCATTGAAAGTTGAATTTAGAAGTGTCCCCAACAGCCGCCCATTGAAAGTTGAATTTAGAAGTGTGCCCAATAGCCTCTCTTTGAATTCAGAAGTATGCCCAACAGCCACTCATTGAAACTTGAATTTAGAAGTGTCCCCAACAGCCGCCCATTGAAAGTTGAATGTAGAAGTGTGCCCAATAGTCTCTCTTTGAATTTAGAAGTGTGCCCAACAGCCTCTCTTTGAATTTAGAAATTTGCCCAACAGCCGCTCATTGAAAGTTGAATTTAGAAGTGTCCCCAACAGCCGCCCATTGAAAGTTGAATGTAGAAGTGTGCCCAATAGCCTCTCTTTGAATTTAGAAGTGTGCCCAACAGCCGCTCATTGAAAGTTGAATTTAGAAGTGTGCCCAACAGCCGCTAATTGAAAGTTGAATTTAGAAGTGTCCCCAACAGCCGCTCATTGAAAGTTGAATGTAGAGTGTGCCCAATAGCCTCTCTTTGAATTTAGAAGTGTGCCCAACAGCCTCTCTTTGAATTTAGAAGTGTGCCCAACAGCCGCTCATTGAAAGTTGAATTTAGAAGTGTCCCCAACAGCCGCCCATTGAAAGTTTAATTTAGAAGTGTGCCCAATAGCCTTCCTTTGAATTTAGAAGTGTGCCCAACAGCCTCTCTTTGAATTTAGAAGTTTGCCCAACAGCCGCTCATTGAAAGTTGAATTTAGAAGTGTCCCCAACAGCCGCCCATTGAAAGTTGAATGTAGAAGTGTGCCCAACAGCCGCTCATTGAAAGTTGAATTTAGAAGTGTGCCCAACAGCCGCTCATTGAAAGTTGAATTTAGAAGTGTCCCCAACAGCCGCTCATTGAAAGTTGAATGTAGAAGTGTGCCCAATAGCCTCTCTTTGAATTTAGAAGTGTGCCCAACAGCCTCTCTTTGAATTTAGAAGAGTGCCCAACAGCCGCTCATTGAAAGTTGAATTTAGAAGTGTGCCCAATTGCCTCTTTGAATTTAGAAGTGTGCCAACAGCCTCTCTTTGAATTTAGAAGTGTGCCCAACAGCCGCTCATTGAAAGTTGAATGTAGAAGTGTGCCCAATAGCCTCTCTTTGAATTTAGAAGTGTGCCCAACAGCCTCTCTTTGAATTTAGAAGTGTGCCCAACAGCCGCTCATTGAAAGTTGAATTTAGAAGTGTCCCCAACAGCCGCCCATTGAAAGTTTAATTTAGAAGTGTGCCCAATAGCCTTCCTTTGAATTTAGAAGTGTGCCCAACAGCCTCTCTTTGAATTTAGAAGTTTGCCCAACAGCCGCTCATTGAAAGTTGAATTTAGAAGTGTCCCCAACAGCCGCCCATTGAAAGTTGAATGTAGAAGTGTGCCCAATAGCCTCTCTTTGAATTTAGAAGTGTGCCCAACAGCCGCTCATTGAAAGTTGAATTTAGAAGTGTGCCCAACAGCCGCTCATTGAAAGTTGAATTTAGAAGTGTCCCCAACAGCCGCTCATTGAAAGTTGAATGTAGAAGTGTGCCCAATAGCCTCTCTTTGAATTTAGAAGTGTGCCCAACAGACTCTCTTTGAATTTAGAAGAGTGCCCAACAGCCGCTCATTGAAAGTTGAATTTAGAAGTGTGCCCAATTGCCTCTTTGAATTTAGAAGTGTGCCAACAGCCTCTCTTTGAATTTAGAAGTGTGCCCAACAGCCGCTCATTGAAAGTTGAATTTAGAAGTGTCCCAACAGCCGCTCATTGAAAGTTGAATGTATAAGTGTGCCCAATAGCGGCTCATTGAAAGTTGAATGTAGAAGTGTGCCCAATAGCCGCTCATTGAAAGTTGAATTTAGAAGTGTGCCGAATAGCCTCTCTTTGAATTTAGAGGTGTGCCCAACAGCCTCTCTTTGAATTTAGAAGTGTGCCCAACAGCCTCTCTTTGAATTTATAAGTGTGCCCAATAGCTGCCCATTGAAAGTTGAATTTAGAAGTGTGCCCAATAGCCTCTCTTTGAATTTAGAAGTGTGCCCAACAGCCTCTCTTTGAATTTAGAAGTGTGCCCAACAGCCACCCATTGAAAGTTGAATTTAGAAGTGTGCCCAACCCAATAGCCTCTCTTTGAATTTAGAAGTGTGCCCAAAAGCCGCTCATTGAAAGTTGAATTTAGAAGTGTCCCCAACAGCCGCCCATTGAAAGTTGAATTTAGAAGTGTGCCCAACAGCCGCTAATTGAAAGTTGAATTTAGAAGTGTCCCCAACAGCCGCTCATTGAAAGTTGAATGTAGAGTGTGCCCAATAGCCTCTCTTTGAATTTAGAAGTGTGCCCAACAGCCTCTCTTTGAATTTAGAAGTGTGCCCAACAGCCGCTCATTGAAAGTTGAATTTAGAAGTGTCCCCAACAGCCGCCCATTGAAAGTTTAATTTAGAAGTGTGCCCAATAGCCTTCCTTTGAATTTAGAAGTGTGCCCAACAGCCTCTCTTTGAATTTAGAAGTTTGCCCAACAGCCGCTCATTGAAAGTTGAATTTAGAAGTGTCCCCAACAGCCGCCCATTGAAAGTTGAATGTAGAAGTGTGCCCAACAGCCGCTCATTGAAAGTTGAATTTAGAAGTGTGCCCAACAGCCGCTCATTGAAAGTTGAATTTAGAAGTGTCCCCAACAGCCGCTCATTGAAAGTTGAATGTAGAAGTGTGCCCAATAGCCTCTCTTTGAATTTAGAAGTGTGCCCAACAGCCTCTCTTTGAATTTAGAAGAGTGCCCAACAGCCGCTCATTGAAAGTTGAATTTAGAAGTGTGCCCAATTGCCTCTTTGAATTTAGAAGTGTGCCAACAGCCTCTCTTTGAATTTAGAAGTGTGCCCAACAGCCGCTCATTGAAAGTTGAATGTAGAAGTGTGCCCAATAGCCTCTCTTTGAATTTAGAAGTGTGCCCAACAGCCTCTCTTTGAATTTAGAAGTGTGCCCAACAGCCGCTCATTGAAAGTTGAATTTAGAAGTGTCCCCAACAGCCGCCCATTGAAAGTTTAATTTAGAAGTGTGCCCAATAGCCTTCCTTTGAATTTAGAAGTGTGCCCAACAGCCTCTCTTTGAATTTAGAAGTTTGCCCAACAGCCGCTCATTGAAAGTTGAATTTAGAAGTGTCCCCAACAGCCGCCCATTGAAAGTTGAATGTAGAAGTGTGCCCAATAGCCTCTCTTTGAATTTAGAAGTGTGCCCAACAGCCGCTCATTGAAAGTTGAATTTAGAAGTGTGCCCAACAGCCGCTCATTGAAAGTTGAATTTAGAAGTGTCCCCAACAGCCGCTCATTGAAAGTTGAATGTAGAAGTGTGCCCAATAGCCTCTCTTTGAATTTAGAAGTGTGCCCAACAGACTCTCTTTGAATTTAGAAGAGTGCCCAACAGCCGCTCATTGAAAGTTGAATTTAGAAGTGTGCCCAATTGCCTCTTTGAATTTAGAAGTGTGCCAACAGCCTCTCTTTGAATTTAGAAGTGTGCCCAACAGCCGCTCATTGAAAGTTGAATTTAGAAGTGTCCCAACAGCCGCTCATTGAAAGTTGAATGTATAAGTGTGCCCAATAGCGGCTCATTGAAAGTTGAATGTAGAAGTGTGCCCAATAGCCGCTCATTGAAAGTTGAATTTAGAAGTGTGCCGAATAGCCTCTCTTTGAATTTAGAGGTGTGCCCAACAGCCTCTCTTTGAATTTAGAAGTGTGCCCAACAGCCTCTCTTTGAATTTATAAGTGTGCCCAATAGCTGCCCATTGAAAGTTGAATTTAGAAGTGTGCCCAATAGCCTCTCTTTGAATTTAGAAGTGTGCCCAACAGCCTCTCTTTGAATTTAGAAGTGTGCCCAACAGCCACCCATTGAAAGTTGAATTTAGAAGTGTGCCCAACCCAATAGCCTCTCTTTGAATTTAGAAGTGTGCCCAAAAGCCGCTCATTGAAAGTTGAATTTAGAAGTGTCCCCAACAGCCGCCCATTGAAAGTTGAATTTAGAAAAATGCCCAATAGCCTCTCTTTGAATTTAGAAGTGTGCCCAACAGCCTCTCTTTGAATTTAGAAGTTTGCCCAACAGCCGCTCATTGAAAGTTGAATTTAGAAGTGTCCCCAACAGCCGCCCATTGAAAGTTGAATGTAGAAGTGTGCCCAATAGCCTCTCTTTGAATTTAGAAGTGTGCCCAACAGCCGCTCATTGAAAGTTGAATTTAGAAGTGTGCCCAACAGCCGCTCATTGAAAGTTGAATTTAGAAGTGTCCCCAACAGCCGCTCATTGAAAGTTGAATGTAGAAGTGTGCCCAATAGCCTCTCTTTGAATTTAGAAGTGTGCCCAACAGCCTCTCTTTGAACTTAGAAGTGTGCCCAACAGCTCATTGAAAGTTGAATTTAGAAGTGTCCCCAACAGCCGCCCATTGAAAGTTTAATTTAGAAGTGTGCCCAATAGCCTTTCTTTGAATTTAGAAGTGTGCCCAACAGCCTCTCTTTGAATTTAGAAGTTTGCCCAACAGCCGCTCATTGAAAGTTGAATTTAGAAGTGTCCCCAACAGCCGCCCATTGAAAGTTGAATGTAGAAGTGTGCCCCATAGCCTCTCTTTGAATTTAGAAGTGTGCCCAACAGCCGCTCATTGAAAGTTGAATTTAGAAGTGTGCCCAACAGCCGCTCATTGAAAGTTGAATTTAGAAGTGTCCCCAACAGCCGCTCATTGAAAGTTGAATGTAGAAGTGTGCCCAATAGCCTCTCTTTGAATTTAGAAGTGTGCCCAACAGCCTCTCTTTGAATTTAGAAGAGTGCCCAACAGCCGCTCATTGAAAGTTGAATTTAGAAGTGTGCCCAATTGCCTCTTTGAATTTAGAAGTGTGCCAACAGCCTCTCTTTGAATTTAGAAGTGTGCCCAACAGCCGCTCATTGAAAGTTGAATTTAGAAGTGTCCCAACAGCCGCTCATTGAAAGTTGAATGTAGAAGTGTGCCCAATAGCGGCTCATTGAAAGTTGAATTTAGAAGTGTGCCCAATAGCCGCTCATTGAAAGTTGAATTTAGAAGTGTGCCCAATAGCCTCTCTTTGAATTTAGAGGTGTGCCCAACAGCCGCTCATTGAAAGTTGAATTTAGAAGTGTCCCCAACAGCTACTCATTGAAAGTTGAATTTAGAAGTGTGCCCAATAGCCGCTCATTGAAGTTGAATGTAGAAGTGTGCCCAATAGCCTCTCTTTATATTTAGAAGTGTGCCCAACAGCCTCTCTTTGAATTTAGAAGTGTCCCCAACAGCCGCTCATTGAAAGTTGAATTTAGAAGTGTGCCCAACAGCCTCTCTTTAAATTTAGAATTGTGCCCAGCAGCCGCTCATTGAAAGTGGAATTTTGCAGTGTGCCCAATAGCCTCTCTTTGAATTTAGAAGTGTTCCCAACAGCCTCTCTTTGAATTTGGAAGTGTGCCCAACAGCCGCTCATTGAAAGTTGAATTTAGAAGTGTCCCCAACAGCCGTCATTGAAAGTTGAATGTAGAAGTGTGCACAATACCCTCTCTTTGAATTTAGAAGTGTGCCCAACAGCCTCTCTTTGAATTTAGAAGTGTGCCCAACAGCCGCTCATTGAAAGTTGAATTTAGAAGTGTCCCCAACAGCCGCCCATTGAAAGTTGAATTTAGAAGTGTGCCCAATAGCCTCTCTTCGAATTCAGAAGTTTGCCCAACAGCCGCTCATTGAAAGTTGAATTTAGAAGTGTCCCCAACAGCCGCCCATTGAAAGTTGAATGTAGAAGTGTGCCCAATAGCCTCTCTTTGAATTTAGAAGTGTGCCCAACAGCCGCTCATTGAACGTTGAATTTAGAAGTGTGCCCAACATCCGCTCATTGAAAGTTGAATTTAGAAGTGTCCCCAACAGCCTCTCATTGAAAGTTGAATGTAGAAGTGTGCCCAATTGCCTCTTTGAATTTAGAAGTGTGCCCAACAGCCCCTCATTGAAAGTTGAATGTAGAAGTGTGCCCAATAGCGGCTCATTGAAAGTTGAATGTAGAAGTGTGCCCATTAGCCGCTCATTGAAAGTTGAATTTAGAAGTGTGCCCAATAGCCTCTCTTTGAATTTAGAGGTGTGCCCAACCGCCGCTCATTGAAAGTTGAATTTAGAAGTGTCCCCAACAGCCGCTCATTGAAAGTTGAATGTAGAAGTGTGCCCAATAGCCGCTCATTGAAGTTGAATGTAGAAGTGTGCCCAATAGCCTCTCTTTATATTTAGAAGTGTGCCCAACAGCCTCTCTTTGAATTTAGAAGTGTCCCCAACAGCCGCTCATTGAAAGTTGAATTTAGAAGTGTGCCCAACAGCCTCTCTTTAAATTTAGAAGTGTGCCCAGCAGCCGCTCATTGAAAGTTGAATTTTGCAGTGTGCCCAATAGCCTCTCTTTGAATTTAGAAGTGTGCCCAACAGCCTCTCTTTGAATTTGGAAGTGTGCCCAACAGCCGCTCATTGAAAGTTGAATTTAGAAGTGTCCCCAACAGCCGCTCATTGAAAGTTGAATGTAGAAGTGTGCCCAATAGCCTCTCTTTGAATTTAGAAGTGTGCCCAACAGACTCTCTTTGAATTTAGAAGTGTGCCCAACAGCCGCTCATTGAAAGTTGAATTTAGAAGTGTGCCCAACAGCCGCTCATTGAAAGTTGAATTTAGAAGTGTGCCCAATAGCCGCTCATTGAAAGTTGAATTTAGAAGTGTGCCCAATAGCCTCTCTTTGAATTTAGAGGTGTGCCCAACAGCCGCTCATTGAAAGTTGAATTTAGAAGTGTCCCCAAGAGCCGCTCATTGAAAGTTGATTGTAGAAGTGTGCCCAATAGCCGCTCATTGAAGTTGAATGTAGAAGTGTGCCCAATAGCCTCTCTTTATATTTAGAAGTGTGCCCAACAGCCTCTCTTTGAATTTAGAAGTGTCCCCAACAGCCGCTCATTGAAAGTTGAATTTAGAAGTGTGCCCAATCACCTGTCTTTGAATTTAGAAGTGTGCCCAACAGCCTCTCTTTAAATTTAGAAGTGTGCCCAACAGCCGCTCATTGAAAGTTGAATTTAGAAGTGTGCCCAATCGCCTGTCTTTGAATTTAGAAGTGTGCCCAACAGCCTCTCTTTAAATTTAGAAGTGTGCCCAACAGCCGCTCATTGAAAGTTGAATTTAGAAGTGTCCCAACAGCCGCTCATTGAAAGTTGAATGTAGAAGTGTGCCCAATAGCGGCTCATTGAAAGTTGAATGTAGAAGTGTGCCCAATAGTCGCTCATTTAAAGTTGAATTTAGAAGTTTGCCCAATAGCCTCTCTTTGAATTTAGAGGTGTGCCCAACAGCCGCTCATTGAAAGTTGAATTTAGAAGTGTCCCCAACAGCCGCTCATTGAAAGTTGAATGTAGAAGTGTGCCCAATAGCCTCTCTTTGAATTTAGAAGTGTGCCCAACAGCCTCTCTTTGAATTTTAGAAGTGTGCCCAACAGCCGCTCATTGAAAGTTGAATTTAGAAATGTCCCCAAGAGCCGCTCATTGAAAGTTGAATGTAGAAGTGTGCCCAATAGCCTTTCTTTGAATTTAGAAGTGTGCCCAACAGCCTCTCTTTGAATTTAGAAGTTTGCCCAACAGCCGCTCATTGAAAGTTGAATTTAGAAGTGTCCCCAACAGCCGCCCATTGAAAGTTGAATGTAGAAGTGTGCCCAATAGCCTCTCTTTGAATTTAGAAGTGTGCCCAACAGCCGCTCATTGAAAGTTGAATTTAGAAGTGTGCCCAACAGCCGCTCATTGAAAGTTGAATTTAGAAGTGTCCCCAACAGCCGCTCATTGAAAGTTGAATGTAGAAGTGTGCCCAATAGCCTCTCTTTGAATTTAGAAGTGTGCCCAACAGCCTCTCTTTGAATTTAGAAGAGTGCCCAACAGCCGCTCATTGAAAGTTGAATTTAGAAGTGTGCCCAATTGCCTCTTTGAATTTAGAAGTGTGCCAACAGCCTCTCTTTGAATTTAGATGTGTGCCCAACAGCCGATCATTGAAAGTTGAATTTAGAAGTGTCCCAACAGCCGCTCATTGAACGTTGAATGTATAAGTGTGCCCAATAGCGGCTCATTGAAAGTTGAATGTAGAAGTGTGCCCAATACCCGCTCATTGAAAGTTGAATTTAGAAGTGTGCCGAATAGCCTCTCTTTGAATTTAGAGGTGTGCCAACAGCCTCTCTTTGAATTTAGAAGTGTGCCCAACAGCCTCTCTTTGAATTTAGAAGTGTGCCCAATAGCTGCCCATTGAAAGTTGAATTTAGAAGTGTGCCCAATAGCCTCTCTTTGAATTTAGAAGTGTGCCCAACAGCCTCTCTTTGAATTTAGAAGTGTGCCCAACAGCCACCCATTGAAAGTTGAATTTAGAAGTGTGCCCAACCCAATAGCCTCTCTTTGAATTTAGAAGTGTGCCCAAAAGCCGCTCATTGAAAGTTGAATTTAGAAGTGTCCCCAACAGCCGCCCATTGAAAGTTGAATTTAGAAGTGTGCCCAATAGCCTCTCTTTGAATTTAGAAGAGTGCCCAACAGCCTCTCTTTGAATTTAGAAGTTTGCCCAACAGCCGCTCATTGAAAGTTGAATTTAGAAGTGTCCCCAACAGCCGCCCATTGAAAGTTGAATGTAGAAGTGTGCCCAATAGCCTCTCTTTGAATTTAGAAGTGTGCCCAACAGCCGCTCATTGAAAGTTGAATTTAGAAGTGTGCCCAACAGCCGCTCATTGAAAGTTGAATTTAGAAGTGTCCCCAACAGCCGCTCATTGAAAGGTGAATGTAGAAGTGTGCCCAATAGCCTCTCTTTGAATTTAGAAGTGTGCCCAACAGCCTCTCTTTGAATTTAAAAGTGTGCCCAACAGCCGCTCATTCAAAGTTGAATTTAGAAGTGTGCCCAACAGCCGCTCATTGAAAGTTGAATTTAGAAGTGTCCCAACAGCCGCTCATTGAAAGTGGAATGTAGAAGTGTGCCCAATAGCCTCTCTTTGAATTTAGAAGTGTGCCCAACAGCTTCTCTTTGAATTTAGAAGTGTGCCCAACAGCCGCTCATTGAAAGTTAAATTTAGAAGTGTCCCCAACAGCCGCTCATTGAAAGTTGAATGTAGAAGTGTGCCCAATAGCCTCTCTTTGAATTTAGAAGTGTGCCCAACAGCCTCTCTTTGAATTTAGAAGAGTGCCCAACAGCCGCTCATTGAAAGTTGAATTTAGAAGTGTGCCCAATTGCCTCTTTGAATTTAGAAGTGTGCCAACAGCCTCTCTTTGAATTTAGAAGAGTGCCCAACAGCCGCTCATTGAAAGTTGAATTTAGAAGTGTGCCCAATAGCCTCTCTTTGAATTTAGAGGTGTGCCCAACAGCCGCTCATTGAAAGTTGAATTTAGAAGTGTCCCCAACAGCTACTCATTGAAAGTTGAATTTAGAAGTGTGCCCAATAGCCGCTCATTGAAGTTGAATGTAGAAGTGTGCCCAATAGCCGCTCATTGAAAGTTGAATTTAGAAGTGTGCCCAATAGCCTCTCTTTGAATTTAGAGGTGTGCCCAACAGCCGCTCATTGAAAGTTGAATTTAGAAGTGTCCCCAACAGCTACTCATTGAAAGTTGAATTTAGAAGTGTGCCCAATAGCCGCTCATTGAAGTTGAATGTAGAAGTGTGCCCAATAGCCTCTCTTTATATTTAGAAGTGTGCCCAACAGCCTCTCTTTGAATTTAGAAGTGTCCCCAACAGCCGCTCATTGAAAGTTGAATTTAGAAGTGTGCCCAACAGCCTCTCTTTAAATTTAGAAGTGTGCCCAGCAGCCGCTCATTGAAAGTTGAATTTTGCAGTGTGCCCAATAGCCTCTCTTTGAATTTAGAAGTGTGCCCAACAGCCTCTCTTTGAATTTGGAAGTGTGCCCAACAGCCGCTCATTGAAAGTTGAATTTAGAAGTGTCCCCAACAGCCGTCATTGAAAGTTGAATGTAGAAGTGTGCCCAATACCCTCTCTTTGAATTTAGAAGTGTGCCCAACAGCGTCTCTTTGAATTTAGAAGTGTGCCCAACAGCCGCTCATTGAAAGTTGAATTTAGAAGTGTCCCCAACAGCCGCCCATTGAAAGTTGAATTTAGAAGTGTGCCCAATAGCCTCTCTTTGAATTCAGAAGTTTGCCCAACAGCCGCTCATTGAAAGTTGAATTTAGAAGTGTCCCCAACAGCCGCCCATTGAAAGTTGAATGTAGAAGTGTGCCCAATAGCCTGTCTTTGAATTTAGAAGTGTGCCCAACAGCAGCTCATTGAACGTTGAATTTAGAAGTGTGCCCAACATCCGCTCATTGAAAGTTGAATTTAGAAGTGTCCCCAACAGCCTCTCATTGAAAGTTGAATGTAGAAGTGTGCCCAATTGCCTCTTTGAATTTAGAAGTGTGCCCAACAGCCGCTCATTGAAAGTTGAATGTAGAAGTGTGCCCAATAGCGGCTCATTGAAAGTTGAATGTAGAAGTGTGCCCAATAGCCGCTCATTGAAAGTTGAATTTAGAAGTGTGCCCAATAGCCTCTCTTTGAATTTAGAGGTGTGCCCAACAGCCGCTCATTGAAGGTTGAATTTAGAAGTGTCCCCAACAGCCGCTCATTGAAAGTTGAATGTAGAAGTGTGCCCAATAGCCGCTCATTGAAGTTGAATGTAGAAGTGTGCCCAATAGCCTCTCTTTATATTCAGAAGTGTGCCCAACAGCCTCTCTTTGAATTTAGAAGTGTCCCCAACAGCCGCTCATTGAAAGTTGAATTTAGAAGTGTGCCCAACAGCCTCTCTTTAAATTTAGAAGTGTGCCCAGCAGCCGCTCATTGAAAGTTGAATTTTGCAGTGTGCCCAATAGCCTCTCTTTGAATTTAGAAGTGTGCCCAACAGCCTCTCTTTGAATTTGGAAGTGTGCCCAACAGCCGCTCATTGAAAGTTGAATTTAGAAGTGTCCCCCACAGCCGCTCATTGAAAGTTGAATGTAGAAGTGTGCCCAATAGCCTCTCTTTGAATTTAGAAGTGTGCCCAACAGACTCTCTTTGAATTTAGAAGTGTGCCCAACAGCCGCTCATTGAAAGTTGAATTTAGAAGTGCCCCCAACAGCCGCCCATTGAAAGTTGAATGTAGAAGTGTGCCCAATAGCCTCTCTTTGAATTTAGAAGTGTGCCCAACAGCTGCTCATTGAAAGTTGAATTTAGAAGTGTGCCCAACAGCCGCTCATTGAAAGTTGAATTTAGAAGTGTGCCCAATAGCCGCTCATTGAAAGTTGAATTTAGAAGTGTGCCCAATAGCCTCTCTTTGAATTTAGAGGTGTGCCCAACAGCCGCTCATTGAAAGTTGAATTTAGAAGTGTCCCCAAGAGCCGCTCATTGAAAGTTGAATTTAGAAGTGTGCCGAATAGCCTCTCTTTGAATTTAGAGGTGTGCCCAACAGCCTCTCTTTGAATTTAGAAGTGTGCCCAACAGCCTCTCTTTGAATTTAGAAGTGTGCCCAATAGCTGCCCATTGAAAGTTGAATTTAGAAGTGTGCCCAATAGCCTCTCTTTGAATTTAGAAGTGTGCCCAACAGCCTCTCTTTGAATTTAGAAGTGTGCCCAACAGCCACCCATTGAAAGTTGAATTTAGAAGTGTGCCCAACCCAATAGCCTCTCTTTGAATTTAGAAGTGTGCCCAAAAGCCGCTCATTGAAAGTTGGATTTAGAAGTGTGCCCAATTGCCTCTTTGAATTTAGAAGTGTGCCAACAGCCTCTCTTTGAATTTAGAAGTGTGCCCAACAGCCGCTCATTGAAAGTTGAATTTAGAAGTGTCCCAACAGCCGCTCATTGAAAGTTGAATGTAGAAGTGTGCCCAATAGCGGCTCATTGAAAGTTGAATGTAGAAGTGTGCCCAATAGTCTCTCTTTGAATTTAGAGGTGTGCCCAACAGCCGCTCATTGAAAGTTGAATTTAGAAGTGTCCCCAACAGCCGCTCATTGAAAGTTGAATGTAGAAGTGTGCCCAATAGCCTCTCTTTGAATGTAGAAGTGTGCCCAACAGCCTGTCTTTGAATTTTAGAAGTGTGCCCAACAGCCGCTCATTGAAAGTTGAATTTAGAAGTGTCCCCAAGAGCCGCTCATTGAAAGTTGAATGTAGAAGTGTGCCCAATAGCCTTTCTTTGAATTTAGAAGTGTGCCCAACAGCCTCTCTTTGAATTTAGAAGTTTGCCCAACAGCCGCTCATTGAAAGTTGAATTTAGAAGTGTCCCCAACAGCCGCCCATTGAAAGTTGAATGTAGAAGTGTGCCCAATAGCCTCTCTTTGAATTTAGAAGTGTGCCCAACAGCCGCTCATTGAAAGTTGAATTTAGAAGTGTGCCAAACAGCCGCTCATTGAAAGTTGAATTTAGAAGTGTCCCCAACAGCCGCTCATTGAAAGTTGAATGTAGAAGTGTGCCCAATAGCCTCTCTTTGAATTTAGAAGTGTGCCCAACAGCCTCTCTTTGAATTTAGAAGAGTGCCCAACAGCCGCTCATTGAAAGTTGAATTTAGAAGTGTGCCCAATTGCCTCTTTGAATTTAGAAGTGTGCCAACAGCCTCTCTTTGAATTTAGAAGTGTGCCCAACAGCCGCTCATTGAAAGTTGAATTTAGAAGTGTCCCAACAGCCGCTCATTGAAAGTTGAATGTATAAGTGTGCCCAATAGCGGCTCATTGAAAGTTGAATGTAGAAGTGTGCCCAATAGCCGCTCATTGAAAGTTGAATTTAGAAGTGTGCCGAATAGCCTCTCTTTGAATTTAGAGGTGTGCCCAACAGCCTCTCTTTGAATTTAGAAGTGTGCCCAACAGCCTCTCTTTGAATTTAGAAGTGTGCCCAATAGCTGCCCATTGAAAGTTGAATTTAGAAGTGTGCCCAATAGCCTCTCTTTGAATTTAGAAGTGTGCCCAACAGCCTCTCTTTGAATTTAGAAGTGTGCCCAACAGCCACCCATTGAAAGTTGAATTTAGAAGTGTGCCCAACCCAATAGCCTCTCTTTGAATTTAGAAGTGTGCCCAAAAGCCGCTCATTGAAAGTTGAATTTAGAAGTGTCCCCAACAGCCGCCCATTGAAAGTTGAATTTAGAAGTGTGCCCAATAGCCTCTCTTTGAATTTAGAAGTGTGCCCAACAGCCTCTCTTTGAATTTAGAAGTTTGCCCAACAGCCGCTCATTGAAAGTTGAATTTAGAAGTGTCCCCAACAGCCGCCCATTGAAAGTTGAATGTAGAAGTGTGCCCAATAGCCTCTCTTTCAATTTAGAAGTGTGCCCAACAGCTGCTCATTGAAAGTTGAATTTAGAAGTGTGCCCAACAGCCGCTCATTGAAAGTTGAATTTAGAAGTGTCCCCAACAGCCGCTCATTGAAAGTTGAATGTAGAAGTGTGCCCAATAGCCTCTCTTTGAATTTAGAAGTGTGCCCAACAGCCTCTCTTTGAATTTAGAAGTGTGCCCAACAGCCGCTCATTGAAAGTTGAATTTAGAAGTGTGCCCAATTGCCTCTTTGAATTTAGAAGTGTGCCAACAGCCTCTCTTTGAATTTAGAAGTGTGCCCAACATCCGCTCATTGAAAGTTGAATTTAGAAGTGTCCCAACTGCCGCTCATTGAAAGTGGAATGTAGAAGTGTGCCCAATAGCCTCTCTTTGAATTTAGAAGTGTGCCCAACAGCTTCTCTTTGAATTTAGAAGTGTGCCCAACAGCCGCTCATTGAAAGTTGAATTTAGAAGTGTCCCCAACAGCCTCTCTTTGAATTCAGAAGTGTGCCCAACAGCCTCTCTTTGAATTTAGAAATGTGCCCAACAGCCACTCATTGAAAGTTGAATTTAGAAGTGTGCCCGATAGCCTCTCTTTGAATTTAGAAGTGTGCCCAACAGCCTCTCTTTGAATTTAGAAGTGTGCCCAATAGCCGCCCATTGAAAGTTGAATTTAGAAGTGTGCCCAATACCCTCTCTTTGAATTTAGAAGTGTGCCCAACAGCCTCTTTTTGAATTTAGAAGTGTGCCCAACAGCCGCTCATTGAATTTAGAAGTGTCCCCAACAGCCACTCATTGAAAGTTGAATTTAGAAGTGTGCCCAATAGCCTCTCTTTGAATTTAGAAGTGTGCCCAACAGCCTCTCTTTGAATTTAGAAGTGTGCCCAATAGCTTCCCATTGAAAGTTGAATTTAGAAGTGTGCCCAATAGCCTTTCTTTGAATTTAGAAGTGTGCCCAACAGCCTCTCTTTGAATTTAGAAGTTTGCCCAACAGCCGCTCATTGAAAGTTGAATTTAGAAGTGTCCCCAACAGCCGCCCATTGAAAGTTGAATGTAGAAGTGTGCCCAATAGCCTCTCTTTGAATTTAGAAGTGTGCCCAACAGCCGCTCATTGAAAGTTGAATTTAGAAGTGTGCCCAACAGCCGCTCATTGAAAGTTGAATTTAGAAGTGTCCCCAACAGCCGCTCATTGAAAGTTGAATGTAGAAGTGTGCCCAATAGCCTCTCTTTGAATTTAGAAGTGTGCCCAAAAGCCTCTCTTTGAATTTAGAAGTGTGTCCAACAGCCGCTCATTGAAAGTTGAATTTAGAAGTGTCCCCAACAGCCGCCCATTGAAAGTTTAATTTAGAAGTGTGCCCAATAGCCTTTCTTTGAATTTAGAAGTGTGCCCAACAGCCTCTCTTTGAATTTAGAAGTTTGCCCAACAGCCGCTCATTGAAAGTTGAATTTAGAAGTGTCCCCAACAGCCGCCCATTGAAAGTTGAATGTAGAAGTGTGCCCAAAAGCCTCTCTTTGAATTTAGAAGTGTGTCCAACAGCCGCTCATTGAAAGTTGAATTTAGAAGTGTCCCCAACAGCCGCCCATTGAAAGTTTAATTTAGAAGTGTGCCCAATAGCCTTTCTTTGAATTTAGAAGTGTGCCCAACAGCCTCTCTTTGAATTTAGAAGTTTGCCCAACAGCCGCTCATTGAAAGTTGAATTTAGAAGTGTGCCCAACAGCCGCTCATTGAAAGTTGAATTTAGAAGTGTCCCCAACAGCCGCTCATTGAAAGTTGAATGTAGAAGTGTGCCCAATAGCCTCTCTTTGAATTTAGAAGTGTGCCCAACAGCCTCTCTTTGAATTTAGAAGTGTGCCCAACAGCCGCTCATTGAAAGTTGAATTTAGAAGTGTGCCCAATTGCCTCTTTGAATTTAGAAGTGTGCCAACAGCCTCTCTTTGAATTTAGAAGTATGCCCAACAGCCGCTCATTGAAAGTTGAATTTAGAAGTGTCCCAACAGCCGCTCATTGAAAGTTGAATGTATAAGTGTGCCCAACAGCGGCTCATTGAAAGTTGAATGTAGAAGTGTGCCCAATAGCCGCTCATTGAAAGTTGAATTTAGAAGTGTGCCGAATAGCCTCTCTTTGAATTTAGAGGTGTGCCCAACAGCCTCTCTTTGAATTTAGAAGTGTGCCCAATAGCTGCCCATTGAAAGTTGAATTTAGAAGTGTGCCCAATAGCCTCTCTTTGAATTTAGAAGTGTGCCCAACAGCCTCTCTTTGAATTTAGAAGTGTGCCCAACAGCCACCCATTGAAAGTTGAATTTAGAAGTGTGCCCAACCCAATAGCCTCTCTTTGAATTTAGAAGTGTGCCCAAAAGCCGCTCATTGAAAGTTGAATTTAGAAGTGTCCCCAACAGCCGCCCATTGAAAGTTGAATTTAGAAGTGTGCCCAATAGCCTCTCTTTGAATTTAGAAGTGTGCCCAACAGCCTCTCTTTGAATTTAGAAGTTTGCCCAACAGCCGCTCATTGAAAGCTGAATTTAGAAGTGTCCCCAACAGCCGCCCATTGAAAGTTGAATGTAGATGTGTGCCCAATAGCCTCTCTTTGAATTTAGAAGTGTGCCCAACAGCCGCTCATTGAAAGTTGAATTTAGAAGTGTGCCCAACAGCCGCTAATTGAAAGTTGAATTTAGAAGTGTCCCCAACAGCCGCTCATTGAAAGTTGAATGTAGAAGTGTGCCCAATAGCCTCTCTTTGAATTTAGAAGTGTGCCCAACAGCCTCTCTTTGAATTTAGAAGTGTGCCCAACAGCCGCTCATTGAAAGTTGAATTTAGAAGTGTCCCCAACAGCCGCCCATTGAAAGTTTAATTTAGAAGTGTGCCCAATAGCCTCTCTTTGAATTTAGAAGTGTGCCCAACAGCCGCTCATTGAAAGTTGAATTTAGAAGTGTGCCCAACAGCCGCTCATTGAAAGTTGAATTTAGAAGTGTCCCCAACAGCAGCTCATTGAAAGTTGAATGTAGAAGTGTGCCCAATAGCCTCTCTTTGAATTTAGAAGTGTGCCCAAAAGCCTCTCTTTGAATTTAGAAGTGTGTCCAACAGCCGCTCATTGAAAGTTGAATTTAGAAGTGTCCCCAACAGCCGCCCATTGAAAGTTTAATTTAGAAGTGTGCCCAATAGCCTTTCTTTGAATTTAGAAGTGTGCCCAACAGCCTCTCTTTGAATTTAGAAGTTTGCCCAACAGCCGCTCATTGAAAGTTGAATTTAGAAGTGTCCCCAACAGCCGCCCATTGAAAGTTGAATGTAGAAGTGTGCCCAATAGCCTCTCTTTGAATTTAGAAGTGTGCCCAACAGCCGCTCATTGAAAGTTGAATTTAGAAGTGTGCCCAACAGCCGCTCATTGAAAGTTGAATTTAGAAGTGTCCCCAACAGCCGCTCATTGAAAGTTGAATGTAGAAGTGTGCCCAATAGTCTCTCTTTGAATTTAGAAGTGTGCCCAACAGCCTCTCTTTGAATTTAGAAGTGTAGCCAACAGCCGCTCATTGAAAGTTGAATTTAGAAGTGTGCCCAATTGCCTCTTTGAATTTAGAAGTGTGCCAACAGCCTCTCTTTGAATTTAGAAGTATGCCCAACAGCCGCTCATTGAAAGTTGAATTTAGAAGTGTCCCAACAGCCGCTCATTGAAAGTTGAATGTATAAGTGTGCCCAATAGCGGCTCATTGAAAGTTGAATGTAGAAGTGTGCCCAATAGCCGCTCATTGAAAGTTGAATTTAGAAGTGTGCCGAATAGCCTCTCTTTGAATTTAGAGGTGTGCCCAACAGCCTCTCTTTGAATTTAGAAGTGTGCCCAATAGCTGCCCATTGAAAGTTGAATTTAGAAGTGTGCCCAATAGCCTCTCTTTGAATTTAGAAGTGTGCCCAACAGCCTCTCTTTGAATTTAGAAGTGTGCCCAACAGCCACCCATTGAAAGTTGAATTTAGAAGTGTGCCCAACCCAATAGCCTCTCTTTGAATTTAGAAGTGTGCCCAAAAGCCGCTCATTGAAAGTTGAATTTAGAAGTGTCCCCAACAGCCGCCCATTGAAAGTTGAATTTAGAAGTGTGCCCAATAGCCTCTCTTTGAATTTAGAAGTGTGCCCAACAGCCTCTCTTTGAATTTAGAAGTTTGCCCAACAGCTGCTCATTGAAAGCTGAATTTAGAAGTGTCCCCAACAGCCGCCCATTGAAAGTTGAATGTAGAAGTGTGCCCAATAGCCTCTCTTTGAATTTAGAAGTGTGCCCAACAGCCGCTCATTGAAAGTTGAATTTAGAAGTGTGCCCAACAGCCGCTAATTGAAAGTTGAATTTAGAAGTGTCCCCAACAGCCGCTCATTGAAAGTTGAATGTAGAAGTGTGCCCAATAGCCTCTCTTTGAATTTAGAAGTGTGCCCAACAGCCTCTCTTTGAATTTAGAAGTGTGCCCAACAGCCGCTCATTGAAAGTTGAATTTAGAAGTGTCCCCAACAGCCGCCCATTGAAAGTTTAATTTAGAAGTGTGCCCAATAGCCTTTCTTTGAATTTAGAAGTGTGCCCAACAGCCTCTCTTTGAATTTAGAAGTTTGCCCAACAGCCGCTCATTGAAAGTTGAATTTAGAAGTGTCCCCAACAGCCGCCCATTGAAAGTTGAATGTAGAAGTGTGCCCAATAGCCTCTCTTTGAATTTAGAAGTGTGCCCAACAGCCGCTCATTGAAAGTTGAATTTAGAAGTGTGCCCAACAGCCGCTCATTGAAAGTTGAATTTAGAAGTGTCCCCAACTCCGCTCATTGAAAGTTGAATGTAGAAGTGTGCCCAATAGCCTCTCTTTGAATTTAGAAGTGTGCCCAACAGCCTCTCTTTGAATTTAGAAGAGTGCCCAACAGCCGCTCATTGAAAGTTGAATTTAGAAGTGTGCCCAATTGCCTCTTTGAATTTAGAAGTGTGCCAACAGCCTCTCTTTGAATTTAGAAGTGTGCCCAACAGCCGCTCATTGAAAGTTGAATTTAGAAGTGTCCCAACAGCCGCTCATTGAAAGTTGAATGTATAAGTGTGCCCAATAGCGGCTCATTGAAAGTTGAATGTAGAAGTGTGCCCAATAGCCGCTCATTGAAAGTTGAATTTAGAAGTGTGCCGAATAGCCTCTCTTTGAATTTAGAGGTGTGCCCAACAGCCTCTCTTTGAATTTAGAAGTGTGCCCAACAGCCTCTCTTTGAATTTAGAAGTGTGCCCAATAGCTGCCCATTGAAAGTTGAATTTAGAAGTGTGCCCAATAGCCTCTCTTTGAATTTAGAAGTGTGCCCAACAGCCTCTCTTTGAATTTAGAAGTGTGCCCAACAGCCACCCATTGAAAGTTGAATTTAGAAGTGTGCCCAACCCAATAGCCTCTCTTTGAATTTAGAAGTGTGCCCAAAAGCCGCTCATTGAAAGTTGAATTTAGAAGTGTCCCCAACAGCCGCCCATTGAAAGTTGAATTTAGAAGTGTGCCCAATAGCCTCTCTTTGAATTTAGAAGTGTGCCCAACAGCCTCTCTTTGAATTTAGAAGTTTGCCCAACAGCCGCTCATTGAAAGTTGAATTTAGAAGTGTCTCCAACAGCCGCCCATTGAAAGTTGAATGTAGAAGTGTGCCCAATAGCCTCTCTTTCAATTTAGAAGTGTGCCCAACAGCTGCTCATTGAAAGTTGAATTTAGAAGTGTGCCCAACAGCCGCTCATTGAAAGTTGAATTTAGAAGTGTCCCCAACAGCCGCTCATTGAAAGTTGAATGTAGAAGTGTGCCCAATAGCCTCTCTTTGAATTTAGAAGTGTGCCCAACAGCCTCTCTTTGAATTTAGAAGTGTGCCCAACAGCCGCTCATTGAAAGTTGAATTTAGAAGTGTGCCCAATTGCCTCTTTGAATTTAGAAGTGTGCCAACAGCCTCTCTTTGAATTTAGAAGTGTGCCCAACATCCGCTCATTGAAAGTTGAATTTAGAAGTGTCCCAACAGCCGCTCATTGAAAGTGGAATGTAGAAGTGTGCCCAATAGCCTCTCTTTGAATTTAGAAGTGTGCCCAACAGCTTCTCTTTGAATTTAGAAGTGTGCCCAACAGCCGCTCATTGAAAGTTGAATTTAGAAGTGTCCCCAACAGCCTCTCTTTGAATTCAGAAGTGTGCCCAACAGCCTCTCTTTGAATTTAGAAATGTGCCCAACAGCCACTCATTGAAAGTTGAATTTAGAAGTGTGCCCGATAGCCTCTCTTTGAATTTAGAAGTGTGCCCAACAGCCTCTCTTTGAATTTAGAAGTGTGCCCAATAGCCGCCCATTGAAAGTTGAATTTAGAAGTGTGCCCAATACCCTCTCTTTGAATTTAGAAGTGTGCCCAACAGCCTCTTTTTGAATTTAGAAGTGTGCCCAACAGCCGCTCATTGAATTTAGAAGTGTCCCCAACAGCCACTCATTGAAAGTTGAATTTAGAAGTGTGCCCAATAGCCTCTCTTTGAATTTAGAAGTGTGCCCAACAGCCTCTCTTTGAATTTAGAAGTGTGCCCAATAGCTGCCCATTGAAAGTTGAATTTAGAAGTGTGCCCAATAGCCTTTCTTTGAATTTAGAAGTGTGCCCAACAGCCTCTCTTTGAATTTAGAAGTTTGCCCAACAGCCGCTCATTGAAAGTTGAATTTAGAAGTGTCCCCAACAGCCGCCCATTGAAAGTTGAATGTAGAAGTGTGCCCAATAGCCTCTCTTTGAATTTAGAAGTGTGCCCAACAGCCGCTCATTGAAAGTTGAATTTAGAAGTGTGCCCAACAGCCGCTCATTGAAAGTTGAATTTAGAAGTGTCCCCAACAGCCGCTCATTGAAAGTTGAATGTAGAAGTGTGCCCAATAGCCTCTCTTTGAATTTAGAAGTGTGCCCAAAAGCCTCTCTTTGAATTTAGAAGTGTGTCCAACAGCCGCTCATTGAAAGTTGAATTTAGAAGTGTCCCCAACAGCCGCCCATTGAAAGTTTAATTTAGAAGTGTGCCCAATAGCCTTTCTTTGAATTTAGAAGTGTGCCCAACAGCCTCTCTTTGAATTTAGAGGTTTGCCCAACAGCCGCTCATTGAAAGTTGAATTTAGAAGTGTCCCCAACAGCCGCCCATTGAAAGTTGAATGTAGAAGTGTGCCCAATAGCCTCTCTTTGAATTTAGAAGTGTGCCCAACAGCCGCTCATTGAAAGTTGAATTTAGAAGTGTGCCCAACAGCCGCTCATTGAAAGTTGAATTTAGAAGTGTCCCCAACAGCCGCTCATTGAAAGTTGAATGTATAAGTGTGCCCAATAGCGGCTCATTGAAAGTTGAATGTAGAAGTGTGCCCAATAGCCGCTCATTGAAAGTTGAATTTAGAAGTGTGCCGAATAGCCTCTCTTTGAATTTAGAGGTGTGCCCAACAGCCTCTCTTTGAATTTAGAAGTGTGCCCAATAGCTGCCCATTGAAAGTTGAATTTAGAAGTGTGCCCAATAGCCTCTCTTTGAATTTAGAAGTGTGCCCAACAGCCTCTCTTTGAATTTTAAAGTGTGCCCAACAGCCACCCATTGAAAGTTGAATTTAGAAGTGTGCCCAACCCAATAGCCTCTCTTTGAATTTAGAAGTGTGCCCAAAAGCCGCTCATTGAAAGTTGAATTTAGAAGTGTCCCCAACAGCCGCCCATTGAAAGTTGAATTTAGAAGTGTGCCCAATAGCCTCTCTTTGAATTTAGAAGTGTGCCCAACAGCCTCTCTTTGAATTTAGAAGTTTGCCCAACAGCCGCTCATTGAAAGCTGAATTTAGAAGTGTCCCCAACAGCCGCCCATTGAAAGTTGAATGTAGAAGTGTGCCCAATAGCCTCTCTTTGAATTTAGAAGTGTGCCCAACAGCCGCTCATTGAAAGTTGAATTTAGAAGTGTGCCCAACAGCCGCTAATTGAAAGTTGAATTTAGAAGTGTCCCCAACAGCCGCTCATTGAAAGTTGAATGTAGAAGTGTGCCCAATAGCCTCTCTTTGAATTTAGAAGTGTGCCCAACAGCCTCTCTTTGAATTTAGAAGTGTGCCCAACAGCCGCTCATTGAAAGTTGAATTTAGAAGTGTCCCCAACAGCCGCCCATTGAAAGTTTAATTTAGAAGTGTGCCCAATAGCCTCTCTTTGAATTTAGAAGTGTGCCCAACAGCCGCTCATTGAAAGTTGAATTTAGAAGTGTGCCCAACAGCCGCTCATTGAAAGTTGAATTTAGAAGTGTCCCCAACAGCCGCTCATTGAAAGTTGAATGTAGAAGTGTGCCCAATAGCCTCTCTTTGAATTTAGAAGTGTGCCCAAAAGCCTCTCTTTGAATTTAGAAGTGTGTCCAACAGCGGCTCATTGAAAGTTGAATTTAGAAGTGTCCCCAACAGCCGCCCATTGAAAGTTTAATTTAGAAGTGTGCCCAATAGCCTTTCTTTGAATTTAGAAGTGTGCCCAACAGCCTCTCTTTGAATTTAGAAGTTTGCCCAACAGCCGCTCATTGAAAGTTGAATTTAGAAGTGTCCCCAACAGCCGCCCATTGAAAGTTGAATGTAGAAGTGTGCCCAATAGCCTCTCTTTGAATTTAGAAGTGTGCCCAACAGCCGCTCATTGAAAGTTGAATTTAGAAGTGTGCCCAACAGCCGCTCATTGAAAGTTGAATTTAGAAGTGTCCCCAACAGCCGCTCATTGAAAGTTGAATGTAGAAGTGTGCCCAATAGCCTCTCTTTGAATTTAGAAGTGTGCCCAACAGCCTCTCTTTGAATTTACAAGTGTAGCCAACAGCCGCTCATTGAAAGTTGAATTTAGAAGTGTGCCCAATTGCCTCTTTGAATTTAGAAGTGTGCCAACAGCCTCTCTTTGAATTTAGAAGTATGCCCAACAGCCGCTCATTGAAAGTTGAATTTAGAAGTGTCCCAACAGCCGCTCATTGAAAGTTGAATGTATAAGTGTGCCCAATAGCGGCTCATTGAAAGTTGAATGTAGAAGTGTGCCCAATAGCCGCTCATTGAAAGTTGAATTTAGAAGTGTGCCGAATAGCCTCTCTTTGAATTTAGAGGTGTGCCCAACAGCCTCTCTTTGAATTTAGAAGTGTGCCCAATAGCTGCCCATTGAAAGTTGAATTTAGAAGTGTGCCCAATAGCCTCTCTTTGAATTTAGAAGTGTGCCCAACAGCCTCTCTTTGAATTTAGAAGTGTGCCCAACAGCCACCCATTGAAAGTTGAATTTAGAAGTGTGCCCAACCCAATAGCCTCTCTTTGAATTTAGAAGTGTGCCCAAAAGCCGCTCATTGAAAGTTGAATTTAGAAGTGTCCCCAACAGCCGCCCATTGAAAGTTGAATTTAGAAGTGTGCCCAATAGCCTCTCTTTGAATTTAGAAGTGTGCCCAACAGCCTCTCTTTGAATTTAGAAGTTTGCCCAACAGCCGCTCATTGAAAGCTGAATTTAGAAGTGTCCCCAACAGCCGCCCATTGAAAGTTGAATGTAGAAGTGTGCCCAATAGCCTCTCTTTGAATTTAGAAGTGTGCCCAACAGCCGCTCATTGAAAGTTGAATTTAGAAGTGTGCCCAACAGCCGCTAATTGAAAGTTGAATTTAGAAGTGTCCCCAACAGCCGCTCATTGAAAGTTGAATGTAGAAGTGTGCCCAATAGCCTCTCTTTGAATTTAGAAGTGTGCCCAACAGCCTCTCTTTGAATTTAGAAGTGTGCCCAACAGCCGCTCATTGAAAGTTGAATTTAGAAGTGTCCCCAACAGCCGCCCATTGAAAATTTAATTTAGAAGTGTGCCCAATAGCCTTTCTTTGAATTTAGAAGTGTGCCCAACAGCCTCTCTTTGAATTTAGAAGTTTGCCCAACAGCCGCTCATTGAAAGTTGAATTTAGAAGTGTCCCCAACAGCCGCCCATTGAAAGTTGAATGTAGAAGTGTGCCCAATAGCCTCTCTTTGAATTTAGAAGTGTGCCCAACAGCCGCTCATTGAAAGTTGAATTTAGAAGTGTGCCCAACAGCCGCTCATTGAAAGTTGAATTTAGAAGTGTCCCCAACAGCCGCTCATTGAAAGTTGAATGTAGAAGTGTGCCCAATAGCCTCTCTTTGAATTTAGAAGTGTGCCCAACAGCCTCTCTTTGAATTTAGAAGAGTGCCCAACAGCCGCTCATTGAAAGTTGAATTTAGAAGTGTGCCCAATTGCCTCTTTGAATTTAGAAGTGTGCCAACAGCCTCTCTTTGAATTTAGAAGTGTGCCCAACAGCCGCTCATTGAAAGTTGAATTTAGAAGTGTCCCAACAGCCGCTCATTGAAAGTTGAATGTATAAGTGTGCCCAATAGCGGCTCATTGAAAGTTGAATGTAGAAGTGTGCCCAATAGCCGCTCATTGAAAGTTGAATTTAGAAGTGTGCCGAATAGCCTCTCTTTGAATTTAGAGGTGTGCCCAACAGCCTCTCTTTGAATTTAGAAGTGTGCCCAACAGCCTCTCTTTGAATTTAGAAGTGTGCCCAATAGCTGCCCATTGAAAGTTGAATTTAGAAGTGTGCCCAATAGCCTCTCTTTGAATTTAGAAGTGTGCCCAACAGCCTCTCTTTGAATTTAGAAGTGTGCCCAACAGCCGCTCATTGAAAGTTGAATTTAGAAGTGTGCCCAATTGCCTCTTTGAATTTAGAAGTGTGCCAACAGCCTCTCTTTGAATTTAGAAGTGTGCCCAACAGCCGCTCATTGAAAGTTGAATTTAGAAGTGTCCCAACAGCCGCTCATTGAAAGTGGAATGTAGAAGTGTGCCCAATAGCCTCTCTTTGAATTTAGAAGTGTGCCCAACAGCTTCTCTTTGAATTTAGAAGTGTGCCCAACAGCCGCTCATTGAAAGTTGAATTTAGAAGTGTCCCCAACAGCCTCTCTTTGAATTCAGAAGTGTGCCCAACAGCCTCTCTTTGAATTTAGAAATGTGCCCAACAGCCACTCATTGAAAGTTGAATTTAGAAGTGTGCCCGATAGCCTCTCTTTGAATTTAGAAGTGTGCCCAAGAGCCTCTCTTTGAATTTAATAGTGTGCCCAATAGCCGCCCATTGAAAGTTGAATTTAGAAGTGTGCCCAATACCCTCTCTTTGAATTTGGAAGTGTGCCCAACAGCCTCTTTTTGAATTTAGAAGTGTGCCCAACAGCCGCTCATTGAAAGCTGAATTTAGAAGTGTGCCCAATAGCCTCTCTTTGAATTTAGAAGTGTGCCCAACAGCCTCTCTTTGAATTTAGAAGTGTCCCCAACAGCCACTCATTGAAAGTTGAATTTAGAAGTGTGCCCAATAGCCTCTCTTTGAATTTAGAAGTGTGCCCAACAGCCTCTCTTTGAATTTAGAAGTGTGCCCAATAGCTGCCCATTGAAAGTTGAATTTAGAAGTGTGCCCAATAGCCTTTCTTTGAATTTAGAAGTGTGCCCAACAGCCTCTCTTTGAATTTAGAAGTTTGCCCAACAGCCGCTCATTGAAAGTTGAATTTAGAAGTGTCCCCAACAGCCGCCCATTGAAAGTTGAATGTAGAAGTGTGCCCAATAGCCTCTCTTTGAATTTAGAAGTGTGCCCAACAGCCGCTCATTGAAAGTTGAATTTAGAAGTGTGCCCAACAGCCGCTCATTGAAAGTTGAATTTAGAAGTGTCCCCAACAGCCGCTCATTGAAAGTTGAATGTAGAAGTGTGCCCAATAGCCTCTCTTTGAATTTAGAAGTGTGCCCAACAGCCTCTCTTTGAATTTAGAAGTGTGTCCAACAGCCGCTCATTGAAAGTTGAATTTAGAAGTGTCCCCAACAGCCGCCCATTGAAAGTTTAATTTAGAAGTGTGCCTAATAGCCTTTCTTTGAATTTAGAAGTGTGCCCAACAGCCTCTCTTTGAATTTAGAAGTTTGCCCAACAGCCGCTCATTGAAAGTTGAATTTAGAGGTGTCCCCAACAGCCGCCCATTGAAAGTTGAATGTAGAAGTGTGCCCAATAGCCTCTCTTTGAATTTAGAAGTGTGCCCAACAGCCGCTCATTGAAAGTTGAATTTAGAAGTGTGCCCAACAGCCGCTCATTGAAAGTTGAATTTAGAAGTGTGCCCAACAGCCTCTCTTTGAATTTAGAAGTGTGCCCAATAGCTGCCCATTGAAAGTTGAATTTAGAAGTGTGCCCAATAGCCTCTCTTTGAATTTAGAAGTGTGCCCAACAGCCTCTCTTTGAATTTAGAAGTGTGCCCAAAAGCCGCTCATTGAAAGTTGAATTTAGAAGTGTGCCCAATTGCCTCTTTGAATTTAGAAGTGTGCCAACAGCCTCTCTTTGAATTTAGAAGTGTGCCCAACAGCCGCTCATTGAAAGTTGAATTTAGAAGTGTCCCAACAGCCGCTCATTGAAAGTGGAATGTAGAAGTGTGCCCAATAGCCTCTCTTTGAATTTAGAAGTGTGCCCAACAGCTTCTCTTTGAATTTAGAAGTGTGCCCAACAGCCGCTCATTGAAAGTTGAATTTAGAAGTGTCCCCAACAGCCTCTCTTTGAATTCAGAAGTGTGCCCAACAGCCTCTCTTTGAATTTAGAAATGTGCCCAACAGCCACTCATTGAAAGTTGAATTTAGAAGTGTGCCCGATAGCCTCTCTTTGAATTTAGAAGTGTGCCCAAGAGCCTCTCTTTGAATTTAATAGTGTGCCCAATAGCCGCCCATTGAAAGTTGAATTTAGAAGTGTGCCCAATACCCTCTCTTTGAATTTAGAAGTGTGCCCAACAGCCTCTTTTTGAATTTAGAAGTGTGCCCAACAGCCGCTCATTGAAAGCTGAATTTAGAAGTGTGCCCAATAGCCTCTCTTTGAATTTAGAAGTGTGCCCAACAGCCTCTCTTTGAATTTAGAAGTGTCCCCAACAGCCACTCATTGAAAGTTGAATTTAGAAGTGTGCCCAATAGCCTCTCTTTGAATTTAGAAGTGTGCCCAACAGCCTCTCTTTGAATTTAGAAGTGTGCCCAATAGCTGCCCATTGAAAGTTGAATTTAGAAGTGTGCCCAATAGCCTTTCTTTGAATTTAGAAGTGTGCCCAACAGCCTCTCTTTGAATTTAGAAGTTTGCCCAACAGCCGCTCATTGAAAGTTGAATTTAGAAGTGTCCCCAACAGCCGCCCATTGAAAGTTGAATGTAGAAGTGTGCCCAATAGCCTCTCTTTGAATTTAGAAGTGTGCCCAACAGCCGCTCATTGAAAGTTGAATTTAGAAGTGTGCCCAACAGCCGCTCATTGAAAGTTGAATTTAGAAGTGTCCCCAACAGCCGCTCATTGAAAGTTGAATGTAGAAGTGTGCCCAATAGCCTCTCTTTGAATTTAGAAGTGTGCCCAACAGCCTCTCTTTGAATTTAGAAGTGTGTCCAACAGCCGCTCATTGAAAGTTGAATTTAGAAGTGTCCCCAACAGCCGCCCATTGAAAGTTTAATTTAGAAGTGTGCCCAATAGCCTTTCTTTGAATTTAGAAGTGTGCCCAACAGCCTCTCTTTGAATTTAGAAGTTTGCCCAACAGCCGCTCATTGAAAGTTGAATTTAGAGGTGTCCCCAACAGCCGCCCATTGAAAGTTGAATGTAGAAGTGTGCCCAATAGCCTCTCTTTGAATTTAGAAGTGTGCCCAACAGCCGCTCATTGAAAGTTGAATTTAGAAGTGTGCCCAACAGCCGCTCATTGAAAGTTGAATTTAGAAGTGTCCCCAACAGCCGCTCATTGAAAGTTGAATGTAGAAGTGTGCCCAATAGCCTCTCTTTGAATTTAGAAGTGTGCCCAACAGCCTCTCTTTGAATTTAGAAGTGTGCCCAACAGCCGCTCATTGAAAGTTGAATTTAGAAGTGTGCCCAATTGCCTCTTTGAATTTAGAAGTGTGCCAACAGCCTCTCTTTGAATTTAGAAGTATGCCCAACAGCCGCTCATTGAAAGTTGAATTTAGAAGTGTCCCAACAGCCGCTCATTGAAAGTTGAATGTATAAGTGTGCCCAATAGCGGCTCATTGAAAGTTGAATGTAGAAGTGTGCCCAATAGCCGCTCATTGAAAGTTGAATTTAGAAGTGTGCCGAATAGCCTCTCTTTGAATTTAGAGGTGTGCCCAACAGCCTCTCTTTGAATTTAGAAGTGTGCCCAATAGCTGCCCATTGAAAGTTGAATTTAGAAGTGTGCCCAATAGCCTCTCTTTGAATTTAGAAGTGTGCCCAACAGCCTCTCTTTGAATTTAGAAGTGTGCCCAACAGCCACCCATTGAAAGTTGAATTTAGAAGTGTGCCCAACCCAATAGCCTCTCTTTGAATTTAGAAGTGTGCCCAAAAGCCGCTCATTGAAAGTTGAATTTAGAAGTGTCCCCAACAGCCGCCCATTGAAAGTTGAATTTAGAAGTGTGCCCAATAGCCTCTCTTTGAATTTAGAAGTGTGCCCAACAGCCTCTCTTTGAATTTAGAAGTTTGCCCAACAGCCGCTCATTGAAAGTTGAATTTAGAATTGTCCCCAACAGCCGCCCATTGAAAGTTGAATGTAGAAGTGTGCCCAATAGCCTCTCTTTGAATTTAGAAGTGTGCCCAACAGCCGCTCATTGAAAGTTAAATTTAGAAGTGTGCCCAACAGCCGCTAATTGAAAGTTGAATTTAGAAGTGTCCCCAACAGCCGCTCATTGAAAGTTGAATGTAGAAGTGTGCCCAATAGCCTCTCTTTGAATTTAGAAGTGTGCCCAACAGCCTCTCTTTGAATTTAGAAGTGTGCCCAACAGCCGCTCATTGAAAGTTGAATTTAGAAGTGTCCCCAACAGCCGCCCATTGAAAGTTTAATTTAGAAGTGTGCCCAATAGCCTTTCTTTGAATTTAGAAGTGTGCCCAACAGCCTCTCTTTGAATTTAGAAGTTTGCCCAACAGCCGCTCATTGAAAGTTGAATTTAGAAGTGTCCCCAACAGCCGCCCATTGAAAGTTGAATGTAGAAGTGTGCCCAATAGCCTCTCTTTGAATTTAGAAGTGTGCCCAACAGCCGCTCATTGAAAGTTGAATTTAGAAGTGTGCCCAACAGCCGCTCATTGAAAGTTGAATTTAGAAGTGTCCCCAACAGCCACTCATTGAAAGTTGAATGTAGAAGTGTGCCCAATAGCCTCTCTTTGAATTTAGAAGTGTGCCCAACAGCCTCTCTTTGAATTTAGAAGAGTGCCCAACAGCCGCTCATTGAAAGTTGAATTTAGAAGTGTGCCCAATTGCCTCTTTGAATTTAGAAGTGTGCCAACAGCCTCTCTTTGAATTTAGAAGTGTGCCCAACAGCCGCTCATTGAAAGTTGAATTTAGAAGTGTCCCAACAGCCGCTCATTGAAAGTTGAATGTATAAGTGTGCCCAATAGCGGCTCATTGAAAGTTGAATGTAGAAGTGTGCCCAATAGCCGCTCATTGAAAGTTGAATTTAGAAGTGTGCCGAATAGCCTCTCTTTGAATTTAGAGGTGTGCCCAACAGCCTCTCTTTGAATTTAGAAGTGTGCCCAACAGCCTCTCTTTGAATTTAGAAGTGTGCCCAATAGCTGCCCATTGAAAGTTGAATTTAGAAGTGTGCCCAATAGCCTCTCTTTGAATTTAGAAGTGTGCCCAACAGCCTCTCTTTGAATTTAGAAGTGTGCCCAACAGCCACCCATTGAAAGTTGAATTTAGAAGTGTGCCCAACCCAATAGCCTCTCTTTGAATTTAGAAGTGTGCCCAAAAGCCGCTCATTGAAAGTTGAATTTAGAAGTGTCCCCAACAGTCGCCCATTGAAAGTTGAATTTAGAAAAGTGCCCAATAGCCTCTCTTTGAATTTAGAAGTGTGCCCAACAGCCTCTCTTTGAATTTAGAAGTTTGCCCAACAGCCGCTCATTGAAAGTTGAATTTAGAAGTGTCCCCAACAGCCGCCCATTGAAAGTTGAATGTAGAAGTGTGCCCAATAGCCTCTCTTTGAATTTAGAAGTGTGCCCAACAGCCGCTCATTGAAAGTTGAATTTAGAAGTGTGCCCAACAGCCGCTCATTGAAAGTTGAATTTAGAAGTGTCCCCAACAGCCGCTCATTGAAAGTTGAATGTAGAAGTGTGCCCAATAGCCTCTCTTTGAATTTAGAAGTGTGCCCAACAGCCTCTCTTTGAATTTAGAAGTGTGCCCAACAGCCGCTCATTGAAAGTTGAATTTAGAAGTGTCCCCAACAGCCGCCCATTGAAAGTTTAATTTAGAAGTGTGCCCAATAGCCTTTCTTTGAATTTAGAAGTGTGCCCAACAGCCTCTCTTTGAATTTAGAAGTTTGCCCAACAGCCGCTCATTGAAAGTTGAATTTAGAAGTGTCCCCAACAGCCGCCCATTGAAAGTTGAATGTAGAAGTGTGCCCAATAGCCTCTCTTTGAATTTAGAAGTGTGCCCAACAGCCGCTCATTGAAAGTTGAATTTAGAAGTGTGCCCAACAGCCGCTCATTGAAAGTTGAATTTAGAAGTGTCCCCAACAGCCGCTCATTGAAAGTTGAATGTAGAAGTGTGCCCAATAGCCTCTCTTTGAATTTAGAAGTGTGCCCAGCAGCCTCTCTTTGAATTTAGAAGAGTGCCCAACAGCCGCTCATTGAAAGTTGAATTTAGAAGTGTGCCCAATTGCCTCTTTGAATTTAGAAGTGTGCCAACAGCCTCTCTTTGAATTTAGAAGTGTGCCCAACAGCCGCTCATTGAAAGTTGAATGTAGAAGTGTGCCCAATAGCCTCTCTTTGAATTTAGAAGTGTGCCCAACAGCCTCTCTTTGAATTTAGAAGTGTGCCCAACAGCCGCTCATTGAAAGTTGAATTTAGAAGTGTCCCCAACAGCCGCCCATTGAAAGTTTAATTTAGAAGTGTGCCCAATAGCCTCTCTTTGAATTTAGAAGTGTGCCCAACAGCCGCTCATTGAAAGTTGAATTTAGAAGTGTGCCCAACAGCCGCTCATTGAAAGTTGAATTTAGAAGTGTCCCCAACAGCCGCTCATTGAAAGTTGAATGTAGAAGTGTGCCCAATAGCCTCTCTTTGAATTTAGAAGTGTGCCCAAAAGCCTCTCTTTGAATTTAGAAGTGTGTCCAACAGCCGCTCATTGAAAGTTGAATTTAGAAGTGTCCCCAACAGCCGCCCATTGAAAGTTTAATTTAGAAGTGTGCCCAATAGCCTTTCTTTGAATTTAGAAGTGTGCCCAACAGCCTCTCTTTGAATTTAGAAGTTTGCCCAACAGCCGCTCATTGAAAGTTGAATTTAGAAGTGTCCCCAACAGCCGCCCATTGAAAGTTGAATGTAGAAGTGTGCCCAATAGCCTCTCTTTGAATTTAGAAGTGTGCCCAACAGCCGCTCATTGAAAGTTGAATTTAGAAGTGTGCCCAACAGCCGCTCATTGAAAGTTGAATTTAGAAGTGTCCCCAACAGCCGCTCATTGAAAGTTGAATGTAGAAGTGTGCCCAATAGCCTCTCTTTGAATTTAGAAGTGTGCCCAACAGCCTCTCTTTGAATTTAGAAGTGTAGCCAACAGCCGCTCATTGAAAGTTGAATTTAGAAGTGTGCCCAATTGCCTCTTTGAATTTAGAAGTGTGCCAACAGCCTCTCTTTGAATTTAGAAGTATGCCCAACAGCCGCTCATTGAAAGTTGAATTTAGAAGTGTCCCAACAGCCGCTCATTGAAAGTTGAATGTATAAGTGTGCCCAATAGCGGCTCATTGAAAGTTGAATGTAGAAGTGTGCCCAATAGCCGCTCATTGAAAGTTGAATTTAGAAGTGTGCCGAATAGCCTCTCTTTGAATTTAGAGGTGTGCCCAACAGCCTCTCTTTGAATTTAGAAGTGTGCCCAATAGCTGCCCATTGAAAGTTGAATTTAGAAGTGTGCCCAATAGCCTCTCTTTGAATTTAGAAGTGTGCCCAACAGCCTCTCTTTGAATTTAGAAGTGTGCCCAACAGCCACCCATTGAAAGTTGAATTTAGAAGTGTGCCCAACCCAATAGCCTCTCTTTGAATTTAGAAGTGTGCCCAAAAGCCGCTCATTGAAAGTTGAATTTAGAAGTGTCCCCAACAGCCGCCCATTGAAAGTTGAATTTAGAAGTGTGCCCAATAGCCTCTCTTTGAATTTAGAAGTGTGCCCAACAGCCTCTCTTTGAATTTAGAAGTTTGCCCAACAGCCGCTCATTGAAAGCTGAATTTAGAAGTGTCCCCAACAGCCGCCCATTGAAAGTTGAATGTAGAAGTGTGCCCAATAGCCTCTCTTTGAATTTAGAAGTGTGCCCAACAGCCGCTCATTGAAAGTTGAATTTAGAAGTGTGCCCAACAGCCGCTAATTGAAAGTTGAATTTAGAAGTGTCCCCAACAGCCGCTCATTGAAAGTTGAATGTAGAAGTGTGCCCAATAGCCTCTCTTTGAATTTAGAAGTGTGCCCAACAGCCTCTCTTTGAATTTAGAAGTGTGCCCAACAGCCGCTCATTGAAAGTTGAATTTAGAAGTGTCCCCAACAGCCGCCCATTGAAAGTTTAATTTAGAAGTGTGCCCAATAGCCTTTCTTTGAATTTAGAAGTGTGCCCAACAGCCTCTCTTTGAATTTAGAAGTTTGCCCAACAGCCGCTCATTGAAAGTTGAATTTAGAAGTGTCCCCAACAGCCGCCCATTGAAAGTTGAATGTAGAAGTGTGCCCAATAGCCTCTCTTTGAATTTAGAAGTGTGCCCAACAGCCGCTCATTGAAAGTTGAATTTAGAAGTGTGCCCAACAGCCGCTCATTGAAAGTTGAATTTAGAAGTGTCCCCAACAGCCGCTCATTGAAAGTTGAATGTAGAAGTGTGCCCAATAGCCTCTCTTTGAATTTAGAAGTGTGCCCAACAGCCTCTCTTTGAATTTAGAAGAGTGCCCAACAGCCGCTCATTGAAAGTTGAATTTAGAAGTGTGCCCAATTGCCTCTTTGAATTTAGAAGTGTGCCAACAGCCTCTCTTTGAATTTAGAAGTGTGCCCAACAGCCGCTCATTGAAAGTTGAATTTAGAAGTGTCCCAAAAGCCGCTCATTGAAAGTTGAATGTATAAGTGTGCCCAATAGCGGCTCATTGAAAGTTGAATGTAGAAGTGTGCCCAATAGCCGCTCATTGAAAGTTGAATTTAGAAGTGTGCCGAATAGCCTCTCTTTGAATTTAGAGGTGTGCCCAACAGCCTCTCTTTGAATTTAGAAGTGTGCCCAACAGCCTCTCTTTGAATTTAGAAGTGTGCCCAATAGCTGCCCATTGAAAGTTGAATTTAGAAGTGTGCCCAATAGCCTCTCTTTGAATTTAGAAGTGTGCCCAACAGCCTCTCTTTGAATTTAGAAGTGTGCCCAACAGCCGCTCATTGAAAGTTGAATTTAGAAGTGTGCCCAATTGCCTCTTTGAATTTAGAAGTGTGCCAACAGCCTCTCTTTGAATTTAGAAGTGTTCCCAACAGCCGCTCATTGAAAGTTGAATTTAGAAGTGTCCCAACAGCCGCTCATTGAAAGTGGAATGTAGAAGTGTGCCCAATAGCCTCTCTTTGAATTTAGAAGTGTGCCCAACAGCTTCTCTTTGAATTTAGAAGTGTGCCCAACAGCCGCTCATTGAAAGTTGAATTTAGAAGTGTCCCCAACAGCCTCTCTTTGAATTCAGAAGTGTGCCCAACAGCCTCTCTTTGAATTTAGAAATGTGCCCAACAGCCACTCATTGAAAGTTGAATTTAGAAGTGTGCCCGATAGCCTCTCTTTGAATTTAGAAGTGTGCCCAAGAGCCTCTCTTTGAATTTAGAAGTGTGCCCAATACCCTCTCTTTGAATTTAGAAGTGTGCCCAACAGCCTCTTTTTGAATTTAGAAGTGTGCCCAACAGCCGCTCATTGAAAGCTGAATTTAGAAGTGTGCCCAATAGCCTCTCTTTGAATTTAGAAGTGTGCCCAACAGCCTCTCTTTGAATTTAGAAGTGTCCCCAACAGCCACTCATTGAAAGTTGAATTTAGAAGTGTGCCCAATAGCCTCTCTTTGAATTTAGAAGTGTGCCCAACAGCCTCTCTTTGAATTTAGAAGTGTGCCCAATAGCTGCCCATTGAAAGTTGAATTTAGAAGTGTGCCCAATAGCCTTTCTTTGAATTTAGAAGTGTGCCCAACAGCCTCTCTTTGAATTTAGAAGTTTGCCCAACAGCCGCTCATTGAAAGTTGAATTTAGAAGTGTCCCCAACAGCCGCCCATTGAAAGTTGAATGTAGAAGTGTGCCCAATAGCCTCTCTTTGAATTTAGAAGTGTGCCCAACAGCCGCTCATTGAAAGTTGAATTTAGAAGTGTGCCCAACAGCCGCTCATTGAAAGTTGAATTTAGAAGTGTCCCCAACAGCCGCTCATTGAAAGTTGAATGTAGAAGTGTGCCCAATAGCCTCTCTTTGAATTTAGAAGTGTGCCCAACAGCCTCTCTTTGAATTTAGAAGTGTGTCCAACAGCCGCTCATTGAAAGTTGAATTTAGAAGTGTCCCCAACAGCCGCCCATTGAAAGTTTAATTTAGAAGTGTGCCCAATAGCCTTTCTTTGAATTTAGAAGTGTGCCCAACAGCCTCTCTTTGAATTTAGAAGTTTGCCCAACAGCCGCTCATTGAAAGTTGAATTTAGAGGTGTCCCCAACAGCCACCCATTGAATGTTGAATGTAGAAGTGTGCCCAATAGCCTCTCTTTGAATTTAGAAGTGTGCCCAACAGCCGCTCATTGAAAGTTGAATTTAGAAGTGTGCCCAACAGCCGCTCATTGAAAGTTGAATTTAGAAGTGTCCCCAACAGCCGCTCATTGAAAGTTGAATGTAGAAGTGTGCCCAATAGCCTCTCTTTGAATTTAGAAGTGTGCCCAACAGCCTCTCTTTGAATTTAGAAGTGTGCCCAACAGCCGCTCATTGAAAGTTGAATTTAGAAGTGTCCCAACAGCCGCTCATTGAAAGTTGAATGTATAAGTGTGCCCAATAGCGGCTCATTGAAAGTTGAATGTAGAAGTGTGCCCAATAGCCGCTCATTGAAAGTTGAATTTAGAAGTGTGCCGAATAGCCTCTCTTTGAATTTAGAGGTGTGCCCAACAGCCTCTCTTTGAATTTAGAAGTGTGCCCAATAGCTGCCCATTGAAAGTTGAATTTAGAAGTGTGCCCAATAGCCTCTCTTTGAATTTAGAAGTGTGCCCAACAGCCTCTCTTTGAATTTAGAAGTGTGCCCAACAGCCACCCATTGAAAGTTGAATTTAGAAGTGTGCCCAACCCAATAGCCTCTCTTTGAATTTAGAAGTGTGCCCAAAAGCCGCTCATTGAAAGTTGAATTTAGAAGTGTCCCCAACAGCCGCCCATTGAAAGTTGAATTTAGAAGTGTGCCCAATAGCCTCTCTTTGAATTTAGAAGTGTGCCCAACAGCCTCTCTTTGAATTTAGAAGTTTGCCCAACAGCCGCTCATTGAAAGTTGAATTTAGAAGTGTCCCCAACAGCCGCCCATTGAAAGTTGAATGTAGAAGTGTGCCCAATAGCCTCTCTTTGAATTTAGAAGTGTGCCCAACAGCCGCTCATTGAAAGTTGAATTTAGAAGTGTGCCCAACAGCCGCTAATTGAAAGTTGAATTTAGAAGTGTCCCCAACAGCCGCTCATTGAAAGTTGAATGTAGAAGTGTGCCCAATAGCCTCTCTTTGAATTTAGAAGTGTGCCCAACAGCCTCTCTTTGAATTTAGAAGTGTGCCCAACAGCCGCTCATTGAAAGTTGAATTTAGAAGTGTCCCCAACAGCCGCCCATTGAAAGTTTAATTTAGAAGTGTGCCCAATAGCCTTTCTTTGAATTTAGAAGTGTGCCCAACAGCCTCTCTTTGAATTTAGAAGTTTGCCCAACAGCCGCTCATTGAAAGTTGAATTTAGAAGTGTCCCCAACAGCCGCCCATTGAAAGTTGAATGTAGAAGTGTGCCCAATAGCCTCTCTTTGAATTTAGAAGTGTGCCCAACAGCCGCTCATTGAAAGTTGAATTTAGAAGTGTGCCCAACAGCCGCTCATTGAAAGTTGAATTTAGAAGTGTCCCCAACAGCCACTCATTGAAAGTTGAATGTAGAAGTGTGCCCAATAGCCTCTCTTTGAATTTAGAAGTGTGCCCAACAGCCTCTCTTTGAATTTAGAAGAGTGCCCAACAGCCGCTCATTGAAAGTTGAATTTAGAAGTGTGCCCAATTGCCTCTTTGAATTTAGAAGTGTGCCAACAGCCTCTCTTTGAATTTAGAAGTGTGCCCAACAGCCGCTCATTGAAAGTTGAATTTAGAAGTGTCCCAACAGCCGCTCATTGAAAGTTGAATGAATAAGTGTGCCCAATAGCGGCTCATTGAAAGTTGAATGTAGAAGTGTGCCCAATAGCCGCTCATTGAAAGTTGAATTTAGAAGTGTGCCGAATAGCCTCTCTTTGAATTTAGAGGTGTGCCCAACAGCCTCTCTTTGAATTTAGAAGTGTGCCCAACAGCCTCTCTTTGAATTTAGAAGTGTGCCCAATAGCTGCCCATTGAAAGTTGAATTTAGAAGTGTGCCCAATAGCCTCTCTTTGAATTTAGAAGTGTGCCCAACAGCCTCTCTTTGAATTTAGAAGTGTGCCCAACAGCCACCCATTGAAAGTTGAATTTAGAAGTGTGCCCAACCCAATAGCCTCTCTTTGAATTTAGAAGTGTGCCCAAAAGCCGCTCATTGAAAGTTGAATTTAGAAGTGTCCCCAACAGTCGCCCATTGAAAGTTGAATTTAGAAAAGTGCCCAATAGCCTCTCTTTGAATTTAGAAGTGTGCCCAACAGCCTCTCTTTGAATTTAGAAGTGTGCCCAACAGCCGCTCATTGAAAGTTGAATTTAGAAGTGTCCCAACAGCCGCTCATTGAAAGTTGAATGTAGAAGTGTGCCCAATAGCGGCTCATTGAAAGTTGAATGTAGAAGTGTGCCCAATAGCCGCTCATTGAAAGTTGAATTTAGAAGTGTGCCCAATAGCCTCTCTTTGAATTTAGAGGTGTGCCCAACAGCCGCTCATTGAAAGTTGAATTTAGAAGTGTCCCCAAGAGCCGCTCATTGAAAGTTGATTGTAGAAGTGTGCCCAATAGCCGCTCATTGAAGTTGAATGTAGAAGTGTGCCCAATAGCCTCTCTTTATATTTAGAAGTGTGCCCAACAGCCTCTCTTTGAATTTAGAAGTGTCCCCAACAGCCGCTCATTGAAAGTTGAATTTAGAAGTGTGCCCAATCGCCTGTCTTTGAATTTAGAAGTGTGCCCAACAGCCTCTCTTTAAATTTAGAAGTGTGCCCAACAGCCGCTCATTGAAAGTTGGATTTAGAAGTGTGCCCAATAGCCTCTCTTTGAATTTAGAAGTGTGCCCAATAGCCGCTCATTGAAGTTGAATGTAGAAGTGTGCCCAATAGCCTCTCTTTATATTTAGAAGTGTGCCCAACAGCCTCTCTTTGAATTTAGAAGTGTCCCCAACAGCCGCTCATTGAAAGTTGAATTTAGAAGTGTGCCCAATCGCCTGTCTTTGAATTTAGAAGTGTGCCCAACAGCCTCTCTTTAAATTTAGAAGTGTGCCCAACAGCCGCTCATTGAAAGATGAATTTAGAAGTGTGCCCAATAGCCTCTCTTTG
Source organism: Ambystoma mexicanum (assembly GCF_040938575.1). NCBI lineage: Eukaryota > Metazoa > Chordata > Amphibia > Caudata > Ambystomatidae > Ambystoma > Ambystoma mexicanum. The sequence continues at coordinate 1,564,875,946 of NC_090932.1, forward strand.
AATTTAGAAGTGTGCCCAACAGCCTCTCTTTGAATTTGGAAGTGTGCCCAACAGCCGCTCATTGAAAGTTGAATTTAGAAGTGTGCCCAACAGCCGCTCATTGAAAGTTGAATTTAGAAGTGTCCCCAACAGCCGCTCATTTAAAGTTGAATGTAGAAGTGTGCCCAATAGCCTCTCTTTGAATTTAGAAGTGTGCCCAACAGCTGCTCATTGAAAGTTGAATTTAGAAGTGTCCCCAACAGCCGCTCATTGAAAGTTGAATGTAGAAGTGTGCCCAATTGCCTCTTTGAATTTAGAACTGTGCCAACAGCCTTTCTTTGAATTTAGAAGTGTGCCCAACAGCCGCTCATTGAAAGTTGAATTTAGAAGTGTCCCAACAGCCGCTCATTGAAAGTTGAATGTAGAAGTGTGCCCAATAGCGGCTCATTGAAAGTTGAATGTAGAAGTGTGCCCAATAGTCGCTCATTGAAAGTTGAATTTAGAAGTGTGCCCAATAGCCTCTCTTTGAATTTAGAGGTGTCCCCAACAGCCGCTCATTGAAAATTGAATGTAGAAGTGTGCCCAATAGCCTCTCTTTGAATTTAGAAGTGTGCCCAACAGCTGCTCATTGAAAGTTGAATTTAGAAGTGTGCCCAACAGCCGCTCATTGAAAGTTGAATTTAGAAGTGTGCCCAATAGCCGCTCATTGAAAGTTGAATTTAGAAGTGTGCCCAATAGCCTCTCTTTGAATTTAGAGGTGTGCCCAACAGCCGCTCATTGAAAGTTGAATTTAGAAGTGTCCCCAAGAGCCGCTCATTGAAAGTTGATTGTAGAAGTGTGCCCAATAGCCGCTCATTGAAGTTGAATGTAGAAGTGTGCCCAACAGCCTCTCTTTGAATTTAGAAGTGTCCCCAACAGCCGCTCATTGAAAGTTGAATTTAGAAGTGTGCCCAATCGCCTGTCTTTGAATTTAGAAGTGTGCCCAACAGCCTCTCTTTAAATTTAGAAGTGTGCCCAAAGTGTGCTCATTGAAAGTTGGATTTAGAAGTGTGCCCAATTGCCTCTTTGAATTTAGAAGTGTGCCAACAGCCTCTCTTTGAATTTAGAAGTGTGCCCAACAGCCGCTCATTGAAAGTTGAATTTAGAAGTGTCCCAACAGCCGCTCATTGAAAGTTGAATGTAGAAGTGTGCCCAATAGTCGCTCATTTAAAGTTGAATTTAGAAGTGTGCCCAATAGCCTCTCTTTGAATTTAGAGGTGTGCCCAACAGCCGCTCATTGAAAGTTGAATTTAGAAGTGTCCCCAACAGCCGCTCATTGAAAGTTGAATGTAGAAGTGTGCCCAATAGCCTCTCTTTGAATTTAGAAGTGTGCCCAACAGCCTCTCTTTGAATTTTAGAAGTGTGCCCAACAGCCGCTCATTGAAAGTTGAATTTAGAAGTGTCCCCAAGAGCCGCTCATTGAAAGTTGATTGTAGAAGTGTGCCCAATAGCCGCTCATTGAAGTTGAATGTAGAAGTGTGCCCAATAGCCTCTCTTTATACTTAGAAGTGTGCCCAACAGCCTCTCTTTGAATTTAGAAGTGTCCCCAACAGCCGCTCATTGAAAGTTGAATTTAGAAGTGTGCCCAATCGCCTGTCTTTGAATTTAGAAGTGTGCCCAACAGCCTCTCTTTAAATTTAGAAGTGTGCCCAACAGCCGCTCATTGAAAGTTGGATTTAGAAGTGTGCCCAATAGCCTCTCTTTGAATTTAGAAGTGTGCCCAATAGCCGCTCATTGAAGTTGAATGTAGAGGTGTGCCCAATAGCCTCTCTTTATATTTAGAAGTGTGCCCAACAGCCGCTCACTGAAAGTTGAATTTAGAAGTGTGCCCAATTGCCTCTTTGAATTTAGAAGTGTGCCAACAGCCTCTCTTTGAATTTAGAAGTGTGCCCAACAGCCGCTCATTGAAAGTTGAATTTAGAAGTGTCCCAACAGCCGCTCATTGAAAGTTGAATGTAGAAGTGTGCCCAATAGCGGCTCATTGAAAGTTGAATGTAGAAGTGTGCCCAATAGTCGCTCATTGAAAGTTGAATTTAGAAGTGTGCCCAATAGCCTCTCTTTGAATTTAGAGGTGTGCCCAACAGCCGCTCATTGAAAGTTGAATTTAGAAGTGTCCCCAACAGCCGCTCATTGAAAGTTGAATGTAGAAGTGTGCCCAATAGCCTCTCTTTGAATTTAGATGTGTGCCCAACAGCCTCTCTTTGAATTTTAGAAGTGTGCCCAACAGCCGCTCATTGAAAGTTGAATTTAGAAGTGTCCCGCACAACCGCTCATTGAAAGTTGAATGTAGAAGTGTGCCCAATAGCCGCTGTGAAAAGTCGAATTTAGAAGTAAGCCCAATAGCTTCTAGGTGAAAGTTGAATTTAGAAGTGCATTTAGAAGTTGAATTTAGAAGTGTCCCAATAGCCCCTCTGTGAAAGTTGAACTCAGAAGTGTCCCCAATAGACTCCTTGTGAAAGTTGAATTTAGAAACGTGCCCAATACCCGCTCTTGGAAAGTTGTATTTAGAAGTGTGCCCAATAGCCTCTCTGTAAAAACTGAATTTAGAAATGCGCTCAATAGACTCTATGAGAAAGTGAACTTAGAAGTGCATTTAGAAGTTGAATGTAGAAGTGTCCCAATAGCTCCTCGGTGAAAGATGAACTTAGAAGTGCATGTAGAAGTTGAATTTAGAAGCGTCCCAATAGCCCCTCTGTGAAAGTTGAACTTAGAAGTGCATTTAGAAGTTGAATTTAAAGTGTGCCCAATAGACTTTCTGTGAAAGTTGAACTTAGAAATGTGCTCAATACTCTATGTGAAAGTTGAACTTAGAAGTGCATGTAGAAGTTGAATTTAGAAGCGTCCCAATAGCCCCTCTGTGAAAGTTGAACTTAGAAGTGCATTTAGAAGTTGAATTTAAAGTGTGCCCAATAGACTCTCTGTGAAAGTTGAATCTAAAAGTGTGCCCAATAGCCTCTCTGCGAAAGTTGAATTTAGAAGAGTGCCCAATATCCTAATAGCCTAACACGTGCCTGGTTGAACCAACTAATCTCCCTAATAACCTCTCTGTGCAAAGTTGATTCTAGAATCATGCCTAATACCTTCCCTGTAGAAAGTCAAATTGAGAGAAATGTGCCTATTAGCGTACCCTAATTGAACTGAATAGTGTCCGAATTAGTCTCTCTGCGCTTAGATCAAATTAGAAGTGTACACGACAGCATTAAGATTAGAAGCGTGCCTAAATACCCCTTCTGCGCAAAGTCTAAATTAAAAGTATACCTAATAGTATATCTGTGTAATCTAGACTCCAGAACTGTGCCGTATAGCCTAATATTCCCTCCATACAAAACTGCATGCATGGGACAGACAGGAGTGCATGCATGGAGCAGACAAGAGTTAATGCGTGGGGCAGACTGGAGCGTTCAGGGCGGACTGGAGCGCGCGGTGCAGACTCGAGTGCATGAGCGCGTCGAGAGGGCCGGAGTGTGTGGAGCCAACTAGGGTGCACGAAGTGGATAGGAGTGCATGGAACCGACTGGAGCGCATAGAAATGCGCGGCGTATATAGTATGGTCTGGAATGCAGAGAACGTTTGAAAGAGCTTATATCACATCATAACACACCACCAAGCTTACTCTCTCCTTACACCACCACTCAACTAGAACACAGAGATACTATGACACCATTCGGTATAACTGTTCTCATACCAACATTCTGCCTCATACTCCCCATCACTCTAAATAAACACTGCTGGTTACCCACCCACCAGCCAGGCGTTCTCTTCAGGCCTAATGCAGCCACAATCGATCTGGATAAATCCTGCCAGAACGAACACATAGGGCCTCATTACGACCCAGGCGGAGGACCATGGTGCTAATAGCACCATGGTCCATGCCGGTGTCCGCCATGGCGGAAGGGGGAATTACCACCCCATTCCAAGGTTGGCGGGGCGGTAATTCCCCATGCCACCATGGCCCTTCCCCATTCCCATTTTTGCCCCATAGGGCTCAATGGGAATGGGGAAGGCGCTAAGTATGGTGCCGCAAAAACCAGCCGTTAAGGTTGGGTCCCGCAAAGGGACCTCGTAATTAGGCGCTAATAGCGCCTGGGTCGTAATGAGGACCATACTCTTCACCTCTCAACCACCACACCTACCGCTAAGAGGCAGCTATTACACGAATACCGCACCAGCTGCACACATATCCGGTGCTCACACGCACCTTTGACTCTTTCTACTCTCTCTACTGACCTGAACTTCGGTTCCCAAAGGCGTTCAACCTACCAGCGCCTTCAGACCATACCAATGGTATATAAGGCGCTATATAAATGCAAAGTAACATAACATAACAACCATTGCCCCTGCGGCTTGTATTAACCTTATCAACATTGGGAAAATTCATCCTTTTATTACTAATCACTGTAAACTCTTGCTCAGCAAACTGGACTGCTGCTCAAGCCTACACCTTGTTCTTCCTCCCTCTAGACCAGTGGTCTTCAAACTTTTTTGGCCGGGCCCCCCCTGAGCAAAATTTGAGCAGGTCGGGACCCCTCAGAAATGCCAAATGGACAGTATATTAAGCGCGTCGTCACCTGCTTCCATCACAGTGGCTGGGCTCCCTCATCCCACTCCTATCCAGTCCCTGGTCTCTCCTCACCCCATCACACAGCCTGGGCTCTCCCCACTCTGCTCCCACCACTATCCCATGGTTCCCGCCCATTGTGCTCCCACCATAGTCCCTGAGTTCCCCCCATCCCGTTCCCAACACAGTCTGAGGGCCAGTGGCGGCTGGTGATTTTTTTAAGTGGACGGGCATAACTATTTCCCCCAAAAATGCCATAGCGACCGAGCATAGTGAACCAATAAAGGAGGGTTCGGGGCGGTTTCCCCCTTTTAATTTTTTTTAAATCATGGGTTAAAATATTGCATTGTAGAGCATACTTTTAACAAAAAAATGGGTTTATAGCCAAACAGTTTGCAATTGGTGCTGGGGGGCCCATGGGGCTGGCATGGAATTTTTTACTGTACATCTATGATAGATGTCCAGTAAAAAGATGCCATCCCTGCCCCTGTCAGCCACTGGGCCTAACACAATCAACATGATTATGTGTGTATGCAAGGCGCTGTACATTCATATAGCAATCCCTCTATCATTTACACGAGCATCCATCACCATACACTCACTGATAACATAAGCATACACGCATCCCTACACATGTTTAAATAAAAACAATGAACATAAACGTACCTTCTGCATTGGCCTGCGTTTGGGTGCTGAAACGCCCTGCTCCAGGCTGCTCTGGGACATATAGACATGCAGTGCCCCAGCCAGAATTTCCAATGAGCTATGCAATGCTGGCGAAGCAGAACGCCCCAGCACTTGCATGGCTCAGTGAGCATGTGCGGCTGGGGAACTAAATTGAACTGTCAAAGGGAAACAGTGTTTCCCTTTGACAGTTCAGCCAGGCCAGGAGCACTCCATCAGCTGGAAAAAGCAGCTGAGGGAGTGCTCACTGTTTCACTGGGCTGGCTCCTTAGCTCCTCCATAATGGGTGAGGGGCCACTGGGTAGTCGCCCCCTTGCCATTATGGATTAGCCGCCAGGCTCGGACTGGCCTATAGGGCAATGCCTGTACCAAAAATGGCAAATTCTAGTGTGGGCCAGTCAAAATGGGCCACCATTTTGGCCAATGTGGACCAGTTTGATGAGTTACTTAACTATGCAGTTAGTAATTTTGACCATTGTTGCTGTATATATCACAATTTACTTAAATTTTAAAACAAAGCACCCCTTGGATACTATTGAAACAGTGGGCCTCATTACAACCCTGGCGGTAGCTGTGCTGGTAAAACTGGCACGGCTGCCTCTGGAGTTTCATCTGGGTCCAGCACCCGCAAGTGGGCAATTACCGGGTCATGCCGAGTTAGGCAGACCTGATAATTGCCCTTTCGCAGGTGCCGGTACCGGTAGATCCCCATTCCCATTTGAGCCCTATAGCCCTATAGGGCTCAATGGGAATGGGGAGCTCGGATGCACCGGCACCGTTAATAACGGTTCCGGTGCATCTGACGAGCTGTGCTCGCGGGTGCCGCACGGCCTGCCAGGTCAGACCTGGCAGGCTATCAGGCACCCGCGAGCCCAACTCTTACTATGGATGTACGGTAGCAACGGTGCCGGTAGTTTACCGGCACCGTTGTTACCGTACCGCCATAGTTGTAAGGAAGCCCACTCTGTGACTAAAGGAATGAATATCCATTTACAACTGCGGGCCACTTTTTTCATGTTGCCTGAGACAGTTTAATGCTTCAGCCCGACCATGTGAGCCACCCCTGCCCATTCCTTCCAAACTAAAAAAAGAGGGAAAAAAAAAACTTTTGAAAACCGCTGCTGTAGACAAAGTCCTCAACTTTGCTACCTGCACTCTCCAACCTACCCAGATCCTCCCCCACTTCTACCTACCGACAGTATGCTGGTGTGGGAGCCCCTGTGCCGAGAATGAACATGGACAAATAACCTGGTCTATGGGAAGGTGCCCAATCGTGAGGGTTTAGCTCACTGCACCTTTCACAGAGGAGAAATACCCATTTGCATATCAGTCTGGTCCCACCTACTGGGGCAGTCCACCACTGAAATGCCACGCAATTCTCCTCTGAACAAGAGTACCAGCAGAAACCCCAGACACGTGTTTCAGCCTAGTTCAGCCTCAACGGTGATGTTGTGCCTCTCTAAGCACAGTGAGCAAGGAGTCCACATTTGGATTACCCTGGGTAACTTAGGGTGAAACCCCAAGTTCCTAAACATTCACAAAGAGGTCTGGGACCCCTCTACCGAGAACTAGCATGGCCACATAATGAGCCTCGTTACATGGTATGCGGTAACCATGGCGCTATTAGCGCCATGGTTGCCGCCGGTATTTTACTGTGTCCGCCTTGGTGGATGGCGGAATTACCGGCCTACTCCAAGGTGAGCGGGGCCGGTAATTCCCTATTCACCAAGGCACTTCCCCATTCCCATTTTTGCCCCATAGGGCTCAATGGGAATGGGGAAGGAGGTAATTACGGTACTGCAAATTGCGGTAGCATAATTAGCACCAAGGTCCCTTTGCAGGCCCGTTTCTTAACGGCTGGTAAAACCAGCCGTTGAGGTCGGGTCCGGCAAAGGGACCTCGTAGTAAGGCGGTAAGGGTTTACCGGTAGGGTGGACAGTGAACAGTACTGCTGGATAAACTCGAATTTCATCGTCAATTTCATCGTCAATGAACCCCAAACCTAGTTCTTTATGCACTACATAATGCAGAGCCCCAAAGGATAGGCCTAGTACTTTCAGTTCTCTGCAGACTAGGGACTTCCCAAAAACCCTGAATGCCTGCACCATATCTTGCCACAGATTTAACTCCTCATGGACATGTAAAATGAGTTTTACAGGCTGCACATTACAGTTTTCAGCAAATGGAAAAACACCCTCAATGGCCTGCATAATCCTTGCTGAGGGTCTCAGGATATGCATATCTGTGGGTAGAGTGGATTGACACGGCATATCCCAATAGTCATAATGGTCTAGGCCACGCCACATCTTTAACAATATAAAACTGCAGGATCAACCCTATTCTTTTCACAGAGAAAACCATTATGGCTGATTTAGCAATGTTGATTTTTCTTCTATTATGTTAAAGGGTGTTAAAGAGGGAACAGTAGAACATGTATATGCCTAGGTGCAGCATCACATGCCAAGGGACAGCCAAGGGAAAGCCTCACATGCCCAGGTACTGCCATCATATGCCTGGGGCATGCTTATATGGCAGGTAATGACAAACTGGAGGGTTCAGCCACATGTGACATCGACAGCTAGCATATGCCCACGGTCCACCTTAGATGGAGAGGTAAAACCGCCTATGCCCAGGTACAGCTGGCATATGCCCGGATTCAACCACCAAAAGGACAGAATACAAGCTTCTTCACGCAGTACTTAGTTTTACCATAGGACTAATGCCTCACTCAGCATAACTTCCTATATCACTGCATAAACCAGACTCTTTTTGGATCTGACACATTCAGTTCTCATGCCACAAAGCAATACATGAAAGACAACCCACTCTGCCTAACCCAGTGCTGAGTGTCCAGAGGACTACATGATCCAAAATGCACTCTGTACCACTCAGTGTAAAGGCCATAAAAGGACTGTTGTTTACAGGATGCATTCAGTCTCTCTGAGTGTATGACCTCCAAGGGACCATATGCCCTAAACCTCATACTGCCTTAGTCAGGACAGAGGCCCAACAGAACTACATATCCCAGAATGCATTTTGCCTGTCTTACTCCCAAAACGCACTTCACATCTAGAGCTAGCTGGGTGGGCGAACCCGGCGGGGGCTCGGCCCGGCCCAAGCCCCCCTTAGGACTCTGGCTTGACCCCCCTCTCTGGCCAGGCACAAGCTCCACCGGGTGCTCGCCCACTCCTTAGATTAAAAGCCACTTACAGGAGCGCGTCTGCCTGTCTTCCAGTTCTGGCCCCCTGACTGTCAGTCCCACCCCAGCCACTCATTGAATTGTTGGGGCAGAATTGTAAGTCAAGCAAAAGTGCTGTTGGCACACCAAGAGCACTTTTTTTTTTGTCCTGCCCCAGCACGACTGGTACACTTCCTGGTGGTGCTGTGAGGAAGCAGCAAATTCAAACTTTGTTTCTCCCCCCAATACCCTTTATCCCAATTTGTTGCCCAAAGCCCTTTAGCTGCCCCAGACCCATGTTGCCCCTTTTCTTGCCCCTCCCAGTCCCAGTTAGCACCTTTGTTTGCCCCTTAACCGCTTTCACTTCCCCAAGGCCCGTTTGGCCCCTTTTCTTGAGCCCCAGTCCTATTTAGCCCCTTTTGTTACCCCTATCCCCTGTTCTTGTCCCTTTGAATCCCTGTTCTTGTCCCCTTTAACCCTATGTTGTTGCTCCCAGACCCTTTTGTTGCCCCGCCACTCTTTAGCCCCTGTTCATGCCCCTTCTGTAGCCCCCAAAACCTTTAGCCAATTGTTGCGCACCTGTCCCCGGTTTAGCCCTTTCTTGCTGCCCCTAGCACCCGTGCATGCCCCCTTCTGTCCCTGCCCCTTGTTGCACCTTTTATCTAGTTGAGTTGGGATGCCCCAGTACTGTTTATCTCCTCCTTGCTCCCTTTAATACCCCTTTTCTCACCCCAGTCCCTTTTATTGTCCCAAACCTCTTTAGCCTCTTTTATTGCCCCAATCCCTTTCCTTCCCTACAGCCCCTTTTTTTTACCCTGACATAGCACTCCCCCATCATTTTGCGCAGCCATTTCCGGGGTGCGGCTCGTGTTGGGCCCTAAGAGCCAGGCCAGACTCCCAGGCTCGGCCCTTCCCATGAAATCTCTGGATCCCCCAGGTCTATTCACATCCCTTGCCACGGACGTTCCTTTTGGGCTACATGTGCCAAGGTTGCTCTGCCTAGCCTCAATAGAGATGGCCCAAATGGCATCACTTTCCATAATGCGCTTCCCTCAAAGGGGGCGGCTGTGATCTTGTAGTGGTAGAGCCATCTCCTGAGCCCTACCGCTATCCCAAACACAGTAAATGCCCCCTGGCTGAGGGTTGGGTGATAGGTTTAGGTGCCAGGGCCTGCAATCTGCAAAATACTGAACCTGCACCGTTCTCCTATACAGCCCCTTTCCACGTATTAGAGGAAAAGGCAGACACAGAGCTGGTAACGAACACGTCTTTATTCTTTACAACCCAACTAGTAACTGACCCCTCCTCATCCTATCCAGACCCTTCCGCCCACAGCACACCACGTGCTTCAAAACTCTGTCCCTTACCATGTGACTCCTTCCTTGACTTCTCCCAGGACATCACATCCCCACTCCCCCAGCCTCCTAGTCAATTTCTCCAATTAGTCTCTGTGGTCTCTTTCTTTCCCTCTGGGGCCCGACACTCACCTGACCTCGGTCAGGGCACAGACTGTCGGGACTGCCGCCATTTTGCCACTCGATTCTTCCCCGTCTACTTCATAAGAAGCATCGAACTCCTCCGAATCTGAGTCTTCCTCAGGTGACCATCTCAGGACGATGCCCGGCATCCTTTTAAAATGCGAGGAGTTACCCATCACATCCTTCCTTACCCCTTCAGCAGTGACAAGATACCCCTTTACTTTTCTAACAGATATCAGGGTGCTTTCGAAAGCTGCCATGTATTTGTGAGTCCGCGGCTGCCGCACTATCACTATATCTCCAGGCGCCAGGTCATTATCCCGGGCTTTCCTTGCAGTATCTGCACGCGTCTTCATGTACTTGTTGGCTCTAGTGTCTTGATCCCGCATTTCTTTGTCTCCTTCATGAGTGTCTTCAGGGGCCCTGACATGAGGTAACCTTGTCCAAATTTTGCGCCCAAACATGACTTCAGACGGGGCCTTTCCGGTGGTACTCTGAGGGGTGTTTCTGTAGTCCCTCAGTAGTTGGTAAAGCATTTTCTCAAACGGTTATCCTTTCCGATAGGCTATCAGAACTGTTCTCTTGACATTACTCATGAAGCGTTCCACTGTTGCGTTGGCTTGTGGCCACAAAGGTGTGATTCACCTTTGCTTGGATCCCATATATTCAGCAAAGGTCTTAAAATCTTGACCTGTGAATGGAGGAACATTGTCGGACTTGACCATGCTTGGCACTCCATATGCAGTGAACATTCTGTCCAGTGCCCGTATGGTGTGATGTGCGGCTGTTGACTCTACTATCTGCATGTCAGGGAAACAAAAGTATTCATCCATGGCCACCAATATGTATTCCTCCACATCAATGGGTCCAAACAAAATCAATGGCTATCTCATCAGAGAGGTTCGGGTCTGGTGTGTGAGTTGATAAACGCTCAGGTAGGGCATTGTTTGAGGAGTTCTTCCACTTCAGTGTCTAGTTGAGGAAACCATAACTTTTGTCCAAGCATCCTCTTTGTAGACACTATTTATTCCCCGATGGCTTTCATGTGCTACTTCTAGTATCTTCTTATGCACTGTCGGGGTATGACGATCATGGTTCCCTTTATTGACACCAGACTTCTGATGTCTTGTTGCGTCCCCGGTCTGGCACCTTCTGCAAGCTGTTTGGCCTGCTACCACCTGCCTGACTCAATGCACCTGAAGGCTATTTGGATGGCTTGATCATTCTCTGTCTCGTGTACTAGTTGTGACAGATCAACTCCCTTTGGTGCTGCTGTTTGGACAACATAGTGTATATATTGGTTGGCAAACAAGGGTTTTGATGAGGCCGACACGACAGGATGGTGGGATAAGAAGTTTGTGGGATAAGAAGTTCGCGGTATCCTCGTCCTTTGCAGGTCAGTGGACAATTCTGAAGCTGTAATACTGAAGTCTCAAACCCCATCGGGCAATCTTTGGAGGCATCTTTGCCTGGGGGTTCCCATAGATGAAAAATAGGGCCTGATGATCTGTAACCACTGTGAATGGTTTTTCCATAAAGAAATAAATGAAAGTGTTTGCAGGCCCATAATATGGCCAATCCCTCATTTTCGGCCTGCAAGTAAGCCGGTTTCATCTTTGAAAGGCTCCTTCTGGCATAGGAGACGATGTGGCGCTTCCCTATGAAAGAAGGGTCTTTTTGCGTTAGTATGGCCCCAAAGCCCACGGTACTGGCATTGACCAATAGTTCTGTCTCCCTTGCTGTGTTGAAGTATGCCATGTTTTCTTCAGCTGAAATGCACTGGCGAATTAATTTGAATGCTTGCTGGCAGGAGTCAGACCATACAAAAGGCGCCCGTTTGGTGAAAGCGCCTAGCGGTTCAATTACGGATGTGAAATCTTGAATATATCGGGTGCAGTAACTGGCAAGGCCCAAGAATGATCCCAAGTCTGAAAGAAACGTTGGTCAGAGGGTTTGCGTTGTTGAGTACTACTGCCACCTTCTCCGGGCCAGGAGTCATGCCCTTAGCAGAAAATATATGTCCGAAGAACAGCAGAGTGCCTTTCCTAAACTCTTTGTTGAGGGGGAGGTGGGCTGCTTCTAAAGCCATGCATACTTTTGTCAGCGTGTTGTCATATTGTTCTCGACCCTTTCCAAACACCAATATATCGTCGCTGTAATTTAGGCAGTTGCGGATGTGCCTGATGACTTTATGCATTTCGGCTTGGAAGATTTCCGCTGCTGACACTACAAAACGGAGACGCTTATACTTGTAGAGGCCCAGGTGTGTGAGAAATGTGGTTATATATTGGCACTCCTCACTTAATTCTAGTTGATGGTAGCCTTTATTGAAGGCCAGTTTGGAAGATATGGTTGCTCCATTTAATAGATGTACCATGTCGGTGATCGGTGGGACTTGATGCCGCTCCGTCATGATGGACTCATTGGGGCGGCGCATGTCTATGCATATCCTAACGTCCTTCGCGTCTTTCTTGGGAATGATGGGTGAGACCCACGGAGTGGGCCACACCGCTGGTTCGATGATGTCCTGTTCCGGTAGGTTGTGAAGTTCTTCTTCAACCTGTTGCTGTATGTTAATAGGAATGCCACAATAATGTTGGGCTATTAGGTGTAGCTCTGGGTCGGTGTACTGGTTGATTTGTCTATCCTTCAGCTTGCCCAGCCCTTGGAAGAGCATTGGAAACAACTGTTCAATTTATGCAGATGGGTGTCAAAATATTTATGGGCCATGAGGTGATAGAGTACATGAATTAACCCCATGTCTAAGGCAGCTTTAAAACTTAGAATGCAACCGGTCTCTCTAGCAGCTTCTAGAACATGCATTGGTATCCATTTGGATTGTATCTTGTACTTGCAGTGTGCCATAAAGTACCCGTTTCATGGCAATGGGGTCTTGGGCCCATAAGGGTATATGCTTAGCTCTGCTGGTCGTAGTCTCGGGCATGTGGCAGTCTTCCGTATACCTCCTCGCTGATGACCTCCACATTAGCTCCTGTGTCGACTAGGAATACGGCTGGCATGTTTTTCAGTTGGAGGAGAAGTATTGAGCTCTGCTCCCTCGCAGCAGGATTCCCTAACGCATACCGGTATCCCTTCTTTCTTGGTTCTGCATGGAAATGTTCCCTCTTTCGTTGCTCTTCCGCCGATAAATGACTGGACACGCTGTCTGTCTGGGACTGCTCTACCAAGTAGCGGACATATCTTTTGGGTCTTCGCTTGGGCCGTGAGGTCGATGGTCTGCTTGACTGCCATTCTGGTGGTGCTATTTCCTGTGTTCTTCCTTCCTTTGCTTGTGTCTTCTGGGGGGCTGTTCATGATATTGACCCATGTTTGCCGGAAGTCCCTGGGGTTTTTCTCAGGTGCGTGTTGCTCCACCACCACTCCCTTCTCCATGTGCTTGACATACCTCCTTAAGGGATTGTCTCCACCACATGCCGTGCTTAGCTGTCCTAGAGCCACACATGTACCCTCATGGGGAAATTTGTATCTGCACCTGTTGCAGAACGGTTCTCCATTACTTTTATTAGGTGATGTGATTTCCAATTTGTTGACGACCTCTGACTGCCCAATGGAGATTTTCACATTACCAAGGCTCTCTTTCTGGAGGGCGAAAGCCACATCTGATCTTGATGGGCATAGAATTCCCTCCAGCGACCGCGGCTTTTGGATCCGTCTTTTCCTGAAGTCAGCGCTCTCACCTCTTGCAATGATTTGCTACCTCAAGGCCTCCACATTTGAATAATTGTTAAAGTCATAGTGTTTGAGGCGAACACGAAGGCGCATTACGAAAGTGTCCATTGACTCTCTGTGTGTCTGTTTTGTTGTATGAAAGATGTGACGTTCATAGTTGACATTGGTGTGTGGTGTGAAGTATTCCGTGAGGGTTGTTCCGAGTCCACTGTAGGTGTCAGTTGATCCTGCCGGGAGCTCATCCACAATGTCACGTACATTTGGGCCAGTTGCAAGTGTCCACAGGCTGTGTTTTTTTTCGTTGTCCAGGGGCCCGGTGGCCTTAATGTACACATCAAAGTCTCTCACCCACCTCTTCCATCTGGGTCCCAGACTGCTGGTTTTCTGTAAAACCATAATGGGCGAGAATTTGCGTGACATGATTGTCTTGAGTTCGTGAAGGCAGAGCCACAGGTGGTGTGATAAGCACTGTCAGGTTTTCATCCTCCGACATGATGATTATAGTGTGTAAGCAGTCAGGTTATGAACCTGTACTCCACTGGATGGCTGGGTGAAAGGTACAGTGTGCGCGTAGAGCATGGGGCCGCTCAACGCTTCTTATGCAATTCGTCTCCCGTTGTTTTTATTTTATTGTCTTCCTCACCTTACAGTTGCGTGAGGGAAAACAGAAGGCTCCTGCCTCCAGCTGAATGTGTCCTTCCCTTGCCGTCCATGATTCTGCTGTACTGTGAATTCTTTTTTATATTGAGTTGCACTATGGCGCGCTCCCTCGCCTCTTCCTCCATCCGGACGCGCTATGCATGCGCAGTAACTTCCCACACAGATGGGCACGAAGGCCGCGTCCCTCTTATCGTTTCACTGCTGCAGCAGCAGCGAGCTCCCGGAGCAGCACATCGCCAGAGTCTACCTCCACGCCGGCACCAGATACCACACTGTCGCTTGCCAATCTGCACCCTTCAGGTAGCAGTGGGCACGAGCGTACCGACCGCTTCGCCACCTGTGTCCCGTTCTCCCACATGGCCCCTTTTCACGTATTAGAGGAAAATGTGGACACAGAAGAATGGTAAAACGGGGGCGTGTCATGCATAAGGCGGGAGGGGGGCCCACGTCCTACTGCAAGCAAAGCAGTGGCCAGAAGAAGAATGTAGGTATTTGGAAACCGGCATTGATGCGTGGGCTCAAAATTGTTATGTGGGACCCTCCCAATGTGCATTGCCCTTTTAAGATAGGTCATGACTGCGTCATGCTCCAACCTAAGAAAATGGAGCTCCTGCACGCACGTGCTGTAGAGCGGCTGCAGATTGCAAGAATGGAATGACTGAGTCTGTGTCTCATTTCAGGCCCGCAGGCCTGCACCCTGTGAGCACGGGGCCTGCAGGACAGGTTGCTGTGGGGCCCTCTTGCCTGCAAGGTGGCCAGGGTACGCCCTGCCTCTCAATAAGGCTGGGTGACCCCCAGCAACAATCAGAGGTGCTGTGCCTCCAACCCAGGTGCTGTTGTCACCAGCAACACTGGGGCCGGCTTCTTAAGAGAAGGGACCTTATATAACAGCTTACTTTTTAAATATAGCACTTGCTATTGTGTCAATTTTAAATAACAGGTTTTCTTTTTACCCACGTTAATACTGTTGGGGGATGTTGGGGGCCTGCCCTGGATCACCGGGCAGGCCCCATATGCATGTCGGGAGCACCCGACACAGTCCTGCTGGGCGGCGATCACGCCGCGAACAATAGAGTGGGGGTCACCCCACTCTCTCCAGATCACTGGAGTCATCCACATGGCTGGGGGCACCCAACACACGACGGCCCCGGCTCTGGGGGCACCCGGGCCGGTGTCGCACCAACAGCCACGATCACATGGCTGCCATATCCTTCAGGGACGGCGTTGCCCAGCAGGGGCACCGTCCTCGTGCTGCGCCCGGTCCTTGGGCCCACAGTACACGGTGTAGCACCCGCATGGTGCAGAGCAATGAACACACCAGAGCCTTTGTTGGTCTGACTGACGAGCCAGAAGCGGCTCATATCTTCTATTAAGTTGGTCACGTGTCTAATGCCACGTGACCCATTAGAACATCCTGGCAGCTACTCCCAGTAGGGGTGCCATGCAACAGGGGAGTTGTTAGTTGCTCTGGAAAGAGTTCACTGTGACAAAAATGGCCTCATGTAGTCCACCGACTATCCTTTTAATAATGTTTATTTATTTATTTTTGCATTTTTAAAGCACTCACACAGCCTGCGGGCATCAAGGCGCTGTTACAGGAATTGTTTTTTTTTTTGTGTCATTGTTATTTTTTCTTAGTTGCGTGTTTATAACCTACTTAAATACCCTGAGGTTTCTAAGCATGAACCCGGGAGGGCGAACCTGTGCTGCTTACTGTGGTCTTGTTTCCAAGGCGAACACATTGCCGCTGAGCTATCGTCCTATATCTCTTTTGTATAGTGAACCTATCCATATCACTCCTGCTTCTAAGCACTGTAACACGATGTGTTCGTTTTACAATTTCAATAGTACTTTATTTATTGAACACGAAAGGATGACGCTCAGTCGGATTTAAAGCTGTGGCTGCAGATTGCACACAACTGAGTGTTTAACTCACTGAGCTATTTTACCGGCCGACGCCATTTTCAATTCCTTTATCCAGTACAGGGAGATGTGTGCAGCATTCAGCCACTATAGACATTCAGGGGAACGGCCGTCGGGCCCTGGGTGACTTGATATTATATACAAGCATTCTGAGGAAGAGGGAAGCGTATGCAGCATTGAGGGGAGTCGGGGAGACTCATTCGCGTCCAGGGACACTTGTGCAACCTGCATTGTTTCCCCTCTAGAGGCACACTGCACCTGTTGACGCTAAATTTCAATGCCTTGGTGTGATTGGATCGCGGGTAGAATAGTGGCCCCAGCAGTCCAACCTGTTCTGCGACCTGGCATTTCTGCTCATATCAAGTGAACATCCGGTGTTTGCCTACAGCAGCGGCCCCCAACGAGGCCTGGAGCGAATAGTCCCTTTCTTGCTTTCTTACCACTAGGGCAGGGCTTGGCGACGAGTTAAACCCCCAGTCAGGTTATCACGGTACCTATAATGAATACGCAT
Source organism: Ambystoma mexicanum (assembly GCF_040938575.1). Taxonomy (NCBI): domain Eukaryota; kingdom Metazoa; phylum Chordata; class Amphibia; order Caudata; family Ambystomatidae; genus Ambystoma; species Ambystoma mexicanum. The sequence goes on from NC_090932.1 coordinate 1,564,892,646, forward strand.
GAGGGCAATTAGCATATAATGAATTTCATTGGATGTGATTTGCATATTTGCATGGTCAGTCTGAAAACCCCGACTGGATTTTAGCACTGGGTGCCTGGACAGGCCCAGGCAGTTGCGATTGATACAGAGCGCTCTCAAGTTTGCCAGCCCAGTGCTGTTTTGCTTTGAGTTATGGGACTTGTAGTTTTCCTAAATTAAAAATGGGAACTAAAAGTCTACACGTCCCAGAATCCAAACGGGGTGAAACATGGGAAAACATGACTGGGTGGCGGGCTCACGCATGGCCTTTGGAAACGTGGGAGTTCTGTTGATAAATGTTGCAGCCTTTTAATTTAAACTCGCCCCTACCACATTTTGGTGTGTTTCCAGAAAAGTACAGTCTTGAGTGGTGAGTTTCCGGCGCAGTTCAGCGACACCACGTGACCTTGCGCCAACCCTTCTCCCTCCCAGGCCCTCGGCACCCAGGTCTAAATTTGGAACACGTGCACTGGCCCACAGGCCGCCCAGAACACTTTGTAGCTCATCTGGTCGCACTTTCTTGGCATAAGTTAAGTTTGGTGATTGGCCTGTTTCAAAAGAAACACAATCTTTTTTTTTTTTCTGTCGCAGTCCAGGAACCAAGGTGACGGCTGTCCCCCTGGAAGGAGTGGCCTGTGCGAGTGCACGGTTCGGAGAGAATCGCAGGCCCTGGGGCTGAGCAGCAGAGGAGAGGCGGCTGCAGGGCGTGCCCGGAGATCCGGGCCTCGCCGTGCACGCTCCCGGCTATCCCTGAGCTCAGGGAAGAGAGACACGGTGACACCCGGTGAAGAAACAAGGCCCCTCTTCGCCCTGCACGAGAAGCTGCCAGACCGCCAAGGTGCTTTGCAGGTATTCCCTTCTGAAGAATGCCACGATCTGGGACCCAGTTCTATTAATGAGAAATGACAACACGGGGAGTAACAGCACAGGAAGTGACATCACAAGCACTTACCTGTGGGTGGCGCACAGTCAAGGGCATGTTTTTTTTGGACCCCATCATCTTTCCCCCTAAACTAAGAAGTTATGGATTGAAGATTTAACATGAATCATAGCCAATGGCATTGCTTTTGTCAACCAACCATAACTGCAGTAATTACTTTGGTTGGTCAGGGCCTTTATAGGAGCCACCAATGGGAACATCCAGTCACATATGCTAGGTCATGTCCCCTCTGCATGGGAATGTAAAGACCCCCATCCCAGACATGCCAAGTCTCCCTACCAGGAGGGAGGGAGCTTTTGCTCCAGAAAGCGGGAGAAAGGAATTTCCCCATAGGAGTGCATTTGGGTTGTCATTATTTTAGACGGGAGCAAGTGCTGGAGTTTGTCTCCCTCTACTGGAGACTCCCTCGAGTTGCAGGTGACTTGGCATGTCTGCCACCCATTTGTCAACCTTGTTGAAGCTAATCTGTGCAGAGAATCCTCCATCTTGAGCAGGGCCGTCCTTAGGGGTAGCAGCGCCCTGGGCGAATTGGCGCCCCCCCCCCCTGGTCACCAGCGGGGCGGAGCAAAGGGGGGGGCGTGGTCAGGATGTACCACTTCTTTAAATTTTATTAATTTTTTTATTTTTTTTAACCTCGCTCCGGCGAGGAGGTAATCATATGAATAGGGCGCATCAGCACCCTATTGTTATTAGATGTGCTCGCCAACGCGGCCGCATTTAATAACAATGAGGTGCCTGTCATGCCTTCTGACACTACGCCAGCTCGGGGGAGCCCTTGAAAGACTCCCCCGAGCTGGCGTGGTGGGGGGCTAATGGCACCTTTTGCTATTAAAAGTGCCTGCGGCGGAGGGGTGCATTTAATGACAGTAGGGTGCTGACAGCCCCCTATTGTCATTAAATGCACCCACCACCGGGGGCGCATTTAATAGCAAAAGCCCACCTGCTGTGCCATCTCCCACTACGCCAGCTCAGGGGAGCCCTTGAAAGACTCCCCCGAGCTGGCGTGGCAGGGGATAATGGCGCCCTGGGGGGCGTGGCACCACGGGCGCCCGGCTTGCCCCCCTCTGCCCCCCTTAAGGCCAGCTCTGGTCTCAAGTCAGAGCACCAGCCGTAGCTATGGTGGAGAAACGGTAAGGCTGCACTGTCATCGACTCTGACACCGAGGAAAGCGGCAGCGATGAGAACCTTGACCAGGAACAACTCTCTCTGGCTAAAAGGGAGTGCCACGATTCTGAGGAGACACCGGCTACTGTTTATTTTATTTATTTATGGTTTATTTATATAGCGCTTATACACAGGTGAAGTGCTTCAAGTGCTACCATTACCAAACCATCTGTTTCCTCAGATTCTGAGACCAGTGAAAGTGATCAAGAGCAGCGCCAGAGACAGAGCAGCCTGCATGTAACTTCCCTCCCCCATCCGTACACCGACGTGCCTGTGGGGAGGAACATTTGAACGCCGCTGTGTACAACAACATTAAGGGCACTGGAAAGGCTACGGAGAGCCCTCCAGCTGATTGGCTTCCTGCCGGAACTTGAGGAAGTACGTCCCCAAGCCGGAAGGCACAGCCGTCCCTGATGCAAGGCCGTGATTTAAGGCCACTATGTGTCTCTGCCGGTCTCAGCCGGCGACGCAGAGAAAAAACCTCTTCCAACACCCTGCCTCCTGCATGTAGGCATAATTCATTGACGTACCATAGATAAGCCCGGAAGCTTCATGAAGCCATGTGAGTACCAACTCCGCACAGCCCAAACCATCATTGTTAAGTACTCACGTAAACCGGTACACTTGAGAGTTCACTTGAGTGTTCAATGTAGGCGTGATTGGTTGGATCCAAATCATATTTTATTAGCCCAGTCCGGGCCTCCTCAAAGGAGGGCGACCTTCCCTGTGAAATACCACCCTGTCCAAGCCAATAGGATACAGACGGGTTGCTGGTTCTGTCACCGGGGTCGGTGATATCTTCGTCCGACAGTGTAGATTCTGAGATCTCCCCCTCCCCCGACTCCTCACCTTCTTCCTTCCAAGAACCCTTCTTTTCCTTCCTTCGGGCTTGCACCTTTTTTTTATGTAGATAGGGACGACCCCAGAAGGAAGCCACCGTGCCCCCCAAGAGGGGAGACCAGGGGGCCCCTCCCCCGGGATCGACCAAGAGGGGAAAAAGCCCTTAGGCACAAAAAACCCCTGTGTTATCATTGGGTGTCTTGGAGGCGTGGAACCAGGAATCCTTGAAGGGTGAGAGCTGGTGGAAAGTGTCTGGACGTAACACGTGGAGTGAATACCCCAGAACACAGGCAGTCCAGAAGCGGTCCGAGGATCTGGTACACAAGGCTAGAAGTGGAAGTATCAAATACAGCAAGCAAAGGCAGCCCAGGGGAACAGGCCGGAGTCTGGTACATGGAAGGTCACAGCAAACAATACTGAAGGTAGGCGAGAGAAGTTCCACGGAAGGGACGGAGCAGAGCGAGAGGAAGAAGGAAACAGAAGAGCGGAATAAGCGGAACAGACAAGAGGAGAAAAAGCGGTAAGTGAAGATGGGAAGGAGGGAGGGTAAGCAAGTTGGAAGGAGAGCAAGGGAGGCGGGCGAGTGAAAGCAAAGCCAAGGGAGTGAGAGAAAGGCAGATAGGACTAGCGGAAGGACGAAGGAAGAACAGAAGGGGCCGGACTGGGCACGAGGACCCGACCGGCAGACAAGCGAGAAACTCGGAAGATAGCAACAGGCAGCAAGCAACTCAGGGCTAACGGACGAAACCGGAAGCGTTGCGATGCATCCGTGACCCGGAAGTGGCCGGTTAAAACACCGGGCCGCGGAGCGCCCAACCAATAGGAATCGGAGGAAGAGAAACCAGGAAACAGGGGGCGTGGCTGAACACGAACGGTACTAAGTTCTGCGTCGCCAGCGGCTCCATAGATGCCAGGAACTCGGCAGCATGACAGGTTCACCTGGAAGAGCAAAAATACCACCCAGTATTCACCAGCTTGAAAGGAAATGAAGGTGAGTATTGGTACAGAAAGAGGTATACGTATGTATGAGAGGGTAATGAATGTCAGACTAACCTGAGATGCAGTGAATAGTGATCAAAGGGAAGAGCAGGTATAGGTGGTAAAAAACACTCTATAGCAAATGTTCTTTGATAGAACGTCCAGATTAGGGTTGTAGACAAACTTCAGAAAGGTTTTTTGAGAGGTAGGGAAAAAGGAGGAGGTAATTAATTTGGTTAGTTGGGAACCTGACACCCGAACGGAAAAAGGGCGCACTAAGGGAATGCAAAGAGGCAATGACAACTGCAAGGCGTCCAAAGTTCAAAGCACTCTGAGGGACCAAAGGGTAATCCGTAAGAAGTCCAAGAAAACAAGCAACAAGTCAAAAATAAATCAGGTTCACAGCAAGCATCAGGGAAAATCCAGTAGCAATCCGTAATTCCAAACTAGGTTCGAAAGGCCAATTAATCAGTAAGTGGCAGGGGTGTTGCTAGGTCTGGTAAAGCTCTGGGGCTACACTAATGTCTGGAGTGTCGGGACTCGGGGGGCTAGCTGGACTTTTGGTTGTAGACTCTGAGATTCTATCCAGGGCTACAACCAAAAGACCCGGGGCTATAGCCCCCTAAACTCCCCCCCTAGCCATGCCTCTGGTAAATGAGGTAATACCAAGGAAAAAAGACCGAATCAAATTACCAGAGCAAAAGCAGCCGGGCTGGAGTTGGAAACCAGCGTGGAACAGGGGATTTCAGCTGGACCGGAATGGAAACCAGCGTGGAGAATAGAACATAGCTACAAACAACGGAACAACTTCAATCAGAAGCGCCCGCCTAAAGTGGAATGATCATTATAAAACATTTCATGCTGGCGCTTTCGTGATGTGTTTCACGGCATCTGTCGTGAAGGGTTGTCTTCATAGCAACCGATTGCGGGCAAGGTGGGGGCGTGTCACTTTCCAGGAACTGACGCACTTGAGAGCGCGACGGTCATGAAGGCGCCATGGCAACCGCCAGACGCGTCCTGCGGTCACATGTTTGTTGACTGTAAACACAAGGGGGCGGCTGCGAGCAGCCGGCAGTGGCACCATGACAATCATCCCTACATGGTCTTTCACGCTCACATGTGCATCCCACATTACTGTTGCATCCCTGCGCCCATTCCTCAAACCGGCCGCACCTTTTAACCAACTGCATCCCCATCCCGCCCTGTACGTATCTGTCCTCAACAACCGAGCCAAGTAGCCCACTGCACATCAATCCCCTTTGGCTGCCACAGAGGTCTTAAAAATACAGGGGATGCAGTCATAACCCCTACATGCTCCTCCCAGACGTCCACGCCACACTACCATCAGCTTCATGACCATGCGCAAGGCCGCCCGACGTATGATTTCTGGTCTGCACCACACCTATAATCACAACAAAGGCCCAACCCACCCACCGCACACGGAGCAGAAACGCTGTATGCAAGCCCACTGACTACCCTCTGTTCCTTAAGGCCTAGAAACGCCAACCTCCGACTTCATACATATTAGGCCCTTGTTGGGGGTTGCTTGCGACCCCCGGTGCCTCCCTTAAGCCCCAGACCCCGAAGGACTCACACACACACGTCCTCTCGGTTCGGGCTTCCCGGTCGCTCTGACGCGGCCGGGAAACGCCCCGTTTATTTATGTTGCACACGGCGGCGTGCAACGTCACGCAGTCACGTTCGTGCCCTGTCATCGGGCAGCACCACACTCCTCCTTTTCCGGGAAAACAATAAACATACTAACACTAGACACTGCAAACCAAACCAGAATATATACATAGCATTTCACAATGCCCCATGTTCAAAACACCCCTTTATTAACATCCACCCGGGTCCCCTTACTTAAGTTCTCATCATCAGGATGATCAGCCAGATGTCCCAACACATAGTCGCTGAGGTGAGCAGGTTTCCCTCGCCCAGCCCTCTGGGGGTACCTCCTGCTCACCTCCGGCACGTGTGATCTGTCCATAGGCATGCCCCGGGCCGGGGACTCAGGCAGACAAGGTATTTCCCCTTCGTCCTCCAGGACCTCTCCTGGGTCCGGATCAGGAGGTGGATCAGTTCTTGGATCCCGCAGCTTCTTAAAGAAGCTCACGTTGCGAGTTACCGCAGACCGGCCGTCCGATGCAGTCACCATGGATCCCCGGACTGCAACAACGTCCAGCGGTTCCGGCTCATAGGGTAGGGAGAGCTTTCCATGGGGATGTCTATTTCGAATAAGGACCTCGTCACCTGGCTCCAGCCGCTGCGGGTGAAGCCCTCTCCGAACGTTCTCTTGCTCGATTCTTGTTCGCCGGTCCATCTCGACTTGTTGGTCATTGATCACCCCAGGTTCTTTCTCTCCTACCTCCAGCAGCAACCCTCGAGGGCACCGCTTAAACAATGCCTCTGCCGGGGCCACTCCAGTGGATTCATGTGGTGTGGACTGGTAAAGGGCTCTCTGGAGGGACTGCCCCTGAGCAATTCTAAAGGTCTTGTTTAGAGTCCTCATCAGCCGTTCTGCTTCACCATTGGCCCAAGGCCAGAGAGGCATGATCTTCCTGTGCACCACCCCATAGCTCTCCATCGGCTCCGACAAGCGTTCGCTCTGGAATGGCGCCCCGTTGTCCGAGCACAGTGTGTTTGGGAACCCATAGGCCGCAAACACCTTCTCCACGGCCACAACGACATGCTCAAATGCCACAGACTCCACAAACTCCACCTCGGGATACCTTGAGTATTCGTCGACCAGAACTAGGAAGTGGGTGCCCATCGTGGTGGACCCAAAGTCCGCATGAACGACTTCCCAAGGGCGCGTCCCCCTAGTCATCGCCTCTATAACAGGCTCACGCTGCAGGGGAGATGCCGCCTGGCACCAAACACAGGCCGCCACAAAGTCATCCACCTTGTGCTCCAGTTCGGGGAACCACACCTTCAGCCATAGGCGGGCCTTGGTCTTGGCGGTGCCCTGGTGACCACGGTGTGCCAGGGCGATCACGTCATCCACCTTCGATTGGGGCACAACAATCCGATCTCCGCGGAGTAGAAGGCCGGATGTTGAAAACGATAACTCCTCCCGGACCTTCCATAAATGCTCAAGTCCGGTCCTGGCCTCCTGAGTGCGCCCCGCCTGAGCCTCCAGCACCGACTTCCAGGAGCCCTGTTGCATAGAGTGCCTCAGGATTTTGAAGCACTCATCATCCGCTGCAGCTGCCTCAAGCTCCTGAAGAGGCATGGCATTCGGCGTGGCCGCCTCCACCACCACCCGGACGTGCTCATCGGCCTCCTCTGCACAGGTGTCATGGTCTTCTCCTCCGGTGTCTGGAGAGATAGTCTACCGCGTTGTTCGCCTCTGGCCGGTACACCAAGGTGACTCCATATTCCAAAAGAGCGAGCATCCACCTCTCAATACGTGCCGGTGGCTTGGATGACGACCCCGCTAGGATGGGAAGCAGTGGCTTGTGGTCTGTCACCACCGTCACCGGGCGTCCAAGGACATAGAGCCGGAAATGCCGGCATCCCCAAAGTGCTGCCAGTGCCTCGTGTTCGATCTGCGCGTACCATTGCTCCGCCTCAGACAGGGCTTTGCTGGCATACGCCACCGGGCGGACACCCCCATCACAGTCAATCTGCATTAGCACGGTGCCCAGGCCGAATGGGCTGGCGTCAACGATGATCTCTGATGGTAACGCAGGATAGAAAAATGACATGGTATCCTCAGCTGCCAGGGCACACTTGATGTCATCAAAAGCCGCCTGTTCAAGTGGGCCCCAGTTCCAGATGGTATCTTGCCTTGTTGGTGCCCTGAGCGGTTCCGACCTGGAGGCAAGATTTTTTATGAATCGTCCACAGTATGTAACCATGCCCAGGAAACTTTGCACATCAGACGCGGACTCCGGAGGCTGCGCCTTCTTTATGTCCTGCACCTTCCTGTGATCAGGAAATGCCCCCCCCCCTTGAATACAAAGCCAAAGAATTCTATCGATGGTCGCAGAAATTCACACTTCTCTTTGTGGAGGGTGAGGCCCAAGGATTGCAGTCTTCCGAACGTCTTCGCCAACCGCCTCAGATGGTCTACCTCCGTTCTTGCAAACACCAGGATGTCATCGCTTATATTCAAAACGCCCTCTAGATCAGCCAGGGCGCTCTGAATAATGTTCTGAAACACCTCCGCCGCCGATGACACACCAAAACTCAGTCTCTTATAGTGGTATAGCCCTCGGTGTGTAGTAAAGGTGGTAATATACCTCGACTCGGGCTGGAGGACAACCTAGTGATAGCCCGCCCGGAGGTCCAGTTTCGAAAAGAAACTAGCACCCTGTACCTCCGCAATGATGTCATCAATCGTCGGGGTGAGGTGTCTCTCTCTCTTAATGGCTTTGTTTGGGAGCCTCACGTCAACGCAGATTCTGACAGCATCAGGTTGTTTAGGCTTCTGCGCCACCACTAACGGGGACACCCAGGGAGTCGGACCCTCAACCTTTTCTATTATGTCAAGATTGACTAAGTTGTCCAGCTCCTTGTCGACATGTTCACGGAGGTGAAACGGTACCCTTCGATGTTTCAGGGCAATGGGCTGCACCGATTCATCAATGTGCAGCATCACTGGGTCACCGGCCATCTGCCCAATCCCCTTGAACAGTGCGGCATTCTTCTCGAGCAAGTCATTAATGTCCTCTAAATAGACGGAGTATGCAAAACTGACAATGCCAAGGGCCTCTGCTGCAGCACAACTTAACAGGGTATTGGTGCTCACCGGTGTCACATAGAACCGTGCTGTGATTTGGGAGCCATCGGGTTCTACCTTTGCCACGAACACACCGTCCAGAGGGATAGAGTCCACACCACTGAAGGCAAAGATGCGGGTCTTGGGTGCGACCAGCTTGGGGGGCTGGTCCATAGCGTCATAGTGTCCACGGGCCATTACATTCACCGACGCCCCCGTGTCCACGAGGACCGGGACTGGAGATCGATTTACCTCGAACACGCACCTTGGCTGTCTCCTGTTCTTGCTTTTCAGGATCCCCACACTCGAGACAAAGAAAATGTTCTCTTCCTCCTCTTCGTCCGCTTACTCCACCTGGGCATCCTCCTCACTCTGGTCCACCTGAGCGACTTTGGATGGTCGACCCTGGCGAGTGAAACTGGACCGGCCCGGGCCCCTCGGCACCAACACAGGCATTGCCGCCTTGCATACCCTAGAGAAATGATCCTGTAACCCACACCGTCCACAGGTCTTTCCAGCCGCAGGGCATTCTGCTGGGTGGGGCAGGTCATACCCACATTTTTGGCACATTTCTCCTGCCCTCCCGGCTCTATCCCGGGGACCGCCGCCAGGTCTTCTGGTGCCCCTGCCACCGCGCCACATCGCACATACCTCTTCGGTCTTGATGGAGCGCGACCCAGCCTCCATTCTAGCTGCTCTCCCTCAGACACCACATGGCATCTCCCCAGTTCAAGGATGCGCTGAAGCGTAATTCCGGGCTCCCTTAATACCTGGCGCCTGAGCTTGCCTGATGAACACGCCTGGATAAGCATAGTCTTGATCATATCCTCTGCATCACCCCAAGCACAGGCCAGCGAGAGACGCCTGAGGCGCCCATAGAAGGTGTTCAGAGTCTCATCGTCTTTCTGTTTGGCAGAGAGCATCACAAAACGCTCATAATCCACGTTGGCAAGAGGCAGAAAGTAAGCCTGCAGAGCGGCCTTTGCCTGATCATAGGATCCATCCCCTGGCAGAAGCAATTCAAAAGTCTCTTGGACAGAGGGTCCTACCGAGTATAGCATGGTTGCCAGCCTGGTGTCATCATCAACCACCTGGGCAGCCCGAAAGTACATGTCCAGGTGGTCCACCCACCTCCTCCATCTGGGCCCCAAGCTGGAAGGCGGGCCTGATACATCAAACTCCGGGATGGGCTGCAGAGCCGCCTGTGCACGTACCTGAGCCATAGCGGGGGGAATTTGCTGAACAGGTACTGCCGCCGGTTGTGCTGGAGGTAGAGGACCTGGAAGCCCTGCCTGACCAACTGGAGGCTGCTGTGCCGGCTGCACTGGAGGCAGCAAACCTTGAAGTGCCACTGGCGCACGTGGAGGCTGCTGCACCGCCGCTCCCCGTGCTCCGTCCTGGTCCTCAGTATCACTCATCAGTTCGAGCGCACAGGCACCCCCAGCTTGGAAGACAGGGGCCAAACTCAAACACCAAGTCCAAATGACTCCAGCATGCACCACTGAAGAAACAGCTACTGCAACACACCTCTGTGATGAAGAAGATTAACATTAGTTGGGCCACCAGTCCGATGATGAAGAGGATGAAAAGAAGCCTCAGCCTTCAACTGCTCCAAAAATTAGAACAAGAAAGAATTGTGGGCTATGCAGGCCCAGCCATTGTAGCCACCTCCTTGCTTGCACTCGACGTAGGAGACCCAAGAAAATGAAAAATCACAAACTGGGCATATTCACGTGCAGGTATGACTGCCTGCTGACAGGATTTCCAAAAATTAGGTCTGGATTCACCTCACTGCTCAAACCGAAGCTCAGAGAAGTTCCACGGCCTGATCTGCAAAATGGCTGCCAGCCGCGTGGGTAACGCATGGCCTGCGGCCCAGAGCGAAGTCTCAGGACGACCTCGCAGCATCAAAAAAATTGCCGGATGATTCACCGCCGGGCCCAGGCATCGTTTCCCCCACTCGTCGCCACTGTTGGGGGGTTGCTTGCGACCCCTGGCGCCTCCGGGCAGCGCCACAGCCCTCTGACCTGCATATCCCAGCCCAACTATCTCAAGTAAATAACTGCCTCGGAGAGCACACAGCACTGCACTCCTCTGTGGCACAAAGCACAAGCCCTAAATCCTGTACAACTACCGGCAAACATACCCATGCAGTCAGTGTGGATCTGAACTTACCCTCATATCCTGAACAACAAAAGTTTGCCCATGAGCACGCCCCAACAAGGAGACGAACTGTACATCCCCGTACCAACGCCAGAGCCATACCAAGCCTCACCAAGGAAGCTGTACGCACTACAAAGCCTAATGTGGCCCACCCCATTCAAAAGCTCTGCCCAAATGACAATGTGCACATTCATGACTGCGGCCATGAACATGCTGCCAGCAACCCACATGCAAATGTCTTGAGTAGTGCCTGCAGCTCAAAAGTAAATAATAATAATTGCTTGCTTCCAGCCACTCTGCCAATGTCTGTAGCCCAAACACGAACGCTCACAATAAGCCTCCTAGCCTAGATGTTAATGTTGACACCAATGTTTGCTGTTCAGATGTTAATTAGTAGAAGTATGCTCGCAACCCAAATGTCAATGATATCTATAACGATTGCAGCCCCCCCCCAAGCTTCGAGCCACGCCGCCACTGCCTGTAGCCCAAATGCAACTGTTTACAACAATCTTCCCAACCTTACTTCGAATGACACCAATGTTTATTGCCTAGCTGCTAATGCGTACAAGTATGTCCACAGCCCAAATGTTAAAAACATCTATGCTCAAACCACTACTCCAATCAACCAAGATATCCACATACCTTTTAGAGAGTCTGAACCTTACCAACACCATCACACCTAAGGCGACAACTTCAAGACCACTAGCAGGGGATCACCTCTTCAACTATGCTTTGATTAATGCTCGCTCCCTACCAGCGCACGCCCTTGCCATAAACGACCTCATCACCTGTCAGAACTTAGATGCACAAGCAATCTCTGAAACATGGCTATATGAGGCATCGGGCCAACCCTATCATTAGCTATCCTCTCAGGATACGCAATCTACCATAAAGACCGAGCTTACACTAGAGCAGTGCTACCCGCCTGGCCAAAGACTCCCTGCCCATCAGGCAATTCGACACCAACCTAGATGAACAATGGAGACATACTCTCCCTTTCGTTATCCTCCTCACCCACATGCACCATTACTATGTGTCTCATGTACCACCCGCCAGGCCCTACCATGAGCTTCGGAGAAAATCTCCTCCATATTATTGGTGACAACATAAAGACCTCCTCCAAAATCATTGTACTAGGAAATCTAAACCTAGGCCTCAATTATCCCCACGACGCTCAAGATGCCTCACTGGCTAACACCCTCAAAACTTTAGGGTCCAATCTTTGCTTGAACAATCCTACCCATGTGAAGTGCCGTACATTAGAGTGGATCACATACCTCAATTGCTCCATCACTGTTGACTCTAAAACCCCTCGCCCCTGGTTTGACCACATTATTGGATTCACCATACTGCGTCACAAGTAACCTAAGCCTTCCAATCTGCCCCTACAACGCTCGCTAGCGTTTAGCTCACACAAGCTAACTAACGAATGAATATTGCCCTTTCTGGACAGCCCCAATTTAAAGCCACCTCACTCAAGAGACGCTAACACCCTGGTGGATCTCTATGCCTCCACCCTATCTTCGGCAGTGGACACCATTGCCCCCTTAGTGCCCCGGAAGGCCAAACCTGTCCGGCAATCCATCTCCTGGTTTACTCCTGACCTCCTCGACCTCTGCAACAAAAAACACAAAGCAGAATCTACATGGGGGGAAAAAAAGTCCATCTGACATCTTGAGAGCAGAGATCACTAAGCTAGCAAAACTCTATAAGCAAGCAATGATCACCGCAAAACACTCCTCCTACAACACTAGAATTGCTCCTACAACACTAGAATTGCTAACGCCAAGTCCAACACTAGAGAAATATTTACTATTTTTAGAGAAATTGAAACTCCAGCCCCTCCTCCTTCCACCTTTAACACGGACGAAGCCTGGTGCACAAATGTTCAATCGGCAATGATCAACAATATTGATATGCTCAATAATAAAATCACCAATGATCAAGCCATCCCGCATCCATCACCTGGCACCACACATGCCATAGCGACACCCTCCCAACTAAGTCTGGGTACTCCATTGGGTATAGCCATTCTTAAAAACCTAAAAACCTCTAGGTGCAAGGGAGATGTCTGCCCCACTACCATTATTAAAGACTGCTTAGAAGTACTAGCGCCATTCATTGCCTCCTTCATGAATGCCTCCTTCTCAACAGGAATAGTGTCTACTAGTATGTGCCCACTCCTAAAAAACCTTTGCTAGACCCCACAGCCCCTAACAACTACATACCTATCACTACAGTACCATTCTGTTTCAAAATTCAAGATAAGGCAGCCTACCTACAAGTTCAGCACTTCCTAGAAGTTAACCACATCCTGGGAATGTACCAGTCCGGTTTCCACCCGGGCCACAGCACAGAATCAGCACTAATCGACTGAAAAAAAACAGCTGGACGAGATCAGGGACAAGGGTAAACCTGCCCTCCTCCTCTTTCTGGATCTGTTGGCCGCATTCGACCTTGTAGACCACACTATTCTTTGTCACCACTCACTACCTCTGCCAACTTCTCCGAAGCTTCCAACTAGATCGCCTCCTTCCTAGAGGGGAGTGTGATGAGAGTATTTGCAGATAATGCTAACGCTTCGCTGACCCTTATACTATAGCGCTTTGCCGACCCCTATCCTATGTGGGGTTCCCCAAAGGCTGTGCATATCTCTGACCCTCTACAACATATTTACCAGACCCCTCTTTGATATCCTTGACACCATTGGCAAAGCCTACACCAGCTATGCCGATGACGCCCAGATCCACCTCCCACTCGCTGGCAATTGCACAGAAGATTGCAACACCCTCAACACTGCATTCTCTACCATCCAGACTTGTATGGCGGCAAACCGCCTCTGCCTGAATAGAGACAAAACTGAGCTCCAACTTGTTGGGCCCCTGTGACTACCTAAAAATCTTGATCAACAATATTGAGCAGCTTACTTTGACAACATTCTTGTCCCAGTCTCCCCTGTTTTGTAAAACCTTTAGGGGTCTACCTTGACACCACCCTCTCATTATCCTGCCAGGTAAATGCTATCGCATCATCTGCAGCCTTCGCAAGCAAACTTATTAATGCACCAGGACCCTTGCTATCAACAGACAGTAGCGCAACAATCGCCAGAGCAGTCATCGTCTCCAGGCTCGACTACTGCAATGTGCTCTTTGCCGGCACATCAGGCAAAAACATTCAGAAACTAGAAGGGATACAAAACGACGCTCTCCGAGCAGCCTTTAACAATCCAAAAAGGGACCACATCACTGCAGTCAGGAGAGCAGCCCACTGTCTCCCCATACGTGAAGAGCATCAGCACCCTATTGTTCTTAAATATGCCCCGCTCTGGTGCTGGTAAGGCCTGTGCCAGCACAACAGCAGGGCACATTTCATTTCAATAGGGCGCCTGCTGCATCATCTCCCACCATGCCAGCTCTGTGGAGCCCTTGAAAGACTCCCCTGAGCTGGCATGGCAGGGGGCTAATGGTGCCCCGGGCACCGGGCAACCCTGCCCTAAGGCTGGCACTGTGCCTCCGGATGCACACTCTCTTTTAGCGAGGCAATCTAAAACCAAACCAAAAAGTGCTGGTTGGAAGGCTTTGTATCAATCGTAACCACTGCCATTGCTATGGGCAGCGTACTACAACTTTGTACTGCTAGACCACATTGCTGGGGTTACTTGTGTTATTGTACAGAGTGAACCTAGCAGTTAAACCTTGACTGCTCCTTTTGGTTACACAATCAGGAATCGCATAGCCCTTCTTCCCTCTGAAGTTGATAAATCGCGTACCCGTATTTGTGTAATATTACCTGTTATAACAGTGTTTAGAAGCTGGAGGAATCCGGTATGAATGGCTGAATAAGAACACACATTATTATTGTTATTATATGGGGGCAGAAGTGGCTGGGTTTCAAATTCGTTCCTTTTTAGACTAAACATAACAATGCTCAGGGTCTTCCATTCTGCCAGCCCCAGGTAGTCTAATTATCTAAATTAGGAGAAACTAAGGACTAACCCGCTGAGAGTGCTGCATATCAACACTAATTGTATTAAACAAAATGCAGAAAAAAAAGTTTTTACCTTGCCCTGGCTAAATGATTAAATATTTGATAAATTCTGGCTTTTAACAAGCATTGCATCAACCCTGTGCCTGACCCACCGGTACCGCACAATCCACAGCTGTCAACTTGTTCTTCATCAGCATGATCTGCCAGCAGATAGAAAATGATGCCACAACTGACAGCACACCACACATGCCATCTTGCCCTGACAACTTTCAAGGCACTCAACATGGAAGATCTCACTGTAGCCCTAGCACCCCTCAAGACTATATGGTAGGGGGACGACAACCTCAATGTCACCATACGCAAGAATGTTGCGTATGAAGCACCCTGCTCTTGTCGGGAATTTGTCAACAGCTCCCTCACTCAAGGCACCTTCCCTTCGACCATTAAGACTGGACAAATCCTCTTGCTTCTCAAGACGCTAACACTAGAACCCACAGGCTTAGCAACCACCGCCCGTCACCAATCTTCCCTTCCTAGGTAAGCTACTTGATAAAAGCAGCAGTCCTGTTACTCCTCCAACACATCAATGCCAAACACCTCCTTCGGCCCTACCAATCTGGCATCAGGCCCAGATGCAGCACTGAAACGACTACCATCAAGGTGGTTGATGACTACCTTAACATCCTCGACAATGGCCATCCTTGCCTCCTGGTACTCTTCGACTTTTCGGAAGTATTCAACTTAGTAGATCACCAGAAGCTCCCTGACATCCTACATTGTCGCATAGTGATCATCTAGACGATCCTCAGCTGGTTAAAATCCTACCTTGTTAAATGCCACCAATTTCTCCAAATGGATTCCTCCAGATCATCAACTTTACACATCACCCGTGGAGGCACGCAAGGTTCCATGCTCTCCCTCTTGATCTTCAACCTTTGCAATTAACTACTTGGATCCCTTCTGGCTCCACACCACATCCACCAACACGTAGATGATACTGTTATATTGTAGTGTGTTATTATTCAAATCCAGTGATGCTTTTCACTTGGATCGTGTTTTGTATATAGTTGAATCTAGGTGTGTTCTGTATTCTGATTCTATTGGAATGTGGGGAGAGATCTATGAAGATACCGGTAGAAGGGAGAAATCGGTTGGAGAAGAGAGAGCAGGAGTTGGCAAGGGGTGGTGCAGCTGGGGGCTTAAAAACTAGGAACCTTTGAGAGAAGACATTTAATAAACTTATCCTCATAATACTCGTGACTAGCTGGTAAGGCACTGGGACCCATGTGCTGCTTTGCCTCTCCTGCCTGCCCGGACTGGCGGCAACCATGCTACTAACTCTGGGTGCAGCCAAACTGCGCTGTGCTGCCCTGGCCTCCTGGGCCATGGGCTACCGCGATCGCTGGATAAGCCGTGCCATCAAAGGACGTAGGAATGGAGGTAGCGGAACAGTTGAGATAGAGGACCCATGGTAGCTGTTGGTCCGTGTCAATATGCCACGCACGGAACTGGGAATTGCCGACCGATGGGGACCGGACGCTGCAGCATTAGTTTGAGGAAAGGGCCTATCGCTGCATGGCCCCCAACCACCCTGCATGGTTGAGGTGGAAACAAACCAGTGTCTGCACCGATAGCTCTGCCATGGCAACCTGCGATGGCCTCAACATTGTTTTGATTATTCTGCTGGAAAAAGGGATTTGTCTCATGCCTGCTGCAGAAATCGCAATGCTTATTCCATTATTGATTCTACTTTCATTCAAAGTGTGCGTTTATTTTGCTCCATTAACTGTCCCTCACTTGCCAGACATTGATATAGCTGCAAAAGCTGAGTGCTTACAAACTGCTGCTGAACTTTCATAGCTTGCTCATTGTCCTGCTCTGTGCACAATCTACCACCTCCAACCCTGGGCTCCCCTCTGTGAAGTGGGAAACGTGAACTTTCAGAATGATGTCCTGGCAATACACGGTCTATCTTGCAGTGTAAGACAGGCGACTGGCTCTCCACATGTACTGCTTAGTATTGGGGGGGGGGTGTAGGATGCTAAAAAGCCTCCCAGAGCCTGCACAGGGCAGAGCTGGGTCCTCTAATAATGGAGAGGCTTTGAACACGAATGAGACCATAATGAGGAAATAGCACATTCACTTTGAAAAGAAAACTAGCATAATACTGGAAAGGTACTATTTTGGGGTACGTGAGCAAGGAGCAACTTGCCAACAAATGCAACTTTGGAACGTCCCATGATGAACTATTATGCAACCAATTTATGCTCAAGAGGGAGCAAGACGAGAGAAGACATTTGGACAAGAAGAGGAGAAAGACCCCACCTTAATAGAGGTTTCGGAACTTGCATAGAAAAAGTGGAACACATGATGGCATGCATTAAGGAACTAGATAAGAAAGAGATGCACCATTCCGAGGCTCGGGCATGTGCTGCCCTCATGGGGCAGTCTGCACATAGGAACCTCCTCTGAGGGAACAGCTTCTTATTGGCAAGGGGGATACTCCTATGAAAAGCGGTACAGAAATGTCGGAAGGAAGAAGGCTGACAGACTGCAATGTAAAGAGATGCTTTAGATGCGGCAGCACTTTACATTTTGCAAGCATGCCAGGACTTAAGGCCTTATGCCGCAAGTGTGGCAAGAAGGGGCACTTTGCATGTTGTTGCAAGAACTTATCAAAAGGTGGCATTAAAGAAATATGTATGGTGTCTGACAGTGATTGTGGAAATGAGGAGGAGGTCGAAATTGTTGATGGTGTATGTTGGTCTATTAGCCATGTGGGCACAAGATCAAAGAGGGATGAGAAACGGCATGCAGTGGGTGGTAGTGGGGGGTGTCCATGCTTGTGGATACATGGTTGGATTATACCATTCTGGACAAAACCATATGGGAGGAGAAATTCAAGGGGACAGCAATCAGATCTTCCCTTATGAAAGCGAGTGTGTACGGAGGTTCAAATATAGAACTATTGGGAGTGTTTGCAGCCGAAATGCAAAGAAAGATGACTGTTGCAGATATATATGTATCAAAGAAAGAAAGGTACTTATTGGGCTGGTATGAGCAAAGTGAGATTGGAATTGTGGTGGACCCTAGTGTTCTGGGTCATATTACGGTAGTGAACGATGGCTGCCTGGATTGCCCGCAGGGTCGGATTGGCCCCTCAGCCTTTCGGCCCGTGGTCGGCCCGAAATCGTCCCTGGGGAGTGGAGGCCAGTTGCTGGCCATGCCTGGGTTTGGTTTGGAAGAAAAAAAATAGGAAAAAAATATTGTATTTTTCAAATTTTCTTGTTTTGTTTTTTAAAAATCCTTTCATCCTTCTTAGGTCGATAAATGAGTGAGTACGAACACAGGTTGGGTGATTTTGTATGCATATTTGTTCTATAAAAAGAGCTTAAGCAGAAGTGCAATTCAATAACATATTATAATTTGGCCTTGCATTCACAGTAATTTGACAATATGGATCTATACACACAGATATTGATGATACATATGGTGATCCATTCTTGCATGAAATGTATATCACATTAGTGAAATCATAACCAGATTTTTCGTAGTGTACTTAGGAACAATGCTATTTGATGCCACTTCCTGTTTTGTCAAGAGGTGAAAGGTCGTGTCTCATCGCTTCCCGGGATGTCAGTTTGGTTTGGGGTCAAATGACATAACTTCCGGTGATGTCATCAGAGGTCAAGGGTCGTGAGGCGAGCGGTGGGCCACTTTTTTTCTTTCGGTGACTGGGCCTATTTCCTGTCCCAGTCCGACCCTGATTGCCCGGAAGAGAGAGACCGAGGGTATTTAGGAAGAGCTTAGTTTGTTTGAAGGGTCTTTATCATCAAATTAGACTAGGGGCGGTTGGGGCAAGGGTCAGAACGGTGCCGGTATCATTGAGGGAGGAGGTTACGGTAGAAATAAGAAGGAGGGTATAATAGAACCAGTCGAGACACCCACATGGGTATCTCCTGTAGTTGTGGTGCGCAAACAGAACAGTCAGGTGCGTTTGTGTCGATCTGAGGTGACTGAATCGAGAGGTGATTGTTGCTAGGTTCTCTCTTCCCAACATAGGGGAATTGGTCATTATGGCGGGAGGGGGCAGGGGGGGCAAAGATCTTCAGCATGTAAGATCTAGCATCTGCATATCACCAGGTGAGACTGCATGCCAGTTCCAAGGATCTTACCATGGTTGTGACTCAGGAAGGAGCATTTACATTTCGGAGAATGCCTTTTGGGCTGGTGTCAGCAGCTGCATTCTTTCAAAGAGGGATGCACCGTGTGCTGAAAGAGGTATCAGGAAGGGACATTATTTACATTTAGGAGAATGCTTTTTGGGCTGGGCGGCTGCATTCTTTCAAAAAGTGATGCACCATGTGCTCAAAGGGGTCACAGGAATATTCTATTTCCAGGATGACATACTGGTTACAGGAAAGGACATGAAGGAACATGATCAGAGATTGTCCAGGGTGTGGCGAATACTATCTGAAGCTCATTCCTAGGAAAGAGAAGTGCTAGTTTAGGGAAACTTCCATTGTATACTTAGGACACAAGCTTAGTGGGAAGAATTTGTAACCGAGGGTGCGGAGGGGGGGGGAATAAGTAAAGGCTATAACAGAAGTAGAACCCGCCAGGAATAAGGAGTAAGTGATGTCATTCCTAGGCCTGGCGGAATACTATTCTAAATTTGTGTGTGGTACATTTCGCAGACACATGCACAACTATGAGTTGTATGCAAGAACGGGTGTCAATTTGTGTGGTGATAAACGTAGAGAAGAATTTAGAGATGTGAAGGAGGCAATTGCCCGTGCGCCAGCATTGGCAAACTTTGATACTATATATGAAACCTTTGTGATGACATATGCCAGCGACACTGGTTTGGGGGCTGTTCTCATGCAAAGGCAGTCCGGAGCAGAAAGAGTAACTGCATTTGCTTCACGGGTTTTGAGAGAAGCAGAGACACAGTATTTGGTTATAGAGAAAGAGGCCCTTCACGTGTTTAGGGCAATTAAGAAATATAAGGCATTTCTGTGGGGAAGAGAATTCATGGTCTGCATGGATAACACACATCTGGTGGGACGTTTCATGAGTAAAGGACTTCATGGCGTATCTCCCAAAATGGTGAAATGGGCTACATTGTTGCAGGGTCACGATGTTGTGGTTGAGCATGTTGCTGGTAAGGATAATGCCATAGCAGATTATCTGTCTAAGGTGAGCCTGAGGGTTATATGAGAAACCCAAGGGTATTCTCACCTCTCGACCCCTTGGATCCTCTGCACAGGTGGCCAGGGAAAGGCCATCGCTATTGGATCCCAACCCTGGGGGCGGAGAAGCAAGGGAGGATCACCTGGGTGGAGGATCCTTGGGGACTGGGCGTGGGGTGCCATTGGACGAGACATGGTATCCCATTTTCCTACTAATGACCAACTCAAACCTTCGCCCCAACCTTTATGGACTATTGTAAGCCAGGTTTCCTCATTTCTCCATAATTGACACTTGACAGTAGTGGGATGAAGAAGAGACCACAAAGAGCAATGAAGACTATGCTCTTTTACCACTCTAGTAGTGGGATAAGGAAGATGTCTGCTAAAATCAGTGAAGGTCAGGCATGTCCCTTTAATGGTGGCCAGGCAAGGCTGATTGGTCACCCTCACCTGCAGCCTGTTAAAGGGCTGCAGGTGTATAAATGGAGCCCAACCCAGTGGCAAAAGGGAACGACGGGAGAAGGACCAGGAGGCCGGTGTATGCAGCAGAGAACCCTATGGCGTGTTGTGACCTGGTACTCCCTGGAGCAGACTGGGACATGTGAAGGGAGCCATACTATAAGGCTGCCCATTTTCTTTCTACTCAACTTGCTCGTTCCCCTGGGGTGGAGGACAACCCCAGGAGTGTCTGAGGGACAGGAACTGGAGCCCCGACACCAAAGGGAAAAGGCTGTGTGATCCGTGCTGAAGCATACACTTTCAAAATGACCAGCGAGTTTCTGGGGTTTGAGAAACCCGGGGGACGTGTGTGTGAACTTGAGCATTTCCTGACCTAAATACTTTGTTTTGGAGTGGAAAGAAACCCGGTTTCGAAGGTCTCTGAACATTGTAATATTCAATTAAAGTGAAACAAACCGCTATATTTGTCTTATCAAAGAAAGAGGAATACTTTGTATCGGAGTGGTCGTGTTTGGCAAGAAATGCCTTTTTGAAAGTCTTGGAACATTCAACCATGCAATTAAAGTGAAACAAACAATTAGATTAGTTATTGATCAAATAAAGGGGAATATCTTGTATCGGAGTGATTGCGTGTAGCAAGAAACACATTTTTGAACGTCTCTGAGCAGTGAACCATTCAATTAAAGCGAAATGAACAACTTGAACTATAGATAAAGGGAACATGAACCCTAAGCAAGAGATATAATTATTGAATGCCGAACTGTAGTAAAACTTTGCAACCATTACAGTATTAACACCTTTGGAACCCAAAGGGTGGAAAAGACACTTTTTATATTTTGAACTGTTCAATGTATATTATAAGCCAACCATTATATTATACAAACCACTGTATGCTGAACTCTAATGAGACTTTACAGATTACATAAGCAAGAGATACTGAAGCCTGATTGGCAGTGGAATTTTCAACTTGTATGCAAGCTGCAAATTATCTGGACAAATATTTAAATCAACATTAACTGAACTATGGATACAAAGATATTTGTATTTTGTTTTGAACTGTACACTTGAAACTTGGGCAAGGGGACCCTGAGTGCCAACTAGGAACATTTCATCTCAAGGTTATTTGAACTGTGTTACTTGGAACTTGGGGAAGGGAACCCAGAGTTCTTACTAGGAATATGTATTTTCAAGTTTGTTTGAACTATGTGACTTGGAACCTGGGAAAGGGCTCCCTGAGTCCTTACGTGAGGAAAGGAAGCCCTGAGACCTGAATAGTACTATTGCACCCTAACTCAAAGAAAGGGAACTTTGAGACTGCTTTTTTTTAACTGTTTTATATTTGGGGATGGGAGCTGAAAGGAAGCTGTGAGCTGGAAGAAGCTCAGGACTTTGTGTTAAACACTGATTTCTTTTTGGTTGCTGACATCCATACTCTTTGGATAGTTATAGTTGGGAGTGCAAGTATAGGGTTTGGACACAGACAGATTCTCAAGATTAACTCTTTGACTCAGACTTTCCGCAGTTTTATTTAGGTAGGGAAATCCCAACTTAGCATAGGACAAGTTAGGCCTTTTTCCACCCTGACATTTAAGTTAATACAACTGATTGTTTTGAACCTGGAATATGGTGTCTGCGTCCTTCTTCATGATGCCTTCACAGTTAGCATAGATGATTGTGAAGATAGTCACGTGCAGGATACTGATCAGGTATATAATGTGTGTGATAATGTTATTAACCAACAAGAGTGGATGCCTCCAGGGGAGATGAAGAGTTAAACGGCATCATTGGATATGTCAGGACAAATTGGAATGGGTGGACGGAATGCAAAGGATTGGGACATTTTCACAAGCTCAAGGATGAACTTAGCCTGGAAGGTACACTGTTGTGCAAGGTAGGGGACATAGTTCCACAACAAGGTATGAGGTCAAAACTCTTAGAGGCAGGGCATGAGGGCATATACAGATGACAAAAACTAAAGCGAGGCTAAGGGAGGACTATTGGTGGCCGGGTTTAGGTATGCAGGTTGAAAACATGATCAAATTGTGTAACTTGAGTGGGTAAGCATATTGAGGAATGAGGAATTCTGATCAACCACTAAAGCCTCTGGAACTGCCAAATATGCCATGGGAGTTCATTCCGTTGAATAGTTTTTGACTGATTGTGGGAGAGAGGGGCAGGGCAGTATATAATTGTTCTTATGGATCTATATTCCAAGTGGGTTGAGGTAGAGATTATGTTCGAAGCAGATACCATAGCAGTGACCAATTTCTTTAGACAAGTGTTTCAGAGAGAAGGGTAACCATGAACGATTTTAACAGACAATGGGGTACAACTTAACTCGAGAATGAGCACCACAAGACATCTTTTTACCACCCAGACCAATGGGATGGTTGAACGCTTTAATGGAACACTAATGCAAGGCATTATGATGGCAGCTGGAACTGCTTGGGAAGAGTTGATGAGGAAGAGGAAGAGGGTGTGTGCTTACAAATGTGCTCAACATACTACTACAGGGTTAGTGCCAAGTGTTGTGGAGAAGAGAGGCGCATACAGCAGTGCGTCTGCCATTGTTAGGAAGAGCATTTTTTATAAAATGTGATCAGCAGAGACTTAACGACATTGTAGAGGATAAGGCACAGCGTATGAAAGAAAGGTTTGGTAGCTTAAAGTGAGTGAGGGAGTGTGAAGTTGCCAAAGGAGAGGATGTTTGTGTGAGAAAAACAGGTTTGGTTCCGAAGGGGCAAAAAAGATTCTGGGGACTGCAATGGGTCACAAGAGTACTGAGTGATGCTGTCGTGGATAGAAGGACCTGGAAAAAGGAAGGGTTGCAGGTAGAGTGGCGGAAGTATTTCGGAGTTTGACTGGAGCTGTGTGGGGATATATGGTTATGTAAGGGGGAGGTGTATTTCATTGTAATGTTCAATTGTTCCAATCCAGTGATACTTTTCACTTGGATCATGTTTTGCATATAGTTGAATCTGGTTGTGTTCTGTATTCTGATTCTTTTGTAATGTGGGGAGAGGGAGAGATCTATGAAGGTAACAAGTGGAAGGGAGAGGCCGGTTGGAGAAGAGGGAGCAGGAGCCAGCAAGGGGTGGTGCAGTGGAGGGCTTCATAACTGAGAACCTGTGAGAGAAGACATTTAATACATTTCACCTTTATCTACCAACAATAATATATGGCATCTTGTAATAGATACGCTGCTCAACCTTAAGATATCCTCCATAAAAGACATCCACAGGCTCAAGGTCTGCCTTGCATTGATCCATTCCTGGATGTCCAGTGCTTACCTCAAGCTCAACACCCCACCCCTCCAAGACTGAATTCCTACTCCTGACACACATCGAACACCCTGACATCCAGATCTCGCTCTCGACTATGAACCTCAAGGGCTTTACACCCCAGCTGGACACCCGTGCAAAGTCCCTTGGATTCTACATCAAATGACCCCCTTTCCTTCAAGAAGCACATAGCAAGGAAGACACAAACTACTTGGTACCAACTTTCTCTGTAGAAAATCAAGCTCTTAATGCCAGCAAACAACCTCCAATCCGCTGTCCAAGCCTTGGTCCTCTCCCACCCGGATGGTGGCAATGGCCTTCTTGAAGGCCTTCTGGTGGCACCCCTGAGATGTGTCCTACATGCTGCACCATGACTCGTCAAAGGAATCTGAAAATTCAACCACATCATACAGACTTTCATCGAACTGCACTGACTCCCGCTGCAAGCACATATCGCCTTCAGATTCTGAGGCAACATCTACAAGGCTGTCACCATCAAGTCCCCAAACTACCTGACTGAGAAACAAAGCGGCCCTTGAGGCCTGCTATCCACCAGAAGTAAAGACCTGTGCAGACTGAAGCTCTGCTGGTGCAGGACGGAAAGAACCAGAATACATGCCACCTCTGTCTATGCCTCCAGACCCTGGAACATCCTCTGCAATTACGAGACTCTTCCCTTCACGTCTACATTTCAGGAATGAGCTCAAAACTCTCATCTTCAAGGACTGGCACCTCCCTAACACCTAGGTCCACGCACCATCCACTCCCCTCCCCCTTCACCCCCCGCTAATCTGCTGGGACTGGGCAATCTTCTCTTCCGAGTTTCCTCCCCTGATTGCCTGTAGATCCATTGCTGCCAAATTACCCACCCTCTCCCTCCTCATTGTTGTCTCCCCCCCTCAGTTGTATCTCTGCTTTCCTCATTGTATATCCCCCCTCCACTGACTTGTAAACCTCTCTGTTGCTTCCCGAAACTAGGCCTGCAATCAAGAAATACCCTAATAATAGTTAATTTCCTTCTATATTTTGGGCATGAATTGCCTAAACAATAAAATGTATTTTTCAATGAACAATATGTGTGGTATAAATAATCTTACAATTGTATGAGATTATCCTGGATGTAACCCTGTGCTTCTCAGGGACTTAAGGTAGGGGTAGTCGACCTATTATCCTTTGTTTGTTTTCCTAAGAGTCTCCCATCGATAGTGTTGGCCCCCCGGGAACAAAAAACAGGGAGTACTCTTTTGAAATACCATCTATATTCTTGTACAGTATTTGCGAGACTTATAAAGAGCATCAAACAGTAAGAATGTATGTAGTCGCATACAGAGTGGATCAAAAATCACAGTTCCACCATAAGAGGAAAAAGTTAAATTAATCAGCAGAACAGGAATATCTTCAAGGCTTTCCGCAAAGCCAGCCGGTTGGGGATCACCCGAATATTAAGAGGGAGTGCATTTCATAAACTGGCTCGCAGGACGGAGAAGTGTCTGTCTCCCTGTAATTTGTATTTGCTTTTGGAAGCTATGAGCATGGAAGCGAAAGAGGAGCGACGCGCATGAGTAGGATGATGAGGCTTAATTTTATTGACGAATTAGCTGTGCGGCAAGACCGTGCAAACACTTATTGGCTAAACAAAGAGCTTTAAAGTGGATTCACTTTCTCACGGAAGCGCAAGCTTTAGATACCGGATGGAACTTGGAGAGATTAAAGATCAAACAAACGAGTTGATTTGATTTTTGATTTTCAGTATTTGTATCACGCTCATGACGGACGGAACCTTATAGTGGCGCAACAAACAGAGTTTTAGCCCTTTCAATTGATGGTCAGGAATACCAAGACATAATCTAACTTGGAATTTACTAAAACCCCAGCAACCCCATGTCTGCTTGATTTTAGAAAGAGTCAAAGTCGTCGGAGTTGTCACAGTCTTAACTAATCACTCCTCGAAACCTCAGCAATGTGTTCATTAAAACTTAAATCGCCAGCCCAATGGACCCCTAAAGTCTTCATTGATTTGGCGAAGACCATGTCAGAACGCCAAATGACAAGGGTAGGCGGAGCTTTTAGTGGGTTAGTAGGATTTTTTGGACCAAGTAGAATGAATTCTGTTTTTGACTGATTTAGTTCCAGATGGTTGGTTGGTAGCCATTGTTGGATATTAGACGAATAATCAGAGAGGAGATATCATCTGAAGTGGAGCACATGTTTATGTAGATTTGTGCGTCACCAGTGTAGGAGTGATAGCAAGACCCCACTTTGTAAGCAGAGAAAATAAAGGTATACATTAAGAAGAGGGGAGACGGGGAGCACTGTGGGACCCCTCAGGGCATGGTACCTTTATTTTGCCACTCTAAATACACACCAAGTACCAGAATGCACTGTGATGGTAGGTTAAATGCCTGGACTGGCTGAACATGGTCCAACTCAGGATTTCTTTATATTTACATGTGCAACACCTGCTGTTAGGCATTGCTTGATGCAATCATCATATTACTAGGCAGAGTATATGAAATGAATACAAGTTCCATTCTCCCCAAAAAGAAACCCACACCAGTGTTTGATAATTAACTGGTGGTTGTTAGTTTAAGGAAATGGTCTTGTTTTGCACGGAGCCTTTGTTTTTTGAGCGGTTGTAATCTCGCGTTAGCAAGAAGACAGGATCTGAAAGAAGGGATGACATTTTATGAACAACGGAGGCATTCACTGCTGTCTGCTGCTGCTGCTCAATGAAATAAAGCAGTGCCCAGAGCAAATCAACAATCCTCCGCTGAAGCGCGCGTGCAGCGGATCATGTGTCAGAGAATACTGGCTGATTAGTTTAGTTTGCATGGGCTGAGCGTTTGCGGTGTTCTGATCCACAGGTTTTTTGGGTAAGCTCCATTTGAATATACCTGCATGTTTTTGTTTTGTGAGGTCTTCCTAAAGAGATGTTCTTGTCGCGCTGGCGTTTGGTGTTCAGATGGGCAGTGTTGCTAGATGCGTGGCCTCTGTGTGGTATCTTCTCCAAAGATGATTAGAGTCAAGGGAGTTTGCATTAGTTTGCAGGCTTGTTCCTTGTTGAGTGTTTGTTCTTTTTCTTCCTTCTGGTGGGACCTTTTGTTGTGTGGGGTCCGATCATCCCGTGGGGATGCGTTATGCCTGTGTGCTGTATTTTTTGGTTTCTAGCATATAATATGATCTGATTGGTTATTTATAACATGCTTAATACCCAGAGGTTTCTAAGCGCGGACCTGGGGATCGAACCTGTATTGCTCTGTGTTGTCTTGCTTCCAAGGCGAGCACTTTGCCCCAGAGCTATCCTCCCGAGACTGCTTGTGGCTGTTCTTTATCCTGGTGTGTGTAGGGTCTGTTAGTGAAAGGTTTTGGGCGGCCACCATTTGTGTGCTCCTGTAGATTTGTTTCTTGTTAGGTCCATGTGCATTTCCAGCCTCGTCTGGTGGTGGTCGTCTAGGAAGAGGTTTGCCTGTATGGCATTCTAGCCCGACGTGATTGGGTTGCTGCAAGTAGGTTTTTTTTCGTGTTGTTTTCTTTTTATTGCGTATTTGGTAATTGGGTTCCTTCAGGTGTGACATTTGTTGGGCTTTTGAATTAGTTTCATGTGCAGAGAAAAGGGTTTGCACCATGTTATTCCAGTTTTAAAATCAAACAAAATCCATTGGACTTGAGATGGTAGTTCCATTCGTTTTCAATGTCCCAGGCGGAGGCGTTCCTAGAAGTGGGGTTAGGGGGCTGTAGCCCTGGGTCTTTTGGTTGTAGCCCTGGATAGAAGCTCAGGGGCTGCAACCGAAAGGCTAGCTAGCCCAGAGTCTCGACAGTCCTGACATTAGCGTAGCTCCAGATCTTTTGCAGACTTGGCAATACCCCTGGTACCAGGGACTTCGCTATCAGGTGGTGGTCAACCGATAAAAGTGATGTCCAGCTCTCTGTGTGATTTTGTTGCTCATTTATCGTGTGAGCACCATTTGATGAAAAAGTCGGTGGAACTTCAAAAGCCAATGGAACTATCCTCTCAGCTTATTTTCAGTAAATCCAATGAAAGGTATCAAAACTTGCCTTTTGTTTGAATTAGTTTCATGAAAGGGGCCATGTATACGTTGAAAAGAAGTAGTGGGCAGAGACTTGATCCTTGTGGTACACCACATTTGATGGTTCGTGTAGATACAGTGAAAGGAGGTAGAGAGGTTGTTTGACAGAAGAGGGTACTTCATTAATTAGAGGAAGAATAAGAAATAACATTGTGTAATCAGCATTGTTGCAGGGGTTTTGGAGTTTTTAAAACACTTTTTGATTACCCAGGCAGCCAATCAGAAAGGCACTTCCACCCATCTTCTCACTGCCCCTTTACAACATGACCAATGCTGACCCCTTGCCCTTAGGTCTAAAACCCGAACATCAAGACTGAAAAATAAAGGTAGTATCATTTATAATAGAAGAGTGACGCCCCAGAAAACAGATTCTGTTCTACAAAACTGGCAGAAACATTATCAGAAAGAGTTCTACTCCCTGCCATGGCAAGGAAATTCGAAAGAATGAGACGACTTCCATCCACACGGTGGCTTGGCAGCTGATGGGCATTTTTACACCACTACCCACCTTGCAGTGTAATCATTCACTCCTAACTTGTAGATGCTCCTGGGTGGGACGGACCCCTCAATTTCAGCAAAGAGGATCACGCCCATGATGGCCTTAATCACCTACAAGAGAGTCCGAATCAAACACCACTCTACTTGGCCAAGAAACTCGCCATCTTCAGAGGCCTGTGCACCACCAGAAGCTACATCTCCAGACTGGATACAAAACTCTAAGAGGGAAAGAAATAAACAGGCCTTTTCCTGCTATGCACCCTGTCTCTGGGAAAAGGTTCCCAGCACAGATCTGACCGCCCCCCTTCATCCTAAACTCCAGGAAGGAGCTGAAGACCCTACAATTGGAAGAGTATCTCCCCAATTGCTGATCACTTCCCTCAACTGTATTCTTCTACTTTAGAATCCCCTCCAGTGCTCCTCCCATTGTAGCGCCTCTGCCACCCCTGTAGCCCACTTGTAGCCCTCTGGGGGTCTCTCCTTTTTTAAACACTCTGTTGCGTCTCAGCTATGCTGGCACTTTCACATGCGCAGTGCTTCATTTGTAAAAAGAATAAGTGCCAGGGCACAAATATTTTCTAGCCCACCTGGGACCCATCGGGCGGGCAACTGCACCAACTGCTGCCAAGTGCCAACACCCATGATTGTTCCCCCACAGTGCCTGCATATTGAGGGTTAACGCTGCAACTCCCACGGGCTATTTTGAGTGATGGATGCACTAGCCATGGCAGAGGTGCAATTTACAGGTGCCAAACAGCATGAAATCACAAAGCATACTAGTTTAAGATGCATGTTTAAGTGCTTCTTTAAACACATAATCTTTGTTAAAATTTAGCTCAGAGTTTATAGGTGGCAATTGGAACATGTTGACCATCTATCCAGAGAAAAAACGAGCAAACCTGCTTTCCTATTAAGTTTGATAAATGCAGGAAAAATAGTCACTCAACTGTTAAACCTGTCTGTCAACCATTGCAGTAAAACCAGTGTGTATATATTGACTTTCATGAAAGGCACTCCTCACAGGCAGTGGTGTTTTCCCTGGCCTTTCCCCTGTGTTGCTGCTGCTGTCTGGCTGGCTGGTAACTGTCCTCTTGTTGCCATCTGTGATGAATCCTGCAGAGTCCTCGCAGAATCCCTGCCTAAAGTCTCCTCCCAGGTGGCAGGGGGAAGGCAGCCGCTACCTGATCCTAACCCTGGGGGTGGTGTAAGTGGGGGAAGGATCACATGGGAGGAGAAGGCCCCACAAGGGAACAAGGCGACTCCGTTAGGAGAGATGCAGTATTTCCCTTCTTCGAAGGGGGAGATTTCCATGGTGCCAGAATATGTAATGGCTTGTTGTCAGAGTGCGGCTTTCCTTCCTAAAACTACTCGCCTTGTTGGTAGTGAAAACTATTGTGACCCAAATGGGAACGATGTATATGGGAATCAGAACCTTAATACCCTGGTCTCTGAAGAATGTGATTATACCTTAAATCGGAAACCAACCATTAACCCCTCTAAACACATTCCCCTAGAGATGTATTCAATAAACATAGTAAATCAAGTAATGTTGACAGTTTTATTCGTGAAGCAAAAAGGAACCAAAACATTGGGGACTCTAAATCCTATAATGACATAGCTACTGGGACGAGGAAGAGGGGCTCTGAGGCCAAAACTGCAGTATGCAGTCTAGTGGTTCTAATGACCCACACCTGAGTGGAACCTTTGAAAAATTAAATCCACCTCAGGTGCAGGCCATTAGAACAAGGTGGAGCCAGTAGCAGGAATTGCCAACCGCAGTTGCAGCAGCAGAAGGATAGAAGTGAAGACGCCGGAGCCGCATCTATCTGTGAAGCAGTTTTCGGACCTGAGCGGGTCTTCGGAGTTGAAAACCTGAAGTGCAGTGGTTGCGCAGCAGGAAGCCGTATTTTGACAGGTGGTCCTGTGGGGGAGAGAAGATCCCCTTTTCTTGTGCCGTATCCCGGTGGCTGGCGAACACCTGAATGCAGGAGGAGCAAAGCAGGCTCCTTTCTCGAGTGGCGCAGGCCCTTGGAACACCACCAAAGTGGTCCGATGTTCATCGACTAAAGAAGCAGTGGCAGCGGTTCAAGCGATTGTGTGGAACGAGACCAGTGAGTTGGCCAGCATTAGGTAACCCCTGAACGCTCCGTAGTCAAACGCTGACGGCTAACAATTGTTTTGAATACCGAACTAATGCAAGAAAGTATTATTGGCTTAATATCCACATTGAAGGAAGATCAGAAAAAACTGGATACAAATATAATTATCAAAGTAAAGAAGGGGCAAAACTGAAGAAAAACTGTAACCCACATTGCCAAAGTAAAAAGGGGGTGATGTTTCAGAAAGCATATAACACACAAGTAACAAGTAACAAGTAACAAGAGACCAATATTGCAGAAAGATTGTAACTATTATTTCCGAGTGAGGAAGAGGCAAGAGTTGAACAAGACATCAACAAGCATTGCCTAAGCCAAAGCGGGGCACGTGTAATAAAGAGACATTGGGGCTCAAGACGGGTCTGGTGGTAACCGTGCCAGTGCTAACGGCGGGTTGCTACCGGACCGTAATAATTTACCGGTACCCGACTTCCCGGTGTCACTGGGGGATTACAACCCCGGCAGCCTGGAAAGTCAAGCATGGGTAAAATGTTGTTCCCCATTCCCCTAGAGTCCCATGGGTCTCTAGGGGAATGGGAACCACAGAATCACTGACACCGCTGTTAACGGTGCCAGTGTGTCTGTGACGGTCTGCCTACCGTGGCCACTGTGCCCGTCAGGGTCAGACCCTCAGGTACGGCGGCTTCGACAGCAGACCTGTACCATTGCACCACTGTACAACAGTGCACCATTGTTTCCAGACCAGCATACTAGTAATGAGCACCCTTGTCAACAGTTACTTGATGTAAATGTGGGAAGTCAAGAGTGGCAGGAGAGAAGCCCTTCTTGTAGGAAGTATCAAGGAGGAGAAGAGCATAACCTGCACTGCATGTGGCAAATAAAACAGTGGAACAAACAGCACCAATGTGTATCATGTCTTCCAAGAAGAAGTTGTGAATTTCGATGTTGTTAAGTTAGACTTTTCTAAAGGTTTGAAGCCAACCTTACTACAGAGTACTTGTAGTAGTGTTAGGAGTTTTTGTCCTGGCAGATGAGTATACCAGGAAAGTGATTATTAGTGGTAGCCTGTGCAGGTTAGTGGACCAGGAAGAAATCATTTAAGTACATTTAAGTACTACATTGTGATTGGAGGTTGTCGACAAGAGAAAGTGGCAAGACCACTGATGTGTTTAATGAATTGTGGTGAAATCATCCTGACAAAACATTGTTGTTGATACAGAAGAATTGTAGAAGTGTTTGTTTCCAAGAAGAAGTTGTGTTGAAATATTGACTACAAGTGTGGACATAAAGACTTTTTAATCCTTTGGAAGGTATGTCAAATGCCAAGTGAAAGACCTTTGGAGTAACGAGAACTTTATGATCTACAAAAAGGAACTTTCCTATTTAGAACTTTGATTGGAAATCCTGCTTTGAATCTGGGGAAGGGGGATTCTACCCAGGTAACAAGGAAACACAGTTACCTGAGCAAGTTTGAGCATAACTGTTATGTCTGTTGAACTTAAATTGCCATATCCTCTTAAATTGCCTTATCCTACATTTATGAGTTTAATGTATATATAAGTGTGAGGGACCGATTCCTTTTATTAGAGTGTGTTCCTTTAATTTTGCTAGGCAGGGAAATCCTCTGTTACCAGGGTTCGAAATTGGGGGGAGCTGGGAGCTATTTAGCTTCTGCTTCTAGCATAGTAGAGCCTGGTTAGCTTGGAACCAACAGCTACCAGGATCTACTTTTGGCTCCCACGGCCAACTGGTGCCTTCCAAACATGTAAATGTGATATTAACTTTGTGTATTTCATAATGTTAATAAAGAAGAATTAGAACACATCTAATGCACAATTAAAGGAATGGTTCGCCCAAACATTTTTATTGCACAAAAAGATGGGCAATAATAAAAAAAATAGATTGGCACTTTTTTTTTTAAAGTCCCTATGTACAATTTTGAGCAAATGAAGCTCAAAATTTACAAAAGGAAGCACATGGGGGCATCTATTTTGTGAAATTGATGCCCACCTGGGCTTGCTTTTGCGGCACTAATGAAGGAAAAGCCAGCCAGCTGTAGTAAACAAAAGCTTCAAAAGCTACCGCAAACATAAATACGTTTTTAAAGCTGCAGTTTTATTTCTAGGTTTTCCGGGCTCCTCCAGCCCGGAAAACGTAAAAAAACGCAGCTAGTGATTATTTTCATTAAAAAAAATAGCACTTACCGAGATGCAGCTGCAGCTTTTCTGCCTGTAGTCTCTGGTCTGCGTCCTCCGAGTCCTGGCACCAATGAAGGAAAAGCCACCCAGTGGTAGCTTTTGTTTACTACAGCTGGCTGGCTTTTCCTTCATTAGTGCCGCAAAAACAAGCACAGGCGGGCATCGATTTCACAAAATGGATGCCCCCCGTGTGCTTCCTTTTGTAAATTTTGAGCTTCATTTGCTCAAAATTTTACATTGGCACTTTTTTCTTATTTTAAATCCCTATCTTTTTTTTTTTTTATTGCCCATCTTTTTGTGCAATAACGTATTTTGGGCAAACCATTCCTTTAAACACAGCGGTTCATACAAAATGGACAAAAACGTAAAGGAGCATCTCTGGTAGCTCCTGGTTACCCCACAGAAGCTCCTGCCTACAGGGTGATGCCAACACCCAGGAGCTGGGTCTAGCTCCTACACATTGTATCTCAATTTCAAACCCTGTGTTAGGGATAGCAAGGTGTTTTTTCAAACCCTTATAAAGTGGCTACTAGTGAAAAACCATTACTAAGTTGTCCGCCTTACATTTCTGACCCCTTGCACAATCCACAATAATGTTTCAGTGTTGCTGAGTATTGCAGTACTGGAGGAGCTCCAATGTTATGCAGGAGGACTGGATCAGTATGTGGGCACAAACACCCAGCAATGCCACCTTCCAACTCATTGTTATGAATGAAAATTGATAACTACCACTCTACTGTCTACTTGGGTCATCAAGTTAATGAATAAAGGTGTGCCGACACAGGGTGAAGAGAATGTAGCAAGTGCACACTGCTGTTGCTTGTATGTGACAACTGCTGAATGACATTTAATAATAAAGTTGCCAAAACACAACATCATAGTCAGACTGAGTCTGAGAAAATAAGTCCTGGCAAACACCCCCACAAATTAAACACTGACTAAAATTATGTTTTTGGTCCAAATGATGGGGCCGGGGAACTTTGTTCCCTCGTGCACCTGTTCAGCACCTTGGCTTGTGGGAAAATATCTTATGCCAGCAGACCCTGGGAGGGGTTTGTGGTACCTTTACTAACACCTGTGTGTGCACTTGCACAAATCCAGGGTAATGATTAGTAATGTTCAAGCATTTCATTCACAAATGGAATACGTGAAATATTATTGAAAGAACGCAGCTTTTTCCAGTGTCTGTTTAGAACAAGTGCAAGGGAAGTGCAATTCACAAAAAGGGTTACTGACCGTTCATGCCAGCTGTGGAATGCACTATTGCTATCAGACATGTAGTTCCATCTCTATTGGGGAGATGCAACTGCATTTGATTTTCTCTTTGAAAAATCTGGATTTGTGCAGTGATTCTCTTTTGCCCCAATTCAGGCAAAGTTAAGGTAATGTTGCAATGGATTCTTGACCCTGGAAATACCATATGCGGTTAAAGAGTTACTGCATATGTGGTATTTCAACAAATAAATCCAGAACTCTTAATGACGATCCTAGTGGGATCCTTGGTTACAAAGTTCACGGGGTCAAGAATACCACTGTGTTCCACTAGGAATGAATGCTCTTCTGCATAAAAGTCTGTATGTCAGGTTCCTTTATATAAGGAGACACATTTTCCATTCTGCCACATTGTTTTGCTTTTTGAAAGCGTTCTCGTCTATGTCATGTACTCTTGCCTTCAACCTATTTCATGTGTTTCCACCATGTCCTGGCCAGTGGTAATGTGTGGTGACCTTGTGATTCCTCAACAGGAAGGCGGTGCTCCCAGAAGGCCTCCACACAATGTATGCAGGAGCATTGATGTCGCCCATCCTCCTTCAGAAGCTCCAGCATGGCTATTCCGCTAGAAGGCAAAGTAACAGGTGCGGGAGCATCGTGGCTCATCCATATTTTATGTGTTCTGCAATGTTCTAATCCTGTTCATTGATCACATGACGCGTGGCATGGCATAGGGTTCCCACAGCCAAGATTGAAAGCAAAAAGAGCCACTTAATACAAGATGTGGCCTGGCATGAAAAACAAAATGACACATGATCAATAGTATTGGGAAAGCAATGTAAAATCTGGACACCACGTTAGATATGCGGGCATAAACTAGAAAGGATAAAGTCCTTTCATCAAATTTTGTTTTTAAAAAAAAAAATGTTTTATGCTAAGCTTGTATCATTTTTCAAAGTTAAATTTGTGAGAATAATTGTATTTACTATACCAGGGGTCTGTAACCTTTTGCTCTCCAGATGTTTTGGACTAAACTCCCATCATCCCTAGCAAGCATAGTGAATGGTTAGCGATAATGGGAATTGTAGTCCACAATAGCTGGAGAGCCAATGGTTTCAGACCCCCTGTACTATACAGACCTCTGCCGATATAATGTGAATGTCATTATGATCATGTTACTCATAGCTATGTTTCACTGTGCGGTTTGGTGACTGGTCAAGTATATGGCTGTATTCTGATTGAACTTGTACCGGAAGGAAAATATAATGTAGGGTAAATGTGTGGATTTTCCTTTCTGTTGTGGCGGCGTAAGTGAAGTGATACTGTGTTGTGTGGCTGCGGCCATCTTGGAATGCCGCAATGAACCAGGAGAGATTCCACCCTGCAGCTCTACAAGCAGAAGTGTGGTCCTCCAACCCCATGTCAAGGATCGCTTATCCAGGAATCGCCGCAAAAGCAGGTGTTGGTCTGCAACTCCTGATCAGGGCTTTGCATCCTTAAGAATCAGTCGCTTGTGGTGTGTAACCCTCACGGTTCCGCTGTTTGCCCCCATGTTATTTAATATCTATATGCGACTGCTGGAAAATGATTTGTTCCAATGACTTTGGCTCCCCCACCAATGCCAATGGCAAACAGGTGAACCTCTGCTTTAATTGCGACCTGGATGCCACTGGCATCCTATTCTAATGGTGTAGAGCTGACCATAGGAGGTGGATGAGGCATACTTGGCTAAGAATGCCAGCCAAACTGAAATCCTGGTCGTTGTCAGCCACCCTTTAGTCTAGATTATCTTCAGCGGGCTTGTAAAGAGTAGACGTTCTCTTACTTTTCTCTTAAATCTGTCATTGTTCCCTTAATTTGTTATTCAGAGTACTGATCCAGGAATGGTAGGGAAGGCTACCTTTTGGAATTATTATTTTGTTTTCCTCCCCTGCTGGGGGATTCGAACCTGGGGTCTGTCAGTAGCAATCTAGTGTCACATCGTTTTGCGGCGCTGTAATGGCTTTGTTTATTTCAATAGACTTCTTGGGACATAAAGCGCAGCTCGGCAGCAGTCTGCGAACTGCTGTAGGCGCAGCAGTGTTTACAGGTCATGGATGAGGGGTGTGTGGCTATAGACATGGGCATGTCCCTTATGAGATGCCAAGGGTGGTTGAAGGGAACAGGGGCTGCATAATGCTGAATTCTATGGAGGACAATTACACACTAATGGTGGTCATTTAAATGCATATTCTTTCAATCTGTTTTCTTCAGTCTTGCTAGAACTGTTATGAAACACAGCGGTGTGGGTTGGAGTGGAGGAAAGGCAGGGTCCAGGTATGGGGTTTGAATTGGGAAGCAAGGAGGGAGTGTCAGTGAGTATGGGGGAGTGGAGGGAGCAGAAAAAGGGGCAGAGGGAACATCGTTCCACTACTTTTTTCCTTACACTTCGACCATTGGTTGACGCCCTTTCAGCATTAAATAATATTATGGGAGCGGGTGAGGGGATTTTAGGTAAACTACAGGTGGTTTTATAAAGAGGGCCACTTCTACGACTATTATAAAAACACCTGTAGTTTACATACCGGGTTTGAATCTTTACTCACTATAAAAATAACGTTTTCCAATTCATCCACCCAACACCAAACCCGGTGTTGGTGCTGCCTCAATGCT
Source organism: Ambystoma mexicanum (assembly GCF_040938575.1). Lineage (NCBI taxonomy): Eukaryota > Metazoa > Chordata > Amphibia > Caudata > Ambystomatidae > Ambystoma > Ambystoma mexicanum. The sequence goes on from NC_090932.1 coordinate 1,564,929,159, forward strand.
CTAATAGCCTTCTAGGTGCCAGGAAGCATCATTTTTGCTTGGGGGAAATGACCCTACCCTCAAATTATGGCTCGAGGCAAATAATGACTCTTCCCCCAACTTTGCCCTGGGCCATAACTCTGGGGCGGGTCATAATCCAGGGATAATGACCCTCCTTTGGTCTACAAGGCGATCATATTGACAATTCAGAGGAAAGTGCAGCTTGTGGTTTGACTGTAGAAATGGCCACCATTGGTATAATTATTACATTTGTAACTTATCAATTGTCTTCTCCATTTAATCAGGGGCTGGTGATGAGACTGATCCATTGCTACTCCTCGTCTCTGATTAATGGGATTTCCGCAGTTTGGTGGGATATGTGAACATGCCAATAACTTAAACAGGAGGTTCTCTAGCGCGATTCCCTCCGAAGATATAAGGCAGGCACACTCTCTCATGCTCACTGTAGGCTACATGCCTCTCAACTCACCTGCATTTGGAGGGTGTACCGCTGCCTTTGGCATATTTTCAAGCTTCACTTTCTTCCATAGACTTCAATCGGCGTGTGTGCACTGGGACACTTACCAACATACAACATTGCCTTGGTTCCCATTGACTTCAATGGGATCCCCAATACACATCCGCCAAGCACATCTGTGTTCACCCGCCTTGGAGAGTGACTAGGTTGGGAAGTGTTTAGGATATACTTGCTGCAGCCTGCCTGCAGGCCATGCACTTCCAGATACTTCTCGGTCTCCGCCTAAAACGGGTATGTTTAGGATGTTGCTGCTCTACTAAAGGGTACAATACTGAACACTGGTCTGCACTGCTGTTCCGTCATTGCTCTGCAGTGTAATGGTTTACACTGCTATAAAATGGCCAGCACTGCTGAGCAATAGGTTGCACTACGGTGTATTAATGTGTAGGGCTAGATAAATGATTGCACTGCTCTAGTCCGGCACTACACTCGTGTAGAGTCAATGGAACTACATTGTTATACAGAGTTTGTTTGCTGCACAGTGATATTTGTTCATGTACTGTGTGTGATTGAGTGCAGTGAGGACAAGAGAAAACGGCACCAGTGCTGCAGTTTGCCTGCCACTGCTATGGACACGTGATGCTGCCCTCGACCTCGTGGACTAGAAGATGGGCCAGTGGGAGAGCAGTCCAGAGAATCAGTCGTCTCTGCGATTACCTAACCATCGTACAGTGATGGATGTTGACTGCCTACCACAAAATTAACCCAGCCAAGACTGAATTTGACCTCCTCGGGCCCCACCACTAAAAGTCAACTTGTCCATTTGATGGCTCAATGATATGGCCATACAAAGATTTGATCCGCAAACTGTCAGAGTCAGCAAAGTCCTTAGGCATCCCCATTGACAGCGGCCTCTCCTTCCAGAAACACATAGCTAGGAAGGCCCAAACAGCCTGGCTCCAAATCCTCCACCCTTTGCAAAATCAAACCCTATATCCCAACACAGGACTTCTGGGCCGTAGTGCAGGCCCTTGTTGTCTTGCATATCGATGGGGTGATATGCCCTCCTGACAGAGCTCCCAGACACCCACTTGGCTCTCTTATAAGCAGTCTGTTACGCGGCAGCACATTTTATTACGGGTGCCAGGAAATGTGACCAAATCACCCCTGTCCTATGCAAACTAAATTGGCTTCCTCTCCAGGCCAGGATACTGTTCAAGAATGCATGTATCCTCTACAAAGCAGTGATGAGCAGCACACGAGCACACCTGGCGGCTAAACTCAACATATCTGGTGGCAGACTCCTCACGCAGCATAGTGACCGACCGTCTTGAATCACGATTAGTCCGCAAAGAGAGGACCCACAAACAGTCCTTCTCTTGTCACGCATCCACACTTTGGTACTCAGTCGCAGTATCGGCTCAGAATGCCCAACAATTCTCCAATTTTGCAAATCTTTCGAAAAGTGGCTTTTTCAACAGCACCTGACTGTGGACTAATCAATCCAAATGGACAAACAGACTACAACTCCCAGTACTGCGCTATTGTTAAAACATGGTATCCCGAATGCTTGCTACCCATACCCTGTACAGCTCTCCACTGCTCTCGAGTTAGGGCTGCGCATTAAACAAGGCAATGTATCTCTGTATCTCGAGCAACCGCTATCTATAAAGATGCACAGCACAGTCCAATCTTCCCAGCCAAGGGCATAGAAAATACATTGAAGGGGAAGAAGAGGGATCGAAGAGAGAGGGAGAGAGACAGAGAAAACACATTTTCAAGATGTATGAGGACACTGGAAAGGGAGAAAAGCTTGCAGACATCCAAGGCAAGTGAGGGCCCCAGGGAGAGAAAATCTTGCAGATATCCAAGGTAAGTGAGGGCCCACAGGGAGAGAAAAGCTTGCAGACATCCAAGGCAAGTGAGGGCCCCAGGGAGAGAAAAGCTTGCAGACATCCAAGGCAACTGAGGGCCCACGGGGAAAGAAAATCTTGCAGACATCCAGGGAAAGTGAGGGCCTGCAGGGAGAGAAAAGCTTGCAGATATCCAAGGCAAGTGAGCACCCACAGGGAGAGAAAAGCTTGCAGACATCCAGGGAAAGTGAGGGCCTGCAGGGAGAGAAACGCTTTCAGATATCCAAGGCAAGTGAGTGCCCGCAGGGAGAGAAAAGCTTGCAGACATCCAAGGCAAGTGAGCGCCCGCAGGGAGAGAAAAGCTTGCAGACATCCAGGGCAAGTGAGGGCCTGCAGGGAGAGAAAAGCTTGCAGATATCCAAGGCAAGTGAGTGCCCGCAGGGAGAGAAAAGCTTGCAGACATCCAAGGCAAGTGAGTGCCCACAGGGAGAGAAAAGCTTGCAGACATCCAGGGCAAGTGAGGGCCTGCAGGGAGAGAAAAGCTTGCAGACATCCAGGGCAAGTGAGGGCACCAAGGAGAGAAAAGCTTGCAAACATCCAGGGCAAGTGAGGGCCTGCAGTGAGAGAAAAGCTTGCAGACATCCAAGGCAAGTGAGGGCCCACAGGGAAAGAAAAGCTTGCAGACATCCAGGGAAAGTGAGGGCCTGCAGGGAGAGAAAAGCTTGCAGACATCCAAGGCAAGTGAGGGCCCACAGGGAGAGAAAAGCTTGCAGACATCCAAGGCAAGTGAGGGCCCACAGCGAGAGAAAAGCTTGCAGACATCCAAGGCAAGTGAGGGCCCACAGCGAGAGAAAAGCTTGCAGACATCCAAGGCAAGTGAGGGCCCACAGGGAAAGAAAAACTTGTAGATATCCAAGGCAAGTGAGGGGTGCGGCCACGAGACGAGGCAGCCGCCAAGAAGTGCAGTGCAGTGTCGTGGAAGAATCGAGCAGAGAAAAGAGGTAGCAAGAAGTGTTGCATGCAGGAACGCGATGAGCAAGTTTCCTAGAGCCTATACGTAAAAAAAAAAGCATAACGAACTGCAGGAACTATATAAGCGGCGCTGCCTGCGGGAACTGTATAAGCAGCGCTGCCTGCGGGGACTGTATAAGCAGCGACAAAGTGTAAGTAGAGGTGCTGCCTGCTGGAACTCGGTGTGAAAGCTTCCTAGAGACCAGAGGGAAACGGTGTCACAAGGTGTGTTGAATGCAGGGAGGGAGTTGCAGTGCAACGTCCAAAGAAACATTGAACACGTGAGTGCTAAGAGAAACTTTGAGCACCGAAGCTTTAAGTTCAAGGTCCCATTGAGCAAGTGCCAAGAGAAGACTAAGCAAGTAAATATTCACAGAAAAGATGCACGGCAGGACTTGAAGTCCAGAGTCCGGAAGGGCAGGGTGGTCGAGAAACATTGTAAACCCTGCGTCCCAGAGCATCTGATAACTTAGGAAGAATGACTTCATGAATAAAATCTTTTAACTATTCCTTGACTTACGTCCTTATTCTGTCGTATGTCTCAAGAGCACTCTGTGTTGCTGCATGGTGGTGGGCTGCACTGTTGCACAGTTTTCTGAATTGCTACACAGTAGTCTTTGTTGATGTACAGCGATTTTACATTTCCGATTTTCTTTCTTTGTGGTTGCTATACAGTGTATTTTTTAATTTCTGCACATCTGTCTTTCTAGTTGCACAATGGCCTTCGTTTCTACAAATTATACATGTAGTTTTAATTGCTGTACATTTCGCTGTATAGATGCACCTTGACCACAACGCTTCCGTTTTCTGAGCTGCTTCACAGTTGCCAGTGTTACTGTACAGAGGGTCTGTTCTGCTGCATATTGTGTTTTTGTAATTTCAACACACACCTACTTATAGTGCATAGTGCGTGTTGCAGCACAGTGGTCTGCAATGCTGCAAGCTTGCCTCTAATCATGCACAGTAGCCTATGTTGCTGCACAGTTATCTGTACTGACGCTCAGTTGCCGGCATTAGTACATAGAAACGTGTTGCTCCACAGTGGTTGTTACTGCCATATAGTGGTCTGCATTGTCGTAGAGGGATCTGTACTGCTGCGTAGGGGCTACAGTGGCTTTTACTGCTGCATAGTTGTCTGTATTGTTGCACAGTGGTCCCGGGTTGCTGTGCAGTGGTTGTTTATGTTAAATGTTAAAGGTTTTTGTACCGCGCACCGTCACCAATGGAGTTGGTCTCCAGGCGCTCATGCCACACAGTAATCAGTACTACGGCACAGTGGTCTGTATTGCTGCACAGTGGTGTGCATTCCTGTTCAGCATTTTTTGATGCTGCAACGTGACCCGTGCTGCTGCACAGTGGTCTGTACAGATGTATTTATCTGTCAATATTTGGATTTGTAGCATGCCACACACACACACACACACACACACACATTTCACTTGAGGGTGCATGTAGGTGAGGTGAAAGGAAGGGAGTATACACCGGAAGGGTGGAGTACAGCTAGTCCCGCTTAGAGCTTGAAAGTGGTCAGCTTCCCAGTACTAGGAGGTAGTAAGTTCACTGCGTCCTCAGATGAGATCAGTAAGTATGTACATGCGGGTGACAGCGAGTTTGTCCATTGTTTGGTGGCAGTCTCTTTCTGTGAAGGCCATATTGAAAAGTGCAGTTTTTAAAGCTTTCCTCGGTTTGGGGTGACTTTTCTGGATTGTCAGGGTGAAAAGTAGTTTATTCCAGAGTGCACCCCATATTGACATCGTCTTTCCTTCAAAGCATATCTTTTTGGCAGAGCTAAGTTGTAAGTGCATCGCAGTTTTAAAAAAACTGTATAAGTTTTAAGAAATCTTTCCTGGCTTTTGGGGTAGCTTTTCTGGTGTCTCATTGTCGGGGTACTCTGTTCCAGAGGAGTTTGCCTTATATGGACATGGCTTTTCCTCCTATTGACAGGTCTACGACATTAAATTGTGGATTCCAAAGATCTGGATGGGTTGAGTTTGGGGGGAGGGGTTAATCAAGTTATTCGACCCCTTGGATAGGTACACATAGAACGAACGCTCGTTTGTGCTTGACGGGGAGCCCCGTAAGTGCTGGGGAGATGTGCACTTCTTGTTGTCGTCCTATGATCACCCTCGCTTCTCTGTTTTGGACCAGTTCGGGCTGGTTTCTTACTTTGCTTGGGGGTGAGGGACTCTGTTCAGGATATTTCAGCGCTGCAAGCGTGAGAGGGCTATGGATCTCACCACCATGGCCAAAGCCGAGATGTGATGGGATCTTTTCGATAAAACGTAATTGGAGATGAATATTGCAAGTGAAGGCGTTAACCAGTGGGTTTAATGTTGACCAATATTAGTATAAGATGCAAATATTTCTTACTTTGCTTACCAGTGTTTGAGCATTGTCCGTTCGTTATTGGCCATTTGGATAATAAGTGATTGGAGATTGTGGTGGCTTTACAACAACTGATGTCTAACTGGTTGCAGAGCACCCACTCATGGATGTAGGCTGGCCAAACTGTAATCTGTAACCTGTTTTCTGCTTCATTCTTTTCCCAGTTAGAAAGGTATCTCTGTGTCACTAGTGTAGTTTAAGTGATGATGATAGAAACAAGGCATCTGCAACCATTGGCTCTCCAGATGTTTTGGACTACACCTCCCATCAGCCCACCCCAGCACAGTAAATCCCTGAATGAGGGATGCTCGGCCCTTCACAGAGCCATTAAACAGCCTGGGTGATGGGGGTGGGGGGCGGGGGGGGGGGGTTGGCTTGCCTCAAGAGAGGGAGCTCGGGTCTGATGTAGAGCTTTCTTTCCTATTTTGAGTTCCTTCATCTAGAATCAGGTCAACTAGCTGACGGTACCATTTGCACGATCATCGCATGTAGAAGGTAACCTGGGTGAATGTTATATTGCATGGTGTCCCTAATACCGAAAATGTGATGGTTTTAAGATTTTGAATTAATGATTACCACTTGCATTGATCTGGAGAACCTGCCATACCATTATTTGTATACACCTGCACCATTACAGAAGGTGACCAGACATTTGCAAATTGAGATCTCTTTTGATTCAAGGTGGCATCAGACAGAGAAGATGAGTACAAAGGTCGGGTTCAAGCATGGGTGTCTGTGATGGGTGTCCAGACATTTGGTCGACCTAAAACTGGTCGAATGACATTTGGTCGACGCAATTTGGTCGAAAACCAAATGGTCGAATTTTTTTTTTAATTATATATTTATTTTTTGGGTTTTCGTTTTTTACAAAAATGGGTTTTTAGAAAAAAAAGTGAAAATAAAAAAAAAAAAAAATTCCACCATTTGGTTTTCGACCAAATTGGTTCGACCATTTGTCTGGTCGACCAATTTTTTTCGATCAAATGTCTGGTAACCTCTGTGATGCTACTCGTTAACCTACACACTAACACTACTCCAGTTCTGCAAGCCACCTGGGCATTTGTCCCTCAGGTGGATGTGCCATACTGATGTATGTAATGACTCTGCCTTTTTTAACCAAGGTGGGAAACTCGCTGCAGAAATGGTTAGCCAGAGTAGACTGGTATTGCTTTGACAACAATATTCAATTGCAGTAAATCGAAGATCAATGGCCTGAGCCCCACAGCCATAAAAGCACAGCTAATCCATCAAGTTGCCTTTAGGAAAGTTGAACAACTTTTCATATCTCTGTGTACCTGAAACTGGGTCAGCACATTGGACGAGCCGCGCTTATCGAAGGACCATCGGTGAGGGGGATCCTGCAATTCACAACATTGTATGGCTCACAAAGTACCACACATCTGCAGAAAATTCTTCGGGCGACATAGAAAGCTGGATGGGGTGGAAGTATGGGGTCTTCTGACCGACAAGCAACCATTGAATGAGAACCAATGCTGCTTCGTCTTCCAGGACGTGGCACTCTGGGCCAGAGGAGACCTAATTGGGGAGGGGCCACCAAATGGCCTGACTCTTGGGTCTGCCCATGTAGGTCCACCGTGCAATGTCATCACCTCACACCGGGTCGTGGTACCTGTGGAGCTGCAGGCAGCTTGCAGTTGAGGTCTTTCTGATGGATGTATGTATCGACGAAATTGGCCACCACCTTTGCAGGTTGAAGCAGGAACAATATTCATATTGGGTCTTTCTCCCCATTAATTGGACCCCCTAACAATATGATAGGTTATTTATAACATGCTTAATACCCAGAAGTTTCTAAGCGCGGACCCAGGAATCGAACCTGTGGTGCGGCGTGTCTGCCCCATAGCTATGCTCCCGACACAACGTGAATAATGATGCGCTGGTGGTGGCATTTTTTAAACTCAAGCTACATTGTTGTGTCTTTCTTTGCCTAGGAATCTAATTATTCCGGTGGCCACATTTCTGTGTGCGCGTGTGCTATTATGTGTGGATGGCCTCAGAGGATGGCCCGCAGCCTGGCCCGAGGCCTCCCGGAGTCCCCCCCCCAAAAGGGAAAGCTTTATCTGACTCTGGCTGTATGGCCATTACCATGCAAGCCAGCAGGTCTTGCTTATTCTACGCCGCCAAGATGTGGCTGAACGTGGGACAGAATTTATCAAAACCGAAGGGCCCCACCACCTGAGAGAAGAAATTAGGAAAGAATCCAGGTGTATAGGTGTCCCCCGAGAATCTTTTCTTTGCATTAAGGGAGGGGTGGATAATCCATCTGACAAAAACCCTCCAAAATAAATGTCTGCAGCTGAGACACTAGACCCCGGCTCGTGACTGGAATCTTCCAGGGAAGAGCCGACGCCAGCAGTTCATAGCCAGCCGCTGTCATCAGACAAGATGGCGCCTCTTTGTGCTGGCGCATATGTTATTATCTAATATCTTAAAAGGCTTTTATATTGTGCCAAATCGTCACTGTAGTAGCATCAGTGCACCTAGGCTTGTCTGTGGAGTGGCGCGCTGTGCCAACTGGTACAAGAGGATGATTTGATGCTAATGCAGAGGGTGGTACTGCTGCCAATGAGTACAGAGGGCAGCCGCCACGTTTCCTGAGGACCACATGGTCCTAATGGATGAGATAATTCACAGAAATGTTTTTAATGTTGCGATTTAAATGTTTTCTTATTTTATCTGACCTCCACCCCTGCTTTGACTCGCCACAAGTAGGAAGCAAAGTGGAACTCCTGGGATAGCTCCTTTCTAACATCTGGGCAGAATTATTTTGTGTTTATTTGTAAATTTACAGTAACATGTCATGGTGTAGCAATGGTGATTTTAAAACGCATTTCTTTTTCCTTCTCCATGACTTCCTTCACTCCCGATTTTAGTAGATTTGCACCAGGGAAAGACAGATTGACCAATCACAATCTGACTTTTCCCGGGTGCTATTGTTTGTGTATTCACTACCAGCGCAGAAGTTAATTCGCCATTAACGTATAAAAGCCACTAGGTCCCTTTATGCATGGCAGTGGGCACTTTTGTAGCAGGTTTTCCATGGCCGACGTCATCCGAAAAGGGACCTTGTCCCTTTTCCATTTTAATGGCAGTGACCATTTTTTTCTCTTACGGGGAGTTGGGCTTGTGCTGAGCTCATCTCCAGTCGGACAAAAAAAAAAAAACAACTATCCGCACCCCAGGGAAATCTCAGGCTGTGAATGGGTTTCACGCCCCGGCAGGGGGGGCGGACATGGCGTTTAACGGCCCGCAGCCTAGCTGAGGCCCTCGCTTCACTCAGGCCTACCAAAGCTCCAGCTGGCGGGCCGTTAAATGCTATGTCTGCCACAATTCCGTGGTGTGAAAGCTACATTTGTAGCTAATGTTTTTATTACTTTGTACGCGAAGGCCATATAGGGTAAATGCGAATACACAAACAAGAAAATTAGTCTCAATCCTACTACCAAAGAGAGAGTCCACCCTAGACTGCTAGGCCATGCCCCTTCTGCATGGGAAAACAACCAAACATAGAAATGTTTCTGCCTTGTTGGGTTTCATCAGTGCTGTGCACCTTACTTGGTTCCTGTGAACAAGAGAGCCATGTCCGCGCATGCCCTCCCTCGCCTGGGTAGACAAACTACAATGAGGTCCAGTAAGATTAAGGTGTTAGGTCAGGGGTGGGCAAACTGTGTCTCTCCAGATGTTTTGCACTATGAATCCCATGATCCCTCGCCATTGAACATTCTGGCTAGAGCTGATGGGAGTTGTAGTCTGAAGGTTGCAGACCACTGCGTTAGGTAAACCACAACAATCTGTGCATTAGCAACATGTTTATCCAAAATAAAGGGACAGAGGGAACAGATTGAACACTAGGCCAGGAACGTGAAAGAAGTAAACATGTATGCAAAGAGGGGTTGAAGAATCTAGAAAATGGGAGGGAGGAATTGACATAGATTCTCAAGTAGAGACATGACTATAGATTCCCCAGATTATCTGATGATGCAGCCATGTGTGGTGTAAACATGGCAGTAATGTGCAGCATGGAGTCAATAGGTGATCAAACAATAACCTTTGTGGATTGACTTGGTGCAATGGGAGGGGAGAGGAATAGTTGGGGTATTATATTGCATATCAGTCCGTGGCTGGAGAAATGGATTTGAGGCAAAATCATTGGGGAAATTGGTGTGGATCCCCAAATCATTGTGTGATTGATTCTGAGGTTTGAGCTGGTTGATCGAGCTGCAAGCAGAGGAAAGTGTAGATACTGGGTCACCTCTCAGTTTGGGAGTGGTGATGGTGATAATCCAAGGAAGTCAGAGAAAGATTGCAAAAATGATGGGGTGAAGGCGAGAATCACCCCATGTGATGTACTGTCCGGCGACGAGGCATTCTGCATGTAAAGTGTTCACGTCACAGTGATTTGTTGTCCTGTACAATTCTCTTTCGTGATGTACAGTACAGTCGACCGTGATCTGCATTGCCTCACATTGTACTACGCCGCTGCACCCTAGTCTGTACTGTTGCCCTGGGCTCTGCATTGTGGTGCAATTGTCCACACCCCTATGCAGTGGTCTATATTGCTCCACAGGGGCTTTTATTGATGCACTGTGGCACAGTGGTCTGCCTTGCTGTGCCCTGGAGTCCTGGACAGGGTTTCTATTGTGGCTTCATACTCTGTATTGCGTATCTATAGTGGCTTGTACTGTGGCACTCTGTTTTTATGCTGCACATTGTTGCATAATGGTCTGTACTTCTCCAGTGTAATGTATTGCTGTCTGGTGCTTTTGGTTTTGCTCAGTGACTTGTATAGTGGCGCTGTCATCTGTACATCTGCACAGTGGTTTGTAGCGCTGCATTGTGAATTGTATTGCTGCACAGTTATCTAGGCTCATGTTAAGCTGCCTGTTTTGAAGTAAAGGCTGCACTGCTGCAGCTGGGTCTGTACTATTGCCAGGGATCGAAATAAAGATTGCATAAGCAGGAGCTAAAAGCAGCTATTGGGTATCCAGCATTAACCAGTGACCGGCAGCTACCACTGGGGAACGAGGAGCTAGTACATAGCGTTCTGCAAATCTTAACTTGCACATAAAATGCAATGCTTTAAATGCGGTATAGATGTGTCCTAATGTTTATCTACGTATTGTCCCACATGTACAGAGTTAAATTCACATAGGTGTCTTTGTTCTGCACCAGTTGGTCTAGGAGCCAAAAGTAGCTCCTGGTAGCTGTTGTATCAAGCTAACCAGGCTCTTCTAGGCAATCAGCAGGAGCTAAATGGCTCCTAGCTCCCCTCAATTTTGAACCTTGCTATTACGTAGTGATCTGTCCACAATGCTGCACAGCCAAACTGTGGCCAACACTGCAGTACAGACTTCACATTTCCCTATATAGCTGCACAGCGGTCTCTACTGCAGCAGAAAAGTTTTTGTTGTTGAACAGTGCTCTGTTTCTCCCTGGTAATTTGTATTGCTGGACAGTGGTCTGCACTGATGCACAGCAGTCTTTTTTTATTATTGCATAGCATTTTATTGCTTCCCAGTGCTGTGTCTTCCTGTACTTTTTAAAGAATTCCTGCACATTGGTCTGTGCTGTGACACAGTGGTCTGCTGTTGTACAGTGGTTGGATTGCTGCACAGTGACTTCTATAGCTGCACAGATGTTTGCATTTACAGTAGACTATGTGGAAAACCACCATACATAAGTTGTTTTTATTGCTCCCCGTTCACACAGGTTATTGCACAGTGAACCAGATGTCTGTAGCAAGGTCTGCATTATTCACAGGGGGCATCATGTCAAGTTGCAAGCTACTAGCCAGCCATACAAAGTCACTTGCCACCTTAATTATATACATAGACCCCCATTTCTTATTCACCAAGAGTAAGAAATGGCTAGTCAAATGTTGCGCCCCGATTATTGTACTATGGTTAATTTTGCTATGCATTGTGTATTGAGGTCTGCATTGTTATGCAGTGGTCTACTTTAGCCTGGGCAAGGGTGCCACATTTGTATTTACTGTGGGGTGAGCGGTGGCAGAACCTTAAGGTGCAAGCAAGGTACACTGGGACATATACAATTCCCAGGCACCAATTAAAAAAGTGTCCCATACTCGCAAAGCACTTTTCATTACTCCTTGCCACACACTATCCAAGTACTACCTCTAGGGGCAGTTTCTGTATAGCAAGCAGTGCTTTTAATACATATTTAGTAAATCAAATTGGTCGAGAGGACAACCTGCACAGTGCTTGAAGTGGCCAGCAATGTCCCAAAAAGTGGTCCTTGAAATGTGCTGCACACATGCTAGATGGGCTGGCCCATTGGGCATCGCCCTTTTGCCCTAGATGCCAGTCTGAGCCTGCTTGTAAGCAGCCTTTGACCCAGGTGATGTCATGGGAAGTGACATCACAGGAAGTTACATCACAGACCTGTGGGCGATACATTAGATATGCTTAAAAAAAAGACAGCCTGCTTTCCAACAAAGCTAAAACGATATTGTTAGAAGGTTTTACATTAATCCTAATCACTAGCCTTGCTCTGTGCAACATTACATACCACATATTGGTGGCAACCCTAAACCTGGTTCGTTACTGGCTTGTCCCCCTCTGTAATCGGACAGGCTAAAATATGATGGTAAGGCAGGCAGCCCAGAGCAATTAGAGAGGTCAGAATTAATTCAAAGCCTTCCATCTATCACTTTTGTATTGCAAAATGTCTCTCAAATGAAAGAAGTTTCCCCATACAAAACCCAGTTAGATAGGATTGCATTACTTTTTCATTTTACTCTGCTTTCCCCTTATTTTCACCTAGCCTCAAGAAGGCCAACCCACATAATCGAGTATAATTTGTAAGGTACGTCATTTGGTTGATGTACTTCCTGCTGTGTGGAAGCGGCAGGCTACTCCTGGTTTGTAGTCTGGCTGTGCCGGCAAATAGGCTGATCCAATGAGTAACATTGAGTTGCCTCGTGCCCTCCTGTCTGGGAAGGGATGGGCAGGCAGCAAACGGAGGCTGAACAATGGGCCCCTCCTGTCCCTTCCCAGAGAGGAGGGCATGGTTGGCTCGTGCCCTCCTGTCTGGGAAGGGATGGGCAGGCAGCAAACGGAGGCTGAACAATGGGCACCTCCTGTCCCTTCCCAGAGAGGAGGGCATGGTTGGCTCGTGGCCTCCTGTCGGGGAAGGGATGGGCAGGATGCAAACAGAGGCTGAACAATGTGCCCCTCCTGTCCCTTCCCAGACAGGAGGGCATGGTTGGCTCGTGCCCTCCTGTCATGGAACCTAGGGATGTTCAGGCTGCAAACAGAGGCTGAACAATGTGCAACATATGGTTGGCTCATGCCTCCCTGTCTGGGAAGGGATGGACAGGATGCAAACAGAGGCTGAACAACGAGCCCTTCCTGTCCCTTCCCAGACAGGAGGGCATGGTTGGCTTGTGCCCTCCTGTCTGGGAACCTAGGGATGGGCAGGATAAAAACTGAGGCTGAACAATGTGCAATATTTGGTTGGCCCATGCCCTCCTGTCTGGGAAGGGATGGGCAGGCATTAACAAAGGCTGACCAATGTGCAACATTTGGTTGGCTCATGCCCTCCTGTCTGGGAAGGGATGGGCAGGCTGTAAACAAAGGCTGCATAATGTGCCCCTCATGTCCCTTCACAGGCAGGTGGGCATGGTTGGCTCATGCCCTCCTGTCTGGGAAGGGATGGGCAGGCATTAACAAAGGCTGACCAATGTGCAACATTTGGTTGGCTCATGCCCTCCTGTCTGGGAAGGGATGGGCAGGCTGTAAACAAAGGCTGCATAATGTGCCCCTCATGTCCCTTCACAGGCAGGTGGGCATGGTTGGCTCATGCCCTCCAGTCTGGGAAGGGATGGGCAGGCATTAACAAAGGCTGACCAATGTGCAACATTTGGTTGGCTCATGCCCTCCTGTCTGGGAAGGGATGGGCAGGCTGTAAACAAAGGCTGCATAATGTGCCCCTCCTGTCCCTTCCCAGGCAGGTGGGCATGGTTGGCTCTTTCCATCCTGTCTGGGAACCTTGGGATGGGCAGGCGGCAAATAGAGCCTGCACAATGTGCCCCTTCTGTCCCTTCCCAGACAGGAGGGCATGTTTGGCTCATGCCCACCTATCTGGGACGGTATGGGCAGGCTGCAAACAGAGGCTGAACAACGTGCAATCTTTGGTTGGCTCGTGCCCTGCTGTCTGGGAACTTGGGGATGGGCAAGACACAACACAGAGCTGCAAGTGGGCTCAAAGCTCTGGGGAGGTTTCCACAGTCTCCGAGCCGTCAAACGTGGGAGCAGCTGGAGACCCCCACATGTCCTGGATGGTAGGAGAGCGGGTAGGCAACGTAAAGGAAAGAGGGGGTTGTGGGGCTGGAGGGATAGCAAGTCTCGGGACTAGAAGGGCAGCCCCCCCCATGCCGAAAATGTGTTTCTTCTTCTCCACCCCGCCATTCACAAAAGGTGTAGCCTAGGAAGACCCCCCCATGGACAATGCACCTGAACATATGAGGGGGGGGGGGTGGCGGTGCTAACATTAAAATGGGCTGGTGGTCAGTCAAAGACCAGGAAACCTCCTCACCAACCAAACAGTACTTAAACTTTTCTGTGAGGGGGGGGGTACCAACGCTCATCGGCGATGATGCCATGAGCACCGGTCAAGCGGAGGGGCAGTTCAGCATGGGATGTGCACTATAGAAGTGATAACAATCATTTATTTTTATTTTATTGTTCATTTTAACGCGCTTAATACCAGCGAATGGTTTCTAAGCACAGCGGGATTCGAACCTGTGCTCCACCACGTTGCTTTATTTGCAAGACAAACACTTGCCCCTGAGCTATCCTTCCTCCCCTGCATTGGATTGTATGGAGCAAACACCAAAGTCTATTTAACCAAGTAAGAGTGAGACGTTTGCGTATTGACTGCTGAAATAAATGAGCTCTATTTAGGCCGAGTGATTTGCCCAGGATCACATGGATTGGTCCAACAGGGAAGCCTAGCTGTGAACCCAGGTTTTATGTTTGCATAGTTTTCATGGTAATGCACATTATGCCGCACGTTTTCGAGTTGGATCTTTAGTAGACCTGGGTAAAGGGTGGGAGTTTGACAAGTTTTGGCTTTTTAGCTCACCTCATTCTGTTTTCTTGTACAGATCTGTCGTGGTATTTTCCCAGTATAAAACACAGGACTATATGTACCAGAATGCAATCTGATGACAGCTTACGATGAAGCTAGGAATCACTTTCCCCTGGGGCTGCCTGAGATTCCCTTAATATGCTTGTTTGGTGCCACCATCTGGTCCTGATCAGCACTTCAAAACATTACAAGCGTGGCGGTCCGGAAACATGGGTGCCGGTAAGCTCACCGGGACCCTTGTTTCCAGACCACCACACTACGAGTCTGCCTGCAGGGTCTGTTGTGCCCGGCAGGGTCTGACCTGCCAGGCGCAAACGGCTCCTGCAGGCAGACTTTTCACAGAACACCGGCACCGTTAGCAACGGTGCCGGTGCGTCCCCGTTCCCGTGGAGTCCTATGCGACTCCACGGGAATGGGGAATTACCGAATCCCCCGCCTGACTTCCCGCTCCGCCGGGACTTGTAATGTCCTGGTGGCAACAGGAAGTCAGGCGGCGGATTCAGTGTTTCGAGGTCGACGGCAACCCACGGGTAGCACCGGCGGCTTACCGCCAACCTCGTGATGAGGCCCAAAGTGTCTTATGGTTATGGATAATGTGAACACAAATTGCACCCCTCCCCAAAAAATAAACGAAACCTAGAGTAAATTACACCAAGTGGGGTTTTTCAGTGTTTGAAAATGTTCTTACTTTGCAATTTAATCTATTTCTTTAGAGAATTTGGAATTGTATGCATTTGTGCTCAGCACACATATGACCTGTAGAACAAATAATGAACAGTTGTAATTTACCATTTGTCTTGGGAGGATAGCTCGGGGGCAACGTGCTCGCCTTGAAAAGACACGGAGCAACACCAGTTCGATCCCCGGGTCCGCGCTTAGAAACCACTGGGTACTAAGCACGTTATAAATAACCGATCATACCCTATCATATCATACCTGTTTCCAAAAAATGGTCCTTTAATCCCCAAGACATCAGAGTGGTACAGAGGGTTTGCTCCCCTAAATATGTGTGAGGTATAAGTAATTGTTAAATGTTAATCTACATGAATGTGCAATCCTGTTAATGCTCTAAATGCCAAATTACACTTCATGTGTCATGCATGTTTGCATGCCACCTTTTAAATTAAAAGGCTGCCCATAGTGGCCTTGGCATTAACGTCCTCGCCATAAGGAACCTTTGAAGGCAATCCAATCCAAGCAGGCGCCCCCCCCCCCCTCTGCCCCCCTAGCGCTGGGGAGCATTTGGAATGGTGTCTTTTAAAGGAACCTTTGAGGCTACCTTACACTTACTGTACTAGAGATAAGTGTGTGACAACAAGAGGGAATGCCACACTGACACGCCAATGGCCCTCCATCACACAGCTCATGACACTGCTTTTGTCTGTTCTCAGCTGATGTATCAGAGGCAACAAGGACAATCTAACGTACATATTCCCGCCTGCCAACCTCCCAGACCCTGCAATCAATGGTTGCCGTCTCCGAAGGGGCTCAGAAACCCCCAAGGACTTTCCAAGTGGGGGCTCAATCCCTCCAGCACCCATGTAGTCAGTGCCATTTAGATTGGGAGGATGGCTCAGGGGCGACACGTTCACCTTGGGTAACCAATGAGGCTGGGGAACATGCATTCAGTATTTGCATTAAGCATGATATGAATGCCCAATAAAATCCAGTGCTCTGCATTGTTGTACAGTGGTCTGTACTGCTTTACAGAGGTCAGCAATGTTGCATAATTATAAATGTTCTTTTATAACGCGCTTAATACCGGAGCCTCTTTCTAAGTACAAGCCCGGGATTCAAACCTGTTGTCTTGCTTCCAAAACAAACTCGTTGCCCCTGAGCTATCCTCCCGACCTAATGGCCTGTGTTGCTCTGCATTGGTCTGTACCATTGCTCAATAGAACACATCTACCAGAAACCAGAATCCTTTCCGGTGGGTGGATCACCCTTGAGAGCAAGTGCCCACCCTTGTGGAATCCTGCAACTTTCAGACAATCGTCCTTTGAACGAATTCAACCACTCATCCTGCACAAAGAAAGGGAATTAGTGGCTGGCACCATATTCAACCGCTACCACTCCTGGCACACCCGCGCCTCCTCAAGGCCTCAGGGTGTTTACAAAGCGCACAAATTAAACACAAGCCCAGCAGGAGAAGTAGAGCTAATGACAGGGAGGAGAATGAGGCCCGGGCAGCTCCCTGAATGTGACACACCCCTACGTTTTGGAACAAAGTGTATGAGTAGTTTCTGGGGTTGGGAGACGGGACGGGACTTTTGGGGCAAGTTTGCGGCAAAGGATTCATTTTAAAGCACATTGGGCAAGTGACTTTGGGACAGACTACAATCATCGCAGTTTGATAAGTGATTGAATTGACCTACGCATCTGGCGTACATTAGGCCTGGGGGTCCGGCGCTTCTGGCATCGCCTTATAGGCCAGTCCAAGCCTGCCTTATGGCCACACCTCGACACATTGAACCCCTTCATTTGGAAACCCTCTGTCTCATGCACAGAGGTCTATGAGGATATGGCGCAGTCACAGAACAGGAACAAACACCTATTAACCCTTAACCGCAGAGTAGAATGCACCCCAAACCCAGGCAAGGACTCCCATAGCCCATCTTGCCTAGAGGAAGGCCTGCCCTTCATCGTGGTAGGACTGTTACGGAGAATTCTCATTTTATGGCTAATTTCCCTTACCTATAGAGTCCCCCAACAGCTTTGCTGGATTTGAAGGGTTTTTTTTTTTCTCCTGCTAAGCGCGAGACTCTTTTTCCCACTCTTAGGTATTTTTGCTATGTGTGGTCTAGGCTATTTTTGTGTTTAATGTCTATGGGGTTTCTCTCACCTCCATAGGAAACATCTTTACTCACATGTGTTACACAGCACCCTCCGTGCAGTGACACGGGTGTCGTAGCGACCCCCAAACATAGACTCCGTACCCTGGGACCGACTACTGTCTCCCAGGACATGTAAAGTCCCCATTGACTTTACTAGTCAATTTTTGTGAACTAAACCAGTACAACCCATCTTAATAGGGAAGGGTTAATAGTTTTTCCCTTATGTTCATTTCGAAAAGTTTCTGGCTGGTGACAGTGGTTACTACCGTAAATATTCGACCGTGAATATTTTCCTATGGGATTTTCCCATTGTTCGAGGATACCACACTTTCTGACACTAACATACCGCTGGTGTATTTTAATATTAACTTTACTCCGGTAGGTTTTATTTGCCAGAACTTTAATTTAACTTCTTTCTCGAGTCCTTCTCTAAACTCCTAACCCAGGTCGGGGATCCTTTGTTCGTCCTTTTGGCGGGCTTCTGCCGAGAAGCCCTCCTTTCGGCACCACTGAGTCTGGGGTGGGTCCATTGTGTGGGAGGGGGGTAGGACCCCTGGACAGGGTTGGCTCTGCAACCCATGTCACACTCTATCCTGATAGGCTGGAGGGTCTACCGCCAAGATGACCACTCCACTGTGTGAGTGACAGCTAGGCTGTATGAATGGGGATCTTTTTGCATAAAAGCAGGGTCCTGAGGACTGGAAGAGCAAGACGTCGCCACTGGAACCAAGAAGCCGAAGAGGAGAGAAGCCAAAGACATCTGCAACGACCAAACCCCCGGTGAAGCCCTGCTGCAGCGTCTCACCACTTTTCTCCACACGACGAGAGAAGATCTTCATCTGCAAGAGCCTTCTTCCCTTAAACGGGTGGGGCCAACCAGTTTGCCAATTGCCTTACCGGACCTGCCTTGGTCGAATCCCCAGTAACCTGTACTCTGAGACCAGATAGCCAGGCACCAGTCCAGCCGGACCGCGATTTAAAGGAGCGTAGCTTTTTATTCATCGGGGCAGCACCGCGGCTGGTTTCATCCCTGGGTAGTGCAGTAACTCGAACCTTCCTCCACGACGAGAGCCTCTCTTCTTCTGCTGGATCCCCCAAACTGCAGGAACTACTGCCACCGCAGGAGCCACTTCTTCATTTATAAGGTACATTGTTCCGCCAGGCCGCCCTTTCTGCGTTGTAGTGCTAAAGGTGTTTTAAATCCTTTACCTACCTGTTGGATTGACCGCCCCTCTCTCTTAAACATTGTCTTTCAATTCTGCATCCACCTTTTCAAAATCGTTAACCAAATACTTGACTGCAGCTATCAGAACATTTTGCTCCTGGGCCCTTGCCCTGTACTACTGACTCTGGCACAGGCCTACTGACTGGCTAAATTTGTTAGAACTGCCTTCTCTAGATTGCTTCCCAACTAGAAATGTGTTAGTGCACCTACTTCTTATAACCCCCCTTTCCTCCCCGCTTTTAAACCTTGTGAAATGCTATTTTGTTCAGTTTTCATTTAAGTATTATTTATACTGATGCACTGCCTTACTTAAACTGGTTCACAAACTTATGGGAAGTGTTGCTAGGGTGTGTAAGAAGGAATTTCGGTATAACTTGTGCTTTCCCTCCCTTGTGAGAAATTGCTAGAGTGCCATTTGTGTTTGGTTTGCACTGTGCCATTTTGCTCAGTTTTCACTCTTGCTAAAACTTGTCTACAATTTAACTAGGGAGTTGTGTATACTTTCTTTGACCAAATTTAACTTGCTTTAAGAACTGTGATAGATGTGTTTAACTAGAAGTGTATAAAATAAATATATTCAGTGTTTCCTTGTTCCATAGTACTGAAGGCCTATTGTGTAAACCCTGAATACTGCTCATCTCCCTCTTGAGATAAGTCTGACTGCTCAGCCACAGCTACCAACTACATCTGTGTGGTACAGACTGATACCAAAGGGGATTTATTGCTCTCACCTGTAGTCCTAATCTTATGTAGTGCTCCCTAATGGAACTGCACAGGATTCTGCCTAACAAGGACCAGACCCCTGGAAGTCTCTCCCGGGGCCAGTGACCATCTGCTACTGCCATGTTCCAGTAAAACTGGTAAAGGCCCCTGGGGAACACACAACCTCACAATACTTCTACACCACCAAATTAGACCCTGGACAGAATGGCACGCAAATCCCCATTTTACACGCAAATATTGTCATGAATCGGGGCCTTCGTGTTAAAGCCCCACCAACAGTCCCCCAACGTCATGTTGCACAGAGCAAGCCTACAACATCGTTCCATGGAATACACTGGTTTGTATAAATGCAATATGGTTAAAACAGCTGTGCAGTGGGTTATGCAACTGTACAATAGATTGTATATGTATGCCATAGCTCCTATAACGCTTCCATGGTGTGTACATCTGTGTTGTGCTTGTAGAGCTGCCCGCTAATTTGTATAACTACGCAATCGTTTGTGTTAGTGTACATTTGTGTGTGTATTTGAATATGTGCCCTGCTGTGCACTAGTTTCTATAAGTGTGCCGGAGTTAGTGTGTGTATTATTATTAAAAATTATGTGCAATGCTATGTATTGCTGTGCACGATTGGTTGTTGTGTGATAGTTTGTTTGGGCATCAACTTAATTGTGTAGCACCAAATAATTTGTATATCTGCAGTGAGTTTATGGTTCTACAGTGGTTGGTGTGTGTGTGCGTGTGTGTGTGTGTGTGTGTGTGTGTAGCTGCATCCTGTCTTGTAAAGCAGTTCACAACTGGTGTGTATACCTGCTTCTCTTGTCTAGGGTATAACCGCTTTTATAATTGTACAATGGTCTGTAAAACTGCTTAACTGTACACTGGTTTACACAGCTGCACACTGCTCTGTAAAGCACTGCCTTGTTTTGTACAGATTCACTCTGATTGTGAAAAAACGGTACAAAAGTGAGTATACCATTTCACGATTTATATAGCGTTGCTAGTATAACTATACCTTGGTTTCCGAAGTTGGAAATTGGTTTACATAGTTGTACAATTGTTTGTGTAGATGTGCCCTAGTCTGTGAAGCTGCAAAATGTTAGCATGGCTGTACTCTGACATTGTAAGCTTTACACTGTTTTTGAAGTTGTACAATGGTGTGTGTAGCTGTACATTAATATCTCTCTGCACTTTAGCGTATATAGTTGTGCACTTATTTGCATTGGTGTACCTTGTTTTGAAAAGATGCACATTAGTTTGTGAATCATTTTGCCAATGTGTGTCTAGATGTGACATTATTTGAATAGATGTAAAATGGTTGGCATTGTTATACATTGGTCTGCCCATTTGCACAATGGGTGTAATCAATGTACCATTCTTAGTTTGGTTTTGTGATAGGTTGTAAAGCTTGATCATATTTTGTGTGACCACAAAAAGGTTTATTTAGTTGTAGAACATGATGCATGATTTGTGTTGAGGTTGCACGTAGAGGAATTTGTGGGAGTTGTTAGTGTGAAAAGCCTGGAGGGGTGGCAGACAACCAGTGTATCGCACTTAGAAGAATTGGAGGGTACCATTGACTTGCAGCTGGACGAGCTTTGAGGACGAACTTGGAAGAACTTTGAGAGTAGCCAACCTACTAATCACACCTGCTCCTGCACACCTCCAACAAACCTCACAAGTACTATACACGCCTATGGGCTATCCAAACTACACACAAACACACACCAAATGTAACTAATGTTAACACACAACAAACTATCCCAGATTCTGGACCTGCCCTTACGGATACAATAATCCAGTGCGCACAACCATAACTACCAGCCGAACGACAAGAAACACACTAAAACACACTCCTAACACAACAATCACCCATATACAACCCGGAAACGGGATCTCCTTATGGATGCATTAAGCCAATGCGCACAATCAAACTACCAGCCAACGACACATGAAACACACAAACGGACATCCAACATAACAAACATGTGCATACAACAAACAATCTAGGCACCGAGCCTTACCCTTACGGACACAACAAGCCAGGGCATGGAATCAACCCATCTGCAACACACACACAGACCCCAGTTTCTCCTGGTTCTGGATCTACCCTATCATTCCACCCTCGCTAACCCACCCATCCTCTTTTCTTGCAGAGCCACGTGAGCGTCTGTAGACCACACCCAGGGGTAACGGTGCGCTGTATTAGACAACTTAACATATCATAACATAACCTTGATGTGCAATTCTTTTGTTAGTTGTGGAATGCTTTGCAATGCTGTACAGTGAATTGTGTGTGTAGTTGAACTCTATCCTGTGTATCTGTGCAATGGTCTGCACTACATGTGATCTCCTAGACTGGACATGCGACGCCCTGCACACTTTGCCCTATGGTTTGGCATTGGTGTACAGTCGTTTGCCATAGAACTGCAAGGGATTGACCTAGATTTTCAACTGTGTTTCCTAGAACAGGAGTCTTCAACCTTTGGCTATCCAGTCGTGTTGGACTACAACCCCCATCAGCCTTAGCCACCATAGTGACTGGTGATGGTTCATGGAAGTTATAATCTACACCACCTAAATTACCAGATGACCAGACTTCAGATCCATGAGAGCAATACCAGAAAATCCTATCTTCTAACCAGTTCCTCGAATAATATACTGTGAAATTTAAGATGGCCTTGAAAATGACCCAGGAGGGTCAAAACACATGTCGGCTACAGGAATAAATATTGTTTGCTTAGACTTAACAGAGTCCGTCTGTTGCTACGAATTCTGACACTAATGTCCTAAACAAAAGAAATGTTTACCCAGCGCATGTGACAAGGGCCCTCTCCTGTAGACTTGTTGAAACATTTAATGGCTTGGTTTTCTCTTGATGGTTTGTCCGGCTTGGACGTTTGTTATCCTGGATGTGTATTGGGGCTCGCTAGATGGGATGGTGTGCTATGTTATGAGGATTTGTACTATGCACCGCTGCCCTTAGCATGGTCTGCAGAGACTATGGCGGATCTGGAAGAGGGTGGGTTTGGTTTGTTGGGAGGAGATGGAACGTCGGGATGGCGGTGCTTTGTGTTCAGGCTGCAGATCGGTGGTAACCTGAGCCCTACGTGCTTTTAAGCTTTCTAGGTGTGAAGTGTAGGAAGCGCCGGAGGCTTTGTGTCCATAAGATTGTCCTCATTCTTATATTGTGGGTGTGACCGGTGACCAAGGGTGGACCATGCCCGTTATTAGAAGTGCAATGTTCTATGTCTGGAGAGAGGATTATTTCAAAGCCATGTGTGAGTGGCTGGTTTGCATGTGTTTGTGATGAGTAAGGTGGAGCGAAATTAAGGGGTTAATCAAAAGGTTGGGCATTTTCTGGGGGTTTCCGTAGTGCTTTTTTAAATTCTTGGTATTGCTGTCAGTTGCCTTCTGGTGAGAAGTGTTATAGTGGTTGATGCGTGACGAAGCCCTGTGTTAATGTTTAGATATTCTGGGAGACAGGGAAGGCATTCCCTTAGGGTTTTCACAGTGCCTTGATGTGAAGACTTCTAGTCATTCTAGACGTGGCCTGCCCACAATGCTCAACGGTTTGACATTGGTGTGCAGTGGTTTGCCCTAGATGGTCAACTGTCTGCCCTAAATTGGGGCTCTTCAGATATTTTGGACTATAACTCTCATCAGCTCTAGCCATCATAGTCAATGGTGATGGTTCATGGACGTTGTAGTCCACAACATCTAGAGAGCAGCAGTTTGAAGACTCCTGTCCTAGATTTACTGTATATCTGCAATGGTTGACACTATACATTTAATGATTCAGTTTTTTCTAGATATCCACAGGTTTCTTTTAGTTAGACATTGGTTTATCCAAGATGTGTTTTCGGGCTCCCTAGATAGTAGGATTCGTGTCACACATCACCATCATTTGCATGGCCTCCAGGCTTCCTGGCTGATCTGGAACAGAGTAGGTGGGCTTGCTTAGTTAAAAGGAGGTGGAACGGCAAGACTCAAGTGCGTAGGGTTGAGGTTGCAGATCGGAACTACCCTGAGCACTGCATGTGTGTAAGCTTTCTTGGTGTGAAATGTAGAAGGCATCGAGGTCTTTATGTCCGAAGGACTGACTTTGTGCTTATAGCCTGGGCGTGTACTGGCCAGGGGCTGACCATGCCAGTTGTAGTTACCATGTAAGTTTGTAATTTTCGGAATCTGGCGAGAGTCATTTTTTAAAAGCCATGTGGATGGTTTGTGTTTGTGTGGTGAGTAAGGTGAAGACAAATTGACGGTTTGTTAAAAAGTGAGCGTTGTTGGGTTTCCATAGTGATTTCTAATTGGTCTTGCTGTCGGTTGCGTTATGGCGAGGGGTGTTTGGCTTTCGTGGTTGATGGGTGAAGGATGTCTGGTATTAGACATTTTGAGAGACAGGGAAAGTGTCCTTAGAGGTGTTTTAGGGGGGGAAGGCTAGCTCAGGGGCAACGCATTTGTCTTGGAAGCAAGACAATGCAGCGCAACACAGGTTTGAATCCCCATTCCACGCTTAGAAACCACTCGCTGGTGTTAAGTGTGTTATAAAAGAACAATTCATTTTTTAAAAAAGGATATCTTCTAGTCCTTATGGCTTCGAGCATGCTGTGCCTTATGTTCTAGGCAACGTGTTGTGAGCTGGTAGCTTAGGTTTTGTCCGCATGTGAAAGTTTAACTATTGAAGAGTGTTATTTCCTCTGCTTGAAAAACAGGGTTTTAACTTTTTCAGAATTTCTGTTGGTCCTGTAGGGTGTGGAATGTCCTTGGTAGTGTGCTCCAGGGTCTGGTCGCCATAGTGGGAAGGCCAAGCCTCCGTGCCTTTCTCTGCGGAATCCTTTGGTTTCTAATAGTATGTCGTTTCTTGGTGTCGGGTCTCTGGTTGGTTGGTAGAACCAGATTTCTGCTCCGTGACCTTCAAGTGCTCTGTGGGTGATGCAGAGAGGGTGATCTGGATCCTGTTTTGATTGGCAGCCAGTGGAGTGCTTTTGAGAGCCGATGCTGCATGCTCCCTCTTGTTGTGTCTGAGTAGTCATCCAGAGTCTGTATTTTGAATCGGCTGTCAGGCATAAGTAAATGATGTTGGCATAATTGGTTCTTGAAAGAATCGGGGAGATGACGTCCCGCACTCTGTGTGTGTGTGTGAAGGCGAGATAAGGGATAATCCATCAGATAGCGCGGAGATGGTAGAAGCGCTTTTTGACTATTACGTTGACTTTGGATTTGAATGCGAGTCTGTGGTCAATTATATGTCTAGGTTCTTGATCACTTTGGATAGTTCAGGGCAGTTACCCATTTTATAAAGCCCATTGTAGTGGTGTTTCAGGTGCAGCGTGGCGGAGTATCATTATTTCCGTTTTGTCTGGAGTTTTAGGTAGTTGCCATCATCCATTAACCCATATGTGCAAGGCAGTTGCTGATGGTAGTGCTGGAATTTCTACTGTCGTTCATTTCTATAGGATGTGTGTGTCGTCCGCATACTTGGAACAGATGAGCCCATTACATTTTGTGATCTTCACTTATGGGAACATATTGATGTTAAAGAGGAGCGACGCGGGGCTTGGTACCTGGGGGACTTGCAGGTAAAGTGTTGCAGGTTCGAATAGAAGGTGGCAGGCCTGGTCATTTCTATTCTGTCTATTAGGAACAATCACATCCATTGCAGACCTGTGCCAAGGTGTGTCCTAGATGGACAACATTTGCTCTGGCTGGAAAAAGGTTTGCTATAGATGTACAATGGTTTGTCCTTATACCAAAGAGATGTGTTTTGGGGCGCGCTAGCTGTGCGGGTGTGTCCCCTGTTTTGCCCTTTGCTCTAGATGTGCCCAGGTTTCCTTTAAATAATCACTGGTTTATTCAAGATGTGCATTGGGGGTGCCCCAGCTATATAATGCTGTTCCCTAGATGTACACGGGTTCCCCTTGATTGTAGATGGGTTGGCCTAGATGTGCACTGTTTTGCCCCAGACATTTAATGGTTTGCCCTGAATATGCATACGGGCATCCTAGCTATACACTGCTGTGCCCTAGATGTACTATGTTTTACCCTTGATTGACAAAACTTTGTCCTCGCTGT
Source organism: Ambystoma mexicanum (assembly GCF_040938575.1). Lineage (NCBI taxonomy): Eukaryota > Metazoa > Chordata > Amphibia > Caudata > Ambystomatidae > Ambystoma > Ambystoma mexicanum. The sequence continues at coordinate 1,564,954,854 of NC_090932.1, forward strand.
GCAATGGTTTGCCATAGACCTTTAATAGTTTACCACATTGGAGCATCCTAGTTGTGCAATTGTGTGTCCTAGCTTGAACCCTAGATATACAACGTTTTGCCCTTGACATTCACTGGTTTACCCGCGACGTGTAACGGGGCACCCTAAAAGGTCAGTGTTGTGCCTTAGTAGTTCAACGTTTTGCTCTAGATGTGCTGTCTGGGAGGATCGCTCACAAGTTAATCACTCACCTGTGACCTGGGGATAACCTACACTTCACAAGCTCAGAGCACTGCAGTGGTGACTGCCATTCCTCCTCCCAAGATTGATAAATCGAGTGCTATTTCATAAGACCAGCTATTGTTGCAGCACTTTGAGGTAGAAGGAAGTTAGCATGCCATGCTATAGAATAACCTGATATCATTATTATAATAAATTATCATCATTATTTAGACAATGGTTTGACCTACACATTTAATCGTTTGACCTAAATGCATAATGGGGTAGCCTATATTTGCAAAGGATGCACAGTAGATAGTAACATGCTTTTACCCTGTAAGTTCAAAGGATTGCACTAAAACATGTAATGTTTTGCCCTTGATGTCCGGCATGTGCAATGCTACTCCAGAAAGGTGCAGTGATTGGATCTAGACGTGCAATTATTTGCCCTAGAAATTGATTGCCATAGAAGTGTGTTGGGGTATTCCACAGAAGTGCAATGCTTAGCCCTGGATATTAAGTCCTTTCCACGGGCGTTGCTAGGTCTGGAAAAGATCCGGGGCTATGCTGATGTCGGGACTGTCGGGATTCGGGGCTAGCTAGCCTTTTGGTTGTAGCCGTTGAGCTTCTATCCGGGGCTAGAACCAAAGGACCCGGGTCTATAGCCCCGAGCTGAGCTGAACGGCCCCCCCACCAACGCCTCTGGCATTTTCCCCTAGATGTACAAACCTTTACCATAAGTGTGCATTGATTTTCCCCGGATGTGCAACTGCTTGGCCAGATATTCTATAGGGCACACCAAATGCATAATGGATTACCCTGGGCGTAGAATACTTTTCCTAGATGTGCAAAGTGCTGATCTGTTCTGTTCTGTTTTGGTTGAAATGCATTGTGGTTTATTCTGCTGTGTACGAATTGGGTGTGTAACTATTCATACTGACATGTAATGATTACTATGTGTGCCTTGTGGTGATTGTTCTAACCGCCTCAGCCTCCAGTCTAACAGTACAGCAAAGCCTTATGCATATTGCTGAGCCCTAAAAGGCAGCAGCAATAGTTGCAACCCCGTACATTTGAATAAGAGTAGGGAGTGTGCTGCACTGGAGTGGAGGGCAGAGGAGAAGAGAGGCTTCTAGCTTGGAAGGGTGGTGGAGACTAGAAGTGTATCGCACACCCGCATGGAGGGCCATAGGAGACAGGCGAGGCAGATGTGTCGCACTTAATCAGATCACAGAGGGTGTGAAATGCATCTTACGTGGACGGGGGTATAGCTCGGGGGCAACGGGCTCACCTTGGAAGCAAGATGATGTGGAGCAACACAGGTTTGATCCATGGGTCAACACTTAGAAACTTCTCGGTATTAGGCGCGTTATAAATAACCAATTATAAAATAATAACACATAAAGGAATGTGTTGGGGGGCAGAAAACGTGCAGTCCACGGATTGACCGTGGGGCACAGGGAACACATCTCTCCAGGAGGAACTTCTGAGGGGCGGCAATTGTTAGGCACTAGAATGAACGACAGGGCAAGGGTTATGGGTGATATTTAGTCAGAACGTCGGTGGTAGGAAAGGTATTGCCACTAGCTAACTGTACTAAAAACACCCTTCTGCATACACCTCTCAAATTCTGAACTAAAGGCAACCATACCTCTACAGCACCACAAACTTCACTACACCAACGAAACCATCCAGACATAATCGCACCCAACACCACATGGCGACTACCAACCGAATAACACACATACGCTCGGTGAACGGTTCCTCCGAAATGAAGCTGCTAACAACACATCACAGCTCTTGCTCTTTTTCCCCACTCAGTCCTACTAATGAACACTCTCATCCTCCTTGCATTACAGATCCGCCAGAGCGCCAAGAGACCACGCAGGTGGCAACAGTTCGCGGTACAAGAACCGATACCATCAGATATACAATGATTTGCATTGATTTGTAATGGCATGACTGTGTGTGTTATGATCTGAACTGTTGTGTTGTGCACTGGTGGTAAATGGTGTGTAATCGCTTGCAGGGAAGTTGCATTGCTTTTCTTGTGTTGGAGGGATGTTTACCGTTGTATAATGGCGTCATGAGTGATTGCCAGTCTGGTGTGCAGTTGTTCGGTTAGGATGTGGTCCTAGGCACGCAAGACTTTACATTCCATTCGTGTGGCTCGCCCAGCCTAAGTGTGGTCGAGCAAATAAAGGCCTAGCTCTTAGGTGGGGGTGCATGTTTCACAAGGTACAGGGAAACGAATGATGACACAATCATGTACACGCAGGGATTGCAGACTCTGAATGGGTAGTGGGCTCTGGCAACAGGAGGTAAGGTAGACCGATGGTGTTTGGTGCTGGAGTGTGATGGGAGTCCTCCCCAGTACTGGTGATGGAGACAGTACCAGCAGAGATGAGTACTGTAAGGATGCACTTTATGTTATAAGATTTAAAAGGGGATGGGGGTTGGGTTTACTCTCTATTTGCATTTAGGAGTTAAATGAATTTTCAGGGAATAAAAAAGAAAAAAAGTACTCCGCATTCCAAAACTGTTGATTTATACTGTAATAGACTTTAGCTCTAAAACATTTGCATCCTTCTGTATTGCACCTATTAATTCATGCAAATTGAAGCACGCATGTTTGCTGCTTCTCCAAACATATCCCTGGAGCTGTGTGGGTGGAAGCAGTTTGGAGGTTCGTATGTGCCTTTTTGCTGGGAGTATTTTTACTCCCTGTTGTATTTTGTTGAGAGTATTTGACTGTTTTATCTGGGTGGGTGGCTGCCCGAGTGCAGGTATTGCACCGACAGCGCTGGATGCTTCAGATGCTTCAGAAGATGTGAACCCTCCTGCATGATGCAAACTCTGCAGTGCACAAGGTTGGGCAACAGCACCAGTGCTTTCTTTGTAAAAGAAATAAGCGCCAGGGCCCCGGTATTATGTAACACTCTTGTGACACTGTGGGTGGGCGGTTCCCCACCACTGCTGCCACCACACATTGCTGCTCCCTACAGCATCGACATATTTGGGGTTACACTACAGCTCACACCGGCTCATTGCGGTTGATGGGTGCACGGAATATCACCACATCACAATTAAAGTGAGTCTGAGACAATATGTGTCGGGGCTCCTACATAAGTGCCAGGGCTGAGCCCTGGCAAACTCCCACACACATCAAGTACTGAACAGCACCAATGAGGGCACCGGTCCTGGTTTCCCCGCTGGCTCCTACTCTGATTCAGGCTTTGCATGTGCAGGTCTCTGGCTCACTTGCCTGATGTGTGATGCCTGAGGCTGGTGCTCTTGCCTCTTTATTCTTGGGACCAGGGCAGTGACTACATCAGATATGGCCTGGGGCTTTAGGCAGTCCTCATGAGCCAAATGCACTCCATGTTTTCAAGATACCCACACGAAATAAATTTGATTACAGTGGAAGTTGTTTTCACAGTGGAAGTTGTTTACACAGTGGAAGTTGTTTACGTAGTGGTTATCCTGAAAATCTGATGTGGTTGGAACTGTGGAAGACCGGACTTGGAGACCCTTGAAGTAAGTGTTCTGGAGGGCGCAGGGGTTGAGGCTTGCCTCAAGGCCGGTCCTGCCAAGACAAAGCGAGTGGGCGCCCTTCTTGCAAGGCCGATTTTCACAAGGGCGGGGCGCAGCTTTGGTACCAGAGGATTTGGGAAAATTCGAGATTCCAGCAAGGCTTCTCTGTCCACTCTTCCCATCTTTCAGGCATCAGTGGAGCAGACCCTTCCTCCGCATTTGTGGGGACTTCTTGGAGCTTGGGGTTGCTAGGCACCATTCACAGGCTTGCATCCACTCAAACACAGTTACCCCCGGCTTTCCTCAACAGACACCATACACCCCAGAAGTGTATAGGGTATGGCCCAAGAATTGAAGGGGTGCACTCCGTGTATTCAGAGTAGTGTAGGTGCCCCACCCTTTAGCAAGAGCAACCATCTGTACCTCTGTGTACATGGTTGCCCTGTGGGTACCATGCCAATGCAAGGGCTTAGAAGGTGTGATGACTATTGTGACTCAGAGCAAAGATTGGATGTGTCCTAGATGTGTCCGTGCAGAGGGAAGGCTCTGTCTGGGCTTTCTCCATCCGGTTTTCGGTGTCCTTTGATATAGCACCTCGAGAGAGTGCGTTTCTGGCACCTGCCAGGTCCTACCTTAAAGTGCCAGTCAATGATGTATGTGGCCTCGGGACAAGTGGCATCTAACCCCTTCTCCCCTTACCATGGAGCCAAGATTGGTGATGTTAGGGACCACATGGCACCGTTGGATGTCCCTCTGCTGGTGGCACCGTAGACTGCTGCTTATAATGGCCTCGTTGTTGCACCGGCCCTTACATCTGTTCTCGTTGCTGGCTTCAAATCCTTGTGCAAGGCATCGTCTGCCACCTTGGGTATCGCCCAAGTTGCCACGCACGACGGCTGCAAACTTGTTGCCCCAATGTACTTCTGTCTAATCTTTGCTGGACTGCATGAGCACAAGGTAAAGGCTTGGTACCCATTACCTCTACCCCACTGGACCGAGCTGGTGTTTCTCTTGAGCAAGCGTCATCTAGTAATGGCGGGCCTTTTGAAGCTCCTCTAATGGGTGTGGCAAGTGCTCTGCCCTTGCATATTCTGAACCTGGGGAACCAATCAAAGGATGGCAATGTTATCAACCAGTGTTTCTTCTTTTCTATATTTCTTGCCTGCTTTGTGTTTTCTCCCATTGGATTTTGGGTGACGGGCCATGAAAGCTACCAAAGCCTAGCCTAGCCATCTACAATCTTTGAGCTCCTGGTGTTTTGGACTGCAATGCCCCTGCCCCTTATTTAGAAGCTAGGTGTTACACTAACAGCTTCTCTTTCTGTGGATAGTCAGGTTGCTATTGTATCTCAAACTGGTCATCTACAGATGAAAGTTCTTAAAGTGCTGCCTTTCATCTCTGAACATCTTCATCCCCCGGTTGTAGGCTCTCCCTGTGGAGCCCATATCTCCCCTGTTTTGCGCTCCCTCCACGGGCTGCCAGTGTATCAGCGTATTCGATTCAAAGCTCTGTGCATCGTCCATCGGGCGGTACACAATGTGGGAGCAGAGTTTCTGGAATCCAAGTTTGTGCGCTATCTCCCTCGCCACCAGCTTCTCTCTGCCACTGGCGATCTGCTTGTGGTACAGCCATATAAACGCGCAGGGATAGGAGGTCCCTCTTTCTCTGTGGCTGCTGCCATTTCATGGAACGAGCTGCCACCTCCTATAAAGAAACTATCTGGCCATCTAGCTTTCAGGAAAGCGATAAAGACCCTTCTCTTCTAAATCTGTACCTGTTGGTTTTACCCTTCTATATGGACAGTTTGCCTTCTCTCCAGCGCCAAGATGCCCACGGGCAACTGTTTGCGCTTAAGAAATTTTCAAATAATAATAATTTACAGACTATCCTAGTTAGGGCTGATGGGAGTTGTAGTCCAAAATATAAAGCCAGCCAAAGGTTGCAGACACCTGTCCTAGGTAGGCAGAAATCAATACGGCCAGCCTGCAGGATACACGTGTGGTTCTACAAAGGGGCGGGGTATGTCTTCTGAATAGAATGTGAGCTTCATTAATTGTGCTTGACCAATTTATGAGTGTTTTAACGCTAGACCCATTTTTGTTCAGGGCAATTAACATTAGGGGCCCGATTCTGAGACGTGTCCAAACGTGGGAAAGTGTTCTTCCATGAAGGAGGAACACTTTCCTTACAACCACCTTATTCTGATAAAGAAAGAATGTTGTGCAGGGACATGAAAGCCTCGGCTTTTGCATGAGCCTGATTTATGGCTTGAGAACAGCCCTAGCAACCATCAGTAACGCAAGGCAGCCACATGGAGGGGATTCGCCTCCCAGTAGCACTAGTTTAGCATGAATACAGCACCTTTCAGGTGCTGAAAAACTCTACTGCATAAGTTTTCCTTTTATGAATCTAGCATTCTTAGACTGCAGAACCACTTTTCTAGTTCAATGACAGTTTAAGAAAACTTCATTAACTTAGAAATGTGTCAGTATTTAAGAAATACTGGGAATGCCACTGGAGCACGTTTCCCCCACAAAAAGAGATTTTAGCAGCTTTTGCTGCTGGAAAGCACAACATCTCCCCGCCAATACTTCCACCCGCTTCAGAATGGTGGTGCTGGAAACTGGAGGGGACGATTTCCACACCCTTTTTCTAATGAGCTCAGTATTGGGCCCTTAATGTGCTAAGAACACGTGTATGACATTGTTGGCACTGGTAATGTAGTATTCGACAAACACGTTCTCAGTAGTTCACGGGTTAACAGTTTAATTGCCAGAACTTCAATGATTTCCTACTACACGTACCTAAGTCTGAAACGCCCCATGAGTATATGCCTCCTCCTTCATCAGAGCTGATGCAGGGACTTTCAAGAATGCTTGCATATTATTCGTTTTGCATTATTTTCTGGCAAAAGGGGTTCTTCCTCGCCTAGGCTTTTCCCCATGTTAACTGGAGAGAACTGACTACCTGATTTCTGTTCCCCAGTTTTCTGTACCCTACTAATATGCTGTACTCTGGGTGGAGATGTTTTAATTCTAGTATATGCATGCTAGTTAAAACTACTTGTCTGTGTGCTGTTTGTATTGAAAGTATTGCTTTTAATGTTTTAATTTGTGCTGCTAGGTGGCACTTAAGCACCACCTATAAACTGAAACTTTTGCATTGGAGTACAGGTAGGAGGGAGAGAACATGTGGGTGTTGTTTGGTTATTTACCCATCCATTAACTGCCCAAAGTCATGCTAATCCCTATGGCCACTTCCAGCCACAACCTCCCCCCCCCACTATGCCCAAAGCACACCCTCTTGGGATTCTCTTTGAGCTCCCCTATCAAGCAATAGCATCAAACATTGGCCTGCTAGTGTTTTTTCTGAATCAGTGTGCTGAGAGTTAACCGATTAATTGCATCTGTAAATGGCTACCAGTGTAATAAAAATATCTGAACCAAGTGTGCCTTCAGTCACTTGATTTGTATCTCTGCCAGGTACCGAAGTGCTTTTAAAAACGAGCAATGGCAAAGCCAACAGTTTTGGCATTAGGCATTGGAGGGTCATTTCTCCGGTGCCCAGGTAATTGCTCAGTTTTTGAACTGGTGCGATCTTGTTTCCAGATACTACCGTTACATCAGTGGCTGTCTCATACCTAAACAAAAGTCCAAACTGTTGACTTTGACAATGCTTGCTTTGCTAGCATCAGCTCTAGCTGAAGAAGCCTGATCTCATTTGATGCCATAGTTTATAGCCATCAGAGCAAGAAGATCAGAGAAACAACCAATTGTGTCTGAAGCCCACTCAAGAGCGAGAAGATCAGAGAAACAACCAATCATGTCAGCAGCCCACTCGAGAGCGAGAAGATCAGAGAAACAACCAATCATGTCTGTAGCCCACTCGAGAGCGAGAAGATCAGAGAAACAACCAATCATGTCTGTAGCCCACTCGAGAGCGAGAAGATCAGAGAAACAACCAATCATGTCTGCAGCCCACTCAAGAGAGAGATCACAGAAACAACCAATCGTGTCTGTAGCCCACTCAAGAGAGAAGATTAGAGAAAAAACCAATCGTGTCTGTAGCCCACTCAAGAGAGAGAAGATCGTAGAAACAACCAATCGTGTCTGTAGCCCACTCAAGAGAGAGAAGATCGTAGAAACAACCAATCGTGTCTGTAGCCCACTCGAGCGAGAAGACCAGAGACAACCAATCATGTATGCAGCCCACTCAACAGCTCAATTTCCATTTGCCTGGAGTCGATACCGAGATAGTGGACAACTGCAGGAGATCATAGGTTTGCACTGATGTGATGCACTGGTTTGTATTGCCACTGCTGGTGTGTGCTGCTCTGGTATTTGTATTTGTTTATTTGTATTGCGCAACCTGCCCGAGGGCATCAGGGCGCATGTTTAGAAAGGTGGTTACAGAAGAGTGTTACAAAGATGGGTACAAATACTACATTATATTATATATACAAGATTTACAGCAAAAATAGTAACAGAGATCATAGATGTGCACTGGCATGTAACGGATTGTGCTGCTTTCTAAGGGTTTTCACTGCCATGCATTGGGATTGCGCTGGCTTTGAAAGGTTTGCAGTTGTACAGAATGGGTTGCACTCCTATTTAGTGGTTTTCACTGGCATGTAAAGGCTTTCCCTGGTGAGTTGTCAGATAGGTTTTGGAGTGTTGTGGATTTCCCCAGCATGTTTATGGTAGTTTGTGTTTTCATGTTACAATATGCGCTGTGTGTGATGCTGGCTGGCATGTGTTGTTGCACTCAGTGCCATCTTGCTCAAAGCCCTTATCCCTTTCCCCGTATTACCTTCCGGAGCTGTCTCAGGATGTGGTAGGCTCTCTCCTTCTTCTGGTCCCTCAGAAGAGCCTGGATCTCTCGCAGCCAGGCTACACGTCGGACATAGGGGGCCGGACTGCTCCGCCGCAGCACTTCGGGCAAGCGGTCCGGGCTGATGATCAGGGACGTGAGGTTGAAGTGTCCATGCGGCTCTCCTTCAGTGTTGGGGGGCTGCCCCTCGCCCTCCTCCAGGCTGCTCTGTCTGCTCAGCCTACCTCCCATTGGGTAGGTGCTTGCCCTCCAGGGCTGGGGCTGCCCAGTAAAATGGTCTACTATTTACTCCCTAAGGGTTGTTGGTGATAGGCGCCTAACTTTTTAAGATCAAGTTGGACTGTGGGTCAAGGGAGCGCATTACCCTACAGCTTGGAGTGCAGCGGTGAGTAAGAAACGGGCTAGAATCTCATACTGTATGGGGTGATATCCAAGAAAACTGACCTACCCCCACGGGATCCTTATGGCCAATACCCATATACTGACCCATGCACCTGTACTTGTGGTATGAAAAATTCCACCAACTTCCCTGTACCGGCTCCTCCCGCAGGATGTGGATTCAGAGAGTGAACCATTGAAGGAGATTGACCATCTCCAAAATACGATGCAGCAGAAACCTGGCCATATTCACTCTGCCCAGGACGGGGGCAGGACCAGAGCACGCAATGCTCTCCTCACAGGGGCAGGGCCAGGGAGGGTGAAGCTCTCCTCACAGGGGCAGGACCAGAGCAGCTGAAGCTCTCCTCACAGGGGCAGGACCAGAGCAGCTGAAGCTCTCCTCACAGGGGCAGGACCAGAGCAGCTGAAGCTCTCCTCACAGGGGCAGGACCAGAGCACGCAATGCTCTCCTCACAGGGGCAGGACCAGATCAGTGGAAGCTCTCCTCACAGGGGCAGGACCAGAGCAGCTGAAGCTCTCCTCACAGGGGCCGGACCAGAGCATGTGCTGCTCTCCTCACAGGGGCAGGACCAGGGAGGGTGAAGCTCTCCTCACAAGGCCAGGACGATGGCGGGTGAAGCTCTCCTCACAGGGGCAGGACCCGAGCACGCGATCCTCTCCTCACAGGGGCAGGACCCGAGCACGCGATCCTCTCCTCACAGGGGCAGGACCCGAGCACGCGATCCTCTCCTCACAGGGGCAGGACCAGAGAGGATGAAGCTCTCCTCACAGGGGCAGGACCAGAGCACGTGATCCTCTCCTCACAGGGGCAGGACCAGAGTGGGAGATGCTCTCCTCACAGGGGCAGGACCAGGGAGGGTGAAGCTCTCCTCACAGGGGCAGGACCAGGGAGGGTGAAGCTCTCCTCACAGGGGCAGGACCAGAGTGGGAGATGCTCTCCTCACAGGGGCAGGACCCGAGCACGCGATCCTCTCCTCACAGGGGCAGGACCAGAGAGGATGAAGCTCTCCTCACAGGGGCAGGACCCGAGCACGTGATCCTCTCCTCACAGGGGCAGGACCCGAGCACGCGATCCTCTCCTCACAGGGGCAGGACCCGAGCACACGATCCTCTCCTCACAGAGGCAAGGCCAGTGCGGGTGAAGCTCTCCTCACAGGGGCAGGACCAGAGCACGTGATGCTCTCCTCACAGGGTGCAGGACCAGAGCACGTGATGCTCTCCTCACAGGGTGCAGGACCAGAGCACGTGATGCTCTCCTCACAGGGTGCAGGACAGGAGCACGTGATCCTCTCCTCACAGGGGCAGGGCCAGGGCAGCTGATGCTCTCCTCACAGAGGAAGGACCAGGGTGGGTGAAGCTCTCCTCACAGGTGCAGGACCAGGGCGGGTGAAGCTCTCCTCACAGGGGCAGGACCAGAGCAGCTGATGCTCTCCTCACAGGGGCAGGACCAGAGCACGTGATGCTCTCCTCACAGGGTGCAGGACAGGAGCATGGTGAAGCTCTCCTCATATAGGGCAGTACCCGGGATATGTGACCTCTCCTCATAGGGGCAAGGCCAGAGTGGTCGAGGCTCTCCTCACAGCGGCTGGACCAGGGCGGGTGAAGCACTCTTCAGAGGCAGGGCCAGGGCGGGTGAAGCTCTCCTCACAGGGACAAGGCCAGAGTGGTTGAGGCTCTCCGCACAGCGGCTGGACTGGAGCAGGCGATGCTCTCCTTATAGAGGGCAGGACCGGGGACAGACGATGCTCTCATATCAGGCCAGCAGCGGCTGCGGGTGCTACTGTCCCCTGAGCAGGACCGGGGCAGGGTTGGCACCAGGGCTGTGCGATACTCTTCTTTCCGCGACGGCTCCTTCTGTGTCTTGCCCTCTCTGCAGGCTCTACTTTGTCCCTTGACCCCCCACGCACGGAGGGCTGGGACAGGGCAACGGGAGAAGCCCCATACGCAGACTCCTTCCAGTCTCTTGGGCTGAGAGCTGTGCTTTGTCTAACCCGCCCCGGAGTGGGGTGCAGCCGGGAATGGGGATAGGAGAAGCTCCCCTCTCTGCGGTCCGCTTTCAGTGGCTGGTTCTCCCTCTGGCCTGTCTCCACCGAGACTCCCACTCCCCAGGCTGAGGGGAGCTCTCTTTCCTACAGGGCAGATGAGGGAAAGGCCCGGGGCAGTAGATGAGATGCTGTGCACTTGTATCTTCCCGCCCCTGCCAGAGGTCGGGTCTCCTCTCTGAGGTGCGGCTGAGTCCCCCTTCTCGCCCCGTTGGGGTGCAGCTCCCTCTCCTCCTCTCTCCCTCTTCCGGGCAGAGAAGGCAGGGGCCTGCCTGGGCTTGCGATGGGAGATGCTGTGGCCGCGTCTCCTCTCCCTTCGCCTCTGTTTGTGTTTATGTCTCTGCTTCCTGGCCACGTCCAATCAGGAGCCGCGCCTGAGTCTGGAGGTGGGAGGAGTGTCTGTCTGAGACCAGATCCCCGTGGACCCCCTTCTCCCCACACTGCATGGAGTGACTGATGCGTGCCTGCGCCTGCGCAGTATCTGCGCGTGTGATGGGGGAAATAAACATTGCGTCTCTGATCGAGTCCACGGTGCTCGTGAGGCAAGCGTGGCGAGATTAGATTAGGTATTTAAGAAAGGGAATCTTGCACCATTAAGAATTGGTTTTCCTGCCCAAAGGCAGGTGGAAAAAGCGGGGCGATATTAGCCCCGGCTTGCCTGGAAAATTGTATGGATCCTTACTCAAAAGAGCCAATCAAATGGACTCCCTATAGCTGCACAATTCCCTGTCTTGATGTAAACCATCCCCCTTTAACCCAGGAAATTGATCAGATCTATGAGAAATGTATTTTATGTATTTGGATACATAAAGCTCACTACAGCCCGAAGGCATCGAGGCGCTATGAGGGACATGCATGAAGGCTGGTTTCAGGGTTACATGAATGTGTCCCAAGAGGTTGCTTGATGCAGAATGCTCAGTTACAATTACAGGAAACAGTATATGCAGAAGCTTTCAAGCGTTAACGAGTAACATTCAAACAAATAGCCTGGTTTTGATAGCTTTCCTGAAAGCCGAGTGAGAGTCAATCTGTCTAAGTTCAGGGGGGAGAGAGTTCCAGAAAGTAGCAGCCATATTCGGGAAGCTAGTGCCACCTGCTTACACTCTGCGTGTGATGAGTGCCGTTATTCTGTTGTATAATGCAGCTCTAGAGGATCTAGAGGTGGTGTGGGGGGCAATTCTGTGAGCTGGGGGGAGGAAGGGGCAACCCATGGAGGCATTAGTGCATCAGGGCGAGTTTTTTTCAAGACCATCCTTTCCTTGATGTGTAGCCAGTGGACCTTCCTCTTGACCACCGAGATGTGGTCTCTTCTAAATATGCCCGTCGTGGCCCTCAGGGCGTTATTTTGTGTGAGTTGGAGTTTGCCCAGATTTTTGCAGGAGGTCCCTACAAAGAGGGTATTGCAATAGTCCAGCCTTGAGCCAATTATTGCACTAGCAATGGTGAGGCAGTTCTGTTGGGATAGGAAGGGTCTGGCTGCATGGAGCAGTTTGGAGTTGTACGCCGAGGTGGAGGCTACAGCATTAACCTGCCTATGCATGGTTAGGAAAGGTTTGATGTACACACCCAGTGTCTTGATTACTTGGGAGACAGCAATAGGGATGTTGTCAACTGTAAAGGAATAATATTGTTTGTCCAGTTTACCCAAGGTGGACGGGGATCCAATTAACAGACGTTCTGTCTTCTCACTCTTGAGACATAACCGGTTCTCTGCTATCCAAGATTGGATTGTTGAGTCGATGGAGTTGAGGGTGTTAAGGTCCCCGAGAGGGGGATGAGCACTTGGGTTTCATCTGCATAGTTAGTATATGATATGTCCAATGTGTTCAGGATTTTGAATAGAGGCCTCGTGAAAAGGTTGTAGAATGTGGGAGCAATGCATGATCCCTGTGGGACCCACACTTGATGAGACGAGGGTTATAGCACATGAGGATTTCGAAAAAACCTTCATCACTCCATCCTGTAGGAAGGAAGTTATCCATGCGCAGGCCCTCGGGGAGAAGTTAGTTGCGGTGGAGAGGTGGTGGCAGAGAGTCTTGTGATCCACCAGATCGAAGGCAGTGCAGAGGTCTAGGAGAAGGACCGCAGGTTTGCCTGCGTCTCTTGAGGTCTCCATTTGATTTTTTTAAATCAAGCAGGGCAGTTTCTGTGCCATGGCTAGGTCGGAAGCCGGACTGTCGGAGACCCAGAAGGTGGTTATCCTTGATTAATTTTTGGACTTGCAGGTAGGCTGCTTTGTCCAGAATTTTTTTGTAGAAAAGGCACAGTCGTAATAGGCCTGTAGTTCCCAGGGACCGATGGGTCAAGGGAGTTTCTTTTTTACAAGAGGTCTGAAATTGCAGTTCATTCCAAACACTTTGATGCTTGGTATGCATAATGATCTTCATCACTTGCTCCACCAGTCAACCATCTGCCAGTGAATTATAAGACCCCCTTCTCCAATTTTGGTAACGTGGACGGAACGGCAGGCTTGACTCCGCAAGGTCGTGGATCGTTGGTTAGTTGCCACACAAGAAAATACAATTATCGGCCACTGATGAAAGGGACTGTCCAGTCCAGGTTGTATAAAAATAGACTTTATTGTTACTACAACATACAGTTCTAGCACACTACAAATACGACCCACACTTTAAAGGAACACAGAGGGCAGATAGTTTCACGTAGGAAAGGGATGCACTCTGGATACTGACAGGAGGGAAGTTGGTAAAGTAATCTTACTGTTCAAGGTTATTCGGTTCCAGCACCAAGGGGGAAAAGGGTCATAACTGTCTCTAGGAGCATTCGGAGAAGGACCAGGGGGGCAGAGCCACAATGTACCTGGTGCTGAAGAAGTTCTTGTTGCTCAAAAGCATTGAAGCGGTTCCAAGGTGCTTTGCAGCTCTTAGTTAGTGGCGGGAGACTGCTGTGGGTACCAGGCTGCAGGCAGTTTGGAAAGCGAGGCTGGACGACGTCTGCAGGCTGGCCGGCACGGCGGCTCTGGGCCAAGAATCATTCTCTGTGCTGGCTAGTGGATAGTGGATCTGGAATGCTGGTCGAGGCGGCTTGAATGGCTCTTGTGACTGCGGTGTGACAACAGTCAGCTGTGCTGCCAGATGCAGTTTGAGGACTCAACTGTTTATTAAAATGTCCTTAAAAAAGGGACGCTGGATGATGCTTGCGTGGCACTCCTCCTAGCTTCTTCTCAGGGCTCGTGTCCTTTCAAGGCAGTTGGCCAAAAGCTCAGAAGAGTGATTGCAGGCAACATCCTTGTCCTTTGTCCAGAGATTCTACGGCACTTCCCACTTAGGAAGCTTGCTGGCAGAACCTACCAGGGCACACTGTGTGCTGGTTTGGTACGGTTTATGGTCTTTGCATCGAAAATGATGCATCGAAATTGAAATGCATCGTAGGAAATCCATTGAAACTAGATTCATTGAAATGCTATCTTTTGCATTAAAAGTACATATCCATTGAAACTTGTCCATCGAATATAGGAATGGACAAGTTTCTATGGATATGTATTTTTTAATGTAAAAGATAGCATTTCGATGCATTTTTTTTAAACGTTAAAATGTACATGGAGCTGTCCAGTGCTGAATTTTTAACGTTTTCGTGTTTATTGTATATTGGGGGTTTTCCTCTGTTCCATGGGAGATGTTTAGGGGAGTGATATTTCTTCCCTCTTGGAACTCCTGGCCTTTCCTCACTGGCAGAAGATGTAAGGTAGACTGAACCTTCAGACCGGGTCCAAATGAGTCCTTCTTACTCCTTTTGAAGTCGTCAGATGATCTGTCAAGTAAGGGGTTCAGCCCTCTCTTAAAGCCAAACGGGGGCCCCAGTGATTGGTGCAGGCTTAGCTCACGTTAATGAACTAATTCTGGGTCCCCACCAACAATCTTCTGTTATGCATGAGGTCAGGACCAGAGTGCTCTGCAACAGGACAGACAAGGGGTGACAGCAGATACCTATATCTCAACCTTTTTCCCGTCTGTTGTAGATCAAAGTGACTCTTTGGTTAACTGAGTCCTCTATGACTCTTGATTAAAAGCGCAGGTTTCCCTGGAAGTATGTGGCGAGAGAAACTTCTTGTCTCCCCCAAATCACACACTTCTCCACTCTGAAAGGGGTTAGCTCTGCAGGGGTTTGCCTACGGTAAATAATGGACCCAGACATGCATTTCACTGCCTTTCATACAGAGGGCTGGTAACTACCTTCAGGTTGACACATTGTATACCAAATGGGTGTTAGCCCCACCTTTCCTGTTTTCCATCCGGCAACCAAGCCCCTTCAGCAGGGTTGGCTCAATTATCTCTCATTAGTATTCACTGCTACCAGCCGGAGGAGACAAAAGGAATCCAGATCCATGGAGGCTTTGATACTTAAATTAGGCAGCCCATGGCTGGAGGAAGGTCTGCCTTTCCCCCTTCTTGAGATGCTTGATGTACCTGGGTCTGTCACATTCCAGCTAAATATGAGAGGGGAAGACAGTGCCTGTAGGCTGTCTCTTCCCAGAGTACATGCAACTATGCGTTTTGTGCAGGAAGCAGATGAAATGTGCGCAGAATCGCCTCGCACATTTCTCAGAGGCTGACCTCCCATCATTCATTTTCATTATTAAAAAAATCAAAAAGCCCACTCTCCCCATATGGATAGTCAAATTACTCACATACCCCCCAACCTCAACATGTGAACCACCACCCTACCGAGGGTAAGCTTCATCATCAAGGTGAAAGTACCAGCTGAGGCCATCTGCAATTCCATGCTGGGAGCCTGGTTTGTGCTGGATGTCTATATCTAATCCCTGTAGGCTATGGCACAACGCAAAAGCTTAGGGTTCTCCCCTTGCACGGCCATTAACCATTGCAGAGGCCTGTGGTCCATCTGGATCATAAAGTGAGACCCAAAGATGTAGGGTTTCAGCTTCTTTACGGCCCATATGATGGCATACACCTCTTTTCTATGACAGCCCAGTCCCTTTCCCTTTTTGTCAACCGCCTGCTAATGTAGGCGACAGGTTGCTCTCCCCCTTCAGATTTCAGCTGCGCTAACACTGCTCCAATTCCAAAATCACAGGCGTCTGTCTGGATAATTAATTCCTGTCCATAGTCTGCCACTTTCAGAACTGGGTCCCCGCACAATCCAACCTTTAAATCCTGAAAGGAAGTTTCACAGGCGGGGGTCCAAGTTACCTTCTTTGGCATCTTTTTGGACCTTATATAATTCAGGGGCATGGCAATGGTCCCAGACCCTCTGATGAATGACCGATAGTACCTGGTGAGACCTAGAAAGGCTATCGCCTGTGTCTGTGTGGTGGGGATATCCCACTCCTTCACATCCTGTACCTTCACTTCGAGAGGTTGTTTCTTACCTCCACCGACCAGGTAGCCTAGGTAAATCACGGTACCCTGCGCGATCTACAACTTTGTGGCCTTGACAGTCAGGCCTGCATTCAGCAGCGCCTGAAGCACTTGTTTACATGATCCTTCCAGGTGTGGCTGAACACAGCAATGTCATCTAAATAGGCAACACTGACGTTTTTCAGTCCAGACAAAACCTGGTTAACATCCTCTGAAAAGTGGCAAGGGCATTCTTCAATCCAAAGGGCATCACAGTGAACGGATAATGTCCGGCTGGGGTTGAGAATGCTGACCTCTCTCTTGCTCCATCTGTCAAGCCGACCTGCCAATACCCCGCTGTGAGGTCAAAAGTATTCATATACTTGGCAGTGCCAAGCTTGTCAAAGAGCTCATCTGCCCGAGGAATGGGGTGAGCATTTGTCTTCATGACAGAATTGAGCCTCCTGTAGTCCACATAAAAGCAAACTTCAGTTTTCCCACCACTGGTCATTTTAGGCACCAGTACCACTGGGCTAGCCCAGGGGCTGTGGATGGCTCTATCACTCATAGGGACAATATCTTGGAAACTTCCTCCTTGATGGTGTCCCTGACCTTATCGGACATCCAGTGAATTCTACTCTTCACCGGTTTACTCTCTCCAGTGTCCACATCATGGGTGCACTAATCTGCACGACCAGCAATCGGAGAAAACAGACCGGCAAACTTTCCCAGTATCCAGCGACAGTCTGTCAGTTGCTGTTCTGACAGGTCTGTGGCAAGGTTGACTTCTTCTACTGACCCTCTGTGGCTTCAGTGTGCAAGAGGTCTGGGAGGGGATCGGTCTCCTTCTCAGTCTCTCCATCAGTCACTAACAGCATGACGATGTCATCATGCTCATAATGGAGTTTTAGCCGGTTGATGTGAAAGACCCTACACATCTGTTTAGGTCTTTTCACGTCAATGAGATAATTTACCTCCCTGACCTTTTCCAGCACACAGTAAGGCCCTGTTCATTTGTCCTGAAGGGCACTGGGTTTGACAGGCTTCATAATACACACCCAGTGGCCTGGAGAATAGACTGTCACTGTGGCCTTCTGGTCATGCCAGTGCTTCATCAGCTCCTGACTGGCCTTAAGATTCCTCATTGACTGTTCCATGTGCTTTGCCATTCTAGACCGAAGGCCGAGTACATAGTCCACCACATCTCGTGATGGGGATGAGGGTTTGCTTTCCCATCCCTCCTTTACTATATTGAGGGCACTGTGTACAGGGTGTCTAAACAGAAGCTGAAAGGGGCTAAATCCTACTCTGGTCTGTGGCACCTCCCTGTAGGCAAACAGAAGACATGGCAAGAGAATATCCCATTTCTCCTCTGGTGCTCTTCCAAGCTCCCAATAATGCCTTTCGGCGTCTTGTTGAACCGCTCAATATACCCATTGGTTTGTGGATGGAAGGAGGTAGAGAACTGGTAGGTGACTCCACACTCTTCCCACATAGCCTTCATATATGACGATATGAATTTTGATCACCTGTCAGAAACTACTTTCTTGGGGAATCCAACACTGGAGAATATCCCAATCGTAGTCTTCGGGACCACAGGGGCTTTAATGCTCCTCAGAGGGACAGCCTCAAGGTATCTAATGGCCTGGCCTACCACCATGAAGATATATCTGTTCCCTGAGCTGGTTTGAGGATCCTAAGGACCCACAATATCCATGCCTATTCTCTCAAACGGCTGCCCAACCACAGGTAGTGGAATTAAGGGGGCCTTTGTGGCACCACCTGACTTGCCAGAAGCTTGACAAGTCAGCCAGGACCAGACAAATCCCTTAACTTTCACGCCAAACTGCGGCCAGTAAAAGTGCGCAGACAACCGGTCCAATGTCTTAGTCACTCCCAAGTGAACTGCTAAAGGAATTTGATTAACCAAATCCAAAAGGAACTTTCTGTGGCATTGGGGAACCACCAACCTTCTGGTGTCCTCGCCCTCATAATCCTTTGGCTCACTGTACAGGAGTCCATCCTCCTAGTACACTTTTAACAGTCCAGGAGCCTCGCCCTTAGCCTGCTCCTCTGCCTGCTTCTGCAGACCTCCCAGAGTGGGATAGTCTTTCTGGGCTGTGTAGAAGTCAGTCTGATCTGGGACCCCAGCTGATGTGAACTCATCCAGCTTGGGCAGACCCTTCAGCTCTGCCCCCACCTGGTGCTCCACCTCCGGTTCCTGAGCTGCGCCAGGCAACTCTGAAGTCACGTGGTCCCTTGCTACCAAAGTAGGGTCCTCTGTGGCTACTAGCCCCTCTCCCGCAAGAGTAGGTGACTCAGTAGTCTATGGAACTGGACTAGGGGATACCGGCCATGCCGGTTCTTCCAACACGTCCTTTGGAAACACTCCAGACCCTAAAACCCACAGAGTGTTCAATCTGGAGATCTCTTTGGCCCTCGATCGTGTAGCCGCTGCGACTATTGCGGGATCAGGAAGCTACACAGGTTGGGTCGTTTCACCTCGCGAGCTGAACTCTACTATCGCCAAAGGGCACTTACTCTTACCATCAAATCCACTTACGCACAAATCAGGCTCAGTAATATACTGGCCTGGCTGTACCCATTGCCGGGTGACAGCGGTGACGCTAGTCATGGTGTCTCGGACCGCAGGAGTTTTGTGTCCATTGATGTACACGAGCTCTAGATAGAGTTGAGTATTAATGGGAACTGGCGTCTCTTCTCGAGGACTGGCTCTCATTCCCAATCAGTGTAACCAATCCACATTCGGCCACTCCCTGGCCTAGTGGGAAATCCTCCTCTGAGAGGCCCATGATAATGATGGCCTCTTCCAGAAGTCCAACATTCACTATGGCTTGCTTGGATACGCCCTTGCAAACAGGATCCCCTTTCCTATGGTCCAGCTCCTTACAAACGAAACAACCTTTGGGTGGTGAGAACGCAGGTGTCCCAGTGCATGGCTGAACTAGAGTTTGGGGGTTTCCCTTCGTTCTTTTGGGGACCTCCTGTAGCTGGAATGCCAGCTCGAACCCTTCAAACCAGTCAAAAATATTGTTCCCCCACCTCATAATCCTGTACTATATCTTTGGGGATGTGGCGTCGGTGCTTATCCCGTGCACTCTGGTATGAGCCACTTTTCGCTGAGGTTGGATCTGTTGGCCTCTTTCTGCTCTACAAGCACCAGTTTGCGCAGCTCTATGGCAGCCCTGTCCCGCTCAATGGCAACCTTGTCCCGCTGTTTCTGTTCCTATAGCGCTAGTCTCCTCTCCTCGAGCAGGAGCTTTCTAGCCGCTACCACATTACCAGCCGGAGCAAGTACTGGGCCACTCAGCGACTGTGCTAAAGCCTGGGACCTGCGGGATGACGCACTATCCCCTGTCCTCACTGACACTCTTGAGTGTTAGAAACCACACTTGCCCCCTGGCGGGATGATTGGCGAGAATCACTGCTCATGCAGTCTTCTTCGTAATTTAGCCCTTCCGGAAGGTCTTGTCCGTTCGGGTACACAGAGCCTAGCCCGTCCCATGGGGTTTCTCCCCAACCGCCCTCGCTTCTACCCAAGCTTGGAGGCTGGTCAGCAACTCAGGTTTATTAACCTTACTGCTGTGGGGCAGTCCCCTCTCTTGACATAAGACACGGAGGGCATCCTTGGTCATGCCTTTTATAGTCTCCATGTCAAGCTCGATGACTATTACGATTAACTAACAGTGATTAAACGTTGCCTGCAACAGTACCTTTATAGTTGGGTGACTAAGCTGTGCGCAAGGCTCCAACTGATCCGACCATTTGCCACCAATGTGACAAATCAACTTCTGGGGCACCAGTGGTCCAGGGATGAATATCAGTTTCTAATCCATAAATCAACCCCACACCTCTAGTACACCAGAAGGCATCCGAACAGATTGTAATACAAGTGAATTAGAAGACCACCGTTGTCCAATTTTGGTAATGTGGACGAAACGGCAGGCTCCTCTCCGCAAGGTTGTGGATCATTGGTTAGTTGCCACACAGCGAAAATACAATTATTACCCACTGATAAAAGGGACTGTCCCCTCAAGGTTGAATAAAAATATCTATTTTATTATTCCTACAACAGGAAGTTGTAGCACACTACAAATGTGACCCACCCTGTAATGGAACGCAGAGGACAGACAGTTTTACGAAGGAAAGGGATGCACTCTGGATACTGACAAAAGGGTAGTTGGTCAAGTAATCAGTCTTACTGTTCAAAGTTATTCGGTTTTAGCACCAAGGGAGCAAAGGGTTGTAAGTGTCTCTAGGGTCCTTCAGCTGAAGACCAGGGGGGGCTGAACCACAATGTACCTGGTGCTGAAGAAGTTCTTGTTGCTCGACAGCATCGAGGCGGTTCCAGGGCTCTTTGTAGCCGTTGAGACAGAGCTAGTGGTGCCAGACAGCTGTGGGTACATGGTGGCAGGGAGTTCGGAAAGCGAAGCTGGACTGACGTCTGCAGTCAGCCCGGCGCGGCGGCTCCGGGCCAAGAATAGTTGTCTCTGTGCTGTTTGGCGGATCTGGAATGCTGGATGGTCGAGGCAGCTCCTGTGACTGCACCATGACAAAAGTCAGCAGGTGCAGCCGGATGCGGTTCGAGGACTCGACTGTCTCAAATGTCCTTAAAATATGGATGCTGGATGATGCTTGTTTGGCACTCCTCCTAGCTTCTTCGCAGGGTTTGTCTCCTTTCAAGGCAGACAGCCCAAAGCTCAGTGTTTGCAGACAATGGCCTTGTCCTTTTCAGGCACTTCCCACCTAGGAAGCTTGCTGGCAGAACCTAGCAGGGCATGCTCTGTGAAGGCTGGGTACCGGTTCTGCTGCTGCTGGATGGGTCCTCTGAGTCCGGTATCACCCTCTGTTCCCTGGGAGATGTTTATGGGAGGGATCTTGCTTCCCTCTTGGAAAACCTGGCCTCCTTTCACTGGTGGAAGATGTAAGGTAGACCATACCTTCAGCCCGGGTCCAAATGAGTCCTTCTTACGCCTTTCAAAGTCGTCGGATGATCTGTCAAGTGAAGGGTTTCGCCCCATCTTAAAGCTAAACAGGCCCCAGTGATTGGTGCAGGCTAAGCCCACCTTAACGAACCAATCCTGGGTCCCCACCAACAATCTTCTGTTATGCATGAGGTCAGGACCAGAGTGCTCTGCTACAGGACAGTCAAGGGGTGACAACATATACCTAAGTGCCACCCATCTTAATGTTTGTTGTAGATCAAACTGTCTACCTGGTTAACTGAGTCCTCTGTGACTGTTGATTAAAAGCGCAGGTTTCCCTGGAATTATGTGGCGAGAGCAGATTTATTATCTCCCCAAATCACATACTTCTCCCCTCTGAAAGGGGTCAGCTCTGCAGGAGTTGCCTATGGTAAATTGTCACTCCAGACATGCATTTCACTGCCTTTCATAGAGAGGAGGGTGGGGGAACTAGCTTCAAGTTTACACATTGCATACCAAAGGGGTGTTAGCCCTGCCTTTCCTGTTTTCTATCTGGCAACCAAGCCCCTTCAGCAGGCTTTGCTCAATTATCTCTCATTAGTATGCACTGCCAGCAGCCGGAGGAGACAAAAGGAATGCAGATCCATGGAGCCTTTGATATTTAAATTATGCTGCCCATGGCTAGAGGAAGGTGTGCATTTCCCACTTCTTGAGATGCTTTGATGTACCTGCGGCTGTCACATTCCAGCTGAATATTACAGGGGAAGGCAGCGCCTACAGACTGTGTCTTCCCGGAGTACACGTGACTATGCGTTTTGTGTGGGAAGCAGATGAAATGTGCGCGGAATGACCTCTCACATTTCTCAGAGGCTGATCTCCCATCATTCATTTTCATTATTAAAACATCAAAAAGCACAGTCGAGCGCACTCTTCCCGTGTGGATGGTTGAATTCCTCACACTGGTACATCTCTCCCAAGCTCTTTCATGGGTCCCAACCTATTGGAGAAAGAACCCACAGCATCAGCGATAGAAGCGTCCTCTGATTGCTTCTTTTTTCTTAAAGTATTAATAGGCGATTTAGAGAAATCTAAGGCTGTTTCTCGGCACCAAGTTATTGAAAGTGAAAGGCATGGAGAAGAAGGAAATATTTGGTGGAAAGTGTTTTCAGGAATCTTTCAAATTTAAACACATTTGGATCTTTCCAATTTCTCTATAATAAGTTGCGGGGTTGTATAGTGTATTTATCTGGATCATGGCAACTCTAAAATAATGTATCTTCTTGGACAATGGAGAGTTTGTTGCCCAGGACAATCCTGTCCCAGGCATCAGTGTGAACTACCATCTAGGTTGAATACCATGTTTTTCACGCTGGGAAGGCTTAGTTGAAAGGTATTATCTTGCGTTCCTTCAAGGAGTAAATGGGATCCTGTTGAAGTCTCATTGTTGGTCTGCGCGGGATCCACAACATCAAGGGATTTGGGGCCATAGCATTGTAGGTCAAGTGGATCTTAGATCTTGCCCCCCATGCAAATTTCAGGAGGTGGGCAGGTATCTAACTATTTATCAACTTGCTGGAGTGCCTTGGATTGCACAAGGCTCTCTGCGCTATGCATAACGTCTTGGCTGCATTATTGTGCTTTATTTGCTGTCTGCATCGCGGTTGCAGAAGTGGCGTAACACGTACACCTGGTGTAAAACATTTGACCATGGAAAAAGCCACTGGTGGGGAGTTGAGTACTTTGGGGCCAGTTTGATCACAGGTTGGCACTCACTTTAGCTGGTACATGGTTAAGGTTTCGGCAAAGTGAACTTGCTGAAAATCGAGGTAGGTGGTGGTTTCAGCCTCATGAAGACAATGTATGTGATTGTGACAATAACTCAGCTACTGCTGATCTCCTGTCTGACACTGCACTAGTAACCTGGCCACCCTCTGAACGTCGGGCCAAGGCCCACCCCCATCACCCCCCCAGTTGCACACCTGCACCTCCGCCTGGCAGCCCTGCACTTGGGCTGCATTCTTCACCCTACAGTCTCTTCCTGCACTTCCCAATCACCTGCTACCTGCACTTAACCCTGCACTGCCACCTGCACTTCCTTTTCTTGATTTGTTTGTGTTTTGTTCTTCATAGGTCCCTTCTCCCCTTCCCCTGGCAGTTCTAACCCTGCCCCTTCCCCTCCCTGCCCTTGTGTGATCTCAATGTCACTGGGCCTAGTAAGATCATTGTCCTGTTACCCCTGTTCCCTTCCCATGCTGGTCGCGCCTTGATACACTTGTGTATAGGTGCGCTATAAATAAAATATCGTATCTTATGACTGGATGACTAGAGCCTTTTGGATAACCTTGAGAAATACAGTAGGTTGCGGAGTAAAGCATTGCAAAGGATAGCTGACCTGCAACCAGTCCGGGAAACGGTGGCGGGTCACCTATGGGTCTTAGATAGAAAACGTGGCTCTGTTTCCAAAACGGTTAACTAATGGAAACTGATATCAAATACATTCATGCAATGTGTTCTTTTGGGTCCTTGGAGACAGTGCACTAGAATGACATGTGTGTAGTGTGGGATATGTGCAAGCTAATGGCGAATTGTTTCATATTATTGTGATATTTTAGAGGTAGAGGCCCCTATGCAGTTGAAGTTGGGGATAAAATGATATTTTTTAAATATATTTACTGTAACTAGATGTTTTTGTGATGTGTTGATCTTTTGAGTCGGCTGTTTTGAATTGTTTCTGTTGTGTGAATACATGACGGCAATTTGTTTTATTGTTGTAGAAAAGAGAAGTCCGAAATAATACACTTTTTGGAAGATTGGGTGTACAAGTTGCAGGTTGTGCGTAGTTTTGAGAAGGTTATGTTTTCTAGGCAGGATAGGACCGAGAAGTATTTTGAATTATGGGCGCCTTTCAATGAGCTGTACTAATTCTATGTGTCGACGAGATTGGGGGTTGCTTGGGTTGTTAGGTGTGTGTGTAGTTTTGTGTGTTGTCTTGCTCCCTGTTTGCATGTTCTGGGTTATTGAATGGTTGGTGTGGGGTTGAATACTTAATGTGATTTGCATTGTTCATATTGTTGCATTCAACATTTGAATGTCTTATGATTTGTGTTTATGGAAAATGTGAAAATAAATGATACACTTTTTCCAATTTTACTCCTAAAAAAAGAACGCTGCATCTTATTGTTGGAATATTGTAGAACTAACAAAGGGCAGCAACCCCTGGCAACCATGACAGCGCTCACACGAGGCTACATTTTCAGGAGTTCTGTTCTGCTATGCTAAAAGATTATCATATGATATGATATGGCATTGATAAAGCACCTATACACAATTGTTTCAAGGCGTGACGAGGCAAGGGAGGGGGAACAGAGGGAAGACGGACAATGATCCTACTAGGCCAGGTGTCATTCAGATCGCGCAAGTGCATGGGAAGGGGGAAGGAGGAAAGCACAGGGGTGGGGGAAAGAGGAGGGGACAGTGCAGTACATGGGGGGGGGGAAAGGAATAATAACAATAAGTAAAGGTCCGGCCAAAAGGTGGCAAGTGCAAGGGTAAGTGCAGACATTGGGTGTCAAGTGCTGGTAGTGGGACTGTAGGGAAACATAAAACAGTCCCCAAGTGCGGGGGTTGCCAGGAAGGCAGTGCAGGTTTTCGTCTGGTGGGGGAGGGGACCTGGGCCTGAGATCAGAGGGTGGCCAGATAACCAGTGCAGTTTCAGCCAGGAAGTCGGCAGGGGAGAGGAGGAGAAAAAGCTGAAGCAAAGAGAAAGGTTTTGAGATGCTTCCGGAACCGGAGATGATTCTCCTCAAGTTTCAGGGAGGCTGTTCCAGGGGGAGGCCCCAGCCGAAGAAAGAGCACCAACTCGTTGCTTGGAGAAGCGACTGACCTTGAGGGAGTTGGAGGTGGATGAGCTAAGTGCTCGAGAAGGAAGATATTTTGGAAGAGAGAGCTGAAGGTATTGAGGCTCCAGGCCCCAGAAGGCCTTGTGGACAATGCAGAGGGTTTTGAACTTAATCCTTGCAGCCACTGGGAGCCAGTGCAGAGATTTCAGTACCGGAAAGATACGATGCCTGGGATTGAGGCCAAGGACAAGTCTCGCAGTCCTGTTCTGGATGAGTTGCAGAGGACGGAGAGTAGAAGCAGGCAGATTTAGAAGGAGGCTGTTGCAAAAGTCCAGCCTAGAGAGAACCATGGCTCTGGAGACGGTGAGCTTCTGGGGGAAGGCGAGCAAACGAAGAATACCTCTGAGGAGGTGCAGCTGGTAGTGTGACCTTTTAGAGACATCAGAGATGTGAGGAGAGAAGGAGAGTGTGGAGTTGAAGATGACCCTGAGATTTTTAGCCTCACAGGTGGGAGCAGGAAGAGGGCCAAGAGAGGCCGGCCGGAGAGTGACAGGAAAAGAGGGAGCGAGTGTGCCAATGAGGAGAATCTCGGTCTTAGTGGCATTAAGGCAGAGATCATTGGTGGCACACCACTCCTGGATGTCAGACAAGAGAGTCAGAGATGAGGGGGGGAGAAGAGGTGGCTCAGGGTAGCCTGAAAATGAGTTGCGGCATATTGTGCCACTCGCTGCTGCCGAGGTCTAACAAGTGCAAGACTTGTCTGGCACATGGTGTATTGTGCCCCTGCCAAGGGTATCGATACCTCGTTCTGCGAGCGAATAGGAAAGGGCAGCAGAGCCCCGGAAGAAGCGAAGAGGGAGAAAAGTTGAGGGGTAGAGTGTGGGATACTCTGCATGCCTCTGTAGTCTTTGAGCAAAGCATTTTGATGGGCAGAAAAAGGAAAATGCTTAAAGCTCCTGTGAACTGCGTATACTCTTGTGGGCAGCATCTAGTAATGGAAACATTCTCTTGGAGCACTGAGGCTTGTTTGCCCATTGGGTGTTACCGTAACCTGACATACCCTGGAGACATAAATCTGGGATTGGCCAACAAGTCGTCGGGTCAGGTGATAAAGTTGCCTGTGAAATGGCCACCGGGGGGAGGGGAGGACGACATTTCCCCAAAAATGCACCCTTAGTAAAGTCAAACATTTTCCCTAAATATTCTAGGATTGGATTTTATAATATAAAATTATACCCCTCTTAGAATATATGGGGAAAGAATCGTCAGGGAGAAAAAAAAAGTTGCCTTCCTGGCGCCTTTGTCCAGGCGACCTTATCACATGGATGCATCAGAAGTGACAGAACCCAGAGTCAACTATGGCAATGAGGCGGACACGCGAGAAGAGACATCCGGTGTGTGGGTACTCCTTCAGAGGGGCATATTTGCATGGCCACATACTGAGGAGTGGGTGCAGTGGGAGGGAACAGTGTAATATTCTGATAATATATTTTAATATATTGTTTGACGATGCAGTTGCTGCACAGCTAAGGGCTCCAGGTCGGTGGGCTGTGGGTGTTACCTGTTTACACATAAGGAAATGACTTGCGTGTTCCCACAGTAAGGGTACCTCAAAGCAGTGAGGGCAAGAAGTGTGTAGAAAGTCTTTCAGGCTGCATGCCCACAATGTGCGCACCAGTGTGCCCCAAGATCTGCACTGGAGGTCCTCAAAGCACCACTTCAGTAGTGGAGCTAAGTGGGTTAACATGAAGACAACTCTGTCAGGCTGGCCTTCATTCCTGAGCAGCCATGTGGCCCTGTCAGCAAACCTTTGGGTTGTGGGGACTGGTCCCCTCTTAGGTGGTTGCAGGGCTCCTCTGGAAAACATCTGCACATATGCGACCCCTTTCCAACCACTTTTTGAGCTGCAGTGGCCTGGGTAGGTTACAAAGTGGTAATCGGGTGAAGACTGGAAAACCTGCTCTCTCTACACCATTGTGTGTGGGAGAGGAAGACGGAAAGAAAAATACAGAGAGATCGAGGGAGCCCAAAACACATGTGCCAAACTAAATTGACTACCGTCGTAAAATCGGATAATCTCTTGGAGTTGTTTGGCAACGGTCCACTGGATCACTGGGTGAAATGCTCTGTGTGTGGCGGGATTTCCAAGTGGGCTGGAAATGGGCAAGAAGCAGAACTGTCTTCAGACCCAGAATGAGAGAAAATTGGACTGGAGCACAATTCAATGTGCTCCAAAATGGACTTGCATTCAAGAGGAATGGTGATCTTGGTAACTGACACACTTGGGAATGGTTCATAAACAAAGGCGGGATTGCATTAAAAGCTAGGCCAGACATTTGTTTTTATCATGCCGGAGAGCAGCCTCTAAACACGGAACTCGTGGTGCTCTGCGTTGTTTTGCTCCCAAGACAAATGCATTGCCCCTGAGCTATCCTCCCGGGCCCATCAAAACACAAATTAATTTGTTTCCAAAACAGACTCAAAGAATAGTCTTTTTTCCAGCAGCAGGAGAAATGGGGATTTGGGCCTCACATAGTTAGGAAGTCCTTCACAAACCCTTAAAAACACTGGTAGGATTGCATTAAAACCCGTAGAAATTGAATGTCTGTCAGATTGCCTAATGCCTGCCCGTTCAACATGTTATGATGTAATATGATAGGTTATGTATAACGCGCTTCATACCTAGAGGCTTCTAAGCGCGGACCGGGGATCGAACCTGTGTTGCTCCATGTTGTCTTGCTGCCAAGGCGAGTATGTTGCACCTGAGCTATCCTCCCAGGACATTGTGATGACAGGTGGCGAAGGGAGGGGAGAAACGAGAAAGGATGCACGAAAACAGGGAGAGGTGGAGCATACTGTTTGTTGGTTACTTGTGTAACGCATTTAAGACTCCTTCTGACCTCAGTACACTGAAGGTGAAGGGGAGCGTGAATAAGGTAACAGAATTGGAATGAGGTAGACTATTGGCTCAAAATTACATAAGGCTGCGGTGATATGATAGGTTATTTATAATGCGCTTAATGCCCAGAGGTTTCTAAGCGCGGACCCGGGGATTGCACCTGTGTTGCTCCGTGTCGCCTTACTTCCAAGGTGAGTACGTTGCCCCTGAGCTATCCTCCCGAGACTCCCAGGGGTGTCCATTAAAGGAAAATGATTGCTTTGGCAGAGATGGCTAGTACTGTTACAATATAGTTAACAGTTGTTCTGTGTTGAATGGGGGGGGGGTGTGTGGGTGTGTGGGTGTGGGTGTGGGTGTTGGTGTGGGTGGGTGGGTGGGTGGGTGTGTGAGTGAGTGAGCCTGAGCCAGTGATTTCTCAAATGTGAACCGAATTTGGGTTGTGGCACTCTGCCAGCTGTCATGGGAAGGCAGCACTAGGAGGTTTTAGTGAACAAAGTGAGTAGGAACTCGATATTCCAAAGCAACAGATTCCAGTTTTAGGCTCTGCGATCTCACAAAGAACTCTACCTTACATTCAAGGCGAAAAACAAGCGAGAATGTACATTACATTGAAGGAAAATAACAATTGCTTTGGCAGAGATGACTAGACCTGTAACTCTATCTTTAACAGTTATTTGTTGGGTGGAGGGTATGGTGCGTTTCCCTGTGTCTGAGACATGGCCATCTATTCTGGAGCGACTGATTGCTGTACAGTGTACAGCTGCCATTTCCATAACTTCGCTGTGCTGCATCCTTGTCATGGTATGCTGTGTTTAAGGGTCTGGTGTGCTATGCGAGTCACCAATCTACTGGTCTAACAGCACAGAGGCTTATCCGGAGAACGGCATATTGTGTCCCAGGCCTGAGGTATTCAGACCTCGGTTTCTGCGGAAATACAAAGGGGTATGCAAAGGAGATGGAGTAAAGGCTAAATGCACATGAAAGGTTTCAAGAATGGGAATTAAGGGCAGAGGTGCTGTTTGCTGGTCTGTATGCCTGCAGTGATTGTAGAAACTTCAAGCATTGCGCTGATCGCAAAATGGCATATGCGTAATGATCCTGCCAGCGAGACCCAGGTGAGCCGTTTCGATCATTACAGGGAGGTACTGAAATGAGTCAGTAAGTGGTTGCCCGATGGGCTTGAGATGTGCTCATGTGTAGCCTTGAAGCGTGAAGGATTGTTTGTCCTTTCGGTGTTACCATCATTTGAATGGAGTGATCTTCCCCGCGGGGTTAGATGGGAACGTATCCTCGAAGGGTGGTGTCTGATGAAAGATGAGGAGGGGTCGGTGTTCTGGCGAGAAGAGTCATGTGGGTGCATTGACTGCTGTGGTAGTGAAAGTGCATTAGAAAAGGTCAGGCCAAATGGCCACGTGTTGGATCAATTACTGGCTGGCTGAAGCCCGGTCTCCTAGGTTACCTCAACAGGTAAAGGGTGTTCAATTATTAAATCAAAACAAGGCCATCCAATTGGTTGAAACCTCCCGCTTCTGCAAGGGAGAAGCAGCATATTGTGCTCTTTGGCCGGGGGCCTGCAGATAACCGCAGAATGTACAGTGTGAACAGCTGTGGTACTACGGGTTACTGCTTCCACCACAAAATCGAGGGTCTAGGAGAGAGGACTTTCATATCGCACGCTGTCCCCTGTGCACCCACCTTTCCGCCTACTTGGAAATGTGGTATTGCACTCTACTGGAATATCTTGGAGCCTCTTAAGTTGAGTTCATAAGATCCAAATCCACTCCATGTTTTCAGGGTATCCAAATCAAGTACATTGGGATGTGGAGAATATTTGATATCCTAAAAACCTGGTGTGGTTGGTGTGGGACTCTTGAAATGAAATGATATTTGATTTATATCACGCTCATACACAAGTGTTTCAGAGCGCGACTCATACGCAAGTGTTTCAGAGCGCGATAGAATTTGAATTTGAGGATAGAATTTGGAGTCCAGTTTCCCTGATGCCCAGAAATTGGAGATCTTATCTGTTAATCAGATTGGAGAATTCCGATGCATTGTCGCCCTGGGCATGGAAATCGGCAGACTTAGTAATCAAGTGCTGGCAATTCTGTGCACATAGGAAAGGTGTTTGCCAGGTGTTGCCGTAATGGTACTGACTGGCCATTAATGGTAGCAGCTTGCAAAGGGTGCACATACCTGGGCATATGAAAGCAGTGCCTGGAAAATGCCTATCTAATATCTATGCACAAGCCAAAACTTTTGGCGTTGCTGTTAATAGCTCTCTTTCAAGGACTGGACTTTGTGCCCCTCCTGTGGAAGTAGGTGAGAAGTTGGGAGGTGTTATCCCTCTACCATTGGCTGAGGTAAGGAAGTCCAATCCAGGCCCAATTGATCAGTCCTGTGAAAGGATGGACTTTTTCATCCATTTCGAAAAACCTTCGAGTGAGGAAATCATTAATGCCGGTACTCATCAATGCCGGTACTCTGAGATAAGACTCTACGAGATCCTGTCATGGAGGGCAATCATTTTATTATTACCAACTTGGAGGAGCCATGTGGGAAAGAATCGAGAGAGGCACTCGGGTATCGAGTTTTGGCTTGGCTACGTCAAAGAACTGGACCGGCAGTGGTTAGATGTTCAGACTTGACAAAAGCACCTTTTTTTATATATGTAGTAAAGAGACAAAAATGTTGTGGTAACGGAGAAAAGTGTGATTGTGTTGGGCGCTTCTCAAGAGTGAGTTCAGGTATTAATTTCTGCCCTCCTCCCTACCACACAATAAGAACCTACATCCACTCAGGCAGAATCATCTATGAACTTAAAGGACTTGTTCGTCCAGAAAGTGAGCACTTCTATCCCACTTCGCTGTTGCCCTTCCCCCACTCTTGCACAGTGCTTCATTGCTTCACCACTGGGCCTGCGCTGTGGAAACCCCGCTGAGCTGGAAGTGTGATAGACATCATTAGTACACTGTACCACTAGTTTATGTTTTAAAGTGCATGCCTTTATTTTAAAGGCTTCCAAAAAGTGTCCTGGAGCCAAAGGCATAATTAGCTCAGTTTGATGAGACGTGAAGTGTACAGTGATTGGCTCACCCCACCCCTCCTCCCCCGTATTTGTCCAAACGATGGCTGATTCACTTTGAAGCAATCAGCTTTACCTACTTTACAGCCAGGCTGACATACACAGTGGGCCTCATTATGAGTTGGGTAGTATTTCGGTGGTAAATCCACTGGAATACCACCCAAACGGAATTACCATTATCGTCACTTGGTCCGGCAGTTTTGCCGCTGGATTACCTGTGGCAGTGGCGGTGTTAATCCCATTCAACAGCTAGAATGCAAGATACAGCATCTGCAAAGGAAGAGTCGATGTCTGGATTGCATGGTCAGCATGTGCAATCTAAGCTACGACACCTGGAATGCAAGATACAGCATTTGCAAAGGAAGAGTCAATGTCTGGATTGCATGGTCAGCATGTGCAATCTAAGCTACGACACCTGGAATGCAAGATACAGCATCTGCAAAGGAAGAGTCAATGTCTGGATTGCATGGTCAGCATGTGCAATCTAAGCTACGACACCTGGAATGCAAGATAAAGCATCTGCAAAGGAAGAGTCAATGTCTGGATTGCATGGTCAGCATGTGCAATCTAAGCTACGACACCTGGAATGCAAGATACAGCATCTGCAAAGGAAGAGTCAATGTCTGGATTGCATGGTCATCATGTGCAATCTAAGCTACGACACCTGGAATGCAAGATACAGCATCTGCAAAGGAAGAGTCAATGGGGGTCTTTTTGACCCTGGCGGTAGGCGGTTAACGGCACCGTTAAGGATGCCGGTGCCGTTAACCCCCTACCGCCCTATTACGAGGTCCCTTAGCGGGTCCCACCAGGGCCGGCTGGTTTTACCAGCCGGCCTTAGCGGGACCCGTTAAGGGACCATGGAGCTAAGAACGGGCCTGCAATTTGTGGGCGCATTATTAGCTCCTTTCCCATTGAGCCCCGGACCCGAGTTTGGAGGCAGCCATGGTGCTAGTAGCACCATGGCTGCCTCCAAACTCGGAATGACCCCAATGTCTGGATTGCATGATACAGCATGTGCAATCTAAGCTACGATACCTGGAATGTAAGATACATTTGCATCGGCAAAGGAAGAGTCATTGGGCCTCAGGAGTTTGCCGGTCTGGTAACAGGGCTGATGGGAAGCTCACCGGCATCATTGTTTCCAGATCAGAAAACTCTGAGACTGCCTGCCGGAGCCGCTGTGCCCGACAGGTCTGGCCCTGCCGGGAGCAGTCGCCACGGTAGGCAGACCGGTCATGGAAGCACTGCCACCGTTAGCAACGGTGCCGGTGCTGCCGTGTCCCCATTCCCATAGAGTCCTACTGGAGTCTATGGGGACTTACATTTTACCAGCCCCTGACTTCCCAGGTTGCCAGAGTTGTAGCCTCCTGGTGGCAGCGGCAAGTCAGGTGCCAGTAAAATATGATGGGGCTGGCGGCAAATGACCAGTAGCACGGCAGGGTTACCACCGGACCCGTAATTAGGCCCAATGTCTGGATTACATGCTACAGCATGTGCAATATAAGCTACACACCTGCAAAGTAAGAGTCAATGGGCCTCATTACGAGGTCGGCGGTAATCCACCGGTGCAACCAGCGGGTTGCCTCTGACCCAATAACACCGGATCTGCCACCTGGCTTCCCGGTGCTACCGGGACATTACAAGTACTGGCGGAGCGGGAAGTTGGGCAGCAGGTCTTGTAAGTCCCCCATTCCCATGGAGTCTGATAGGACTCCATGGGAATGGGGACTCGAAAGCACTGTCACGGTCGCTAACGTTGCTGATGCTTCCACGGCAACTCTGCATGCTGGGGACGCTGCGCCCAGCAGGGTCAGACGTGCCGGGTGCAGCAGCCCCAGCAGGGAGACTCATATTGTAGCAGTTCGTAAACAAGGGTGCCGGTAAGCTTACTGGCACCCTTGTTTCCAGACAGCCACACTTGTAATGAGGCCTAATGTTTGGATTGCATGGTACAGCATGTGCAATGTAAGCTACAACACCTGGAATGCAAGATACAACATCTGCAAGTAAGACAACACGTGCATTGTAAGCTGCAACTGGAATGCAAGATTCAGCATCTGCAATGTAGGATTCAATGGCTGGGTTGCACGATAATCTGTCATGTAAAATAGAACATCTGGAATGCAAGATACAATAGCTGCAAAGTGAGCTCCACGTGGAACGCAAGATACAACACCGCGGATGTAAGATGTAAAAGACAACATCCGGATTGCAAGCTTCCCCCTTTACACTCCTGCCATGCTGGATGCTTCCTTTTTACATCGTCTAAAATGTATGACACTCCATCTTCAGCGTAAGCCACAACATCTGAAATATATGTATACGTGTATGTATGTATGTTGCTGATACATACGTGGCAAACTAGAAAGTAGTACGAGTAGACGAAGGGGTACATAGTAGAAGAGGGTGGAGGTGTGGGGGCGGGGTTTGATTGCTGCCATCAGTGTTCTGTCCTCATTTGTCAGTCTAGTGTTCCTTGAAAAGCAGTGTCTTCAATCTCTCCCTCAAGTGCATCCACCCTGATTTTATTTTTATATTTATTTATTAGCAAGTACGACTGTCACTTAGTACTGACATGTTTCTGGTTTCTATAATCCGGGTGCTGCAATATAATATTGTGGCGCTTTCACTCATTAATGTTGACTTCATGTTTACTTCGAATAAAAAAATAAAACACAACAAAGAGTTTGGGAATTAATGATAATCTTTAAAGTATTATCATGCAACTCATTTGTGTCCTGACAAGATGCGTTAGACATGGCGCCGAAGGTGAGCTATCAGCAAAGGGGTGATTTTGGGGGTACTGCGACTGATATTGGTGCACTCAGGGTATAATTGTGGCAAACCCTGGTCAGAGAAAGTGAAATTAAGGCAGAACCCTGGTGGGGAGAGCTACATGGGACAGAATTTGGGGAGTGAGATTGGGTCAGAATACACTGTGCTATATTGGGGGCAGAACTGGTCCTTGAACATTGCATGGGGTCGAGCATGGTCACTGAGAGAAACACTGTGAGCTTGGCTCTCAGAGAGTGACATCAGGAAATAACTTGGGAATTGGGAGAGGCACTAGAGCAGATCATAGGGCGCTGGGAGAGACATTGGAACAGAATATGGACAATGAGAGTGACATTGGGGCAAAACTGTAATAGTGAGAGCCACATGGAGCAAAACTGTAGTAGTATAGCCACATGGGGCAGAACGGAGGTTGCGAGGGTGATATTGGGGTGGAATTGGGGGACAGTGACATGGGGCTGACCTAAGCTAACGAGCAGCATGAAAATGTGCTTTACAATGATATTGCTGGCATACATATTCAGAACAAGATCTGTGACTTTCTTTGGGTGCATCCATCATGAGTGGGACAGCATCAGCATGCATTGTTGAGACAGAGTTTATATCATTTCATTTAGGCAAAACATCTATAAAGGGTGGGGGGCGGCTCGGGCATTATTTATGTTGAAGGCTTTGTGATATTATTAGGCATAAGCAACATGAAAATATAATTTACATTGGTGGGAGATGTTGGCAAAGGCCTTATGATTTTTGTTGGGCACACAAAAAATGAAAATGTGTTTAACAGTCGCAATGCTTGCATCTATTTTTGAGACATTTCTCCTTATCCTCTTTGGGAAAATCTGAATGAAAATGCAACTTAAACAGGTCTCCTTCAGCCAGGCATTATGATTTTCTTTGGGGACAATAAGTCATAGGGGTCGGGAGGGGGTGAGGGGGGGCGGAACTGGAATATATTCTTGCGACAGGCCTCATTCATTTATTTAGAGAGAAGCAGCCTGAAATGTGTTTTACAGAGGCAATACTGGCATATATTATTGGGACGGGCCTCTTGATTGGTGTTGAGCACGAAATCATCATCATCGTGCAGTGGCATTGTGGATTGAGGGATGAATGTCATACAGAAATATCAGGGGTGCACCCGTGACTGCTATGCTCTGGTGATTTAGGAGCAATCGGGCGGGCTGGGTGCCTGTATGCAGGGTTGCATGCCTTGTGGCCGGGGCAGAGGGAGGGCGCCGGAGCACATAGCGGCTTCACCCGAGCATCAGAGCTTTAGCGGAGCTTGAGGCAACAATGAATAAGGCAGCGTCCACGAGCGGTAACAATGTGGATGTTCTGCCTTGGCCTCTGCCGCTCAGGAGTAGATGTCTGGAGGAGCGGGTGGCAGCCCTGATTGCATGGTGGAGACCTGAGGCGTGACAGCGTTACTACTCCACATAGTCCTCGGACTGGGTCTCTCCTTCCATCCGAAGGGATCTTGTTGGCGGCCTCCTTGGCTGGGATCCCGGATCTGCGTGTCTGCACCAATGGCATTCAGTGGGAGGACAACAAGCTGGCAGGAGCGTCCCCTCCTGTGGCCCTGTGAGAGTGCCAGTGACGGCTACTGGAGTTTAGGGCAGCCTAGTGCTGTGGTGCCCCCTGCCTGAGCTGTTGCTGCCTCTTAGATTGTGTCTCAGTTAACTGGCTTGAAAGGGGTCCATGAAGGTAGGAGGCCAGGTGACGGAGGGCCTCATAAAACGGAGCGGTGTGGCCTGACGACTAAATTGACATTGGAGAAATCGGCTGAGTGAGATTGCAGACGGGCCGCACAGGAGTGTGTCCCTTGCCTTCCCACAGGATTAAATGCGTGACCGCCCCAGGAAGTTTGAGTTACAACAGTGGCCCGCGAGCGGTAAGACTTTGCTGGGCCAACGCTGTGTGTATGTTACAGAGGGTGTGGCGAGTGCAGACTAACGAGAACAGAAAGTGGCCAGGGTCTGCGGTATTAGCAAGAGGCAGGCCAGCACAGGTGCTTTGCCAGGTCAGTGCCCACATCCCCGCAGTTACACATGTGACTTTGGGGGAGTCCTGAAACTCACCCATCCCCGTAGGACGAAATGGCTTCCGATCTCCGACACATTCTCCAAAGCAAGCAAGAAGGGTTCACTTCGGTAAACTTGAAGCTGGATGATGATATTACTTCCAACCTGAGCAGGCAGAAAGCAAAACTAGATCATGAGAATGTTTGGATCATGACAGTGGAGGAGAGAATTAGTGGGACCGGAGATGACATAGCAGGCATGCGGTCCTCTCTTGCTGAGTTATGGAATGACTTAATGGTTTAGGCCAAGTGTGAGGATCTGGAGTCAAGCTCAAGTAGGAATAATATTCGTATAATGGGGTGCTGGAGAGTGACAAGCTGGGAAGAATGGAGAATTTCGTGGAGGACCTGTTGATGAAGATCCTGGGTGCCCTGTCATTTTTGACCATATATTACAGTGGAACGTGCGCATCTCTCCCTAGTACGTAAGCCCAAGCCTGGTGCCCCTCCGTGGCCTAGCATCACACGCACCCTGAATTACAGGGATCTGATACTGCGTTAGGCGTGAGGGAAGAGCGAGCTGCATTATGAGGCAAGCAGGACTTTTCTTTACTGAGACATCTCCCTCGCTGTGCAGAATCAACGTAAATCATTCCAAGGGGTAAAGAAACTACTTCTTGAGAGACATATACAATATTCCATGTTGTTTCCGGCAATGCTGCGATTTCAACAGCAAGAACAAACGTTCTTCTTCAGTGCCCAAGGAGGCAGACTAATTACTTGAAAGGAATTTGCCACAGCCCGAATCTGACTGAATCCTTAATATTTATTGTGGTGTGGTGGCGATGGACTTAAGGTCTGCTTTTGCCATGTACCTTGCAGAGAGGGAACCAGGTGGGCTGCGGCGTGGAAGAAGGCATGCTACTTAGACTACTTCCTGGCATCTCTGAAAAAACGTAAAAACACTCCTTGATATTAAAGGACTATTGAAACAGTGGTATGTACAAGATCATATGACCCCTTCAGCTTAGTATGCACTCCTGAGCTGGGAATATTCACTATTTATCCTGGACCGGGCGGGGGTTGCTTTAAGCACCAAGAGTGCTGCTCCTATACAGGATTTAAAATAAGTGTAGTGGAAGGTCTGTGGTGGGTTTGGTTATTAGGTTTAACATAGACCTCGAGTTAGGAGAAATATACAGCTCGGTGGGTAAATCCTTACAAGGCACGATGCGGTTGCGGTTTCCTCGTAGCACCCTCTAGGTGCGAGATCGTTTCATAGTTATCTACTGTAAGGATGTGATGTCCTGGGGATACATTGCATATGTTAGGGATGTGATGAGGAAGGGGTGATGGGGGTGATGGGGGTGGAGGGGGTGTTAAGTTTACAATTAGAATATATGCATATATATATAGATACGGGATCGGTTGCTTTTCCAATTCGTTTATTCATAAGACAGTTCCCCCGGCCTCGGCACAACGTCTCCCCACCCGAGAACTGAATCCCACGTTCGAGGAGACGTCGCACCGAACCTGGAGACGTCGCACCGAACCCGGGTATGGGTTCCAGAATCAACAATATCATAACAGGGGGTTCTTGATAAAATGCACTTGCTTACGTACCAATTATGTTAGAGGAATTTTTAGCTACGAAACCTGGCATGTAGGTGTTAGAGGTTGTTGGCACGTCAATGGGGGAGGGGAGATGATGGGAAAATGGGTGGCAAAATGGTTGCATTCTTGAGTTGGGACATCAGCAGGGCCTAATACCCAATTAAGGCAAGAAAGCTGTTGGCATATGTGGAAAGGCACAAGATTCAGGTGTTAATTTCTGCAAGAAACGCAAGCCAACAAAGCAGTACATGAGGCATTTGCTAGAAGATGGAGGTGGTCTACTCCTCATCCCCCCCCCCACCATTGCTCCGTGATTTTATTTTATCCATCTCTTCCGACTGTGTCATGCAACATTGGACATCACAGTGATATGGGGAAGAGATCTGAACACCATCCTAGATACGGGTTTGGAATGATCCAACACAACACACAGGGTGCTCACTGGGGCTGCTCGTATGATCCGGGAGGGTATGACGGACAGGCAGTGGGTCAATGCCTGGAGGTGCATGCAGGGTGCCACGCTGAAGTACACCTTTTAATCTTCAGTACACAATATGTTATTGCAGAATTGACTACGTGGTGGTGTCACACTATCTGCTCGAAAAAATAGCTAGGTGTGATATACTGGCAGGTACATTCTGTGATCACTCACCTATTATGCTCATTGATGTATTGGGGAATCGGGCCGGTGGAGACTGCCATGGAAATTCGAGCCGCTAGCCATGCAGGATCCCGCCTTTAAAATCAATATTCAGGAACACCTCAATTTATTCTTCGAGACAAACCAGTGTTGCTGACGTTTATGCCGTGTATACGGGGAATAGCAATGAGCACTGAATTTGAGTTCTTCGGGCTGTATGTAGAGAGCTGGGTGAGGCTGATAGGAAACTGAAGGACCTCGAGCAACAGATGGCCATGCAACACAATGTCAATACGCTGGGTAACATTTAGAGAGAACTTGACAATTTCCGCGCTCTTGCAGAAGGGGAAATTAGATACTGTGTGGTGCCGGCCAGGGCTAGAAGATATGGGGAGGCAGGTAGACCGGGGAGGCCCTGCGCTAAGCTTGTTCGGTTGGAATTTAGCAGTCCCATTGGCAGGCTGGGATGACAAGGGGGAACTATGCACGGTGCATGAGAGGATACTGGATGTGTTACTCCAATTCTATGAGGCGCTGTACGCTGCTCACTGGGGCACTCCTAAGTGGTCTCCCAACATCTCAGATTTCTCAGGAAGTGTCACTGAAACTGGAAGAGCCTATTACTTTGGAAGGCATACTCGCTGCTTTCGATATGCTGCCCACAGGCAAGGCACCTGGCGCTGATGGCCTAGGGGCAGAATTCTATAAGCAGTATATGCAACTATTGGGACCCTGTGTACTACCGCTTTGGGAAGAGTCGCTGGAGAGCGAAGAGCTGCCATCGACACTGAGGCAGGCGGTTATAAAACTGCCGTTAAAACTTGGGAAGCCGTCGGAGGAGAAGAGGGGACCTTATCATCCTCTCTCACTGCTCAATGTAGATGCCAAAATATTTGCAAGGGTCCTTGCCATGCGGCTGCTCCCCAACCTGCTCTTCTTGATAAATCCGGATCAGTCGGTTTTCTTTCCTGGTAGATCCACGGCACTGAATCTGTGTTGGCTTTTTAACATTTTATCTCCGGTCAACCCAGAGGCACAGTCGGTGGCTGTGTCGCTAGACGGTGAGAAAGCATTTGATTTTATTTCCTGGAGCTTTCTGTTTGATGTTGAGTTGGAGTCGGACAGCGGATGTTGCAGGCATTCCAGTTAGACAGGGGTACGAGGCAGGGGTGTCCCCTCTGCCACCTTCTCTTTGTGCTTGTTGACGAACCACTGGTGGACCTGTTGAGGCACCGACCCGGTAGGTGGGAAATGAGGCTGGGGCCGGGGCCGGATATAGTGTGATCATATTCAGACGATGTTCTGATTTACGTACGAAACGCTGTAACTAACTTAACGCTGATTATGGCCAGTGGTCGAAGTGGGCGGGAGCGGTCGGGAGCGGTGCTCCTCTACTTCTTTTAATGAAGTTTTACCGTTCCTATACTTTTATTTTAAAAAGAAACCGTTCCGGAACGGTTTCGTTTTAAAATAAAAGTGTAGGAAGCAGTTGAAACTTGCAGTTTCAGTGCAGTCCACTGAACATTCCCTTAAACTGCAGGTGCATGCATTTGGGGGTTTATATTGTGCATGGGAGGGGGTGTGGCGATGGGGAGCGGTGCAGACCAGTAGGGAACATAGCTCCACTACTTCTTTTCGTACACTTCGACCACTGATTATGGCTGATGTGCTGAAGTTGGATGAGTATTCGGGTCTGATTGTGAACTGTGCCAAATCGGAGCTCTTTACACTTACTGACCATACAACCTTGGCAGGGGAATGGCTGGGTCTTAAATGGGCACCGAAGGAAATTAAATATTTGGGGATTACGGCATTCCGGGACAATGAGCAGCTTTATGAGAGGGGTCTGGGAGCTTAAATGGGTACATTGCAGCCTAAATTTGGTCGCTGGGTGAAAATGCCTATATTCTGATGGGCGGAGTTGCTCTGCTCAAAATGATAGTGCTCCGAAAGTTACTATCTTATTTCCTGAATGTCCCAATAGTGCTCCATAGGTCGTTCTTCAAGAAGCTGAACTCAATAATGACGCGCTTCAATGCAATCTAGGAGTGGTGCACATGAAAATGGCAGACGTACTCCTTGGGTGGATTACAGGTGCCGGATTTTGAATTTTACTATCTGGTGGCACAGGTTAGCTGTGGAACATATTGGGGAGCGGGATGGGTGTGTCACCCACATGTGCACATAGAAAGAAGAGCATTGGCTCCGTGGCGCCTGGAGGCAGCACTTATTAGTAAAGGGTACACAGACTCATGTCCATATGACCCATTGGCGACTATACTCTGGGCATGGAGGCGCATCCTGGGAAGGATTGGGGTGGACCAGTTGTATAACCGCCAGACGAACTTGTGTGGAATGCTGGGTGGTAAGCCCATGCTGGACGTGGCAGTGTGTGGCGCGTGGAAGCGCTGCGTGCTGAAACGACTGCTGGACCTGTTTAGGGCGGCAAGTTTCTGACAGCACAGGATTTTCAGGAGGAGATGGGAGGGGTCTCTCTGATGTTACTGCACTACATTCGCATGTGAGAGGCTCTCTGCGGAAAATGGCACCACTTCTCTAAAGAATCTCACCACACAAATGTGTCGATTTTATGCACTCCTTTCAGGCGGACAGGAAGTTTGGTACCTGGTCACCTGGTTCAGGCGAAGTCGAAGAGAGCTCCAGGGAGGGCACATCAGAGCTGTGCAGACAAAATGTGGCATAGAACATGTTAAATAATCAGGTCTCGTACAATTCTAAATTTAGGCTAATTCGATTCAAGATTTTGCATAAAATACATTACACGCCAGTCATGTTGTGCAAATTCAGGAGAGCGGAATCAGTGAGCTGTCCTCATTGGAGATTGAGGGAAGTGGACCACATGCACAGGTTTTGGCCGTGTCCGCGTCTTCAGGACTTCTGGTCAGATGTATGTGCAGAACTAACCCTAATGGTGGGTATGGTAGTCCCTGCTGTGGCCCCTCTTGGGAAGTTACGGTAAATGGGGGCAGAGATGAGGTTTCTGCATTAGGCCTTCCTGTTGGCCAGTGGGGGGGGTGCCTCTCACGCTGGTGACCTGAACGGCGACGGGATCTTGGGCGAACAACAATGAAGATGTACCTGCTTCACTTCAGCTGACTGGGAACCACCCAGGGGATATTTGGTTATACTACTGAGCGAATCTGATGCAGCAAGGAGGGCAGGTGGTTGGGGCGGTGGGGGGCGGGTGGTGGTATCTGGGTAACTGATGGGTATAGGGGAGAGAGAGCTTACCCGATTTGCAATCGCTCCAAATCACTGTATGCATGTTGTGGTATTCTTGTCATGTCATACATTGTTGTTTAGGAGAGGCCTCAAAATTTGCATTGGGCAAAAGAGGCACAACCACCTTGAAGAGGTGATAGCAATGGAATATTTTTTTGAAACCTGTCAAATGATTTTCTTTGGCCACAAGTCGAGCTGCCTTGTGGTTTTTGTTGTGCACAAGCAGCATGAACATATGTTTTGTAGTGTCAATGTTGCCATATTTTGTTGGAACAGGACTCATGATTTTCCTTGGGTAGAACCAGGATGAAAGGAGATAGAACTAACATAAATGCTTGAAACAGGCCTCATTATTTTCATTGGACATGCCCCTCATGAAGGGGGACACACTGACATATGTACTTTAGACTGGCCTTGCAAATTTAGTTGTGCATAAGCAGCATGTTTT
This sequence comes from Ambystoma mexicanum, assembly GCF_040938575.1. NCBI lineage: Eukaryota > Metazoa > Chordata > Amphibia > Caudata > Ambystomatidae > Ambystoma > Ambystoma mexicanum. The sequence goes on from NC_090932.1 coordinate 1,564,996,705, forward strand.
TGAAGAAGCAAACCTAGGATATTTGAGACAAGCATCATGAGTTTCTTTGCACACCTGGCAGGAAAGGGTGCAACACTGGTACATATTCTTTAGACAGTTCTCATGATTTCCTTTGGGCAATGCCACTAAGAAATTTATTTTACAGTAGAAATCCCACCATATGGTGTTAGTAAAGGCCACCTAATTTCTGTTGATCGCAGGCAGCATGGAAATATGTTTAACAGTGACCATGATGGCAATTATTGTTTAGACAAGCCTCATCATTTTATTTTCACAACAAGCATGAAAGGAGTGCAAGATTGGCATATATGGTTGAAACATTCCTTGTGCCACTATTAGGGCACAGTTAGCATGAAAATATAGTTGGCAGTAGAAATTATGGCACATATACTTCCAGAGTGGGCTCAGGATTTTCTTTGGTTAAGCACCATGAACATGTGTTTTAAAGTTTAATTTGTTGTTGGCTAACACATTAGGATCTTTTTTGGGCACAAGCAACATGAACTTGTTTTACAGTAGCAATGTTGGCATATATTCGTGGGACAGGCCTTTAGGAATTTATTTGGACACAAGAAATGTGAATGGGAGCAATACTGGCAATTATTCTGGGAATAGGTCTCATGATTTTTGGTGGGCACAAGCCACATGAAATTGCATTTTTACAGCGATAATGCCTTCATATATTAACGTGACAAGTCTCAAGATTTTCCTTGGGGGAAAACTAGAATAGAAATGTGTTTTAAAGTGGCAATGCTGGCATATATTTATGAGAAGGACCTCAAGATTCTCTTTGGATAGAAACATCATCCACATTAGAAAACGTGTTTTTACTTCAGCAATGCTGATCTATATTGTAAAGCAAAACCCAAAACTGATGGCTGGAATCAATGATAACCACAGACACAGTTCTGGACACCCCTCCAGGCCATTATTTTTCAGCCTACTGAATAATTACAGAAGGGGAAAGACTATATGTAAATCGGGCTTGGTCACACCCCAGAGCCCATATGTCGCCAAGAGTAGTGCTAGTGGTTCAGACTTATTCAAAACCTTCCACCCATCACTTTTTTGGTTAGAGTTTATCTCCCTTTGTGAGAGAGGATATTCCCTAATGTTGGTCCCTTTCTCGCTGCGCTATAGGAAACCAAGCTGCACCTCACTGATGAGGCCCAACAAGGTTGAACCAGGTCTGGGGTTGCTTTTGTTACCATGCAGAGGGGACCTGACCTGGGCTGGGCTGCTCCCATTGGTGGCAGTACCTGACTGAATTCCGTATTGCTGGACCAATTTTGCAATGGCACAGAGGGCCTAAAACACTGTCGTTTGGAAGGTTGCCCAGAGTAGTGCCATTGGTTCAGATTTATTCAAAACCTTCCATGCATCATGTTTTTGGTTGGAGACATATATCTTTAATGCAGGTCTCGTGATTCTCTTTGGGCACAACCAGAATGAAGAGCAGGCAGCAGTGGCATACATCGTTTTGATTTTCTTTCGGCACAACCATCATGAGTGGGGGTCAGTGCTGACATACATTCTTTTGACAGGCCTCATGATTTTCATTGGTCAAAAAACTCCTGAATGGGGGCAGTGCTGGGCACACGTTTTATTAAATGATGTTTCATAGTGGAAATGCTTGTGTATGTTCTTGACATTGACCTCATGATTTCTTTGGGCGCAAGAAGCATAGTAATGTGTTTTACTGTGGCAATACCGTCATATATTGTTTCAGCCGGCCTCATCATTTTTTTCTGTTAGCAGTCTTGAAAATGTGTTTTAAAGCTGCAATATTGGCATGAAATATTGAGATAGACCTCATGGTATGCTTTGGGAAAAACCAGTATGGAGTGTGGGCAATACTGGTGTAAGTTGTTGTGACAAGCCCATTTTCTTTGGGCACAACCAGCATTCATGAATAGGGCAATGTTGGAATATATTCCTCAAACAGGCCTCGTGATTTTTATTGTGCAGAAAAATCATGAATGGGGTACCACTGAGCACCAGCTCCAGGGAAAAAAGTGTTTTAAAATTGGAGTGCTGTAATATATTGTTGCAACAGGCCTCGTATTTATTTTGTATTTTTGGTGCAAGCAGCATGAACGTGCGTTTGCCGCAATTCAGGCATGGTGTATTTCTGGGGGTGCAGTCGGCCTACTATATTTTTTTTTGTGAAATGCTCATATATAAGTACTTTTATCAACATTGCATCTATCAGAGAATTTCATAGATCTGTGCATTCTAGTCTTTTTGCTAATTTCTTCTGAAATGTGATCAGTAAAGCGCACATGTTCTGCCAATTATTTAGATAACATTCTCAGGCAAAGAATTGGAACATGCTGTGTGTAGCCTGTTGATGCTATATAAAGCACCAAGACAAACCAGCGCGCTTCTACTGATAAATTGTCATTGCGCTTTGTAAATCCTACACAGTGCAGACATGAGTCCGACATGGCCTTTTACTGGTCTGAATCCGATGGGCACGCCGAGGAAAAATCATTGTAAATTTGTTCACCCGCCTAAACCCACGTTTTTTTACCCTTTAAAATGCACCTGAACAAAAATTAACCCTCTACCCCCAAAAATATGCATTCGATGGACATTTATTTAGATGGAAACATTTTGATGGAATGGCATTAGATACCAGATACCTTGTTTATGTTGTACTCATGATGTGTGCTTGTATGCAGAAGCTGTTGCGTATGTCTGTTGTGGAGGACTGTGCTATGCAGATGTTTTATCAAGGGTATTATTCAGAAGGTATTATGTTTGGTCTTGGTGTGAGCAGTTCCCTTTATGTATGTCTTTTGTGCTGAACTGCATTATTCATGTGTTATTCTGAGGGCGTTATCTCAAGTGCATGGTTGTTCATGGTCTGACCTTGTATTTAGTCTGTTTTCTATGTCGTTTGTGCTGAACTGCATAATGCATGTGTTATTCCGAGAGCATCATCCCAAGTGCATGGTTGTTGGTCATGGTGTGGCCTTGTATTTAGTCTGTTTTCTATGTCTTTTGTGCTGAATTATATTATGCGTGTGTTATTCTGAGAGCATTATCTCAAGTGCATGGTTGTTGGTCATGGTGCAACCTTGTATTTAGTCTGTTTTCTATGTCTTTTATGCTGAACTGCATAATGCATGTGTTATTCCGAGAGCATCATCCCAAGTGCATGGTTGTTGGTCATGGTATGTATGACCTTGTATTTAGTCTGTTCATATGTCTTTTGTGCCGAAGTACATTATGCATATGTTATTCTGAGGGCAGTATCCCAAGTGCATGGTTGTTGGTCATGGTGTGGCCTTGTATTTAGTCTGTTTTCTATGTCTTTTTCGCTGAATTATATTATGCATGTCTTATTCTGAGAGCATTATCTCAAGTGCATGGTTGTTGGTCGTGGTGTTGTCTTATATTATTATTGTATTTATTGAGCGCAGACCTAGCTCCAAGAAGCAGCAGAGCTCTTTACAGAGGTATAGAACAGCACGGATGCATAATAGAGCGCTTTTCAGAGGTAACAGCAGAACAGATATACAGCGGGGGGGTTGGATACAGCGGGATGCAGAGGAGGGGGTACAGCTGTACAGGGTGTCGGGGAGGAGAGGGGTAGACGGTGTCTAGCAAGTCAGGTGCCGCTGGGGCGACGTGATGGCCTAGGTGTTGAGCAGGAGAGACTCCTTGAAGAGGTGCATCTTGAGTTTTTGTCTGAATTGTAATAGCGTGGGGGCAAGTCTGATGCTGACCTGGACTTGTATTTAGTCTGTTTTCTATGTCGTTTGTGTTGCACTGGATTATGCATGTGTTATTACAAACCTATTTTTCTGAGAGCCCGGTTGTTGGTCTTAGTGTGGTTATCGTGCAGGTGTTTGCATGAAGTGTCTTCTGTGTTTGACTAGTGTGCTGATTTGTACCGCAATTTTGTAATTCGCAGTATATTATTCCAAGCTTGCTGTTGCTTGTCATGGTGTGTGCTTGTGTGCAGTACCAGTATGGCCACTGTGCTGAATCTTAATACGTGCATGTTTCTCCTGTGCACTATTGGTGTCTTGACATGTATTGAATTGTTCATGTTACCCTACAAAACCGATTGCAAACTGTGTGGCTTTTTACCCAATTTTTGCACATAAAGTACGCTGTAAAATGCAATGCTTTAATCCATTTTTCTTCGCAGTGGAAAGGCGTGCATTGGTTGGTTCAGTCTCCCTCGCATCGCCCGATCATCCATCCTCTCCCTCCAATTAAAAAGCCTCCGTTGGTCACAACTGCATCGTTTGTGTTGTGGAGCACCCACAGCGTGAGTGGCCCGTCAGGACGTGCACGCGTGATTTGCTGTAGCAGGCCATCAGCATTTTCCCTGCCCCCTCATTCTGCTGGAAGACACGCAGAGCTGCGCTGCCGCATCCTTCGAGTCCCCCCTTCGCAATCAGCAGTCCCCTCACTGCTGCTGCCGAGCTAACGAGACATCCTCGCGGCGAGAGCAGACAGTCATGGGGCGAATAAATCAGAGGGCGCGGTGTGAACTCGTTTCATGGAGTGTTCTTGAGAATTGAAAGTGTAGGCCTGGCGTACCTCTCCGTGCGCTTCATCACGAGGCGCCTGGGGTGGGGGGTCGGGCCTTTGAAGATGAGACTGGCCTCGATTTAACAGCTGCCTGCAGCTGGCCAGCAATGATGTCCTTCAGCACAGCTTCTGAGTCTCTGGTGTCAGTGGTGTCAGGATGTGATCTATTTACACAAGCGCCAAGAGGCGATTAAAGTTGCGCTATATGAAACATAATAACATAACAGATTATCCAGTCTTCATCCCTTCATTCCCCCACCCCTTCGTCCCCTCATTCTTTTGACCACTTAAGAATAATCCATGCCACAGTGTGCCGTCTTTACGCTCTTCTTGTGCCTTTTTCCATCTTCCAAAAATATGTTTCCCCTCCAACATGTCAATCAAGTATCTTGACCTGGCCAGCAGCCAACACAATCCGACCAGATTCTTGGCGCTACAAATTGAGACCCTAAACCTTCCATATGTTGCCAAGCTAAAGTGCTTTTGTTATTGTTATTGTTATTTTGCATTTGTATAGCGCCTTATATACCATTGGTATGGTCTGAAGGCGCTGGTAGGTTGAACTCCCTTGGGAACCGAAGTTCGGGTCAGTGGAAAGATTAGAGAGAGTCCAAAGGTGCGTGTGCGCACCGGTATGTGTGCAGCTGGTGCGGAATTCATGTGGTAGCTGCTTCTTAGCGGTAGGTGTGGTGGTTGAGAGATCAGGGATATGTGTTCGGTCTGGCTGGAATTATCCAGACCGAGTGTGGCGGCGTTAGGCCTGAGGAGAAACGCCTGGCTGGGGGTGTGAGACCAGCCATGTTTACTTAGAGTGATGGGGGGTGAGCGGCAGATGTTGATATGAGAACAGTTATACCGAATGGTGTCATAGTATCTCTGTGTTCTAGTTGAATGGTGGTGTAAGGAGAGAGTAAGCGTGGGGTGTGATATGCAGTATGCTCTTTCAAAGATTCCTTGCATTCCAAAACAAAATATGCACGTCGCGCAATTCTGAGCGGTCAGGTCCGTTCTATGCGTTTTGGTTCACATCCGCTCCATGCACTATTCACCCATACACTCATTTGTTCCATGCGTTCGTCCGCTCCACAACGTTCGTTTGTTCCATACACTCGTTCGCTCTCCACACACTCGTTCGCTCTCCACACACTCGTTCACTCTCCACACGTTCGTTCGCTCTCCACAAGTTCGTTCGCTCTCCACACACTTGTTCGCTCTCCACACTCGTCCGCTCTCCACACACTCGTCCGCTCTCCGTAGCCTCGTTCGTTCTCTGCACCCTCGTTCGTTCTCTGCACCCTCGTTCACTCTCCGCACCCTCGTTCGCTCTCCGCACCCTTGTTCGCTCTCCACACCCTCGTTCGTTCTCCACACCCTCGTTCGTTCTCCACACCCTCGTTCGTTCTCCACACCCTCGTTCGCTCTCCGCACGCTCGGCCGCTCTCCGCACGCTCGGCCGCTCTCCGTACACTCGGCCGCTCTCCGTACACTCGGCCGCTCTCCGTACACTCAGCCGCTCTCCGCACACCCAGCCGCTCTCCGCACACCCGGCCGCTCACCGCACACCCGGCCGCTCACCGCACACTCAGCCACTCTCCACACACTCAGCCACTCTCCACACACTCAGCCGCTCTCCACTCTCAGCCGCTCTCCACTCTCACCGGCTCTCCACTCTCAGCCGCTCTCCACTCTCAGCCGCTCTCCACTCTCAGCCGCTTTCCACACTCCTTCTCTCTCCACGCTCCTTCGCTCTCCACGCTCCTTCGCTCTCCACGCTCCTTCGCTCTCCACGCTCCTTCGCTCTCCACGCTCCTTCGCTCTCCACGCTCCTTCGCTCTCCACGCTCCTTCGCTCTCCACGCTCCTCCGCTCTGCACGGTCCTCTGTTCTGGACGCTCTTCAGCTCTCCACGCTCCTCCCCTCTCTGCACTCAACCTCTCTCTGCACTCAACCTCTCTCTACACTCAACCTCTCTCTACACTCAACCTCTCTCTACACTCAACCTCTCTCTACACTCAACCTCTCTCTACACTCAACCTCTCTCTACACTCATGTGCTCTCCACATTCATCTGTCTTCCACATTCATTTGCTCTTCATATTCGTCCGCTCTTTACTCTCAACCAACCTCCACACTCATCCGCGCTCCACATTCGTCCGCCAGCAGCGCTCCTCCTCCACGCTCATCTGCACTCATCTATATTCTTTCGGTCTCCTATTCAGCTCTCTCATCCTCCGCACTCATCCGCCCTCCTCATTCATCTGTTCTCGACACTCATCCGCTCTCGACACTCATCCGCCCTCGACACTCATCCGCCCTCGACACTCATCCGCCCTCGACACTCATCCGCTCTCCACACTCATCCGTTCCCCCCACTCAGTCGCTCCCCCCACCGCTTTGCATACTCAACCGCTCTCCCCACTCAGTCGCTCTCTTCACTCAGTCGCTCCCCCCACTCAGTCGTTCCCCCCCATTCAGTCGCTCTCATGCTTCTCTGCTCTCCACGCGCCTCCGCTATCTACGCTCCTTCACTCTGCACGTTCCTCCGCTCAGCACGCTCTTCCGTTCTCCACGTGCCTCCACTCTCTGCACATAGCCGCTCTCCACACTCGACTGCTCTCTACACTCGACGGCTCTCCACACTCTTCCGTCCTCCACATTCATTTGCTCTTCAAATTCATCCACTCTCCACACTCATCCGCCAATAGTATTCATCCTCTAACACTCATCCACAACTCATCTATACTTATCCACACTCATCCTTACTCATTCGCTCTCCCCACTCATCCGCTCACGTCCTCCACACTCATCCGCTCTCCACAGTCAACCGCTCTCCACGCTTATCGGGTCTCCAGGCTCATCCGCTCTCCACGCTCCTCCGCTCTCCACGCTCCTCCGCTCTCTACACTCAACCGCTCTGTACATTCATGAGCTCTCCACATTCATCCGTCTTCCACATTCATTTGCTCTTCATATTCGTCCGCTCTTTACACCCAACCGCCCTACACACTCAACTGCCCTCCACACTCATCCGCCAACAGCATTCATCCTCCACACTCATACACACTCATCTATACTCATCACAGTCATTCGTACTCCCCACTCGTCCAATCACCAACCGTCCTACACACTCAACTGCCCTCCACACTCATCCGCCAACAGCATTCATCCTCCACACTCATCCACACTCATATATACTCATCACAGTCATTCGTACTCCCCACTCGTCCAATCACGCCATCCACACTCTTCTGCTCTCCACGCTCGTCCGGTCTCCACGTTCATCCGCTCTCTGCACTTTCTACATTCCCAGTGATTTATTCCTATTGTCCACTTCACTGTTTTAGATCTACATTACTCGTTTTAGTTCTGTTTGTCATTGTAGGTTACAGTCTGGTTAGTTTAGCTGTACTTTATTTATTTATTTATTTTGTGGTTTGCTGGGTCGGTGTTATTGTGATGATTGATGTTGCTGGTTTGGAACCGGTTGGTTTTAGGGAAAGAGCCAGGTTTTTAGTAGTTTGCGGAATGCCGTTAAGTCCTTAGTTAGGCGGATGTGGGGAGAGAGCGAGTTCCATAGGGTTGGGGCCAGGGCTGAGAATGATGCTCCGCCTAACCTGACTGAGTTTGTCTTGGGAATTACTAGGAGGCCGGCTGAGCTTGATCTAAGGGTGCGAGTGGGGTGATAAGGTATTAACTTTTCTTGAAGATATTGCGGTCCAGTTTTATGTAGTGCTCGATGGGTGAGGCATAAGGTTTTGAAGGCCACTCTACGGGCTACTGGAAGCCAGTGCAGTGTCTTGAGGGCTGGGGATACGTGGTCTCTTGGACCGAGCGCGAGTAGCACTTTGGCCGCCGCGTTTTGTGCTCTTTGGAGTTTATTCAGTTGGTAGGCATGAATTCCGAGGTATAGGGGGTTTCCGTAGTCCAGTCTTGATATGACGATTGATTGGACCGCGGAAACTCTGTTGGGAAATGAGAGATATGGAAAGATGCGCCTAAGGTTTTTGAGGTGGTAGTGGCAGGACTTTGAGACATTGTTGACTTGGCGCGAGAGTGTTAGGTCGGAGTCAAGGGTGCATCCAAGATTTTTCACTCTGTTGGAGGGTGTCGGTGAGTGGCCCATGGCGGGTGGCCAGGGTAGTGGGTGCGGTGCGGTAGAAGATCAGAGTTGCTGCAAACCATGATTTCTGTTTTGGATGGGTTTAACAAGAGGTGGCTTTGGGTCATCCAGCGTTCTATGTTCAGGAGGCAGGATGCAATATCAGGTCGGGAGTTGGGTTTTGCGTTCAGGATTTTTAGAATTAGTTGAGTGTCGTCGGCGTAATTGTAACGCAGGATGTTGTGTGAACGAATTATTGGTGGGAGGGTGATCAGGTAGAGATTGAACAGGAGGGCGGATAGACATGCTCCTTGTGGGACTCCTGTGTCGACTGGTCGGGCTTGGGAGGTAAAGTCGGAGAGTGTCGTTATTTGGTGCCTGTCTGAGAGGAACGAAGCTATCCATTTAAGGGCGGTTCCACGTATCCCTAGGGAGTGGAGGCGGTCCAGGAGGATTGAGTGGTTGATCGTGTCAAAGGCGGCCGATAGGTCGAGAAGGATTAGTGCGGCGCATCCCGCGGAGTCAGCTGTCATTTTAAGGTCATCCCAGATCGAGGTTAGGGTGGTTTCAGTTCAATGACGGGTTCTGAATCCTGATTGGGCGGGGTCCAGGAGATTGTTGGCTTCAACAAAGGCATTTAGTTGGGAGTCCGCGGTTCGGTCAGTGAGTTTGGCGAGGAACTTGGTGTTTGAGATGGGGCGGTAGTTTTTGGGCTCGAGAGGGTCGAGCGAAGGTTTTTTAATTAGAGGTTTGACGTGCACCAATTTGAATGCGTCTGGAAAGATACCGGCGGAAAGGGAGGCATTTATGATAGATCTTGCGTGTTCTCCTGCGCAGGTGGAGGCAAAGATTTCTTTTAGGGTTGTGGCTGGGCAGGGGTCCAATGGTGATCCAGATGGTTTGCGGGCGGATAGGAGTTTGAGAAATTGTTCTGGTGATATTGGACTGAAGGATTCGAAAATTGGTTGCGTAGAGGTCGCAGCTGATGGGCTGGCCGGTACGGGCGGAGGATTGCTAGGTGGCTATAAGAGAGCTAGTTTGGTGGTTAGAGTTTTTGTCCTTTCGATAGCCGTGGAGTAAAAGTGGAGGGAGAGAGAGTTGCACAGTGATTGTGACGCGGTCGGGATGGTTGTGTTACAAGCCGGATTGGTGAATTCGGAGATAATTTTGTGAAGTTCTTTGCTTTGGTTTTTGCAGTTTAGGATTCGGGAGTTGTAGTGGGCCTTTTTTGCTTTCCGGATTTCGGCTTTGTACCGATACAGGTGTCGGGCTAAGGAGGTCTTGCTCTCATGGGTTTTCTCTTTCTGCCATTTGTGTTCTAGGTATTTGTATTGTCGTTTAGTGGTCTTCAGCTCAGGGGTGAACCATCTGGGGAAAAGGCCACGGCAGGTTGATCGTTTGCACGAGGGGGTGAGCCGCATCAGAGATGCGTTGAGCCATGAATCAAAGGCCTCAGGAGTTAGTTGGTTGTTGAGATAGCAGGTAGGTGGTGGAGACTGGAGGAGTGCCTCGGCTAGGTCCGGGATGATTATTAGTTTCTTCCAGCATTTGCGTATGTTTGGAGGTTCAGATGTGAGTACGGGAAGGGGTTCGAGTGAGTGGATGGCGAACGAGAGAATGAAGTGATCGGACCAGATGACAGGGGTGGGCGGCATTAGATGGGTCAGGGAGTTGGAGCTAAAGATGGCATCAAGGGTGTGTCCTTTATAGTGAGTCGGGCCGTTTATGTGGGTTTGGAGATTAATTGCATCTAAACCGTCAACCAGGGAGTGTGTCATAGGGTTGGTGGGGTTGTCGAGCCATATGTTGAAGTCTCCAAGAAGGATGAGGTTGGGATGGTTTAGTTGGAGGGTGGCAATAGAATCGCAAAGGTGATTATGATGCCACATAAAGACTCTTGGACTGCTGACGGGTCATGCCCTAGATTCATGATTTAGGGAATACATCCCCTAAGTATGCTGTCCTGAGTGCCCCAGAATCTTGTGCCAGATAATACATCTGCAGATGCATGGCATTGAACAAGTGCCAGAAAGAATGTGGTGCCAGATATTAATGTGCTAGACCATTGATTGAATATAGAGACTGTGAATAAAGCTATACATCCATGCTGTGGCCAAGGTGCCAGAGAATAAGGCTCTAGAGTTATGACTGTCAATTCTCCAAACTATGGTGCCAGAGAATAAGGCTCTAGAGTTATGACTGTCAATTCCCCAGACTATGGTGCCAGAGAATAAAGCTCTACATTTATGACTGGGAATAATTCCCCAGACTATGGTGCCAGAGAATAAGGCTCTAGATTTATGACTGGGAATAATTCCCCAGACTGGTGCCAGAGAATAAAGTTCTGTCTCCATCACAGTCAATGAGGCCCCCCAATAAAGCTCGAGATCCATGACAGTGAATAATTCCCCCGAATGTGGTGCCAGCAAGACTATTGTTTTAGATTCGACTGTTAGTAATTCCTTAGAATATGGTTCCAACAAATAATACTGTGGAATATTGTGCCAGGAATGACTGCCCGGAATAGTAGGGGGGGCCTGCAATTTTGTACCAGAGAATGTTACATTTAAATTTCTGTCAGAAATAGATCCTTTTAATCTCGTTCCAGAGAAATATACCACAGATGACGGTGCCAGATAACTAGTATTTTTATTTGCATATTTTATGCGCTTTGGAACCGAAATACTATACAGAGGCCACGTCACAGAGTTTCATATATCCGAGTGGGGACCACAAAGAGCCCAAACACGAACCTGGGTAAAAACAGGGTTTATTGATCACAAAAAGTTCCTCTTTGAGGTCAAACTCAAACATAAGGTGTCAGAGTATTTTGTCAATGTTTTCACACTTTCAAGGAACTCCTTTGAAAGTTCACAAGATTTTAGGGTGGTGTTCGTCCTCTTTATTTTGGTACAATAACGGTTTCTACTCCTCCGGCCCTGCTTCTCCTGGACTTCACACCGCCTGCTTGTTCCGAGTTCCATCATAGCTTTAACCGCTTCTGATCGGGGTCCCACCCCAACCCCTTGCCCCTGTCTTGGGTGCAGCATGTCCTGTCATTCCTTCCTGATTTGACCAGATACCACAAAGGGCTAGTGTGGGGGCATCTCCTGATTCCCAGCTTCACCCTATCACCTCCAGATCGCCTCTCCTCTCCTCCTCCTGCCTCCCCTCCTCTTGCCTCTCCCTGATAACTCCCGCCTGATATCTCCCTCCTACCTCCCCCTGATTCTCCCTCCTATCTCCCCCGATCGCTCCCTCCTACCTCCTCCCCGATCTCTCCCTCCTACCTCCCCCCGATCTCTCCCTCCTACCTCCCCTGATCTCTCCCTCCTACCTCCCCCTGATCTCTCCCTCCTACCTCCCCTGATCTCTCCCTCCTACCTCCCCTGATATCTCCCTCCTACCTCCCCCTGATCTCTCCCTCCTACCTCCCCTGATATCTCCCTCCTACCTCCCCCTGATCTCCTGCTCCTACCTCCCCCTAATCTCTTCTTCCTACCTCCCCGTGATCTCCTGCTCCTACCTCCCCCTGATCTCTTGCTCCTACCTCCCCCTGATCTCTTGCTCCTACCTCCCCCTGATCTCTTGCTCCTACCTCCCCCTGATCTCTTGCTCCTACCTCCCCCTGATCTCTTGCTCCTGCCTCCCCCTGATCTCTTGCTCCTACCTCCCCCCTGATCTCTTGCTCCTACCTCCCCCCTGATCTCTTGCTCCTACCTCCCCCTGATCTCTTGCTCCTACCTCCCCCCTGATCTCTTGCTCCTACCTCCCCCCTGATCTCTTGCTCCTACCTCCCCCCTGATCTCTTGCTCCTACCTCCCCCCTGATCTCTTGCTCCTACCTCCCCCCTGATCTCTTGCTCCTACCTCCCCCCTGATCTCTTGCTCCTACCTCCCCCCTGATCTCTTGCTCCTACCTCCCCCCTGATCTCTTGCTCCTACCTCCCCCTGATCTCTTGCTCCTACCTCCCCCTGATCTCTTGCTCCTACCTCCCCCCTGATCTCTTGCTCCTACCTCCCCCTGATCTCTTGCTCCTACCTCCCCCTGATCTCTTGCTCCTACCTCCCCCTGATATCTCCCTCCTACCTCCCCCTGATCTCTCCCTCCTACCTTCCCCTATGTGTCTGAGCCACCAGCTGGCCTGATGCCTTCCCCCTCTTGTTTCCAGCCCACTCAACCTTCTATCTCGCTCCTAACTCACTCCACTGCTTCCTTCTTGAATGGCCACCTCACACCACACTCCAGCTGCAGCCTTCTCCAAATGGCCACCCCTCCCCTTCTTGGGACATACTTGTTATAGTCTAATGGATCCTACTGTGGCCTGGTCCGGAAGCAGAGGCCTCCATGTGTGTAATCATATTTGTGCTGCAGTGGAATTGTTTGCTGTGGAATTGGTTTCCCACCACAGGTGTAACATATGATTTCGTGTGTTATCCAAATGGTGGCTGGACTCTTGCTTTAACAAGCCAGTCCGCCATTTTGGATTTCTTGTCCATGTGAGAGTGCAGACTTGCATGCGCATCTGCAGATGCAGGGCAAGGACTACAGCAAGATAGGGCAATAAGTGCTGCCAGTATTTAGGAATTGTGATAGTTTCTGGTGAGGTCGAGGCGGACATTTTATTGAGACTAGGTTGGGAATACAGTGCAGTGAGCCATGTGAAGTGGTGGGTCTCCAGGTCCAGGAAAGGCCCTTAAAGGGACAGTAACACTTTTATCTGGCATGTGACTGGCTCTTGGCCAATGTCAGGGGCTAATTGAGGGTGACTAGACGATCCTTCCATACCATTTCTGGGGCCAACCTAAACTAGTTCAGGGAGATCCCTTGGCCACCCCACTTGAGATTCCTAGAATAAGCCAGTGGACTTTGTCACACATCTCCCCAACTTCTTTCGGGCACTGTTGTGACTCTGCAAAGGGGTATCTACTGAAACTATCCATATTGGCTTGGAGTTTGGCTTCCCTATGGATAACCGGGAAAGGGTAGGCGTGGAGCACCAGTACCCACCTCTTTAACCTTGGGTTGGTATGCTTAGTCCTGAATAACCAATTGAGCAATGCATGGTCCATAGCTAAGGGGACACTTTGGCCTGTAGGGACTCTACGGCCTACCTAATAACGAGGCACTCGAGTTCATTCGTGGCATTCACCCTCTTCGACGGTGTTGGATCTGCCCATTAAACCCACTCAGGAGGCATCCATTTGCTGGATAGACAGATCAATAAAATTAGGCATTATGAAGGAATCGTTCACCTTCTTAAGTCCTTCTCTGTACTTTCTGTGTATGGACAACAGTTAAATGTGTATCCTCTTAGCTGGTCAGTTATGGTTGGGAAGGTTTGTAATGAAGCGGCGGTTGTACTCGACCAGGCCAAGGCAAGTTCGCAATTTCTTCTTCGTCTTGGGAGTGAGGATGTTCTGGGAGTGAGAATGCTCGGGGCACTTTAATCTTTTGCTTCTTGTGGAGAAACTTTCAGTACTTGACAAAAGCAAAGGCCAGGTTGGGTGGATCGGCCTTCCTAACACTTTTGGCCACCAGAATGTATTGTCTCATGTGGTCAGCCCAAGTTTGACTGTAAACCGCAATGTCATCTCGGTAGTCTCCTGAGAAAGCTTGGTGAGGTTGAAATATGAGATGATCACCCTGTGGGTGAGAGCCGGCCAATCAGGAGGCTAGAAACACGGGCTGATACTCCCAAACTAGCCCGCGTTCTTCAAGGTCTCCAAGGGTGCAGGCCAGCCAGGCTAGTGGGGGGGGGTGCGGAGGGGCAAGTGCAGGTCGATGGAGGAGGCCAGGGGAGACCACGTGCAGGGGTTGACTGGACTAGGTGGATCTGGTGCCCTGTAAGACTCTGAAGGAACCAGGAAACCAGTCAAGAGGCAGAAGGGGAAAATAGCAAGGAACGGTGAGTGGGAAGGAGGTAGATAAAAGAAAGGTCTTGAGAACCTTCTGGAACTTAAGGAGATCCAGATCAAGTCTGAGAGGGTTAGAGCAAGAAGATCGAAGGGCTCTAGTGGGGAGGTATTTGGGGACAGCGAGTTGGATGAAGCGGGGGTCCCAGGCCCCAAACAGCCTTTTGGATGATGCAGAGGGTCTTGAACTTGATCCACGCAGCAACCGGGAGCCAGTGGAGAGGTTTTAGGGCTGGAGAGTTGCGTCCCTGGGCTTGAGGCAAAGGATAAGTCTCGCAGTTCTGTTCTGGATTAGTTGAAGGGGTGAAGGGAGGATTTAGGCAGATTGAAGAAGAGGCTGTTGTAGTAATCCAGCCTAGAGAGGACCAGCTCTGGAGACATTGTGTTTCTGGGGGAAAGAGAGAATGCCTCCGAGGAGGTGCAAATGAAAGTGGGCCTTCTTGGCAAGGTCCGTGATGTGAGGAGAGGAGGAGAGAGAGGAGTCGAAAATGACACCAAGGTTTTTTGCCTCACAGGAGGGTGAGGGAAGAGGCCCATGGAAGGTGGCAAGGGTGTGGGAGGGAAAGAGGGAGCAGGGATCCCAATGAGAAGGATCTCTCTTACTGGCATTAACTTGGGCTGCCTGGCCGTTCCCCCGGTATAGCCCGTGGAATCGGTTAATAACGCCATCTTCATAACCAGTTTAAAGTTTGTGGGGGACCTCCAAGGTATTTTTGCTTTCTTCCTCTGGGTGCATGGCTGTGAGCCACAGTTGGGGTGGCTCTTGCACATATGCACAAGACAGCCAAACCTGTGGCACCAGAAAGGGAGATGAGAGAGAGAGTGACGCAGTGTGAGAAAGAGGGAGAGAAAGAGAGAGGGAGAGCAGGGGAGGGGAGAACAAAGAGAGAAAGATTCATAGCAGGATAGAGTGAGATCTACATATGAAACGCTGGGAACAGCTTGTTAAATATTCTGTAACATGTGTTGGCTTTGCACAATCACTTCGCATTTTGGATGGCTTATATTCATAAACATAAAGCTCTACTAAATTGCATAAAGATTATGCAGTGTTTTGGACATAATTATAGTTATGGATACACATGTTCTTAACGTTTAAAAGTATTAAAAAGTGTTGCAAGGGGCTAAAACGTGCCCATTGATGACAGGAGCTGAGGTAGTGTGCTGTAAGGAATCCCTCGTCCAACATGTGCACTAACTGATTCTGCACCCCTGTCCCCCTTATTTACTAGAATGAATGTCCCACATTATCAAGAGGTCTTGGAGGGAAACCTCAAGGATTGGGTGGGGCCACATCACACTGCCAGTACCTGTAAAAGGGGAGGTAAAGACAAGGGATTTAGAAGTTGCACCCAGGGCCTTTGCTCTGGATAAGGCAGGACAATGGTCAGAGTTTGTATGGACTGGGATGTCGGGGCCATAAGGGTGTCTTTCACCATTTTGGCTATCCCTGCATGCTATGGCCGTGCTACCCAGCAACTGCCAAGAACAAAACACAATGGGACTGCTTCAAAAGGAGGAGGACACCCCAGTCAGGAGGAGTCTCCATTGGACCTCAAAGGGGCTCTTGCAATTTACCAATCACACCCCAGAATGTATGTATAAATGGGTGAGCAAGACTCTTCCCCAGGGTACGAAAGACTCAAACCTCCTTTCCTGGGGTACAAAAGACTCAGCCTCCTTCCCCAAGGTACGAAAGACTCCGCCTCCTTCCCCAGGGTAGGAGCACGAAAGACTCAGCCTCCTTTCCCGGAGTACGAAAGACTCAGCCTCCTTTCCCGGGGTACGAAAGACTCAGCCTCCTTTCCTGGGGTACGAAAGACTCCGCCTCCTTTCCCGGGGTACGAAAGACTCCGCCTCCTTTCCCGGGGTACAAAAGACTCAGCCTCCTTTCCCGGGGTACAAAAGACTCAGCCTCCTTTCCCGGGGTACGAAAGACTCGGCCTCCTTTCCCGGGGTATGAAAGACTCGGCCTCCTTTCCCGGGGTATGAAAGACTCGGCCTCCTTTCCCAGGGTATGAAAGACTCAAGCCTCTTTTCCCGGGGTATGAAAGACTCGAGCCTCTTTTCCCGGGGTATGAAAGACTCAGGCCTCCTTCCCCGGGGCACAAAGGACTCAGGCCTCCTTCCCCGGTGTACGAAAGGCTCCGCCTCCTTTCCCGGTGTACGAAAGGCTCCGCCTCCTTTCCCGGTGTACGAAAAGCTCCGCCTCCTTTCCTGTGGTACGAAAGGCTCAGCCTCCTCCCCTGTGGTACGAAAGGCTCTGCCTGCTTCCCCGTGGTACGAAAGACTCTGCCTGCTTCCCCGTGGTACGAAAGACTCTGCCTACTTCCCCGTGGTACGAAAGACTCTGCCTCCTTCCCCGTGGTACGAAAGACTCTGCCTCCTTCCCCGGGGTATGAAAGACTCTGCCTCCTTTCCCGGGGTACGAAACACTCGGCCTCCTTTCCCGGGGTACGAAACACTCGGCCTCCTTTCCCGGGGTACGAAACACTCGGCCTCCTTTCCCGGGGTAAGAAACACTCGGCCTCCTTTCCCGGGGTACGAAAGACTCGGCCTCCTTTCCCGGGGTACGAAAGACTCCGCCTCCTTCCCAGGGTACAAAAGACTCGGCCTCCTTCCCGGGGTATGAAAGACTCAGCCTCCTTCCATAGGAATCAAAACACCATAAACCAAGAATGTATAAAGACCCTTTGCTTACATCCAGGAGGTCTACTAGGCGTATCTGCTGAAAGAAGTGGACCTGGCCTGCTGTTGAGGACCACAATATCAGGAAACCGGAGTCCTGAAGATTAAGTGTGCCTGCATGCCAGCATTTTACCTGAAACATGGAGTGCATCTGATTAGCTGATTCCCAGTGGATCTTAAGACATTCAAAACACCATTTAGAAAGAAAGACACTGTGCTTGAAGCAGCTGCCCAGCGAGCACAAACCAGCAGTGCATCCAGCCAATACCTCGCTGATGGACCAAGGCTGAAGACTGCCCGCTTGAAGACAGGGGTCTCTGCGTGACCCACCTTTTGCAGCAGAGCATACGGCGTGAGATCTAGCGTGCATCTAGATCTCAAATACGCCTTACAGTCAAGGAGTCAGACTTGATGCTGTCACATCACTCTGTGAACTGGAGAACTGTGGAAGCTGATGCTGCAGACTAGATGCCAATCTCGGGCACACTGGCGGCTCTACCCACCTGGCCTGACATCGGACCCCATACACCGTACCTTGGACCCAAGATAAGACTGCACGGCATATTTGTGTTTTTCTCCTTTTATGAACCAGCCTCTTTTAATCCCACACTGCATCACAACACCTGGTTATTCATTCTGCCTGTTTTGATACCCAGGCTGGTAGTCTGCTTCTTTCTCTTGCAGGGGTGGGTTGCTAATCGTTTGTGTGTTTTATAAAAAAGTGGATTTGCTTGGACATTCCATTTATTGAGTACTTACTGTATTAGCAATGGTTATGGAAGGTTCCTCTGGTGAGCTCCTGCTCTGGAGATTATAGACTGCCCTCAGCCAGTTCTGGTCCTAGTGCTACCTAAGGTGAAGGAGCTGTATTATCCAAGCTTTGGTGCAGGTTTGGGCACAGCACAAAGAAGGCTTGGCTCCCCCTTGCACCTCTTCAGATCAGCAATGATGTCATCAGAGGACTGGTCTATGTGCATCACAATACTGAAAAGCATTCACACAGCATGAGAATTTGGCTTCCACAGCAAAAGGCTGCTCTGACAAGGGCAGGCGGCTCTGATGCTGTGAGGACCAGGTATGGCCTAGGGCCACCCAGTCATGTATTTTCCCTGCAACCATTCCCCATCAATGCAGAACTAGCGGGTGGGTTCCATACTCCTGCTCCCCTTCCCCTATGTCGCCAGCCCTATTTGTCACTCTCCTCCCAAGTTCCACTCTGGCCACTTCTCTCTCTCTCTATCCACTCCAATCTCCTCTACACCATCCAGTTCCCTTCATTTTCTCAAGCAGATACTACTTCTACCTCTGGCCTGGAGATTGACTTCACCCTGGGTCTCTGGAATGCCCACTCCCTCTGTAGAAGACCTCCTTTCTCATGAATCACTTTGGTTCTGTGATGGGTATTACCCAAACCTAGGTCTCCCCATTACATCATCACCGTGGCAGCCCTTCAAAACGACTTTGCCTCTTTCACTCACTTCCCAGAGCTATCAAAAAAACCAACAGTGGTGTTGGTCTCAAGATCAGCAAGAACACCATCGGCAGCCCTTTCTCCTCTGATATCACCTCCTCCTCCTTTGATTATATTTTGATCTGTGTCCTCGCTCTCACCCCTCTTTCTATGTTTCCCATCTACTGTGGACCGGGCACCCTCAACCTCTTCTTCTCTGATCTTGACCTCTTACTCCAAATGCTCCCAGATGATGGTGTTGCTGTCATAATGGGTGACCTCAACTTTTTCAATATGACCAAAGCCCAACCACTCCAACTCCACACTCTGACAACTCACTGGTCATCCTACATAAGCTTCCAACCTACCCCTATGGCAGCTCTCTCAACCTCCTATCCGATATCGCCATCTTCCACCAGGGTCTTCTCCTGCTCTCACAACTGACCCCTCCACCTCTCACCACATATCAATACCATTCACTACACCATCTTCATTCCCCCCTCCCCTCCCGCATCTATCACCAAACACACGTTCGGGCCAGAATCCATGGGGCTCTACCTCAACCAAGTCAACGTCTCCCTCCAAGCGCACTCTCCAACGTATTCACTGCACTGAACAGACTCTTGCAGAATTCAACCGTGAACAGTTTACCCCCTTCAGTGATCACTAGCCTGCCTGCTCCGTCACCCCGTCCCCCCACGTCCCCGGCCATGGACCTCCCCAGCTACTCAGCTGGGGAGGATAATAGTACATCACTGCTTTTGCCACTGGTACAAAGGCCAATCCCCCACCCTTCCCACTGCTTACAAGGACTCTCTACTGACCTGACCACAGCTCTAAACACAGACTTCTACTACAGTACCCTTCTTTACATTTTCTGCTTGCATCTTGACAAATTATCCATGGCCTTCCAGGCCATGATTTTCCCCCGAGACCAGCTCCATTTCCTCCTCTCTCTCTCCAATCACTTTGCCTTGCTCCCCTTTCTATCCCTCCCAAACCTGCTTCCTTCTCCCATCTTCCCCAAACTCTCCGCTGCTCCTCACTTCTTTCCCACCTCGCCCGCCAATCATTTACCCTACCCTTTGATCTGCCAACCCATCTAGTGAAGGTGGTGTGGCAACACAGTCTGATTCTGGTGAAAGAGGTCTGGCAATGCATTGGGGTTCTAGCGAAGGAGATCTGGTAACATGATGGGTTTCTGGTGAAGGAGGTCTGGCAATGCAATGGGGTTCTGGTGAAGGAGGTCTGGAAATGTAATAGGGTTCTGGTAAAGGAAGTATGGCAAATGTGGTGAGTTGAGTGAACTCCCCTGTTATCATGTGAGGGGTCAAGCCGGTAGTGACTGGCTTTGTCAGGCCACTACTGATGTGTCTCCTAGATGATGGCAGTAGTGGGATCCCCCCGTCTCACCATCCCCATCAAGGATGTACAACAAGCTTCAGTCTGGCATGTACAGAGTTTTACCATCAGAGTTTCCAGACTTTGCCAAAGTCCCACTATCTGGGAACATCAGAACCACATCCTCCGAAGTCTCTAAACACTCACCATGAGAAGTCTAGAACTCCTTAACATCACAAGTGTGCAAAACAAAACCTTCTAAATCAGATGGTCCTATAAAAACTCTGCCATACTTTCAACAAATAAGCATTAATCAGAAATGGACCACGCCTAGAAATATAGATGCAGAGTTCCTGAAAATTGGAGAAGGAAGGTCCCGAACTTACCTGACATTCGCAGAAAGAGGGTGGTGCAGCCGTGACACAAGTGATCAGAAAGGAGATGGAGCCATGAGTCAAATTCCTATAGATGTAGAATGACACTGACAGGCTGACCCTCACAGGAGAGCTTCCAAGATGGCAGCAATGTCACATCCTGCCTATGCAGCTACACACCAAACAGGGGAGAGAAAATGCCAATTACCAACCACAGAGAGGTTCAATTAGACACGTTCAAATATCCAGGAGGAAACCCCCAATCCTGAGCCATTAGACCAAACTATAATGATCTCCACTAATCAGGAGGGGTCAACATGGAAAAGTGGAACCTTTCAGCACTATTAAAAGGCATGTCAGAAGAGTCCACAGCAGGCCTGTAACAGAAGGGTGCAAAGACAAGGGGAACTTGGGACAAGGTTGTCGGGGGGGAAATTCTGCCAGGGTCGGCCGGGCCGTCCGCAGACCTCCGGGCAGGGAGGCCCCAACTCCTCCCGTATATCCCAGATGAGATAGAGTATGAGACACACGCAAGAAGCAAGGTGACTCTGCTGTTTATTAGACTAAAACGGCAGGGATGGGTCAAGGATCGTACACGTCCGTCCTGACACACACACAATCGTAGGGCTCGCAGGCCCTTTTTACCTTAGTATGACGCGCTACTTGCGTCACCTTGGAAAGTTAGCAAAAAACCTATCGCCACTCTTAATTGGTTGCTCGAGTGGTAGGGTTAGTATAGCATACGTATAGAGAACAATATTAGTGGACAAGGGTTAGTCAGGTGATATATCTGGGTTGTCCCTACAATTAGATACATGAGAATTGTTACATGAAGACCCCTGATGATTGGTTAATGTTAATGGCGTCAGTGATAGGAACCCCATGTTCTGATTGGTGCGCCCGCGAGCTTCCCAGCCTGGGACCATCGCTGTTCCCAGCTCTCGGTGTACCTGTCATTTGCAACAATGTTTCACTATGAGTACGTGCAGACAATGTGAGGACTTATTCATAGCTGGAAGACCGACTACTCCCACTGTCGCAGATGTCCATTGAGCCTTTTAATTGTATCTGCCTATGTCTTGTAACGAGGGATCCAGACGCCTTCTTCCTCCTGGGCTTGGCATCCTGTCAGGTTCGGCTTGGTCACGTGAGGTGGGACCGTGTTTGAGGCAGAATTCTGCACAATTAATATTGTTTTTCCACTGTGTGCCTGGTTTAATTTGCAGGTGTGACTTTAACGCCGGTGTGGGGCGTGCGAGGTTGCAACATCGTGCCCTTGATGGTCTGCTTTCGGAATGTGGGTTTGCAACATTGCGACCTTGGCTGTTTGCTTTCGCCGGGCTCATTCTGCAGGATCAGCAACCTGACTCTTGTTCTTTTAACGTCCATGGAAGCTCTTGCTTGCGGCCTACTTAGGCCTGGTGTATAGGTGGAACCGTTTGGTGCACAGGCGCTTTAGGTTACAGTACCATATTGTCTTATGACCAGTATCGTGTCTTCATTATATTTCTCATTGTGGCACCTGGTTTTAGGAGAAGCGTAAGCAAGCTCTTTTAGATGAGTTCATGATGCGTCTTGCGTTTCTGCATTTTGAAAGCCTATGTGGAAAATAATAAAGATGCACGTCCGTGAGTATGTCTGTCGCCTACGTCATAGCACTGAGTATATTCTTCGTGTAGATTGGTGCGGGAGTGTCCAGTGTGTATATTTGTACAGGTGTGCTGACCGTTGGCTAGGTCGTCATGGCATCTCTAACGACGTGTAGGTTTTAGTCTAGTTGATCCGCGCCGCAGGTGTCGGCATGGCCAGGGCGGGCTGCTGGGCAGGCAGATGGACACATCCGTATGTTCCTGTACCAGGGTATTTGGTCGTCTGGTAGATGGGCAAACTCTTCTCGTGGCGGGTGCCTGGGTCGTGACCCTTTAGGCCAAGCGTGAGAGGTGAAGGACGGGAGCCTGGTCTTCCATTCTCCCACTTCAGTCCCCCCTCTGGTCGACTTGTCGACCACAAACATATCCTTTTCATTATCTCCTCTTACTCTCCATATCTTAGTTATTCCTCCTAAATGTCCATAGTGGTTCACATGATCTTCAAATGACCAATACATATATTCACAGGTTCCTCCAGGAGTACAGTATACCCATTTCCCTATGTAGCTCCTGGGGTTTCTTGGGTTCTCGATCTTCACCGATGGTGGGTCCAGATGGTTGGTGATGATCTGGTTGCGCAACTTCTCTGTAACGCTCACCTGATTCCCGTAGAGGCGCCGGTCTTGACTGGGCGTATACCGTATCTGCAAAGGTGATGTGTAACACACGGCTGGCTCTTTGGGCTGGACCTCTGTGCACTGTATGTCTGACTTGAAGGGTAAGATGTCTGCAGATAGAAAATATGGGATTAAGGAACTGGGTTATTGAATGTCTCTCTCTTCTTCCCTTTCTCTTCTCCGGTAGAACCCCAAAGGTTAACGCTCTCACCTTAGGTAAGGGAACGCTGTGCTCTACATCTGCCTCGGGGCAGGGTGCTGTAACCAGTTTCTTCACTGGATAAGGGGAGCAGGCCTCTTGACTTCAGAGGACTGCTGTCCGTCATTTACTGCACGAACGGTAAGTTTCGAGTAATTCTAATGTCTTTAAAGTCTTTAGTAATGATGTTTCTTGTTTTGCAGGGTTCCGGCGATGGCGGGCTGAAGTGAGTTGAAGATGGAGCCCGTGTGATGAATAGAAGCGCCTGGAAGCACGTAAGTAAGCGCTTGTTGCCTGCTTCACGATCCGCTCTAACTGTCTTTTTATTTTGCAGGTACAAGTTCGGAGCGGCTGCAGGGTGCTGGAATACCCACTGGGTTAGATGTGGAAAGGAGTAATGGCACGTGAGTATTAAAGTTCCCCAATGTCTTTAAACGCACCTTGTTTTGTCTTTCAGATGCGGGATGCAGCGCCGAAGGCCTCCGGAGCGTGCAAAGAGTTGGTAAGCTTTGTCTTTCAGATGCCGGAATGCAGTGTGAAGACCTCCGGAGCGCACGAAGAGTAGGTAAGCCTTTGTCTTTCAGATGCCGGAATGCAGCGCGAGGCGTTGGTGACAGCCGATGGACCAGGTAAGTGAAGAGCTGTCACTGAAGACCGTAATGCTAACCTGTTCTTTCTTGTCTTTATAGGTGTTGCTGAAGACTGGATTCAGGATGGTAAGCCTTTTTCCTTAGGCCCAGGATCAGATGCAGAAGACACGATGAGCGTTCTGCTGCAGAGGATGCAGAATAACGCAAAGCAAGATTCATCCATCGGGTGTGGTTTAAATAGCCTCCTGTAGTGCTTGGGTGTCTCCTTCCACAGCCACGCCTAGGTAAGAAAAGAGTTCCTGCTTTCCAGAAGAGTTCCAGTGTTCTGAATCTAGGGAGTGGCTCCTGCCCCACCCAACAGGAAAAGTAGTTCCAAACAGAAGAGGATCAGAGGCTCAACTGGCAGGCAAGTAAGCAGCATGGTCTGCTGCAGGTAAGTCCACCCAAGCATTATGAGCCTGGCGCTTCCAGCGCTGGGACTGGGCATATTTATGAGCCTGGTGCCACTGGCGCCAGGACTGGGTCCAAAAGGTCCCAATTGGGACTGGTTGGCACTCGGAACCTGGGTTATGGATCTGCTTCCAAGGGAGTTGGGAAAACCCTGACCTTTTGGAAGCAGAGATCATGACAGTACCCCCCCTCAAGGCCCCTCCCAAACCGGGCTTCTCTGGGGGTTTTGGCTTGTCAGGAAATGTTCGGTGAAATCTTTTGATTAGGCGAGGAGCGTGGACATATTCAGCAGGTTCCCAGGATCTCTCTTGGGGCCGTAGCCTTTCCAGTCAATTAGGTAAAATAGTTTAGATTTGGAGATCTTGGAGTCCAGAATGCTTTTGACTTCAAACTCGAGTTCTCCATCAACTAGGATAGGTTTTGGAGATTTAGTTAGTCGGGTTTGAGGTTGAACGGGTTTTAATAGAGAGACGTGGAAGACCGGATGTATCTTCATGTGCGGGGGCAAGTCCAACTTGACCGCTACTGGGTTTACTATGGTAGTGATGGAATAGGGACCAAGGTATCTTGGGTTGAATGTGCGTGGCCCTTTTAGAGGTAGATATTTGGTGGATAACCAGACTTGATCCCCTACTTGATATTGAGGGGCTTCCTTCCGATGTTGATCTGCTCCTTTCTTGTATTGTTCTTTAGCCCTTTGAAGGTGAGAAACAGCTTCCTTAAAGGCTTGGGTGATTGTAGAATGCAGGTAGTCTACTGCTGGTGTTTCAAGATCTTGGAGGGGATCCAACTCCGAGGTTCGAGGGTGACTGCCGTACAAAAGAAAAAACAGGGTTTTCCCAGTTCCCGAATGGACAGAGTTATTGTAGGCATATTCGGCTATCCAAAGGATGTCTTTCCAAGTTTTTTCAGTTTGTTGCAGCATGCAGCGTAAATACTGTTCCAGAGTTTGATTGGTCCTCTCGGTTTGTCCGTCGGTCTGAGGGTGGTGACTGGTCGATAGTCTCACATCAATTTGAGCCGACCGACAGCAACTTCGCCAAAAATGAGAAATAAATTGACTACCTCGATCCGAAATTAGAACCGAAGGAAAACCGTGCAGTCGGACGATGTTTTCGAGAAATTCTCAGGCCAGAGTTGCTGCTGTTGGCAAGCCTTTGAGCGGAATGAAATGCGCCATCTTGGAGAATAAGTCCACGATTACTAGAATCGTATTGTATCCGGAGCATGGAGGTAGATCGGTGATGAAGTCCATAGAAAGCGTATGCCAAGGGCGAGGTGGGATGTCAATAGGGCGTAAGAGGCCTGCTGGTCTTTCCTTTTGACTCTTGTTTTGGGCGCATACTCCACAGGACATTATAAAGTCTCTGATATCTTTTTTCCAAGACGGCCACCAGAAGTAGCGCTTTATCTTTTCTGAGGTCTTGGCCATACCGGGATGTCCTTCCATTAAAGAATCGTGATAACAAGAGATTACTTTTTTCTGTAAATCTGTGCTGGGTAGGTATAATCGTTCTTGGAAATACAATAAGTTGTCCTTTACTGCAAAGTCCTTTCCCTGCAGATGCCAATTCTGTATGTCTGCTGAAGTTACAAGTTGCCTGGCCTTATCCTTAACTTCCTCTATGGATTCTGTGGCGATTACACCCAGAATTCTTTGTTCGTGAATGATTGGTACAGGTTTAGGGTTGATCAAGTGTTCTTCCACTCCCATCCGAGAAAGGGCATCAGCTTTACCGTTCTTTGTACCAGGTCGATAGGTAATTATGAAGTCAAACTCGGCAAAGAATAATGCCCAACGGAGTTGTCTAGAGGATTGGGCTTTTGCGGTTTTCAAATATTGCAGGTTTCGGTGATCCGTAATCACAGTAACGGTGTGTCGGGCCCCCAGCAGATAATGCCGCCAAGCCTTAAAGGCAGACTTGATAGCCAGAAGTTCCTTGTCAGTAATCGTGTAATTGATTTCAGGAGGCGAGAATTTGCGGGACCAAAATGCCACGGGATGCAACTGATTGGTTACCGGGTCCTTTTGTGATAGAACTGCCCCCATGGCAAGGCTTGAAGCATCAGTTTCCACGATGTAGGGGAGTTCGGGGCGAGGGTGTTTTAAGATTGGTGCAGAGATAAATTTAGTCTTCAAATCCTGGAAAGCTTGTTCCGCCTCGGTAGACCATTCAAAACGTTTGTTTTTCTTTAACAAGGCAGTGATGGGCTGGACTATTCGAGAGAATTCGGGGATAAACCTGCGGTAAAAGTTAGCGAAGCCTAACATGCTTTGCACACCTTTTACGGAGGATGGTGATGGCCATTTGAGAACTGCATCGACCTTCTTTGAATCCATACGCACTCCGCCAGGTGATAATATGAATCCCAAGAATTCAACTTCAGTCACGTTGAACACACATTTTTCCAACTTAGCGAAAAGTTTGTGTTGACGCAATCTTTCGAGGACCATTTTCACGTGTTTCCGATGTTCAGATTCCGATGAAGAATAAACGAGGATGTCGTCAATGTAAACAACAACACACACATCTACGAGCTCTCTGAGGACATCGTTCATAAAATATTGAAAGGCGGCCGGGGCATTGCAAAGTCCGAAGGGCATGACCTGATATTCAAATAGCCCATACTTGGTGCGGAAGGCCGTCTTCCATTCATCGCCCTCTTTTACTCGTACCAAGTGGTAAGCTCCTCTAAGATCCAGCTTTGTATATATGCATGCTTTTCTGACTTGGTCCAGGAGTTCAGGGATCAAAGGTAACGGATATCTATTCTTAACGGTGATCTGGTTCAGGGAGCGATAATCTATACAAGTTCTAAGGTCTCCTTCCTTTTTTGGAACGAAGAACAAAGCTGAAGAAGCAGGGGACTTGGAAGGACGAATAAACCCATTTGCCATGTATTGATCCAGGTATTGTCGAAGGTGAAGGTTCTCAGGCTCGGTGAGGGCATAAATTCTACTACAAGGAGGAGTAGATCCAGGTATCAGGTCTATCTGGCAGTCATAAGACCTATGAGGAGGTAGAGAGTTAGCCTGATCCTTCCGGAAAACATCTTGGTATTCTAGGTATTCGGGAGGTAACTGGGGAGTCTCTGAAGAAATTGCTGCCAGTGCAACACCAGGTGGAGGGTGACAAGTAGAGACACATTCTGGAAACTGGACCGTTCTTGCTCGCCAATCGATCAGAGGATTGTGTTTCTCTAACCAAGGTATTCCTAGAATAATCTGAAACTGAGGGGCCTTGATCACATCGAACACGATCTTCTCATGGTGTCCATCTTGACTTACTAGCGTCACCTCTTGAGTGGTATGCGTTACTGGCCCGGAGGCTATCTCCGTACCATCAACCGTAGTAATGACGTCCTTTACAGCCTTGGGACAAAGAGTTAGATTCATCCTCAAAACCATTTCATGATCCACATAATTGCTGATGGCACCGCTGTCGACGTAAGCTTCAATTGCATGTAATCGATCCGGATTATCAGGGCTAATGAGGACCATAGGTATCACGAAATGCGAGGTCACGGAACTGGTTTTCACGCTCGGCAAGAGGACCTCTATTCTTGTCGGGCGAGGTCGTTTCCCTGCTCAGAGTTTGTAACTTTGGTAACTGCAGCTCCTACTGCCTTCTTGGCAGGTTTCACCGGACAGTCTCGAAGAAAGTGCCCTGAGTTTCCGCAATAGAGGCATAATTGCAACTGTTTTCTCCTTTCCTGCTCCTTTTGTGTTAGAGGACCTTTCAGACCCCCTATTTGCATGGGTTTCCCGGAGTCTACTCCTTTGGAAGGAGTTGGCGGTTTGGAAAATACTCGAGCATCAAACTTGGAACGATCGGCCTTCCTGTTCTGCAGTCTGTGATCTATTTGAACGACTAAGTCTATATAGTCCGAACAATCTTGTGGGGGATTCACTACTTGGGCTAACACATCTTTGAGCTCTCCACGTAGACCTCTATAAAACAGCGTAATCCTTTTGTCCTCAGGCCATTGAGTTTCCACTATCAGTCTGTTGAAAGACGCAATATAAGCCAAAAGGTCTTGATTACCTTGTCGCAACGAAAGAAGCTCATTGTCCAAGGCCTGCCCCTGTGAATGTCTTGCGAACAGTTTTTCCATACTGAGCTGAAAAGCTTGAAAATCATGGAGGACCGGATCATCTTGATTTACTAGAGGGATCGACCAGTCTGCCGCATTGCCACTAAGGTACGAAAGCACGAAAGCTACTTTAGCTTGATCAGTTGGAAAGGCTGCTGGCCGGCATAAGAAATGCAACCGGCACTGATTGATAAATACTGCAAACCTCTTTGGGTCACCAGAAAATCGTTCGGGCGGAGCCAGAGGTACATTCCCAGGTAGGTTGATCTGCACTGGATTCATAGAGGATGTAGAAGGAAGATTTCCCCCAGATGCGGGTAACGGGGTCTGTCCGGCTTGTGACTGTAGCAATTGTCTAGCGAGATAATCTGTTCGCTCCTTGGAAATAATCAGTTCCCTTCTTAGAGCGTTCGTTTCCTGACGGGCTGCATGCACTTCTGCCCTTAGTTCCCCAAGTAACTGGGCTAGCTGGTCGGTATCCGAGGTTTCCATAGCGCCTGGACGGGAGTTTTGTGGTAGGCTTTGCGTTCTGTAACGCTCACCTGATTCCCGTAGAGGCGCCGGTCTTGACTGGGCGTATACCGTATCTGCAAAGGTGATGTGTAACACACGGCTGGCTCTTTGGGCTGGACCTCTGTGCACTGTATGTCTGACTTGAAGGGTAAGATGTCTGCAGATAGAAAATATGGGATTAAGGAACTGGGTTATTGAATGTCTCTCTCTTCTTCCCTTTCTCTTCTCCGGTAGAACCCCAAAGGTTAACGCTCTCACCTTAGGTAAGGGAACGCCGTGCTCTCCATCTGCCTCGGGGCAGGGTGCTGTAACCAGTTTCTTCACTGGATAAGGGGAGCAGGCCTCTTGACTTCAGAGGACTGCTGTCCGTCGTTTACTGCACGAACGGTAAGTTTCGAGTAATTCTAATGTCTTTAAAGTCTTTAGTAATGATGTTTCTTGTTTTGCAGGGTTCCGGCGATGGCGGATGACGGGCTGAAGTGAGTTGAAGATGGAGCCCGTGTGATGAATAGAAGCGCCTGGAAGCACGTAAGTAAGCGCTTGTTGCCTGCTTCACGATGCGCTCTAACTGTCTTTTTATTTTGCAGGTACAAGTTCGGAGCGGCTGCAGGGTGCCGGAATACCCACTGGGTTAGATGTGGAAAGGAGTAATGGCACGTGAGTATTAAAGTTCCCCAATGTCTTTAAACGCACCTTGTTTTGTCTTTCAGATGCGGGATGCAGCGCCGAAGGCCTCCGGAGCGTGCAAAGAGTTGGTAAGCTTTGTCTTTCAGATGCCGGAATGCAGTGTGAAGACCTCCGGAGCGCACGAAGAGTAGGTAAGCCTTTGTCTTTCAGATGCCGGAATGCAGCGCGAGGCGTTGGTGACAGCCGATGGACCAGGTAAGTGAAGAGCTGTCACTGAAGACCGTAATGCTAACCTGTTCTTTCTTGTCTTTATAGGTGTTGCTGAAGACTGGATTCAGGATGGTAAGCCTTTTTCCTTAGGCCCAGGATCAGATGCAGAAGACACGATGAGCGTTCTGCTGCAGAGGATGCAGAATAACGCAAAGCAAGATTCATCCATCGGGTGTGGTTTAAATAGCCCCCTGTAGTGCTTAGGTGTCTCCTTCCACAGCCACGCCTAGGTAAGAAAAGAGTTCCTGCTTTCCAGAAGAGTTCCAGTGTTCTGAATCTAGGGAGTGGCTCCTGCCCCACCCAACAGGAAAAGTAGTTCCAAACAGAAGAGGATCAGAGGCTCAACTGGCAGGCAAGTAAGCAGCATGGTCTGCTGCAGGTAAGTCCACCCAAGCATTATGAGCCCGGCGCTTCCAGCGCTGGGACTGGGCATATTTATGAGCCTGGTGCCACTGGCGCCAGGACTGGGTCCAAAAGGTCCCAATTGGGACTGGTTGGCACTCGGAACCTGGGTTATGGATCTGCTTCCAAGGGAGTTGGGAAAACCCTGACCTTTTGGAAGCAGAGATCATGACATTCTCTCTCTCTTGTATGATTATGCCTGTGTGTTGGCCGTCATCTGCTGGCATCAAGGGGTGCATACCGACCATTTCATGCAACTCGTCAGTGGTGCGTGCCTTCCGGGCCTTCCAAAATCTTATTATGATCAGTGTAGCTCCAGCCAAAATAGTACAACCAACTATAATTTTCAGTCCATCTGACAGCCAAGATGGCATCCATGACCATAATAGTGAAAACCAGCTCTCATCCTTTGTCACACCTTTACTTTCATCCATCATTTTGGAGTGCATCTGGGCCAATTGTGAAACTGCTTCTGTCAGTGTACCATTGTCAGCATCGTTGGCAGGAATGAACCTGCAGCATGATTGTCCTATCTTTGCGCAAACTCCTCCTTCCATGGCTGTGAGGAGGTCCAATACATATCTGTTCTGGAGTGCTAGCATCCTTATAGCTCGCAGCTCCTCTTTTATTGCGTTAAATCCATTTACTGTAGAATTGATGGTCATCATTAGTTCCCATCTAGTTATCTGGAGCCATTTTGCGTTTGCGTAAGCCTGCAGTCCCGGATGGATTATTGAGGAGAAGAACATTGCTGCTCTGCTGAATAGTCTGTGTTCTGGCGGGATTGAAGTGAGTGCCGTTTCCGACCTTCCCCACAGGTAATTTCCTGTCAGAGGTTCTCCTTGTCTTTTCCTTCTATTTAGGACAGTATCATTGCTGTTGGTCCTGTTCCCTTGCTCCTCCTGAGGTGGTGCAGATCTCTTCTTTCTCTTGTCCCCTTCATCCATTTTGGGAAAGTTCGCCACATTCACATGCTTCTGGGGTACCACTAGTGATGGTACATTGACGTGCACCATTGTGCACACACCATTCCACAGGGGAGGCAGTGTATGGTATGCCTTTTCTCCACAGGCCCAATAATGGTCCATTATTACTGCTGTTCCTGCTCCCCCCTCAGGTAACTCCATCATGCTTGCACAGTTGGTGTTGTATCCTACGTCCACCTCTCCTTTATGTTGGTAGCATACCTTAGGCGCAGTCAGCGGCAGTATTGTTATTGGGTCTTCATCCGTCTCTATCCACGTGAGCATGGGTACGTACTTGATCCACGTCGTCCAACATCTGTGGTTGTGTGCCTCGATAGTTGAGATAGTTTCTTTGGTTACCATGTTGCTGCCAATCACTCCTATCTCCCAATTGTTGTCCAGGTACACCTTCCCCGTTATCGTCACCAGTGATCCCTCCCAACATCCTGGTTTACCAGGAACTTCAGTGGCGTACCAATCACATGGTAAATACTGCAGTGTTACTTTCTTTGTTTCCCCTTTTGCAGGACCACTTGTTATGTATTTGAATGCTTCAGCATGTAGACTGCTCTTGTGGTAACTCAAATAAGTCTTGAGGAAGTTGTTTTCATATGGGTATGAGTCTCGTGTTTTCCACACCATATGCACCACTGTCCCTTGGAATCTTCCTTTCGTTTGGAACAGTGCCAAGTATATTATGCATCGTGCTGTCTTTTCATCTATTTCTGTGGCAAAGAATGTTCGAGAAGCGCTCATGGCGTATGGTATTAATGAGCAAACGTAGCAGCTGTCCTCTGTTGTCTGCTTACCAATGCGGGTCATGTGTTGGTACCATATGTTGTTTGAGACGTGTGCTGAATCTTGTATATAATTATCAATACCTTTATTATCTGAGTATGTGCTGCGTTGAACTCTATTTTGCTTGTGTGCAATTTTACTAGTATCACCTGACGTAACACCTGTTGCAGCTGGGGATGGGGGTGTATTAGGTTTGGGTGCATCAATAAGATGGATAGCATAGCTGTACTGCCATACAGAGGCAGCCAAGAACCCGGTGATCATCAAAATCCCTATTATTTTTATTACATATGCTAATTTCACCGGCATTTTGCTCTTACCTTGCTGCAGTCCTGGCAGCGTATTCTTGCGACGTTAAAGTTGCCCGCCTGAAAATTCTCAATATGCTGGTTATTAAATGTTAGTTGTTGTTTTTTCTTTAAGCTCTCCCTATCAAATAGTCATTCAGTGCCCAGGCGAAGAGCTGTTCCCACGCTACTCTAAGCGATCTATCTCTTAGGACAGGCAAGTATGGGTGGAGGTGGGGCATTGAATATTCTATTGCCAAGAGGAATGCTGTGTAGTAGACACGTACCCTTCTCCTTTTCAGGTACGTTGGCCTTTTTATTTCATATACAAATTGGTGTGACAATTCTTCTGGGTAGTTATCGTCTGAGGGTACCATCTACTCCTGGGCAGTGAATTTGTTAGTTATCTATTTTCTTAGCAATACAATAATACGCAGTTCCTGCATGTGCGAGAGAAAAGAAAAGAGAGCATTCACGTGTTTACATGTGTACGTGTGCAAGGCAATGTCCTTCAGTTCAGTTATTACTGCAGTGGGGGTAGGGGTCAATATGCAGGGGGTTTGGGCTCAACTGGCGGAAGTATCTTTACTCTTTGAGCGTGTGACCATGGGGTGGGCAGTATGGGGATCACCCCTTTCTTCTTCAGTTATTGTCTCTAGGGAATCTGGGGAGTGACAGGGTATGGGAACACTTGGGTCGTTGGCTGTGGTAGAACTCTCTTCTTCCGTTGGTGATGTTGTTGCTGTTCTCCCAATGGACCTGTCTGTGGCGCTGGGGCGGGTCTGGAGTTTGTAGATCTTTACATCGTGTAGATGGCTCCAGGCACGCTTGTCCTGTAGCTTTACTGCTCTTGCTGATACCTCCTCTACCAGATGGGGGCCAGTAAATCGTGGACTATTCCATTTCCTGTTGAAATTGCGAAGTAGTACGTGGTCACCTTTAGCAATTTTACACAGTCTTTCCTTTTCCAATTCTTTATCCGCGTCTTCTTGTTGATTGCTGTTAGACCCGCCCCGTGTGCGCTCGAGCTGTTGAGACACAAACACTACACTAGTAATCAAAGAAGACACATATTGGTACATTTCATCACCAAGAACACTCGCTGTACTTTCGTGGTCGGTAAATGCTCTTGATGTTGGCGTTAGGGGAAGGCGCATTTGACGTCCGGTAACCACCTCGTGAGGGGTGAGGTGGTGGTCGGACCCTGGTCTATTCCTTAGCTCAAATAGGGCTAATGGAAGGCAATATAACCAACTCTTCTTTGTTGTTTGCTGTATCTTTGCAATTGCCTCCTTTAATAGGCCATTCAGGCGTTCACATACACCGTTGGCCTGTGGGTGGTATGCACATGCAAATGTATGCTTTATGTTCAGCAAGGATGTGATGTGCTGGAACATTTCGTTTGCGAAATGTGGGCCATTGTCTGACCTTAACACCTCGCACACTCCCCACCTGGGGAAGACCTCCCTCACTAAATGCATCTGGGTGTGAACAGGGCCCTGCTTCAATCCACCTAGAGAATGGGCATACTACTACAATCATATACCTATTTCCTTGACATATGTTGATCATGTCAACATAGTCAATATGGAGATGCCGGAAAGGTCCCTCTGGCCGGGTTATAGTACCTCTTATCACCTTTAGGGTATGGCCGGCCGTAAACTGTTGACATGTGAGACAATTGCTGATAAAATTTGACACATGAGAATTTAACTCGGGGCAGAACCAATCTTCTCTAATTCGTGCTGCAATTACTTCCTTGCCTGTGTGGGCTGGATGATGTAGTTGGCTCAGGGCGGTGTTCAAAAGTGCCAATGGTATTACAACCTTCCCAGTGCCAGCCTGGCGCCATAGTGCGTCGGTTGGTGACATTGTGCATCCTCTTTTTACCCATATTTCTTTTTCGGCCATTGGTGCAGCCGCTTGTAGCTCCTTAATCTGCGTGGCTGGGAGATGGGTGTACCCTTCTCTTATCAACATCTCCTTAGCCATTCCCCTCCCTCTCCCTCTCTGTGACTCTGGGGGGTTCCATATCTCACCAAAGTATGCAGCATACTTTGCATGTGCGTCTGCTGCTGCATTCCCCTTCGAGACGTGGTCTTCACCATTGGTGTGTGCGGTGCATTTTACTAGGGCTAATTCTTGGGGGTCATTTATTACTTCAATTAGTTCAGCCAATAAGAGGGCATGTTGCACTGGAGTGCCATCAGCTCTCCTAAACCCTCTTCTTCTCCATTTCGACAGCCCTGAGTGGACAGTGGATGTAACATATGCGCTGTCGGAGTATATGGTCACTCGTTTGTCAAAGCTTTCCTTCAACGCCAAGATCAGTGCAACTAATTCCGCTGCTTGAGCGGAGGAATGCTGTGGTAATTGTACACATTTCATAGCCACACACACCGGTACCTCCATCATTTTTACCACTGCTGCCCCAGTTCTCCTTATACCATCCCTTTGATCGATAGTTGATGATCCATCAATAAACAAAAGCTCACCTCCCTCTAGTGCGTTTTCTTCAACCTTTCTAGTACATGAGTACATTTCAGTTATTTGCGTACAGTCATGGGCATAATCTCCCTCCTCAATTACTTCTGCTAGGAACCTTGCAGGGTTGACCGTGCTACATCTAACAATTGATAGTTCAGCTCTGGATAAAATGATCTCATAACCTGATGCCCTCTGCGTGGTTAGGGTGGACTTAGGTTTATTGAATATTGCAAATAGTGCATGTTCCACAAACAGTGTAGTTGGGCACCCCATGGTGATTGCTGATGCTTTTTCCACTGCAAAAGCAGCTGCAGCGAGACCTTGTTCGCAAGGGAAGTGACCTAACATCACAGGATCTAAGTGGCCACTGTAAAATGCTACTGGTTTGTAGCCCATGCTTGTTTTTTGAGCCAGCACTGCTTTCATTACTGCTGAGTCGCAATGTGAAAATATAAAAAATTGTCGCTCATAGTCTGGGGATGCCAGTACTGGAGCAGTTGATATCGCATCTTTCAATTCATCAAAAGCCTCTTTCATTTCCATCGTCCACCCCAGCTTTTTCTCCCCTTTATTAGCTTCCCTTAACGCCTCAAGCAGGGGTCCTATGTACGAACTGTAATCAAATACCCATGCTCTACAGTAGTTGCACAGCCCCAGGAATTGCTCCAGTTCCCTCACAGTTTGTGGCATTGGAGTGCTTGAAATGGCCTGTGCTCTTTGTGGTGCAATCTTTCTTCCATGTTGGGCTATAAGTTGACCAATGTAAAGTACCTGTTCTTGACAGTACTGTATCTTTTCCATGTCTACCTTGTAACCTTTTTCAGCCAATATTGTCAACATCTTTAAGGAGTCCTCTCTGCATTTTCTTTCGTTTGTACTGCAAATGATTATGTCATCCACATACTGCAACACTGTGCTTTCCACTTCAATGTTACCCAAATCCATCTGTATTACTCTATTGAAAATTGAGGGTGATTCGCAATACCCTTGTGGCAATCTGGTATGCTTCCACTTTGTGTTTCTGTAAGTGAAGCTCGTCAGATCTTGTGAGTCTGGGTGCAATGGTATTGAGAAAAAAGCATTTTTAAGGTCGATCACTGTAAATCGTGATGCTTCTGCTGGAATGCCACACAATATTGTGGCCGGGTTTGCTGCTACGGGATATTCTGCTTCCACTATGTTGTTCAAGGGCCTGAGGTCCTGTATGAAGCGCCAAGACCCCCCTTTAGCCTTGCGCACTGGGTACACAGCCGTGTTACATGGTGATTCTGAGGGGACCAATATGCCATTGTTTATAAGGGCCGTAATGGTTTCATATATGCCCTCATCTGCCTCTTTTGATAGTGGGTACTGTTTCACTCTGGGGAGTATTGCACCTTTTTTCAATTTTATCCTTACTCCCCCTATGCTTTTTATGCACCCCACGTCATAGGGGCTAGTAGTCCACAATGATTTGGGTACCTTTGACATATCCTCCTTAAAGAAGGGGACTGGGGTGCATGCGGGTGCCTCAAGTGCCATTGCAATTTTCTGTGCTTCTTGTTTGTAAGCCACTCTTAGCCATATTTCTACACTCATCATGAACACCATTTCACCTTCCTCCTTTTCTTCTGAGAACAGCTCCTCATCTGACACCTGGGTCAGCCTACATCCTTCTGCTAGTGCTATCACTGCCCTCCAAGCTCTTCCTTCTCTGTCTTGGGCATGTACAGCAATGTAATCAGCTGTTGCAATAATGCTCTCAATGTCCATTAGAACCACCTTTCCTTCTGGTTCATTAACAGGTGTTTCTGGTCTGAACAGATAGGCTGCTGGCCTCCTCCATATTTTCCCTTCTATCCCTGGCATCCATGCAAATGCCATATCTGTTCCATACTGGAATAGTTCGCCATCTACTGGCTCGGCCTAATCGCTGTCTGTCCGCAGTATGCTTGCATAATCTGTCGCGCTGTGAGCATGTTAATCCCTGGAGTAGAGCAAATTATGCCGTCCTCAGTAAAGGAGATCGTCATATTCAACCTGTTCATTATGTCTCTCCCCAGTATATTTACTGGCGAGGCACTATAATATAGAAGTGGAACTGACAGATCATAATCTCCAATAGATAAGGGAATGTTATCAGTAAAGGGAACCAACCCTCTAGCCCCAGAGAATCCTTGGGTGTTCATGGCTTCGCCTGACATCTTAAATTTACCTTCCCTTATGCAAGACCGGGTCGACCCGGTGTCAACAAGGAATGATAATTTTTTGTCACCTATCGTTACCTCTATGCGTGACTCCTCCGCACTATTAGGTGTTACTGACAGGATGGGACACACCAAGGCCATCTGTGTGCTGTCCTATTGAGGGTACAATGATTGGCCATTTCCTGTGTAAGGGTTGTGTCCCAAGACCGTCACCCTACCCAGTTGTGTTTGTTGTGCTTGGGGTTGTTGTGTCATCGCTACCTGTTGTTGTGGCAGTGAATATGTCTGTGGCTGTTGTTGTGTTATTTGTTGTTGTTGTTCATTTCCCTGTTGCAACGTCTGCTGTTGCTGCAGGCCCTGCTGTTCCTGTGAGGGCCTTGGTTGTCCCTGTTCACTCCATGATGGTGTCCCTGGTCTAACTCTACACGTGCGTGACATGTGCCCTAAAAGTCCACAACTCCAACACACCGGTGGTTCCCTACTCTGCCATGGGAAGATCCCTGTGTTGTCCTGGTATACTGGTTGCCCTGTGGGGTAGGAATTTCTAAGTCCTCCCACCTGCTGTTGGGTGTTATATCCGTATCCTCTCCCTCTCATAAATCCTCCTCTCCCCCTGTTATAATTATAATACCCAGCTCCTTGCATTGGGTGTCCTCCTCCCATGTTGGTTGTGTATGGTTGCAGTGGCGGCGCCTGTTGTGTTACAGTCTGTGAAGGTGGTATTTGGGCGGAATCTTGTGCAGCCACTACTTGTGTGGGGCTTTGGGTCATTGTTGTGGGCGTAGTTATTAGTGCCCCTTCCATTGTGTATTTAGTAAGTTTTTTCTGTACTAGTTTAGCCTCTTCCGTTTTCCTGTCCTCTTCCTTTTGTTTCATTTTTCCTTGCCATGTCCTGCAATGATGCACTATAGTCAGTTGTATTTCTGGCCATGGTTTTGCTTCCATTCCCACTACTTTCTTTAGTTGTTTCTGAACTCCTTCTGGGAGCCCTTGTACTAGTATATGATAGAATATTGCTGGTGTTTTATCCCATTGCTCTCTAGTTTCCATGCGCCACTTCTCTTGGATCTCCTGGATATAATCAACAGGATCTTCATTCTCTTGCATCTTGCGGGAGGTAATTGCTCCTATGTCTGATGTGTCTGGGTACTGTACCCTCAGTGCCTGCCATAGTGCATGTCTGCAGTTTGCGAATGGTGCCCCATCATGCGATGTGTTTGTTATTGTTACCCCATGGAATCCCGCTCTCTTCCAAATGTCATCCGCTCTATCCCCTAATATTGATATTAAAAGGCCCTTTACATCTCCTACTGCCAGTTTCTGTCCTGCGGTGTGTTTTTCCATTTCATATATCCACTTACCCGCACCTCCACTTAATGATGGGAGCCTGCATTTTATATTTTCTTTATCTGTATGCTTCCAAGGGACATACTGTGGTCTAACCCCTCCTCTCTCCAAAAGTGGCATTAAGTTATGTCTTGTTTCACCCTTTGTGTTCCATAATATCGAGTCCTCACACCCTTCCTCCTCTTCCCTTTCTTCTACATCTTCAATTTCGTCCTTATTACCCCTGCTCGTAACTCTTTCTTCTCCATCTTTTCCCCTTCTTCCATCATTTCCTGTATTTAATGTGGGTATGTGTATTCGTCTGTCCTGCCTGCGACTAGGGAGGTCTCTAAGCCGACATGCATAGGGTGTCAGTTCGTCTGTGAAGGGCGCGAGTTTTATTTTGCGTAACGAGCGTGAGGTGGTTGAGCATGTAGGGTGCGATGGGGGAGGGCGTGATGGGGATGGGGATGGTGCGGCCTTATGTGTCTGTCTTTCCGCTATTCCTTGCTCTCCCTCCTCACTTCTCTCCAGCTCATCCTTTCTCCTACTGATCCATGGTGAGTCTGTGTTGGTCCGGGTGATGTATAGTTTATCTAAGCTTTCCCTTTCACTGTTTCTTCCTTCCTTCTCCACTCCTTCTTCTTCCTCACTACAAAAGTCAGCCATAAACGGCACCCCCCACTCTGTCTTTTTGCCCCTGATCGTTACTGTTTGTAAGTCTATTAGGTCCAGTTCTCCTTTTTCTCCTTTATCAACCGCTCCCCTTTGTGCTGATGTTGTTGCTACTTCTGTGTTTCTATATACATCCCCCCATGCTCCACTCTCCCTTCTCCTATCTTCTCTTTCTCCTTCATTTCTCTCCTCCATCTCCCTACTATTTTCCTCCCTTTTCCTTTTTAATTTCTCCATCACTTCACTACTCATCTGTTCCAATATTCTTTCATCCTCTTTCTTCCTTTCCCATTTCACCCTTTCTCTTTCTACTATACTCTCTATCACCCTCCCTTCTTCATATTTCTTAGTTGTTTCTGATAGTAACCTCCTCTTCCACATTGCCATTTCTTTTTCTTTTTCTTCTTCTTCCCTTTTCTTCTCTCGCAGCACTACTCTTGATACCCTTTCTGCTGCTGCTTTTACCCTTTCAGCTTCTCTCCTTTGCTCCTCATTCCGTTCCCTTATTTTTTCCAATTCGTTCTTACCTTCTTTCCTTTTCCTTGCTCTCTCTCTCTCCTCCCTCTCGAGCTGTTTGATCAATTCATTCTGCTCATCCCTTAGCTTTGCTAGTCGTTCCTCCAAAATCTCTTCCTTTTGTCGTAATAGCTCTTCCCCCCTCATTTCACTCTCCCTGGCATTATCCTCGTCTGTTTTCTTTACTACCTCCTTCTCTTCTCCTGTTAATGAACCTCGTAATTTTAATAATATCTGTGCAGCTACCCACTCATCATTTCCTATTTCCACAGTCTGGTCTTCTCCAGTCCTCCCCTCCCCTGCTGGCATCTTCCTATGAGCCACATATGGTGGAGGGCTGTATGCCGGGTTCGAGTATCCCTCAGCCGCCCTTAACTGTCCTCTTTCTATTTCTCCTAATTCTCTTAAAGGGTACAGCCCCCCTCCCTCTGTTTTCACTCCCTTTGCTATGGGTATCTCGTTGCTCGGTTCCTTTTTTATGTCATCTGATGTATTATTCTTTTCTCCTCCCTCTCGTCCGTTCCCCGTGTTCTTTGGGTCTTCACTCTCCTTTTTCCCATCCTCTCCTTCCTCCTTAATCTCTTTCTCTTCCGGTATTTCCCCCATAGTGAACATTCCATTTGGTCCTGGTCGGGACCCTTGGAACATCCTCCATAAGTTAAACACCTCCACATGGTTTGCCAACTTCTTCCCCTTGTATGTATTGTGCAGATGGTTTAGCAGTGAATGTTGGGCATATGGATCGAAGCTACCATTAGGCGGCCACGGTGTTAGCATTTTGTTATCCGTGCCCTGGGTCCATTCTATGCTATACTTAATCAGTTTCTCCCTATGGGGTGGCAGTGTTGTGCATATGTGTTGTAGTGGGGTAGTGAGGGTGTTCCCCCACCCTGCCGATCCTGTCCCGTATGACATAGTAGCGCTCCACTTGTTACCCTTCCCCTATCTGGTAGCAGTTTATCTCACTAGCAGTTTACAATATACAACCTTATATCGTTTACCTGGCCCCGTAAGTCTGGGGATTTACGATAGTCCGCTAAGGAAAATTATAAAAAATATGGTATTTTACATTTGTATATTTTCTTCAGTCTTTCTTTCTTTATACAACACCCTTACGGCCCCCTGCGGCCGAGGCGCACGTAGCCCCCTGCGGCTGCGTACCCTGACGCTCTTATACAGTCGTCCTATTTTCACGTGCTCCTCCCCCTTCTACACTTGCCGTGGCCGGCGTTCTCCGTGCGCAGCCACGTCCCCCGTTTCGCCTTTCCCCGATCAACTCATTTACCGTTTATCTCCGTTTCCACTCCCTTACCACAGTTCTCTTCCCCACCACTCTCAAAACGAAGATGCCTTGTGCCTTGTGAAAGCCCTACTGGTGACGTCACCGATCTCTTCGAGCTACTGGTAAGTTCTTCATATATTCTTTAAGTTCAAAATCCACTTGCAATCTACCCCCGTTAACCCTACAGCTGTCTTCCTGTCACTCCTGGAACAAGGTAATCAAATCAATAATATAATCGGACTGCGCACACTGCGTCGCCTCGCGTGTGATACGCCCCTCAACAGGAGGGCTTAACCAGCCAATTATCTTCCGTATTGGGCAACTAACTAGCTACCGCCTACAGGGAAACGTCATCTACCTATCGAGTTTCTTGCTCGAACAATAGGGATCCTCATCTACTCATTGATCAATAAATGCCAAATCGTAGGAAACCACACACACCCACCCTTACACGTAGTTGCTACCTATGCCAATCAGTTTCTACGAGCGGCCGCACGTGATGTTTTCGTGCTCCGCCCCCTCTCTCGCGTGACGTAGCCGACTGCTCTCGCACTCGTTCCACTACCATTCATTCCATTGCCAATACTAAATTGTCAAACCTTCGCCGCGCACCTGTGCAACACCTCCCCTCCCGTATTTAATTCCTCCCCCCTCCCTCACAATTTCACATTGCTTGTTGTGTGTGGCATGCTCACCAAGTTCTCTTGATGCGGGGCCGCTCGACTGCGTGCACCCCTCCAAGCGGCTCGCCACCTCCCCTCGTCTGGACCACGTCTGGACACTCGCCAACCGCGGGCGGGATACTTCTCAACCGGCTCCCGAGGGCCAATATCCGGATTGCGCTGTCCGGTCTTCTCGCAGCTCCGCGATGGTCCTGTAGTCCTCAGAAGGGGGCAACAGCAGAGGGGGCCGCGCCGCCGGGCCTCCTCGCAACGGGAGTGCCTGGAAAAGGTAAAAATAAAAAGGCGGATCTTAAACAGATCTCAGCAGTACCTCCAACTTGTCGGGGGGGAAATTCTGCCAGGGTCGGCCGGGCCGTCCGCAGACCTCCGGGCAGGGAGGCCCCAACTCCTCCCGTATATCCCAGATGAGATAGAGTATGAGACACACGCAAGAAGCAAGGTGACTCTGCTGTTTATTAGACAAAAACGGCAGGGATGGGTCAAGGATCGTACGCGTCCGTCCTGACACACACACAATCGTAGGGCTCGCAGGCCCTTTTTACCTTAGTATGACGTGCTACTTGCGTCACCTTGGGAAGTTAGCAAAAAACCTATCGCCACTCTTAATTGGTTGCTCGAGTGGTAGGGTTAGTATAGCATACGTATAGAGAACAATATTAGTGGACAAGGGTTAGTCAGGTGATATATCTGGGTTGTCCCTACAATTAGATACATGAGAATTGTTACATGAAGACCCCTGATGATTGGTTAATGTTAATGGCGTCAGTGATAGGAACCCCATGTTCTGATTGGTGCGCCCGCGAGCTTCCCAGCCTGGGACCATCGCTGTTCCCAGCTCTCGGTGTACCTGTCATTTGCAACAATGTTTCACTATGAGTACGTGCAGACAATGTGAGGACTTATTCATAGCTGGAAGACCGACTACTCCCACTGTCGCAGATGTTCATTGAGCCTTTTAATTGTATCTGCCTATGTCTTGTAACGAGGGATCCAGACGCCTTCTTCCTCCTGGGCTTGGCATCCTGTCAGGTTCGGCTTGGTCACGTGAGGTGGGACCGTGTTTGAGGCAGAATTCTGCACAATTAATATTGTTTTTCCACTGTGTGCCTGGTTTAATTTGCAGGTGTGACTTTAACGCCGGTGTGCGGCGTGCGAGGTTGCAACATCGTGCCCTTGATGGTCTGCTTTTGGAATGTGGGTTTGCAACATTGCGACCTTGGCTGTTTGCTTTCGCCGGGCTCATTCTGCAGGATCAGCAACCTGACTCTTGTTCTTTTAACGTCCATGGAAGCTCTTGCTTGCGGCCTACTTAGGCCTGGTGTATAGGTGGAACCGTTTGGTGCACAGGCGCTTTAGGTTACAGTACCATATTGTCTTATGACCAGTATCGTGTCTTCATTATATTTCTCATTGTGGCACCTGGTTTTAGGAGAAGCGTAAGCAAGCTCTTTTAGATGAGTTCATGATGCGTCTTGCGTTTCTGCATTTTGAAAGCCTATGTGGAAAATAATAAAGATGCACGTCCGTGAGTATGTCTGTCGCCTACGTCATAGCACTGAGTATATTCTTCGTGTAGATTGGTGCGGGAGTGTCCAGTGTGTAAATTTGTACAGGTGTGCTGACCGTTGGCTAGGTCGTCATGGCATCTCTAACGACGTGTAGGTTTTAGTCTAGTTGATCCGCGCCGCAGGTGTCGGCATGGCCAGGGCGGGCTGCTGGGCAGGCAGATGGACACATCCGTATGTTCCTGTACCAGAGTATTTGGTCGTCTGCTAGATGGGCAAACTCTTCTCGTGGCGGGTGCCTGGGTCGTGACCCTTTAGGCCAAGCGCGAGAGGTGAAGGACGGGAGCCTGGTCTTCCATTCTCCCACTTCAAGGTGGTAACTTTGCTGGAAAAATTGCTTAATACTTGGACCTCGATAAACCGTTGTTATGCCTTCCAAAGATCCAGGAGGACGCATGTCCAAGTGAATGCTGATAATCCAAGGTCATGGTGGAACCTAACCAAGTGAACATTGATAAATCAGGCTGCGGAGAGCCCTGCCCAAATTATTGCCCACAATGCAGGTTGTGGGGAGACCTGTCCACGTGAGTGCGGCGACTTCAGGTCATGGTAAGAACGGTGTCCAGTTAAAGGATCGAATACAAAAGGTTAGAATGCAAAAGGTGAGAGTCAATAGGATCAAAAACAAAAGGTTCGAATTTTCTTTTTAGTATATATATTTTTTTTGGGTTTCCGTATAGGTAAAAAAAGTGTTTTTTACCACAAAAACAGGGTTGGGGGGGGGGGACATTTCGAACCTTTTGTTTTCGGTCCTTTTGATTTGAACCTATTGTATTTCAAACCTTTTGATTTGAACCTTTGACCTATAACCGGTAAGAACTATACCATTTGAAGGGTGACATTTCTGGTTATGATGAAACCTGGCCAAATAAATGCAGAACTCCAGGTCAAGGTGATACCTGTCCATGTTTTAAATGACTGTTGACAGACCATTTTGGCTAATTTGCATAATTGCATTTGGGATCATTTGCATACCCACAATACTTTGCTCATGTGTTGGTAAACTAGGGGTGAATTTCCAGTTATGGCTACTGGGTGGCACATGTGACTTGGTTCGAATGGCTCAGTATGTTCAGTGAAAAAGGTTTGTTAAAGGGACGTTCT
The DNA here is from genome assembly GCF_040938575.1 of Ambystoma mexicanum. Classification (NCBI taxonomy): domain Eukaryota; kingdom Metazoa; phylum Chordata; class Amphibia; order Caudata; family Ambystomatidae; genus Ambystoma; species Ambystoma mexicanum. The sequence goes on from NC_090932.1 coordinate 1,565,040,407, forward strand.
GGCTGTGACAAAATTACTACTGTTGTGCAGGAAAAGGATTATTAGTGGCTAAACTGCCAATTAACCCCTCACACTACTACAAATCAACAGTGATCCTGATCATAAAGATGACACCGCATAGTCCAGGGTTATAGCTCCTTTGCCTTTTGTGGTAACATGGGCTGAGGGCAGGAAACACCTGTAAGAGAAGGGTGGAAGTGAGCAAAATAGCAACACAAACAGCAAAGTACAATAGTCCAAAATAAAGGAATTTACAGACAAGGGTCTTTACAAATGTATATACTTTAACTAAACATTATGCAGTGTAACTGACTATAAAAACACTAGCCAAAAACCTGCCCCAGTGGAAAGAACACAGAGTGCAGACTGCAGATGTAGCAAGCGATCTGATTACTGTAGCGGGGGTTAAGGGCAAGACATTGAAACAATGTCACTTAAAAGGATATGCCTTGAAAGAAAAAGGTGCAAAAGAGTGGCTTATCAGTTTGAGGTCCCAGAAGTGGATCAAGGGGGCTGGACCTAAAATAGTACACCAATATGTTATTCAACGGTTCGACATTGTCGAACCAAGCTTCAGCATGATGACTTTGAGATTTGAACCGGGTTCGAAAGCGACAAGTTATGCTAATCCAGGCAGTGAATCCGCATCGAATCAGGTTAGTTGGGGAAGGCTCTTGGCTGTTTGAAGGCAGTGTTTGAGCAATGCAGTTAGATGAGCTCACCACGGTCAGTTTGAAGGGCGAGGCAGTTTGATACAACTCGTGTCAAGTCGATGAGTGAAATGATGCATCCATTTATTTGAGTCAAGGTCTCGAGCGGTGTGATGCAGAGATCCTGGTGGTTGGATGCATTGCTTGAAAAAGTGGTGTTTCAAAGTCATTGAGTGGTTAGCTGGTGTTCAAGCCAAATAGGAACTTTCTCTGCTGGTACGATGCGGTGGAGAGCCAGTTCGATGAATGCAAAACAGTTTGAGGAGAGTAGTGCCTGATGGTCTGAAGCATCAGAATACAGGAGTGCAGATGCTTTGGCTTCTTCTGGTGCTGTGAGTCCCATTCCAGGGGCTCAGAGACGAGACTGGCCCTTTTCCTCTTAACTCACAGCTCGGGGAGGTTAGCTGGCACCTGCAGGAATCTTTCACCTCCAGTGAGGAGCCCGAGTACCATTGCAGCGTGCAGAGCTGGTCTTGGTCCAACAGCATGCCATCCCCAATATGTCCTGGGAGTGCGCAGGGAGCAGAGGCTGCCTCTGCCCGTCTTCACCCTTGGCAGACGGCTTTTGTGAAGGACTGCTCTTTCAACAGGGAATAAACTCATTATTTCGTTCTTCTTGAAAAGTTAAAATGAATCAAGGAAGGAGTGGCAGATCCATTCCTTATAAAGGCAAAAGATCACAAGAGATTAGATTAAAGTAATCCTGGTTTAAGGGGGCCAATACCTGACAAGTGACTTTTGCCTTCTTGTATCATACCCATGGTGTTCTGCTCTGGAGGAAGTGAAGGAGACAGGAAGGAAAGAGATGCCCACAGAACACCAAGATGGTGTAACCCTTCCTCTAGTCTCTTTTACTCTGACTGTTGTACCTGTGACCCCTGGCCAAGCTTGCAGCTTCAAAGGCCCTTTGGTATGCTACACCTTGGTGTGAGGCTGGCCCTTTTGAGTGTGCCTCTGCTAAGCATGGTTCACAGGAATCCCCCTGACGAGAGTTTCCTGGGCTGAAGAACAGTGTTGCCCAACCTCCCCAAGGATCAATGATAGACTGTGTTACTGCTGATTGCCCTGCTGGCTGAAGCAGAGACAGGCCGTCTGGCTAGGATCCACACAGACTTTCCATAGGTGGCCTGAGCTCACAGGTTTGACATAACTTTGATAATATGGCTTGAATAATTGTGTGCGCTATCATTAACCATTCTAAAACCCAGGTACTGCTTAATCTCAGAGCTTATCCTGCCACCAGATGGATAGCTAGCCGGTACAATTAGAATGTGTTTGGATCAGAGGTGCGAATTGAACTGCAACCTGTTTTAGTAGTGACTTAGGTGCCACGTCAGCTGGCAAACAGAGCACAGGCAACATTTAAATCTGGAGACCAGGAGAATAATTCAGCAAGGCACATGTGTCCACTATGCTTTTGGCATGGTGCTTTCTGAAAATGGGTCTGTTTAGCAGACCACCCGTTCTGAAATGGAATTACTGACATTTTATTATTTAATAAAAATGAAAAGAAGCTAGGGTTCACATACTCATGCCAGCTGGCAATTTCCTCACTAAGTTTGCGGCTCAAAATATAAAAACCAAATGCATCTGTCCAAAATTCACCAGTTATAGTAACCACAACTTGCACCCCCACCATGCACTGCACACCCCAACACACACACATAACATCACAGATGACAACACAAATGGTATCACTGAAATCATCATGGGCGGGAATCGCCACCCATTCCAACATGGCGGAAGACGAAGCAGGGAAGGGGGTGGCTGGTGTGGTTACTATCAGCCGATGGCTTCTGCTGTGGAGCCGGGATACCGTGGCTGAGTTAGGTGCCTGCCACTACCTGCTGTCGCTGGCCGGTGGCTTCTGCGGTTGCTGCTGTTATGGTGCAGGATGCCTTTCCTGGCTGGGGCTGTCTTCCGCTTCCTGTCGCTGCTTTGCTTGCACCTCTCTGTTTCTTCTCCTCAGAGGCCAGCACTCTGTGATGCCCCTTGCTGCCCTCTGTGTGGGGCCCGCGCACAGTGTCTTCCCCCTTTGGCCAGAGTTCTGTGCCAGGATCTCCATGGCTGGGAGTCCTCATGGTCCAGCCCTGGGGCGCTGCCTCAGGTTGCTGCTTAGCTGCTCAGGGCTTTGGCCATGCTAGATGGCATGTTGCTAGGGTCCCTGGAGGCACTTGAGTGCTGCTTCATGTTGCTGGGCTCCTCTGATTCATGGAGAATGGTTGGAGATCAGGGTGACTGCCTTTGACAATCTTGACCATGGGTACAGTGCCCTGACATTCCATTTCACTGCGTGCCTTTTGGACAGATGCCTTGCAAGAGGACTGTTAGCTGCTCGGCATGTTGTACTTTTGTGTGACTTAACATTTTTAGACTTTGCCTCCCACCCTTCTGTGCTTGGGGTGAGATGGCTTCATTTTGTCTTGCAACATGCAGATTTGCTGGACTTTCACATTTTGTAATTCTGGATCATCATTACATTTTTTTTTCTGCTTGATTTTCTTTGTTCTTTTTCTGTATTTTCTGTCCTATGTTGTAGTGTTTCCACCATTTCTTAAAATGTACCAACTCATTGATTATTGGAAAGCGGTAGGTGTAAACACTACAGAAATAAAACAAACAAACATCGATGATATCAACATGTAGCAAGATACAGTCAACATTGTGTATTGCTCCCTTTATTGTGCGAGGCCGACGTGAGGAGACTGGATTGAAACAAGCTTGAGGGATTTACCCCGGACTTATGGAAAAAAGACGGAATATGATTGGTCTTTTGTTAATGCCCTATTTGTTTTGAAAAAGGCTCTTGAGTAGCCGAAACACGTGTAAACAAGGATTAAAGGGCTTTTTGTGTTTTTGAAACAACTTAAGTGTGGCACAATTTTTGAGTGGCAGACCATCTCTTTTTTGTGTCTAACCAAGGAGGTAGGGGATTGGTTCCTCCAACAAGTGCCACACAAGATGCGACACGGCTGAAAAGCCTAAAACAATTGAACCTAGGTCGCCAACAGAAGAGGTTGTACCAACATAGATCCCGACAGAACAATTTGCAACATTGTGTAAAGCATGCGACCTGGCCAGTGGTCACTATAAACCCATAATTAGACCGTGGACCATTGTCCATGACTTGCAGTCTTAGCTAGTGCCCACAATCTCTGGGACATGGACTTCAGTCATGTTTCGGACACTGACGTGCAATTCGGTCAACAGCGGGCTTGGCTATGGCCAGGCTCACTGGCCACTTTAGGCACTGTAGGGAAGTCTAACTCATAAGAAAAGATGCAGAGTAAGGCATAATTTGAACAACAACACATAAGCTGCGGCCTGCGCGCAGAAGATGGGAAACACACACGAAAGTACATGTGAAATATTTTGCAGACACTCAAAAAACCTCTTAATTGAACAGGTCTGAGATGAACATTTCACGTACCAGAAATTAACCTGCAGCTTTTGTTAAAATGGGAACTGCTTAACCTGAGGAGAAAGAGAACAGCAGTTTCAAGAAAGAAAAACAAATTAGCATTTTATGCTGCTGTCTTTTGGGGGAAAATGTAAAATCAAAGGGCACAGGAAAATTTACATTTTAAAAGCTGAAAGTGTCAATGGGACCACATTAAAAGAAGCCAGAGCTGAACTGACATCTGTTTTCTGCCCATGCCACCTCTCCCAAAATTAGATGTGAAAACTGATACCATGCTTTCTCACAGAGATGAACTGGTGGAGGATAAGGCCATGAAAATAACTGGACCTAAATCTAAATCCTAAGCCAGTGTTTATGGGTTGCATCTGCGTACGCTGAGTTTCAAATAAGGAACAATTAATGGGGGTTCAGCAGATCTTGGTGCTTAATCTGGTCTTTCATCTTCCAGGCCCCTGTGAAGGCAGAAAAAGAAAATACCTTTAAAAACAAAGGTTAATCTGAAGAATCTACAGACCTAGGATCTGGCCAAGGGGGTCAGCGACAAATGTCTTAAAGCCCTGAAGACCCAAACTTCAAAGACCTTAACACCGCCAGGCCTCTGGGTCATAAATAATAGCCCTGTGCCAACAGCTAAAGAACTGAAGACTCCAGGTGCTCTATTGGTGACAGACCCAACTGCAAATGCTACTTAATATTTGGTATTGGAAAACTGCAGTTGTTTACAATGCGATTCACAATTTTTCCAAGAATTCTTGAACAGAAACATAGAAAGTACTTTTTTTTTTTTGCAATGTTCAGCTAGAATTGCTCTATTAGGTGGCAGAAAAATGTAATTTGTGTGAGGTTTTTTTTATCATGCACATTAGGCAAATTTGCATTGTGTCACAAACAAATAGTACAGACCTGTCATATGTCATAGCATCCGCAGGGAGAAGCTTGTCACTTTGAAATGGAAAAATAAGTTGTACAGTATCAAAAGGTTATAAGACAAAATCTGTTAAGTAGTAAACCATTGCTCCTATCATGATAATAATTACAGTAATGTGTACCAGAGAGAGGAACCTGGTGAGCAAATTAATAAAATGGTCATTTGTGTGGAATTAATTATCTTAGAATGTGGCAATATTTAATGCAAGATATCCCTGAGATGACATCACATTAAATAGAAACTGGGTGTAGAAGTTACTCCTATCAGACTGCCTCCTTCATTAATATGCCCAATGACTATGGACGGGGATGTCCACTGTGATATCACTTTTGGAATACTGTCCAATCACATATATTGACCAATTAGATTGGGGAATGTATACACACCTCAAAAGGGGGGTTACTGTTCTATATAAGATTCACACTCACTCGGGGACAGAAATTAACAAACTTTCACTGACTGATGGAGAGAAAGAAGGATTGATAACAGGAAGGAGAAGGAATAGATTGCTCCCTTTTTGGACCCTCGACTCACCAGCTGAGATGAACCGCTTGGCTTTCGGCTTCACTGGAGTCAAGGCCGGTACCACGGTCGCGGGAGCTTCTCTTGCTCTTGCTTATCGACGTAGGCTTGTCTCGTGTACCGTTGCAAGACACTTTCGCTATTGTTCGCAGTCTTACGCTCTCTTCCACGAAGGGTCCGCAGGCCTGGGATGAAAAGGGCAAGGTTGTTTCTCTCCTCGCCACCCTCTGGATTCCTGCCGCCTTTCTCCTTCTCTTGAACTGGCGTACCTGGTTAGCCGCCTCATCTTGCTGTCTGCTGGGCTCGTACTGTGCTCTCTTGCTCCACCTTTTATCCCTGTGGGGAAGGGAAAGGGCTGTCGGGTGTGTGAGATTCTGATCAATTGCCTGAATTTGCCTGACTCTTGTATTGGGACTTGTCAGGTAAAACTGCTCTGGTGTTAGTCCATTCTCTGGTGTGTCGTGTGAAGTGTTTGTGTCAGAAAGGTGGGGCTGTGGTTTTGAATGTCCTACGTGGTAGGATGGGGAAAAAGTATTGAAAGAAGGGGGATACAGCATCTCACCCGTCGGTGTCCCACTCACACTCCCCAAGGACCCCCCCCCCCATCCAGGTGATCCTACCTCACTGGTCCACCCCCAGGAACTGGATCCAATAGCGATGGCAGTGTCCTGGCCACCTGGATGACAGATCCACGGGATTTAGCCAGGGAGACACCTTCAGGTTTCTCAGTTTCTTGTCCCGAAAGAGGAGGGAAGCTGTAAGGAATCAATGTTATTAAATTGGGGGTTCCCCGATTCATATAAAGAACTTAATGAAAGGTAAATTTTGAGTGCCTGGTTTGCGGTGGCTGGAAAACTCCCCTGAATTACATGTCGCTTGATTTAAAAAGTTCTACACCACATAGCTGCTTTCAGCCATCCCCCGCATGATCTGACCATAGACCGTGCCTCATGAACCAAACTTGTATCCCTATTGGCTTTATATCTACTTTTGGCACTTAAAAAAATAAACACTGGACAAATGAAAGTCAAATTTGTGAAAGCACCCTGGCAGGACTAGGCCAGTGCTCCTCTTGCAAATTTGGTGAAAACCGGTCCAGTGGTTTGGACTGTAGGCGCACCTCAAATGTTTTTAATGCAAGTAATTTAATATTTTACCCCGCCACATTTAACCTGAAGGAACAACATGCAACGTTCCCTAACAAGTCTGAATCTGGTCGATATTGTTTAGGGAAATGTTTCATGCACATTCGTCATATGCCGTAAAAGTTATGAGACCCCAAAAAAAGTGCTTTTCCTATGGGGAATGCAACTTACTCACAATATACATGTGCTTGAAACTCCTTGAACCTTTGTCAAGTTTGCAGCCATCAAAACCATGTCGCAAAACATCCGAGATGTTCACGAGTATCAGAAAAAATATTTATTTGCCCTTTTCTAAATGTATTCCAACCCATTCTTACCACCCATCGCCTCCCCAGAGGTGGTTTCGTATGTAAGACAAAGGCTAATGTTGTATTTTAGAGTATTATATCACAGCGTAGTTCGTGGACTACATTTAGCAAATAACATGGCATCAATTTCAAAATGTGTTGTCGTTCCTCACCCCACCTTGACAAAACCACACCAAACTTTCCCAAAAAACTCTGCAGTCTGGTCTATTATTGGGGAAAGTTTTGTGCAGATTCGTCAAATGGCACTAAAGTTAAAAGCTGCCTAAAAAGTGTTCTTCTTATGGGGAGTGGAACTTTACCATGACTGCAGGGTCGCCATCACCGACCTTTTATTACATCTGGGCACAAGGCTCATTATGAAATGTAAAGTGCTTGCTTGACAATGGGCAGAAGTCCACTTCACTTTCACTGCCACAGCGAATGCCCATTCGATTTGTGGCGCAGAGAACTTCGTCTGTTAAACTCAAAACTCAATGTTCTTGTGCTGGTTCCATATGACTATGTCGCCTGAAAAATGTTCAGGGAGGCAAATGTCTTTTCCTGACCCCTAAAATACTTTCCCCAAACTATCTAGGAGGGGTGTCATTTACAATTGTAAACTCCAATCCTAGAATATTGGGGTAAAGTAATTGATTTTACTGAATGGTGCAAATTTGGGGAAATGTGCGCTCCTGGCCGCGTTTTCCTTGATAGATGTTCACTGGATACCCTTGTGGTGCGCGATTAGCTGAATTCCATGTACTGAGTCCTGTTATGTTACTTGATATTTGTATAGTGCCTTACTGACAGTGTTTATGGCTTTGAAGCGCTCTCAGCTCAATGGCGCTTTGGCAGATTGTAGGTTAAATAGACATGAAATAAAAAGCATTACATTGCATGCTAACGAGTTCCTCACTAACAAAGTCCTTGCAACAAAAAAACAGCCCAGCAGCAGTAGCCGGCAAATGTGCTTTTCGCCCCCAGAGAGGGAATGCGTTTGCAGGATGCAAAGATATTGGAGTGATAATCGGGGATAGCGCCTCGTGTTTTTGCCCTCAACCCTCGGAGGAGCCCCAAGCATCGGAGTGGTTGTTCACAGTCGTACCAGAAAGTAAAGTGATTCTTTCGTTTATATTTTGCAGTGTGCCCGTTACAGACTGCAATTGCCGGTCCCTCAGGCTGTCAATTCCCTCCGCTTTGCAGTATCCAGCAGCGTCCTCATCTCACTGCCTTTTTACTCCGGGTACATGGCTAACAAAGAGTGATTTAATTGACAGCTTTCAGTGGACATAGTGTTTCCCCACCCCAATGGCTGCCTGTTCTGTGATAATCTGCATCTCTCCATTATAATCTATGTACCACATTGGTACCCAAGACAGTTTCTCTCTGCTGTAAGCAAGACAGGACCCAAACCGCCTTTTAAAATGTGCCCCTACAGCTCTGTTGAAAACCATGGTGCTTGCTTGGCTGGCAGCGCCCATATGACTTCAGTTAACTGTCATGCTCGGCTGATCGCCTGATCTGTGGGACGGGCTGCGATGGTTGGGAGTTGGGTTTACAAGTAGTGCAGGCAGGGTGGGCAGTGCTGGGAGCAGCATCGCCGCATCTGTGTGCAGCAACCCGGACAGGGCCTTTGGGAGCAGGTACTGGGCACAGTGGTTCTGTTTTTCCTCGGTGACCCTGGCCCCTTTACAACCGGCTCAAAGTACTGCTTTCGGTGCTTGGGTGTGTGTGGGGATGGTGGTTTTGTGGAGGGCGCTTAGCGGGCCCAAGCGGCTCTATAATGTTTAGAGGGTTCAGAGCGCATCAGACAAGAGAGACCCCACACCCAGGCGCTGAGACAGTTCCACCCCGCATCCTTGTCCTGTCTTTTCTGTTCGTCCATCTGGTGTTTGTGTCAGAGCGCCGGTAGCCCGCGGGCATCCGGGTGCGATCAATAACTAAAATAAAAATAACTGAGCACACAAATAACTGAGCACTGCAGGCTGCCTCTATACACTCATTGAAGCTCTGAGGTGGGAGCACGTGGGCATGGCAGACTGGCGCAGTTTAACAAGCAGCAGTTGGCATTTTTCACGCATCGCCCATTCACCCTAACACAGATTAGAAGATTCCATCTAGTGCCAAATATGTTAAGGTAGGCAAATATCATAAGTAATTCAGTAGCACAAAGCGCTTGGAAGCAATCAGAAATCCGCATTTTAACGCTGTAGCACGAAAACAAGCTAATGTGCCTATGACATCAATGAATGTCTCTTGTTGCCCTCCACAAACAAATCTTTCATGTAATCTGTCGCATTCAAACAGACCCATTCATTCGTTCATATTTTGGCTCCATCTGTCCCAAAGTGTTTGTTTTTGGCTCGAGTCAGGTATGTTTATCCCCCTTGCTTCCCTAGTACCCCCTCCCACCCCACCCGCCTACCCTCAAAACATTGCCACCTTTAGATCTGACTCTTGAAACAATAGCTCGTTTTTGCCAGTACTCCTCCTTAATTCTTATTTATTTGTTTTTATTTTTTGGATTAGTAAAGCGCACTAACAGCCCGTGGGCATCTCTTATCAGGAGATGGTCTTCACACTTTTATCTGGTTGAAACAGACTTCAATACAGATTGGAACTCTTGAGCACCTCCCAGGGCCTTCAGTGCACCCATAATTCTGCTATATTAAACCCTCAACATTCCCAAAGCATCATGAGCCTTTAGAAAGAGAAGAGGCTCTTGACATCAATTCTCCAGATTTGCTTCTGATGAACCCTCTTTTCTCTAATCGAGAGCCAGCAGATCTTTCATTCATCCCTGCTTACGCTATCACTATTTGTGGATCTCGACTAGCGGCCTGCAACCTGCAGCTCCGCAGATATTTTGGGATTATGTCGTTCTCGATCCATGACCATTGAATATGCTGGCTAGGGCTGATGGGACTTTTACTGGATAACACCTGGCAAACCAAAGGTTACAGACCACGGTTCTAGTCCTTATGTTGTCTAACTAAGTTTTGTCTTGTCTGTCACCCTCCCACTTTGTCCTAATCTTCTCTCCAGTGCCAGATTAAACCCTGTGGAGGCTCCTAGACAGTCACATTTTTGGGCCCCCTTGCAAATGATCTTCTAATACGTTTTTAATTTTCTGCACCGCTTTGGTACCTCTTCTTTTCGAGCGCCGACATTTTGGGTCTACAAAAGAGCGACGACAAACAATATTTACGCTTTGTTCAAGACAATGAAAGAATTCTTAAGTCTCAGCCAAAAATTAGTAAAAGTGCCTGAACAAGATATATTTGTTTTGTTATGGTAGAAATTCGAAGGTGAACTAGAATGAAACTTCATTATAACTCAGAAAGGCTAAATTAGTAACACAGACGTCGGGTACCGTGTTGTCGGTGTTCTTGAAGCTTCTACTCGCGAATATTCTACTACGGTCGAGTCAGCAGGAACACCCGACACATTAACTCACAGATTCTTTGTTTCTGGAGGTTTCTTGTGTGCAACTGCGCGCTGTGCGCTCTAGTGGGATAACATGGAACTCAGTAGCATGCACGCCGGCCGCTAGATGGAGATGACCATCACTACTGTACATTACACGTATGTAGTTTGCACCAGATTCTTTTACAAGCTGACAGCTGCCAGAAGATGATCTTTTAAGAGACAAACTGTTATGTGAATCTGATGTCTTTGGTTTATGTACTTTAATTGGTTAATGGGTACATTACATTCATACAGTATTTTCTCCATAGTGTATAGAGGCTTTAATGTAAAGTTTTCATTCGTTTCTTTGAGTTGATGAATGTTTTTCTTTTGGAAACAATTTAAGAAAGCTTGATTGTAATTTTCTTTCAAGAGCAAATCAAAATTATTTTGATCCATTGTCGTGTCCCCTCACCCCCTAAAAGGAATGGGGCCCAATGGCCGGTGCCTACTTTGCCTATTTGGTAATCCGGCTCTGCTTCTCTCCCTGTCATCCTTTTCCTTTCCTTGCAAACACCACGGTCTAGCTGTACACCCAGAGCAAGGCCACAGTCTGCACACTCTCGGACAAGGATCTGGCGCACTAAGATCGCAACAGTGGTGATTCGCACAGTACAAGAACCAAATAGCATAAGTTAAAACAACTTACATGGAATCTACTTGCGGGCTCTTCCTTTGTCCAACATCAGTCTGCATCAAACTGTTTCTTCTGGACCCCTTTGACCACCATCATTCCCTTTAAGGTCGATCCTTTGCTGTCCTACCGTGTCCTGGGGTCTGAAGGGCCCTGCTTTCTGTGGAGCTCTCAAACAGGGTGCGCTCTGCCGTGAAAAAGCACTGCTCGTTGTTCCCGGTCTCTTTTCCCGTAGCCACAGTGTTGGTTTCTGATGGTGGTAGATTCTTCAGATGGTTTGAAGGTCTTCATTATCTACCTCCTTATCCCAGTTCATTCTTGTTCTGCTGAGTATTCCCATTTCTAATTCTCAACCTCTAGGTCCATTATCATTTTCTCGCCGAGTCAGATGCACGTGGGGTGGAAATCACTCTGTCCTTTGGAACGATCCGCACTGAGCTAAAGCTACACTAATTTGAGAGAGAAATATGTATGCAAGGTATTAGTGAGTGACCGGGCTTCATTACAAGTCTGCCGGTCCAGAATTAAGGGTGCCGGTAGCAACGTACCAGCACCCATTCCAGATGGGCAGACTACAACTGTGCCTGCCGGTGCCTTTGCGCCCACCAGGTCTGACCAGCCAGGTGCAGCGTCCCCGGTGCTTCAGTGTCTCCATTCCCATAGAGTCCTATGAAACTCTATGGGAATCGGGAACAACATTTTCCGCCGCCTGAGATCCAAGACCGCCGGCACATGCAATGGCACAGGGGTCTCAGGTGGCGGAAACAGTGTTACATGGTTACCGCCAACCTCATAAAGAGGCCCATAGTTTTCTGATGGGCTCTTCTGTTGCAGTGGCACAAAGTGCTGATACCAGCCACATTCCTCATCTCTGGCTCCCAATTTGCTCAGCTTGGTTTGGACATCTCCTCCTATAATCCCATTTTATATAATTCTCAAAGGATGTCTGTGCATTGGGAACTGGGCATTGCCGCACAGATACTCAGCCCCATCTACTCTAAAATTCTCTCAAAATGAGAAGCAGGACAGCCCTAGGACCCCAATGGAGGGACAGATGTGTCACCCATGTCAACCTCCAATCGAAACCCTTAAGCTGTTCGATTCAATATTGGGGGCAAAATGATCTCCAAGCCTAGTGTGCATTATGCACTTCCTGATTCAAGCATAGAACACTTCTATCAAAGGCATATTTGTCAAATATATAAATAAGTGGCCATTGTTATGTCCCTATTTTGCTATTTGACTTTATGCAAAGCAACAAGGAACCCTCATTGGTGCTACTTGTCCCCATTCCCTTTCTTATAGGTGTATTCTGAAGGTGAACAGTAGCAGTGTACCAGAGGGTCTGTTTTTGAACAAAATGTTCTAGCAGAAATTAATTGATATACTTTTTCTGGTGTGTCATTCTCATTATGACTACACTAATTACTGAAAGTGATATTTCGAAATGAATAGGGATACAATGTAAAAAGAAAGTGCCAGGTTCCAATGTTAGTATGTTTAATTGATTGAATAATTTCCTTTTTAATCGCTTCTTTTGCACACAAAAAAACACAGCACAGCTCCCCTTTCAAGATATCTTTGATTTGTCTATGGTTTTAATATTTTAATTAGGGTATTTACTGAGTGAAGAACTAACTTCCGGAAGCAACAGAGTGCTTCACAAGTCATTAAGCGGAAGTAGGTATTATTTATTTACAACAATTTATATAGCGCTTTTTATTCAAAGCGCAAAACATTTTTAGAGAGAATTACAGTACAAATAAGGCAATTGATGAGAGAAAAATCAGGAACCATACAACAACGTCACATCAAGCATTAAGAAGCAGATAGAAGAAGAAGATGTTGTTTTAGGCATAGTTTAAATTGAGAGAGATCAGAGGAAAAACGAATTGAAAGTGGAAAAGAATTACAGAGAGCAATGAGCAAGCAGTTGGAAAGAGCGGGACCGGGGGGAAGCGCAGGGGGCCGAAAGACGGGGAGAGGAAACCCAGGGCCCGATTCTCATTTGGGTGTTAAGTACCGAAAAGGTTGTGAAAAGCGTTAACACCCTTTTCAGTACTTAAGACCTCTTCTGAAGGCGGCGCATTCTTCCAAAGTCAGTATGAATTAGCCACTTTCGGAATATATGTGGCGGTTGCTAGGATGGGTGGGAAACCAACCTAGCAACCGCCACATTCGTTACCTTCCATTTAAGACGGGTATTCTTCACTCCCCCACTTTTAAATGTGCGTTAAAGTGGCGCTCATATACGGTACCATTTCAGTACCGGTATTGTAGAGGAGTGCCACAGAGAGCCAGTCGCAGTGCAAGTGGGTGGCCAAACATTAGTGTTTGGGGGGGGTGGGAGGGGTGGGACACTGGTTGCACTGAACCATGTCTCTCACCTGCATACTAGCACTACCTTTGTGGTGTATTTTAGCATGACTTTTTTTCAAAGTGCGGTGTATGAGGTAGTGCTAGCATGCAAGTTCAATGCATTTGTAAATGTAACCAATATCTTTATGGAGACATACACATTTGCAAACATTAACTGCTACTTTGCATGTTGACTATGAAGGGTTCTCGGCAGCACTTAAGTAAAATAGCAATTATGTTGTTATTTAAGGAAAGTGCTGCCGAGATTTTTCCATTGCGCCCGTTGTACCCAAAAACCGGCGTAATGAATGTGGTGCACTGTCGTGCACTACGAGGACGCCCAGGCCCACTTGAGAATAGTGGTGGAGCCTGGGCGTCCAGATTTGGCACAGTGATTCATGCTCTTTAGCACGCACACTGGGCCTACTTCAGAATCGGGCCCTCAGTGAGGAAACAGAGATACAAGGTAAGGGGGAACCCGGGGGGAACGCAAAGCGTTTCCCCCAGGGTTGTTTTGGGCGCTAGACAGGCCAGCTCCTGTGCATAGAGCACCGCAGGTGATATTTAAGGGGGCAGGGAAGGTTCGAGAGCAGTCGACGGTTAGGACAAGCGTTTGTCCAGGTCGTCTGCTTGTGAGCCTTCCCTGCGTGGGGCCGTGTAGATTGCAGTAGTGGAGGTGAGGCAGGTTTCGGGGTAGTAAAGTTTGGGTGGGCAGGAATAGTTAGCAGTACAGTTTAAAAAAAAAGTCAAATAATAAAATAAAAAATAGATATATAGCCAGGGGTTGCCGTAGATAGGCCACCCCCAAGCCGTACCTTTTTTAGTGGGGGAACCCACGTTGGCCGGCTGTCGGGCAGAGAAGGGGCTATATGTGGGCCAGCAGTGTATAGTGTGGTCCGTCTGGTGTTGTCGGTGCCTCTGTGTGTCGGCCGCTGCAGTCAGGTGCAGTTTCCCCGCAGTTGCTCGGGAAGGATAGATTGGTTTGGGGTGGTATTAAAGGCGGGTTGCCATCCCCAGGGGTGAGGAGCGGATCGCTCTCTGGTGCGGGTGCTCTGGCGTCGGTGCCTAGTGCATGTAGCGCAGTGTTGTAGCGTGGCCAGAGGAGGCAGTGCTAAGCCCTTAAAGGGGCCGCACTGTTATTTGTGAAGCAGTTAGGGGAAGCGTGTTAGCCTTCCTCGGAAGGGGTACACCAGTGCGGTGCCGCCCGCAAGCCTCTAGGTAGCGGTGTGATCAGCTGCTGCCACAAAGGCTGGAGCAGGGGCAGCCAGGTTGTGATGAGGAGTTGTAATTTCGCTGAGCAGGTTTTAGGAGCGTTGGAGGGATTTTAAAGGGCACTGTATAGTTTTCTTTAGGCAGGTAGGGCTTATTTAAAATTAAATAAATACATAATTAAAAGGAAATATATATAGTGAAGGTTAAAATAATTTAGAGATTTTCTTAGGTGGTGAGTTTTTCAGTCAGCCAGTTTAGGTGGTGGGTTGTTGTCAGGGAAGTGCTGGGCTACTGTGAAGTAGTTTTCTTCCCCTTGCCGGGCAGCGCTCTAGGGAGTAAATGGCTCGGGGGCTGCTTTTCTTTGGGTCAGGCAGGGCACATCTGGACCAGCGCTGTGGCAGCAGGATGGTGCGCCAGGG
Source organism: Ambystoma mexicanum (assembly GCF_040938575.1). Lineage (NCBI taxonomy): Eukaryota > Metazoa > Chordata > Amphibia > Caudata > Ambystomatidae > Ambystoma > Ambystoma mexicanum. Next base: position 1,565,055,511 of record NC_090932.1, read on the forward strand.
GCCAAATAAGAAAGGGCAATTTAATTGATGCCCAGGCATTGAGGGAGGCCCTGGCAATTATCAGCAGGGCGTCTAAGGCCCAGCTGGAAGGGGCGGTGGAAGAGGTTACGGGGGAGAAACCGGTTGATGAGGGGAGGTCACAGCGGAGAGCGGCGGCGGATGGGGCCTTTGCAGCAGTGGTGGCCGGCAGCCTAGCCACTGAGAGTAGGGAATATTGGGATAGCCGGGCAAGGAGGAGTAGGAGGGAGATGCCCAAAACAGCAACAAAAGTGGTTGGGGAGGGGGTGTGGTACGGGTCTGGGGGATATAGACCCAGTGGAAGAAGTGGAAGATATGAGGTTGCAGAAAGGTGCAGGGCAGATAGGGGCAGTTGAGGGAGTCATGGGGTGCAGAGAAGGGCGACAGAGCGGAGAAGGGAGGGAGGGAAATATCTGCAGAAGAGTGCAGGTGGGAGGAGGAGAGAGCGGTCCCCCTCGATTAGTGAAGAAAGGAAGATGTGCGGAACGGCCTCCCCAGCTAGGAGGATTTCAGGTGGAGGGCATTTATTTATTTATTTGAATTTGTTAAGCGCACTTGCAGCCCATAAGGCATTGAGGCGCTGTTACAGAGGATACACAGATTTAAGATTACATACAGGTGCCAAGAAGGCTCTTAGTGACAGTTTGACAGGCATATAAGCAGTGGAGGATACAAATTTAGTTTACACAAAAAGTCTGGTTTTGATAGCCTTACGAAAGGCTAGGTGGGACTCAATGAGTCTTAGGTGAGGAGGCAGGGCGTTCCAGTGCGTGGCTGCTAAGGTGGGGAAACTGGAGCCACCAGCGTGCACTTTCCGTGAGGTAGGTGTAACAATGGAGTTGGCATAAATGGATCTGAGCGGTCTTGTGGTGGTGTGCCTGGTAATTCGGTTAGTCAGGTAGGGGGGGCAAGTTCGTGAAGGCATTTGTGGGTGAGGGCAAGAGTTTTAAAAACAATTCTCTCTTTGACAGGGAGCCAGTGTACTTGCCTTCTGATTTCGGAGATATGGTTTCTCCTTGCGGTGTCGGTGGCTGCCCTTAGTGCATTGTTTTGGGCTAGCTGGAGTTTGGCCAGGTTTTTGTTGGATGTCCCCACGAGAAGGGCATTACAGTAGTCTAGTCTTGACTCGATGATTGCCCTGGCAATCGTGAGGCAACTTTGACGGGCCAAGAAGGGCCTGGCTGCGTTGAGGACTTTGGAGCAGTTGGCTGAGGAAGCAGCGATGGCATTGACCTGTCTGTCCATCGACAGGTTGGAGTCAAGGTAGACTCTGAGTGTCTTAACATGGTTTGAGACCTTGATTGGAATGTTATCAATAGTGAATGAGGCGTACTGTTCTCCAAGGTTACCGAGGGTGAAGGGTGAAGGGTGAGCCAATAAGGAGGAGTTTGGTCTTTTCGCTATTGAGGCAAAGCCAATTCTCCGCCATCCAGGATTGGATGGTAGAGTAGATAGAGGAGAGGGTGTTGGAGTCTGCTAGGTAGTCGCCCGTGAGTGGGATGACTACCTGCGTATCGTCCGCATAGTTGGTATATGAGATACCAAGGGAGTCCAGGATGCTATTTGTAGAGTGTAGGTGCGATACAGGATCCCTGGGGGACACCGCAGGTGAGGAGGCTAGGGGTGGGGGTGGCGGCGGCAACTTCCGAAAAGACTTTCATGGCCCTTTCTTGGAGAAAGGAAGTGATCCACTGGCAGGCTTTAGGGGAGCTGTTGGCTTGGGTGGCTAGGTGGTGACACAGGGTATTGTGGTCAACCAGGTCGAACTCTGTGGAAAGATCAAGGAGAAGTAGGAGGGCAGGTTTGCCTGCGTCTATGAGATCATCCATTTGGTTCTTAAGGTCTAGGGGGGCCGTTTCAGTGCCATGTCGGGGGCGGAACCCAGATTGCCGTAGGCCGAGGTGACGGTTGTCCTCTAGGAACTTTTGAACTTGCAGGTAGGCTGCTTTGCCCAAATCTTTGAGCAGGAAAGGTACTACGTGATGGGCCTGAAATTCCCCGGGACGGTAGGGTCGAGTGAAGGTTTCTTGAGTAGTGGGCGTACCCAGGCTTCCTTAAGTCCTGACGGGACATGGCCTGATTGGAAGGAGGAGTTGATAAAGGCTGTGAGGAAGGGGGCTAGGCTGGGTGCGGAGTCTTTGATGAGGCTGGCTGGGCAAGCATCACCTTTGCAATTGGAAGGTTTAATGGAATCGAGACAGGTGATGACTTCTTGCTCGGTAATGTTTTTGAATTCGAACAGCGGGGAAGACGTGGTCTTGGTGGGTGGCTTGGCGTGCATATTCGCTATAATGTCAGAGAGGGCTTTTTGGTGGCCACAAATTTTAGTTTGGAGGGTGTTAAGCTTCTCTAGCATGGCAGATTGAATGCTGTTACACCATTTGTCATCTTTGATGACTGAGGAGGGGGGGGGGGCAGATGGTTTTTCGAGTTCCCTAAAGATGGTGAATAGTTCCTTAGATCCGGACTTGGCGTCAGCGATCCTCGTGTTAAAGGAAGCCGCCTTTGCCAAAGTGGTGATAGTCTTGTATGATTTGGAGATGGCTTTGAACTTCTGTTTAGTGGCTTCAGAAGGGTTTGCTTTCCAGGTGGATAGTGCAGTCCTCTTTTGCGCATGTTGGTCAAGGAGTTCTTTGGAGAACTATGAGTTGACATGTTTGGCATTTTTAGCTTTTTTGAGAGTCAGGGGAGCAATGGCGTCCACAGCTGACGTGATGACATCCTTGAAGGTGTTAGCTAAGGTATCGGGGTTGTTCGAGGAGGGGACTTGAAGGGCTGGGATAAGGGGGTAGGGTGCCAAGTTCTCGACTGTGAGAAGGCGTGAACTCCTGGCGTAAGTGGCGGGGCATGGTGATGGCAGAGAAAGAGACACTTTGTTGGTTCCGAGGTTGAATTGGATGTAGTGGTGGTCGGACCAGGGAATAGGGTTGTTGTCCATGATGAGAAGGGAGCAGTTGTGATGGCTGACCCAGTCAAGGGTGCGTCCTTTGATGTGTGGGCTGTGAAATGGAGTGCGCGAAGCCTAGGTTAGAGAGTGCCTTCTTGAGGTGTTTCGCAGGGGAGTCTTTGGGGTCGTTCAGCCCTAGGTTGAGGTCACCGAGGAGTAGAACCTGTGAGGTATTTTTGATGTTGTGAGACAGTGCAGTGATAAGGGTGTCATGGAAGTCGGTGCACGGTCCTGGGGTCTGTAGACAATGTGCATGGATATGGTGCAGATGGTTGAGACATTCATTTTTAAAGGGAGGTAGTCGCTGTTGCTGTCAAGGATGCCTTCAGCTTCTCTAATGGAAAGGGTGTCTCTGGCAATGAGAGCGACGCCTCCACCTCTCTGAGAGGTGCGGTCCTTCCTAAGGATGGAATAACCAGATGGGATGGCCAGAGATAGGGCTGGGCCTGAGCTTTCATTCAGCCAGGTTTCAGTAAGGATGAGGAGGTTGAGCTCGTCGTTCATGAACAGGTCGTTGATGTCGAGGGCGTGGGCTGGTACAGAGCGGGCATTGAGCAGGGCGCACCAAAGCGTGTGGGTGGAGGGAGGCGGGGGGGTGGGCTGGTAGGTGGTGGAGGGTTAGAGGAAGTAAGTGGTGTGGTCAAGGGAGTGTCAAACATAGTATCAAAGGGCACAAAAACATCAGTGGGCTGCACACAATCAATGGGGGCGGCAGCAGTAGGACCAGTAGGCATAAGAACATCAGTAAGCTGCACACAATCAATGGGCATAGTACGGCCCCCGCTGTTCCAGAGGGTGAGTCGGGAGAGGGTTTAAGAACGGCTCCTCCGCAGGATTTGCATGGACAAACGAGAGGGCGCAGTACGGCCCCTAGCACGGAGAATCGAAGGGTGGAGGAGAGGACCCCTTGTCTGAGAGAAGAGGACCAGGAAGGGGTTTCCACGGCCCCGCCGAGAAGACGCTGAAGGAGTGGCAGGGTGGACACCCCGGGCTAACAAGAGTAGGATCCCCCGTCCCGATTTTGTGCTCGCACCAGCAATGGTATTACATGGAGATAATGAAGGGGTGGAAGAATAAGTTGGGCAGTGGGAGGATGAAGGGTACAGTATTGTAAGAAGGAGGGAGAGGGCGAGAAGGGGGTTATGGTGGGAAGGGGAAAGGCAGGAGATAGGGGGCAAGAGGTCGGGGGGGAAACTGGCTGGGTGAGACTGTTGAAATGTTTTGTCCCCGCAGCAGGAGCCCAGTAAGGAAGGAGATGAGGAGCGTTGGAGTGGAGGTCAGGCTGCAGTCGGGTGACGGCAGGGCAGAAAGAGGTGAGCGAGAAGGGGAATGGGCAGCGGCATGGCATAAGGGAGACACGAGGTTGGGGGAAAGAAGGGAAGAGGTAGGGGGGCAAGGGGCGAGGGGGGAAATTTGCTTGCAGGCTATGGTGGCCTTGGAGACGGAAAGGAAGGTTTCCTCAGTGGAGGTGCAGACAGACAGTGCGATTGAGCCCGGGGCACACGAGGTACAGGTGCCAAGGAAGAAAGACGCAGAGGGAAAGGAGAAGAAGTTGCCATACATGGGCATTACGAAACCATTGGGAGCGTACTTGATGACTTCAACAAAGGATAAGATATGGGATGGGGAATTTGTGGATGTGTTCAAGCTATTACATAGGGAGGTCAGAGCCAAGGAGGGTTCTAAGAAGGAGGAGAGAGAGTTGGGCTCGCGTCCAAGGGTGCCGGTGACGATCGAGAATTGGACGTCAGCTTTTATCATCTATGCAAGTGTCTATTGTGAGAAATTCCCGGACAGATGTGTGGCTCTATTGAAGTATATGGATGTGATTAGGAAGGCTTTCACGAGTTTTGGAGGCTTTGCGTGGGTTCGTTATGACGAGGAGTTTAGGGCAAGGTTGGCAGAGGACAGCCAGGTGGTCTGGGGGGAGAAAGACATGGATCTCTGGTTGCAATGGATGGCGCCGACGAGGCCAGCTCCAACGGTACACACGACAAGTGGCTTACCCATTCCTTACCGGCCCTTTCTTGGTCGCCCCGCCCCAGAAGGGGTGGGGGGAGGAGTCAGGGGTCAGCCCTCAGCAGCATGTTGGGCTTTCAATAAAGAAGGCTGCACGAGGATGATGTGCAAATTTAAACACGAGTGCAGCAGGTGCGCGGATCGGCATCCGATTACACAGTGTTTTCAGGCAGGAGACAGAGGGAAAGGGCGAGGAGCGTGGCAAGGAGGTGGGGGGGAAGGATCGTATGCCAGTTAAAGTGGGGGGTTCCTGTATGTGGGGCGCATCAGTTTATCGCAAAGGGTGGGGGGGTGCAAAGGTGGGGGAGAGGTTTTGGGGCGAACCCAAGGGAGTAGGAGAGGGGTGAGGAGGAAGATGTTTAGGTAGGGACGGTTGTGGGGGGGGTAATGGGAAAAACTGTTAGGGAGTGGTGGCCGTCATTGGGAGGGCATGGAAGACAGTGGTAAAGCCCTAACACTTGCCGCACGACAAGGTGAGCAAGCTTTGGGGGGACGTGAGAGGGCTATAGTGGCACAGAGTCAATACGGAGAGACTCACGGAGGTTAAGAGGATATCGCAACTTTGAGCGTACGGTAGTAGCCCTGGTTCACATGAGGGGCAGGAGACAGGGCACATTGTGGGATGTTCTGACCCATTAGGCTCTGCCCTGCAACATCACTGTGTGCTGTTTTCATCGGAAACAACAGCATGGCCGCCAAAAAGCTCTTTGTGCAACAAATCTCTGAGAAGTGCGCAGGGAAACCTGAAAAATAGGTTGCCAATCCATTTTGCCTGTGTCAGTGGTGGAACCGGAGACCACACTACCAAAACCTGTCATTGGGCTGCCCGCAGAGTGAAATGAAACTACTTGAAAAAGCAGTGCTGCATTGCTCAGAAAAGATCCAACATCCCTGTTGGGTGTTAACCATTACCTTATTTAAGGAATCCCCATAAACACAATGTCAGGAGAAGCACATTTCATCACAAAAATATCCCCATTCAAAAGGGTGCTTGCCGGGAAAAATATGTCAGAATATGGGCGCAGTACCGCCGCCTGCCTGTGTCAAAGCTGTCATTTACTTATACTGGCAGTTTAAAACTTGTGTCTTAAAATCAAATTGTGGAAAAGAAGAGACTTGCCATCAAAAGCAATATAGGTTGCTACAATTCAATTTCTATGTTTTAAAAAGACTTGAATGAAGAGATCTGTCGGTATATTTGTTGAAAATGTAAGATTTAGTTTACCAAAAGACAAGTTTGAACAAAGTGTTTTACAGTGAACTGAGGCCAGCCACACTGGACTTCAAAGGCACATTCCACAGTTTGCTCCAACAAAGGGTGCCTTCCTTTTGCTCTCTGCCCAGGAACTATCATTTAAATGCTAAAGAAAGGAGGAGGGGGTGTTGCTCTGCTTCTCTGGGAGAGAGACAATAGGCTTCCTGGACTGAAAGGAAATGCAAATTCTGGTGTCAACAGAAACCACTGCCAGCAGGAAGGGAGCCTTGGACTGCTCTGGGCCCATCAAACTCTGGGGGTGGCACCAGGCAGATTTGTGTATCTTAGATTACAAGATAATATTTTTTTGAAAAAGACTCATAGAAAACTGTGAAAAATGCGGAAAATCTGTAAATTAGAGGTTGTTAATATGAAAAGGTTGCTCACTTTTTGAAACTATTCTGGACTCTGCGATGTTCAGAGACAGGACTACTGAAATGTGGATGTTGTAGCAATTGTGATAATGCTAGGAATATGAAAGTTTATAGGATTATGCCCAGATGTCATGCGCATGTATGGAGAAAAATGTGGACAGATTTGGAACTGGGTACCCCACCAAAAACACGAAAAACTGTCAATTTTGAACCAAAGCTCTCACTAAAATGGAACTCAGACGGATACGTGCCCTACTAAATCTGTAATGTGAATATGTATTATTAGCAAGTTGGTGATATTGTAAATATGATTTATGTGGAAAATAGATTTACTGTACAGAAACCAGGGGGAGGGACTCCCGGGTTGTAAAATGCAGCATCACTATGACACTAGATTTCCTTCTCAAATCAGGAGAGGGGAAAGACTTTAACCAATAGGATTCCTAGAGGGTGTGCTTAGTATAATTTAGCCTAACCACCCCTTTGGGAAATACATAAATAGAGACTGCTTAGGACCTAGACACACACACATTCACCCATCAACTGATTGTCGGTGAAGCACTCGGCAGGAGAACCCAGATCCAAGACTCCAGAACTCTGAAAGCAGAATGCCCAATTCCAAAGCTGAACCTTTCTCAGCTGGCCTTTAAAATCTTGAAACCTGATTTTAACCCCAGACTTCCAAGGGGCACACCAAAAATTGAACACCCTGGCTGTGCTTTTTCTGATTTTTTGCCAAGAACTCTTGCCAGAACCCAAAGATCCAAACCAGTAGAGCAGAGCTGTAACCAGATAGCTGTAACCCAGAACCAACCCATCAGATCCAGTTCAGAGGCTGTGCAGAGACCCAAGTGCCGTGCTGAGTGCAGAACCAAGCACCCGAATCCTGTCCGGTGGGCTAGCAGATTCCAGTCCAAAACCTTTGACGGGCCTATTCCAAACCATACTTGTGAGTATCTATAGCATAGAATTGTCCATAGCCAATCTCTTATCCTTAAGTAATCTTATCCAAATCATTCCATCATATCCAGAACTGCATTTTAGAATCTTTTTTTTTTTCCAGAATCTTTCCCTCATCCATATAGTCCTTTGTTAATGGTAGTGATAATATAATCTTTGCGCTAATATATTTGCTGAAGAAAGACAAGTGTCTCGGCGGGCAAAAGTCAGAACAGAGGCGCCCTGATCTGGTGGCTGTCCCGTTGGGTATCTTGCACCTTCATAGACTCTCTAGTGTACAGAAAATTCTTGTTGGTAATATTCAAAAGCACATCTTTCATTTGAAAATCTTGACTCTTTCTGAGAAAAATTGACGTCTACTAAAACCTCTGTAACTTCCATACCGTACATGCTAGAAACAAAGTTTAAGTGTCAAATGGAAGCTAACATCCTCCGTTTTCAAACAAACCTAAAACCTTGTAGTATAATCGCGTTTCTCGCGCGCTGAAAAGTTTGCCGCTTATCTGCATTTGGTTCAATTTCATCACATGTAAAATAGCTATTTCTTGCATCCGACCTCAGAATTCAGTTTCCAATCGGCTAGTCATTCAACCATCATTGCCAGTATTCACCTGAAACTATCCAAAGCGGCTCTCACTAGTTTTGAATCCCATTTAGCAAATTAAAGTCATTTTCCAGTGTTTTTACCATTCATTACAAACCACATTCAAAAGCATTTGACCTGTTTTGAATCATTCCTATTTCTCTCTGCTTGCTGGGGGGAATTGGGATTGAAACTGTATTGGTTCAGATTGTATATTCCTGAAACCTGTTTTCTCTTCTTCCATCTCTATATTGCATATTAGGGGGGAATGAGTAGTATCAGGGGGAAAGAGTGACATTGCATTTGATTGAACCCACATCAAGTATTATTCCATGCTGCATTGTTTTCCTGTCCATATCAAGTATTATTCCATGCTGCATTATTTTTCTTATCCATACTCATTCTGATTAAAGAGATGGTTGATTGTTGTGATATCACCCAATGGTGATCATTGTATAAATATTAATACTGTGATATCTAGATATAGTTCAGAATTCATAAAGTGTGATATATATATTGTTCAAATTCATGAAATAAATCTTTTAACTTTGCAAAACAGCCTGCTTCCTGGTTCAGTGTGACCGGGGGGATTCAGAGAGAGCGGCGTGATATAAGGGTACATCATTCAGAAATAAAAGAACTCATTGACAAAAATATATAATTAAGGGTTCCAACTGTGCATCACATGCTAGGCATTGACTTAGGTGGAGTGCTGGGTTGAAATCACTTACAACGTGCTAGGGTGGGAATTGAGTACGCACAGCACGGGAGGAACTTGGCTCGTTTGGCTGTTGGTGCAGATGGGGGGATGAGGAGAGATGACTGCATGGACGGGGTGCGGGAGCGTTCCTGGTGCAGCCGAGGGGAAGTGATGAGATGTGACTGCATGGACGGGGGTGCACGAGGGCCCCTAGTGCAGGTGGGAAACATGGTGTAATGGATGCAAGATGTTGGAAGAGTAAGTTATATGGATTGGACTGCATGGACAGGGTGCAGGTTTGGCCCCTGGTGCAGTGGCGGCGCGGAGTAATGAGGAGAAGGGCCTGCATGGATAGGGGTGCACATGGGCCCCCGGTGCAGGGTGGGCAAAACGGTACAATAGTAGGAAGGCGATGGAGGGTGGGAGGCAAGGGTGTACAGGAGGGTAATAGGATAGATGAGGAAGGGGGTCTAAGTGGAGGTTGGGTGCATTGTTTAAAAGATGGGCGTTAAAGGGGTAAATTATAGGGGGTCAGGTAGAAAAGGACCGGGGGTCTTTCCGTAGTGGGAGTAAGGAGGTGGTCATGTGAAGATGGGTTGTCTTGGGGGAGACGGATGGGGGTAAATAAAGGGTGGTTTTTTAGGCGTTAAGTTTGGGTCTGCAGTGCTGGCAGCTAATGTATTAGGGGGTCACGAGGAGGGTTTTGAGTCAGTGGGGGAGTGAGCAGTGGTGGGGATTGTTGCCTGAACAAGATTGGCGCAAGGCACGGGAAGTTAGTTGAAGGGGGACTAGCAGAGGAAGGAGAACGGGGGGGCGCGGGGTTAAGGGAAGTTCAGGGGATATAAGTAGAGAATTCCGGGAACTCGGGGCAGATTGGGAACGAGGTCAGGAACAAGGGGGGTGGTTCGGCAATGGAGAAGAGAGACTCATAACTATTTTCTTTTGCAGATGGGGGCTTGAAGGAGAGGTGAGCAGCCGTGGACATGGAAATGCGGCCACCGAATGGTTATTGGGGCGGGGTATGTGGGGAGAGAGATCGGATAGTTTGGACGCAACTGAGGACGCAGTAATAACTGTGTTATGGAGATAAGGGGCTTAGAGGGGTCTATTTGCTGGCCATGTTGGCGGTGGGAAGGGAGTGTCATGGGGTTTCAGAGGATTTTATAGTACACGCAGGAGGTATGGCATAGTAAATTAACTAAAGAAATAACAGGGGACCTAGCTGGTTGTCAGGAGTGGGGCTGAAGGTAAGGTGGTGGGACAAAGTTGTCACTGAGGAGGGTTGCAGCGGGATGGTATTTGAAGTGGCAGCGGGTAGGTCTAGGAGTACCTTTTACTGGTAGTTGGGGATGTTGTTGGGGCAGTGGGGGAGCACGGGCGCGAGTGCTCAGGGTCACAGCTGTGTGAGGATTTTTGTTTCTAGAGGCGGGCTTCTATCATTTTTCTGGGAATAGGTAGTGAATTGGGGGTGTCGTGGGTGGTCCAAGACATAATGCAAATTTGAAGGAGAAGTTAGGAGGGGTGGGGCAGTAAGAACACCTCAGGGGAGGGTTTTTCTGTTGCCAGGGGCATGGCCCCTTAATGGGGGAATAGCGCAGGAAAGGATGGGGGTGGTGCTGTTTGCACAAATGGACTACCCCAGGGGTGCAAAAAGGGGAAACAGGTATTGAAGATGGAGGGGCAATGCCCCGGGGAGAAGATGGGAGAAAGCGGGAAGGAAGACTGGAGAAGATGGTAAGGAGACGGTAGGGAGCAAGGGATGGGTAGGGAGGAATTTAAACTGTAATTGTTGGGGGAATTGAAATGTTTAATTATTAATTTGTTTGGCGAGTTGTTAAAAAACTGTTTGGTTAGTGTGTAAGGCCAGGGGCCAGGGGCTAGGTTAACGTTTATTTGTGAGCTTTGGCCTGTCACAGTAAAGCGACCTTTTCCACTACAAGCGAGTCTGGGTATTTTGTGCAGTAAACCCAAAGGCAATTTGGCAGCAAGGGATCAACGAGCGCTGCTGTCACCAAAGACTGGATTCTCTTGCAAATGAACACCTGACAGTTTGCAGTGGTTGAAATGGCTAAAATGTGCTCCATGGAAACATTGGCTAATTCTGGGTAAAATCTGCTTCATCACCAATTTTCCCCAGTGCCATTTCTTTTGAATTTTCCCTCCTGAACTGTTGTTTTTTGGGCAGTTTTGCTGAAAACTTCAGCCAATTAGCAGTCCATGAAATGACCTAAAATGGTGAATCAGGCAAGAAACCTAGTCTGCCAGTGAAGCAAACTTTGAATCGAATTTTGCTGTGGTCTTTCGCCCACCCCTATTGACATTGCAACTCCTACCAAGAGAAACAGGGAGAGACAGTGGTAGAGAGAGAGAGAGAGAGAGAGAGAAGTGAGGGGAAGAGTGTGAGAGGGAGAGCCAGAGGCATAGAGTAAGAGAAAGAGAGAGGGGAGAGCGAGAGAGAGAAAAGGGAGAGACAGAGGCATAGAGGAGACAGTGTGAGAGAGTGAGAGAGAGTGAGCGAGTGTGTGTGAGAGAGAGAAACACACACATAGTGAGGGGGAGAGTAAGAGTGTGCTTGAGAGAGGATGAGAGAGAGGGGAATGGGGAGGGGGTGAGAGAGACCGAGAGAGAGAGAGAGAGCAAGAAAGGGCTGGATCAGTGGGCACAGCTTGTTATGTTTCTTCCCTGATTTTCTGTGCAGCTGGTATGGGTCATGGTTTGCACACATGCCCCCTCCAGTTTCTCTCTTTATCAGTTGTGCGTTGATCTCCTCTTCTTTGGTTCTGCTTTGAGATCCTGTACTTTCTTTTTGTGGGGTTCTTTGATAAATACATTCCCTGTAACACCAGGTATGGTTTCTTCTGTTGCTGCACAGTTCTTCTTTCTTTGATTCTTGCCTGCTAGTGCCCAATGTCTTACGGTGATGTTTTCCAGTTGTCTTGCCTGCTCCCCCTTTACTCCTCTTGCCTCATCCTCAAACCTCTCTTTCATTTTTTTAAGCCACTGTGGTTCACCGGGATGTTTGTCTCAATTTATGCAAGAATTAAAATCCAGCTTTCAGCTGATTAGTGGGTGTGTCTTTTGCATATAATTGACGACGGAGCGCCTACCTAGATTTTGTCTTTTTGTTGTTCATTCTGGGACCTTTGGCCTTTTTTCAGGTCAATATCCTTTGAGTGGATTCATTTGTTTGCAATCCTGTTGCCAGGCGATTTGTGTACCTTGATCCTGAGGGCCTTCTTTGTTTCCTTCGCCTGTGGTTTACTGCGAATCGTAACGTTCCCTGGGTCTCTGAGTTTTTTGCTATCTGTCTATTGATGGATATTGGTAAGAACATGTTGTTAGGTTTGCATTATCAAAGTTGCTCTCAGCTCTTTCATTTTTTACACACTTAAACTCCTGGGCCTTTTGTTTGTATTTTTTTCTGTATTTAGCAGGTAATATTTGGCACATGCACTTTGATGCCTTTATCTGGTGACCCTGCATCATTTTCCTGTTGCTTATAAGTGGCTCTCCTTCAGGATCCATTCCAGTCTTTCTTGTTCCCAATATTTTGGTTTCAGAACTCAAATTAAAATCCGAATCTTGACGTTTGATTGGTGGTGCCCAGACCTTTTACCTCTGGATTGGTTGTTTGAAACTGACAAGGACAACAATGAACAGAGTTCATTGCTATCAAGGACACTTGGCCCATCTTCAATTATCACCCAGGTATTATCACGCGGGGCTTGTGCTCCGGCTACCACTTTCTCCACCCCTTTGGGAGCTACGATTCCCTCTTACCCTAATGGCTTGGGTATTTAATCCCTTTTGTTAATTCTTTGATGAATTAGTTGACATGGTATGTTGCAGCTATATCTTAATGCTCATCTTACCCCGCTCATTTGATGGCCGAGCAAATGTAATCCGAACACCACCCATATGCAGTCCTCCATTGTCCAACGTCAATTGATATATTTGGGTAAGCTTGTTGGTCAAAGATGCGCTGTAGTGAGATTTGTTTTCATGTATTTCTTCTATGCAATTCCCTGAAATATTTTACAAAAATAAAAATAAATATGGTCTAAAAAAATCGAATTACCATCTCGTGTTTGTTTTGGTCACCCATGTCCGATAGTCTGTGCCCAATTCCCAATGGGTATGAGTACACTTTGCATCCACCACTACCGTTAGTGGTAAGAAGTGGAGCAATTTCAGTTGCTGGGCCTGGTATTAGGTGTAGATTGAGAACGTCCTCATTACCAACCGGCTCAAGGTTAATGCACGACTTTGGGCAGAAGAAAAGCACATGTTTGCAACGTACTTATTAAGCAATAATCAACCGTTCAATGGGCTGTACTGTACGGTAATGGCCCGGGGCCCAAGATAATAGGCTTGACTTGAGTGAGGGCCTTCGAACAGGGGTCCCTGGGTTGTTGCCACCTGGTTCACCCTGTGGCATGGTTCAAGGATTTGGCAGAATCGCAGCTGGTCAAATCCCCAACCCTCAAATTACTACCCACAAAATCCCACCCACTGCATCTCCTCTGTTCCCACCTGCAGAATCCTTTAAACTCTAATCCCGGACCCTCACTGCCCTCACTAATGGGGGGGGTTTATTTATTAGAAAATTGTGTGGCGCCTATACCCAGGTATTTCCAGATGCCATAAGTCGTGAGGGGGGGGGGGTAAGGGGGGGGAGTATGGGAAATCCTAAGAATACAACAACACAGAGAACAGTTATATTGGTCTTGTGACAATTCTACTGTGCATGCGCACGAACGAGGTGATACATGCAAGGGGGGAGGGGTAGAGGGAGTAGTGCAGGAGTGGGGTAACCCCACGGGTGGGGGCGGGCAAGTGCTGGTCGAGCTGAGGCGGCAAGAGCCAGGGTAAAGAAGGGGAAGGGGAGGAGTTGTTCAGTAGACAATGAGGACTAAGTTGGGATAGTCTGGGAAAGGAAGCCCAAGTGCAAGTGCTGGCAGAGGATGCTGGGGGGTACTGGTGGGGTGTGGTCTGGCCCTTGTATGACGCTGAAGGGAACAGAACCTAGTCTCAGCGGCAGATGGAGAGTTTAGTACAGGAGGGGGAGAGGAAAGGAAGAGGAGAAAAGGAAGCTCTTGAGAAGTTTCTGGAACTTAAGAAGATCCGGTTCAAGTCTGAGGGGGGAGGGAGGCTATTCCAGAGGGAAGCGTCAGCCGAGGAGAGGGATCTACCTCCCACTCTCTGCTTGGAGAAACGTTTGGCCTGCAGAGAGTTGGTGCCAGAAGACCGAAGGTCTGTGGCTGGGAGGTATTTTGGGAGATAAAGCTGTGTGGAGAGGTCCCTGAAAGCCTTGTGGACGATGCAGAGGGTCTTGAATTTGATCCTTGCAGTCACTGGGAGCCAGTGGAGAGATGTTGGGGCTGGGGAGATGCGGTCCCTTGGCTTGAGGCCAAGGATAAGTCTTGCAGTTCTATTCTGGATTAGGTGGAAGGGCAAAGGGAGAACAGAAGGTTGAGGAAGATGCTGTTGAAGTAGTCAAGCCTAGAGAGAACCAGGGCTCTGGAGACATTGAGCTTCTGGGGGAAAGTGTGGAAAGGTAGAATGCCCCTGAGATTAAACTAAAAATTGGACTTCTTGGCAAGGTCTGTGATGTGTGGAGAGAAGGAAACAGAGGATTCTAAGAGGATCCCATAGTTTTTTGTCTCACAGGTGGGTGAGGGGACCCAAGGAGTCTGGCCAGAGAGTGAGGGGGAAACTAAGAGCAGGCGTCCCAATGAGGAGGATCTCTGTCTGGCTGGCATTGAGGCAGAGATCATTGGCAGAGCACCATACCTGAATAGCAGTCCGGTATGAGAAGGAGGAGGAGGAGGAGGTAGGGGAAACCCCAAATCTCCCTACCTCCACCACCTCCTGTCTATATGCTGAATAGGGGCTCTGTTCCCATGCCCCTTGCAATGAGACCTGACCCGCTCAATGCACCCTGACCCACTCAGTTCCCGAAACCCCCCTCCAATCTCCTTATCTTCACCGCACCTATCCCCATTTCCTGAAACCATGCAGCACTACTAAACTTTGCCAATCCTGTGTCCACTATGCAGGCCAGTCTGTGGGCCGTGGATTCAGCTACCCATATTCGGCCAAGATGGATTTGATGAAAATGACAAATAGAATTCCGCTTTGCAGGACTACACGGATGAGTCGGGATAAAAGGGCCCACTGAGCCCTCACACGTCTACCAACCAAAGCACAACAAACTTATAAAAGTAAAACAGGGATAATCAAGAGATATACCTACTTTTACTTTTGTGGTAATGTGGGCTGAGGGCAGACTATACTCTTAAAAAGGGGGTGTAGGTAAACCAGTAGTAACCTAAACCACACAGTATCACAGTCCAAAAAAAAAGAGAATGTCCAATCAAAGTTCTATAAAAATATACACACTTTAATCCATCTGCGAGTAGAACGGAAAAAGATTACTATACAAAAGCCCACCCCAAAGGTAAGAACAAAGGAGATGCAACCGACTGAAGAAAGTAGCACTCTGAGTGCTTTTCCAGGGCTGGTAGGTAAAGTACTGCCATACAAAGGATATTAGGTTGAAAACAAGTGTGATCATGACCTAACCAGTCTCTAGGCTCCAAGTGGACACCTATCGCCGTCCCTCAGACCTGCCCACACCACTGACAATCTGTCTCCCACCTGCCTTCCCCCCACGTGTGAAGGGGTGGGATGTGGTGGGGAGAGGAAATCAAGGAAGGGCGGTGGGAGGGGTAAATAAGAACAGGTTTTTAGATCTTGATAACCTTTCTGTGGTATATTGATTAAGTCAAGCTTGGAGGTAGAGGGGATCTGTTTTATAGTAACATTTATGAGTGACAGTTTCCGCCTTTAAAGTTTATTCTGGCTGATACAGGCAGCCAGTGCAATTGATGAAGGACAGGGGCCACCTGGACAAAGTAGGGGGTAATAGTGGCTAATCAGCCAGCATTATTCTGCTAAATCTGAAGTCTGGATAGCAGCCTTTTGTTGGCACCCATGTAAATAGCATTGCAGCAATGTAGGCTTGCCCTGATGATTGCCCTGGTGATGGTTAAATAGCTTTAATTAAGATAGGGTAGATTTGTTTGAATAGCACAGGTAGCAGCAATTTTTGCTAACTACTCAGTTTTCTTGTGGGGTGAATGACAAGTGAGAATCGAAAGTTCATCCCAGAGTTTTAACTCTGGGGCGGACCTGCTGTAAAGTGGAATCAACTGTGAGCAAGTTGGAGGTCTGCGGGTTGATCATGACTTGGTCGGTTTTGCTGCAGTTCAGACCATGTCAATACAGTTAGAGTCAAGGGGCTGTTACCTCCTGTCTGTGCCCTTACATCAGTAACACAATATAGACAGAAGATTAATTGTTATAAATGTATTCCTATGTCTAAGTCCCTATTGGTAACTACTTCACCCTGTGTTATTGTACCTAATACACCAAAGGTTTTGGTCCAACCAACCCTAGCATGCGCTTGTGTGACGCCTATAACCGGGGTGTAGAGGTACTCACCCTTTCCTCACTCACTGCTTTCCTGTGTCTAAAAGATCAAGTGCGCACTTATTGGTGGTCGGTTCTCAGCTTTAATCTTAACGCATCCAAAATGTGTGTCTTATTATTACTAATTATTCAACCCATTGGTCGGATAATGGTTAAAAAAGTATATATCTAACAATGGATACATTTTCTACTAGAGCCCTTTTATCAAAGTTTAGTGGGTATCGGGGTTTGGGTCATCAGCCCCAAACTTCTTGTAATAGTCAACCGGTTTCAGCGGTTCTGATCACTGGCCGCTTTCTTCAGGACAAGTAATGCTTTTACTGCATTCTGTGTTAAAAGTGTAATTTCTTTCAGGTTCTCCACGTAGTGGGTACTTGGAGGGTCTCTTCGGGTTTCCAACGGGTGTAGTGGGTTGCTTCCCGGCCCCCATAGGGTTAAAAGATGGACAAAGGGTGCATTATCAGTCTTTGAGTAATACTACTAGCTTGTAGTAAATTAAGGGAGTTGGGAGTCAACATGTGTCGCTGTTTGTTCTTACCTGTTTTAACATGTGACTCCCAAATTGCTCATCTGTCATGGGCTTCCTAATAGTTTCTGGATCCTGCTCTCATGGATCCTCTATCCTTTTATCTGCAGTCACGTGTTTCTCTCTTGAGTGGTATCTGGGGGTTGATTGGCTATATGTTACTATCATGGTTCCAATCTCAGTGCAATATGCATTTAGTTACGGCTCGTAAGTAATAGGAAAGCCTCCATTACCTGCCGCTTGCAAGCACCTTTGTGCTGTCTATAGATTTTCTCTGTTGCCTGCGCTTGTCGCCTGGTAAATGCCAGTCTGTACGTGGTTTTCCTTCAAGAACCCAATACATCATTTCTCTAGATTTGATAGTGAGGTGTCCTCGTGTGTTTAATGCACAGCATATAATGCATCATGTTCCGTTAATGGTATCCCCAGTTCAGGTATTCTCTCGTGTCTAACACCTTAGTCACTACCCCCATCGTTTCAGGTCTATGCTAGTTGGCCGCGAGCGTAGCGTTGTTTTGTCTTACTTTATTTTATTTAGACACCGTTCCGCGTTCTTCCTACTGGTGTGTCAATATCGGTCGTGGCCGCCATCTTGTTTCCTACCCTTATTTACGTGGATGTAATCACGTGACCGGGTAGGTGTCTCTATGGCACAATTATTCCCATGATTCATTTAGAAACAAAGTGTTCCCAGATCGTTGTTTGTGGCAATAGACATGAATTCGCCACTCCATTGTTGTACATATTGTTACTGTTGATTCATCCATGCTAAAGTTAGTTCGAATCTAGAAACTACAATTGCTCCTAGGGGATCATGGGAGTTGTGGTTTCTTAGGTGCTTGTTGAAGATGGTTTTTTCAAGCCTACTCAGTCTTCCGCAATTGCGTGTAGTTCGGGGTGCTGCAACACTACTCCCGGGTCAGGACGCGACTGACCTGTGGTCCAGGGGCCCCCAAGAGGTATCATGGGACTAGTAGTTTCTGCATTTCCATTCAGCAATGGAACGAGAAAAATGATGTAGGGAACAGATATGGTGAGGTGACCCATGAGTAATGCAACTCAGGAGTGTCATTCTCTATATGAATAACCTATCATATCTATCCTCAATATCCGCAGTTTCTGATAATTTTAGGAAGATGTTGTCTATTGCATCTGTAGGTATCTGGGATGGCGAGATCTCCACAGGTAACCCTCTTCGGATCCACACAGTACTTAATTGTTGCTGAGGTGGAATTTTTCGCCCCGTGCCATGCTTACCTATTCTTATCATGTCTATAGGTTCTTATGCATAGTTTACTGGACAGCTAATGTTTGCCAGCAGATTTCCTCGTTCAGGCATTCCTATGGCTCTGGAGTCTAAAAATCCACATCTGTTCTCTTCTCAATAAGAGCGCAGCTATGTTCCCACCTCTTTTTGGTATCGTCACTTTTTCTAATATTGTCCACATTATTTAATTTTCTGAGTGTCCCTCCTTCATGTAGTGTTCCACTAGTGGGGCCATGCGTCGTTTGGTCCTGATGTTGGATCTGTGTTCGCATATCCGCGTTTTTATAGCCCTCGTTGTCATTCCAATATAGCTCTTGTTGCGTGGACATTGGATAAGGTAAACAACATTGGTGGTGTTGCAATTGGTGAAAGTCCTCTGTTCCCATGGGTATTTCCAGCCTATGTCCAGTGAGGTGGTGTGTTTAGTTAGTTGGCATACTGAGCAGTTCCCACAAGGTGCATGCCCTAGCGCCCTTGGTCTATTCCAGAGAGTGGATGTTTGTTGTTTTCTTTGTTTCTTTATATGTATGCACTAGGCAATCCCTCAGATTTGTTCTTCTTTTAATTGCAAAAAGAGGCGTGGGTAAGTTGTTATCTTCTGCATTCAAAATGTGCCATGCCTTTTTGATTTCTTTTTTCAAGCGATTTATCACTGGTGAGGGGCTGAAGACGGCTGTAATGACGTCTTCTCCTCTCTCTTTCTTCCCATGTTGTGTGAGGGTGAACTCCCTTGGTATATTTCTGGCCCTCTTGTGTGCTTGTTTAATGATCTTATTAGGATAGTTCCTCTCTTTGAGGTTGGCTGTTAGTCTTTCCGCCTGTTTGTCATAATCAGTTCTGGTCGTACAATTCCTTCTAAACCAGAAGAACTGTCCAAAAGGGAGGTTCTCTTTTATGGACCTTTGGTGGAAACTGGTGTATTCTAGGAGTGAGTTCCTGTCTGTAGCCTTTTGAAACACTGTTGTCTCAAAGGTTTGCCCTGTTCTGGTAATCTTCAGATCTAAAAAAGTGGCTTTTGTTTTACTCGCATCATGGGTGAACCTCAAGAATGGATTCAACTCATTCACCCATGTCAAAGTTTGTCAATGTCGCTTCGTCTCCCTCAAAGAGCATTGAGCTGGCGTCGATATATCGATGACATTCTAAAGTGTTCCTTGAGTATGGGTTGGTCTCTGAGTAAATATGTTTTTCCTCGAAGTCTGTGACATATAGGTTCACCAGTGTTTGAGCAAATGTCGCACCCATTGCTGTCCCAGCTATTTGTTTGTAATAGCTATCCTCTATCAAAAAAGTATTTCTTCGTTAGTGCGATCTCAGACAATTGCATAATAAGAGGAATTGGCATGTCAAGAGATCCTGTTTTACCTTGTAGGACTTTTCTATTACTTTCAGGGTCTCTATTTGAGGAATCCTAGAGTATAAGGATTCAATGTCCATCATTACAATAAAGATGTCTGGATTGACATGGGTCAGATTCTCCAAGTGTACTAAAACCGCCGTAGTATCCTTAGTGTAGGACCACATTTTGCGGACCTCATTTTGCAGAAAGAAGTCTGTAAATTGTGATAGAGGTTCTAGTATAGACCCAATGCCTGACACTATCGGTCATCCTGGAGGTGGTGAGACCCCTTTATGGATTTTAGGGAGTGCGTAGAATGCAGGACATCTAGGATGTTTTGGGCATAGAAAGTCTGCTTCTTTTGCACTGATGTGCCCTTCTGCTTCTGCTTCTTCAATGATGGGGTTAATCATGTTTCTCAGTCTTTCTGTGGGGTCACTTCCAAGTTTTTGATACAGGATTCTATCCTCAATCTAAGTGTTCACCATTCCCTCATAGTCTTTTTTATTCATAATAACGATTGCTCCCCCTTTGTCGGCGGGTTTGGTTATTACATTGTCATTATTCTGTAGTTCCTTAAGGGCTGTTATTTCCATCCTAATGATGTTGTTTAAATGCTTTTTTTCCTCTTCCTTCTCTATTTGTTCAAGTTTCTTCAAAATTATTTTTTCAAAAGTGAAGGACTCCACTGTCACCGCTTGTGGTGATGGGTAATATGTGGATTTTTTGTGTAGTTGCGTCACATCCCGTATTCCTTCATACGTACAGGATAAGTGTTGCTTGAGCCGAATCTTCCTCATGAGTTAAGTTATCTCGATTCGGGTCTGGAATGGGTCATGTAATGATGTAGGTACGAATGACAGCCCTTTTTGGAGTACCCTTAGATGTTCTTGTGTTAGGGCAAGATCAGCATTGCTGAATGGAAATGCAGAAACTACTACTTCCATGATACCTCTTGGGGGCCCCTGGAGCACAGGTCAGTCGCGTCCTGACCCGGGAGTAGTGTTGCAGCACCCCCGAACTACACGCAATTGCGGAAGACTGAGTAGGCTTGAAAAAACCGTCTTCAACAAGCACCTAAGAAACCACAACTCCCATGATCCCCTAGGAGCAATTGTAGATTCCAGGTTTAAACTTTAGCATGGATGAATCAACAGTAACAAAATGTACAACAATGGAGTGGCGAATTTGTATCCATTGCTACACACAACGATCTGGGAACACTTTGTTTCCAAATAAGTAACATCATGGGAATAATTGTGCCATAGACACACCTACCCGGTCACGTGATTACATCCACGTAAATACGGGTAGGAAACAAGATGGCGGCCACAACTGATATTGACACACCAGTAGGAAGAACGTGGAACGGCGTCTAAATAAAATAAGGTAAGACAAAACAGAGCTACGCTCACGGCTAACTAGCATATAGACCTGAAACGATGGGGGTAGTGACTAAGGTGTTAGACATGAGAGAATACCCGAACTGGGGATACCATTAATGGAACATGATGCATTATATGCTGTGCATTAAGCACACATGGACACCTCACTATCGAATCTAAAGAAATGATGTATTGGGGTTCTCTTGTAGGAAAATCACATACCCAAGCGCGAAGAAGACTGGAATTTACCAGGCGACAAGCGCAGGCAACAGAGAAAATCCATAGACGGCACAAAGGTGCTTGCAAGCGGCAGGTAATGGCGGTTTTCCTATTACTTACGAGCCATAACTAAGTGCATTTTGCACTAAGATTGGAACCGTGATACTAACATATAGCCAATCAAACCCCAGATACCACTCGAGAGAAACACGTGACTGCAGCTAAAAGGATAGAGGATCAATGGGAGCAGGATCCAGAAACTATAAAGAAGCCCGTGACAGATGAGCAATTTGGGAGTCACATGTGAAAACAGGTAAAAACAAACCGTGACACATGTTGACTCCCAACTCCCTTAATTTACTACAAGCTAGTAGTATTACTCAAAGACTGATGATGCCCCTTTTGTCCATCTTTTAACCCTATAGGGCCCGGGAAGCAACCCACTACGCCTGTTGGAAACCCGAAGAGACCGTCCAAGTACCCACTACGTGGAGAACCTGAAAGAAATTCTACTTTTAACACAGAATGCAGTAAAGGCAATACTTGTCCTGAAGAAAGCGGGCAGTGATCAGAACCGCTGAAACCGGTTGACTATTACAAGAAGTTTGGGGCTGATGACCCAAACCCTGATACCCACTATACTTTGATAAAAGGGCTTGATTAAGATAACATCATTTTAATTTAACCTAGTAGAAAGTATATCCATTGTTAGATATATACTTTTTTAACCATTATCCGACCAATGGGTCGAATAATTAGTAATAAGACACAAATATTGGAGGTGGTAAGATTAAAGCTGAGAACCGACAACCAATAAGTGCGCACTTGATCTTTTAGACACAGGAAAGTGGTGAGTGAGGAAAGGGTGAGTACCTCTACACCCCGGTTGTAGGCGTCACACCAGCGCGTGCTAGGGCTGGTTGGACCAAAACATTTGGTGTATTAGGTACAATAACACAGGGTGAAGTAGTTACCGATAGGGACTTAGACATAGGAATAATTTTATAACAATACATCTTCTGTCTATATTGCAGTTCAGACCGAGCCAGTTGTTATTCATACAATGTGTTTTAATGGCGGAGAAAATGTGTTGAAGGTTATAATTATGTGGTGAGAAATTCCCTGAACGTTTGAGAAAGTGTGGTCTAGCAGCATAAGGAAGAAGTCCTACATTCAGGGAGTGCAATGGATCACAAACACGTTTCACATCTATATTAAATGGCAAAGGTGAAAGGGTAGATCCCTGTGGTAATCCACAACTCATTGGAAAGGGTTTAGTTGTAAAACCTTCGGAAGAAATACAATTGGATGTATAAGTTAAAAATTATCTAAATCAGGGAAGAGCTTTGTCAGAACCCTTGGGTATGTATTGTAGTATTTCAATAAACATCTCGTGATCCACAGTAAGTGTGGCATGGGTGGGGTGTAGAGCAATTACTCTACTCCAGAAAGCCCCTGCCCCTCTTCTTACCTTTGCATAACGTAGACTGCCATTGACTTATACCATGCATACTTAGAGAGATTTGTGACCACCAGCCTAAATCTATTCATGGCTGGAC
The DNA here is from genome assembly GCF_040938575.1 of Ambystoma mexicanum. Classification (NCBI taxonomy): domain Eukaryota; kingdom Metazoa; phylum Chordata; class Amphibia; order Caudata; family Ambystomatidae; genus Ambystoma; species Ambystoma mexicanum. Next base: position 1,565,078,156 of record NC_090932.1, read on the forward strand.
TGTAAATGTTGCATTGCATTACACACTAACTTACTTGCCAATGTTAACTAGTGCCACACCTAGAAAGAACTGTGAAGATTGGCCTGTGCCGCATCTACATAGGATTATTAATGTTAGCGTGTGCCACACCTGGATGGAATTCTTAACTCTAGCCTGTGTCGCATCTAGATAGAAATGTGAATGTTAGCATGCGCCACACTTAGATGGACTTAGATGGAATGCTTAACCTTAACCTGCGTCACATCTAGATAGAAATATAAATGTTAGCATGCGCCACACTTAGATGGAATGCTTAACTTTAGCCTGCGTCACACCTAGATAGGATTGTGAATGTTAGCATGCGCCACACTTAGATGGACTTAGATGAAATGCTTAACCTTAGCCTGCATCACATCTAGATAGGATTGTGAATGTTAGCATGCGCCACACTTAGATGGAATGCTTAACTTTAGCCTGCGCCACATCTAGATAGGATTATGAATGTTAGCATGCACCAAACTTAGAGATGGAATCCTTAACTTAGCCTGCGTCACATCTAGATAGAAATGTGAATGTTAGAAAGTGCCACACTCAGATGGAATAGTCAATGATAGCAAGCATCACACCTAGACATAATTGCATGGCCAGCAATGCCAATTAACCAATCCACTAACAATGTTAGCCCTTTGCATACACCTCTCAAACTCTAACCAAACACAACCACAAGCCTACAACACAACAATCTGCACAAACTTCTCTACACCGCAACAACAAATCAAACCACACAGACTCGCACAACAGCACACGACGACTACCAACCATAAAACAACCCAAGCCCAGCCAACGGACCCACCGGGCTGAGGCTGCCAACAGCACATCACTGCTCTCTTGCACTTTTCCTGCTTATTCCTACTAACTCCCCCCTATCTCCCCTGTACCCCTTCCCTTTTTTCACAGCAGCCAGAGCGCCAGGGGACCACTCCGGTGGTGATAGTGCACAGTACAAATATCCTTTAACATTAACATAGTGTCAAGTTCTGTGGAAAGTTGTAACATGATGGGCAAATAATAGAATGTTTGTCCATATACCAGAGTGGCGGCTCTATAACCTCACGAGGAGCCATCTCAGTGCCCCATAAATCTGATTGGAGGTCCCCAGGAAGTACATTCATTTCTAGAAAGGGCTGAAGCTGAGACGTGACCACCTTTTGGATCATCATCTGCAGGAAGGAGTATTTGCCTTTGGACTATAATTCTCAGGTTGGCCAGGGTCCAATGAAGGCTTTTTCAGCAGTAGCATAATTCAAATTGCTTTTAGGCTAGGTGGAATATGGCTTGGATGGAAAGAATTGTTTATAAAATATCATTGCGGTATGTGTTGATAAGGGCCGTGGACTGGCTGCACAAGAGTCTGGGTACATGTTTACAACTCGTTTCTCATTCCAATACATTCAAACCCCAAGCGCCTATTGTTTCAAAAACAAAGTTCCAATCTCATAAGAAAATCGGATATATTTATATATCTATCCAGATGGTAGTGATACAGCCAGATAAAGAAGTCACGAGAGTACTAATACTGATTAATACATACTGGAATCCAGCCAACACTTTTAATGAAAATTTGCCGGACAAAATAGCAGAACTAATAGACGAACAGAGAGAGAAGTGGATTGATCCATCCTACATATTAGTTGGTGATCTAAACTGCACCTGTTTGAATAAGGAAAATCAACCAAAGCACGATACACTAACAGCAAAAGTGAAGGAAAAAAGAGGAACAAGGTGGAACTGTATGTTGCAATCAAGAGACTGCGTCATACTAAATGGAAAAGTGAAAGGCGATTTCCCAGCGAAACCAACTTGGAGGGGGATACAATCAACAGAGATCCTGGATTACATTTGTATATCAAGCAACATGTCAGACAACATCCAGACCTTGGAAGTAATAACAACAACAGAAAGTGACCATAATTTGATGAAACTGACATGCAAAAGAATCAGCAATAACAAGATCAGTACTTACAACCAGGACTTAGTCACAGACCAAAGAGGAACGAAACTAAGGATCAGACCGGAGAAAATTAAAGAACTAAACCATAAACTAAAACATATGATCTTGATGCTCAAACGAACAAGATCCACAAAGGATTGACTATACACCACCCTTTAGAGCCTTCTTTATAGAAAGAAAGCCTGGAAGTAACCATCTAACTATGAACCACCGACATCAATACGATAGTAGAATACGAGAAAAGAAAAAAGAATTAAGGAAAAACATCAGACGACTAAAAAGATCAAAGTAAAACAACCCAAGTAAAGAGATAAATAAACTGAAACAGAGGTACCGAACCTGGCTCCACTTACATAAGAAGACCATGCTAAATCAGGACGCAGAAAGAATGTTAGAAAAAATAAGAACTAAAAATACCGCAGAAATTTGGACAATTATCAACGATGTGGAGAAGCCTCAATAGATAAACCAAATGAATTCAATAAACGCCACAACATGGTGTGAATATTATACACAGCTGCAAGGGGAAATTTACACCGAACCCAAGAGGAAATCATTGGCAAATAAAAAAGAGGCAATAATAGACATTAGTATTGAGGCAATTGAAAACATCTTAAAGAAACTAAAAGATTCAAGAGCCCCGGGCCCTGATGGGCTGATGAACGTAACATTAAAAAGCAATATATGTGAGTGGGCAAAGTTTCTACATCACTTGTTCAAATACATATTACAAACAGAAAAAATTCCGGACTCCTGGAGGAAAGCGGTAGTGGTGCCGATCTTCAAAAAGGGTCTCAGAACATCAGCAGACAATTATAGACCGATTGCACTACTGGACGTTGTGGGGAAGGTCTTTGCGTCTACACTATTGAAAGCCTTGGACACTTGGACAAAGCAAAGTGGACGACGTGATCCCTGGCAGTCGGGTTTTGTGAGAGGGAAAGGCACTGCTAACATTTTCCTGATTAACCTAATAAAAGCAAGAACACAAAGGAATAAAAATCAAGAAATCTGCATAGCCTTTGTCGATTTGTCAAAAGCCTTTGACACAATAAAAAGAGCTAAGCTGTGAGAGAAACTGGAGAGTTGGGAATGTCCGCAGATACTGGTGGAGAACATCAAAGACCTGTACACAGACACAAGCATCAGAGTCAGGCTGGACAAAGCAGGAATGCTAACAGACCAAATTTCGATAAGAACGGGCCTAAAACAAGGATGCCCGCTGGCCCCAGAACTTTACAACCTGTTCACGTCTGACATCGACGAGTCCTTTGAGTTTACTCGCTGCTTTCCACCTAAAATCGCAGGGACTCCGGTAGGGAGACTGCTATACGCAGACGATATTGTCCTGATGGACCAGACTCAAATTGGTCTGCAAAGACAGCTTACAACATTACAATCGTATGTGGACGCAAACGACCTGGTAATAAATCCAGAAAAATCCAGGATCCTAAAGCTACGTCCAGGAGGCAGAAAAAACAGACCTAAAAAATCAAGCTGGTCACTGAAAAACAAAAAAAATCTTGGAAGTGGAGGCGTTCATATACCTGGGAGCATGCATTGATAACACGAAAAACAATGTACCAAGAATAGAGGGACTAAAAAGGAAAGTAAACAACTTAGCCGCTCAAGGGAAAATACTGCTCAAAAGATATTGCAAATTCCCCTTAACACCACTGGTAACCTTCTACAGGACGAAAGTTGTGTCCATACTAATATATGGTGCCGAATCACCAATGCCCTTATCGCCTCAAACATGGTCAACTTTGGAGAGCCTGTTCTGGCGGAAAGTATTACAACTGCCCAAATCGGTTTCAATACAGCAAATAAGGAGAGAGCTGGCTTTTAACCTCACTCAAAACCGTAGCGGTATGGAAAATATTAAGCTTCTACCGAAAATGTCTAGAGGAAAACACAACTGGAGGATTCAGTGTGTTGAACAAAGCCTTAAAAGAACAATCCGACGCAATCTAAATAGAGTGGCAAAAGATGTGTCGAGGGACCCTAGCGAACCTCAACGAGTCAGAGGACGATATATGGATCAATCCAGACAAAACCAAAAAAAAACTATACATGCCAGACTGGATAGAAACCCAGGAAAACAATTGCAAATACAAAGGCTAGGAAGATTTCTGGGCACAACCACGAAAACTGAACCAGATCCCGAGTTATCTGACCTTATTCCCAAACTGGTACTTTCGAGACCTTTTTCTGAGATTCAGACTGAACATCTTACCGACAGGTGAAATATTGCAAAGGAGAAAAAGGTTGAACAGTCACGAAAGCTGCAGAATGTGCAAGATAAAAGGAGAGAAAGAATCTCTGAAACATCTTACACTATATTGCGTCGGATTAAGGGAAGACCGTGAGCAATGCATGGGGGAAGTCCTGAGAAGCTTCACGACAACGAGCGCTGAAGAGTGGTCGAGGACCCTAGTGGAAGGAGAAACAATGAAGACGAACATAGCGCTCCTAAGACTAGTGATTTTAATACTTAAGAAATTGGAGGGGCTCAAAAGCGGGACGAAGCTCGAAAAACATTAACAGGTCCAGAAACATCAGACCAAGCACTGGGAGTCGGACAATGCAAATCAAACTGTTGAAAAACTAAGGAAAACTGTCCATGATCAGGTTAAAGGTTTCAAACATGGAAACCATACAATTTGTGTAAATAAAAAGAAAAAAAAATATATATATATATTATATTATATTTATATATATATATATATATAAATTAAATAAAGACCCGCCAACACCAAAAATAAATAGAAATTAAGTGAAAACTGAAACAGCTGGCAAAATCCAGAGCCAGGTTGAGCCAATCTGTTCGGGTTTCACGCATCTGGAGGTTAATCCAACCCCCATGTTCTTAATTGTTTTTGAATGTGATTGCAGCTGATCTGAGCGGCCTCTCGCCCCATTGTTCACGTGGGACTGACTCCATTTGGTGCTGTTTCTATCGCCCCTTGTTGGGTTTGACTCTGATTCGAGCTGGTTCCCGCACCCCAAGCCGAGGATGCCAAGCTCGCCTCGGCCCGTGGGAGGCAGGAGGGGGGGCAGGGACTGGAGAGCTGAACGTCGCGCTGCATATGCCAGCCTACACTATGGAAATGAGCTGCAAGGAGGCCAGGCTCCCTCGCAGGAGCTGGCAGCGCTGATGGGTGCCAGGCTGGCACATCTCGGGCAGCCCACCTGCCAGCAGAAACTGTGCTCTGTGGAGAAAGCAGCAGATGCGCGCCTTCGTTCCCTGAGGTGGTGGCGTCCTTCACCGCCTCCACTCGACTTTCTTCACAACCTGCGAACGACGAGAAATCCATATTCTGCAAAGATGGACAGCATCTCTTTGGAATATTCTGAACGTATCCGTAGGAAATCAGGACACCTAGTGCAGCATCCCGAAGGCGTGACCACAACGCCACTGGCGCAGAAGCCAAAGGAGTAGCAGTGCTATGCATCATCATTCAACCTCTGGGCCATCAAGCTATCAAATAGTGGATAGCCATCGAGCCACTCCGCAGCTATGCAGCATCATTACACCTGTGGGTCAGCAGTTCATCACTGCACCATCAAGCTATCAAATAGTGCATAGCCATCGAGCCACTGCGCAGCTATGCAGCATCATTACACCTGTGGGTCAGCAGTTCATCACTGCACCATCAAGCTATCAAATAGTGCATAGCCATCAAACCACTGTGCGGCTATGCAGCATCGTTAACCCGCTGGGTCAGCAGTACATCATTCCACCATCAAGCTATCAAATAGTGCATAGCAATCAAACCACTGTGTGGCTATGCAGCATCGTTAAACCGCTGGGTCAGCCGTACATCACTTTACCATCAAGCTATCAAATAGTGCATAGAAATCGAAACCACTGTGTGCCTATGCACCATCATCGAACAAGTGGGCCAGCAGTACATAGCATCACCATGAAGCTATGAAATAGTGCATAGCAATCAAACCACTGTGCGGCTATGTATCATCGCTAAACCGCTGGGTTAGCAGTACATCATTCCACCATCAAGCTATCAAATAGTGCATAGCACTCAAACCACTGTGTGGCTATGTATCATCGCTAAACCGCTGGGTCAGCAGTACATCACTTCACCATCAAGCTATCAAATAGTGCATAGCCATCAAACCACTGTGTGGCTATGCACCATCTTCGAGCCAGTGGGTCAGCAGTACATAACTCCACCATCAAGCTATCAAATAGTGCATAACAGTCGCACCACTGTGTGGCTATGCAGCATCGTTAAACCGCTGGGTCAGCAGTACATCACTCCACCATCAAGCTATCAAATAGTGCATAGCAACCGAACCGCTGTCTGGATATGCACCGTCATCGAGCCAGTGGGTCAGTAGTACATAGCATCGCCTTCAAGCTATCAAATAGTGCATAGCAATCGAATCACTGTGTGGCTATGCACCATCATCGAGCCAGTGGGTCAGCAGTACATAGCGTTGCCATCAAGCTATCAAATAGTGAATATCAATCGAACCACTGAGTGGCTATGCATCATCATCGAGCCAGTGGGTCAGCATCACATAGCACCATCATCAGGCTATATTGTGAGCAGTACATACCTTCAGCCATCAAGTATTGCCTTCCAATCAAAGCACTTAGTCGTCAGTGCGTAGCATCGGCATCAAGCCTTGCCTAGCAATCAAACCACTGGGTCAACAGCGCATAATACCATCATTGGGCTCCATTGTGAGGAGTGCATAGCTGTGCCATCAAATATTGCCTAACAAGCAAACCACACTTCGCCAGCAGTGCGTAGCATAATCATTGGGCTCCATTGTGAGCAGGGTCATCTTTATTGATTTTGTGGCCCGGGCATAGACAACTACGCGGCCCCGTCCAACCAGAAGAATATACAGACCTAAAAAAAAACACATTTTGTCATGATTGCTAACCCTAGCTTAATATGTTGATCTGGTGTCAATTAAAATAAGCATGCAAACTCCCTTGAACTTCTACAACCCCATTTATCCATGCTGGAATGACAATAATAAAGAAGTGTCATTTCAAGAACAACATTAGTTATCTAATGTCCGTCTTTTGTTGTAGCACAGCCACAGAACACATTATAACAGACCCTAAATGAAGGTATACTGGCTGAACTGTATATGCAGATCACAGATCAGTAGAAGTATGTAAAAGTTATGCATACCCCAGTATAGGCACAGAACCTTGATTAGCAGCCTCACAGAATGTATGCATACTCAAGCATTGATAATGAGGACCGATAGGCAGCAACGAGAAAGATGCACGTGCAGTGGCATAGATGGCCAATACAAAGTGGAAGTAATCCTAAGGGTGTACATATCTGAAAATAGACTGAGATTAGAAGAGGGCCGCGGTATTCAAGTGGTGTTGCCATGAGTGGGCCAATAGACACACGATTCTGTGGCTGTGGAATATACCATTGGTCACTATGATTATGAAGAGGGAGGTCCAAGTGTAGCCCTTGTGATCCCCACCCGACTTGCAGACCAAAGGCAAAGAAATGATAGATGTACATCACTCCTGGACCCTTCATCACCATCGTCGATGTATCGCAGATGTGAGAAACATTACTCGCTCAGACAGCCATTCAAACCATGCCCGACTGACAATACGGTGGAGATGGAGTTGTCATCAATCGAACAAGTTGACTGACTACAACTTCGAAAACTTATGATGTCATCACTGTGATCACTGACATTACGACGTAGGTGCACGTAGACATGAAGTATAAAGGCATCCATGCACAAAGCTACATGAACATTCTAAGTTTATTGCAGGTAGACGCGAAACAAATGCTTATGACTCATGCAGATAGAGGACTGACTCACACAAACATATATCCTTTGCTAAGCTGAAACAGCAAGATACCAGATATATATATATATCCAGCTTGCACGCGCTTAACTGCGACTAACACAGAAAGCCATAAGCACACAAATGGAAGCCATAGGTGCACTGAAGTGAACGGGGAAGGTGAGACATACTTTGAATAGATGGAGAGGCCGACAGCCTGTTTCTTCCAAAGGCAAGCAGACAGAGCTTCCAGAACAGACACAGTGCACATCCTAGCCAAGGATGAGCAGAGACAGAAAGTTTCCAGTTCACCATGGCGATTAGACACCTGCAGGGAATGCAGCTTAAAATCCTCATCATTACAAGCAGGAGAGCTCCATTTCGTGGTCTCTGCACACGTGACCTAGAAGAGCAGGACAATGCGTATTCTCTTGAGGTAGATGGAGGGAAGCTGTTCCCATCGAACCAGTGGTGGAAAGATACAATTGCTCGGGTTCAGAACCGGATGTACTCTCTCGGGACGTAGGCGATCAGAGATGGCAACATGATGGGGAACACACAGCAGCTTCATGTTCATTCCCATTGCCTTGAAAAGGTTCACTCAGCCTGGTAGCTGTCCAAGGTCCCAAGGCTGGGAAGACACGTTTTATCCAATCCTTAGCTACCTTTCACATTAGGGCATGTAATGTTGCAGTGGCCAATAGTTTCTCTGCTAACCTGCAACTCTTTATTTGTTACATGCAGAGGTGGTGTTAGGAGGAGCCACCAGATATGGCGATCCAATCACCAAACTAACCCCTATGTATTGCATATATAGTTTTCCTAAACTGACCAATTCCCTTCCCTGATAGGTTTTGGGAGACGAGACTTGTTCTTGTGACGTCACTTGTGGTTAAAATGGTGTGACACATGTTTGGAGGGCGAGAGCTCTGGAAACAACATGCTGTTCTAGTATGATGCCTTGCAGTCTAGGGGGCTCCTGGCAAAAGCCTGACCTATCCACGTACAACAAGTAATAAAGACACAATTGATCAGGGTGACCATGTGACCAAGTACCCCGCCTGTATAATTCAGTGAGTCTTAAAAACACATTGCTGTTATTTTGCAAATCATTTTTAGTTTTCTCAGATATAACTAGTTAGATACATTCATGAAATGACAAATCAATATTAAACAGGACAAAAAGAGGTGTAAACGGTACAAATGTGACATAAAATCAACATGCATTGCTGTCAATACATTTTGTGCAAGACAAGCATAAAGTAAAAAAGGTTCCCATCAGCTTTGTGGGATCTGTTCTAAAGAGGACAGGTGGATTTAAATAACTGAAATTAGTGCCAGTGTTGACATTAAACACTGGAAAGAAGGATGTCGAACAAAGGAGTGTTTTGGCTACTGGTAGCTGGACTAGTGAGCTTGGAATTGGGTGGCCTTCATCAGGACAAACGAGAAGGAGTAGTGGTTGAACATTGGATGTGGGATCCTGTGAGGCTCTGCCGAAAATGAACAGAGGAAAGTGTGTAGGGGTATATATGGGCCCTTGGGTAAACATTGTTGGTATCAATCATAAGGCACTAGATGCTCATTATTTAGATGCCACTTCCTCCGAGGAAGAGAGTGGTAGAAGTTTTTCTGTGTATGGCTTGTTCAACACAGTGTCAAATGGGAATCCATCCTGAGGTTAGTGGTGGGTTCCAATCAAAAAGCAACCATTATGGTAATCGGTGCTTGATCTTCTCATAGGGGAATTACTGAAAGAAATGTGAAAAGCAATGGTTGCTGGGGGTAGTCCAATCAAGACGTGTTGTCCCGTACTTATTCAACAATAGCCGGGGCTACACATTTGGTCCTTTTCTGCGATTTTCTCATTTTTATATAGCACGCATCTAGCTGTCCATCAAAGGAGTGCTGCACAGGTGGACACGGTAAGAGAGCTCAATAACCTACATGCTCTTGGACAGGGGTCTGGGTCCTGTCTCTCTGAAGATGGTTTGGACTGCGACATCAATGAGCCCTCATCTTTGACTATGCTGGATATGGATGATGGGAATTGTAATCCAAAATATCTGGAAAGCCAAAGCTTGCAGACCCTGACTTGCATGAATACAATGCTACGGTTGCACCATTAAGAGCTACATAGGCTTTCAGGCAGAGGGTACAGGTTACGGCGGCAAAGGCCTGTGACATTTAGTCAGCTCCTGTGTAGGACAACTCAAACGTAAATCTCCTGCAAGAGCAATTTGTGGGCTAAAATGCCACTCTAATGTGAGAAGGCACCCTGTTATATCTGGCTTGCAATGACTTAGCTGGTAGAATGTAACATTTTGTATAAGGAAGTCTATTAACCATACAGTAGGGGTGCAATCGGCCTTGCCAGGATCTGCAACTGTTATCTGGCATTTTAACACAGATCTCTGCAACATGTGCTTAATGCACTGAGATATCTTCTGATGCATAATGGCACTCCAGCATCAACATATGCATTTCAAATCTGGTTACTGCAAGTCATCAATTTACATTCTCCAAAGAAAGGTAAACATGCTACACACGTTATGTTATAGTAAACACACAGTGTGAGGCCTACAGTGAACAGAGAATGTGTTACAGGATTATTTTGTCACATCTGACCATAACTGTTAAGAATAGCCAGCAGAGAGCTTTGGTAGCACACTATTGAATATCAAGCCATGTGTAATTTATTTTTTGTAAAATAAGTGCACCACCTTCTTTGCATCAGGCAAGTAGATGGGAGCCCGGGGCACGTGCCCCTTTTGCCCTCCCATTGTGAGCAGTGCATAGCTTTGCCATCAAGCCAACACATATTGCTTAGCAATCAATCCCTACTGGGTCAGAAGTGCATAGCATTATCAACAGTCTACATTAAAAGCTGTACATGGCTTCACCATCAGATATTGCTTAGCAATCAAACCACTGGGTCAGCAATGCCTAGCATCATCAGCCCACGGGGTAAGCAATACATAGATTTGCCATCAAGTATTACCTAGCTATCAAACCACTGGGTCAGCAATAAATAGCTCCACCACCAGGCAATCAAGTAGGGCATGGATCAGAAATGCATAGCTCCACCATCAATTAGTACCTGGAGAGGGGGTGGTGGCAGCTTCCCATCAATGAGGAAGCTCAGAACATGGTTTACCACACAGAGAACGACCCCGCTCTTAGGCTCCTATGAGTGGGAGGCCGCCATCTTCCCTTTCTGGGAATCGGGTAAGTACGCTCCCCACGTTTCCTCATATTTAAGCCCCTCCACCTCTTCCCCACTTGCCTTGTGCTGCATTGTCCCTCGCTGGCGCCGGAAACAGTAGTGTTCCTGGCGCATACCCGCCTAGTGAATGGCTGCCATGGAAAGTGAAAAGGGACTATTTGTAGTCCCTTTTCCCCGATCCATGGCACCCATCATTTTTGCTTTTTTTCCCCTCAAGTTGAGAAACGATTTACAAGCCGTTTCTCAACTCAAGAAAAATACTATTAGCACCCTGGCAATAGCAATAGAACCCTCGGAGGGGGGGGGGGGCATTACTGGTCTGGTAATGCCTCGGGGCTTACAGTTAAGCCCTTGCTTCGCTCGGGATTGTAACCAGCACCCCAGGGATTTACCGGACCGGTAATGCCTCCCCCCCTCAGGTTCTATTGCAATCACAGCAACCGGGAGGCGGGAGGCGGCAGGCGGCCTGTTCGCTACCAGAACGCTACTTGAGGTATTTTCTTGTCACCCCTTCACTCGATCTTCCTTGACACTGCGACGTCATTCTGCCTTGAAATCTGGACTTCCATAACACAACTAACTATGGGTACATTCCCTACTCTGGACAAGGTTCTACCCTTTTTTGCCTCAGCCCCCCCTCTCTGCTTGTCCCCCATGTTTGCACCTCTGATTATACTGCGTGATCACACCCACCTCTGACTTCTGTATCTGATTGGATTTCATATTTGGCTGTATTGTCATGCCGTTAGCTTAGTTCAAGTTTGGCTGTGTTTTCATGCAATCACCTTTATTGCCTACCCTCACTTCTCTATCTATCCTTTTCTCTAACTTCCCCCTGTATGCTTGTCTGTTGCATCTCGCCCCCACCTGTTGTTTGCTCAGATGTCTGCTCATTTTAATCCCTCTTCTTGCTGTCCCCTCCTCTCTCCTCTACCCTCACCGTATCCTTAGCACTTACTCGATCAGAAACGTCGCCCGACCTGTATGATAGCAGCTTGTTTGTCTCCACCCCCACTTGTTTTTTCCTCCCCCTCCAGCACTATCTGAAATGTTGTCAGGCGTGGTACGAAAGTTGCTGGTTTTGTTCTTCTCCTTCTCCCTGTTTCCTTCCCCCCACCTCTTGTCAAATTCCTGAACCGCGATTGCCGACTCAGCCCTTTAAGACGAGGTAGCAATACTTTGAGATGAATGGGGATGCAGAAGATACTCAAACATCAATAATCAAACTAACTTAGGAAGTTGGCAAAGCTTTAACTGTTTTAATGTCAATTATCTAAAACGGGGAGTACAACAGACATCAAAGGATGTATCACAGCATGATCTCGACAAATTTCATAAAAACATGAGTTCTATAGCATAAACTCATCATTGCTGATGTCAACCTACGTAGCAAACTACAAAAACCCAGTGGCAAAAGTGATTGGGTCTAAGGGAACATCTAAGTATACGTTCTATACTAGCCTAAGAGAGTGATAGGATAATTAGCATCAGGTGGGACTACTAAGCCCACCCCTCAAACAGGTCACTATGAACGTTATCAGATGCACGACGTCCCATTGGTTACACAAACTATAGGGCCCTTTACTACGTGGCCATCTATAATTTGTTAGCACCCTTACATCCGTCAGTACTTTTCCACATATGCCAGCAGCACACAGGCTGGCATCCCAGGTGCTGGTGGGTTGGTCTTGACCATAGCTTCCCACCAATTAGACCACTATACATCATCACTCTGCTGTCTGCCAGTCAATTAGCCTTTTGAAGATTGGCCTTGAGTTTGTTGTTCTCAACTGAAAATAAAAAGGAAGTATAGCATACTCTGTCTCCCTGCATAGGTGTGGTTCATCATGATTAACCATTTTCACTCATCCACGTGACTGAGGACCATGACTTTGAGCTCTGGTGCATTTAAAATACTAGTATTTAATTGAACCTCTGACATCTTCCTTGTTTTCGTGCATGTCTTCTGGAGTTTGTTCATTCACACGTTTCTAGCTACTATCTGATCATTCTGGCCCAGAGTGGCCTTGGCTTCTTGGTCCAGCCTCGCCCTTCTTTGATTCACTCCTGTACTTCAGTTTCTTTTCAACTGCGACACTGGAAAAGCTTTTCCCTTTCTAGTCCAGCTCTGCTAAAATGCGTGGTAGATACTTCCATAGTTCACTTAATCCTAAACATATATATATATGTTGGTGCATGCCACAATCTATTTAGTACATAGACCGCCTCAAGAATACTTTGTCTGCTTGTGTTTCTTTGTATCTGTACACGTGTAAAATAACTTGATATCTTCATTAGGCTCAGTGGTCATAAACATCTTCATTTTGATCCCGAAATGTTACTTATCTCTGATAATTTCTTAATACCCATAGAATGTCTATGTTCTCTTGTCTCTGCATCTCTTCTGGATATGTCAGCCTTACTTCGTATGACGTCACCAATCTGCTCTTTCGCTCATTTGTCCCACTTCTTCCGGTATTTCATTCAAATGGCCATCATATTGTTGTGTATGGAGGTATGGTTTCCTCCATGGGATTCGCGCTTCCAGGATTCTCCTTGGTTTTGGTATATTCACTGGCACTGCTCGTGTTTCACACTCTGATTCACAACATATAGGCAACATGGGTGAGATGCTTGAGGTGGGGGCACTTGGCTCCTTCTCTACACACACCCCTCTGGGTGATTCATCGACTACTCTCTCATCATCCTTCACATCAAGGCATCCTTTTCTGAAGAAATGCTTTTTCTGGACCCATATCTTTATTACTCCTTTCAGGCATCCAGCTGATTTCACATGCTCATCTTTGTTCCAGGTCATAAGCATGCATTGTCCACTTGGACTGCAATACATCGATCTCCCCACATACTTGGTATGTTTTTTTGATGCAGTAATTGCATTCCCTCAGGTGCATGGATGCTTGCTTTCACAAAGTCTCTGGTTTCTTCATCGGTTAGCTCTTTGGTTTTCCATCCTCATTCAACATCAATCATTATCTTCATTACTTTGGCTTTCTTTGCAATCTTCTTGCATTGTGAGATTTTTATCTTGACCACACAGAATCCATGCAAAATCATCACTGTCAGGGCTCCAAGGAATTTGAACATGTCTGCCATCCATTGTGGAATCCACGAAAAGAGTGATCCAAACCAACTGTCATCAGCAATGTCTTCAACTTCGTCTATCATCTGGACGTGTAGCTTCATCTCTATGGCCTCTGTCAGGGTACCATTCTCTTGTTCATGAGAAGGTATAAAGGTGCAACATGATTCTACAATTTTGGCACAAATACCTTCATCCATAGCTGTGATAAAATCCAAGACTTATCTATTTTGGAGAGTCATTAGTCGTATGGCTCTCAGCTCCTCCCTGATAGCATTGAATCCTTTTATGGTAGTGTTGATCATCTGCAACAACTGCCACCTGGTTTTCTGTAACCACTTAGTGTTCGCTGCTGTCTGGATCCTTGGCATGAAGATCATCGTGAATATTGAGGAAGTCTGGCTGAACAATCTGTGCTCCTATGGATTGGCATCATAAGCTTCTATTGAATTTGCTGAGAAATAGTTTCTCTCTTCATTCGGTTTATCAGCTCTACAGATCTCTTCTTGTTCAGGTGAGCATCTGATTTTGGAAAGCTATCAATGTTTAAGTCTCCTCTAGGAATCACCAAGGCTGGAACATGAACATTTACTAAGGAACATGGTCCACCACAATCCTTGGGCAGCTTCATATAAGCTCTGGATCCACAGGCCCAGTAGTGATCCATGATCACTGCTGTTCCAATGTTCATTCCTGGCACATCAAAGATTTGACCACAGTTCTGATTTTCTCCCATTTTTCGTATGCCATTGTTTCTGAAGCACATCTTTGCACTCTCCAAAGGCACTATCTGCAAAGGCCCTCCTTTATCTTCGACCCACGTCACCAGTTTAGCCAGTCTCAGCCATAGAAGTTTGCATCCATGCTGTACAATGTCAATAGTCGGTTTAGGGTGACCAATTATATTCCAGGCTCTGCAGATAACCACTCCTTCTTCCCATCCATCTGGAGAAAGCACTGATCCCCAGATCTGCATTTGGCCTCTGTTCTTCCATTTTTCAATTTCTTCTTAAGTTTTTGCTGGACTGTCAAGTTTTCTGTTCACTTCCCATCTGATTCCAGCTCCTTTTACTCCAGGCTGTTCGTATCTGATCACATGATTCTTGGTATGGGCTCTTAGCCTTGTCTTTGGGTCCTGGACATAATCCTCTTCATCTGGATCTGTCCATTCAGTTGCCCATGCTAGGTAGGCTGTTCGGCTCATGAATTGTCCTCTGACTCGGCAGAGTGGAATGTGAGATAGACAGTGTGCAGTCTGCACATCTATTTCGATAGCTATGAATATCTTACACTTCCCCATACTGTAGGGCAGGAATGCACATACAAAGCATTCCACATTTGAGCTACTCCTTCCCACTTCTTCCATATGCTGGTACCATATGTTATTTCCCAAATGTGCTTTACTATCCAGGTAATCTTGGCCTCCTTATTTTCTCATGAGCTTCTATTATCATCTCATGAAGTATATCAGCATACTTCCTTCTCACTGGGGGAATCTTAGGAACATTTGTCAGTGGACTAGGTGTTTTTACATGTGTCACTTGTGTAGGTTTAATCACAAAGGATCTCTCCCTTTGCCTTTCATTACAAACCTGTATCCGATGCTCAAGGAGAATTTCTATTGCACCCTTGCCTTCATAATGATGTCTAGTGACATTTGTCACAGAACTAGGCGCTCCTACATTGACTACGGGAGAAGGGATACATAATCACATCTCGGCTGCCTTGTAATTGCCACGTCTGTGCCCTTCTGCTGCATAGGAAGATACACATGGACCCTTGCTTTACTTAGGTCCACATAATATGCAGTACGCACCTTGAGAGAAGAATCACAATGAGTATGATGCATGTATAAATAACAAACAAATAGGCCCACTTGGCGCAGCAATAGCTCCTTGCTCGTCGTGGTGGCCTCAGATTGTGTGATTTCCAGCAAAGGCGAGTGTTAGTCAAACGGGGTGCAACCCCCCTATGAATAGACAGGATGGTGTTCTCACTGCTGGCTAAGAGTCATTGGACACTAATTCATGCATTCTTAGAGACCACATTCTCTTAACCACCACTCCCTTGCAGGGTTCCAAATTAAGATTCCATGAGCAGGAGTTAAAACCAGCTCCTGGGTGTAGTGCACCACCCAGTAGGCAGGAGCTACCACTGGGGAACCAGGAGTGCGTATACAGCAGACCTCAAATCTAACTTCTACGAGAGCCAAACTTTAACCTTTTGCACATTTTGCATGATGCTTTATGTTTAAATGTGTCCTTGATGTATCCTAATTTTTCTTTATTGACATTCTCAAATACCCAAAGTTAATGTCACGTATGTATCTTTGTAAGGCACCAGTTGTCCTGGGGAGCCAAAAGTAGCTCCTGGTAGCTGTTGGTTTCAAGCTAATCAGACTCTTCTAGGCCAGAAGCAGGAGCTAAATAGCTGCCCTCAATTTCGAACCCAGCCTTGCCAATGTTGTACGCGTGCAAACACAGTTTCATTTGGGTTGTTCTTTTCCAGTGCAGTTTTTACTTTGCATCAAGGGAATTTGTAGTTCTGGCCTTCCCATTATAAATCCATACTAACATTTCCCAGAATCACGGCCAAACGAAAAGTGGACATGCACGTTCCACTACCACTACTCATCTTGGCATGTCATGTAGGACATGCCATCAAAACCCTGCCATGTTCTGATGCTCCCCCCAGGGCCTTGGCATCATGACTTCAAAATGTGGCTCCAGACTCCATCCTGGATGTGAACTTTCAGAGTTTCAACTCAGACATATATGAATGACTGGACATGTTTTAGCTTTTAGAGCGATATAGATGACAACACATGCCAGCCTATAATAATTGAGTGGATGCATGAAATACAGCGCTTTAGCAATGGTAACACGCATTTGTAATTCATCACATGCCACATTAGGCTGATTCTCACATGCACACTGAATATGGTGGATGCACGAAACCTGCACGCAAACCACATTTTCCAGCCTTGTGTTCCACTCCTTGTTTTCAATTCTCAATAAACGTCCGGGTGCAGAGATTGCTATGGACTTAGCTGATTTATTAGCATCTGCTTATGGCGGACAGAATCCATAGGAATCTGTTGTACTGGTGTCTCCAATTATGGTTCCTCACAGTGCTTGCAGTTGGGTCTTGCAGAGATACCAGCAGATCCATATCCCCCCCTCTTCCCCGATGGTAGGCATCCTTCTGGACCTTCTGTGACTGGATACTGCTCCCGAAAGTCCCCTCAACCGAGACGAGGACAGAGAAAGGGTGCAAACTCCACCGCACGATGACCGATCTGCAATGACATAGTGTTAGGCACAGGAACCAGAGGTACAGCTGGGAAAACGACTTATTATTAAACACCCCCACTATCTTGGATACAAGAAATGCAAGTGCGAATACAGAATACGTACAATGCACTTTTTACCCTGTGGTTCACTGCAGTCTTAAGTCATGTTTAACAACACTACCAACATATAATCCTGAAGAATGGAGGATAGCAGAGGGGCAACGTGCTGGTCTTGGCATCGGGACCCTGCAGAGCAACAGAGGTTCGAATCCCGGATCCGCACTTAGCAACCGAACTTCGGTATTAAGGAAAACCAATTAAAATAAATAAAGAAGATGAGAGAAGAGACAGTAAGGCACTATCAGTCTCCCCACACGTTGAAACATGTGTTGACATGAATGAATTCAGAATGTACCAAATGAGTTTGCAATGATGGAAAGTTGACCAATTAGTGACACATTTAAGATCTGTAACAATTAATTAAAACTCCTTTTGTTAATATCCTACTATAGAGCTGCACAAACTCATTGTTCTACGCATCCTCAGTGGCGACTGGTGAATTTATTTAATTGGAAGGTCGTAAATGTTTCCCCTGAATATGCAGGAGCGACCGAGCATAGTGAGAAAGCCCAAACCAACCAAGCAGGGGTCAGGAGGGGGAATTCTGCCCCCAGCAAAATGTTTATAATATTGGGTGAAAATGACGCATTTTCAGCACACTTTCTGTGAAAGAATTTGATAAAAAGCCACATTGTAATTGAATTTGTTGGATAGCACATTAAAAGAATCCAATAGATGCAAGTCACCAACAGTGCAGTGAAGCATTTTCCAACTCCTATTATAATTCTTTTTTTTTTATATTCATGATGCATTTGCCCACAATATAGGCCCGTATCAAAAACATGGTCGTGCTAACTGTTTAGATACATGTCCATGACGGCTGCACCAATATAGGCTTGTATAACTATGTAATGACATACTCCTATTGGTTTCACTAGTACAAAATGCCATGCCACCGTAAGAAAATACTCCCAGGTTTGTTGCACCAGTGTAGGACAGTCTAGCCAGGTAATTCCATTTATCATGTTTGCTTTATCCTTGATGTGTAAGAAATGCCATGCCACAGAAATAAAACATATCCAAACTGGCTGCACAAATGTAGGACAGTTAAGGCATGTACAAATACTCATCCTGTTGGCTTCACCCTTAATGCCCAGGAAAAACATGCACCCAAACATGCATTCTCTCATTCACCCACCCACATACAACATAAACCCTTGCATACATGCACACACATACAATCTTTTAATGTTCTTACCTGCTGCCCCGCTCCGGACTCCAGTCGACACGTCCTCACGTGCCATGCTGCAAGGTTGCTCTCTTGCAGCATACAACAGGAACCAGGGAGCAGGTGTAGCTTCCTGGTTCCTCTGAATGCCCGGTGGAGCTAGAGCACTTTCATCACGCCACCTCTTGGGCCCTAGATGTGTGGGGAGGTGCAAGAGCACATTCAGCTCTCCAGTAACCCAGCCTGCATCCCCAATGTGTCATGCAAAGATGGGGAAGCAAAATGAATTGTATGGCTCATTTGGCATGCGTTCTGGGGTACTACTGCACCATCAAAGGGAAACTTTGCTCTCCTTTGACAGTGCAGATAAGCCAGCCCAGGAGTGCTCCCTCAGCTGCACGCACGATGCCGCTGGGGGAGCTCTGTGTTTTAAATGGGCAGGCTTTGCGCGTCAATAACAATTGGCAAATTGATGCCCAGTCAACTGCTATGAATGAGCCACCCCTGCACATCCTAAACTCTTCATGTGTCATATGTGGGAAGGTACTGAAGCAAATTAATACAAACATATATATGTGCGCATACCCTTGTTTAAAGGAATGTATTTTTACCTTTTTTCCCCACTGATTGGGTCTACCCTGATATGTTATGATAGGTTATTTATAACGCTCTTAATACCCAGAGGTTTCTAAGCGCGGACCCGGGGATCGAGCCTGTGGTGCTCCACGTTGTCTTGCTTCCAAGGCGAGCACATTGCCCCTGAGCTATCCTCCTTAGAGGATAGCTCAGGGGCAACGTTGTTTGATTCGTAATTTAAACTGGACTTGGTGTTTCCAAAGAACCCTTCCCAGTCCATCCATTTATTTGTAGCATCTGATGCCCGCCTTGCCATCCTCTTACCTTCCCTGGCAGGTAGATCTTCCCCTATTTTTCCTACCGCCCCACAGTGTTGGCAGGTAGATCTTCCCCTATTTTTCCTACCGCCCCACAGTGTTGGCAGGTAGATCTTCCCCTATTTTTCCTACCGCCCCACAGTGTTGGCAGGTAGATCTTCCCCTAGTTTTCCTACCGCCCCACAGTGTTGGCAGGTAGATCTTCCCCTATTTTTCCTACCGCCCCACAGTGTTGGCAGGTAGATCTTTCCCTATTTTTCCTACCGCCCCACAGTGTTGGCAGGTAGATCTTCCCCTATTTTTCCTACCGCCCCACAGTGGTGACAGGTAGATCTTCCCCTAGTTTTCCTACCGCCCCACAGTGTTGGCAGGTAGATCTTCCCCTATTTTTCCTACTGCCCCACAGTGTTGGCAGGTAGATCTTCCCCTATTTTTCCTACCGCCCCACAGTGTTGGCAGGTAGATTCTTCCCCTATTTTTCCTACCGCCCCACAGTGGTGAAAGGTAGATCTTCCCCTATTTTTCCTACCACCCCACAGTGTTGGCAGGTAGAGCTTCCCCTATTTTTCCTACCACCCCACAGTGTTGGCAGGTAGAGCTTCCCCTATTTTTCCTACCACCCCACAGTGTTGGCAGGTAGATCTTCCCCTACTTTTCCTACCCGCCCACAGTGGTGACAGGTAGATCTTCCCCTATTTTTCCTACCACCCTACAGTGTTGGCAGGTAGAGTTTCCCCTATTTTTCCTGCCACCCCACAGTGTTGGCAGGTAGATCTTCCCCTATTTTTCCTACCACCCCACAGTGGTGACAGGTAGATCATTCCCTATTTTTCCTAGATCTTCCCCTATTTTTCATACCAGCCCACAGTGTTGGCAGGTAGATTTTCCCCTATTTTTCCTACCGCCCCACAGTGGTGACAGGTAGATCTTCCCCTATTTTTCCTACCACCCCACAGTGTTGGCAGGTAGATCTTCCCCTATTTTTCCTACCACCCCACAGTGTTGGCAGGTAGATCTTCCCCTATTTTTCCTACCACCCCACAGTGTTGGCAGGTAGATCTTCCCCTACTTTTCCTACCCGCCCACAGTGGTGACAGGTAGATCTTCCCCTATTTTTCCTACCACCCTACAGTGTTGGCAGGTAGAGTTTCCCCTATTTTTCCTACCACCCCACAGTGTTGGCAGGTAGATCTTCCCCTATTTTTCCTACCACCCCACAGTGGTGACAGGTAGATCTTCCCCTATTTTTCCTACCACCCCACAGTGTTGGCAGGTAGATCTTCCCCTATTTTTCCTACCACCCCACAGTGTTGGCAGGTAGATCTTCCCCTATTTTTCCTACCACCCCACAGTGTTGGCAGGTAGATCTTCCCCTATTTTTCCTACCACCCCACAGTGTTGGCAGGTAGATTCTTCCCCTATTTTTCCTACCACCCCACAGTGTTGGCAGGTAGAGTTGCCCCTATTTTTCTTACCACCCCACAGTGTTGGCAGGTAGATGTTCCTCTATTTTTCCTACCACCCTACAGTGTTGGCAGGTAGAGTTTCCCCTATTTTTCCTACCACCCCACAGTGTTGGCAGGTAGATCTTCCCCTATTTTTCCTACCACCCCACAGTGGTGACAGGTAGATCTTCCCCTATTTTTCCTACCACCCTACAGTGTTGGCAGGCAGAGTTTCCCCTATTTTTCCTACCACCCCACAGTGTTGGCAGGTAGATCTTCCCCTATTTTTCCTACCACCCCACAGTGGTGACAGGTAGATCGTTCCCTATTTTTCCTAGATCTTCCCCTATTTTTCATACCACCCCACAGCGTTGGCAGGTAGATTTTCCCCTATTTTTCCTACCGCCCCACAGTGGTGGCAGGTAGATCTTCCCCTATTTTTCCTACCACCCCACAGTGTTGGCAGGTAGATCTTCCCCTATTTTTCCTACCACCCCACAGTGTTGACTGGTAGATTCTTCCCCTATTTTTCCTACCACCCCACAGTGTTGGCAGGTAGATCTTCCCCTATTTTTCCTACCACCCCACAGTGTTGGCAGGTAGATTCTTCCCCTATTTTTCCTACCACCCCACAGTGTTGGCAGGTAGATCTTCCCCTATTTTTCCTACCACCCCACAGTGTTGGCAGGTAGATTCTTCCCCTATTTTTCCTACCACCCCACAGTGGTGACAGGTTGATTGTTCCCTATTTTTCCTACCACCCCACAGTGGTGACAGGTAGATTCTTCCCCTATTTTTCCTACCACCCTACAGTGTTGGCAGGTAGATCTTCCCCTATTTTTCCTACCACCCCACAGTGTTGGCAGGTAGATCTTCCCCTATTTTTCCTACCACCCCACAGTGTTGGCAGGTAGATTCTTCCCCTATTTTTCCTACCACCCCACAGTGTTGGCAGGTAGATCTTCCCCTATTTTTCCTACCACCCCACAGTGTTGGCAGGTAGATATTCCCCTATTTTTCCTACCACCCCACACTGGTGACAGGTAGATCTTCCCTATTTTTCCTACCACCCCACAGTGTTGGCAGATAGATCTTCCCCTATTTTTCCTACCACCCCACAGTGGTGACAGGTAGATCTTCCCCTATTTTTCCTACCACCCTACAGTGTTGGCAGGCAGAGTTTCCCCTATTTTTCCTACCACCCCACAGTGTTGGCAGGTAGATCTTCCCCTATTTTTCCTACCACCCCACAGTGGTGACAGGTAGATCGTTCCCTATTTTTCCTAGATCTTCCCCTATTTTTCATACCACCCCACAGTGTTGGCAGGTAGATTTTCCCCTATTTTTCCTACCGCCCCACAGTGGTGGCAGGTAGATCTTCCCCTATTTTTCCTACCACCCCACAGTGTTGGCAGGTAGAGCTTCCCCTATTTTTCCTACCACCCCACAGTGTTGACTGGTAGATTCTTCCCCTATTTTTCCTACCACCCCACAGTGTTGGCAGGTAGATCTTCCCCTATTTTTCCTACCACCCCACAGTGTTGGCAGATAGATCTTCCCCTATTTTTCCTACCACCCCACAGTGTTGGCAGGTAGATTCTTCCCCTATTTTTCCTACCACCCCACAGTGTTGGCAGGTAGATCTTCCCCTATTTTTCCTACCACCCCACAGTGTTGGCAGGTAGATTCTTCCCCTATTTTTCCTACCACCCCACAGTGGTGACAGGTTGATTGTTCCCTATTTTTCCTACCACCCCACAGTGGTGACAGGTAGATTCTTCCCCTATTTTTCCTACCACCCTACAGTGTTGGCAGGTAGATCTTCCCCTATTTTTCCTACCACCCCACAGTGTTGGCAGGTAGATCTTCCCCTATTTTTCCTACCACCCCACAGTGTTGGCAGGTAGATTCTTCCCCTATTTTTCCTACCACCCCACAGTGTTGGCAGGTAGATCTTCCCCTATTTTTCCTACCACCCCACAGTGTTGGCAGGTAGATATTCCCCTATTTTTCCTACCACCCCACACTGGTGACAGGTAGATCTTCCCTATTTTTCCTACCACCCCACAGTGTTGGCAGGTAGATTCTTCCCCTATTTTTCCTACCACCCCACAGTGTTGGCAGGTAGATTCTTCCCCTATTTTTCCTACCACCCCACAGTGGTGACAGGTAGATCGTTCCCTATTTTTCCTACCACCCTACAGTGTTGGCAGGTAGAGTTTCCCCTATTTTTCTTACCACCCCACAGTGTTGGCAGGTAGATCTTTCAAGATACCTCTTTCACGATCGTGAGCTGAAGTTGTGCAGAGGGACAAAAGTCGGGCCTTTGGGTTGTTGAACTATGAGTTTGTGATCCAATATACCCTGTACTGGTTTATGCTTTTAGAATGAAGCGTTCAGAGCCGGCAGAAAGTGCATCGCAGAACCGGTGTCATGGCTGGCGCGGAGGCCTGGGGCTGGGTGCCCTGTAGAGAAGATGGTCAGCCAGCACCTTCTGCGCAGAAGTCCCGGGGTCATTGGGTGCTCCGCAACTCACCCCTATTGTTTCCGGATGGGTTTTCGCAGGAAAGAGTCTTTCTAGGGCGGTCGCTCTCCAGGGTGCTGAAGTGCGTGCTCTGGTGTTCGCCCTGCTCATGTCCGTTGGGGCGACTGTCATGGACCTACAGTATTTGCGCGCAGAAATGCGCGTGTTCACACTGCAGGATTTCTGGGGCAACAGGTCCATGCAGCTGCAGAAGTCCCTGGCAACTTAAAACAAGCAGTGGCAAAGCCAACAGTTTCAGCATTTTTGTATAGGCACGGGATAGGCATTTGCTAGGCACTGCATAATGGAACCACCTGGTCATAAAATGGCCACATCTTGCAAATGGTGAGTACCTGGACATATGTTGTTAGTACCTGGAAAATGCCTGTCTAATACCTAAACATAAGCCAACACGTTTAGACTTGTCAGGGCTTGTTTAGAACAGGTGTTCAGTGCAAGGAAACACGTACTGCTTATAAATCAAGTGGATTAAGGCACACTTGGTTGACACATTTTTATTACACGATGAATGCACTTACAGTTCCAATTAAGCCATTAACTCTCAGAAGGCTGCTTTACAATAACACTCACAGGCATGGTGAGCACAATGTTCGATGTTGCTGCTTGATAAAGCTAGCTCAAATAGATCCCAGGAGGATGTGTTTTGGGCAGGGATGTGCACAAGAGGGTGGGTCTTGCCATAGGGATTAGTATAGTTAAATAATCAAATACCCCCAAGCTGCTTGTCCCAGCCCAACCCAATCTCTCTCTTAGATGTACTCCAATGCAATAGTTTTGTCGCATAGGTGGCTCTATCCGGGAAATAGGTGGTGGTTTGCTTTTGACCATTATACCACGCTCCGGACGGACTTAACCGTATGAAGGTGCATATGACAACAGACCACTATAACAGAGGCGTGGCCAACGGACGTAAATGAACCCCCCAGTAAGTCGACCTAGTCCTATTTAAACAGGAAGGTTTTGAGCTACTTCTGGAACTGAAACTGTGTCTGGTAGCCCCTAATCTCCAAAGATAGCTCATTCCAGAGTCTAGGTCCGAAACCCCAAATCTCCTCTCCCCTCTGGAAATGCACACTGTGCGAGGAATGCAACCTTGGAGGGTTGTAACGACAAATTTTGGAGCTGAGTTACTCCGGAGCCAACCCATTGAGACACGTGAAGATCAGCCACGCCACTTTAAATTTAATCCGGTCTTCACCCGCCAACTAGGGCAGAGTTCTGCGCAGAGGGAAGACATGATTTCATCTCCAAAGCTGACCTACCAGTCCGACCGCTGCATTTTGGGCCTTCTGCAGCCTGTGCAAATGTTTGGCCTACAGAGGCTAATATGTCTAGCTGGGGATACGGTGGCCCATCTGCCAAAGCCAAGCTTGGCTGGTGCTCCCCCCCATAGTTGCAACAAGGTTTTCCTGTATTGCTTCTATTTCTTTAAAAAATAGATAAAGACATTGGCCTGTGCCGAGTCCAGAGACGCTGCAATACAATTTGGCTAACAAAACTTGGATGATTGCTTGCCCTGCCAATCTCTTTGTGTAGAAAGTCCCTTTTAGCCCAAATGATGGCTTGCTTATAACTCTTCAGCGCCGTCTTGGCCTTCTCAGCATCATTGGATAGCCTACTTTTTCTCCACAGCTTATCTGTTTGCTGCACCTGCTTCCAGAGTGAGACAAAATTCTGAGTAAACCAAGGTTTAGAGACCCAGATACCCTTGTGTCTCGGTGGGGCATATTTTATACAGATGGCATCCAGAATTGAAGTGCCCATGGTAGAGAATTCCTCGCTCAACAACATATTGTCATTAGCAGGGCGGGAGGTCCAGAGGACCAGTGTTGGAAGGCCCTGGGTGTGCAAGGGAAGAGCAGCGACGTTCTAGAGCATTAACACAACATTGGCACTGGCAACATAGCAACGGGGGACATGTATAAAAGTCATGTCACCCCATGCACGACCTCCCCGTGCATGCACAGTGACACGGATAGAACACTGGACTTGCCCACCCTCCCTCCGCTTGTGTTCTCCGGAACTCACCCAGTGCAAGCGCATCTCCCCAGCAGCAAAGCTTGTCCTGGACCGGTGCCATTGGCCCGGTGCCCTGTGTAGCTTGCTTTGCTGCGGAGATGCACTTTTTCCCTTGGAGTCTTCACAAACGTTCTCATGGCGGGACAGCCATTTGTCAAAGAAGCTTGACAATGACAGACGTGTTTCCCTTTGATTAGGGCTTTTCAAAAAGTCTTCCCAAAAACAGCCCGACATACCACAGCTCTCAGAGCCTTCTATGTTATTGCTCTCAGCTGTGCCAGGGTTGGGAGGGGTGATACCTCACCCCATTGGAAACCAGAAGATATGATTAGAAGGTCAATGGCTTTGCTTAAAGCTTGTGAAGGGCTTGCATGTTTCTGAGAATGAAAGACCAACTTGTTTCTCTATTAGTTTTAGAACTGGCACTTGATCCAACACCAGGTGTTTGCAAGCACAGTATCCCCTCTGGACTTTCAAGCACACTGTGGTGAGGCAACGCACTGTGCACCTTTGCAAGCCACACCTGCACTTGCCATGATCTAATCCTTTACTTAACTTAATCCTTCAGACCACGTGAGGCAAAAATGCATTTCAGAGCATACTCCCTTGTGGCACCTCCAGCCAAGAGGCTCAAGTGACCCACAAAACCCCTAGATCACATTCTGGGAGATGAAAGGGTGTAAGGGCACACCCTGCTAATTAATTTGCAGGATTTGAATGCTCTGCACTTTAATGGACAGTAAAGGAGAGAGCTGTCCAGGAGACTTAAAAGGCGTGCTGTAGAGTCTAGCCAAACATGGGCAGTAATAGCCTGGCCTCTAACTTCTTAGCATGCGGCATGGACCTGCTCCAAGTGGCCTCGGCTCCTATAGCTTCAATATATCCAAAGACTCTTTCCTTTGTTACGCAAGAGTTTGATCGCTTTGCTTGTCAGACAAGGGTTCTTGCTGCTTTTTAATTAAACATGCCATGGCGACAGGTGTTTCTCGCTCCAGGACTTCTTCGTGGCTACATTATTGAGAGCAATACCATTCATACATTTTGTTCGCGGGAATGGACCAGCCTTTCTTGATCACTGAATTTTCAAACCCCTGAAACTGGGTTTGAAAAATCAAATCTCAAGAAAAGACAGCGTATTTACCAACCAATTACTACCAACGTGGTTCCGTTGTAAGAAATATACATTTAATTAATGGGACAAACACCTTTAGCACTTATGTGCTATGGGGTGGGGGAGTAAAAGTGAGGCAAACTTGCTTTTGCTCTGTCCATTTTACTCTGTGCATGCAGCACTTACTGATGGATTCTACATGGAATCCGCCTGGTTTTTACCAGGAGCAAGGCCGATGGCATTTGGTGAAGATATCCATGCTTGAAGTAAAGACCTTGGTGAACCTTTATCGCCTGAAATGTAGCATGGATTATTTACCAGGTACTTGTACATTTATTTTCTAGAATGGGGTGAGCTCCAAGTCTAAGGAAATATCCATGGAGATCCTTCCAGTAATTGGACTAAGACAGTGTTCCTCTCTTTTGATTTTAGTGAAGGAAGTTTGTGGAGCCCCAAATGATTTTTAAGGAACATACGCCTTCCAAACATCTCTGCCCCTGAGGAATGTCCTGTATTTGGTGACAACATCGGGAAAGGAACATGTTGGGCATCACAGATTGGCGTATTAGTACTAGACTGGGTTTTCTTGACCCAATAATATTTGAATCAACTATTTTCTTGGGCTACGTATGATTATTGTATCACATGAAAGTGGATATGATTGTTTTAGTGTATAGATAAATGTTATGTACTAGATTAAAATGTTAATTATTCACATTAAAATAATTGTGTCTGATTCTGATAAGGGTTGAACACGTACATTTGTTTTCATCAGGACAGTTCTTTACCAGTTATAACAGAGGTACCCTCCTAGTTTAGCGACTTGCGACATATATGTTTCCTTTTATAAGTTCTCACACATTCCATAGGAGTCCATGTATTGTACACAGGCGTACAACGAGGGGGAACAATACTTCACGGCACTGAGGTGATGACTGCTCGGGCCCCTTCTCTGTCTCATCACTGCTGCAAAATGGGGCGAAGCGGTAAAAGGAGGCATACACGCTTTACTCGTTTTTACGCTCCCCCTAAGGCCCATCTAAAATGAGGACAAAAGTACTGAATGCTGCGCTTCTAAGTGTTATTTATCTAACTGTTTGACAACTCTAGGTTCGTTTACTTCAGCCAAATGCGATTTGGCTGTAGCCTTTCACCTTTGTTTCAGACATGCAGCCTGTGCGTGAAAATGGTACTTGCTGTGCGGGGCACAGAATCTTTGTACTCAGCTGGTTTGTGCACTGTGCAGTCTCCCGTGGCCACGCAAGAGAAGGCCATCCAATAATGTTTTCGCTTGGAATTCTGGGACTTGTTTTTCTTTCACGATTTAAGTGACAGAATCCAAAGGGGAAAATTAAAAACCAGGACTGGACAACCTTCTCAAGCATGGTCACGGGAAACGTGTGTGCTGCGACTGTAGAACAAAACAGGCATGTGTAAAGACGCCAGACGCAAAGTTCAATCACAATAGTTGATTGCGCACACGCTGCCCTTGATGCCCTGGGGCCAGATTACAGAAACTTTTCACCTGTGCAAGTGCACAGTTGCACCGTATTAGCACTAGGGGAAAGTTGCCCTATTTTTAAAAACACAGGGACGTTTTACAACACCTTTGCTCTGTGACAGGTGAAGTTTGGCACGGTAAAAGCACCAGGGCAAACATTACCCTAGTACAAAAAAGATACATTGTCAATGCATTTTAGCGCCAGGGTAAAGTTTTCCCTAGTGTTAATATCAATCTGTAGCATTAGGACACACTTTGCCCTGGTTCAAAAATGCATTGAAAATGTATCTTTTTTGCACAACAGCAGTTTTCTTCCTGGTGCTTATACCGGGCCAAACTGCACTTTTCACGATGCAAACCGTTTCTAATGTCCCAGTGTTTTTAAAACTGGGGCAAACGTTGTCCTGGTACTAATACCGTGCAATGTTTCTGTTATTTGTCTGCTCCCTAAACCCCGATATGGCCTCTGGCGGTAAAGCCTCTCCTGGGGACTTCTACAAAACTCCTACAAAACTTAGCAGAAATACAAATAATAAAGACATCCGTTTTTTGGAGCTCGGCGCCACGGGCTGAGTCGAGGCCGGGCGGGGAGGGGCATGAGCTGCCTGTGTGCCCAGAGTGTACACCATATCATAATTATCCCCGTCACAGAAGCAGGATCGGACACGTGCGTGGCGGCAAGTCAGTAATGACCAGCTCTGAGCGTCATTTCTCATAATCCCGTTATCACCTTGTCATGTTCAGCTGCACGAGATGAATAATTGCTGCCAAGGGGCCCCCTGGCATGTGGGAACCAACCCTTCAGCCAGCAGCATGGATCATCCTGTCACGGCTATTGGCGTAGGGCTGCAGAGCCCCACATGCGCCTGCTGTTTAAGGCAACGTTCAGTGCAGCAGCGCACTAGGCGCCTGATTCATGGAATGTTTGCACTGTGCAAAGTGTCTTTTCACTGGTGTAGGCCTTTTCACTGGTGCAAATTGACTTTGCACTGCCTACAAAACACCCTGATTACTGATTCAATAGAACCGTGCAAAGTGAAAGTGTCTTTTTGCCGTGCAAAGTGAAAGTGTCTTTTTGCCATGCAAAGTCACTTTGCACGGCAAAAAAGACACTTTGCACGGTTCCATCAATCAGGGTGTTTGTTGTCAGTACAAAGTCAATTTGCACTAGTGAAAAGTAACTTTACACCGTGCAAAAAATTCCATGAATCAGGACCTGAAAGTGCAAGTTTCAACTTCTTCCAACACTTTTATTTTAAAAGGAAACCATTCCACAAAGATTTTTTTTTAAAAAAAAGTATAGGAACAGTAAAACTTAATAAAAAAAAAACAGAGGAGCAGTGCTCCCAACTGCTCCCGCCCACTTTGATCACGATCAACCGCTGAATCCCATTGCGGTTAAACATTGTCTGGGTGAGCGGTGAAGTGGCTTTTTCCAAGGCCAAGCCATAGCGCACCACCCGAGTGTGCAAGAGTTACACCAGGACAAGAACCAAGTTGGAGAGCTGGATCCTCGATCCCGGAAAAAGACCCCCTGCATCAGTTGACTTCCATCAGAATCAGTAGAGGGCAGTTTGACTTCCGGAGTGGGTATGTTGACTCTGATAACAGTCTGTATTAAGTATGTGATGGCTAGCCCATTGCTTTTTCTGTCACTTTGCAAAATGCACGTACAGCCCATATAATAAAATACATGACGGGAGGATAGCTCTGTGGCAATGCGCGGGTCTTGGCAGCAACACCAAGCAAACACAGGCTCGAATCCTGATCCGTGCTTGAAAAAAAAACATGCACGTTATAAATAACCTGCCCTTCCAAAATGAAACCAGCGCCTAGATACCTACAGGTTATGTGCGTGCAAATAAATACAAAACAAAAGAAAAA